>NW_023416287.1:33432326-34865326 GCF_014176215.1 Rousettus aegyptiacus | reverse complement strand
AGTTCTCATCCTGCCTCCCTGCCCGAAGGGATTTTTCTTTGTCCTTTTCAGATTAAGCTGGTATTTTTATTACAAATGTCATGGGTCCACTGTGCCTCTTATTGAAGTTCACTCCATTAGATAAAACCTCATCCACAAAGCATTTCAAGTCAAGCCCCTCTCTGGTTTGGGTCGAGTGTCAGGGCACTGTGGTATGATATCCTTAAAATTTACAGAAACCATTTTCTATAGTTGAGAGGATCTAGGAGATGTACACTAAAATTTTTTCAAGTCTTACAAAGGGGTCTTACAGCTGCATCCTTGAGATGGTCTTTACCTTAAAGGCCACTTGTTTTGGGCAAAATCTCAACTGAAGCACAATGGAAGAGGTATGGTTAAGAATCTTTAGATATGGTTGAATATCTTTAGCTTTGTAACTGGAGAACTACTGAGGGTGTGCGGCTAAGGGAATTTAGAATAGTTTATCAGATGGCTGGCATGCAGACTGGGGCTGGGATTGAGTGCTTAGGAGAGTGATTGTATGTTCTAAACGCTGGTATTACAGTGTGGCTTTAAGAATCTTATTTCTCTTATTGGAGGTCTGAGGAGAGAACATGGTTAAAGGTCATTATATTATTGGAGTGCTGATCAGGTGGTATAGTTAGGGGTGATCTGATATGGGTGCGACTGAAGGCCCAAACTCTGTGACTAAAGAAATGCTTGGTTATAGCTGCAAGACCACACCCTGAGATTTGAGTGCTGGGGACAATGTATTGTTGAGGGGGCTCCATGATGGGAGAACCAGAGACTAAAGTCGAGAAAAAGCAGCAACAGTGGTTAGGGGATGATTCAGCAAAGGGAACAACAGACATTTGTGAGCTAAAAGGAGAGATGCAAGAAAGAGAATTGCCTAGTGGCCAACGGAAGTGGGTAGTTACAGATGAAAGTGGGCTCCAGATGAAGCCATGTTTTCTGGAAGAAACCTGAAAGATTCCCTCTCCTCACATGAAATCACTTAATACAGTTCCTAGATTCTCTACCTATACAAGGTACCAGACTTTCCAATAAATATACTAGTGATCCAGTTCTTACACCTTCCAAGGAATTGAATTCTTGTGGAATAGTGGACTTAAGAGTTCAAGATACCTGTACCACTTCGGATTCCCTGTCTTTACAGACAAGTGAATGAGGTACATGGCCAAGGTTACAGATTTGTAAAGAAGCAAAGTTTATTAGAACAAAAAGCCACGAAGCATGAAGACTTAGTGTGGAGAAAGTAAACTAAGTCCAATGTCCTTCGGTCACTTATGGAATGCATTTTCCTACTCCACTTCATGAAAGTGTAAAAATTTTATTTAGTTCTTGCCACCATCTTCACTTTCAAAGACCATGTAAGGGGTCAGAAGATTGCCCTGAACAGGTTTCAGAGTCAGGCTGGTGTGGTGGCTTGTGGTAGAGAGATTTCATCCTCCTATGTCTGTTGAGGTGAGACTTCTGGCTAAAGCCCTGCCCACTCGTCTTCCATACCTAAGGCTTCTCCCCATGGTGTGTCATCTGATGTAAGATGAGGTGTGACTTTTGAATAAAGCCTTGGCCACACTCTCTGCATACACAGGGCTTCTCTTTAGAATGTACCCATTTATGTGTAATTAAAACCGACTTATTGCTAAAGCCTAGTCCACACTGTCTGCACATATAAGGCTTCTCCCTTGAGTGTTTCCTCTTGTGCCTGATAAGACCTGCCTGGTGACTGAAGCCTCGCCCACACTCCCTGCACACATATGGCTTTTCCCCTGAGTGTGTCCTCTGGTGTGCAATGAGGTTTGACTTCTGGCTGAAGCCTCGCCCACACTCGTCACACACCATGGGCTTTTCCCCTGAGTGTGTCCTCTGGTGTCTGATGAGATTTGACTGCTGGCTGAAGCCTCGCCCACAATCCTTGCACACGATGGGCTTATCCCCTGAGTGTATGTTCTGGTGCCTGTTGAGGTGTGACTTCAGACTAAAGCCTCGTTCACACACCCCACACACATAAGGCTTCTCCCCGGTATGTGTCCGCCTGTGTGAGATGAGGGTTGAATTCTGGCTAAAGCTGTGTCCACAAACTCCACACACGTAAGGCTTCTCCTTTGAGTGTGTCCTCTGGTGGTTAACAAGGGTTGTCCTCTGCCTAAAGCATCGCCCACATTCCTTGCAGGCATAAGGCTTCTCACCCGAGTGTGTTCTCTGGTGTGAGATGAGGTTTGACCTATCACTGAAGCCTAGTCCGCAATCACTACACACGATGGTCTTCTCTTCTAAGTGTGTCCTCTGGTGTCTAACGACAGCTGACTTCTGACTAAAGCCTTTCCCACATTCTCGGCACACATAGGGCTTCTCTCCCGAGTGTGTCCTCTGGTGTATGATGAGGTTTGATTTCTGACTAAAGCCTCGCCCACATTCACTGCACATATAAGGCTTTTCGCCTGAGTGTGTCCTCTCATGTATGACGAGTGTTGACTTCCGATTAAATCCTCGCCCGCACTCTCTGCACACAATAGGTTTCTCTCCTGAGTGGGCCTTCTGGTGCCTAGCAAGGCTTTTCTTTAGACTAAAGCCCTTCTCACACACCCCGCACACATATGGCTTCTCCCCTGAGTGTATCCTCTGGTGACTAAGCAGGTTT
The DNA here is from genome assembly GCF_014176215.1 of Rousettus aegyptiacus. Classification (NCBI taxonomy): domain Eukaryota; kingdom Metazoa; phylum Chordata; class Mammalia; order Chiroptera; family Pteropodidae; genus Rousettus; species Rousettus aegyptiacus. Next base: position 34,862,682 of record NW_023416287.1, on the reverse strand, counting down.
GTCATCTTGCTGAAGCCCAGTCCACACTCTCCACAATTGACTGTTCCAAATCCTAAGACTTCTATCCTCTTCAACAATTTATCTGTTTCCTCAGGATTTCCCATCTCAGCAGGGCTGGCCTCTATTTCCACCCCTTTGATGCCATTCCTAGAGCTGACTGGCTGCCTCTGAGGTGGCTTGGAGAATGCTGTTAAAGTCCTTTTCTTTGTCTTTCCAAATGAAAGCTTGGCACCTTCTCTCTCCTGACCTGCCTTTTTACTCCAGGAACTTAGATCAGAGGCTTCTTCGGGCTTCTTTTGGTTCCCTGGGTACAGATCCCCTGGCTGGACATGATTTTCTGCACACAAGCATGGGAAGATCCAGGGGTGATGATTACACAGCATGTGCTGCATGTGGAACTTATGACTGGAGAAATCCGGAAGGCAGAAAGGACAGAGGTGGAATTCTGGCTTTGGTTCTGCTGCAGAGAGAGAAGCTTGAATCAGAACTGAGACTCAGTAGGGCAACTCGAGCAATTCTGCTGAGACTTGATTTCCTGCTCTTCAAAATGCTTAAAACTAAATTGCTACCCAATCGAGACTTCTTTAACAAGACCTATTTTTCCAGCCCATCCCACCTTCCATTACAATCCAAAAAACTTACTCCTAAACCTATTCTATGTATCAGACTACAAAAGCATCACAGGAAGCTTCAGCTCTGTAAATAGGGCCAATATGCAACAATCTTTTCCCTGTAACTGCAACGACTCACACTGATATAAACTGTGTCCACAAATATTTTCTTTGACAGATATTTAACCAAAGGACACATGTGGAAATGTTACATCTTTCTTTATTTTCCTATAAGGACAAAGGGATAGATTGAGAGAGCAGTCATTTAGACTGGAGAACCCCTAGATTAGGAAGCAGCACAAAAGAGTAGCTAAAGAGATCGTGTGTGAGATGCCTGACCTAGAGTTTCCCTACTTACTAACAAATATTTATTAGAGGATTATTTTGTGCCAGAATTCCTATAACGCAGTAGGTTTTCAGTAATGGGCAACACAAACAGACTTAAAAGATGCTTCTTCCTGGTACCCCTGACCAATTCAAGCCGTGATAATTATTTTTTAATTAATTTAAATAAAAATTTCCCCAGAAATCAGTATAAAAGAAAAATTTTTCTTTCTATGGTACTTTTTGCATAGGCGATATCAACAATGAATGTATTGTTTCATTACACTGGTTCTAATGAGCTGAAGAAAATAAATGACAACAATTTGAAAACCTAGGTACAGATCTCACTGGTACTACCTGAACACTCTTTCCTTGAATCACGATTTGAACTTTTAAAAACCAATTGTGTATACATCGACATTCCAAATTTATTTCATCCTATATAAATTACTACTGTATTTAGAAATAAGAGGTAATTAAGGTTAAAAAAGCTCAAAAGGGTGAGGCCCCGATCTAATATGAGTGGTGTTCTTATAAGAGGAAGAGATAGCAGGGATGAGTATGCACAGAGAAAAGGCCACGTGAGGATATAGCGAGAAGGCAGCCATCTGCAAGCCAAGAAAATCTGCTGATACCCTGATTGTCCAAGAACTACAAGCCTCCAGAACTGTAAGAAAATAAACTTCTGCTGTTATGCCACCCAGTCTATGGTATTTTGCTTTTGCACACAAGCTAAGGCAGATGCTTTACTTTCTCTGCCCCGACTTTTCCTTTCACTGTAGTCAAGCACCTATGCATCTGCCCCATTCCCAGCCCCTAAGCAAGTCCTGTGAAATTTATCAGTTATTACAGTAAATGTGAAAGGGTCACAGTCCCTGTTATAAAAGACAACATTTGGTTGGCATAAAATATAATATCAGCTACGTGCTGCTGCTTAAAAGAAAAACACCCAAATCGCATTATTTTTATTTAAAAATAAACGATGAACACAGAAATGCCATACCAAAAAAAAAAAAAAAAAAAAAAAAGAAGAAGAAGAAAGTGGGTGCTAAGACTGGCCAAAGAGAAAGGGAAAGTTAATAGACTGTCAAATGGAACAAAGAGAATTTTAACGTTAAAACTTCATTAACAAATGGTCATAAATCTTTCTACCTAATGGTTTGTTTACTCAAGTGAAATATAAGGCAAAAAACTTAGAAATAAATGGTGAATTTGATACTAATTACAATGACATTGGGAGCTTTATGACCTTTCTAGCAAATAAAAAGAACAGAAACAACTTGAATAATAAGAATAATTTCTATTATATATATGATATATTCCCTTGATTCTAGAATAATTGTTAAGGCTCTCTTTTAAATTTAATAAAACAGAGAAATAGAAAATTTCTTACACATAAAAAGAAAACATATACTTCTCAATGCTTGAAACATTTACAAAATTGTCAAAAGTATTTTAAAAATTAACACACACAAAATTCCTTAAACATATCTATACCTCTATCATTTAAAAAATAATGCCAAGTAGAAAGAAAAATTCCCAGAAACCCTTGCCCTACTCTCTCCAATTTTATCTCCACCAAGGTAAACACTAGTCATGGTAAATAACAATATAGACTTCTATGTTCACATAAACATATTGGTATACAGTCTTTCACACCCTTTTCTTTCTTAACAAAAACTGAACAGTATACTATACACTTTTCTGCAAATTTTCATTTAATAACATATATACATTGAGTATCTGAAATATTCTGTTAAAGTAGTTAAAGGAAAACTGGCTCATCATTACAACACAAAAACAGAAAATCATAATAGAAATCAATGAAAATGACAGAATTGAAAAAAATACAATATCTGAAATGAAAAATGCAATGGCCAGGGGCCTAACGACATATTGGAGATGACAGACAAGACAGTAAACTTGAAGACAGATCAACAGAAATTACCCAATCTGATGAACAGAGAAAAAAAAGGATTTAAAAATATGACTTCATAACCTGTGGGGCAATACCAAAAGGACTAACACAAATGTAATTGTAGTCCCAAAAAGGGAAAGAGAGTGGAGCAGAAAAAAAAACATGAAGGAATAATGTTTGAAAATTTTCCAAATTGGGCTCAAAAATCTCAGTGAACTCCAAGCAGGAAAAACAAAGAAAAGCATACCTGATTCAAACAACTGAATAATAAAAAATAAAGAAAACTTTGAAATTAGCCAGAGGGAAAAAAGATATAAAAACAGGGGAACAAGTATGGAAACAATAGCTGACTCCTCCTCAGAAATAATGGAGGCCAGGAACACTGGAACAATATCTTTAAAGTAATGAAAAAATTAACCAATCTAGGTGTAATACAAATGACAACTATAGAATAAAGTATGTTGGGACGAGGGGTTATTGGAACTCTGCAATTGAAATGTTCTTACATTTTTACATAAAGTGATAGCCAGAATAAGTAGAAAGGAAAAATTAGAGCTATATATCATAATCCCTTAGAGCAGGAGTTAGCAAACTTTTTCTTAAATGATCAGGTAGTAAATAGTTTAAACTTTAAGGGCTAAGGTAAAATTGAGAAAATTGTATAGGTACTTACATAACCATTTAAAAATCTAAAATCTATTCTTGGCTCATAGTTTTTTAAGAATTCCATTTCAATTTGTCAACTGGATTTTTCAGCCTTCCTCTCTTTCCTTGGGCTTGGCTTCTTTCTTTAGCTCACTCAGTTTTTTCCCCCACATTCTTGCTTGATATGTTTAAAAAATAGTAACAAGAGAAAGGAACTCAGGAATGTGGAAGAAAACTGAGTGAGGTAGAGAAGGCAAAACCAGTGAGAGGAAAAAAGACACACTGGAAAAGCCTCACACTTAAGTGGGGATGAAGGCCTGGAAGGGCAATGCAAGCAGTAGCCCAGGAGGTGAGGAGAATGCCTGCCTTTTCGAGCGCCTGAGCAATGCCACCTTTCTCCCACCTCCAAGTTGCTTGCAGCTTTGTGCTCCACTTGCCCAGTGTTCCCCACTCACCTGGACAGGTGACTGGTAGGCATTTTCTCTCCTCTCCCCAGGTTTCTTTCCCTTGCTCCAGCTCGGTGATGAGTTTTGGTTTAGAAAATGGAATTCCTGCTCACAGGAAAGGAAAACAAGGTGGCTGCAGGTTACAGACTCAAGGGCCAAGCCAGACAGCAAGATAGCTGATTCAAGCACATCCTAAAATGCCCAGCAGCAAGAACACAAGTCCTAAGAGATGCCCGGCTTACCCAGCGAGACCAAGTTGCTATAGTTTTCCAGCATCACTTCTCTGTACAGGGACCTCTGAGCAGGGCTCAACAGCATCCACTCTTCCTGGGTGAAATCCACAGCCACATCTCTGAATGCCATGTGTGCCTGTAACACAAAACACAGCCTTACTCACTGGGTAGCCAGACTTGCCTATGACTCAGGGTGGGAGGCAGGGAGAAGGCTGTCCTGGAGGAGGCAGGAGAGATACTTAGGTCCTGCCTTTGACTGAGACCCTGGTGCCATGTTCCAAGACTTTTAAACCTCTGTTGCCAGCCAGTAGCACCTGCAAATCTATACATTCAGTAATCTGGGTGGGTTGTTTGAAGAATATATGCAAAAAGAGTCCCTAAATCTCAGGAACTTTAAATCTTGGCAGAGAAAAGAGGAGAAAACATATAAAAATTAAATAACAGTAAAGTATAACACATTTTTTGAGTTTTAAGAACTTAAAAGATTCAACAGTATAACCAATCAAATCAATATTGAAGCATCTGAGTGACTAAATTTAATAATGGCATAGACTAAACTACAATTCAGTCCTTCCTCTAAGACATGATTTGAGTGACATTTTAAAACATCATTCTGGTTGTTGTACTGATTAATATACCTTGGGGGAAAAGGGAGAAGCAAACAGACCACTCAAAGGCTATCTCAACTAGGTAAGATGGTGGCCTGGACCATGGTCGAAGCAGTGGAAGTTGCAGACTATTAGAGTCCAGGTTTGCTTTTTTTGCAATATAAGGTAAGAGCAAGAAAATGTCAAGGGTGACTCCAAAGTTTCCAGCCTGGGCAATCTGAAGGAAGAAGTTGCCATGTCTCTGCTCCCTGTCAGAGCTAAATTCCTTGAAAGAACTGTCTACATTCCACTAGGGTGGAGCAAGTTTGGGGGAGCTGATTAGACTTTGTTGTTGGACTCATCAGGGGTGTGATGCCAAAAAGATATTCAAGAGGAAATGTGAAGTAGACAGTAGGAGATTGGAAATTGGAGTTGAAGGTAGAGATCTAGGCTGAACCACAAAGAGATGGATGGCATTTAAGGCCGTGAGAGTGGGCAGGACCACCAAGGAGAGAGTGTGGTTGAAGATAAGAGGTCTAAGAACAGAACCAGGGCCTTTGACAGTGGGTGTCTGGGAGAAGAGAAGCCAGCAAAGGAGAAGAGGAGGAGTTGCCTAAGAGGTAGGAGGAAAACCTGGAAGCCAAGAGCAACCATGTGAGAGGATATTTTAAGAAGAAGGAAATATGTGACTACATAAAATGTCACTGAGAACTGACTGTGGCGTTTAGCTACAGGGAAGTCATTGGTGACCTTGATAAGAATATTTTTTAGTGGGCAGAACTAAAAACACCTCATTGCAATATTTAAAGTATGATGAAAGGATAGAAATGGAGACAGCAAGTACAGACAATCCTTTCAGGGAATTTGGCTCTAAAGGGAGAGACAAAGGGCAACAGCTAGGGGAGAAAGTCCTGGTCAGCACTCTGCTCAAAACACTTGAATAGGTCCCTCCTGCCCTCAGATCAAGTCCACATTCACTAACTTGTCATTTAGGGCTCACTCTAATAATGCCCAACCCACACCTTTCCAATCAGACTCCCAATGTGAACTTCCCTCCTAGCCAGCAAGGACAAGTCATGTCTTCATACTACATTATCCACTAAGTCTAGCCAGGTGCCAGGTATTGTATCAATGGCCCAAGAGGAGCAAGATGAGGTGCCCAACCTTTAAACAACCTCTTCACAGTCCAGTGGGACAGTCAGACAGTCATGATGCAGACTGAGCGCCCTGGAGTCCTCATATAGTAAGTGTTCTGTGGCTGACAGGGAAAATGGGAATACTGCCTGGGAAATTCCAGGAAGCTCTACAGTGGGATCACATCTGAGCTCAATCAACAGATACCAAAGCAGAGAGGGATGGAGAAATAAAAGCATACAATGGAATATATTTCTGTAAGGCTGTGTCTGACAACGGTGGGGAGTAGGGGAGGAAACTGAAAAGGTGACTTGGAGAAGTTAGAATTAAAATAATCTTAATTAACAATTATTTACTATTTCCTATGTACCAAGTGCTCTAACCTCATCTCAAGTGTTATCAAACCCAACATCCCTATGAGGTGGACACCACTGATAACCTCCATTTAACAGATGAGAAAAGAAGGCTCAGAGAGATCATATAACATGCTAATGGCTGCACAGCTGGAATACCGTGAAGCTGAGATTTGAACCCAGGCAGTCTGACTTTGCAGTTTAAACAGAAGCAAACAGATAATGAGAAATATCTCTTTCTAGCAGGTTAAATGGCAAGTCAGTACTATCATGCTGGATAATGATGTTTTGGTCAATAACAGACCACATATACAATGGAGGTCCCAATAGATTCTAATGAAGCTGGAAAATTCTTCTTGTCTAGTTACACTGTCATAGCACAATGCTCATACATTTATAGTGATGCTGGTAAAAAACAAACCTATTGCACTGCCAGTCATATAAAAATATAGCACATACAATTATGCACAGTACATACACTTGATAATGATAATAAACAACCATGTTACTGGTTCATGTAAAAAGAGTTTGCTGTAGAACAGTATGCTATGTTATGCAAGAAGCAGCCTCATGCTTACAGCATCTCTTGATTGCATCATTTCCTCTTGTGCTTGATTTAATCTCATATAGTTCTATAAATTTAGTGCAGCCTAAGTATAGCGTGTTTAAAAAGTCTACAGTAATGTACAATAACATCCTAGGCCTTCACATTCACTCACCACTCACTCACTGACTCACCCAGAGCAACTTCCAGTCCCATTAACTGCACCTCTTTTTATCTTTTGGAACATATTTTTACTGTACCTTTTCTATGTTTAGATACACAAATACAACTGTGTTACACCTGCCTAGAGTATTCAGCACAGTAACATAGCCTAGGAGCAACAGGCTATATCATCTGGCCCAGGGGTGCAGTAGGTTATATCATCTAGGTTTGTGTAAGTGCACTCTATGATGTTTGCACCATGACAACATCATCTAACAATGCATTTCTCAGGGTGTATCCCTGTCATTAAGCAGCATTTATGTTTATACTTTAGAAGACTAACTCAAAAGATGTGAGGAAAGAAGAACTCAAAGGTGGAGAACAGACAGGAAGCTAGGGTGATGCAGGTGTGGAAACAAAGGAATCACGAGGTACTGCATAGGTGGAATTGAGAGGACACAACAGCCAACCGAATGGGAGGTAGGTTTGGAAAAAAGAAAGAGGCAAGGAAAACTCAAGAGTCCTGGCTTGTTTCATGAGTAGCAGTTGCAGCTGTTAACCAGGACTAGCAAGATAAGAAGAAATGGGAAGAAAGAGAAGCAGAGACAGGGAAAACCACCATGCCGAATTTCCAACTATGTCTCCCTCTCCTACCTCTGATGAGGGCTGTTCCAACTGACCAAAAAAAAAAAAAAGATTTTTTTAAACGATTGGACATGAAAATATTAATTTGTTTGGTGTAACAATGAAATTGTGGTTATGTTAAAATAAGAAGTCCTTGTGTGTTAGAGATGCCTACTTAAGTATTTAAAGGTGAAATGCTATCACAAGGATTTGCTACAAACTAGTAAGGAAAAGAGTAAGTGATAGCACTGAATGGAACAAGAACAGAATGTTGATAACTTCCCAAGTAGACAAGCACTGGAAGTAAGCAGCCTGAGCTAATGCTGAGAAAAGAAATAGCAGGGCAAGGATGGAAGGGGCATGAACGAGGACACCAGGAATGAAGAATAGTCCCTGTGAAAATCTTCACCCTTAAAACAGGCCTTTTTTCCTGGAAAACCAGTTGGGTCTCTGATCACTGGAGGGGACATCGTAGGGCACAAGATGTCAAAGTCGAGGAAGGAAAACCCACCAGTGGTTCAGCATACAAAAGGTAAGTGGTTCCTACCTGAAGCCATGCTGTCAAGGGCCCAGGAATCCTCCCTTTCCCTACTAGGCAGTCCTCTTTGGGCAGGCAGGAGTCATAGGTAGGGCAGAACAAGAACAAAAGAGAGTCACTGGAAATCCTAAAGTTTCAGCAGGGTGGGGCCTTCTCTTCCTTTAAGGCAACAGAAATGGACCTACCACAGGAGAAAAGACTGTGGGCAGCTTGCTGGGAACAGAACTGATATGTGGACTGTGAACTATGCCTGCATAGACACACTACCGATGCTGACCCTGAGCTCTTAATAAGGAAAATTAATACCTACCCGACACTCAGTATATACCAGAGACTGTCAAGGCACCGTATGAGTTTTACCGTATTCTACTCTCACAACCCAGATAAGTATAATTTATTATCTTTATTTTACAGATAAGAAAATTGAGGCGCAGTTAGGTCAGTCTTCTGACCCAGGGGACATAACTATTAACTGATGAAGCATGGATGAAATATGGCTTTGGAGGCCATGCTCTTAAATAGGGCAATGATGGCAAATCACTGTGGTTATGAGGATTCTCGGTATATCATTTTGAAATGAATAAAGAGTGGTCATGAGGTGACAAACATTAAATTTGGGTGATGGGTCTATGGAGTTCTACTTTCTGTCTGAAATTTCTCCGTAATAAAAACTTAAAAGTGAAACTTAAAATCCCAAAGCGTGGCCACACCAGAGATGAGGGAATCCATGATGCTTGTGGTGACAGTCCCCAGGACCTTTGAATAGCTTGCCAATTGGGCCCCAGCCCAAGCTCTTACTCCAAGCCTCGATCCCAGAGGCGACCTGCCAAATCGAGACCCTTACGCCAAAATGGCCACTCCCAATACCTAGTTCAGGAGAGGCACGTTTGGCCAAGCAAGAACGCCCCTCGCCCCTTCTCAGCACAGCTGAGGAGTAGCTGGGTCCTAAGTAAGACTATCAGCCCCCATCCACCAAAACCCCAGACACATGGACCCAGGGGTGGACCCCACTCCACCACCTGGGAAATATCAGGCCCCTCAAAACCTACTTACTCAACGCCTCAAAACTGTGGCATGGGCGACTCCCTCTCCCCAAATCGCTCTTTCGACCAAGGCCGAACATGTCCCAAACCACAGGAATCCTAGGACGAACGGCAGGAGCCCAGCACACATCATTACTGGGTTTCACAGCTGAGCTTCACCCTCGGAAATCCGCGCCCACACCCCCAAATAAGACATCCGGGAGAACACGGCCTGAGCCACGACAACGCGTCCCCACCACTACCTTCGCTCTTCGTCATCTGCACTATTCCCAGCCTCAGCCCACATACTACCCTTTCAAGACCTACTTTTCTGCGCAAGGAAGGACACGGTTGTGGCAAAGGTCCCGCGGGAGTCTCACCAGCGCCACTAAAGAACAAGAGGTCACTTCAGCCACCAGCTGGGGAATCTACTCCAGCAGCAGGCTGAGACTACACTACCCAGAATCCTCTGCCTGGAACGGGGACTACACCTCCCAGGATGCTCCGCGCCCCAGAAGTGCGCTGGCGGCCCGCAGCTCCCGTTGGCTTCCAAGGCTGCCGTTCCTGGGTAACGTTCCCCGGTCACTGGTTCATGACCACTGTGGCACTTCGATTTCCTTTCTTTTTTTCTTGAAACCACGTTCACAAAACATGTAGATGGCCCTGGGTGAAGCTCTCTGCTGTGCTGTCTCCCCTTCTGTAACACCTTTGCCTCAAAGACTACACTCTCCGGAGTCACCTGCAGTGACTTCCGCATCCGGTGTCGGGCCCGCCCTCGGCGCGCGGACGTGACGTCATCTTCCCAACAGGGTACCAGCTGTTCTGATCCTTGGTTTGACATGGTTTGGCTGCCGATTGGCAGTCAAGATTTCCAGCTCCTGCCGTGGGTTGCAAAACTGTGTCCGGTGTTCTCTGAGAGCATGGCAGGCGTGGTCTCGTCCAGCTCACATACCCTGATCGAAGCTGGGGGCGGTACATCATTCTTCGCGGGATCTCGTCAGTGCAAGGTTGACCCGGATTCTGAGCGCATGTTTTCAAACCGAACATCCTATTGCGAGTGCCTTGAGACCTTTTTCCTCTATTGGAGTACACAAAATTATGGGCAAACTCATTCATCTTTTTGGGGGAAAGGAGCCTCATTCTTGGACCACAGCTTGGAGCTGAGCCTGCTGTCGGCTTGGCTCTCTGGGTCTTTTTTCGGTGCTGTGGTTGAGGACGGGGCTACGCTGGTGCCGTCTGAGACACAACTGGGGAGCGGGAGAGCAAGCCCCACTGCACTTGTGGAAGGGAATCTGCATCCCGGCACCCTCTCAAATCTCTTCACTTAGGTATGCTTTCTGAAACTTGTAAGACCAAGAAAGTGCCCACGTGGCCCAGAGAGTCAGGAAGAGAGGAGAATTTTCGAATATTCCTTCTTAGCTCCCGAAGGATGAATCTGTTCCCTTCTCTTGCCTCTGTTTTCTTCTTTTGGCCCTAGGCTTCCTTGTTCCTAGTGAAAGTAGTTCATCTCTGGCCTCGGATAAAGGAGAACCCCTCTTGACCTCTCTCTCAGCCCCACCTGTAACTCATTAATTCATCTAGTAAGTTATTAACACGCAGGGACGTTCAAAGTAATTATGCAAGGACTTCCATATTTAAGTGTCCAGCGGTGCTAAGGGCAGGGATAACTGGGATCTCAGGGTCCTGGTGGTAAGAGACTAGGGAAGACTTCCAAGATTAGGGGCTGTCTAAGCTCCGCTGAGGGGAATAAGCAAGTTGAAGAATTGGAAAAAGGCAATTGGCAAGAGAGCAGGAAGCAAGGTCAGAGTCTCAGGGTCTGAGCCACGGGGAAGACTGCCCTGGGTTCGGTTACAGTGTTTTTCAGTAGGGAATGCTTTTGCATCTGTCCAGTTTTTCATGCATATAGGCAAGGATGCCATCAAGCTGTCCACATGTGGCAAACAGATGTTTGATTTGGCCAACCTCACGTTTCATATTTGAAAGAGTTCTCAGCATTTAATAGTATTTCAATGTAGAAATCTGGATTGCCTGCTTTCTAAAAACACTCCTGCTTGCTTGTTTCTCCATCTCTTCCTTTACTGTAGTAATTCCCATCCCACTCTACCCCACTCCATACCTCATCCAGAACTTCTCTAACTCTTCTAAATCCTATCTATCCTTCAAGACCAAATTCCCAGCGCTCTTTCACAAGACCATCCCTGGTTTCTATCTTATGGTGACTTCTTGAGAGTCCTCTGACCCTGGCTGTACCTGGGAGCTTTTAAAAATGCAGTGCCTGAATACTACTTATAAGAGATTATGAGTTTGGGATGGGGGCCTGGCATCCATTACTTGTAACAAAGCTGCTTTCATCCCAAGGAAGGAAAGTGTCATGTGATAATGTGGAGGAAAGACCCTGTTTTGGAAGATCAAAAGTATAATTGTTGGCTAGTTGTTGCAACTACTGAACTGCATAGGGTTGATATTTACATCAGTGCTTGTCGAATTGGCATACATATCATCTGGGATCTTGTAAACATGCAAGTTCTGAATCAGCATGCCTGGGGTGGAGCCCAAGCATCATCATTTCTGACAAGCTTCCAAATGATGTTAACGAAGCTTGTCAATATCAGACTACACTAGGTAGCAAAGATTTAACCCATTCAGGGCTCAGATCCTTAAAGCTAATACAGTTAGATCGAGTAATCTCCAAATTCCTAAAATTCATAAAGACTATGACTATATATGTTTTATGTGATTTTCCTCAATTCAAAACACCTCAAGATTTGGAACTGTGTTTTTGCTTGTAAACCCTATAATTGCCAGAATGGGACCCAGATGGTAGATAAGTGATGTTGGTTGGATAGAAACTGGAATTAATGGTCTTGGAATCCAAGCACCAGGATTTAAAAACTGACCCACAGAACAGTTTAAATCTTTAAATCCAGAAAAGGCAATGCAGGAAGCAGCTGTCAGGCATAACTGACCTTTACCTTAGAATTGGACTTGACAGCAACAATGTTTCCCATGACTCTTCCTCACCCCCCAGGAAAGTCTGTTGTGTGTATGTACAGTCGAGAATAAGTAGATAGGTGTGTGCGTGCATGTGTGTGTTGGGGGGGGGGTGGAGAGAGAGGAGAGAGAGAGAGAGAGAGAGAACTATAGGCCTTTTTTTTCCAGGCTGGAATCTGTTCCTAGATGTTCTTGCTATAAGCAGGGGAGATTTTTCATCCACCTAATAAGGAGTAGACAATGTGCTGTCTACTAATCTGAGGTTCCCTTCTGTCCCGGCCCGCGGGACAGTCAACGGAGGTCCTAGGACTGAAGGAGAAGGGGGACAAGAGGCGCAAAGAATGGAGACAAGACAGGCTTTCTGATCAAGTCTTGTTTATTGTAAGTAGGGGGGTTACATATATAGGGGCAGGTTTAAGGGAGGGAACATGTAGCTTTAGGCGGGAGTTACCTAATCACAAGACGTCTTAACTTCTTAACTTTCTTTATCTATCTTGGTAACGTGAGCAACAGCTCGCTGTTTTGAAAGGATTATACTATTGTCTCCAGTTCCTGGAACCTTAGTCCCCCGGGCAATGTCAGGAAGGACATTTATCTTTACAGGTCTGAGTCATTCCTATATTCAGGCGAGGGGCTTCCTCTGACTTTGGGCAGCCTGGCTTGCAACACCCTTCTCTTATCCCTTTTACCATTGCTGAGAGTCCACAGCACTTCAGTGGTGCCACCCTCTGGGCTTCCCCACCCAGTTTAGCTCTGAGTTCTGAAATGGCAGCTTAAACTATTTCCTATAGTTGACTCATTTTTTCCCCTATGAGCAGGAATTCCATTTTTCCAAACCAAAACTCATCACCCAACTAGAGCTTTCTAGGAGGAGCCACAACATCTGCTGGCTCCAGTCTAGGTAAGGGAGAGCTGAGTGCAGTTGACACAGCAGTTAGTGTCAGGAAGGAGAAGACATCGCTGAAGTACTAGAGAGGAACCTGTTCTCACTTCCTAGGCTGCTATTTAGACTGCCTGACCTTGCCTCCTTTCCACATTTTCATTTTTACCTGAGATAGGGGTTTCTGGTATACTTTGTCTCCTTCCTTTGCTGGGAAACCATGCTTCCTCTCACTAGGCTTCTCTAGTTTACACAGTCTCTATTTGCGCATTTATTTCAGTTGGACTAATCTTAAATGAGAACCAACCCAAGTTCCTTCACCCATGCAAACATTGTCTTTATTTTAGTTTCTATTAGAGTGTATCTAGAGAAGACCTTTCTTTAAAGTGTGGTTTTTGCTCCTATGGCATGGCCTTTCTGGTTTCTCAGATTGAGGCATTAATGAAATCTATCTATTCTGGGTTGGTCAGAATTTCTACAATTGCCAGCCTTACTTAACTTCTAGTATTTCTGTTCTCTCAACCCTACAGCAGCTGTTCCCTGGTAATCCTTGCATAGTTCACCCTTGCAAAGCCCACCCTCAGCCAAAGACAGGCTCTGCACAGTTACCTGCCTCTGATCTGCTCTATAAATTTTATTTTTTACCATCCTTGAAGTCTTTTCTGCCACTTTACCTTAGTGGGACCAGTGTGTTCTGCTGGCTCCACCACCCTATATCATAGTCATAAATTGTCTCCAGGCCTAGCAGTTAGTCAGGAAAAGTGCAGAACTCACCTGAGTTTCCCATATCTCAGGGATCACAGTCATGTGCTGTGGTCCAATGCCTGAAAATAGTTGCCTCATACTTTCTCCAGTGTTATGGTTATTTATGATGAGAATGATGCTTTGGTACCAGTTATTCCATCATGGCCAGCAGAGCAAGTTTACTTGGTAACTCCTTTTAATTACAAAATTTATATTTCTTTTTTTAGTCTTCCTAATTTTAGAACTAATCTTTTACATGAGCAACTAATTTATTAGAATCAATAGGCCATTCAGCCTTAAGAAGGAAATCGTAGCATTTGCGATGTGGATGGACCAGGAAAAAACATGCTATGTAAAATAAGTCAGTCTGAGAAGGACAAGTACTACATTATTTCTGTCATCTGAGGCATCTAAAATAGTCTAAGTTATAGCAGTAGACAATAGAACGATGGTTACCAGGAGACTGGAGAAGGAGGATAATCAGGGGTTGTTCAATGTTTATAAAGTTAAGAGTTTTGCAAGATGAGTAAGTTCCAGAGATCTGCCAAACAACATAGGGCTTGTACTTAACAATAAGGTATTGTGTACCTAAAAATTTCTTAAGAGGGTAAATCTCAGGTGTTCTTAATCACACAAACACACAAAGGGACACAAGGGAACTTTTGGAGAGAATGAATGTGTTTGTTACCTGTATTGTGCTGATAGTAACATGAGTGTGTATATATGTCCAAACTCACTAAATTATATATTAATTACATGCATTTTTCTGTATACTAATTATATCTCAATAAAGTTGCTATTTGGGGGCAAAGAATTATTAAGGCCACAGCTAAATAAGTTACTGTTGTGAGAGATGCCTGCAGTCCTGGCAGGACGCCTGGTGCTTGGAGCAACAAGGTCACATTGACTTCTTGCTCCAGACACAAGGATATGTAGAGGAAGTAATTGATAACACAGTGGTGGCCTTGAAGCTGAATTTGGGAGTTGACTGTAATCTGTAATTACTAATCTGATTGTAACTAATAATAATAACAAAGCCAGTTTTGTGAGAGAGAGAATAAAAAGCCCTGGAGACAGGGCTTGGGGAGGATTGCCATTCATCCCCTCTCTCTTATCCATGTTAGTTAATGCATTTCCAGACTCCGACTCTTCTTCCTAACCGTCTCCGCAACAGGTACTTTAACTAAATGTTGGGTTTGTCACCCTTTCTCTGGAAAGCCAGTGAGGTAGGTACCTTAGTAGGGTATCCTACTAAAAAATCATCAGCTATAATTGTGATAAGATTCATCCACAGAAAAAGTTTATTTACGTTTCACATTGATTCACAAAAATGCACCTGACAGGTAAATGATATTTAGTAACAGTTTTGAGGTAAAATAAGGTCATTTAATGGGTTAAAAGTTTTAAAGGTATGTGGTTGGTGTTATTATTTTTGAAAATATAACATGAATTTTTCAGCTATATGATATTTTAGCTTTTCTGTAAAACCTATAATACATAATTGTGCTGATGTTAAATTACAGGACATAAGTAATAGCATTCATAACATTCAATGTCCTTGTTCTAGTTGATTTAATTACACCTTTAAATTATAACCTTAGGTATATTTGGGTACATTGATTTCCTGACATCTAAGAAATACACTTATAGAATGTACCGAATTTACACTGGTAGTACCTCTTCTGGCTTGATGTATTCATGCCAAGGTATGATCACCACATAATGCTGGTCTTGGAGAAAGGAAGAAATCTGCCACTGAGTATGTCATTAGTTGGTTTAATACGAGTATGTCATTAGTTGGTTTAATATGTCAGTACTCCTTGCTGAGATCTCAAATGACTTAATCCTCTCTCGTCAGCGTTCCTGTTGAAGTGCAGACTTCCCAGGAGGAGTTAGAGATAACTGGTTTCCATTGCTTTGTGTCCAGTTTATCCCTAGGTTTTGAGTGCTTGAATTTAGTAGGCTACATATGACACCTGTCCTTTATTCTGGCAATCATGCCCCTGTAAACTGTATCTACTATACAAACTGAACAGAAAAGGCTTAAATCACTGGCTGCAAAGATGTGGACAAGGAATTGCTTTGAGATATTTGTGCACCAAACAAGTCGGCATTTGTGTGCTGGCTATCACTTTAGTCGTATTTGGATAAATGCTTATGAATAATAAAGTTCAAGAAAAAGCTAGTAAGTATCCCAGGTAGGACAAACTCAACTGTCAAATTTTCTTTTACATGACATGGTTTGGTGAAATAGGAAGTTGGCTGAAGAATCTTCTACAAATGATATTTAGGGTATTTTTGTCCTTATTCATAATCGTTGCTACTGTCAAGTATATTTTTAACAGGATAGTAAATTCTTTGACAGGGATACCAACCCATTGGTTCAAACCAGACATATTAAAAGGGAATTGAAGTGACTCTGATAGAAACAAGGAAATCATGAGAATGATTCTGAAAAGTCTGGAGATGTAGAATTGAGATAATTTGGCTGTTATTGGTTTGATCATCCCTTCATTTTAGGAAAAGAAAGGACCAAAAGGAAGGATAGTAAAAGGAAAATATTTTATTCACAGCAGCTCTTACTTAGGAGATAATAAAACTGAATGCTATCTCCCTTCAGCTAGATCTGGTAAGAACCATGAAATTTGAATGACTCCATTAGGACAAAAACTTGTTGGCTCCAACTTAAGAATTTTACTTGACATCTGAAAAATGGAACCTCTTTTAACCAATCATGTAACAGTTCTATGGATTCATTCTGACCTATCCAGAGTGCTAGTTTTTAATCTTCGGTGAATAGTTACAATGAAACATTCTTTTTACTTTCTAATATTCTAAAACAAATGAAACTTCCCCTCAATGAAAAACTTTAGGAAATTTTTCCAGTGGTGCATGTAGCATGTAGTAAATTCAGCCTTTTTCTTAAGCTCCAGTAGTTTTTGTTTTACATTAGAAAATGAAACAAAAATACTACATATGAAACCAGGATTCTGATCATAGCAAATCCACTGTATTAAATGATTTTATTATTGAAAGAAAAGATTAAAAAGATAAGAAAATGGAACCTTCAACCCAAGTTAGAAAAAAAATAGCAAAAAGAAACAGGCATAAATGAATGACATGGAAAACAGTAAACTGTGATAAAACTCGTGAAGTGATTAGAACTCAGTATCTGTTAGCTAGGGTTCATTACTGTTGCTTTCACATTCCCCTCCAATCGCCTTCTAGTCTTACCTTTACCAGTTGGTTTCTCACAAGTTTTACTGCATTTCTATTCCTGATAGTGTATGGTTTACTTTTGCTTAGAGAAACAGTTCATTGAATAGTTTTTTTTTTTTAAATTTGGAAATACATATTTCAAAACTTTAGAATTTTTATTTGGAAATAATTTTAAAATTACAGAAAGTTGCAAAAGTAGTACACAGAACAGGAATATACCCTTTACCCAGATTCACCTATTACTAACATTTTGTTCCAGGTTCTCTCTTATTTGCCCAGGTGAGCAAGCTTCTCTCTCTCTCTCTCTCTCCCTTATGATTTTCTTAACCTTCTCTAGTTTACTTTCTTGTCAGAATACAGGATACATAAGTTCAAAACGACCAGTCAGTAATTAAACTACCTACAACAAAGAACACCCCTCAGAGGAACATAGAATTTAGTCAACAAAAATTCCCAGTATATAATTTTTAAACTACTGAACACATAGAAAAACAGGTAGTATGATCCATAGTCAAGAGGGGGAAAAAGCACTTAACAGAAACAGATCCTGAGATGGCCTGGAAGTTTAGCAGATTTTATAACAGCTATTATAAATATATTTTTAAAACCTATGTACTTAATGAGTGAACAAATGGGGGAAAATCTCAGCTAAAAGGCAGAAATTATGAAAAAAGAACCAAGTGGGAATTCTAGAACTGAAAAGTATAATAAATAAAATTTAAAAATTCACCAGACAGGCTTAAGAGATTGAATATGGCAAAAGGAAGGTCAGTGAGGTTGACGTCAAATCAAGAGAAATTAACCAATCTGACAAACAGAAAAAAATACTAGAGAAAATTGGACAGAGCCTCAGTAAACTGTGGGACAATCAAAAAGTCTAAAATATGTATAATTTGAGGAGACACAAAGGGAGAAGAAATTGAAAAAGAGGCTGAAAATTATTTAAGGATACAACAGCCAAATTTAAAACAGTAGTAATTAGGGTGTGAGAGGGAAAAAGTGGGGTCACTTAAATGATCAATTACCTAGGTCACCTAGAGCTTTCTGAAAGAGGATCCTTCATGGAAAGGGCACCCTGGTTCCTTATCTAGCTGTGAAGCTGGTAGCCATCATACAGATGCTAACATTTATTTGAGATGGATGTCTCAAATAATGGGTGCCTTGGCAATTGAAAGCTTAATGTCAGGTGCTTATGCTACAATGTAAGACTTATTTTTTTCTTTTCTTAATTTCCTTATAATACAACCCTTTAAATGTAATGCCATAAGATCGGGGATCATAATATATATAAAAGTTAAAGTATGACACATGCCAAGATCCTGGGGTTTTTTTGTCTCTTCACAGGGCACATTAGTGCCACTCTTTTGTTTCATGCACTGGAATCCATGATATTGACCAACTTGGAGAAGACCAGCACTTGCCCATGATCATATAGTCAATTGGGACCAAATGTCCTAAGTCAAATTTATTGGCTTAGAATACACGAACCAAGTAGGAGAGAGAAAGGTATTAATTAGCTCCCTCTGACACTCAACATACAATTTCTTGGGCAGGCTTGGACATACAGGGTTGGTTCTCATTTAAGATTAGTCCAACTGAAATAAATGCGCAAATAGAGACTGTGTAAACTAGAGAAGCCCAGTGAGAGGAAGCATGGTTTCCCAGCAAAGGAAGGAGACAAAGTATACCAGAAACCCCTATCTCAGGTAAAAATGAAAATGTGGAAAGGAGGCAAGGTCAGGCAGTCTAAATAGCAGCCTAGGAAGTGAGAACAGGTTCCTCTCTAGTACTTTAGCGATGTCTTCTCCTTCCTGACACTAACTGCTGTGTCAACTGCACTCAGCTCTCCCTTACCTAGACTGGAGCCAGCAGATGTTGTGGCTCCTCCTAGAAAGCTCTAGTTGGGTGATGAGTTTTGGTTTGGAAAAATGGAATTCCTGCTCATAGGGGAAAAAATGAGTCAACTATAGGAAATAGTTTAAGCTGCCATTTCAGAACTCAGAGCTAAACTGGGTGGGGAAGCCCAGAGGGTGGCACCACTGAAGTGCTGTGGACTCTCAGCAATGGTAAAAGGGATAAGAGAATGCAACATTAGGTGGGGCGTGGCAGGAGGCAAGTTTGCTGAGGGAAATTGGGACTCCATGAACTTCCTACCCTGCCTGGCTGAAGCGTCTAGACTCGATCCTATGTTGAGACATAGGATCACCTATTGTTGAGGATAGGAATTTTGTTGATATATTAATTTTTTATTTAAATAATACATCCATCTACACATATTCAAATATATTCAGAAAAACTGATTGTCTCAATAAGTTTTTTTTTTACCATGTTCATAATTAAGCAAGGCTGCATGTCATGATCAGATTTTTTTTATTTTAATGACAATAATGCTGACAGCTGTGAGGAGCAGATCCTTGAAGAATGAAGAGATTAAAGACAATAAGATAAAGAGAATAAAGGACTGGAGGTAGCTGTGGTAAAGACAAGTGAGATTTATCATCAATGGGCAACTGGGAATCATCAGAAAACCCATCTAATTTAGACCAGAGCTTCTCAGACTTGAATATGCTGGGGATCCTGATAAGTTGCAGATTGTGATTGGGATACTTGAGCTTGCCAGTAAGGGAGGTGCTCCTGGTTGGGGCCTATGCTTAGAGTGATCATTCTCCAGGAGGCATGTTGTAAATGACAGGAAGGTGAACTTCAGAAGGAGCAGCCAAGTGAGGTCTGTCCTGGAAGTGGATTGACAAGATACCTCAGTCTTGATGAGAATGAGCAGTCACTACCTAGTGATTCCATTGAGATTTTGGTTCCCAGTATTTCTGCGAGGGCTTGATGACAAAGGTGTGACTCAACCTCAGGTATGAGCTACTATATTTAAAGCTCTTTCAAAAGCCAATGACACGATGTGCTTTACCCACATCATGTCATTGAACCTTCGTGCACCCTTTTTATGGATAAAAATCCAGAGCTGATAAGTAATTTCACCGCGGTTATGCAGCCAGTAAGTTGCAGAACCCAAATCTGAACCTACTTGTTTCCAAAACCCTGCTTTCAACACACATTAATTAAGTGCCCACCTCACACCATGCACAGGATCAATAGATGAGCGCATCACACTCCTTGCCCTCCATTGACAAAAACTAAGGGGGCAAAGAATGTGTACATTACCGTCAAGCCACGTTCATGCAGAGAAATACCACCAAGGTACTAGTCTTCCACTATGAAGACTTCTTTGGTTAGAAATATAGTAAATGCCCTTTTACAAAGCAGAATCCTAAAAGTTGAATAAGCTGGAATAACATATTTAAAGATAATAAATATTTAAATCTACCTCAATTCTTTCCTTTCAATATTTTACTTTGAGAATTCTAACATAAAAGTTGGGAGAATCATAGCGAATATCCAGATCCCACCACAGTTAACATTTTACTATATTTTTTGTCACACACTTCTATCATCCCTCTATCAGTCCATCTAATTTTTATTTCATTTCAGTTTCAGATACCAATTCATTTCACCCGTAAATACATCAGCATTCATAGCATTAACTAGAGTTTACTGTTTGTTTAGTTCTTCTTAAAAGTAAAATTGACTTACAATGAAATGCACAAATCTTAAGCATACCATTTAGTGAATTTTGACAAATGCAGATGCCTATGAAACCCAAACCCTTCTCTAGATATAGAATGTCCCCATCACTCCAGAAAGTTCTCTCATGTCCCTTGTTAATAAACCCTCATCCACACAGCCTCAAAAGCAATGACTAGTTAGTGAATTCTGTCTTAGAATTTTATATAAATGTAATTAGCTTTTTCTTTTAGAGAAGTCCTTTGATCTTAAAAAACAGTTGCATATTAATTAGATTCCGTGAGTGTGTGTGTATGTGTGTGTGTGTGCGCGCGTGCATGTGCATGTGTATGTAAGAATTAGTTTATAGAAAACCTTTTCACTGAGTTGAAAGGAAGGTTGGAGGGTTGCACGCGCATGTCCTTGACAACAAGCTCCACACATTAACACCCTAAATCAAAGAGCATCACAGTCCCATATGAGAGTAGAGTGACCCCCAGAGTGGGAGAGTCAATGGCTAGCAGCAGTTGGCCCCAAGCTGGAGATCCTAGGCCTCCAGGTATGCTTGGGGTTACCTTTGAATCCTTATTGTTATATTGTGTATTTCAAAATGTCAAATAGAAGTGATACATTAATTTACCACAATGCAGCACAGACTGACAAAAATAGCTCCCCCCCTCTTGGTTTTGGCTGCTATTATATAATCATAATAGTTAACATTTCCGGAATATTTGCTCTGTCTCAGTCTGTTTTAAGTGGTTTTCACATCATTGGATAATATTAGTAGCATAACCTCTCAGACATGGCAATTGTGTCTGTACTTTTAAAAGTGAGAAAACACATTTTCCTCTAAATGTGTGCAATTTTTTGGTAGGCCAAAAACATTTAAAATATGAAGTCTATGAAGAAAAGTAATGGAAGAAATGGCTAGGCTAAAAAGAAACAAGCCTCTCTTCATTTATTTAGGAAAGTCATTACTGGGGAGCCATTGGGGTCCAAAAATAATAGTTAACTTTAAAAATGGTTTGATTTTTTAAATCATGTATTGAAAACATGAGTAGTTAACATAGGAAGTTGAAGTTGTAAATCGTAAGAAATAGGCACAATATGATTAGTTACCCTTAATTTTAAAATTTATATATATTTTTTCTTAATTTTTTAAGGAACCGCTTTGTATTATTCACTGTAAAAAAAGAAAATCGAGCGGTACAGAACTGCATGAGGAAGAAAATAGACCCCAAATCCCATCACCCAAAAATTATATTCATTAACATTTGGTGAATGTCATTTACAGATATGAATAACAAAGATGGAAGGAGAGATAATTATAGCTAACTTTTGAGCCCTGTACCATGTGCTTTACATGGATTACCTGTAAATGATAAACTAAGGACAATTAATCCTATTATACAGGTGAACTCAAACACAAAACATGAGTAACTTATCCAGGGTCATACTAGCAATCTGAATCAAGAATTCATACTCTTAACCCCTTTGTTATAGTTTTACAGCATTGAGATTATATTAGTCATGCTATTTTAAAGATTTTACATATTGTTAGATTTACTTGAATTTATAGGAAAGAGGGAAATTAAATCAATCTAAATGAACTTTGAACATCAGCTAAACATTTATAATATGAACCCCTCCTCTAAATTATACCTCTAAAAATAAAGAAAAAAGATTATAAAAAACATAGAACAACCAAACAATTTTTAACCACATACTTCAATTTTATTTTATTTGTTATTTATTTTTTATTTTTTTATTTTTTATTTTTTAATTTTATTTTTTATTTTTTTAATTTTTAGTTAAGTTGATTGGAGTAGCATTGGTTAATACAATTATATAATTTTCAGGTGTACATTATCATTTGACATCTGCATATTCTATTGTATATTTACCACCCAAAGTCTAGTTTCATTCAGCTACCATATATTTGATCCCCTTTACCCACTCACCATCCCTCTAAACCCTATATTTGACCTCCTTTATCTTCCCCTTTACCTCTCCCCTCCTCCCCCGCCCCACTAGTAACCACTAGTCTATAGTCCTCTGGTAACCACTATTCTATACTCCATGTCAATGAGTCCCTGTTTGTCCTGCTCATTTGTTGCTTTTGGTTTATATCTCATATATAAGTGATATCATGTGATTTTCAACCTTTTCTGTCTGGCTTATTTCACTTAGCATGATTATCTCGAGGTCCATCCATGTTGTCACAAATGGCAGTATTTCATCTCTTCTTATGGCTGAGTAATATTCCATTGTATATATGTACCACAGCTTCTTTAGCCAATCATCTATTGTAGGACACTTCAGTTGCTTCCATGTCCTGGCCACTGTGAATAATGCTGCTGTGAACATCGATGTGCAAATATTTTTGTGGATATGATTGTTTAAGTTTGGGGGTAAATACCCAGTAGAAGGATTGCTGGATCATACGGTAGATCAATTCTTAGTTTTGGGGGGAACCTCCATACTGTTTTTCATAGTGGCTGTACCAATTTGCAGTCCCACCTGCAGTTTATGAGGGTCCCTTTTTCTCTGCATCCTCTCCAGCATTTGTTATTACTTGTCCTGTTGATTAGAGCCATTCTAGCAGGTGTGAGATGGTATCTCATTGTGGTTTTGATTTGCATTTCTCTAATAGCTAGCGATGTTGAGCATTTTTTCATATGTTTGTTGGCTATTCGTATGTCATCCGGGGCGGGGGGGTGGGGGGAAATGTCTGTTCAGATCCTCTGCCCATTTTTTTTTTTTTGATTGGATCATTTGGGTTTTTTTGTCATTAATGAGTTGTATTGAGTTCTTTGTATATTTTGGATATTAGGCCCTTATCAGAGGTGTTGCTTGCAAACATATTTTCCTATTCTCATGGTTGTCTCTTTACCTTGTTGATAGTTTCTTTTGCTGAGCAGAAGCTTTTTAGTTTGATGTAGTCTCATTCGTTTATTTTAGCTTTTACGTCCCTTGCCTTTGAGGTCAAATTCATAAAATCCTCTTTAAGTCCAAGGTCCTTGAGTTTCATTCCTATAATTTCTTCTATGTATTTTATTGTTTCAAGTCTTATATTCAGGTCCTTGATCCATTTTGAGTTAATTTCAGCGTGTGGTGATAGACAGCAATCTAGTTTCATTCTTTTGCAGGTGGCTTTCCAGTTTTCCCAGCACCATTTATTGAAGAGGCTTTCCTTTCTCCACTGTATGTTTTTGGCTTCTTTGTCAAAATTATTTGCACGTATAAATATGGGTTTACTTCTGGACTCTCGATTCTGTTCCACTGGTCCATGTGTCTGTTTCGCTGCCAATACCATGCCGTTTTGATTACTGTCTCTTTGTAACATAATTTGAAGTCAGACAGAGTGATGCCTCCAGCCTCATTCTTTTTTCTCAAAATGGCTTTAGCAATTAGGGGTCTTTTGTGCTTCCATACAAATCTGATGACTTTTTTTCTATTTCTTTAAAAAATGCTGATGGGGTTTTGATGGGGATTGCATTAAATCTGTATAATGCTTTAGGTAATATGGTCATTTTGACTATGTTGATTCTTCCAAACTGAGAACATAGATTATCTTTCCATTTCTTTGTATCTACTTCGATTTCTTTTAATAGAGTCTTGTAGTTTTCATTACATAGGTCCTTCACATGTTTCAGAACACTATGGATTTTTGAACGTTGATTTTGAATCTAGATACTTTACTGTATTTGTTTATTGTGTCTAATAGTGTTCTTGTGGAGTCTTTAGGGTTTTCTATCTAGAGAATCATGTCATCTGACAGTCTGATTTTTTCGTTTCGTATTTGGATGCCTTTTATATCTTTCTCTTGTCCGATTGCACTCACTAGGACCTCCAATATTACATTAAATAACAGTGGTGAGAGTGGACAGCCTTCCCTTGTTCTTTATCTTAGAGGGAAGGGTTTTATTTTTTCACCATTAAATATAATGTTCATTGAGGGTTTGTCATAGATGGCCTTTTTATGTTAAGGTACTTTCCTTCTATACTGACTTTGTTAAGTGACCATAAATGAATGCTGTATCTTGTCGAAGGCTTTTTCTGCATCTATGGATATGATTGTATGATTCTTATTTTTTAATTTGTTTATGCGATGTATCATATTAATTGATTTATGTATGCCAAACCATCCCTGTGCCTCTGAGATAAGGACCACTTGATTGTGGTGTGTAATCTTTTTAATATGTTGCTATATTCAGTTTTCTAGTATCTTATTTAGGATTTTTGCATCTGTGTTCATGAGAGATATTGGTTTGTAGTTTTCTTTTTCTGTGTTATCTTTACTAGATTTTGGTATCGGAGTAATATTGGCCTCATAAAATGAGTTGGGAAGTATTGCCTTATCTTCGATTTTTTAGATAGTTTGAGGAGAATAAGTATTAAATCTTCTTTGAATTTTGTTAGAATTCACTGGTGAAGCCATCTGGTCCTGGCCTTTTTACTTTTTGGTAGGTTTTTGATGACTGTTTCAATTTCCGTACTGCTAATCGGTCTATTTAGATTTTCCAGTTCTTCTTGATTCAGTCTAGGAAGGTTGTATTTTTCTAAGTACTGGTCCATTTCTTCTAGGTTATTAAATTTGGTGTTGTATATTTTTTCATAGTATTCTTCTATGATCCTTTGTATTTCTGCAATGTCAGTAGTAATTTCCTCTCTTTCATCCCTGATTTTGTTTATTTATGTCCTTTCTCTTTTTTCTTTAGTGAGTCTAGCCAGAGGTTCGTCAATTTTATTAACCTTCTCAAAGAACCAGCTCTTTGTTGCATTTCTTTTTCTTTTTCTTTTTTTTTTTCAATTTCATCTATTTCTGTTCTAATTTTGATGCTTTCTTTCTGCTGACTTTAGGCTTCATTTGTTATTCCTTTTCTAGTTTTTTTAAGATGAAGTGTTAGGTTATTTATTTGGCTGGTGCTTGTTTTTGGAGGTAGGCCTGTAATGATGTAAACTTTCCTCTTATTGTTGTGCGAGATGCCTGCAGTCCTGGTAGGATGCCTGGTGCTTGGAGCAACAAGGAAACCTCGCAGGGAGGGTGCACACACACCTCACCTATTCTGGGATTTCTTGCTCTAGGGACAAAGATAAGCAAAGGAGAAGAAAAAGCTGATAACAGGGTGGTGCCCTTGAGGCTGAATCTGGGAGTTGGCTGTAGTTTGTAATTACTAACCTGATAGTAACTAATAATAATAACAAAGCCAGCTTTGTGAAAGAGAATAAAAAACCATGGAGATGCGTGGAGGATGCTAACATTGCCATTCATCCCCTCTCCCTTATCCATGTTAGTTAAGGCATTTCCAGACTCCGACTCTTCTTCCTCACTGTCTCTGCAATATCTTATGATCACTTTTGCTGTGTCCCAAAAGTTTGATATGTTGTACTATCCTTATCATTCTTTTCTGTGTATCTCTTGATCTCTCTGTATTTCTTTTCTGACCCGGTTATTCTTCAGTAGCATGTTGTTTAATCTCCATGCATTTGTGGTTCTTCCTGATTTCTTTCTGCAGTTGATCTCTAGCTTCAAACCATTACGATCAGAAAATATTGTTGGTATGATTTCAACCCTCTTAAATTTGTTGAGGCTATCTCTGTGTCTCAATATGTGGTCAATCCTTGAGAATGTTCCATGTACACTAGAGAGGAATGTATAAGCAGCTGTTTGGGGATGGAAGGCTCTGTAAATGTCAATTATGTCCAGTTGGTCTAATGTGTCATTTAAGGATTGTTATTTCCTTATTGATTTTCTGTTTGGATGATCTGTCCATATCCAACAGTGGGGTATTTGGGTCCCCTACTACAATAGTGTTTTGGTCTGTTTCTCCCTTTAGTTCTGTTATTAATTGCTTTACATATTTCGGGGTTCCCTGATTGGAAGCATAGATATTAATAAGCGTTATGTCTTCTTGGTGCATGATTCCGTTTATCATTATGAAGTGTCCCTCAGTATCTTTCTTTACCTTTTTTATTTCAAAGTCTATTTTATCCGATATTAGTACCGCTACTCCCGCTTTTCTTTGAATGCCATTTGCTTGAAATATCATTTTCCACCCTTTCATTTTGAGTCCATATTTGTTTTTGGAACTGAGATGTGTCTCCTGGAGGCAGCATATAGTTGAGTTTTGTTTTATGATCCGTTCTGCAACTGTGTGCCTACTTACTGGTAAGTTCAATCCATTTACATTTAGGATGATTATAGAAATATGAGGTCTTCTTATAGCCATTTTATCTTTTGTTTTCTGGTAGCTCGGTGTTTCCATTGCTTCCTTGTCCTTGTGCTTCTGTTTTCTTTATTTTGGTTGGCTTTTGTGGGTTTTCACTCTGGTCCTTCTTGTTTCATGTTGTATACTTCAGTTCTGAATCTTTGGCATGTGGTTACTATTACGAATATGTATAAAATAGTGTATATATATATATGTGTGTGTGTGTATGTATGTATATATATATATATATATATATATATATATAGTCGTTCCTTTTCTTCTGCGCGTGCCTTATCTCCATTCCCCTTTGCGAATTTGGATCTTTGAATCCCCCCCTTTACAGTCATTGTTATCTCCATTTGTTCCTATGTATGCTGAATGTTCATTACTATCTTGTTATAACAATTCTCTTCTTATTATTTAAGCTCATAATGCTCTGTTTTTAGTAAGGGTTGCACTTTTCTGCTTCTATTTGCCTGATAGTAGTCACTTTACTCCTAATTATATTTTGTTTTGTTTGTCATTTTGTTTTAGGTGAACTGAACTTTTTCAGCAGTGCAGGGCTTGTAGTGGAGAATTCCTTCAATTTTTGTATGTCTGGAAAAGTCTTAATTTCTCCTTTATATCTAAAGTAGAGCTTAGCTGTATATATTATTCTAGGCTGGTAGTTCCTTTCACTTAATAGTTTTAAATATTCAATTCCATTCCCTTTTGGCTTGTAACTTTTGCACTGATAAGGCTGAGGATAATCTAATTGGTTTACCTTTATAAGTTACCCGTTTTTTTCTTCCTGGCTGCCTTGAGAATTCTGTCTTTGTCATTGATTTTTGATAATTTTAATACGATGTGTCTTCACGAAGGCCTTTTTGGGTTGAGATAATTGGGTGTTCTATTGACTTCTTGAATTCCAAGCTCCAGCTCATTCCTTAGATTTGAAAAATTCTTGTCAACTATTTGTCTGAAAATGCTTTCTAATCCCTGCTCCTTTTCCTCCCCTTTGATAATGCCCATTATTCTTATGTTTCCTCTCCTGACGGTATCAGCTATTTCTTGAATTTCTCTTTGATTATTTTTCATTCTTTAGTTCCTCTCTTCTTCCTTCTGATTTATTTCTAGTTTTCTGTCTTTGATATCACTGATCCTTTCCTCCATTTGGTCAACTCTATTTCCCAAGCTTGTTATTTAATTTTTCAACTCTTGCAGTGTGCTCTTCAACTCCAGAAGTTCTATTTGGTTCCTTATGAGGGTTTCAATCTCCTTGCTCTGCTCATCTAGTTGTTTTGAAATTTTGATTTGAGTTGTTTCACTGAGTTTTTTCAGAAGTACCAACTTGAATTCTCTGTCATTTAAGTTGCATATTTCTATGTCTGAAGCTCATTTTCTAGAGATTTTTCTCTTCCTTTCTGAGATGACTTGTCACCTTGATTTTTCATGGTGTTTAATGGACTATTTCTCCACCTGGGCATTAATGGAAGTTCATTCTACTGTTTTTCCAGAAAGAAGATTTATTATATAAAGGTCTCTCTTTAGCTGTTGCAAAGAAGGCATTTTTCTTTTGGTTTCCAGTCAGTGGCATCGAAGCCTCTTGGATCCCTGCTTTATATAAAGCCTTAATAACACTTTTAAAATTTTCTTGTAGATATTCAATTATGCTCGCTACCCTCAGTTTCAGTCCCTGTGTCAGCGACAGTCTCAGCAGTGTTTGCTCAGATTCCCCTGGTGCTCCACGGTGATCGGTCTTGGAGGGTATGGGGGGAGGTGCCCTCTGGGTTGGTTGTTGGGGGCTGCGACTCAGCTTTGGTTTTGCAACCACAGCCAGCAAAGATCAGCTGCTGTTCCTCTGTGATCCTGTCCTGCTTCTCTGCTTTCTGCCCTGATGACTTGGCCCTATGGCCCGCTGGCCACAGGGAGCTCACACCTATTCCAGAAAGGATGTTCAGGGAACTTGAGGCATGAACTCGTTGCTCCTTTTCCCTCCCCCTCCTCCTGCAGGGAGCTCTGGCAGCTGTGAGAGGCAGCTTCTTTATTACTTCCAGTCTACCGCCTGACACCCAGGGTTCTGAACTGTGGTATCTCTTATATGCAGATCACATGCCCAGATGTGCTGGTGTGCAGTTTTGGGGTTTTTTGTTTGTTTGCTTGTTTGTTTGAGCTTTAGATGTTCAGCTTATTGTTGTTTCAAGGAAAAAGATCTGGTGACGTCTCTCACTCCGCCATGTTTCCAAAAATCTCCACATACTTCGATTTTAGACAGTACCTATTGATTTCTTTCTGTGAGAAATGTGGAAATCAGACTGCACACACACACACACACACACACACACTACCCCAACACTCAATTTTTGTGAACTTTTTTTTATTCTGGAAAAATTTACATAGTTTACATTCTATAAATTATACCATAATTCCTATGATTGCTTAATCTTGGATATATATTAAGTTGGATTCTATACTTGCTAATATTCCATTTATCGCAGTACCTCTAAATGTGAGCTCTTCATTAATGTCATAGTTTTGTTGGCTAGATTTCAGCAAATAATTTTTTTGAAGGTCTTAATTTTTAAAAAGGCAGAAAGAACGAGTTATGAGTTCCGTTTCCCTTGATGGGAGGCCCGGGAAAGGGAAT
This sequence comes from Rousettus aegyptiacus, assembly GCF_014176215.1. Lineage (NCBI taxonomy): Eukaryota > Metazoa > Chordata > Mammalia > Chiroptera > Pteropodidae > Rousettus > Rousettus aegyptiacus. The sequence continues at coordinate 34,833,299 of NW_023416287.1, read as the reverse complement.
CCAGCTACTACTTTCCCTTTTGAGATTTAACCAGTCGAAAGACCATGGACGAGACATTTGACCTCTTTTGGGCTGAAGTTTCCCCATTTCTAATGTGTAGGTTTGAACTAATCACTTCTTAGATCCTTTCCAGGAATGAAAAGTAGTTGGTTCTTTGACCTTTGGCCCAAGAAACTCATCTATGGAAAGCCCTGTCCCTATTCTCCAAGCACCTCAGCACCACTGAGCAGCAGGGGGCGCCCTAAACACAGTGATTCGTTCCCTGTAGGCTCTTTTGACAGTCCAGGTGGAGAATGCGGAGCAGGACAAGTTCTCACAAATCAGGGTTCTGTTTTCCAGAGGCCAGCCTTCTCTCTGAACAAGTGGATATCCAAAGCCTCAGAGAAATCTGTTGATTTTGTATCTTACCAAATATTTGTGAGATTGAAACATTTAATTGTATTTTAAGCAAGAATATCATTGTAGAAGACAATGACTCATGGTCTTATAATCTATGGTAATTTACTGCTCTAAAATCAAACAGATAATTAATATGGCCATTCTTTTTGGGGGAAGGGAGGGGGGTAGGAGATGTAGAGGGATAGGTTTTGCAAATTATGTCCCGGGGTTATCAGACATAAATTTATTCATTCATATTTATTGAGGGTCTGTTATGTGCCAATATTATTTGTTTATGGCATTAACAAACAAACAAAAAAACCTGTCCCCATTAAAGCTTATATTGTATGAGCATTTTAAGATGGTGGCTGAAATGGGGTCTCGGACCTTAGAAAGCATATGTGGAGCCGTATTTGACCTAACCAAGAGTGCGGCCCTTACAAATACTATACAGTATCCAAATGAAACTTCTCAGGGGGTAGGAAATCTACTATTTCTTCAGGAATTTTCCTCCTAACAAAATGGGGTAATTGAAAAAAATTACTGTTGAATAAGTTAAGTGTATAGATACAACATTCTGGAAAGAAAGTCAGACAGGAAAGGCAGCTCAGTTTTGTATATATAGATCTCAGGGCAGTAAAATGGATAGCGTTCAGACCGACCATGGCAGCTACAACACTAACTGCAGTGAATGGCCCAGGTTCTAGAATCAGGCTGCCAGCTCTGCGACTCACCAACTGGCTGATTTGAGGGGGAAGGAGGGGATTTTCTTAATCTACTATCAGTGAGTCATGTGAAGTTTCAGTGGGTCCATATATTTAAGCCATTGGAACAGTGACCTGGCATATAGTAATTACTCAATAAATATTCACCATATTTATCAACATGATTATCATTAGAGTTTTAAACTAGCCCAGTTCCTGATTTCTTTTCATCCTGACAAAATTCTTTTAAATTTCAGCTTTAAAAGGCTGAGTAAATTCACTTAGTACCCCACCACACACAAAAGTTTTTAAACAGCTACTTACTATGTGCCTGGCACTGTTGCAGGCATTCAAAGTTTGGTAATAAACAAGGCAAAGTGTCTACCTTTTTAGCTTACAATTTTTATGGGGATGCCAGGCAAAAATACATTAAAAAGTAAAGAAATGAAAGTGTTATGATTATATTTCTTTCTTTAGAATTAATTTTAACATTAAAATATTATTTGTGGTATTCTCAATGATATGTTGCTATAGACTGAATGTTTGTGTCCTCAAATTCATATGTTGTTACCTAAGCCCTAGAGTGATAGTATTTGGAGGTGGGGCCTTTGGGAAGTGATTCGATTATAAGCGCAGAGCCTCATGAATGAGATTAGTGCCCTTCTAAAATAGACCCCAGAGAGCTCCTTCACCCTTTTCACCACATAAGGGCGCAGTGCAAAGATGGCCATCTCTGAGCCAGAAAGTGGGCCCTCCGCACCAGACTCCATATCTGCTGGTGCCTTGATCCTGGGTTTCCCAGCCTCCAGAACTGTGAGAAATAAATGATTGTTGTTTAAACCACCCAGTCTATAGTATTTTTGTCATAGCAGCTCAAACAGGATAAGATGTGTGTTCATGTAAGAAAACATCTTCTACTTAAGGAATTGATACATGAATCCTAGCAAAAAACTGAAGTCAAGATATGTTCTGGCATCCTTCTACACTTCCACAAGATGTAAGCAGCTGGAGAAGCTACACATTCCCTTTTGGGAAAAGAACATTATATCTGATCATAAAAGGATTTTAAGCCTGATTGTATCTTGAATTGTGCTTGTTCTGATCAAAGACTGAATTACAGGCTGACATCCATAGTATGATTCCAGCAAATAGGAAATGAATGGATTATGTTTCCTTTCAGCTTTCTAATACCTGGATGAAATGAATAAATGTTACTGTTCTTACATTGCTCACCAATGAACCACCTTCAGCAGGAAAAGAGAGCTTCTATTAGTCCAGACAACATCTTTGTGCCAATTAGAAAAGGATGCCCCCTTCCTTAAGGTACTTTACTTCCATCTTCCTGAAAATTTTCATAATAGATATTCATTTCTACAACATCTAAGATGTGAATTGCTCTCCCTAGTTTTGTTCTGTGCACACCCTGCACAGTGATATCAAACAGCTCTCCTGATAGGTCTAATCAAGTCCTGTAAGAAAGATGTAGAAGAGAGACATATTTCATAATTTTATTTTGTAATTGTTATTTCTACTCTTTCCCCTGTCACCAACTCTTCTCACCTGGAAGCAAACATAGAATTTTATGCCAGTGATTAAAAGTCTATACCAGGTCTTAGCAATTAAGTATGTTCTTGAGAGAAGACAATTAGCTAACAACAAACAGTGAAACAAAATTGCACACATACCCTTTCAAAAGAAAAAGACAGACAAACAACCCCCAAAAGTCATTCCATTTGATCTGACCTGGGGCCATATTTTTCAGCTGCCAGATTAACTTTCATGCTTTTATCACATCTGCCGAATGAGTATTGTTCCATTTTTTGAAATTAGAATAGCTCTGCAATCTCTGGAATCAAAACCAAACTCTATCTGTATATGTGAGAGAATATGAGATCCATCCCCATATCAGTTTTCTGGAGCTCCAGACCTAGTCTCCAATGCCAAAAGGATGTCTCTGCTTGACCATCAGGTGCCTCAAGCTCAACGTGTCTGAAATTCACCCCATTCTCTTCCTTTCCAATTCTCTCTCTTCCCCTAAGTTTCTTGATCTCCATCAATTTCATTTCTCTCTTATTTTCAGAAATGATTAACCACCTTTGTAAGTCTTTCTCAACATCTCCCTTTCCCTTCACCCCAACATTAAATCATTTATCAAGCTCCCATTGTCTGCTCTAGATTCTTAAGTCTGCCAGGTTCTCCCTTTCATTATCTCAGCCTTGGATGTAGGCTTGGGCCCTTGTCCTTTCTCTCTCGGGGACTAAAGCAACAGCTTCTCAGCCAGTATTCTGGTATTGGGAAGGCTCCTCACCTTTCAATTTTCTGTTCTATCATCTAAACAGAGCTCTGACCATTTATCTGAACTTATAAACCTCCAACAGCTCCTTACTGCTTTTGGTATCATTTCATTTCCTAACACCCTCAGAATTGTTTGAAACCTTGAAATGGGAATATAAGAATGATAAGATAGGCAGGCGAATTACCCACCCATGGAGTGCTGAACTACTTTTGATGAGCTTCAGGGATCAAAGGGAAGAAGCTGCTGTTGCCCCGGTGGGCCACTCGTTGTTTAGCTAGCTAGAAAACTCAAATTGTTAAAAATCAGAACTTTAACCAGAAATTTTCCTGTTTTGTATACTTGACATTCTGGGGTTTTAGTGGACTGAGGCTTTACAAAATGAAATAAAAAGAACTGTGCTGATGACTATTAAAGTATTTTTTTTTAAAAGATGCTGAAAAAAATCACTAAGTAAATTGAAAGTTCAGAACTCTGGAATTGATTTATGGGCTCCAGGAAGGGGTCAGATAGTAAGTGGTTACCTTTTATATCATTTTTCAATTTATTGCTCAAAATTGTCTCAAAAGCTAATTCAGTCTTGTTTATATGATATATTTTTAATTTCTTGGAGTTCAAGATTCTACTAAAAGTAAAATATCAATGGGTCCCATTATTTTGCCTGTTTAAATTCATCGATGTCAAATTCATTTCCTTTTTGCTTGGAAACAAGTTTTTTCAGAACTTTTTAAAAAGAAACACAAAGGTCATCTTAGATTGTAAATATTTAAGTATATTAATTTAAAAAATAAATATATCTCCCACAAATATATTCACTTATATTTGTTACTTTAATATATTAGTTACATATTTATGTTAGTTTAATAACATGCTCTAACATATAGACAACTAACAGACGAGTGTTGAAGGCTTACTGTGTTCTCCTCAGCCAGGCTTCTGGGATTCAAAGGAGAGGAACCTTGCATCTGCACCCAAAATGCTCACAGCCTCATTGGGGAAAAGACAAAGTAAAGAAATATCCATGTCAAGGTAGTGAGCATAGAAAGGTCTTTAACATTCTGTTGGTACACAAAGTTCAATCAGATAATTCTCTGACCATGCTGAGGTACACATCACAAAGGGGGACACAAGCTGGCTCCAGAAATGGCGAGAAACAAAGAAAAGCAGCAAACAGTCTTATCAAGCAACTTCATACATAAGCAGGTGTGAGCTCAAGAAAGGGGCTTTGGGGTCTTCTGGGTTGGCTCTACAATGAAGGTTCAAGGCTTAGGAACTGTGGTTTATGCAAGGTCACCTAGGTCAATGTACAGTGCCCATCCCTCAAGCCTGGTCTAGTGCCCCATCCCACTCTGCAAGGTGCACTGAAATCTAGAAGGGTGGGCTCAGACAGCTTTGCATTACTGGGCTAGGTGAAAACCGAACTCTTAATACATTAAAGAGCTGTGTTCAATTTTAATTTAAAACTGTGTTCTATTCTATTATAGTTCTAACTTTTCTGATTCAGAAAATAGCTTTGTATTAATTATAGACTGGGATATTTTTAGCTCAAGGTTGAATTTTTATGTCAAATCCATAGGGTCATAAACCTATCACATGTGTTATTTCTATGTATTTTTTCCTCTGTCTTTGATTCCCTCTCATGTGTGAGTATTGTTAACACCTCTAGTAGTGGAGGGCTCCAAAAGGAAACTTTCTCCCTTATCTGCACTATTTTTGTTAACAGAAATGTTTTGTGATTTCATCTTTTTATTTTTTAATTTATACATCTTTTCCTTTTTTTATTTTCCTGGCATGACACTTGGAGGGCCCTTTTGGTATATGTGTTAGTTAGAGATATTGTACAGTTTCTTTTAGCGACATCTTTTTTGTTTCCTTTTTTGGAGAGTGTTTCAGCCACCCAAGATTTAATATTGCTGTTTTCATATTTGGATGGCAACATGCATATGCATTTTTCCAAATGTCTCGAGCTCCTTGCAGCTAGTGTCAACAAGCTCTAACAGGTCCAGAACTAAAGTGAAAACTGTAGCACTAAGTTTCTAGTCTCATCTTTATGGCCAGTTTTCCAGGTGATCTTGAGACACTCCTAACTGTCTCAATGGAATGATAATACCCTACGTATGGATATGTCATAGATAAATGAAGTCATGTCCACAAATGGTTCTTAGCTCCTTGAAAGATGACATTATGAAGCCACAATGATTATAGCAGTAAAGAGTCTAATTGTTTTTAGTTAAATCTGCTCTCGTGTACTTCATCTCTGTCTAGTTTCATTATAACCAGCAGTTTTCTAAAGGAGATTACAATGGAGTTTTTATGAGAAATAGAAGGATAAGAGAATTAAGAATGCCAGCCAATGTGTAGGATGGTGTGTTATAATGATGTATTTCCCTTATAGCCACCTTTAACACCCAGTTTTCTCCAAGAGGCACTGTGTATCCCATTGTGATTATTCTTGTACCCAGCAATCTACTTCAGAGGGTCCTCATGACATTGCCTATGCCACTGTATTCTAGGTTGGTATATATTTCCAATGTCTTAGAAAATAAAGGACAGGATAAGTAAAAATAGGCCAAGGAAGACACATTGTCCATTTCTACACTAGGAGATTTTGACTTCAACAGCTTGAGCAATTCTGAGGCTTCCAGGTAGTTAGGTGGGTTTAAGAATTCCAACTACGTTTCCGGATCTTTCATAGGGGAAGGGGCTCAAACAAGAGCTTTTTGCACTTGGGAGTCCTTTTTGTGGGTTGATTGCCATTCTCTGGAAGGCCACAAAATTATAGGTTACTCAAGGGGTCTGTGGTGTAGTCAAAGTCAATATCATGAAGGACACTTTATTAAATCTTTTTCTAGCACTATGGAACGCATATGTCAGAGGTCCTCAACTCTGTGAGGTCTAACAACTTCCCTGTTATAATTACTGTTAGGTAAATCCTTTATTATCTATATAATTAAATATATATACCCAATTATACTGTATATGTATATATACATACATCATATAGATACATTATATACATTCCATATTATAAAGAAGTAGAAGAAAAGTAATTTATAAAGAAATAATATGTAATATGTATTTCAATTTGTAGTTGCTGTAGCATGACAACACTAGAAAACATAACAAAATTGCAAATGCTTGCACTCGTGTGAAGAAGTTGATAGTTATAACTACTTTTGACTATTAAGTTTGGATTTCAAAGTAAGCAAGTGGTTTAGAATACATTCCAGATGAAGAGTACAGAAAAATAAAAAAGGTGGAGGGTAGAATAAAAATATCAGATAAGATAGGCCAGAGTTATTTGCATATGATGAGAGAAATAGGGAAATAATCTTAACATAAGCAGGGATAACATGTTGGGATGAATATACTTATAAAGAGGAGAAATGGTGAACATATGAAGGATCAACAGGTTCCCAAATGTGAAACAGACAACATGCTTGAAGGAGAAAGCGAAGAATGTTTCATGGATGTATAGGCAGGCTTAAGGCTTAACGGATGTATAGGCAGGTTGAGGCTCTTGAGGGGCTAATGATTCCAGAAAGTTCAAGGGATGGCAGCAATTGATGGAACTTAGTGAGTCATGGAGTTGAATGAGAGGGTCCCCCATCAGAGCTGTAGCCATGGGCAAAGGAACTTAGCCACTGCTGATCCACTGCTGGGCAGGGAGGAAAACAACACAGTAGGTATCCTGACCTCTCTCCCACCACCCTCCACTTTCCTCTCAGGGCCTCACATTGACTAACAGAAGCCAGGAAACAAAGAATTGTTGAAGGCTGTGTGAGATATGAGCTAATCCTTTATTTTTCAAGACTGCCTTGCAATATCTAGAACCTGCATATCTAGAACCCCTGGCTCTATGTTCGACTATGCCTCCACAAATTTCCAAAATGCCCTCCAGGAATGATACCCTTTTGAGAATCACTGCTTTACCTTATCAAACTGAATAATGATTTTTTTTTGTCTAGACCTTCAATGCCTTTGGAAAATAAATGGATGACAGTCATCTGCAGCCTATGTTTAAATATCATTACATGGGTCTGATCATGGAATTGTTTTAAAGATGCTCTAACTTCTCACAACAAACTGGCTGTATTGGCTATCTATTCCTGCATAGCCAGTTACACCAAACCTTGACAGCTTAAAGAAACATTAATTTATTTCTCATAGTTTCTGGGGGACAGGAATTCAGACAGGATACAATGGGAATAGTTTATCAGACTCAAAGATTTGGGGCTGGCATCATCTGAAGGCTCATTTACTGATATCTGGTGGTTAATGCTGACCACAGGCTTCGGACCTAACTGGTGCCACTGATGAAACAGCCGCACATTCCCTCAGCACGTGGCCTGATTTCCTTTACAACGTGGTGGCTGGGCTCCAAAAGTGAGAAAGGAGAGAGCCAGGGAGAAATTGTATAATCTGATCTCAAAAGTGACAGGCCATCATTTCTACCGTATTCTGGTCATTAGGAACAAGTCTTTAGATCCAGCCCATATTCAAGGGCAGGGGACAATGAGGAGATTAAGTCTATCTTTTGAGAGGAGGCATTTAAAAAAATTTGTGGACTTAATTTTCAAGCTACCACACTGACCTTCCAGAAGATCCAGCTTTCACTCTCTGTAAATATTAGAAGGGGAGAGAATATGTCAGAGTCTCATCCTGTCCTTCTCTATAATCCTCAAAGGTATATCAATACCACCTAGGCTAACTGAATGCTTGGAAGTCAAGCAACAGCTCCCAGTCCTGTGGGTTATTCAGAAGGCAGACTTGGAGAAGCCAGCTCAGTCTTCTCCAAAGGGACCTTGAAAAAAAGGGACCTACATCGACCCCATCCATTCCACTTTTTACTTCTTCCCAAACTTCCTACTAGAGCATCATCACTTGCTCTGTACCTCTAGTCTGCTACCTTAAGTCTGCAGTGGTAACAGCACAGCTATAGAGGTCATTCTCTGCAGAAACTCTTCTATGGCAGAAGTATCAGAAGCCTTAATGTTTTGGCTGGCCTTTTGGGAAGACCACTGCTGAGAGAATGCTGAGCTTTCACTAAAGGTGGTTTGTGGGCATGTGTCTCTCAGCAAGCATCTGTAACCAACCCTGGGTTACTAGGTGTCTCTAATCAAGTTACATGATAATAAGCCTGAACTCACTTATTAATCTACTTACTGATCACGCATTCTATGATGAGCACTATCTTACTCCTCACAATCATCCTGACAAATGAGGATTATTATCTCCACTTCATTGATGAGGAAATTGAGACCTAGGTGAAGGAAATAAACAACAAAAAAGGGACCTACATCGACCTACATTCTTCTTTCACAAAAAATGATGTACTGTCCAGGGAAAGCTGAGACTCCTGCCATATTGGGCAGAGCTCTCCTTATCTGAGCACATGGGGCATCTGCAGCCTTTAGCTGCTAGAATGAAAACTGCTCATCAGTAAGCCCTGGGCATTTATGCAACTCCCAGTCATCCACAGGAAATGGACCTTCGACATAGTAGCACAGGAAATCCAGACCAGCTATAGAATCCTTTACATTGATGGGTTAAGAAACATGCTGATGGTGCCAGCTAGTTGTTGGGACCAAGCTTGGATGCAAATACAGGTATCTGTGCAAAAGCCACTCTTTTAACTGCATCTTCTTGCTTCCCCAAGTAAATTCTAAGATGAGAAAGAAATCTTAAATTTGAAGTTTGAAACCTAATTTTTGGGGTATTTTATATCTTGCATTATTATCTATTCTTTTTGTTTATCTTTTATCATGCCCTGAGAAAGCTATTCTGCCCTGATTATATGGAAAGAGAAATTAAGGGATAAGTAATATAATTACTTTAATGTTTTTAATTAAGCCTTTTAAAAAAAAACTATAAAATAGGCACTAAAAATACTAATATGGCAAATTGGGATCACTTACCCTAATCCACAGCAGGTCGAGGACCAAATTTGTGTGAGGATTTAGATTTTTTGGTACCTACACACTAGTCATTTGTTTTCTCTATTCTACTTGTGTATTGTAATATATAAGAAGGATGCAAATACCTATTGAATTCAAATACCTCTTGAATTTTATTTGAAGTTAAATCCCTATGTTTATGATTTATTAAGTGAAAAAATCAATCAGTAGGAATATTTTTTTTTTAAAAAAAGTATATGCATAGGTAACCAAAATTGTGGAGCAGGATATCCCAGCCTTCATTCCCTAACAAAGATCAACAATTAGACAACTATCCATGAATGAAAATAGCTCCGGGAGAGTTCAGGAGTTTACTTAAAAAGCTTTAGCAACAGAGTGGAACATAAAATCTGAGAAGAACTTTACAAAAGAGTAGGAAGGACAGCTTCATTTTGCTCCACCATCCCATCCCCCAGGCTTGCACTGCTCAGTGCCAAGAGGAACTCCCTGGCTTGAAAGAGCTCCCCTTAGTGGGAACTCTGGTTCTGTAATGATGGCATTTTAATCACTTAACTCTAGATTAAGGCTTAAAAACAGAAATATTAAATATAGCTAAGCCACAATAATTTGTTAATGTTTATACAGTATAAAAAGTTGTAAATTGTGACATTGAAAACCTAAAATATGGACATGGAGTAAAAGAGTAGAAATTTTGTATGTCTTCAAAGTTAAGTTATCAGCTTAAAACAAATCATTATACCTATGAGATGTTTTACATAAACCTCAAGGTAATCACAAAACAACAAAAAAAAGTCTATGGTAGATACACACACAATAAAGAGAAAAAAATCATAATATATCACTATGGAAAATTATCATCATACTACAAAGGAAGATAGCAAGAGAAGGAGGAAGGAACAAATGAAACAGCCAGAAAACAATAAATAAGATGGCATTAGAAAGTCCTTACATATCAATAATTACTTTAAATATAAATTAATTAAATTCATCAAAAGGCATAGAATGACTGGATAAAAAAAAAGACTCAACTATATTCTGCCTACAAGAGATACCTCAGCTTTAAGGACACACTTAGGCTCAAACTGAAGGAATGGAAAAAAAAATATTACTTATAAATGGAAATCAAAAGAGAGCAGGGTTAGCTAATATCAAACAAAACCAACAGTAAGTCAAAAACTATAACAGGAGACAAAGGTCATTATATAATGATAAAGGGGTCGATTCATCAAGATGATATGACAATTATAAATATATGTACACCCAACATCAGAACACCTAGATATAATAAACACTAACAGATCTGAAAGGAAAATAGATAATACAATAATAGCATAGAGTTCAGTATCTCCACTTTTCACAATGGATATATCATCCAGACTTTAAATCAATAAGGAAACATTGAACTTGAACTAACTTTAGACCAAATGGACAACAGACACATACAGAACATTCCACAAAGAAGCAGCAGAATACACATTCTTATCAAGCACACATAGAACTTAGATCATTTGTTAGCTCACAAAGCAACTTGTTAGGTAACAAAGCAAGTCTCAGCAACTTTTAAAGGTTGAAATCATACCAAGTATCTTTTCCAGCCACAATAGTATAAAACTAGAAATCAATAACAGAAGAAAAACTGGAAAGTTCACAAATATGTGGAAGTTAAACAACACAGACCTGAACAATCAATGTCTAAAAGACAAAATTAAAAAATATCTCGAAATAAATGAAAATGGAAACACAACATATCAAAACATATGGCACATAGCAAAAGCACTTCTAAGAGGGAAGTTTATAGTGATAAATGCCTACATTAAAAAGTGAGAAAGATCTCAAATAAACAACCTAAAGAACTAGAAAACCAAAGGACAAACCAAGGCATAATTGGCAGATGAAAGGAAATAACAAAGATCAGAGCAGAAATAAATTAAATAGAAAATAGAAAAACAATAGAAAAAATCAGTGAAATTTAGAGTTGGTTTTTAAAATGATAAACAAAATTGACAAAACTTTAGCTAGATTTACCAAGAAAAAACAAGAGAGTACTCAATAAAATTATAAATGAAAGAAGAGACATTACAACAGATAACACAGTAATACAAAAGATCATAAGATACTGTTATGAACAATTATATGACAACAAATTAAACAACTTAGAGGAAATCAATATATTTTTAGCAGCATACAACCAGCAAGACTAAATCATGAAAAAATAGAAAATCTGAACAGACCAGTAACAATTAAGGAGATTAAATCAGTAATCAAAGACCTCCCAGGATCAGATGGCTTCACTGATGAATTTTACCAAACATTTAAAAGATTAGCCAGTACTTTGTAAACTTCCAAAAAACTGAAGAGGAGGGAATACTTTCACATTCATTTTATGAGGCTAACATTACCTTGATATCAAAGCCAGATAAGTCACTATAAGAAAAGAAAACAACAGACCAATATTCTGATGCACATAGATGTAAAAATTCTCAACAAAATATTAGCAAACCAAATTTAACAGTATATTAAAACGATCACACACCATTATCAAATGGGATTTATCCCCAGAATGCAAAGATAGTTCAACACTAGATAGTGCAACAGGGGTAACTTATTATTGGTGGGAATGGAAGTTGGTGCAGCCACTATGGAAAATGGTATGACAGTTCCTCCAAAAGTTAAAAAGAGAACTACCATATGATTCAGTAATCTCACTTCTGGATATGTATCCAAAGGAAATAAAATAGGATCTTGTACAGATACCTGCACTCCCACATTCATTACAGTATTATTCACAATAGCCAAGACATGGAAACAACCTAAGTGTCCATCGATGGGTGAATGGAAAAAGGAAATGTAAGACACACACACACACACACACACACACACACACACACACTGGACTATTATTTAGCTGTAAAAAATAAAAGGAAATTCTGCTATTTGCAACAACATAGGTAGAGCTTGAGGTCATTATGCTAAGTATTTGGCAGTGACTTAGATATAACACCAAAAGCTCAATCTATGAAAGAAGAAATTGATAAATTGAGGGTTATTAAAATGAAAAATCGCTCTGCAAAAAGACTCTGTTAAGAGAGAGAAACAAAGTTACAGGTCTGGGAGAAAATCTTTACAAAACACAGAGCTATAGAGGAATCTTACTATTGTTTTAATTTACAATTTCCCAGTGATGTATGATGTTGGCTATCCTTTCATATGCTTATTTTTCATCTGTTATCTTCTTTGATGAGATGTCTGTTTAGATCTTTTGCCATTTAAAAGGTTAAGTTCTTTGTTTTCTTATTGTTGAGTTTAAAGAGTTATTTGTATATGAAAAAATACCCAACATCATACATTACTAGGGAATTGTAAATGAAAACAAGATATCCATACAGACCTGATAGAGGGCTAAAATCTGAAATACTGACAACACAAACTGATGGTAAGGACGTGGAGCAACAGAAACTCTCATCATCGTATAGTCACTTTGGAAGATAGTCTGACTGTTTCTTACAAAACTAAATACATCCTTACCATATGATTCAGCTATTACACTTCCAGGTATTTGCTCAAATGAGCTGAAAACATGTTCACACAAAAGCCTGCACATAAACATGTATACCAGCTTTATTCATAATCAATAAAATTGAAAGCAATCAAGACGACTTTCAATAGATGACTAAATATACGTATTGTGGTATCTCCATACAATGGCATATTATTCAGCAATAAAAAGAAATGAGTTATCAAGCCACAAATAGACATGAAGGAAATGTAAATGCATATTGCTATATGTAAGAATCCAGTCTGAAAAAGGCTGTATACTATATGATTCCAACTATATGACATTCTGGAAAAAGCAAAATATAGAAACAAGAAGATCAGAGGTTCTCAGAGGTTTGGTGGGAATATATAGGTAGAATATAGGATATATTTAGGGCTGTAAAACTATTCTCTTTTAAATGGTAATGATGGATACATGACATTATACATTTGTTAAAAACCTTTAATTCTAAACTGTTCAACACAAAGAGTAAAACCTAATATGAATTTGGCTTAAAATAGTAAACATTTATTATCTCACAACTTCGCAGTTTCTGTGGGTCATGAATTTGGGAGTAGCTTACCTGGATGGTTCTGGATCAAAATCTCTCATGAGTTACTGTCAAGAAGTCATCGAGACAATGACATCATTAAAAATGGTGAAGTAGGCAGCTCCAAGGACCTGTCCCTTCAGAGAAACACTGAAAAAATGAGCTGAAACTGTCAGAATCAATTTGTTGCAACTCTGGAAAATGGTTAAGGTATAAGCAACCACTATTCCTTTTTATATGTTGTTGGATTTGACTTGCTAATATTTTATTAAGGATTTTTGTGTATATGTTCACGAGGAATATTTATCTATAGTCTTTCCTTGATATCTTTGGCTTTGGTGTCAGACTAATACTGACCTAATAAAATGAGTTGGAAATTGTTTTTCCTCTTCTATTTTTTAATAGAATTTGTGTAGAATTGTATTTTCCCACTTATTTTTATCAAATGTTTGATAGAATTTACCAGTGAAGCCAGCTGGGCCTGGGCTTTTGTTTGTGCAGATTTAAAATTACTAATTTAATGTCTTTATATTAATATGTTCAGATTTTATGTTACTTTGTTAGTCAGTTTTGGTAATTTTTTGCTAGAAATTTGTTTTATCCAACTTGTCTGATTTTTGGCATACGGATGTAATATTCCTTTTAATCCTTTTGATTTCTGTAGGGCATGTAATGATGTATCCTCTTTCATTCTGATGTTGGGAGTTTACTTCTTTACTATTTTTTTCTTGATCAATCTAGCTAAAAATTTATTAATTTTGTTGATTTTTTCAAAGAACCAAGTTTGCACATTTTATTGATTTTTCTATTTTTTGTTTTCTATTTCATTGATTTTTGCTCTGATCTTTACTGTTTTCTTCCTTCTGATTACTATGGGTTTGGTATACTCTTCTCTTTCTATATTCTTGAAGTAGAAGCTTATGTAATTTATTTGAGGCCATTCTTCTTTTCTAATGTAAGAATTTAATCCTGTAAGCTTTCCTCTAAGCACTAGTTTAAATGCATTCCAAATTTTGATTTGTTGCATTTTAATTTTAATTCAGTTTCAAGATATTTCCTAATATTCCTTGTGATTTCTTCTTTAATTTATGGGTTATTTAAAAGTATGTATTTAATTTTCAAACATTTAAAGATTTCCATGATAACTTTATGTTGTTGGTTTCTATTCCATTATGGTTGGGACAAGTAGTTTTACTATGACAACTAATATAAAATAACAAAAATAAATTAAATCTATAGTCCCCAAACTTTAATGTGCACATGAATAATCTGGATATCTTGTTAAAATGTAGATTTTTATTCAGTGAGGCTCAGGTGGAGCTGAGATTTGCATTTCTAACACACTCCCAGCAGCTGCTGGCCTTCAGATCACATTTTGAGTTAAAGGATGATAATAATTTTCAAGATTTATTATTTAATTTTTTAACCCCATTTGTTTTATATTTTCCAACTTATTTTTATTACTTATTACTAGAAATAAGAGTGTCTACTATCATAGTGCTTTATTTTTTCAGAGACCATTTTATACTTTATGCCACTCATTTTTTACAATGGTAATGTCAAGTTATTTTATTATTGTTTCAGGACGGAAGAAACTGAGGCTCAGAGAGGTTGAGACTAGCTTGAAGCAGTTCATATTTTTCATCTTAGATCATGCTCATTCCTTTCAATATCATAAATTACAAAGCTAAGTTTTCAGTGTTTGCTATGATTTAAAAAAATATGTGAAGATCAATGTGGTACAGAAAGTGAAGTGGTATTATCTAACCTGATCCCAAGATTTGAAAAGTTGTGAATGCCCAATAGCACATTAATATTTAATTGATTTCAGGATACTTATTTAAGAAAGAAATAAAATATATGTTTTTCAAACTATATGTATTATTTTTCAAAAGGCTCCTATATGTTATATAATATTTGTGTTACTCAAACCTAGTAACAGTAGTTTGGAGTATTCTTGTTGGCCTAGGGGGTTTCATGAACAAGTTACTGAGATGCTCAGGGCAATGTGAGCTTAAAATGTTTGAGGACTTCTGCTACAGATTATTACTCCCACCAGCAGTATATCTATATCTATGTCTATATCTATATCTAAATCTATATCTATCATCTATATCTATATCATTATCATCATCTATATCATTATCTATATCTATATAGCTAGGTTTTACTTAGGAGTTCATAATTTTCTGTTTGCTCACTATAATATTATGTAAATGAATGTGTTGTTTTGGAATGTAAACATGTCTGAGGAGGGGAACACTTTTCTGTGATTTGAATGTACTTGGTAGAGTATCCTGTTGCTGTGGGTGTCGTCCATGGGGGTGGGGTGCTTTTTTCTGTTTACACTGATGGGGAAACTGAAAAGAAAAATTGCTAAAAGCCACTGGGAGAATCGGCAGCTGAATGTAGGAGCACATTAAAAGTAGCTTTCCCCAGACTCTGAAACATCTTTTGGGGGACTTTGTTAGGTAGAAAAAATCCTCTAAGCCCTTTGTAAACCTTGATTTATGGTTTACTTTGGGGCAGGGAGAAGACGAAACAAAAATTGTCATCAAAATTAAGATGTCAACCTAATCATCAGAGCTTTCAAGTACTACATCTGTTTGTTTAATTATTTAGTGATTTTCTAAACCCATCACACACTGATAACAACTCACCCTCCAAAGTGCTTGATAATGTGCTTAACTTTGAATTAATAAGATGGAATCTTCTTGAATATATATATTTTTTCATTTTGAAGCTTTCTTGTTCTTAAATCTTAAATGCTTGGTCTGAGAACATAAGCAAGACTTTTGAACATTGATTAGTATAATATGTAAATAAAATAAGACAGTAAAAGCTAGTAATTTTAGAAGTCCTTTAATGAAACATGATCCCTGCTGCTCTCACAATGTGCTTTTTCTCTTCCTTCAGTGCCTGAGCTAATGACTTTGCAGGCACCTCCCCTACAACTCTTCTGAGGATGAAAACATAAATACGGATGCTGGAGCCCTGTCGCACTAACTGTATCCCAACCTCTGAGTATGGAGCTGGGTTCAAGTATTTTAAAAAGCTCCCCAGATGTTTCTAATGGCTCCAGGGTTGAAAACCGCTGACATAAGGTTCTTCAGTGTTTCATTTATTGAGTTCCTCATCTTTCTAAAATTTTTCTTGAACTCACAGTCCAGAGGGTCCTGGTAACACTTCCTAGCCTTGATGAAAGAAAATCCTAAATTTGAATTCATTGGTTGATTTACACTTGAGTCAACATGTTGAAGGTTAATCTCACCCACGGGGGAGAAATGAAAGTTAGTTGTTTTTCCAACAAGTCCAACTCTTATCTTATGTGAGAAAACAGAAAGATGGCATTTTGCCTTTTCAAAACTCTGCACGCCCAGCCTGAATCAGCAGTTCACATGTGATCACAGCCATATTTTGGGTTTATAAATCAAGTTGTAAACTGCTAGTGGTGGGAGGGGGAAATATATCTTTCTCTCAGATCTCTTTGTTAATACCTACAAACTCTTCTATTGTGCTTAGCGAGTGGAGTCCAAGGTGGGCCTCATAACCCCACTCACCTTCAAGCTGGCGGCCCTTGGGGAGTGCTCACCCTGCACAGCCTCACCCCACAGTCCTCTGTGTCCCCAGCAAGAGCTCGATTAATATTCATTCATTTACTAATGTGTTCAAAACATATTTGTTGCCTTTTGGTTAAATGGGGCCAACCGGTTACATTTTCTATATTATAAATACTTCCCAAGGCTATCCTTTTCTCTTCTTCCCACACTGCTGGTCCTAACGAAGTCCTCATCATTTCTTGCCTAGATGTCTACAGTAGCTTTCTTCTCATCAGACTTGCTAACTCTAATTTCATCCCCTTCAAAACCAGCCCCCACACTGGCCAGAATCAGCTATTAAAAACTCAAATGTGGCCAGTTCTCATCCCTACTCAACATCAACCAGGGACTCCTGCCACTGTGATCCACAGTGCTCAGTTAAAGGTACTAGAACTTTCACCAGCTGGCCTCTGCCCACTTCCTTAACAACTGTCCCACTGCTCCAGCCTCTCCAAATCCTCTAGCAATGCTGATGTAAGGCTCTCCATGAATGTCCCTTACAGGCATTTTTTTCATCATCTGTTCATCCTAATGCTGAGGGAGGAATTCTTTGACTATTTTTTTCCAGGCTTTATTGAAATATAATAGAAAATTAGTTGCTCATATTTACAATGTACAATACAATGAGCTTTTTAATTCAATTATAGTTGGCATACAATAATATATACAATAATATATTAGTTTCAGTTGTATAGCATAGTGATTAGAGATCTATACAACTCACAAAAGTGAACACCCCACTAAATCTAGTACCCCTCTTCTCATTACATATTTATTACATTATTAACTCTTTCCCTTGTGCTACACCTGTTTTGTAACTATCCATCTGTACTTCTTAATGCCTTTTTTTCGCTATCCCCCTGAAGCTCCCTTCCCATCTAGTAGTCTTCAAAATATTCTCTGTACCTATGAGTTTGTTTCTATGTTCGTTGTTGTTGTTGTTATTTATTTGTTTTGTTCTTTAGATTCCACATGTACGTGAAATCATGTGATATTTGTCTTTCTCCATCTGACTTATTTCGTTCAGTGTAATACCCTCTAGGTTCATTAAGGCAATATCTTTTTCCATCTCCTTCCTTTTAGTCTGTATGTGTCTTTTAATCTGAAGTGAGTCTCTTGTAGGCAGCATATGTAGGGGTCTTGTTTTTTTTATCCATTCAGCCACTCTGTTTTTGGTTGGAGCAGTTAATTCTTTTCCATTTGAGGTACTTGTTGATAGATATGTAGTTATTGCTATTCTTCATTCATGTTTTTGACACATGTTTTTTCTTCTTAAAGAAGTCCCTCCAACAATTGCTATAATACTGGCTTGGCATTGAAGAATTCTGGGAAGCTCTTTCTCTGTCCTTCGACTCTAAATGGTAGCTTTGCTGGATAAAGTATTTACTCTTGGTTGTAGATCTTGGATTTTCATACGTTCAATATTTTGAGCCAAGCTTTTTTATCCAGCATGGTTTCTTTTGAAAAATCAGCGCCCAGTCTTATGGGTGCTCTCTTGTAGGTAACTAGCTTCTTTTCTCTTGCTGCTTTTAAGATTCTCTCTTTGTATTTAACCTTTGGCGTTTTAATTATAATATATCTTGGTGTGGGCCTCTTTGGGCTCCTGGTTTTTGAGACTCTCTGAGCTTCCTGGGGTTGTATGTGTATTTCCTTCACAGGGTGAGGGAAGTTTTACATCATTATTTCTTCAAATATCTCTTCAACCTCTTGTTTTACTTTAGGTACCCCTATGACATGGATATTTTTACATTTAATTGTATCCCATAGGCTCCTTAAATTATTGTTACAGTCTTGACTATTTGTTCTTGCCATTCCGATTGAGTGTCCTTGGCTTCTCCAACTTCTATACCAGTGGTTCAATCCTGTTCTTTATCCGCTCTGTTTATTCCTTGTAATATACTCTTTATCTCACATAATGTCTTCTTCATTTCTGATTGGTTTCCTTTTGTAATTTCGATTTCCATTTTTATGTTTTTTTTATCTCTTTGTTAAAGTTCTTACTGAGTTCATCTACACTTCCTTTAAGTTATTTGAGCATCTTTATAACCAGTATTTTGAATTCTGCATCTGTTAGATTGCTTGGCTCTATTATTCCTGGATCTCTGTTCTGTTTTCTCATATGATTTCTGCTTCTTTGTCTTCCCATTTTGGCTGCTTTTCTGTGTCTGTTTTATGTACTAAGAAAAGCTTCTATGTCTCCCAGTCCTTTTAGCTTGGCTTTGTGTAGTAGGCATCCAGTGGCACAGTCCTGAGAGGGGTTCAGCTGCGGGCCAAGTTTAGCCCCAGCCTGTGACCCTTTGGGCCACCTGTTAAGATTCAGCAAGCAATCCACAGATGCCGTGCTTATAGTTGCCGTAAGAAGCCATGCCAGAAACGAAGGTGAGCTGCTGCTAGTATGAGTCTTGGAGTTGGCTCAGCAAGGAGCACTAGACCCACCGAGGACACATCTGAATGTGCTTGGGTGGGGACACGAGTTGGAGGAGGTGGAGTTTCAGGGAATCCTCTGGGCAGAGTGATCTCTCTTATCCTGTTTGATGACATCTCAGCTATGGCAATAGATATCATAGCTGGACCAGTGAACCCAGAACGTCTGGGCTGAGGCATTTGGGATCACTATCTCCAGAGATCTTCAGGTAAGAAGCAAACATGGACACACAAAGCTATTATAATTCACGATCTATCCATAGAAGTATCCAACATCTCACAATCGGTAAGAAGCAAAGCCCGATTCAAACGCAGGTGTGCCCAGTCCCTGAGACTGTGCATAGCTGGTGCAGGCAGGCATATGGCTGCAGTGAACAGGCTGATGTGGAAGATCACACACAGCAGAGGGGACAAGCTAGCAGCCTTGGGCCCTGCTGAGCTTGAAGACAAATTTTGTTTGGCCTCAACTGCACTTATAACTTTTTTCCATTTTTTTAAATTATTGCAGAATACACATGATATAAAACTTACCATCTTAAGTGTTTTAAGTGTACAGTTCAATGGCATTAAGTACATTCACATTGTTGTATAACCATCACCACCATCCATCTCCAGAACTGTTTTCATCTTTCTGTAGAATTTCTATGAATTTAACAACACAGTCCCCCATATAAGCAGAATCATACAATATTTATCCTTCTGTGATTTACTTATTTTTCTTATTATAATGTCCTCAAGGTTGTTCATGTGTAGCATGTGTAGAATAACCTTCCTTTTTAAGGCTGAATATTATTCTATCACATGACACTTGGGTTGTTCTCATATTTTAGCTATTGTGAATAATTCTGCTATGAATAAAGGCTACCGGTATCTCTTCATGGCCCTGTTATCAATTCTTTTTAATATATATCCCAAAATGGAATTGCTGGGTCATAAGGTAATTCTATTTTTAACTTTTTGATGAATAGCCATATTGTTTTCTACAGCAGTTATGCTATTTGACATTCCCATCAATAGCCCATACAGGCTCCAATTTGTCCACATTCTCACCAACATGTTTCTTTATGATAGCCATCCTAATGAGTGCGAGGTGCATTTCCTTAATAATTAGTGATGCTGAGCATTTTTCCATGTCATTATACAATGTTTTTTTAATAGTTGCCAAAATGAAATATCTGGAAATTGCACAACTCCAAATTCCTGGCCTCTTTTGACAAACCAAAAGATCTGGCAAAGCTGGGTACTTATTCCCACAAAGCAACTAGAGGGCAGGAGCTGTTCTTCAAAAGGCGCAAGCATTCTCCAGTTCACCAGTCCCCACCACTGCCTGACCTGCGGGTCATGGAAGTTTGCAACTCCCTGTGGCAATGTTCAGCATAGCCCTGAACTAGACCACGTGTCCAGATCTTTAGGCGAATGACTCACCCAAACCCAGCCTCATACACTCCCTGCCCAGCCCCTCAGGCCTCTGGAAAACTGTCAGAGCGGCTCTGGGGACCACGTGTGACTGGAGCCTCTACTTCTTTGCCATCCACTTCTTGTAATCATCTTGGAACAGAAGCCAAAAAGCATTTGCCAAGCAAATCAGAGAGAGAAATCTTTCCCCATAAAACTTAATAAATCAGTCAAGAATCTAGGTGTGACCAGGGAGTGACATCCTGAGCCCAAATGATTTCAGGAGGGGCTGCCAGAGGGCTTTTGAAATAAATAGTGGTCTGAGTGCTGTGGAGCCGAGCACACAGCCCACGTTCCTGGCACTTTACTTTTGAGTAAATGTCAATGGCTTGATGAAGCTTTCTGGAGATGACAGAGCCTGGAATACCAAAGAAATTGCCAGAGTGGAGTGTTTCTGTTGCTATATTAACAAAAACGCTCCAGGGCTTTCCTAGGTGACTAATGCCCTAACAATGCTCCATGGGGAGGAGCTGGTGGGCACTCCACTCTCCCACGGTTTGCAGCCAGAACCCAGGAACTTTGGCTGAAGATGCCAAGACTTGGAGAACAAAACCTGGGACCTTGCATGTCTGAGAAGATGAGCAGGCCCTTCAGTGACTGCTCCCAGATGAACTTGGTGAATCACCCAGTATCTCACGGTAAGGAAGGCAGGAGCAGCAGTTTTGGGGGCACGCCCAGAAAAGAGAAGAATTACCCAGGGCCACTTTTCTGGAACCTCTTAGTCTTACCTTTATCAAGGACTTATCTATATTAACAGAGTGGCATCTCCTTCCTACTACCTTGAGAATGTTTATCCATTTCACAGAAGAGGAAATAGAGGTTTGTGTCACAGTGTCTCATCACCTTGGATGTGAACTATAAAAGTCCTATTAAAGGTTTCTTTGGCCATTTTGAAATTCCAAGTTCCTAATAAAGTTGATCCTGTGGTCCTTCGGTCACACCTCATTCCTGCAGTGGCCTTTCTCCTCTAACCAGCCATGGGCTGGCAAGAGCTGCTCACCAGACTTAAGAGCTGCTGCTCTGTGCTGAGGTGAGTAAGAGTTTGTGCTCCAGTCTTGAACCTGAGCCTTAGTGTGGAGACTTGGCTTCCCACACCCTACTGTGTTTGTTCTTTTGGGTGGTGTTTCTGAGTTACTGGGCTCTGGCTAGGAGAGCTCGGTGTGGTATTTTTTTTTTTTTTTGAAAGCAGCTGACAGCATTGTTTTAATACATTCTGCCCCAAATCCTATTTTAAATTATTGGTTCTTTTTTTTTTTTTGACAATATCAAAACAATAACTAGTGTTTATTGAACATTTATGATGTCATTTCCTGTTCTAAGGAGCCCACATTGAAGATCTTATTCAATCCCTACAACCACCCTATGAAGTAGATACTATTATATCACCATTTTACAAATGAGGACATGGGCTCAAGGGGTCAAATCTCTTGTTTTGGGTGGGGTGCCCAGTTAGGTGGCAGGGCAACCAGCACCTGCCCCAGGAGGCTGACTCCAGAGCCCCAGATCCTGATTAGCATGCTGTTGATTAACTAATAGTTAATGCAATAAGGAGAGATTCAAGAATACTGGTTTCCATTGTTCCCTTGGTCTTTGGGTAAATGGAAAGTAAATTATATTCCTTGAGCAGCATTTTACAGTCCTCAGTTGAAAATGAAGACATTAGGGACACTATAAGCTACACCAGGCCTGATCTGAATTATTCAAATACGGGAAGTAGTTCAACATTAAAGAAAGGTCCCTGGCTCTTAAAGTTAACTAATTCCAGGCAGGTGGAAATAGGTACAACCACCTTGGAAACCTGCTTGGCATCGTTTCCAAAAGCTGAACACATCCTTCCCCACTAGCAAGAGAAATGAGTTCATGGAGCCACCCAAAGTGTGTCCTCTGTATTGTTGTTTGAACCACCTTCAATTAGAAACAACTAAATGTCCACCAACAAAAGGATGGATAAATTAATTGTGGTTTATTCACACATAATCTTTTATAACAGTGAAAATATGTGACGGAAACACTCACACATGAGAATGAACATACTCCCACTATGTTTGATAGCATGAATGAATCTCACAGACACAGTGCAGAGGCCAAAAAGCTGGAGCTGGCAGAGCTCACGCTATGGAATTCCATTACATGTCAAATGCAGCAATAGGCAGAGCGCATCCATTCAGTCAGATGTGCACTGAGGCAGTGGTTACCTCTGGGTTGGGGAGTGACCAGGAGGGGCCAACCACCCTCTGTTTCTTAATCTGGCACTAGAGTGTGTTCAGTTTGTGAATATTCATTGTATTGTACTTTTACAATGTTCGCTTTTCTATTAAAAAGTGATGAAAACATAACATTAAAAAATGAATGACTACAAAAGACCTAACATAGCTGTTAATGGGAGAAGGAGCTAAAGAAATTAGAATTACCACATGACATATTTCCCTACAGCACACTGGACTGTCAAGAAGAGGTGAACTCTGGGTCTAACTGGCCCACAGCAAGGAGGTGCAGGCAGGGGAGCACCCCTAAATCATCTCTCTTGACACCACCCTAACCCCCAAATAAAATAGACCTTGTTCCTTAATACTCACAACTCATCCCATATAAAATTCTCTTATCTCATATTTTTACTTAACAAACACTTAAATTGCACCTACATGTGCATTAATATTAATTCATTTAATCCTCATAACAAACTTTAGAAGGAGTTACCATTAGCATACTCAAGCTACAGACAAGGAGACTGAGGGACAGGGAGGTTAAATAACTTAGCCAGAGTCTCCAAGCTGGTAAGTGGCAGAGCAATCAGGGTGGATTCAATACGGAAGGCCAGTCTGGCAGAGGGAACAATGCCCAGGACATGTTGCAGGGGAAATGGCCTGCAGTAGAGAAGTTTAGCTCCCACTGGTGGGGGTTGCTCACACCAAACCCTTGAGTTAGCCATCCTCAGGGCTTCAGATAGGATAGGGATCTCAGCACCCAGTAGAGACCCCACTGCTTGTTGGACTGGCCTCTTGACACGTCCAGAGTGGAGCTCTATCTTCCTGGCCCCGGGTCTCCTCCCCTGTTCCTGCTGGCTCTCCTGCTGAGTGGCAGTCTCCAAAGCCCCTATCCCTCTGTGACTCCTTCTCTTGACCTCCAGTGCTACATAGGGATTCAGCAGCCAAGTCCAATATGGGCACCATCACCTGCTAGCCAGGAACCCTGGGGCATGTTACTGCTCTGAGCCCCAGTTCTTCCATCTGTGGTGGAAAATGATCCTAGGATGGTTGGGCTTTAAGTGCTAACACGTGACATATAATAACTGCTCATTAAATTTTAACCAGTTCTACCTCCTTAATCTCACTTGGGTTTGACTGCTTTCCATGTCCCAGCTGCTGGGTTCTCTCACCACAAGGGTTGTGCTGGTCTGCTCATCAGTGAATGGATGTCTTTCTTAGCTCCAGATATGACCCTATCATTTCTCTGCTTAAAACTCCTCTCTGTTCGCATAGATCAATGAAACAGAATATAGAGCCCAGAAATAAATCCATACCTATATGGTCATTTAATCTATGACAACAGAGGCAAGAATATACAATAGGGTAAAGACAGTCTGTGTAATAAATGGTACTAGGAAAACTGGACAGACACATGCAAAAATAATATGAAACTGGGCCACTTTCTTATACTATATACAAGAATGGACTCAAAATGGATTAAAGACTTAAAAATAAGACCCAAAACCATAAAGCTCCTAAGAGAAAATATAGGCATTACTCTTAGCAATATTTTTTCTGATGTATTTCCTAGGGCAAGGGAAAAAAAGGAAAAAAATTTAAAAATGCGACTATGTCAAACTAAAAAGTTTTTGCATAGCAAAGGAAACCATCAAGAAAACAAAAATATGACCTACTGAATGGGAGAAGATATTTTCCAATGATACAGCTGATAACAGATTAATATCCAACATTTATAAAGAACTCATACAACTCAACAACACAAAAGTAAACAATTCAAGAAAAAAATGGGCAGAGGACCTGAATAAGCATTTCTCAAAAGAGGAGATACAGATGGCCAATAGACATATGAAAAGAAACTCAATGTCTCTAATCATCAGAGAAATACAAACTAAAACCACAATGAGATATCACCTCACACCTGTCAAAATGGCTATCATCAATAAATCAAAAACAACAAGTGTTGGCAAGGATGTGGAGAAAAGGGAACCTTCATATATTGTTTGTGGGATTGCAAATTGGCACAACCACTATGGAAAACTGGAGGTTCCTCAAAAAATTAAAAAGAGAACTACCTTATGATCCAGCAATTCCACTTCTGGGTATTCATCTGAAGAAACCCAAAACAGTAATTTGAAAAGATATATGCACCCCTGTGTTCACTGCAGCGCTATTTACAATAACCAAGATCTGAAAGCAACCTAAGTGCCCATCAATAGATGATTGGATAGAGAAGTTGTGGTAGATATATACAATAGAATGTTACTCAGTCATAAGAAACTCCTTCCAAAATAAAGTCTTACCATTTGCAATGATATGAATTTATCTATAGTGTATTGTGCTAAGTGAAATAAATCAGACAGATAAAGGCAAATACCATATGTTTCACTTACATGTGAGACCTAAAGAACAAAATAAATGAACAAACAAACAAGAACAGAGTCATAGATACAGAGAACTGGTGATTGCCAGATGGAAGGAGGGTTGGGGGCTGGGTGAAAGAGGTGAAGGTGTTAAGAAGTACAATTTGGTAGTTACAAAATAGTCATGTAGATGTGAAGTAGCGCATAGGGAATATAGTCAATAATACTGTAATAACTATGGTATTAGGTGGTTACTAGACTAATTGGGGCATCACTTTGTAAATTATGTAAATTATAAGTAGTATGCTGTATGCTAGACACTAATATAAAATAATATTAAATGTCAACTTAATTGAAAAAGAAAACCTTCGCTCTGTTAAGTTTACGATTGGGAAAAATCAGTCACTGGGACCCAGAATGGCGAGATTAGCCATTTGGCACTGGGGTATCCCAGATGTAGACATGGACTTCTAGGAGGACAGAACTAGGATCTCCTTGCATGGCCTTGCAATGAAATCTTGTAGTAAAAGTAAACACGTAATTAACTTCTAAGAGGAAGTAAAATTATATTTATTTGGAGGTAATGCAATTGTATATCTGAAACTGAAAAGTGAATAGAATTTTTTAAAAAATCAATAATATGGCTAAGTGCAAATTTAATATGCAAAAGCAGCTTTAGATGTACAAAAAATCTGTTAGAATAATATAATAGAAGAAAAACCCCATTTATAGTACTCACAAAAGACAGAATACCTAGGAATAAGCTCAATTAAAATAAATTTAAATGAACTAAAACTTTGGAGATTTAGCAAAGAATTTTTATTTAAAATTAAACGAATAGCAAGGCATACCCTATTTTCAAATAGAACTAATATTTTTTTCTCTCTGAATTTGCCTAAAAACTTAATGTAATCTCAAGGAAAATATACACTTTTTAATTGGACAAGCTGATTCTAAAGTCCATGTGGAAAGTAAAACATGCAAGTTTAGCCAAGAAAATGCTACGGAAGAAGGCTAATAGGGAGAGACTATTTTTTTCCAAATAATAAAAGTCATTACAAAACTATACTTAATTAAAGAAGCTTGAAATAGCCTATGAATATATAGCTAGATCAGTGGAAAAAATTAAGGAGTCCCAAAATAGACACAAATACATATGGAAAGGTGGCATTTCAAAGTAGTGAAAAAAAGATAAATTATTCAATAAATGGCTTCAGGGCAGCTGAGTGCCAGCTGGAGCCATACCTTACTCCTTATACCAGAGTCAATTCCAGATGGATGAAAGTACTTTTAAAAACATAAAAGCACCAGAAGAAAATTTGGGAGTTTTTTCTTTAATCGCTTCCAAGTAGAGATCTTTCTAAGTAAGACATAAAACCCAGAAACCATAAAGGAAAAGACTGCTACATTTATGTACAGATAAGATTTACTTAGGGAATAATATTTATTAAAATAATTTTTAATGATCAACTTGGTAAAAACATTTCTTAGCCATATGACAAAGGTCCAATTGTCTTAATATATGAAGAACCATATTTAAAAACAAAAAGAGCTGATAAATATCAGTAATGAAACAGTCCAAAAGAAAAATGAATAGAAGTCAAGAATGGGTGGTTATAAATGAAAAAATTTTCAACCTAATTTACAATTAAAGAAATGGAAATTCCAACAAAATAATAAAATTTTAAAAGATTGATAATCTGCACTGTAAATATGTGGGAAAGAGGCACAGTTGATGAAATGTAAATGGCTATAATTTCATTCCAGGGTCATTTGTGGTTACCTATCAAAAATTAAAATGCATGAACCCCTTGATCTAACAATTCTTACTCTGCTAGAGATTTACCCTATAGGTATACCTGAGGGTAAAATTCGGTGAATGAGAATGTTATAGAAATATTGTTTATAATAGCATGGGGTTAGAAACAACTCAGTTGTCCTTTCCATAGGAGACAGGCCAAGTGAGTTTTAGAATGGGGATTGATAAACTTTTTCTTAAAAGGCTTTGTGGGGCCAAGAGACAAGATAGCAATAATTATGTACATACTACTTTAAAACTATTCTCAGCTCAGGTACAAAAACGAGCATCTTTGGTGTCAGGTCTAGAATATTCACACTACGAAACGCTATCCAGGGTATGATGAGTATGTCTAAATACTGATTGTATGGAAAACTCCCAATGCAGACATTTTTAAAAGCAAGAGATAGAGTGGGCTACAAAATCAAAACACAAATATCAGTGCATTTCTATACACTAACACTGAATAATCTGAAAAGGTAATTAGGAGAATAATTCTATTTACAGTAGTGTCAAAAAGAATAAAATACTAAAGAATTAATCAAGGAAGTGAAAGACTTATGCACTGAAAGTTACAAAACTTCTTTAAGAGAAATTAAAGGAGACATAAATAAATGAAAAGACATTTCATAATCATGGATTAGGTGACTTAATATTGTTAAGATGTTCATATTACCAAAAGTGACCGACAGAGTTAATGCAATCCTTATTAAAATTCCAATGACACTTTTTGCAGAAACAGAAAAATCCATCCTTATATTCATATAGAACATCAAGGGACTGCAAATAGCTAAAACAATCTAGAGAGAAAACAAGACAAAACAAAGTTAGAGGACTCATTCTTTGTGATTTCAAACTTTCTACAAAGCTACAGTAATCCAAACTGTGTGACACTGGCATAAAAACATGTAGACCACTGGAATAGAGGAGAGAACCCAGTAAATAAGCCTCATCTATAGGGTCGTATGGCTTTTGACAAGGGTGCTCAGACCATGCAATGGGGAAAGGACAGTCTTTTCAATAGATAGTAGTGGGAAAACACCACTCCAAAGGAAATACACAAATGGCCAACAAACACAAGAAACAATGTTCAACATCACCAATCATTAGGGAAATTCAAGTCAAAACTACAAGATACAAACTCACACCTATTAGGATGGCTATTATAAAAAAAAACAAAAAACAAAAACAAAACATCAAA
Organism: Rousettus aegyptiacus; assembly: GCF_014176215.1. NCBI lineage: Eukaryota > Metazoa > Chordata > Mammalia > Chiroptera > Pteropodidae > Rousettus > Rousettus aegyptiacus. Next base: position 34,804,877 of record NW_023416287.1, on the reverse strand, counting down.
ACCAGACTCTCAAATATAGTGGACAATTTGGTGACAGAGGGGAGGGGGTTGGGGAGCTGGGAGAATGGGGTGAAGGATTAAAGAAGTACAAATTAGTAGTTGATAGTTGGGCATGAGGATGGGAAGCAAGGCACAGGAAATGCAGCCAGCATTAAAATGATGCCTAAGTGGAGGGCCAGGGGAGGGAGGGAGCAATTGGGGGAATCATTTTATGAATGATACAGATGTCTAACCAGTGTACTGTAGACTTGAAACTAATTTAAATAAATAAATTTGTTTAAAAAAAAAAACAACCCTGTGCACTGTTAATAGGAATGTAAAATGGTGAAGTTGCTATGGAAAACAGTATGGTGGTTCCTAAAAAACTTAAAAACAAAATTATCATATCATCTAGCAATTCTACTTCTGGGTGTATTCCCAAAAGAACTGAAAGTAGGGTCTTGAAGAGATATTTGTAAATCCATGTTCATAGCAGTATTATTCACAGCAGCCAAAAGGTTGAAGTGTTCATTGACAGATGAATGTATAAACAAGATGTGATATATATATACAATTCAGCCTGAGAAAGAAATGATGTTCTGATACACAGGACAACTTAAATAAACCCTGAAGTCATTTGCTAAGTGAATGAAGGCACACGAAAGAATATTGTATGATTTAATTTATATGAGGTACCTGGAATTCATAGAGACAGAAAGTAGAATGGTGGTTGCCAGGGGCTGTGGGGAGAGGGTGCGGAGAGTTATTTTTTAATGGGTATAGTTTCAGTTTGGGATGATGAAAGAGTTCTGAATGTAGATAGGTTATGGTAGTACAACAGTGAGAATGTATTTAATACCATTGAAGTATACACTTAAAAATGGTTAAAATGGTAAATTTTATAATATACATATTTTATCAGAATAATAAAAAGATTATTATTTAAAGTTTTTAAAAAGGAAATGATATAACAGTAAGCTGTCATTTGCATAAATTAATGTGCATCTACACATATATATATTTGTATGTGTATAGGAAATTTATGAAGGATATATAAAGAGTGATAATGGGTTTCTGGGAAGGCAGAGAGGATTACTTTTTCAATAAAAACACTAGATTTAGAAATAGATATGTGCTATAAAGTGATAATGAGTTTTCCATAGTCATAGCTCATCAAAATCTCTTTTGCCAAACCAGCCTTGAATCTCCTAAATTCCTCTCCTCATAAGTCACACAAGCATACCATACTAGAGCCAACACTAGTGCAATGAACACATTTGTGTAATTATAAAGAAGTGTTTGTTCCTTTGGGTGCATACGGCCCTATCAGCATGCAGCTCGGGGAAAGGAGAGGATAGATATCAGTTCCCAGACCATGGGTAACTTGTGTACAACATGCACAACTGTTCCTGGCGACACTACTGGAGCCACGTTTTTTCTACCCAACCACTGCTATTACTTATAGACCAAGAAAGAACAAATAGCACCTGTTTTTCAAAATAAAATTTTAAAAAATTTAAATAAAGTTTTCTTTGAAAAGCACACAAAAGGTAGACATAGGGACTATTCCACTCTTTTCAGTTAGTGAAACAATTACTTTCACTGATATAGTACAAAAGACACCATCCAAATTTCCTGCCATTGGTTGCTGTGACTTTCATAAACACAATGACCCACCTGCAAACCTTTCTGGTTGCTTGAGATTTGATTTTTTTTTTTTTCTCTTAGAAGGTCTTAATCGTATAGGTAGTAGAGAAAAATTCCTTGTTCTCTATTTTCCTTTCAATCGATTGGGTCACTGTAACCAAAGCATTATATTAAAGAATGTGATCTTTCTGGATCTGAATTGTGGAACCAGGATGAGGACAGATGGCAGGACGCAGGAGGGGTTTGAATGAAAGGAGGAGATGGCAGGACGCAGGAGCGCCCCCGAGCCTGCTGGCCCAGCCAATGGGCCGCGCACCCATTTCACAGGTGGCAGCTATTGCATTTTTTCCCCTGGATCTGCTCATTCTCAACTCTGTTTAGATCTTGATGAGAACAAGAAAACAAGGCAAGGAAACATAGGGATTTTTCTCTGTGAGTACTATGTAGATATTTCGGTTCTGGCATCCAGCCAACAAAAACGTAGCTGCTCCAAGAATCATCACACTCAGCCAGGACCTGCCACCCATCAGCTCAGACATTTTCTTAGTTTTCAGGCAGGGGTGAAGAAGTTAGAGATTGATTTAATATATCCTGGGGCTCCTCAGCCTGCTGTTCTGCCTCCACACACTGTAACCTGCCTGAAGTACGAGACAGGGTGCTGGAGGGGCATACTTCCCATAGGAGCCAGCAGAAGAGTCAGGTGGTGTTGAACAAAAAGCAAAGCAAAGAAAATAACAGAAGACTGAGGTTTGAGAACCATCCCATGAGTCAGCCTAAGGCTAAGAGAGTACCCTCTTAGCAAGGCTGATGCAAAGATACCACCTGCTTTCTGGCACCCTAAAACTGATTTGGGGGCAGGGTCCTGTAAACCAAGAGGAAGACCCACAGCAAGAATAGAAATTCCTAGGTTCAGGCCACATTTCAAGTGGACTTAAACATGGAGTTTTGGGTATAGATACTATTTTCCTAGCCATTGAGAGAGCTAGCTGCCAAGAAGTGTTGTTTTAATATATTTTTTTAAAGGAGTGTAAGAGAACTCTTGTGTTTCTTTACATCTCTATAATCTTGTATGTCTTCATTTCTGGGAAACAGGGAACCAGATGAGAAAAAAGTATTAAAATCATTGGAAGTGTGAACAGCTGTGATAGATTGAATTTTGTCCCTCCAACCTCCCAGAAAAATGTGTTGGAGTCCTAATCCTCAGTATCTTAGAGTGTTATCTTATTTGGAGATAGTCTTTGCAGGTCTAACCAAATTCAGATGAGGTCACTGGTGCCCTTACGATAAGGGGACATTTGGATACAGACACATACAGAGGGAAAATTACATGAAGACACACAAGAAGAATACCATGTAAAGAAGGAGGATTGGAGTGATGTGTCTACAAGCCAAGGAACACCTGAAGCTACCAGAAGCTAGGAGAGAGGCATGAAACAGTTCCTTCCCCAGAGCTTCACAGGGAGCATGCCCCTGGCAGCATCTTGATTTCAGACTTCTGGCTTCCAGAACTGTGAGACAATAAACTTCTGTTGTTTTAAGCCCCATAGTGTGTGGTGTTTGGTAACAGCAGCCCTAGTAACACATACAACAACAGTGGAGGCTGCAAGTTCACTGTTGTAAAATTGTGTTGATAAGGCAGTCTCCAGGCTCTTTTAGGATTTGGTCATCTATTTCCCAAGGAAATCCTCAGGAAGCAGCTAGAGAGATAGGCACATGTGTATACATATACCGGCTGCTCAATTTATGAGCTGCATGACCTTGTGCAAGCTCTTGAATCTCTCTTAAGCTCTTTCTTCATCTCTTAAAATGAAGCTAATAAAAACTTCTTCCTAAGGCAGTTTAAAGATTAAATGAGATAATGTTTTTAAAATGATCTATTGTGGTAGATCATGGTAGCCTTTCAACAGATGTTGGTTCCTTTTCTTATAAACATGAAAGAAGACCCCACCTCCAGCAGGTGAACTGATAGCTGAGAGCTGAGAATATAATATCTAGTTAGTCTAATAGATATTGGTAAGTGTGGTAGACCGGGCCAGGGCTCTGCTCAGATCCCCCTGAACCCTATTTACTATTTCGGCTATCCCTCCTGAGTGTGCTTCTAACCGTTCATACCTGAGAGTCTTCATTGGAGAAGTGTTCTCAGGCCACTAGAGCTATTTTTTCCACATTCATATGAAAAAAAAGTGCCTAGAAGTTAATACACTCGACCCAGGGCAGCCCATGCCCAAAGCCTGAAGAATGCTGGAGGTTCTTCACTTTGAGTCAGGGAAACTCTGAGGCACAAGTTTTACTCTTGGGTTCCTCCAGGCCAAAGCCACAGGACTTAATTTGAAGAGCATGGAGTTGCTTACTCTATTCTGCTTTTACTCCCACACTAGTCTTTCAAGTGAACACATCCTTAATAAATCACTTGCACTCAAGTCTTCAATCCAGGGGCTGCTTCTGGGGTACCTGACTCAAGACAATAGGCTTCTGAATATCTTGCACAGAAATGCCACATGATGTGAAAGTTCTCATGGTCAGAGCTAAAAGTACTGACCAGATTATACATTCAAATCACTTACTATTCAGCCAATATAATAATCATACTAGTAACTACTTATTCATGTGCCCAATATCTGCATTATGTTCAATTCTGATCCTCATAACCCACCTACAGTTTTATCCCTATGACTGTTTTTAAAAAATGGCCACTGATTCTTTAACTCTCTTCCCATTAAGGTCTATGTGCCATCCTGCTACTTTTAGAGACACTTGCTCTATTTTGATAACTTGTCCCTCAATTACCAAGACCTGGCCATCCTAGGATACCTTTGTCAGGTGAGGATATCCAGCCATGTTGGCTAACGAAACTTAAAAAGTAGGCTGGATATAGTTGTACTTGCTTTTATATTTAGTCTGACAATCTCTGCCTTTTAATTGAAGTATTTGATCCATTTATATTTAACAATATTATTAATATATCTGGATTTGGATCTACCATTTTGTTTTTTAGTTTTCTCACCTGATGTTTGTTCCTTAGTTCTCTTTTCTTGCAGTTTTTAGGTTTAATAAAATATTCAATTAAACTTAGAATTTAGAAACTGGATTTTCTAGGTAAATGTCTGTGAGCTCCAAACCCAGGGTCATGAACTTTCTTTAATTTTTTTGTAATAGTAGGTTTTCTTTACTATCCATTATGATGTTTATAAAGTCAACACCAGGTTGTATTCAAGTCTCAAACAAGGTAAGTGAAATCTTCAGAACTTATTCACTTGGGAGTTGACAAAAACAGTAATTTGTGGGTTATTGCTGTATAGAAATACTTCCATAAGATCCATATCAAGGAGAAGTTACACAGTATAAGATTTTTCAAAATGAGCTTAGAAAAGCACGTTTCCAGACAAGAAAATTCAGCAAGAACAGGAATTATCATTCACCCAGGTGGCACTATATTTTGGGGTTTATTAGTGCTCCCCACAATCACATGGATATCTGTGATACATCTAATTTTAGGAAAGGCTGGCAAAACATTCTGCTGATTTTTTTTTTTTTTTTTTTTTACCTATTTGCCTTATATAAAATAAATCAAATGTCATGGCCATGTCTCTCTTGATCTGCCCTCTTAAATGGTGGCTGGGATGTTGCCACAAAGCCCATAAATGTCTAACAAATATTGGACAAAAGTCAGAATATGCCAAGACTAATTAATGCAGCTTGGTGATTGGGTAAGCACAGGAAAGAAGACAAGCAAAAGGGGACAATTAATATTTATTGGGTCCTAATATGTTCACAGCTAGGTGATATGAATATTTATAAGATGAGGATAAATCCATAGGCCCTCATAGGGAGGTTGAGCATATCAGATGAGGAAATGTACACGAAAGCTCCTTAAAAATACTAATATGGTAAACGCTATCTTGGGTCAGGTTGCCCAGAGCAGAGCCTGAGTCAGAGAATCAGGTGTACAGAATAAACTGAGGTGGTGTGCTCAGGAGAAAGAGAGGGAGGTAAGATCTGTGTCTTCATTTTCTCATTTGCATTTTAGAGATAAGAATCAGAAATTATTTACCAATTCAATAATTGTTTTTGAGCACAATATACAAGGCACACTCCTAGGTGCTGAGTATATGACAAAAAAAAAAAACAAGCCCTTTGCCCTCATGGAGCTGACATTCTGTGGATTCCACTGCTTTCAGGTTCCCTTAAGCCCCTACTGGGAGTTTACTGATCAAAGTACCTTGTTCCAAGGCAATCATCCTAGAGTGAGGCATATGCAGCCTGGACCGGCAACTTCTGAGAGGTTCAGAGCCCTTGGTTGATCTCTGCCACCCTCATGACTTGCTAGGGAACCAGAGAGGAGGATAGGTATTATTTCCACTTTATAAACAGAACCACCATAGTCACTCCTGGGATCCAGTGGCAGTAATGTACTAAAAGTAATGTCTCCTGCTTTCTAGACTGTTTTTTTTTTTTAATTCTTTCAGCAACTAGCATTTGAAGTGAAAATGAATTTAGATTTAATATAAAGATTAGATCATCAAAATACTTTTATGACATTTCAGATTCCTGATGATTAATGCCTGAGGCCACAAGATTCATGTTGGAAGTGATTATTTGTGCCTCTGGCTTTTGAAAACCTTGCGAGGATATGCTCACCCATGCCCGGCAACTGGAAACAGGACCTCTAACTTTGAGGGTTGAGCCTGGACAAGTGGGACTTGACAGTAAAAATATTTTGCAGCAGTGAAAATAACCACATTCTGTAATCATGCATCCTGAAAATAGACTCCTGCTGAAAGAAGTAGGACCAACAGGAGAAGGAATAGTCTCTGTGACTGAACAGCTGCTTGATGATGTAGTGCAACCAAAGAACAAATCTCTGAGGATATTAGCCTTGTGCTCTGCTTCCATCTCTTTCGGATGAAAGTTTTCTTTTTTTCAATATTGTGACCATCGCAGTGCATTTAATTAAAAACTGTTTGAAAAGGGTTAAATGACTAGACAGAACCTTTATATTATTCAAGGGGTTCGGAGTACACATGGGGAGTGATTGCTAACTTGCTAATGGGTGGAAAGTTCTTTATGGGGATGATGAAAATGTTCTGAAATTGGATGATGGTGTACAATTCAATAATATGCTCGAAACCATTGAATTGTATGCCTTAAATTGGTAAATTTTATAGCATATAAGTTATATGCCTCAATAAAGCTGTTAAAAACTTGTTTACATTAATTACTAAAAGTTGACAGTTTTATAGTAAGGACAATAGGCAGAGAAGAGCACATGAGCCAAGTAAGGACTTAAGAATCATTTAGCCCATTTCAGTCTTACTAAAAGGCTTATTTCTTTCTAATTTCCAAATTCTGGTAAAATAAAACAGCTGGCTGTTGCTTTGCCTAGTTTAGAGCTTTAATAAATGATGATACACTTTGTTAACTCAAGACCTTACACTGCTGTGAGGCCCCCAAATCCATGGCTCCAGGGGTATTAAGAAATATTTTCATCATGATAATAACTGTTGAGATTGATAAAAGAGAGCTCCATATTCTTCATGGAAATAAACCCATTAAGTTAATGCAAAAAGAAAATGATATACAGTTGTCCTTGGATGCTACCACCACTGAGCAGGAGATTGTCCATCTGACTTCACCACATTATCTCCTGGCACCTTGGCTTTTCCAGCTTGAAACGTGACAGAGAGATATCAAGTCATGTGGAATGGCTTTGTTACATACTGTTCTGGTCTTGGTCCAGTCCTTCTCTTTCAGCCTATGAATTTATTATTCTCTTAAAAATTATGTTAGAAACCTGGGGTAGAACATTCTTCAGTGTGAGTCATTCAAGTTTCAGTTAAATAACTGCTTATATCCTGCTGCCTGACTTGTTGAACTAAAAGTCTTCTAGTGATATTACAGGTATCTAACGCTACTGACTCCAGAATCGTTACTAAGACAACACGCTTGAGGTTTCCACTAGGAGAGGGAGAAGGGACTGCACACTTTTGGACAGTAGTTGCCATTCTTTACTCCACTGGCAGTTTCTAACAATCAGTCTCATGGCTCTGCTGCAGTAGCCAGGTGACAAAAATGTAACCATCAGTCAGTCTATTTCTTAGACTTTAAGCCGTGGAGATTTATTTTATTAAGTAATTCAAGGTATACTAGGTGAGACTTTACCTTAGTCCACTATGTTGCTTAGTTCTGAATAAACAACTGGATCTGTTTCTGCATGACAAGGAAATCTTTAAAGTACAAGAATCACAAAAGATTATATTGTGAGTCCTGGACAAAGCCTGCTCTGAAAAATCCTCTGACAAACCTTCTTGACTGAACAACTTCAGGTGTGTCTGGTGTTGAGGCCCTGAGTTCTGAGAAAGCATGTTCTACCTCAAAGCCATGTCACAGATGGGTGAAGTCATTTAAGGAGTATGGTGTGTCCTTGGATATTTGGGGAAACAGCTGTCAAAAATAAAGTATCTTTAGAGAAAATTGAGTCATTGAAATCAGCAGTTGAAACCATTAAGTGTGGAATGCAAAGTCTGTTTGAGGTGTGAGTGGTGGAGGGAGGAGAAGGGACAGTCTCTGCTTTCAGGAGTCTCCTGGGTAAGTAGGGCAACCATCACAAATGTAAACAACAGAAACACTTGATTCATTGAAAACTCGAGAAACTCTGGGTGAAGTGGTAGATGGTTAAGCCCTAAGACATTAGGGAGGAAAGACACATGAAGGATAAGGGGGAGGGCAGCGTGCACCCCTACATTTAGGACAGGAGGATGGACACCTGATCACATAGGACTTGGCATCCCTGGCCCTGGCAGGGCACCAGGCAGGCACTCAGAGAATGAGTGAATAATCAGAGCGACTGAGAGCCAAGTGAAGGTAACCAGAAAGATCTCATGAGAAAGGTAAGTCCTAAAAGTGACCACTTGAGATTTCATAAGATGAGAGAGGAAGAGACTCTTCTGTGATCATAGAGGACAAATTGAAGGCAGAAGAGAGAAAAATATAGGGAAAATGATGATGCCCGTTTTCATGTTGATAAAGGGATATAATGTATTCTCCTAATACAGCACCTCAAGATGAACCTGATCAAGCTTCTCATACTTTAATGTGCACACGAGTCACCCAGAATCTGGTTAAAAAGCATATTCTGACTTAGTAGGTCTGGGGTAGATTGTACATGTCTAAAAGGCTCTGAGGGGATGCCAGTGCTAGTATGTAGTGAGGATCTAGAGCACGTTCTTAATAAACCTTGAGCTTTTAAGAGAAAACCCAACCTGGCCTTTGGAGAGGAACAACCTCATAATGCTATTGACAAAGAGAATTTCTCCCATATTTGGTAGGTTAATTATTTTGATCCAATAATAAGAACAAAGAAGAAAGGAGAAGGAGGAAGAGAAGAAGGAGGAGATCTGATCCTTAGAAACTGGTGTGTGAGGCAATCCCCCTGTTGACCTGTGAGCTCCATAAAAGAGCCCCATTCCTGAATAGCTGTGCCTGTGAATAAAGGCCACCATCCCACCATGGCTCCTGGCTGCTAAGGATTTTTCAATGCACAATGAAAATGTTGCTTCCCACTTAAATACACTTGGTTGTAGGACTTTGATGTAATGGGAACCGATAACCAGGATTGGCAATTGAACATTTGAAATCATAGAGTCCTTCAAAAGGTGTCAGTGTAGAGCCTTTTGAGAATGGAGGTCATGCAGGCCTCTTGGGGACTGGTTTGGGAAGGTGGGGCAAGAGGCTCCCAGACTGGCTTCTGTGTCAGGGAAAAACCAGGCCCTCAGGTCCAAGTGCCCACATCCTTCAATTCACCCCTATCCCATTCACAGATACAATGTAAGCATCTAAAAGAAGACTATGAAAGGCCAGACAGCCCATGACTGAGCTCTGACTGTTGGGGATGACCTCATCACTTCACTCTTGGCTGCTCAGCTTGGCCTGGATGACTGTTAGACCTGAGCCTCCACGGGGCTTCATGTAAAGAAACCATCCAGCTCTGGCTGTTCTTTGTTTCTTTTTGAAATGTGTAGTTAAAGTTTGAGAATTGATGTTGGCAGGAACCCATAAGATTTTTAAAAATTATATGACAGTGTAAGCCACCAATGCCACATGGGCATTTCCCTAAGCACCCTGGATGGCGATGAACTTAATGTGTGTTTTTAAATGATCTATCAATTACTTTCTTTCAAATTTTAATTTATTTTTCATAATAGGAATGTTGATTGGTTCAATGTAAGAAAAAGAAAATCTCCATCCAAATTGGAGTGCTGCTGGCTACAGATAATCATAGGTAGCACTTATTAATGGCTCTGCGCTAGGCACCATTCTACATTCTTATGTATGCCGATTACTTCTTCATAGCCACCTTGGGAAGTAAGTACTCTTGTTATCTCTATCTTACTGGTGAGGAAACTGAGGCACAGAGAACTCAATGGAGGAGGAGTTAACCTTCAATCCAGGCAGTCTTGGGATGGAATCAGTCTCTCTGGATTCAGTGCCAGTGCCTTCCAATCCCATGGGGGATTGGATTCCAATGACTCTGGAATCAAAATAGTATGTGGTTTGCTATTATTTGTGTTAAAAGATTTAACCATATAAAAATATAACGTTTATTATTTATATTTATTTTAGCCGATGTGACACATACACATACACGACAGATTATAATTGCACATGGTTTAAAGCTAAAAGGTATAAAGTATCATGCAGTGGCTTCACATAACAAACAATGGCTCCACATAACAAAATTATTACCTTACAGTTCTGGAGGACAGAAATCCCAACTGAATCTCACCTGGCTAAAATCCAGGTGCATCAGGGCTGAGTTTTTTATAGAAGCTCCAGGGGAGGATCTGTTTCCTTCCCTTTCTCAGCTTCTAGAGGCTACCTGCACTCCTTGGCTCATGGCCCTTTTCCTCCATCTTCAAAGCCAGCAATAGCAGATCAAGTCTCTCTCATATGGCCTCTCTTTAACGTTAAATATCCTGCCTCCCTCTTTCACTTACAAGGACCCTTGTGATTATAATGGTTCCAGGATAATCTTCCCATCAGCTGATTAGCAACTTTAATTCCATCTGCAACCTTAATTTTATCTTGCCAACCATGTACCATAACATATTCGCAGGTTTGAGATTGATATTTGGACTACTTGTGGAAGTATTACTCTGTTTGTGTTTGTGTATGTGTATGTGTCACATAGGCTAAAATAAATATAAATAATAAATATTATATTTTTATATAGTTATATCTTTTAACACAAATAATAGCAAACCACAGGAACCCATAAGATTTTGAATCCTGTTTTTTGACATAGTATTTCTAGGTGGTTCCAAATTAATACATAAAGTTTGAGATCTTCTTTCACTTACATTGAACCAATCGATATTCCTATTTGTTATGGTTTATTCTTTTGTTGAAAAATCAGCTTTGAATAAAGCATTTGCAGGAATTTGTCACTTTGACTTACTCCATTTCCAGATCATTATGTCAATCTTTGAGTGATAACTGTTTGTTTATGTATGTGAACACCTAACTCACCAGGATTTGACACAGTATGTAACAGACTTCACTGAGGTGGTTGCTGTCATCACTGACTGCACTTGATCTTTCCACATTGGGTGACTATAGATCAAGAGTCATTGGAATCCAATACCCCATGGGATTGGAAAGCACTGGCACTGAATCCAGAGAGACTGATTCCATCCCAAGACTGCCTGGATTGAAGGTTGACTCCTCCTCCATTGAGTTCTCTGTGCCTCAGTTTCCTCACCAATAAGATAGAGATGACAAGAGTACCTACTTCCCAAGGTGGCTGTGAAAAAGTAATTGGCATATGTAAGAATGTAGAATGGTCCCTAGCATGGAGTCATTAATAACTGCTACCTATGATTATCTGTAGCCAGCAGCACTCCAATTTGGATGGAGAAACCAAGAAGGTAACAGCCTATATATATAATAATAATACTTGTTACTACTACTACTACTACTACTACTACACTACTACTACTACTACTGCCACTATTACTATTATTCACACTGAGTCCAACAATGTATTATGAGCCTTACATTGTCGCATTTATTCCTGACAACAACCACAGAATTATATATTCATATCTCTCCTGTGTGCACTGGAAGCTGAAGTTCAGCAAGGGTCACATGCTAGTCAACAACTAGTAAATAATAAAACCAAGGCTCAACCTCAGGTATTTTAACTCCACACACAAACCCTTTTTCTGCTGTGCTCTGGTGGTTCAGAGGGAAGAGCATTAGACAGTGGTCAGGGCTTCTGGTCAAGATGACAGAGTAGGTAAATTCTGTCTTTGCCTCCTTTCATAAACTTATCAAAATTACAACTAAAGTACACAACAATCATCACTGAGAATCACCTGAATTCTAGAACAGAAATTCTTTAAGTATATACAGAAAGTCACATAGAGATGAGTAGGAGCGGAGGTACTCAGAATGAGCTGGTCCCACACCTATATGTAGGGATTAAAAATCAGGAGGGATATCTTGGCTATGGAAGTCCCTATGAGGAATGAGGGGTCCCAGCTCCACACGAGGATCCCATGACCAGGGCTCCAGTGCTAAGAAGAGAAGTTCCCACAAATACAGTTGTGAAAACCAGCAGAGATTATGGCTGAGTGAGACAGAAGGCTGGTGGAGTCCTAAGCCTTTCTCTTAAAGGGCCTGTTAATGGACTTACTTGCTGGCAGACTAACTCACTCTGAGCTCCAGCACTGGGACAGCATCTCAAAAGGCACCAGGGATATATACAGGGAGGAACTGAATTATCTGACTTCAGGGCGAGAGCTAGAGGAGTGGCTTTCTCCAAGACAGGACTGGAAGAAACCATTATTCTTTTACTGAGCCCTTCCCCTACACAGCCTGCATGCCCAGGTGGGTGCCACGAGTCTCCATAAATCTGACTAACATTGTTCCTCCCTCCCTGGTGATTCCCTGAGACACCACCCCACTCAACTTGCAGACCCACACAAGCCACTTCCAGTGGCATTTCCATAGAAACAATTTGTCTTGCTGTGAACTTTCCTAAATTCTCAAAGGTTCACAAACCCCAAACAAGCAGCACCTGGCCTGCACATGCCCCATACCTCTTCTCAAGCAGCCTTAAGCCTGGCACTAACAGCAGCTAACCTTAGTTTGCATCTTAGCCTCTCCCAGGCACCTCCAAGTGCAGACAAGTGGCAACCATCTGAAGATTACCTTGTAGTTCATACAGCCTGGGCAGGGCACAGGCTGACCTTGCACAGCAACAGAGCCCTTCCCAAGAGGCCCAGAACCAACACACCCAGCTTCAGACCACACTAGAGCACCATCTAACCACCTCCACAAACGACACAGCCAAAGGGAAGCCTGGGCAGGCACCAGAACCTTGCTAAAGTGAATCCTACTCCATAGAGGTGAGTCCATGAACAAGAGATCCACCACTGTAGCCATGACCAGTCCTCACAATCAATCAGCCTGAGCATCAATCCCTCCCACTGACATGCAAATAATAACCAAGGGTCAACTACAACAGGAGGGCACACACAACCCATATAAAGGAATACACCTGGAGCACCCAGCTTAGGAAGACATAGCAGCTTATATGTGTATACACACACACACACACACGCACATATATATACATATATATGTATTTATTATGTAAACACAGGGAGGCAGCCAAAGTGGGGAGACAAAAAAACATGTCCCAAATGAAATAACAGAACAAATCTCCAGAAAAAGAGCTAAACATTATGGAAACAAGCAATCTAACAGATGCAGAGTTCAAAACACTGGTTATAAGGATGCTCAATGATCCTAGTGAGAACTTCAAGAAATAAGAAGCATAAAAATGGAGAAGAAACCCATGAAAAAGAAACAGTCAGAAATTTAAAAAATACAGTAACTGTAATAAAGAATACATTAGAGACACTCAACAGTAGATTAGATAAAGCAGAGGATTGAAATCAGTAATTTAGAAGATAGGGTAGCAGAAAACACCCAAATCAGAACAGCAACAAGAAAAAAATTTTTAATGAGGATATTTTAAGGGATTTCTGGGACAACATCAAGCATACCAACATTCCTATCACAGAGGTACCAGTAAAAGAAGAGAGAGCACAAGGCATTGAAAGCCTATTTGAAGAAATAATAACTGAAAATTTTCCTAACCTGGTAAAGGAAATAGACTTATAAGCCCAGGAAGCATAATGAGTTCCAAACAAGATGAACCCAAAGAGGCCCATACCAAGACACATTATAATTAAAATTACAAAGGTTAAAGACAAAGAGAGAATCTTAAAAGCAACAGAGAAAAACAATTAGTTACCTACAAGGGAATTCCCATAAGACTGTCGCCTGTTTTCTCAACAGAAACTTTGCAGGCCAGAAGGGATTGGCAGGAAATGGTCAAAGTGATGAAAAGCAAGGATCTACAACCAAGACTACTCAAGCCAGCAGAGTTATCATTTAGAATTGAAGGTCAGATAAAGAGCTTCCCAGACAAAAAAAAAAGCTAAAAGAATTCATCACCACCGAACCAGTATTGCAAGAAATGTTAGAGGGAGGAAGAGATGAAGAAGAATATGAATAATAAAATGGCAATAACTACACATCTGTCAACAATTATTTTAAATGTAAATCAATTAAATGCCCCAATCAAAAGATAGTGTGGTTGAATGGGTAAGAAAACAAGATCTGTACATATGCTGCCTACAAGAGACTCACTTCAATTCAAAAAAACATACATAGACTGAAAGCAAAGGAATGGAAAAGATAGTCCATGAAAATAAAAATAAAAATAACAGTTGGGGTAACAAAACTTACACCAGACGGAATAAGACTTTAAAACAAAAAAGAACCCAGTGGTCCCACTTCTGGGTATTTACACAAAGAAACCCAAAACACTACTTTGAAGGGACCTGTGTATCCCTGTTCATTGAAGCATTATTTACAAAAGCCAAGATATAGAGGCAACCTGGTTATCTATCAAGGGATGAATAGATAAAGAAGTAGTACATATATACAATGGAACATTACCCAGCCATTAAAAAAAATAAAATCTTGCCATCTGCAACAACATGATGGACCTAGAGGGAATTGTACTGAGTGGAGTAAGTCAGACAAAGAAAAATAAATATTATATGATTTCACTTACATGTAGAATCTACAGAACAAAATAAATGAACAAACAAAACAGAAACAAACTCAGAGAGAATAGTTTGATGGTTAGCAGATGGGAAGGGGGGTAGGAGTATGTGTGGAAAAGGGGAAGGGATTAAGAAGTATAAATTATTAATTACAAGGTAGTCATGGAAATGTAAAGTATGGCATAGGTTATAGTCGACAATATTATAATAACTATGTATAGTGTTGGATGGGAACTAGATTTATCAGGTTGATCAATCACTTCATAAGTTACATAAATGTCAATCACTATGTTGTACACCTGAAACTAATAAAATATTGTCAACTGTAATTGAAAAAGTAAAAAATTATATATAATTAAAAAAATGGCAATCGGGAAGTCAAAGAAAGCCAGTTTATGGTTTTGCCAGTACTGCCTGGTTAATTTATTCAAATAGCCTCTCTATGTGTTTCTTCAAATCCTGAAATTATTCAGAATCCTTGTTCCCCACCAACAAAGTTAGAAATGTTATCAAGCTACATCAAACATATTTTAATTAATCCAATTAATCAATTTTCCTTTATGTTTAATGTCATTTCCCTATCTCAAGATTACCTCTGGAAGATTTATTGTTTTGCCTTTTACATTTCTGTCTTTAATCCACCTTGAATTGATTTTTGTGCAGTTTTCTGCAATCTACTGCATGTATGGGTATCACCTGGCCTTAATTATGTTACTCTGTGATAATTGGAACTTGAAGAACTAGTACAAATGTTGATAATCTGGTTACTGCTACCACTGTGACTAATAGACTATCTATCTTTGATCTAGAAGACTCATGTCTCCTATCAGCTCCCATGAAACTCACAGACTAACTTGTTAACTTGTAAATACAATAAAATCTCTAACCCTTCACTGTTCTTGACATGCATGTACAAAAAAAAACAAAACAAACAAACAAAAAACTATTATAATCAATCACTGAGTTTGGGAATGGTTGTTTCACAGCATGATTGTGCAATAGCTGACTAATAAATAGAGGGGTTATTTTATTAGTATTATTTGGTAGACTTTGTCAAAGGCTATGACTTTTAAAAGTCCTTGATACATTGGCGATTTGCTTTCCAGAAAGATTGTCTCAATATCCATTCCCACCAACAGGTAACATATGAGTGGATTTTTCCTACAGAAATGCTAAAGTCATCTGTCCTTTTATCCCCATATGCCACTTTTCAAGTAAGTTTTGCCTTCTTGCTGGTTTGTTTGTTTGTTTTGTTGTTGTTGTTGTTGTTGTTGTTGATGTCATCAGCTTTAGGTTTTTTTGTTGTTATCATCATCTTTAGGTTTTTTTTTTTTTTTTTTTTTTTTTTTTTTTTAGTTGGCAATAGAATCCTGGACATGTGGCAACCCTGGATATGAGTAAGTCTGTGAAAGCAGCAGACTTGGTCAAGTGAACTATGGGTGAGTCCATTGCCAGGAATAATATCATGGGAAGTCTCTGCAAGGCCCTGAGTGATGCCTCAGTAAACCCAGGCATAGCCTGCTAAGACCAGCCCCAGATTTACATAGGAAATTGTATTCATTATCTTTTCTGTGGTGCTTTCCTGAGTCATCTCCAATAAGCTTGGCGGAAAGTGCTAGATGAAATGGTAGGCTTGCCAGAGCTTGACCCTAAGCCCAACAGTTAATAACCTACTTCAAACAAGACCATTTTGTGACTGTGCCCCTTGTGGCAGGGAGGGAGCCTGCCGTATTTCTCTGTGTGGGCCTTCAATTCCCAGAGAGTGTGTCTGCTCTCTCCTCACTTGTTCTCACTATTAAATATTACAAGTTCGAACTCACACCACCTCCCCCAAACGAAGGGCCACAAAAGCTCAGCCCACAGGGGCTCTCAAAGACTAGGATGAAGACCAAGGAAACCCTTGAGAATCAAAGGGGTTTTCACACAAAGAAGCTAGTTGAGGAATTTAAACATGCAACTGCCACATAAACCATTTTTTTCCCAGGTCAGAACAGTTTGCTTTAAAGCTACAGCATAGCCTTATTGAGAGAAGGTTTAGAAAATTCAGGAAAGTGATCAGCAAACTTATTCTGGTAAAAACTAGATAGTAAATGTTTTAGGCTTTTGTGAGCCATACAGTCTCACCTTTGCCATTGTAGCCTGGAAGAAGCCATAGACAACACACAAACCAATAGGTCTGGCTGTGTGGCAGTAAAACTTTATTTACAAAAACTGGTGGTGGGCAGGCCGTAGTTTGCTGATCCCTGACTCAGGAAGTGGTGGTTAAAAAAGAAGACTTAGCTCTCTCTGTCCTCAGCTGCTGAGGTAGAAAAATATTTTTTTTTTCATGTCTTCATTTAACAAACACTTATATAGCCACACTATGTTCCAGACATTTGGAAAGACTATAAATATTGACAGACTTAATTATCACAATGATCCTATAAGGCAAGTACAATTATTCTCTCTGGTCTGGTACAGAGAAGTTAGGTACCTTGCCCAATGTTGCACAGTGGTAGGTGAGAGTGTCAGGATTTGAATGCTCTTATGCATCACCCTGTGCTGTGGAAAGGTAGATTGGCCTTCACAGAAGCAACATCCACTGTATACCCTGCTCTTTGCAAACCTGGGGAAAAAGAGAATGGGCACAGAATTGATTAAGACCTAGTGCTACCCTCAAGGGGCTCCAGCCCTGTGGGGGAAAAAGTAGTGCAAATTAACAATGAGAACAACCACAGGAAAGCATGGAATACAAGATGATTCCATGCATATGGAGGTCAAGAACTAGCAAAACTCACCAATGGGGATAATAGTCAGAAAAGTGGTGACCTTGGAGAGGACTAGGGAAAGCAAAAAAAACCTACTGCAGTACTAAAAAGAGCTGATGTCTTCATCTAGACATCTGGTATACCTAGGTAAAAAAAAATCACCAAGCTGACTCAAGAAAATACAAAAATTTAAAAGAAAAAAAGCATAGTGGTATTGGGAGGAAGCTGCTCAGGCCTCATCTGGGAGTCTGTCACAGCAGGCCCTTCAGAGAGCTGGAGAGTCCCTTGGCCCCAATCCAATCTCTCTTGAGGAAATGGGGTCTTGGATGAACTGTGAACCCATGTATATGGGGGCAAATACTCATGACCCTACTTGGCAGATAGCCTAAGATGAGTGGGGACAGTTTCTAGGTAAGAGTTAAGGCCTTTCCCACAAATCTCTTTTTACTGGGCTGGGATCCTTGACAGGAAGCCTGGTCATAAATGTGGGATCTACAACACAGCTATCCAGGTAACCCCACAAAGAGGGATAGGGAAGGCCTCTATTTGGCCATCAGCCAAGACTTGAGCCTATAAGCCATATTCTAGACCTTGTCCCTGGGTTTTTGGCCTAGATTATAAACTCCTTTAAGATAAAAGTCTTCTTTGGAATCCTAATGGTTTACACAGGGTTAGAGAAATGGGAAATGATTAGCTCAAAGCTTAGAACTGAAGAATATCTTTTAAAATTGACTCCGTGCACTCCATCCGCAGAAACTACTGTCTCCAGCTCAGAGGTCTGAAGTTGCTCACGTATTCTGATTGGAAAGGGCTGTCTCAACATGGTGTGGACCTCAGATCTCAGGCCTTCAGCCTAAGGCTCCAAGAGAGACATTCTGAAGGCTCAGATTTCTTTATTTCCTGCCCCTCAACTTAGTAAAATCCAAGCAGAGATGAGGTTAGAGCTGTCCTTAGCTTCCTCACATCATCTACTTGCCAACAACTTGTCAACCCACCCATCCATGCACCCACCTACTTACCCAACATGTTCACTCAACCTCCAACCATCCACCAAGCCATTTATCCACAAACCCACCAGCACACTACTTCCAACTTATCGTACATCTCTCCTTGAAGGAGCTAAGGGTCTTTAGTGATGATTTTCTTTATGAAGTTGACTGTGTGTGCTGGGAATTTTCAGAGAGGGTGAGATCATAAAGGTTGCAATAGTCAGGAAGCCTTCATGGATATGGAAAGATGGGAGAGGGGGCTGAATGCTTAGACACTGGTGTCTGACTGCCCAGGTTCAGATCTGACACTTGGCTTTGTGAGCTTAGACAATTTTAAATAACTTCTCAGTTCCTTGCTCTTCTGACCTGCAAAGGCCAGAGAATTAAATTACCAAAATGGCCACAAACCTTCACTCCTCTTTATATCCACACCCTTTGCAATGTAACTACAGATCTTCCCATCCAGGGATAGACTCTATTTTCCTACCTCTTGAATCCAGGTTGACCTTGTGATTTGCTTTGGCCAGCAAAATGTGGCAGTGATATTGTGCCAATTCTGAGCTAGACTTTAACAAACTTTGGCACTCTTTGTCTTCCTCTTTCTCCTTCTCCTCCTTCCTACTCTCAACCCTTCTCCACCATGTAAACAAGCCCAGGCTAGCTTATTGAAGGATGAGACACCACATCAAAAGTCCCTATTGCTCCAGCCACAGCCAACCAACTTCCAGAAGCCGAGCTCCTTAGCTGACCTGAAGCCGACCACAGAACAATGAGAGAGTCCAGCCGAGACCAGAAGGACTGCCCAACTTAAATTATTCACTCAGAATCACAATCAAATAATTGGCTGTTTTAAACTGCAAGTTTTGGCATGGTTTTATGCAGAATTATTGTGGCAATGGGTAAGTAATAGACAAGGATTATATGACTCTTGAATCTCACAGAGTTGTGAAAGGAATTAAATGAGGTGGTCTATTTAAAAGTGTTTAGTTCAGTGCCTGGCATGAGGCAACATTCCATGAATGCTATTATTCTTGGTGTGCAGCATTGTGTCCCATGTGGAGATCAAAAAGATAATCTCAGCCAAATTATTTGTGCTAGAAGTTGACTCCACCTACGCATCCAACCGGCTGCTTGTAGACCATATGTGGCCCCACCTACAGAAGCCTGGGCCCTGCCTAAAATTTCTAGCAAAACCTTTTAAAAATTATATAACTAGCAGGCACCCATGAAGTAACTAAGAAGGGATGTGTGAAGTTTGGTCAAGAAGTGGTAATGTTGGACTCAGCTGCCATATAAAGATGAGGCATCTGCCACAAGGCAGCAGACAGGTTTTAACAGTCTCTTCATGTCCAAAGAGAAGCGTGGTGTGGCTAGCTTCCTAGAGGATGTTTCTGTCTTGCTCTGGGAAATGCTGGGCTTGCATGCCACTGGACATGGGGTGTGAGTAAATGGCCTCTGGAGACCAGCCTTACTTCCACCGCAAAAGAGCCCTGCGCATAATGGATTGGGAAGACTTTGTGATGCTACTTGACTCTGAAATTCTAATTTCAAAAGTAAGTCACAGAGTATTCGGCACTAATACAATGGGTTATATGTACAAGGATGGTTTTTGATACCTTGTTTGTAGTGGCAAAAAAGAAAAAAAAAAAGGAAACTGCCAGAATATTCATCAACAAGGGGATGGTTTAAGAAACTGTCATACTTATACACTTATGGAATATTATACAGCTCTGTTTAAAAGTAAATTAAACTTATGTCTTTTGGCCTGGAGGGAGCTCTAGAATGTATTAAGAGAGAAATCAAGCTGCACAATAAATAATGCACAGAGAATGATCCATTTTAATAAAACAACAAAATCTCATCTAAATATAAAAATATTAGTATAGATCTGTGTGAATAAGAAGCAGGTATGGAAAGATACACACCTGGAGAAGCAGAGTGGGAGCAGAGTATTAGTTTTTCCTTTCCATTTTATTTTTTATTTGGAAACAATTTCAAACTTATAAAAATGTAAAAATAAAAATAGTACAAAGAACACCTGTATCTCCTTCACCCAGATTAAACTTCTGTTAACATTTTACCCCTTTAGGTTTATGATTTGTGCATGTTTCATTCCCTCACTCATTCCTTACTTTCACTCGCTCCTAATCTCTACACACACACACACACACACACACACACACACACACACAGAGAGAGAGAGAGAGAGAGAGAGAGAGAGAGAGAGAGAGAGAGAGAGAGAGTTTTCCTGATTCATTTGAGGGTAAATTACATACATCATGGGAATTTACCCCCTAAATACGTCAGCATGCATTTCCTAAGAATGGAGGTGTTCTGTTACATAACCACAGCACAGTCATTAGCTTCAGGAATGTAACATTGATTTAAAAAAGTATGTTCTCTGATCATAAGAGAATTAAAATAAAATCAGTAACAGAAAGATAGATGGAAATTCCTTCAAGATATGGAGATTAAAAGACTCCCTTCTAAATAACCCATGGGTCAAAGAGGAAGTCACAAGAGAAATTAGAAAATATTCTGAATTTTACAGTGTTAAAGAATAAAATACTTCAATCTAGCAGTTCACTTTTCCTTTATACACTGTTTTATAATTCATGTCCTTTCCCATATGACTTTACACTACCACCCACTAGACTGAGTAGAGGTAACTCTCCCTCCCTACTGATATGGGACTGGGACATGTGACTTGCTTTGGCCAAAGGAAAGGGAGCAGAGTGACAATGTGCCAGTTCCAAACAAAAAGGCCTTGTGTTTTTCACTGTTGTGTGCTTGTCATACAAATAGCATCTCCCTTGTACCTGCTGTAGTGTTGCCCTGGGATACAGAAGAAACACATGTGGGGCATACCTGAGTCTAACCCAGCTGTGGAGAAAGACTGAATTAGAGAGGCCCAGCCATGCCCTGCCAACCTGAAGATACATAAGAAAGAAATACTTATTGCTGTGGACCACTGAGATTTTTGCATTTGTTTTACAGCAATGACAGATTGATGAAGTAGATAATGCTTATAAAACACTTTGTTACATATCATTGTAATACCTTTACTTCTATGAAGTCATTGTACATGCAACAATCCTTTCTCACAGATGAGGAAACTGAGTTTAAGTTGTTTGCCCAAGGTCATGTAGTTAATAAGCTGATAAGTTACATGACCATGGATGTATTGCCTCTGACTTCTGCTTGGTGGTGGTGGTGGTTGAGCCAGTTTGAGTTGGGGCTAATTTACTTGCAGCCTAAAGCATGCTGCCTAATCTACCTGCACAGCCTTCTCCTTCCCAGCCTCATCTTCTCCAGCCTCAGGAAATCTCTGAAGAGCTCAGGATTCAGCCTTGCTTTCCTCAAAATCAGTTTATACCTGGGCTTCTCCAAAGTGCATTAACAGTTTAGACCTTCGGAGCCCAACAGTGAATCTGGTTTTCTGTCTACAGAAGTACAGAAAGGAAAAGAACACCAGTATGATACTTAAGGAAAAGTGGCTATGAAATTAAACACTGAGTCAGCTTCTACCTAAAGGGAAAGTAGGTTCTTCTTCTAATTTATTCTGAGCTGGTCAGTTCCCAAACACTCAGACAGTCCTTCGGCTTGGAGAAGGAATGCATTTCAGAAAATGAGAAAAAGAAACTAATACCTGGGTTGGGGCTAAGCAAAGGCACGGAACTGTGGTGTAGGGAGGGGTGTGAGAGAAAGTGCACAGACTTCCATCTGTAATTGGTCCCTCAAGTCCGTGGTTCTCAACCTCAGCCATCTGGTAGAATCTCCCAAGCTGGGATGCTTTTAAAAATTCCTGTGATCAGGCCACATCCAAGACCCTTAAACAATACAAGTGTTAAGGGGTACCCACTCCCTGCACAGTAGAAAATCCACATGTAAATTTTGACTCCTCCAAGTCTTAACTGTTAATAACCTGCTGTTGACTAGAAGCTTTACCAATAACATAAACAGTTGATTTACACATATTTTATATGTTACATGTATTTTATACTGTATTCTGACAAGAAAGTAAACTAGAGAAGGTTAAGAAAATCATAAGGAAGAGAAAATACATGTGCAGTATTTATTTTAAAAAGTCCTCATATAAGTGGAACCACAGTTCAAACCTGTATTGTTCAAGAGTCTACTGTATATCAAATTCTCTGAGTTTTGCAGCCAAAGCTGAGATTTACATAGTTCCAGCTCCATTTTAACTAGGGTTTTCTCCACTCTCTTGAGCATAGCCACCAGGCAGCATGCCCATCAGTGACCAGGCAGCATGCCAGGTATTTCACATGCTACCAAAGGTGCTACATTTTTAACAAATAGGGAAACTGAGGCATGCCCAGCAAGTGGCCAATGCAGGAGCCAAGTCTAAACAATCCAGAGGCCAAACTTTCTATAGCCCTGCCACACACATCCCTATGATTCAAATGACTAGAGAATAGGAAAACAAATTTCCATGAGGTTCAGAAGGGAGCCAGGGCTGGGTAGGCAGAAAGAGCAGTCCACCGTTGCTGACTGGAGGGAGCCCACGGAAAGAAGTGGGATTCTTGGGGTGGCCGATTTTGTGAGACCAGGCCTCCATGGACTAATGGGAGCAGATGAAAGAGGGAATTGGGCTGAGCAGCTGCAGCAAAGGGCCCCCAGATAGTGAATGGATGCCCAATTTTCTTTATAGCCCTTTCTCCCAGAACTCGGAAACAAGTATGGCAGTTGGTGGAAGACCAGCTAAGGTCATAGAAAAAAATGCTGCAAGACCTTTTGTTTTTGCCTTAGTTCCTCCCTTTTCTTGCCTCCCTCCACCCACTACCTCCCTTTTTAATAACTCATGAAAAAGATTTTTGAAGGACCCTGTCCATAAATTTCCCAGGTTGGAGCAGCCATCTTAGATTTGGATGAGAATCACCACTTCAACTGTAGAAAGAACTCATATAAAAAAATGCGGAGAAACACCAAGATTCCCATATTCCCTTGAGATTAATATACAAGGACACAAACAATTTATAAAAGAATACTACTAGAAAACAAACAATAGAAAATGTTTAACCACACTCATAATTTTTTAAATGGCAAATTATTACTTATTTAAAAATTAGCAAAAAGTACTTTAAAGGATAATACCTATTCTAGTTGTTTTGAGGTGAAATTGGTACCTTAATACATTAATTACCATATTATCAATAAGTGGCAATGAAAATGTTCACATACCTTAAGAATTTCATTTCTGAAACTAATACCGAATGTTAATTTTAATTGAAAAATAAAAATTAAAAAAATAATTGGAGGAATATGTTTCAATTCTCCTCTGTGATCCCAAATTAAATGTATGATTTTTTAAAGCTGGGGTTTATTCATTTAATATCACCTTATGCTAAAAAAAAAATAGGTAGAGACATATAAAATAAATATTTTTAAATCTAAAAAATAAAGTTTAAGAGCATACTTTTAGATAAAATATACAGTTCTATTAAGTTCTCTTTTCACCTGCTCTTAAGTTTTCTACAAACTGCTCTAAGGCATATCACTGATGCAGAAATATAGTGAATACTGAAAAAACTAAAAAGCAACTGTTTATTTTACATGAGGCATTTACTAAAATATATTTATTAGTAACAAAATCCATATTTTTACATGCAGTTTATCAAGTATGATTTGTGACAGGAGTTAACCTTTTGGCTATATTTGTAAATGAAAGGATGATTTATATGTGATTACATATTATATCTTCTAAAAATCAGTTGCTGCCCATAAGTCTTCATTATGATTTATGTACAATGTCTGAATTTATATTTTAATATTTTCAACACATATGGGAAAAAAAAAAAGAATTTCATTTCTGGGAATGAATCCAGAAGTAAAAAACATCCTATCCATGGCAAAAAAAGAAAAATCTCAAGCACAAAAAAAGTTGATTAAGTTTTCATCAGGAAAAAAGATTTATTCAGAAAAAAAAGACTACAATCTGCTATGTGTGGCCATATTGAGCCATGTGCAGGAAGACAGAGCAAGAAGGAAGTTCTTTTTAGAAGGGAAGAGGAAGTTAAGAAAGGCTGCTAAAATTCAGAGCTCTTCCTGTAGGGCTTTTGAGAGACATAGGGTGTGAGAACTCCTTCCACAGACCCACCTACTTCCTGTCTTGGTTAAGGTTTTTGACAATGTTTGCTACAATGTTATTTATGAAAGCAGGAATCTTCAAACAGAGATGTATGGACATGGACTATAGACTAGTAGTTACCAGAGCGTAGGGGGTGAAAAAGGAGGGGAGAGGTAGACACAGTAAAGGGGGTCAAATATAGGGGGGTTGGTGGAGAGTGAAGTGAGTAAAGGGGATCGAATATATGGTAGCTGAAGGAAACTGGACTTTGGGTGGTAAACACACAATAGAATAGATAGATGTCAAATGCTAATGTACATCTGAAAATTATATAATTGTACTAACCAATGTTACTCCAATAAACTTAATTTTAAAAAAGTAAAAAATAAAAATAAACAAACAAATGAATGAATGAATAAAAGCAGGAATCTTATGAGGAACAGTAGAATAACTAAGAAAATTGGTAATGAAACCCATTTAGAAACTTGAAAAAAATGCCCATAATAAAACATTAAGTGATAATAGTAGGACACAAAACTTCATGTGTACCATGATTACATTATGATTAAAAAATAAACTGACCCTCAGAAATAAAAGCAATTTGAATATAAAAAATTTTTTTGCTTTCTTTTTAAAATGTTTTTACTGTGTTTACAGCAATTAACATACAAAACATCTGATTTATATTAAAGAAGCACAGGATGGAAGCTAGATTGAAGGTAGAACAATGAGAAGGTTAGTACAGTAACTCAAGTTACTGAGAGAAGGTGATTGAAAGGGGTGAAGAGGGCTGGTCAGAGTCAAGAAACATTTAGAAAGCTGAGTAGGATGGAGTAAATCAAGGCTCAACTCACTGTGGACAACGCATTGACCAGTGAAGTAGGGCTTTTCTCTGAGCTAGAAAACACAGCAAGGAAAAAGACTGGAAGCAAAAAGGGCCCTAGCGTTCCTTCTTCTTTTGTCTCTTCTTTCCTTTCCCTTTTTTAAAGTTAACAGTTTTGTTGTGGTATAATTTACTTACCATAAAAGTCACCCATGTTAAGTGTATGTCTCAGTGAGCTTTAGCATATTTAATTTAGAGTCACAATCCCATTTTAGAACGTTTCTAATAAGAAACAGTCATTGCCCTTTCTTATCCCAATACTGGATAATCCCTAATCTTTCTGTCTCTATAGACTTGCCTTTTCTGGACATTTCATATAAAAGGAATTAAATAATGGTTTTGTGTCTGGTTTCTTCCACTGAGCACAATGTTATGAAATGTTTTGATGATGATGTTTTGTCCATGCTGTAGCATTTTTCAGCGCCTCACTCTTTTTTATTGTTGGGTAGTATTTTGTTGTATGTATATACCACATTTGTTTATCCATTCATCAGTTGATGACTGCTTGGGTTTTTCTCCATCTGGGGGCTATTGCGAATAATGCTTCAATTAACATTCATGTACAAGTCTTTGTGCGGACATATGTTTTAATTTCTCCTGAGAGGATTGCTGAGTCATGTGGTAATTCTATGTTTAACATTTTGAAGAACAGCCAAACCGTTTTTCTAATATGGCTGTACCATTTTATATTCTCACAGCAATGTACGAAGGCTCCTATTTCTGCAGTCTTGTCAACACTTATTATGTCTTTTTGATTATAGTTATCCTATGAATATAATTTGCCCTTCCCTAATGATTAAAGGTGCTGAGCATCTTTTCATGTGCTTACTGGTCATTTGTATATCTTCTTTGGAGAGCTGCCTTTTTAAATCATTTGCCTATTTTTAAATTGGGTTGTTTGTTGTTTAAAATTTTTTTAAATAGATTTTTTAAAAGCAGTTTTAGGTTCACAGAAAAAATGAGAAGCTATAGATATTTCTCACACCACCTCTCCCCTACATGCTCATAACCTGCTACATTATCAATATCCCACACTAGAGCGGTGCATTTGTTACAGCAGAACCTACATCAACACATCATTATTAAGTAAAGTCCATAACTTACATTAGGGTTCACTCTTTTTTAATATAAGTTATTTATTTTAATTAGTTCCAAGTATGCAGTACATTGGTTAGACATCTATATGGTTTGTAAAACAATGCCTCCAATTGCTCCTTCCCTCTTCTGACCCTCTATCTAGCCAACGTATTAATGCTAACTGCATTCCCTATGCCATGCTCCCTATCCCCGTGACCATCCATCAGATACTAACTTGTACTTCTTTAACCCTTCACCTCAGTCTCTCAGCCTCTCAAACCCCCTCCCCTCTCCATCACCAAATTGTCCACTATTTTTGTGAGTCTGTTTTTATGCCTTAGGTTCCACATATAAATGAAATCATATAGTGTTTATCTTTCTTCATCTGACTTAAATATCTTCTAGATTCATCAAAGCAATATCTTTTTCCATCCCCTTTCTTTTAGTCTCTGTGTGTCTTTTAATCTGAAATCTTTAGTATTTTTTCTTCTTAAACAAGTCCCTCCAACATTTCCTGTAATACTGGCTCAGTGTTGATAAATTCCTTTAGCTTATTTTTGTCTGGGAAGCTCTTTATCTGTACTTCGACTTAAATGGTAGCTTTGCTGGATAAAGTATCCTTGGTTGTAGAAACTGGGTCTTCATCCTGTTGAGTATTTTTTGCCAAGCCCTTCTGTCCTGCATAGTTTCTTTTGAGAAATCAGCTGCCAGTCTTATGGGTGTTCCCTTATAAGTAACTATCTGTTTTTCTATTGCTGCTTTTAATATTCTTTGTCTCTAACCTTTGGCATTTTAATTATGATGTGTCTCGGTGAGGGCATCTTTGGATACCTGATTTTTGGAATTCTCTGAGCTTCCTGGGGTTTATGTCCATTTCCTTCACCAGATTAAGGAAGTTTTCCATCATTATTTCTTCAAACAGCTGTTCAACATCTTGATGTTCTTCAGTTTTGCTGATCAGACGTGTATTTGGACCTTTAATAGTGTCTTATATGCTCCTTAAATTATTTTTATAGTATTCGCATCTTATCTCTTGCCATTCTGCTTGCATGTCCTTTGCTTTCTTATCTTCTAGATAGGGCATTTGGTCCTTTTCTTTATTCCCTTTGTTTATTCCATTTAATATACTTCTCATCTCAGATAATGTATTCCTCATTTCAAACTGGTACCCTTTTATAATCTCCATTTCCATTTTTTATTTTTTTATCTTTTTGTTGAAGTTCTGAGTTCATCTACACTTCCCCTAAGTTCTTTGAGCATCTTTATAACCAGTGTTTTGAACTCTGTGTCTGTTAGATTGCTGGATTCCATTATTCCTGGATCTCTGTTCTGTTCTCTTACATGGTTTCTGTTTCCTTGTCTTCCCATTTGGGTGCCTTTCCATGTCTGTTTCTAAGCAAAGCTCCTAAGTCTCCCAGTTTCATTAGTGTGGATTTGTGCAGTAGGTGTCCAGTGGCACAGTCCTGAGAGGGGTTCAGCTGCAGGCCAAACTTAGCCCAAGCCTCTACCCCTCCGGGGCCACCTGTTAATCTACAGATACTGTGTTTATAGTT
This sequence comes from Rousettus aegyptiacus, assembly GCF_014176215.1. Taxonomy (NCBI): domain Eukaryota; kingdom Metazoa; phylum Chordata; class Mammalia; order Chiroptera; family Pteropodidae; genus Rousettus; species Rousettus aegyptiacus. The sequence goes on along the minus strand of NW_023416287.1, from coordinate 34,776,772 downwards.
GCCTCAAAAGGCCACACCAGAAACCAAGGCCAACTGCCTCCAGTGTGTCTAGGTGCTGCTCAACAAGGAGTATCTGACTTGCTGAGAATATACCTGGATGTGGTTTGGGTAGAGCCATGAGTGGGGGGAGGTGGGGTTTCAGGGAATCCTCTGGGTGGAGCAACTTCTGTTATCCAGTTTGATGACCTCTGGGCTATGGCAGTGCAGTGTCCAGTGCACTGGTATAAGGGGAGGGTTCAACAGGAAACAATGGATATTGCCGGCACTTCTGTGCAGAGCGAGTCTCGCCTCAGCCCTCACTCTGTTAACGTCTCCCTGTAAGTCCCTGGTGCCCCCTGCACGCAGCCAAACAGGCACTGGTGCTCAGAGCAAGCAGGTCTGTCACCTCAAAAATCTGCTTGCAGGTGTGGCTCCTTTAAGAGACGTCTGCCACTGCTGCTGCTGCAGCCTCCATCTCACTCGGCCACTTGAGACGGGGCAGCGCCATGTCCTTGTCCCGTCCTACCTTATGCTATTGCAGGGTGCTTTCTTGGACTTCTCCCTAGTTGTATGGCTGTTCCTCTAGATCCCAGGCGATTTTTCCTTGCTGCTGCTCCTTGTTTCCATCACAATTTTGATTTGGTCACCAGAGGGATGAACAGAGCCTCTATCATCTATGCCATTTTTTCCCCCCTCTCCCATTAGGGTTCACTCTTGGTTGTGTTCATTCTATGGGTTTGGACAAAGGTATGATGGCCTGTATCCACAATGAAAGTATCATACAGAGTATATTCACTAAAAATCCTCTGTTCTACCTATTAACTCCTTCCTCCCATACTCCTAGAAACTGCTGATCCTTTTACTTGCTTCATAGTTTTGCCTTTTCCAGAATATCATGCAGTTAAATCATGCAGCATGTAGCCTTTTCAGACTGGCTTATTTCATTTAGTAATATGCATTTAAGGTTCCTCCATGTCTTTTCATGCTTGGGAGCTCATTCTGGTGGGGCGGGTCGGGGGGGGGAGGGGTAGTATTTTAGTGCTAAAAAATATCTCGTCAGGATGTACCACAGTTTATCCATTGACCTACTGAAGAGCAGCTTGGTTGCTTCCAAGTTTGGGCAATTATGAATAAAAGTTAATTTGCAGTTTTTCATGTGGACATCTTGTCATCTCATTTGGGTAAATACAAAGGTATGCACTTGCCGGATTGTATGGTAAGAGTATGTCTAATTTTGTAAGAAATTGCCACTGTCTTCTAAAGTGATTGTACCATTTAACATTCCCACCAGCAATGAGTGAGAGCTCCTACTGCTCTACATTCTCACCAGCATTTGGTGCTGTCAGGATTTAGGATTTGAATCTAATAGGTGTGTAGTGGCATTTCATCGTTTTGATTTGCAATTTCCTAATAACATGTGGATCATTTTTTCATATGCTTGTTTGCTCTCTGTATATCTTCTTAGTGAGACATCTGTTCTTTTGCCCATTTTAAAATCAGGTTGCTCATTTTCTTATTGTTAAGTTTTAAGATTTCTTTCTATATTTTAGAAAACGGCCTTTTATTAGATGTGTGCTTTGCAAAGATTTTCCTCTCAAGTTTATGGTCTGTCTTCTCACTCTCAGGGCAGTGTCTTTAACAGAGCAGAAATTTTTAATTTTAATGCAGTCCAGCTTATTAAATCTTTCTTTCATGGATTGTGCTTTAGGTTTATTTAAAAAGTTATCACAATTCTCAAGGTCATCTAAATGTTCTCCTATCTTATCTTCTAGGAGTTTTACAGTTTTGCATTGTACATTTAAATCTATGATCCATTTTAATTTTTGTGAAGGGTATAGGTCTGTGTCTACATTCATTTTGTTGTTTCATGTGGATATCTTGCTGTTTCATCACCATTTGGTGAAAAAACTATGCTTTCTCCACTGTATTTATTGCCTTTGTCAAAGATCATTTTTGCATTTATGTGGATCTATTTCTGGCCCCTCTATTCTGTCCCATTAATGTATTTGTCTATTCTTTCACCAATATCAGTGTCTTGATTATTGCAGCTTTCTAGTGTAGTGTCAATCCTCCAACTTTGTTATTCTTCAATACTGTGTTGGCTATTCTGGGTTTTCTAGCTCTCCATATAAACTTTAGAATCATATTGTTGATATCCAAAAAATAATAATTTGCTGAGATATTGATTGAAATTGCATTGAAATTATAGATCAAGTTGAGGAGAAATGACACCTTGACAATATTTTTTATATTCACAGAATTTCTTCCCATTTATTTTTTCATCAGGGTTTTCTAATTTTCTTCATGTAGATCTTGTACATATTTTGTTAAAGATTTATACCTAAGTGTTTCACTTGGGGGAATGCAAACATAAATGCTTGTATTTTTAATTTTAATTCTACTAGATCACTGCTGGCATATGGGAAAGTAACTTTGCATCCTGCAATTTTGCTGTTCACTTATTTTTTTTTTTTTTTGTCAATTCTTTTGGATTTTCTATATAGACAATCATGTCATCTGCAAATGAAGACAGTTTCATATCTTCCTTCTCAATATGTATCTTTTATTTCATTTTCTTGTCTTACTGCATTAGCTAGAACTTCTAGTACAATGTTAAAGGAGTGGTGAGAGAGGATATCCTCACCTTATTTTTGATCTTACCGAGAAAGCTTGTTTCTCACCATGAGGCATGATGGTAAAGTATAGACCTTTTGTTGAGGAAGTTTCCCTTAATTGGTACTTTGCTGAGTTTTATCACAAATGGGTGCTGGATTTTGTCAAATGCTTTTTCTGTATCATACCTGGGATAAATCCCACTTGGTCATGGTGCATAATTCTTTTTCTAAATTGTTGGATTTGTTTTGCTAATATTTTGGTGAGGATTTTTCATCTATATTTATGAGAAATATTGGTATTTTCTTTTTATGTAATGTCTTTGTTTGATTTTAGTGTTAGGATAATGTTGGCCTCAAAAAAGTTATTCCTTCTGCTTCTACTGGAAAAGATTGTAGAAAATTGGTATAATTTTTCCTTAAATGTTTTGTGGAATTCACCAGTGAACTCATGTGGGTGATTGTCTTTTTATTGTTGAATTGTAAGAGTTCTTTAGACAGCCTATATATAAGTAATTTCCAAGTATTTTCTCTAAGTCTGTGGGTTACCTTTTCATTTTCTATGTGGTGTCTTTTGAAATGTGAGTGTTAATAAGTCCAATTTATCAATTTTTTTTTCTTTTATCACTTGTGCTTTTAGTGTTCTAAGAAACCATTCCCTAATCCAATATCAGTAAGATTTACTTCTATGTTTTCTTCTAGGAGTTGTATAAAGTTGCCATTTTTACAATTAGGTCTATGATACATTTTGAGTTAATTTTTGCATGGTGTGAGGTAAAAGTACAAATTTATTTTTTTGCATATGGATTTCCATTGTCCCAGCACTATATGCTAAAAAGACCATTCCTTGCTCAATGATCAGTCGATTATAAATAGAAGTGTTTACTTCTGAGCTTAATCTAGTCCATTGTTTTATCTGTCCTTATAGTAGCACCATATTGCCTTGATCACTGTAGCTTTGTACTAAGTTTTGAAAATTAGACATTAGTTTTCCAGCTTTGCTCTGGAATTTCTTCTTGAACCCCACAAATTGTCTATTCAAAACAAAAGTAGGAGTGGTAGATATAAATAATATAAAAACATTTTTTGTGGTTAAAGTAAAGGTTCTAGAGCCAGACCATTAGTTAGGCTGCACCAGTTACTAGCTGTGACATTTTGGGCAAGTTACTAATTTCTCTGTGCCTCAGTTTTTTTTTCCACTTGGAAAAATGAAAATCATAATAGTACCCACCTCACTGAGCTGTTGAGAGATTTAGATACACATGAGTTGTTCAAGGTTCTTAGAATAGTGCCTGCTCATGAGAAACACTCAGTAAACAATAGGCATTACTATGATCACTACTGATTGCACTTCAGGATGGTGTATCTCCTTTAATCCAGCAATTCCACTTCTAGGAATGTATGCTAAAGAAACAGTCATGGATATACATCCAGATTTAGCTTTAAGAAATTCCAATACAGTATTGTTCACAATAGAAAAATTGAAAACAAGGGGGATTTGTTAAATTATGGTATACTCCTTAATGAAATGCAATCCTATCATACATGTTTTTCAAATGTTTGGAATGTTGTTTGTGACCACTTAAAGAAAAAAAAAAAAAACAGAAAAAAAATGTAGAACAAGATATACACTATGATCATAGTTTATTTTAAAAATTAGTATATGGAAAAAAGTTGGTACATGAAATGACATGTGTTTGCGCATAAAACAAAAGGCTTTGGAAGCTTTATACCAAAATATCTAAAGTGACTGGCTCTGCTGGGTTAGAGAAACCTCTTTGGTAGCTGGTAATAGAAACCAACTTGAGGTAAAGCAAAAAACAGTCATTTGACATGTTATGTCTAGAAAAGGCAAATCTATTGACAGCAAACAAATCAGTGGTTGCCTAAGGCTGAAGGTAGGAGCAAGGACTGCAAATGAGTACCAGGGATCTTTTTGGCCTTATGTTCTCACACTGGACTGGGTGATGGCTGCACAACTCTAACAATCTACTGAATTATACACTTAAAATTAGTGAATTTTATAGTATGTAAATTATATCTCAATAAAACTTTAAAAGTGGGGAGAAGCTACTTATTCTAAGAATAGGATGGATGTAAGGGGAGGTCTTTCCAGATTTTGAGGACGAATCACAGCCAGGCCTCATGAAGAAGCCTCTCACCTCAAGTCTATCTACAACTGTCTCACCTTTCCTGGTCCATTCCTAAGGCTAGCCCAGGAACAAATAAAAGACCACGGGCACTCCAGAGCTCCTGCACTATGGCCAGTAGTGGCACCCTTACAAATATTCCTAGCATGGATGAGGTGTCCACCAGCTACGGACCACCCAGATGCCCAAAAGGAGAACATTCCACCATGGGCAGCTGCCACCTAAGTATGAGAATGTCAGATGACTTGTCAATAATGGTCTTTTGTGTTTGATTATAGTTTGGTGGCCTCCCTCATGAACCACATATCCTGGTATTTGTCCCTTGTGAAGCTCTCCCACGTGGACTAGAAGCTTGACCATGTGACTGGCTCTTGCCAATGAGTCAGTAGTAAGCACGTTACAAGCAAAGGCTTGATAAGCACTTGCAACTGGGGTTTGTTCTCCTGGAATATTGGAAAAATGTTCCTTCTTGGAACCCAGTCACCATGCCTTGAAGCAGTCCAAGTGGAGAAGCCCACTTGGGAGAGAACCAAGACCCTGGCCAGTACCTCTAGCTGAACTCCCAGGCGATGACAGTTGCCCCAGGGCCCCAGCTGGCACCATGTAAAGAGAACCACCCAGAAAACCAATAGAATCCAAGAGAAAATAAACTGATATGGTGTTTAGCCACTAGATTTTCGTTGTGGTTTCTTATGTAGCACTAGGTATTCTTTTTGTCATCAGAAAGTTCTGGTAAATGTTGAGATGTACAACCTACAAGGCATTGAGTCACTGGCCCCAGACTGAAGTCCTTCCACCTTCCCATGACACTGCTGCTACACTCCTGCAGCAGCAGAGGGAATGCGGGAAGACTAGGCAGCATTTTACTGAAGGGGGACAGATGTGAATGACCTACTTAATGTACCTGGGCCCTCCTTGAGCTCCGTGCTCCATGTACCACAACAAAAGAATAGGACATTGCTGACCCAGCTCCAAAAGCTGCTTCCTCAAGGAAGCGTGGACAGCTTTCTTGACATCTAAAAAGCTAAAAGGACATAGTTTGAATGCTAAACCTAGTGGTGGAAAGTATGTAGAGTAACAGGATATTTACATCTTCTCAGTGAACCTCCCCACAGAATACTTAGTTGCAAAGAGTAGAAGATCAAAGTTAACTTTTCCTGAAACGGGACTAGTGGACAGTATGTGCTTTCCTAAATGATGTGCTGAGAACTCAGGATCAGGTTATGGTATTCCTGCCAATGTGCCTAAAAGAACTCCCAACAGGAGGACAAAGCAGACACTCCCAAAAGTTCTGGGATATTCTACACATCAAGTAGCCAGTGCTCTTAAAAAGTGTCCATACTAACAAAGACCAGAGCTTCAGGTTGTAAAAGACTAGAGAAGCATGAAAACTGAATTCAACACTTGATCTTGGACTTCTTTTGCTCTATAGGGCAGTATTAGAACAATTAGTGAAATGTGAATTAGGTCTATAGGTGGCAGTGTTAACATCCCTGATTCAATCATTGTTCTGTGGCTAGGTGAGAACAGTCCTTGCTTTTGGAAATGCACACCAAAATATTAAGGGTAAAAGGGCATTATGTTTGCAACTTTTAAATAGTTCAGAAAAAAGTATGTAAGTGTGTGTGTACACACATGTAAAGAGAGCAAGAAAGAGAAAGGCAAATGTGTAAACTATTAACATTTAGGGAATTGGGATAAAGGGTATCTAGGAATTCTTTGTCTTCTTTTGCAACTTTTCTGTCAAGCCTAAAATTTTGTCAAATTAAAAACAAAGCATTTTAAGGGTATTGTTTGCTGAGTCATTCCTTTTGAACCTTTGTCACAATCACTTGGCTGGCTCTGTAAAGTTCCCTCCTCCAATTCAAACAGGGTATATTACTTTTTGGCTCACATACCTTTTGAATGTCTGTATCTGATGGAGCTTCAGGCCCCGTTCACAAAAAAAAAAAAACATTCATACTCTTACATTCTCACTTACTTGCCTTTGCACACAACCACCTCAGTTTATGAACCCTAATCTGGGAGACCCACAAAGAAACACCCCCACACTCAGAAGGTGGGAGATCCAAGTAGCGAGTGCGGGAAATGAGTGGCTCAGCACTGAATCACAGGTCACCCTACAGGGACCAAAGAAGACCCTTTGGTCACAGGGAGAGCTCCTCCTCCATTTCACAGACCTGCAGACAGACAAAAGGGTCAGCACAGAGGCAGCACTAGCCTAGATGGGGTTGCTGTCCTCTGCTTTCTATCTGCACGCCCTTGACACAGTTACTCAAATTCTCAAGCCTCAGTTTTCTCTTCCATAAAATAGAGCCCATTAAAGCACTATCTTATGGAGTCCTTGGGAGAATTAAGAGCTCAGAAGTGATAGCTACTATTATTTTTGTATTTTTATAACCTAGTATGTGTCTACTCAATGTCTTATGGCTTTGGGGTTTCCACTCAACCCAATCTGTTGGCTCTAGAAATTCCGAGTGCTGTTCTGCTGCTCCACAGAGACACAAGGCTACTACCTAAGGTGTAAGCCCCAGAGGCCTAAGACGTCAACCATTCTTGTTTTTCTAAGAACCTCTGAGATGGGGACTTTGCTTTTCATTCCACTTGGAACCTAATGTCTTTTGTTGGAAGTAGCTTTTACTTTAATGTAGCCTTGAGCCATACTCAGTTTAATTAGAAAACTACACATTTTAACTAAATGTGAACTTCCTAGTAGTATGTTTGCTTTTCAGCTGACACTCATCTTTATCTCAAAATTCTCTCAACATGACTTGAATTAAAAGGTGTCATTCAAAAAGAAGACAGGTCTGTCTTGAAACCCTTGAGTATCATCTCTGAGGAAAAGAATGAGACGGCAGCTCTGTGTTGCACATCCATGCACTACAAGGGCTTGTCTGAGCAGAGGCTCAAACTGCCCATCTTCCTGGAGTGTCAACGCTACCTAAAGCTTTGGGTTGAAAAAATCCATTATTTTAACATTAGAACAGATATATTCAAAGAGTAAAATAAAACATACTTGTAATTTTAAAAAAACCTTAAAGGACATGAGTGCATGTCAGGTAACAGCTGGTCCTACCCTCTCTGTTGGGTCCTGGCAGAATAAGGCTGGGAAGTGCTAGTTTAGCTCTCTGGAAGGGGAGGAAGGTGGTAGGAGTCCTGAGGACTTGTTCTCTGCACTTGAGCCATCACTGCTTTGGGGAACTTGGCAGCAGAGTTGTTCTATGTATCCAGCACTGAGCCAAGTGCTGGGCAGGACAAAACTGGCATGGCAGCCCTGGACCTGGTTAATAGAGACAAGAGACAGAACAACTTCCAAATTGTCTTCACATAGAAGCGTGACACATTCTCCTTGAGCAAAGGGATTCGAGTGGGCTCTACACACAGCCCCTAGAGCAGAGGTTCTTAACTTGTGGTCCACAGACCTCTGATCCAATTTAAAGGTGCACAGTTTTCTAGAGAGTATTTGGCTTTCTTTGGATTCTCGAAGGGATCCATGTCCCCAAAAGTTAAAAACCACTGTGCTTAATTAAAGAGAGTTTGAAAGCAAACTGATTAGACTGAAGCTCTGGCCAGAGGTTGTTACACGGAAAGATTTTTATTTGAGGGACATCTAACACTTTAGGAAATGCTCCTGCTGGATCCAAAGAGACCCAATGGACAGTCCATCTCCAAACAGCCTAGTCCTGCAGACAATACAGATCTGTCCATGGCTGGTTCTCCTTCCATCACTGCACAACTTCATCTAGTGGCACAATATAAATGCAGGTTGCTCAGCCCTTCTAACCCCAAACCAACTTCACAGGCACAAGGACAATGAGACTCTCTACTTCTAGGCCAAGACCCTGGCGGGAGATGCTAACAATTGCACTAGTAAAGTGATGTGTAGACACATTTAGTTTGTTCTGACTGTGACCAAAGTCAAAGAGAGACAACAGAACCTCAGTTCCCCAGAAGTCCTGCTGGGTTCAATGATAAAACATCGAGGCTGGGAAAAGGGTTGACATCCCTTTATGTAATACTCTCATAATCTCTCATCATTCCAGAACAAGAGGGTGCCTCTCGGGCACTGCATGAATCTTTAATAGCAATCACATTTGCTCATCCTTTAAATTAAGACAGACAGATTCTCCCTCACTCAGAGTGTCAGTTTGAATGGAAAGAGTATAGCAGCATCTTTCAGTTTTTGTTAACTGTGGAGTCCCAAGATGTGGGTTGAAGGCCTCTTCAGAAAGGACTAGACAGTGATTTTACCGAAGGGCTGCTCAATATTCATTCCACTGCCTACCTCTTTTCTCATCTCATTTGAGAAGTTTGAATGAATGTCTAATCCCAGAAGATTAGAAGCCACAGTGAAATGAATAAGGTTTATGTGAAGATCTGTCTCTTATTCAACTCGCATCAGCGTCGGAGCCTCAGAAAGAATGCATGTTTACACTCTGTGCTCTCCAAGGGGTAATACTTATCATAAAAATCTAAAACGTATTCCTCAGTCTTGAATCCAAACTTCTGGTACAGCAGCATAGCGGGGTTGCTTGCTGAGACGTGAAGGGTTACATCCTTGCCCATGCAGGTCTGCCAAAAGAGTGGAAAAATACAAGATGAAAAGGAGAAAGCCTGAGGGAAAATGAGTAGGTGAAGAAACTCTTTTAAGGGTAGGCAGGTAGTTAGTTATGGAAACTAAAGAAGGCAGGAACTGAAGTTGAGACATTGCAACACCTAGCAACAGCTGAAAACTGAATGACATTTTGCTGCTGATCAAAACATTCATGAAAACATTCATCAAGACTAAGGAAACTGATAGTATGCTGAGTGTTCTTTCTAATTTCTGAAGCAAAGGGCCAAGGGGGATATTTTATTGTCAACTATATTATTTATAATTCAATTACATTTAAATATGTCAAACACAGCAATATCGAACACTGTGACAATCTTGAAGAAACAGCAAACAAGATATTCTGCCTTTAAAAACTAAATGTTATCCTGCGAGGAAATTGTAACAATTTCCTTCCTAGTCTTACTAGAAATATGTTAAATTATGTGGCCACATATGAAATATTAAGTCTTTAATTATAATACCAGAAGAGTCTGTATAGATCTTCTGAACCCCAAAGTCCACCTCCCATTCCTCCCTACCTGATGGAATTCAATTCTCAGAACTGAGATATCTGTATTTAGCATCAGCCTAATCCTAAGGGAAAAGACTAATAATGGTTCTACCAATCTAAGGCAAGTCTTTAGATTGTTTAATTAGCTACACAGAATAAAATGCCCCAAAAGTCATATATAGAACTTCTTTTTAATGAGGAAGGCACTGAAGTGCCGAGGTTGATAGGGTCCTTGAGATTGTACAGCCTCTATTTAAGAACACTGTCAAAGGTAGACAGCTACCTTCTTTTCTCTGCTTAATTCACATTCTGCATCCAAAGGCATTTTTAGGATAAGACAGAACTACTAGTTTACCAAGGACAAGAATGTGTTATGAGTGTGTATAAAACTAATTTTGTGGGGTGAGACTAGTGTTCTTTATGCACAATGTGACCATGGCCGTCACCCAGTACTACTGACTGTGTCTGGGCCTGAAATATATGTCTGGTTGGATTCCAGGTACTCGCATACAAAAAAGAACACTCCTCTTCCCACTCAGCAAACATTCTGTGAGGACAGACTGGACCTGGCCTTGTATCAGGCACAGACATCAACTGTCATCTCTGCCCTGCCCTCAAGCCCTAGCCAGTGAAGGGAAAGACAAATCCTGTAGGTGTTCTGCTAGGACAGGAGAATGACCATACAGTAGAGGTCAATTCTGTGAGATGAGTGAGGCAGAGAAAAGAAAGGATACAGTAGAAATAACTGGGAAGGTCTCAGTTCGAGACAACACAAAGTAGCACATGTTAACTGCCAAGGGAAGAGAGAAGAAAGCAATTTCTAGGAAAATAGTTCTCAAGGTTCCTGCCAATACTTGGGAATTACTGAGCAAGTATCATTAAAAATTGAGAAAAAAAATGTTTTATCATCTCCATCCTCTATTTAAAAGAAATCCTAAAAAAACAAGCTGATAGAAAACAGACCAGTGGTTGCCAGAGATGTGGGGTGGAAAGTGGGCAAAATGGGTTAAGGAAATCAAAAGGTACTAACTTCCAGTTATAAAATAAATAAGTCACGGATGTTAGGTACAGCATGGCAACTACAGTTAATGATACAGTATTGCATATTTGACAGTTGCTAAAAGAGTAAATCTTAAAAGGTCTCATCATAAGAAAAATGATGTTTTGTAACTATGTGCGGTGATGGATGTTAACTATACTTATTGTAATCTTTTCACAATATGCATAAAAATTAAATCACTATGTTGTACAGCTGAAACTCATAAAATGTTGTATGTCGATTACACCTCAATAACAAAAAAGAATCTAAAAAACAAAAAAGGAATCTTGACCAATAACACAAAATTATCCATACCAAATAATTTATAAATAAAAATAACCAGAAAAATTCTGGGGTAAGAAAAAATCCTTGAATGTTTTTCTGATGTAAGTACATAAATACATGACGTATTTTCTTCACAGATGTAACAAAGGATGAATTATAATTTGATATGAGAATCAAGTCTTAGAAGATTCATACCAGCTTATATAGTGATAGTAAAAACAATCAGCAAGAACAGAATATGTACTACTGATTGATAACAGTTTAGCTAAAATGTTTAAAAATAATTAAAAACTAAAAATCATAGTTCCATTCCACTTCTCAGAGTCCAGTGGTGCTGCTTCTAAGAGCAGCAGCATTACCAATATGGATAATACAAGTGCTTCAGGCTCTCACTCTTGGTATTTTATCATTTTATTTACTACATGTGTTCAAAAACTGGCTTCTTTAAAACCTGGATCTGAACAGTAATCTTATTTTAGAGGGGCAAACGTTTTGGTCTGTGTGTTATAATAAACTCATGAATGATGGTGCTTGGCCTTCTTTCACTTGGTCTCACATTCCACTGGGAGGTTCTAGGAGGGCCCTCCTCAGCTTCACCTCCTACAAGTTTTTCTGAAAAGCCCAGAATAAAGTGGGCAGGTGATGAGCACAGACAAAATACCTGAATCAGATGATAAATCATGAAAGTTGCGATCCCTGCTCTTCTCCATTCAGGATGGACAAACAGAAATGAAATATAAGCTTCATTGTACTTCACATCGGGAACCATGAAACCAAAGGCAATGATGACTTTTTTATACAGAACGACAACACTGAAGTCTGGGTACTGCAGGCACTCAGACAGGTCAATGCCTAAAGAAAAGAGACAATTGGAGATTCAAACCATATGCCTTTCGGAATTAATGAACACCAAGCTGTTGAGTCTGTACTTACAGCTACACCTGCATGCTAAGAAAAAAATGAAACAAAAAAATGAGACAAAGATATTACTATAGACACCATACATCCAGATTATTAAAAGTGAATTTTAAAAAATACAAAAATTAACATTTTTTTTTTCTAAATACATATGTTAAAAGGAGAGAGGCAAAACAGGGTGGGTAGTAGAGAGTGCACAGCTGCAGAACTGGACACACCTGGCTTTGAACTCAGCCTCTTTGCCACAGGTATCAGCATGCACATCTCTAAATGTCTCAGCCTCAGTTTCTACAATGCTTATAATGAGAGTGTACCTAGACCTGATAGATTTTGGGTAAAAATCCCCTGAGAGTATCCATTTCATTGTATTCTTTACCTCAGACATCTTCAATTTATAAGCTCTTTTGTACAAATGCTACATTTTACAATGAAAAGATTAGATAAAAAATGATTCCCTTGCATAATGTATAGAAGCACCTAGTGTAAGGGCAGGAAGTAGTAAATGCTTCCAGAATGTTCCTTTCAGCCCCTATACCACTCCCAAAAGAGTGAGCACAACTCTGGCACCACATGCAGTTACATGATTATCAGACAACAAAGATGACAAAGCTCTCATCCTGATGAAATCTTACCTAACATCTGGAAGACACACATTATTCCGTTTACATCTCAAAGCAGAACAATAAAGCAGATCCCCCAAAGAATGTGTTTATATTTAGCAATGAAAATGTGTTCCTTTAATTGATGGCTTTGGTCTTTAGAGACAGTATGTTAATAACAAATCATATTGAGTTTACTCTTACTTTCAAAGTCTATGATTGGGGTATTTGGCTTTTTAATAACACCTTTTGGCTGTACTAACACTCTCTAAGGAATAGCTAAATAAAAAAAGTATACAGAATTATTAAGCCAAATGCCCCAGCTACCAGTCTGTGATTGGCTGATAGACATTACCTGGTATCTAAACATATGCGGAAGCAAACAGGATCAATCTTTTATTCTGGAAGCAGAGACAAACATGAAAGAGAAATCAAAACACTGTTTATTACTTTAATTGTAGGCTTCTTCTTGATCTTAGGAAAAAAATAGGTTTTTATATTCTAATATTTCTATGTTAAGTAGAAACAAACTGAATGAGATTATATGAGTAAAGGTTTTAGGGTCACATGGCATACACTAATTTTAAAAATTACTAAAGTGAACTATACAGAAAACTGATCTGCCCAGTTTGGGGTGGGAGGACATACCAGGCCAGAAAAACTCCTGACACATAGAGTTTATCGTTGGGATGTGATTTGGCCGGACGTAGCAGTAATCAAGAGGTGCATCAGGCTCCGGCATCCAGTGCGGGTCACTTCTGTGCAGATGGGAACGAATCTGTGACAGGAGTTGCAGTTTGGGTGGCTTTGTTTCATAATCACGCCTCCAGTATCAGAAAATAAATAAATACAAGGCAAAAAAAAAAAAACCAAAAACCAATATTATTCCTAGAAATTTGATTCACACAAACTCTTTGATCTGCTTGAAATTTGAACTAATTTGCACTAATTTATATGGCAGCTAGCTTGATAACAGCTACAATAGTTTTCTGGTATGAATTTAAAATTCACTCTGTTAATATTTGTCGGATCAAACCCCTTAGCACCTGCCAGAAACTCTACTCAAGCTGGTCAGTCTTATGAACAGAGTAAGGAAACTGACACAACTTCCTAGTTTAGTCCTCTGAGTGCTCTGACCAGGACGGAGACCAGGACAGGGAAGGTGTAACCCTGCTAGGGCAGCTGAGGGGCACCAGACACCAGGGGTACTGAAGCAGGCTCACAGACTGCCTTTCCACGTGTCTCCCTGGGCAGCAGTGCCGGGGAAGGAGGGTCAGGTGACTATGGAGCTACAGAGCACAGATGGTCAACTAAGACTACGTGCTCTGTCAGTCACAGCCAGGACAGCACTGGAAGCCTCTCTCATCAGCTCAGTTTCCACAGCACAGCCTAGACTCATCAGAAACTGCCCAACATGCAGCCTAGATATAGGCCTGACTGAGACAATCACTCCCATTTTTTTTTTTATTTCAGATTACTAAATACATACAACTTTAAATTTTAAAACAAAACAAGTATGAACATCATAATGATATCTAAGAGTTAATTGATCCTTGCTTTTTATGTTTGTATCGAAGGACCATCCTTTATGCAAAAAAGTGCACCTGAAACAGGCCAAGGCTGAGACTGAACACAGAGCACAGACCCAGTTCTTACCAGCACCTGCTCACAGGTTTCAGTATTTATTCACTCCAACAGAGGGATGGGGGAGCAGAAACCACAAACATTACTCATGATAAACGCAATATCACAGCTTTCTCCGTATACCTGATGTATGGTTTCAAGATCCGAGAAGTGTAAGGGCTGACAATACTCTGGTCCACGGCCAAATCTTCTGATCCCACCAAACGATACAAAAACTTGGTGGTTTGGTGCCGAAATCCTTTCCTGGATGGCAAGGCAGTCTATGAGAATGAAACATTAGTCATACAAAAATAAAATTACTCAAAGGATTGGTTTAATTTCTACAGATAATTAGTATTCATGACATTTTATGTGTCAGAAAGGTCTTTTTACATTATGTATTTGAAAAGCTCAAATTTCAACAAAAAATTCATAGGTAACTTTGCATAAAATTAGATATGCAAAACTAATTATGGTTTTAACGGTTTAAAATCAAAATAATTTAAAAATGTTTATTTTAAAATGTTTAAAACCAATTAAATACTTGACTGAGTACTGAATTTACAGCTTCTCTAGGTTTCACTTTGTCTATAGTACACTATTAGTCCATTCATCAAATATTAACTGGCACTAGGTAGCATGTAGGTAACAAGGATCATGTTTTATGAGTAGTTCGTTATGCACACAGCCATGGGGGCCAATTTTTGGTGTAGTTGTATATAGATTTATTAAAATATGTCTTTATTGAAATGAGTAAATTTGACAAAAGTAGGACTGATGTAGATGATCATTCCTAAAACAAATCACAGTAGTGGAAAGGCCCTGCTAGAGATTCGGTGAGGATGTGGTTTTTGCTCCTTAGGCAGATTTCCTAACTGAACTGGTGGGTTTCAACCCAGGAGCCCAACTGGAGAGATCTGCTGCTCAGTGAGTGCTGCTCCAGGGCCCTCGGTCATGTAGTAACAAAACATGTGCAATTAAGGTTTTATAGCAAAGAGCTCAGATGGAAGATTAAAAGGCACGTTCATAAAGCAGTTTGCCAAAGGCTGGATAAAGTTTAGAAACTTGAGTTGTTTTTATAGAATCAGTTTGCTCTTAGCCTAGAAATAACTTTGTTGGAAGAAGAGCAAAATTCCTTCTTTTATAATTTGCTCTCACTACTTTCCCAAACTGGACAACGAAATTTTCAAAGGCCAACTTTGAAATTCTTCCAGGACTTTCAAATAAGTTTCAAAGTAAAATTGAAATCTGTGGTATATAATTTCCAAACTTGACCCCATACTTGTTCCCGCGTCTCTCTAGGTACATGTGGTTTCTCGGATCGAAATGCGGAGTCAGTTTCCCTTCCCCTTGAATCTGGGTGGGCCTGTGACAGGCTCTGACCATCAGAAAATGGCAGAGGCAACACTCTGGGACTCTAAATCCCAGGCCTTAAGAGAACTGGCAGCTTACACTTTTGCCCACTTTTGAGTTCAGCGGCCATGGTGTCCAGGCTGGACCACTGAGTTATTAGAGGTCACACAGAGACAGGCTCTGGAGGAAGAGAAGCCATCCTGTTCATTTCAGTCCTAACCCTGCTCTCAGCTGAATGCAGCCATTAAAGAACCACCTAGATCAACCTGGTCAACCCACAGAATCAGAAGAAATATTAAATAGTAATTTTGGGATGGTTTGCAATGCAGCAACAGATAAGCATAACACCAGCCATTGAACCAATAGACCAGGAAAGACTATCTGGTTAATGTCTCAAGATGAGTTTCATGGATCTCTATAGACGTTACACACTATCCCAACTTCTTTCCATCACTACTGCTTTCTCCCAAGTCTAAACCACCCTATCTGGACCACTGTTGCTGTCTCCTATTAGTTCCCTTCTGCCTGCCATTTTTACCCCATCATCCATTCTCGATAGAGAGCCAGGTTCTTCTTTCAAAACCTAATAAATTTGATGGAAATGTCTATGTGGCTTCCCACTGTGTTCATAATACAATTCAAACTCCTTGTCTGACACGCAGGATCTGGCCCTTATTATGCCTGTGGCCTCATCTCCACTTACCCCCTTCCTCTGGCATCACTATGTTTCAGGTCCATACACCAAACTGACTCTTGTCTTAGGTCCTATGGGCCTGGGCCTCTGACCTGAACCTTCCTCAGCCTGGCTCCTCCTTGTGGATCAGGACTTGGTTCAAGTGTTACCTCCACAGAAAGGCTGTCCTTAACTACCCCATCCGAAGTGGTGCCACTGCCCTCTGCTCCTCCACAGCACTCACCTTGTAGGAAGTGATCCTGTTTGTTTAGGGTATTAGTACTGTCATCTCCCTGCTCATGGATGACAGCTCCATAAGCGGGGATGCGGGTGGACTTTATCTGTCTTAATTCACTACAGTATCACCAGACAGAATTGTGCTTGGCACATATGAAGTACTCAACTTAGGTTAGTTGGATGACAAAATGGTGGGGGGGGGGGGGGGAAGCATCTCAAAGTCAAATAACTTTGGAAAATGTTAAATGAGCTTCTTCAAACTTCTGGTGCTAAACAAAATGGAGAGCTAGGTGGGCTTCCCCAAACCCAATCTGGGAGATGCCAAAAAGTGAGAGAGAAGATTGAACACAAAAGCTGTGAGAAAGCCCAAACGAGATCAAAGGTAACCGGGTACAGAGAAAAAGGCTCACCATGATGGGGAAGCTTCCTAGTTAGGCTACTTCCTCTGCTCTGGATTGATCTCTGTCAAGCAACTCTGCCACCAAGTATCAATTACAGGGATGATATCAGAGCAGTGCCAGAGCCTTTCTGAGATAGACACCCTGAGGACAGCCCCTGAGCATTCCATAATCCAGGCATTAAGAGCAGAGGGAGGTAAAATGAAGTACAGGGGCCAGATGTCCAAGGAGGTTCTGTGAGGTAAGGTTGCCTAATTATAAAAAGGTGAGAATGAGAAGTGGTCACCTAATTGCGGAGAAAGTGAGAATGGGAAGTGGTTGCCCGATCATGGGAAAGGTGATGATTGGAAGTGGTTGAGCCCAGGGCCTCTCATTTTCTAAAAGTTGCCAAAAAGGTGACAAGGCAGGAACCAGGCTTTTGCCGGTCCCTCCAGGTGTATACTGCCAACAAAGGCAACTGATAACACTAAGGGAATATGCATTCACAGGGAAAAAAAATCAAGAGGTAAATAAGGAGTGCAAAACAAAAGACAACCAAGTAAACAAACTGTACTGGAAAAAGGCAGAAATAATTTACCAGACAGAAAATAATTTTTAAAAAGCACAATAACTAGTCATCAGGAAAATGCAAATCAAAACTACAATGAGATATCACTTGATATCCACTAAGATGGCTGTAATCAAAAAGATAGGTAATACCAAGCACTGGTAAAGATGAATGGAGAATTCAGAATCTTCATACAACACTGGTGGTAATATAAGATAGTGCAGCCATTTTAAAAAACTGTCTGGCAGTTCTTCAAAAAGTTAAACATGTTGTTACCATTAAAGTGGGAAATTCCACTCTAGGTATACACCCAAGAAAAATGAAAACATGTACACACAAAAACTTGTACACAAATGTTCAGCAGCATAATTCATAATAGCCAAAAGCTGCAAACAACCCAATGTCCATCAACTGATGAATGGATAAATAAAGTGTGGTATATCCATATCATGGGATATTATTTCACCATAAAAAGAAATGAAGTACTAACATATGCTCCAACATGGATGAATCTTGAAAACATTATGCTAAGTGAAAGCAAGCTGTCAGAAAATATCACATATTATATGATTCTATTTCATAAAATGTTCAGAATAGGCAAATCTATAGAGACAGAAAGTATATTAATGGGGGCTAGGTGTGGGAGATTAGACAGTAACAGCTAGAGTTCAGGGTTTCTTTTAAGGATGATGAAATGTTCTAAAATTGATTATGGTGACAGTTACACAATTCTGTGAATGTATTAGAAACCACTGAATTGTATACTTTAAATGGGTGAATTATATAGTATATAAATTGTATCTCAATAAAGCTGTTTTTAAAAAGCATAATAAATAGGCTCCAAAGTAATGAAGGAGCCTGGAAACAGGAATGAGAAGCATCTCTACATCATTATCAGATATTAAATGCATGATCACAGAAATAAAGCACTTGATGAATGATGTTATTAGAGACAGGTTGGGTGTCTCATCAAAAAGGCAAAGGAAGAAATAAAGAAGTAATGGTGTCAACATCTATATTAGGAGTCCAGAAGGAAAGGAAAAAAGTAAAGGAGGAATATATTTAAAGAAGCAATGATGAAGAATTTCCTAGATTAAAGCAGGATATAAAAGGACTTCCAGATTCCAGTCTGCAGGGATTGGAAGTCATCACTGCATCCTAACAACTTTTCTTCAATCAGAGGCTTGAGCTCATTGGGCCACACACTGCCCCCAAATTGGAGATAGACAGGCAAAAACAGAGAATCACAACTTATTGGAGCAGAAACCCATGAACAGAAAGCTCTGGAAACAAGTGCTGGGTAGAAAAACCCAAACTGCAACTGACAAACTACTGGACAAATTAGAGAGAAAAATCTCTTGTGGGAGGAGGGGGGTCCCACATTTTTGTGACTTTTACTTTCAAGAGCTCTACCAGGTTTTCCTAAGGATGAAAAAAAAATCCCCCCATGCCTCTGACAAAGGGAGGAGAAAAGTAGCCATTTTGAAGAACAACACAGTACAGTGTATTCTTTTCAACAAGACCTGCCTTCAAGAGAAACCATTTTGTTAGAACCTAACCTATTGGTTTTTTTAAATCGCTTGTTAGAAACATTTTTTTCCCCAAATTTTATTGAGAAACAACTGACACATATCACTGCATAAGATTAAGGTGTACAGCATGATGGTTTGATATATATTTATTGTGAAAATATTACCACAATAGGTTCGGCTAACATCTATTTCCTCACATCAATACAATTAAAAAAATAGAAGAAAAAAAAATGTCTCCTGGTGATAAGATCTCTTAAGATTTACTCTGTTAACAACTTCCTATACACCACTCAGCAGTGTTAGCTGCAGTCATCATGCTGCACGTCACATTCCTAGGATGTATTTATCTAATACCTGGAAGTCTATACCTTTTGACCACCTTCTTCCAATTTCCTTCCCCTCATCCCCATCTCTGGTAACCACAAATCTGATTTTTTCTATGAGTTTTTTAATTCCTCATATAAGCAAGATCATACAGTATTTGTCTTTGTCTGACTTGGAAGGCTTCACAGATTTGTATTATCACCTTTGCACAGAGGCCATGCTAATCTCTGTGTCTTTCCAATTTTCGTACTTTATGCTGCCGAAGTGAGCACACTGGGGTTTTATTAGAGCCTAACCAACTGCAGCTCCCTCTAGCCATCCTGTCCTCCTTAACTGGGGAGGAAGAACTCAGAAGCACTTATGACTGTCACAGCCGAGGGGCACATGCTCATTCAAAGACAGGTAAAAGCTGTGTACAAAGCATTAAGATCCCCAACTCCCACCTCTACTCCCTGCTGCTAAAGTCCAGAGAGCTGATCTCTAAGAGGAAACATTAACTGGGGCTCTGGATACGGTAGCTCACATAGCACTGACATGTGAACACTGTACAAGCTAAAGGCCAAGTTCCCCCTTCCCCACATGGCAACCAGGGTTCTGAGACCGGAACACTCCTCTGTGGGGACTATGATAAGAGAGACCTCAAGGAAGAAACACTGCAGATCTTCCAGAGGACTCACCTACACAATGGGGCTATGTACAGAATTCCAGGTTCAACCCCATTTTCCCTCAGAATTTTAAAGCACTGCTCCATTGTCTACTTGCTTCCAGTACTGTTGTCAAATTGGCCCTCAGCTTTAACCAATGCTAGCTTAGGATTCTGGCTTTAAGTTCAAGGCCTTTTCAGATATGGAAAGTCTCAAATTTTACTTCCCGGGCAGCTTTCCTCGGGAAGCTACTAAGGATGTGCTCTATCAAAACAGAAAGTAAACCTACAAAAAGTAAAGATGGGTCCCAGGAAACAGGAGAGTCAATACAGAGGGGGGCAAACATATCTCCAGTAAGGGGTGATCCCAACACCACTGAGTATCAAACACAAACGGCAGCCAGTAGAGCGAGCAGTGTGACACAAGGGGCAGACACACTGAAGCTATCATCCTTTTCATCACTGGACCATCTTTTAACCCTAAGGAGTTGTGGCCTGGAGTCTCACCTGTGCCCTGCCTGACTTCATTCACCATGTACTCTGACACTCTACTCCTCCCATGCCTGCTCGCTGTATCAGCTGAGGATACTCCCCCCCACAAATAACTGCTCTGGCCTCCAGCAAGCTGGAGGGAAGCATGTTAGCCCAGAGTCAGGAAATATAGTGAACCCCATTCCCCAGCTCAGACTCCTGCCACACTGCCTGGCACGCACTGCAGCCCAACCCGACGCTCAGACAGTAGTAAGCCTTATGTTTCCCAGGACTCTCTAATGACCTTGACCACTGACTTCTCCAGGAGGGGCTCATGAAAGTTGTAGCCAGAACATGACTGTATCAGTATCCTGGGGCTGATATGTCAACATTCCACAAACTGAGTGACTTAAAACAACAGAAATTTATTCTCTCACAGTTCTAGAGTCTAGAAGTCAAAAATCAAGGTGCCATGCTCTGTCTGAATGCTCTGGGGGATAATTTATCCCAGGCCTTTCTCTTGGCTTCTGGGGCTGCTGGCAATCGTTGGTGTTTCTTGGCTTGCAGACGCATCACTCTGTCTTGGTTATCACATGGCATTCTCCCTGTGTTATCTGTCTCTGTGTCTCATCTCTCTTAAAGGGTACTGGTTATACTGCATTAAGGGCCCACCCAATTTCAGTATGACCTCGTCCTAACTAATTATATTTACAAGAAGCCTTTTCCAAATAATGTCACATTTGTGGGTACTAGGGGTCAGGACTTCAATATATCCTTTTGGGGGACACAATTCAATCTACAACAATGACCCACAAAGATTGTATAGCTTATCTTCTAGAAACTTTCATCTAAGAGACAATTTGCTTACACAGCCAGATTTGTACTTCCCACTTCATTTTTTTTAAACTAAAAACATATTGTTTAGGGATATAGACATTAATAAAGCAGAGGAATTAACACTAAACATCAGAGAATGGCTCCTTCCAGGGATAGCACGCAGTGCACCCAAGGACTTCTCAGTTGTTTGTAACACTCTGTTTTTTTAACCCAGGAACTAGAAGCACAAGAATTTATTTTATTAATCTCTAAACTATACCCATATGTTCTATGCATTATTCTATGGGTATGACACATTTCATAATTAAAAAAATAAAGTATAAGAGACTGGGCAAAATGGCATCGATGATGGAGGCTTTGTTCCTCTGCTCTTATGACAACATCAAAGGTGTAATGGAAACACAGAGCAAACAGCAAGCAGAGTCACCTGGGGTCTAGATGAACAGAAGCTCTAAAACTAGGGAGAGAAATAAGAAATCACCCTGCAACAGTAGGAGGTAAGAGGGGGTGAAGACACGAGGCTGCTTGGTCCTAAGTGGCTGAGTGGGACAGTAGCTACGGCAGCCATAAACATTCCTCTTAAAGGGGCCGTGTCCACTAGAGGACTCTCATAGTAACAGACTCGCTCATTCTGAGCACCAGCACTGGGTCTGCTGCTCTGGAGGGCACCAGGGATTTACAGGGGGACATTGAGTTGTTGGAGTGAGGGCCAGAGGCAAGGCTTTCTCCCTGGCAGAAGTTTGGGCAGTATCCATTGTTCCTCTGTTGAGCCCTTCCACTGTGCAAACACATGGCTGCCATAGCTGAGACTTCACCTAACTAGATAACAGAAGTCCCTCCACCCAGAGGATTCCCTGAAGATCCGCCTCCCCAAACTCATGGCCCCACCCAAGCCACATCAAGGTGTGTCCTTGGCAAGTCAGGTGCTCCTTGCTGAACACCTCCAAGACTCACACTGGTGAAAGCTGGCCTCGGTTTCTGGCATGGCTTCTTGAGGCAACTATAAGCACAGCATCTGTGGATTGCTTGCTGAATCTTAATAGGTGGCCCCAGAGGGACACAGGGTGAGGCTAAAGTTGCCCTGCAGCTAAACCCCTCTCAGGACTGTGCCGCTTGACACCTACTTCACAAAGCCACATGAATAAGACTGTGAGGCTTAGGAGCTTTGCTTAGTACATAGAAACAGACATGGAAAGGCAGCCAAAATGGGAAGACAAATAAGCAGAAACCATATGAAAGAATAGAACAGAGATCCAGGAAAAACTGAGTCAAGTCATCTAACAGACAAAGAGTTCAAAACCTTGTTTATAAAGATGCTCAATGAACTTAAGGGAAGTGTAGATAAACTCAGTGAGAACTTTAACAAAGAGATAAAAAACATAAAAATGGAAATGGAAATTATAAAAAGGAACCAGTCAAAAATGAAAAATACTGTATCTGAGATGAAGAGCATACCAAGAGGAAAGTGGATGAAGAAGAGGATCAAACCACAGATAGAGAGGATGGGGAAGTGAAGGACATGCAATCCGAACGGCAAGAAAAAAAAGCCAAAATATAATAATTATTTAAGGAGCCTATGGGACAAAAAATGATGTAAAATCATCCATGTCATAGGGGTAACTGAGGAGAAGAGGGAGAACAAGAAGTTGAAAATCTGTATGAATAAATAATCATGGAAAACTTCCCTAATCTGGTGAAGAAAAAAGACTTACAATTCCAGGAAGTCGAGTCCCAAAAAAGATGAACCCAAAGAGACACACACCAAGACACATCATAATTAAAATGCCAAAGGTTAAAGACAAAGAAAGAATCTTAAAAGTAGCAAGAGAAAAGCAGTTAGTTACCTACAAGGGAGCCCCATAAGACTGGTAGGTGATTTATCAAAAGAAACTTTGCAGGACAGAAGGGCTTGGCATGAAATATCCAAAGTGATGAAAACCCAGGATCTACAACCAAGAATACTTTATCCAGCAAAACTATCATTTAGAGTCGAAGGACAGAGAAAGAGCTTCCCAGACAAAAATAAGCTAAAGAAATTCATCAACACCAAAACTGTATTATAGGAAATGTTGGAGGGACGTCTTTAAGAAAAAAATAACATGTATCAAAAACATTAATAAAGACTGGTAATAACTACAGATCTTTCAACAAGTACCTCAAAGTGAAAAGAATTAAGAGCTCCAACCACAAGATAGAGTGGATGAATAGATAAGAAAACAAGACCCCTACATATGCTGCCAAGAGACTCACTTCAGATTAAAAGACACACAAAGACTAAAGGGAACAAGATGGAAACAGGTATTGCCTTAATGGACCTAGAGAGTATTGTGCTGAATGAAGTAAATCAGATAGAAAGACAAATTCTACATGATTTCACATACAGGTGAAATCTAAAGATCAAAATAAACAACAATGACAACAACAAAAAACAGAAACAAACTTATAGATACAGAGAATATTTTGAGGGCTACTAGATGGGAGGGGGTTGGGAGGATGGTGAAAAAGGGCAAATGGATAGTTACAAAATAGTCATGGAGATATAAAGTGTAGCATAAGGAAAATAGTCAACAGTGTTGGAATAAATATATAAGGGGGAAGAGGGATACTAGATTTAGTGGGGTTATCACTCGGTGAGTTATATAGATTGCTAATCATTATGCTGTACGACTGAAACTAATATATTATTATATGTCAACTATCATTGAAAAAAACTCACTGAATTGTACAATGTAAATATGAGCAACTAAATGTTATATTTTAATAAAGCTGGGAAAAAAATAAAGTATAGAGATAAAAGACAAACCCATGAGAACAAAGAACAGGTGAACAGATGACAGCAGCAAAAACATATGAATAAGTGGCAAATAACTTAGAACGGAGTGCCAAAACCTAAGGCAGCAAGGAAGACAGGCCAAGAGCAGTATGATTTACATGCCAGAGTCTCAGGAAAGTGCAGCAATCGAAGACACTAGGACCTGCTAAAGTTAAGTCTTTCTTAAAGCCCCCTCTGCCCACATCTGGAAATGATCTTTCCCAGCAAAGCAAAACTGAAGAGGCTCGAAAGAGAGATTCTAGACAGAGGGGCACCTGATACCTAAGGATGAAAGTACTGTCCTGAAAACAGGCCAACTCAGTGGAAGTTTACTAGCTGAATGGTCAGCTCCTGGCCCAAGTCACTTGGTTCCTAGGATACAGGCAGGCAGGTTAGTACTTCCTAGGAAAGGGAAGATAGGAAATAGAAGAAAAAAATAAAATCATGGGGATCCATTTGGAGTAGGGGCCACTGGCAAACTATATATAGCTCATATGCCAAATCCAGCCTATTTTAGTAAATAAAATTTTATTGGAGCACAGCTATGCCCATTCATTATATCTCATTTGTGTTGCTTTCCACTACAGCAGCAGCATTGAATAGTTCCAACTGAGACTATGTGGCCTGCAAAGTAGAAACTATTTACTATCTAACCCCTTACAGAAAAAGTTTGCTAATCCCTGGTCCAAAGGATCCAGTATCCAAGTAGTGGTGCTCTAAAGACAGAACAGAGAAAACAGATAGAAAATTACGAAAACTTTCCAAAACTCAAAGAAAGTTTCAAATTGAAAGGACCCGCACACCAAATGCTGAACACAATAAAAGAAAAAGCCCCAGACAGAATATTTGCAATAAGAGCCCACTACTTTCAAAAGAACAGGATAGAAAAGTGTACAAAGAATCCTAATAGTCAATTCAGAGCAAAACAAGTAGGAAACATGAAAAATGTTTAATCTTACCTATAATCAAAGAAATATAAATAAAAAACAAGATTTTACTTTACAGCCATCAGTTAGCTACACTAGTTAAAGGCTGGTTAACAGAAAGTGCTAACAAAGATACAGGGAAATAAGACCTTCCATTCCTGCTGTGTGAAGGTGTGTTCTGGCAGTTCCAAGAAGAATTCATTGTTCTAGGAGCCCACTTAGACTTGGGTTCCACTGAATAACCTCAGACAACACTGACACCACTGATCCCTTGGCTGCTCTTTATCCATGTTGTCTCCTAACCATACAAATGTTTATATGTCTTCAATCCTGTTCAACACAGAGGATGGTACACCTAATTTCCTCAACACAACTATCATCAAAGCTATGACACAAACCATGTATAGCTACACTCAGAGACTAAGAAATACAACGAAAATGTCTAGGTTCTGCCTTGAATGCCCAAAGGAGAGAAAAAAAAAACAAAACTCAGATGTATTAAGGAGTATTCATACAGAACAATTTCAAAAAATAAAGCCCAGCAATTTTTGTATTTTTCTCTCCTGCTGTTTTCTTCACTATCCCAAAATTACTCAGGTTTTAAAAGTCACAGCTGTATACCGATGTTCATAGCATTATTCACAGTAGCCAGGAAATGGAAGCAACTGAAGTGTCCTACGATAGATAATTGGATGAAGAAGCTGTTGTATATATATACAATGGAATATCACTCAGCCATAAGAAGAGATGAAATACTGCCATTTGTGACAACATGGATGGACTCTGAGATAAGCATGCTAAGCAAAACAAGCCAGACAGAAAAAGTTGAAATCATATGTAATCACTTACATCTGGGATATAAACCTAAAAGCAACAAATGAACAGGACAAGCAAACAGAGACTCACGGACGTGGACAATAGACTAGTGGAAGTGGGAGGGGGAGGTAGATGGGATAACGGGAGTCAGATATGTGGTGACAGAAAGAAATCTAACTATGGGAGGTGAACACACAGTGTAAATACATTATGCCTTACTATTAAAGTGTAGAGGTGAAACACTGGATTTCATTAACCAATGTCACCATAATATAAATATATAAATTTTTAAAAATAAGAAATTAATAAATAAAATAAAAATAAAAGTCACAGCATAACTGTATCCATCCCAGGGAGCTGCCTATCCTACCTCTACTCTCACCTCTAGAGTTTGTGCTGACTCACCTGGTATCGGTCAAGAATTCTGAAGTCCTGACAGGTGGTTCTATACGTGGCTTGGCCAGCCGGAAGCCGGGAAATTCCTCCTTCTTTGGCTCCGTAAATCCCATCAACTAACAGAAGAGCAGCATTAACAACTTGATCCAAGTCAAAAAGTGGTAATCCCCTATCCCTTTTCGCTTGTCTGACAATCAATTTACGCTTCAGTCTCCGAGCTTCTGGTGTCATGGCAACAGCACTAGGACAAGCTTCCAGCCTTTTCAGAAGCATCTTCTCCTCATAGATACTCACAGGGGTATACTTGGGCCCTTTAGGTTTCCTGTCCTTCTCCAGCTGTGGCTTCCTCTTTTCTCGAGGCCTTGTTTGCAAAGATGTGTTGGAATCTGTGTCTTCACTGTCAATGTCCATCCTGTCAGGTTTTTCCTCCTCACTCTCTACTTCCTGCTTTATTTGTTCAGGTGCTCTGACCTTCTTTTTGCCCCCAACCACTGTCCCAGAAGCTGCTGACCCAGCAGGGGGTGGAACGTACTCCATCCCTGGGTCTATGACTCCATCGCCTTCCATCTCATCATCATCTGTGCAGAGAATAAGGCAGGAAAGAAGAAATGCAGAGCACTCCACTCACAAGGTAAAAACATACACTTTTATATCATGTGCCACACATAAAAGACCCAAGAAAGGTAAGTCTTACCGTGAAACAAGGCTTGTGGTGGCATCACATCGGGAATCAGATCTGCTTCTGAAAGCAAGCTTGGTGTGGCTGAGTGAGAAGCAGGGGTCCCAGGGGCAGAGAAATCCAGAGATGGAGAAGGAGATGGGCTGGTCAGTGGAGTGCGGTCAGAGGAGCTCAAGGATGAAAAATCAATCACTTCCCCTTTTTCTAGAATCACATCAGGCCTGCGGCTTCGGCTTACAAATTTTACAGGGGTCGAAGAAGTGCTCCTATCAAGAAAGCCTGCTGCCTCCTTCTGGGCTCTTCTAATGTCTTTTGCTTCCTGAGTACGAGACCTTTTTTCTTTTAATTCCATGGCAGATTCCACAGGATTGCGACTTGCCCGTTTTCTAAGACCCTCAACGGTAATGATGGGATCTAAAGTTGGTTTTGAGGCTGCTAGAAAAGAATAAACATCTAAATTTTTAAATAACCATTCAATTTTAGTTCCTTTTACTAATTTATTATTGTGAACCTTCTACCATGTTCAAAATAGAGAAATGTTCAATGAATGCCCTAAACTGGGACTTAGAGATCCCTTAACAAGAAGAAAAAATTGTCATACAAATTTGAACAATTAAAAACTATCTTTCACCTATTGGAATTGGTAAACATTAACAGTTTGATAATGCTCAGCAAGCATATGGGGTAATGGACATTTTCATGCCTTATTAATAATTTAGCAATACTGATTAAAGTTTTGAATGAAGATGTCTTTTGATACAGCAACCTGTTTCCAAGAATTTATCACAAAAGAAAAAATTTGCACAGGTACCCACATATGTACAATTGTAATCTTGTTTAAAATAACAACTAAAGGTAGAAATAACCAAAATGTCCATCAACAAGGATATAATAAATTATCACAGAGATATCAGATGGAATAAAATGAAATAAAATTTTAAAAAAGGTAAATCTACATGTACTGCTATGGAAAAATATACAAGATATACAGATAAATGGGGAAAAAATGGAGAACAAGTATTATAGTATGAGTCCATTTACAGTTGTTTATTTTTTAATAAGAAAATGCTTAAATGTACAGAGACAATTCTAAGTGCATTCACAAGAGACAACAGTGGTTACTCTGGGGAGTGAAAATTAGGCAGGGGTGGGTACAGAAGAGCAACTTTCAGACTTTACATCCTTCAATCTTATTTTATTTTTTTCCCAATTATATTTTTAAAACTTTAAAAGCTCATTAAAAACTTTTTAGATTAAAAAATTGGATCAATGTGTTGTTACTATTAAATAGTTACTATTAATTTTTTTGAAGTGTGAAAATGGCATTATGATTAGACTACAAAAAAAAAGAGTCCTTATCACTTAGAGATACATAATGAAATATTTAAGAGTGCAATGTCGATGCCTAGAATTTGCTTCTAAATAATCCAAGGTTAGGGAAGAGTGAGGATTTGGGGTAAAGTACCCACGGTCTAGATGAAATGAGATTGCCAGCCATTAACTGTTGAAGTGAAGTAAAAGGTACATGGGGATTCATTGTATTACTCTCCTCACACTTGTATGTGTTTAAAATTTTCTGTAATAAAAAGTCTAAAAACAAAATCACATTAAAATAGAGTACCTTTCAGATATCAAAGGAAATTTTTATAAAACTGAGAACCTGATAGGAAATTATCAAGTATTTTCACATATTTGTGGCATACAAAAAGCACATCGCAATAAAATTGCCAAGCAGAGTTGCTCAGGAGGCAGATGAGCTGTGCCTGACAAAAGTGGGCCTGCCTCCTAAGGTCACACTTGCTTGGCTTTGCTCTGGCTAGCACCTCTTATACTGTTCTCCCAACAGTACCTTTTACTTTCAAAGCAGAGACAGACAACTTCTCCCCTTCAGGTTTCATTGTTGGGGGCTTGTTGTGAACAAGTTTCCACCATCCTGGTTCTCCGAATTCTTGAGCACCCGAACGGAAGTACATAGGACTTCCCACGCTGAGGCAACCTGCTACCGTGCTCCACCACGTTGAAGTCTTTTTCCTGTAGAGCCCAAGAATTCAAAAATTACTGGCTTTTCATTTCTATCATCGTATGGAAAATACACTCTTAAGTATACTCTGTGACTCCTAGCCTGTGATATGCTACAGAACCTCCAATCTTTGAAGGAACAGAGATGAGAGTCGAGGGGCTCTGAAGTCTGTCTGGCTTCAAATCCTGGCACTACCACCTTCTAGCTGCCTTAGTTTCTTCATCTTTAAAATCTGGATCATAGAAGTTATCTCACAAGATTGCTATGGGGATGAAATAATTCAAACAAAGCTCATGAAACACTTCTCTTCACAATCATCATGATTACGGAGTTCAACAAGCTAATTTTAATTAACTTGAGTTGCTTTTATATGTGAATTAAATACACCTCTCCAGAAAGCAAGCAGGAGAATTATTAGCCTTGGTAAACCATTCATTTTACCCAAGGTGGCAAATGCAACTCTAGTCTGCTCCTACTGGCCTTTAGCAGTAGAGTGGGAATAAAACTACACAGTATGTTCCACAAACACAGAGTTGATCCTTGGAGGAATACAAAACTTTGGCAAAAGAAAAAAGCAAGCATTTCAAAATAACTACCCAAGAGTGTATGTAACAAAAATTTTAAATGATATGTAAAATTTCAACTATTCAGTTTCCTGTCAAAAATTCTTTTAAAGGCAACTGTTCTACTTCCACCTTGAAAACATAAGTCAATTACCAGAAATCTTAAAAAAGTATTTCATAAGAAGGGTAGTGTAACTATTGGAAAATACTGCTAGGGAAGCAAAAGGAAAACTCTTAGGAACAAATATGTACTAGAAAACACATTAAAACTAAAAAAGTAAACTTTAATAGACATAAGCACCACCTGAGATGGGGCAAACGACACCATATCTTCTACCCTCAGTGTTTTCATCCCAGAGCACCTCTCCCCATTTGTAACTTTTTCTAACCTTTCCAAGTCCCCTCCTCTTGCCCAAAGGATATACTAAGGAGGAAGCTATCCACTTGCTTTCTCATACAATGTGTATGTTAGTCCAGCTGGTGGTGTCCCATGGGTCCCTTAGGCTCTATTCACTTCTCTTTGATCTTTTTCTATTCCTCAGACCTGATTAATTCCCATTGACCTATCCTCAAGTTCACCGAATCTTTCTTTTGCCTACTCAAACCTGTCTTTGAATCTCTCTAGTGAATTTTTCATTGCAGTTATTGTACTTTCCAGCTCCAGAATTTCTTCAAGTTTTCTCTCTCTTTGTTGTATTTTTATTTTGTTCATACATTATTTTCTTGACTTTCTCCACATCTTCCTTTAGTTCTTTGACCCTACTTAAAGCTATTTTAAAGTCTTTATCTAGTAGATTCACCATTAGGTCTTTTTCAGGAATGGTTTCTGTTGGTTAACTTTTTTTCCTTTGAATGGGCCTACTTTGCTCTTTGTATTTTTTCTAATTTTTTGTTGTTGTTGTTGAAAATTGGACATTTAAATTTAATAACATAGTAATTTTGGAAATTATATTCTCTTCCTTCCCCAGAATTTACAGGTTTTATTGTTTTGATTGTTGGAGGCTGTCTCCCTGTGCCAAAGATCAGCCTGAGTTGTATAAACTTAAGGTCTTCTCAGGTCATTTCTGAGCCTGCACCTTCTCCTGAGCATGTGTGGTGACCTTCTAATATCCCCTGTGTGTAGTTGCTTTTGAATATCTTAGTCTTCAATGTCTGGCCCCCAAAAGAGAACAAAGAAAAATGAAGAGGGGAGAGGAAGGTGCCGACCTGTTAAATCCCCTTAAAGTTGGTTCAGGCAGAGAGGCAGGGGTTTGCAACAATGGGGGAAGTACAACAATAGTGCTGCCCACCTCTTTGTCTGCACCTCTGTGATGAGAAGCAGTAATCAGTGATCAGAGTACAGACCCCAATATTTAGAGCAGAGTGTCCTTTCTGTTCACCCTGGTTCCCAGAGCTGTGCGCAAGCGCTTTGGGAACATGCCAGGAGGCTAAAAGGTATGAGATAGGCAAAAGCTACTGGGCTGAGTTTAAATTGACTGAAATTAACAGTAAATAAGTCTTCAACAGACTCCAGAAATCCAAAATAGTTACTTAAGACAGATTCTGCAATTGCAAATTTTGTCTAGGTCTGGAGACAGATTTCTGGTGCTTCCTACTCTATCTTCTGAGAATCCTTGTCATATAATTTTTCGATTTTTAAAACTATGAATGTGTTGTATCATATTTCATCAACTATAAGAGCCACTGAGTTTAAGGTATGTCATTTTATGTAAAAACATAATAATAATAAAACTATCAAATTTTGACACACCATCACTTGTAAGATATTTCCAGCTGTCAGAGAAACCAGCATCTGAAATAATATGCATCTTAAAATCAATTAAATACGGTAACACAAAAAGTATTCAAACTATTCTTCACCAATCAGTTATCTCTCTTCCAGAAGAATTCAAGGCTAGGATTCTAAAAGCAAATTAAGTGATCACACATAAGATAGCAACTAAACTGTAGTTAGTAATTAATAAAGCTTTTGTATACTTTTTGTTTCTATAATAGGTACATAGTTTTTTAGGTTAGCCCTAAATAATCCTTTTCATGCTTAAACTTTGATAAAAAAAAATTAAAAGCATAAAAGCAAAACTTATAAGTATCTGAAAGAAAATATATTCAAACTTAGAATGTATTACACAGTACACTATTCCCTTAGCTGCTATGGCAAATGAGAAATAGCTATTATTTTCAAGAATTTAAAATATGTTCTATGAATAGCAGAATTAAAATCTTTAGTAGCTAGAAAAAAACGTATGACTGTAAATGTTCTGTGCAGCCTGCTTCTCTGGTATGCAGTGACTCGGTGTATGTTCGTACACAGAGATGTCTGAGTGTGCAGTGACCACCAATCACTGATGTTTAAAGCAGAGTTCCCAAAGTGAAGGTTAGCACTGGGCAGGAAACTGAGTGACAAGGTCACAAAGTAATTTTTAATTCTCTTTCACTCCTGGTTAGATCAAGGAGAAAGTTTGTTGCTTGAAATTCTCACTAACACATGCAGTCTCCTTTTTTTTAATCAAGAAAGAGGGCCTCAGACTGTCTCTATAGGCCATGGAATCCAGCTACAACTTAATGGCACTGTTTTAATTTTAGTGCATTTATTTTTATAGTTTCATTCTATTTATGGCAAATGATAAGAGTTTTTCACCTATGAGAGTGGTGTGAAGTTTCTTTTTAAAGTGAATGTATTTTTTGAAATGACTTGATTTAAATAAGTAAATGATAATTCAAGTGATACACTAATATGGCCCAAACCACTAATTTAATGGTTAAACTACACAGCAGTGGGAGAGTAATTAATGCCTTTCAGTAGAAGTATTAAAGAAAAATGCTTTAGCTGATTCCTCTCAGAACAGGCTGTAGAAATGAATAAATGAAACTGAACAACTCCTGTTAAAATAATGGCAATATCCTTAAAAATAGGCAATTTAAATCCAATTTCTTTCAGAAGACAATCTATTAAACAAAACAGCACTGAAAGATCATGAAAACATTCCAAGATCTAATTTTACCAGTTTTTTCCCTTTCTTGTCCCTTACAAATGGGGTATATTAAGTTCCACAAATAGTGCTAAATCATTAAACTAAGACAACAGATTTCCTTTCTTTGAGAAAAAGAATGAGTTATACTGTCATTTCTTTTCTTAGTACCACTAAAAAACTCAAGAACAAAAATAACTCCTTTGTAAAAATGTACTAAATTTATTCTATTTTTTCCTCACAGCTAGCCTTCAGAAAGTCACGCCTCCTTTCAAATACCCTCCCTGATTTCTTAGCAGTATTAGCAGAGCTGTGACTTCTCAGCATCCAAGGAAACAGAGACTGCAGTGAGTTCAGAGTGAGGACAGGTGCAAACTCCCTGCTCTGACCTGATGTGATCAGAGCCTTTATCTTGTCTACACTGACACAATATGCAAGATTTATGAATCTCATAGAGGATTTCAGATGGCAATTAATAATCAGAATCTCCAGACAGAAAGAAATCTAACTATGGGCAGTGAACACACAATGCAATATATATACATGCCTTACTGTTGAATTGTACACCTGGAACTTACTGGATTTCATTAACCAATGTCACCTTAAAAAAAAAAATTCAGAATCTCCAATACAATTCACCAATGCAGTTGAAAACTCACTAATCCCTAAATAGCAATAAAGATATCAATAATGATCTTATTAGATCCACGTGCGCCTTTAGTTAAAACATATGGTCTCAATGTCTGTGCATTGGAATCCCTAAGTCTGATGAACCAAAGCAGCCACCAAGGAGGGGTGCACTCAGCAACAAAATCAAAGCATTATCATGAAAAAAAAAAAAAGAATGAATGAATAAGCCATATGTGTATTAATGTACCTTGACTGTACTAAACACTGTAATACCAAAAGGTATAAAACAGTTTCTCCCTTCAGTTAATGAAAACAAATACTAATAACATAAGACTATTAATGAAGAGCAATTAAAATGAATGCAATTATTAACTGCCATTATTTTTCTTCTTTTGATCTCCCATAAGGCACTAATTTTAAAAGGACATAATAATGCTATCTCCTGAAATTAAATAGTTACTTATCCAACTATCAAAGAGCCTCATTTAATTAAACACTATTTTTTTACATTCTACAAAACACTTTGAAATCTCTTCATGCTCTGTAGAAACCAACAGCTTCCTCTGGGAGTAGGATGAGTGAAGTATGAAAATCTACACTTTTAATAGAATACACTTCCATTTTGATTTTTCATAAAGAAGTTTTTTAACTTAAAAAGTAACAAGATTTTCTGGATTACAAAATTCTCTGTAATTGCCATAAGGAAATGCACACTCTAATTCTCTAAGGAGCTGCATTAGACTGTCTCAAATCTTATATACTTTGTTCTTTGCATCTTTGTTCAAGTATAAGATTTTTAAAAATCACGTTACCTATTTCCTAGTAAAAAAGTCCAATGTTTCTCAATAAAAGCACAGATATCTTCTTTCCACCTGAAATAACCTTGACGTCCACTTCCTTCCAGAGACAAGTTGTACATTGCCAACATGACAACCTGAAACACAAATGAAACAAGGGCTGGGAGAAAGGCATGATTAATCTTTAGGGAGAAACATTTGTTGTTTTATATTCTGGGTAGTAAAGCTGGGGAACGGAGGGGAAATAAAGAAAGAATATCTTGGAAATTCTCAGTATAGAATTTTGCTTCCCTTTTTGCTTTCAGATGAATATCGCTAGTCCGCTTAATTGTGTACAGTTGTTCCTTACATGTTACATATGTAGGGCTGATGTGCTGTTGAACTGATATGATAAATAACCATTGCCCTAAGTAACCACCTCCCCCATCCCAGTATCCCTCCATCATACACAATGCAGCACTAAATAAAGTGCTAACTACTGGCCATCAAGGAGGCCTCCAGGTGCCTACTCCAGCCAGCATCTTCTGAGAGTGCTAACCTTTATTAAAATTTTTGAAAATCACCCCCACATATAAATTTTTCTAAGCTCTGAAAATAATGTGAGATATCACCTACTCAGCATTTAACTATTTTTAGCTGTGAAAATCTTTCTTCAAATGAAATCAATATTAGTCAGGGGCAGGGACCTGAAAGGCCTTGCTGCTCAGCCCATTCTCAGAGGGCTCCAGAGCTCAATGCGAAAACTCTCAATCTAGTCCAACCTGGTTATTTAATAGGTAATAAATTCATGGCCCCAAGTTGGTAAATATTTGGCAGACATATAAATAACATATCTGAGTCTAAAGCATTAACTCCCCAATGATCTCATGGGAAGATCTATGACTCAGGTAATTCTGATGATTCCACTGAGTTTCAATTCCTCCCATCCTTAAACTTGTAAAACTTGCTGATGGTTTAACAGATAATTAACCCATGAAAAGATTTTTCAAATTCTTCCACTTATTTCTGCATCAGGTCTACATCAGCCAATAAGCATCCTTTAAACAGTTATTGTCCATGGGGAACTACTGTTTAAGGGATATGGAGTTTCATTTTGGGAAGATAAGAAAGTTCTGAAAATGTCTCCAGGCCTAAAATGGTGCCTGGTTCATCACAGGTACTCAATATCTGTTGAATGAATAAATGTAAGATACAGTATATATAATTCATTCCTTTTTAGAACTTAAAGACCATATATACATTGTGCCTACCACAGACATAGTAATACAAAAACAAAAACAAAATATTAATACAACCTAAGATCAGTAAAAAGCTATTGTTCAGGCTACGCAGAAGGAATAAGGATGTTGGTATTAAAGATGGTTAAAAGTGGACATATTCATCAAACAAAAAATGGTCAAACATGTTTGAGTTCAAATGCAGAAAGCTAAATTATCCCTCTCCATTTATTGGCTAATGGAGACCTGATGCAGTCAGCCACATTTTCAATTAAGTTTGGTATTATACATAAATAAAATTGTGTGTGTGAAGTTTTCAAGAATCTCGAACTCAATTCACTAAGTTAGCAGTAAGCACCAAGTACTCTATTCCCCATATACTCAGTATACAATTTTCATGTGAAACAGTGACCTTGAAGACAACGCAAAAGCGCTACCTATGTTCCTCTTTCTCTATAAATTCCTTGGGTGACCAACCCCATGAATTCTACAGGAAGAGATTTTACTCACTTGCTGCCATGTAAGCTTCAGCCTTTCATACTGCTCCTTGCCATCTTCTGAGCAATCAGAACAAGTAAACCTAAAAAAATTATCACCCTTAAGGTAACTGAGCTGTTCCCTCAGCTGACCTAGGAAAAAAACAAAAAGGCATATTATAGGTTTATCTAGAGCAGCAGTAACCCAAAAGGTTTAATTCATTTATCAACCTGATTTTCCAAGTTTTTCATGCTGTTTTTCCTTTTTTGAGCCAGTCCATTGCAGGAAGCAGGTGAGAAAGGGAATAGAGAAGAAAAGTTTTTATTCTTTCAATATCAAGTGTATGCCCACTAAGATGAGTAGTTCCCTAATTTTCAGGAGAAAAACATTGGGAAAAGCAGGTATTATTGCTCTCACTGGTTTTTCCAACTGTTAACATTCCTGTCTCCTATAGGTCTCTTCACATGTCCTTTCAAAAACTATCTGAGCTCCCAGAGAGTCAAGCATTAGGCTAAAAAATACAACACCCAAGATAGGCATAGTGCCTGCTCTCAGCAGTTTACAAATTCTGTAACGGAAACATAAGAAAATAGGTAATCACAACAGCACAGTACTTCTCCACCCTCACTGTGCATCAGAATTACCCAGGGAGTTGTTTGAACATGCCTTGGCCTACCCTACATGAAATGAATCAATCTCTAAAGTGGGTCCGGGGTCAGGTCTCTGCATTTTTTAAAGTTCCCCAGGTGATGCTGATGCTCTGGGAAGAAATGAGAACTACTGCAGTGGAAGATGATAGAGGATAAGGGCAATGTGAGGACACATAAAAGTGGTACTCAATCCATATTAAAAAGATAGGAGAGCTAGAAAGAGTGAATTCTACAGAATGACTAGAATTGGCCAGAGAAAGAGAGGTGCTTGTGTGTATGGAGGGCATGGAGGCTATAGAGATGCATATTTGAGAGGAAATTAAAAAGTGCTAAGTCACAAAGATAAAAAGATTTGTGGGGAATTAAAAGCTCATACTAACCACAAAGTTTTGTTTAAAAGAGGCTAAAGAAGTTAGCAGGGGCTGATCATAAAGGGCAGCCACTGAGATTTCTAGGCAAGACCCTGAATAAGAGAAAGAAACACCTTAGAAACAAAAACAACCTAATACATAATAAATTCGAGGTTTGTTTTCTGTGAAAAAGTTATTAGTAGTAACTATTAATCTGAGGAGTTGAATCTTAACTAAAACATTTCCACATACTAGAAAAATGACCCACTTTACAATTAATATTTCTCTGACCTAGTTACAAATTCTATCATACAAAGATTCCTCTAGTATGTATATCTCTACTGGTCTCTGCCTAATGGAAAAATCCTGTTTTGGTAAGACTCAAGATAACTGACAAAGTATACCCCTCCTTGAGAACTAGGAAGGTAGCAGTTGAAAATAATAAGTTGAAAGACTTAAGTAACAGGGAAGAATATGTATACGTTATCTCTAGTCAGCAGATCAAAGAGGCCGACAAGCAGAACACAAGAATAGTCCTAGAAAAAGGCACCAAACACCTTTAATTTGCTAATTCTGACCTTACTTCACCATATAACAGCAGTTTTTCACGGAAGCTAAATATTAAGAGTAATTTTTATGAATGTGAACTTTAATTCTGCACTGGGCCTAAAATTTGGTCCCAAATTCTTAACATGTCTTTGTTAGAAAAATCTGGCTATTTAAGTAACACAGGATTTCCAATTTTCTAATTTGTATTGGGTTATCATCAAGAATGTTAATTTAACAACATGATAGTGGTTGACAAAAAAATTTTTATTAGCACAAGTATCTCATATAAATTTGTAGTTAATCAACTAAACTAAAAAGAAATAATCATCTTTTTATTTAGGTCTATTTTACATTCATGTTTCTTTCACGGGTTAGAAAAACAAACTACATAGGAATTGGCAAATCAAAGGAATTGAGAAGCTCCTTACTGGCCGGTATCCATTTCTGGCACTTGTCACAGAAGTAGGACAGCTGCTCCTCCATCCAGGAAACATCTCCTTCATCACTGTTGAGGGAATCCCCACTCTGATCATGAGACAAGTCCACTGATGCCTGGTCCTCTGATTCAACAATCAGGAGAGTCTCCCCCTCCACTTCACCCTCCTCCAGTCCTTCTGAGGTAGATGTTCTCGTGGCTTCATCATCGTGGCGACTTATCAAACTACTCAGGTGAATATTACTATCCATCCCTTCCTTCTCACAGGGTCAGAAGTGCTTTGTGTAACAATCCTAAGCTCTGGACACCAACCTTAAAGGAGCTTCTATCTGGATTACAGAGATACTTTTCAGAAGAATGCCACTTCTCTGCTCAGAAATAAAGAATTTTTAAAGCAATAATTCAGAATGTATGATCTACTGTTCTTTTACGTGATGGTGTTTAAAAGGACAGAGATAAATAAAAGAGTGAAGATCTCACTAAGCTATTTTCCATCAACACACTCAACACTATCTGTCTCATCAATAGTTCACATTCATTTCAAGTTATGTTTTTTGAGATCCTTTGCCAATAACATCTTCTCTTTCTGTTTTGAGTTTCTCAGTCAAAATAATCTGTTCTCCCAAAAGACGAATGTTTTCTTTTTTCCGAATTTGCCTCTCAATGTCTCTGATCACTCCGTCACGAAGCCTCTAAAAACATAAGAAACAGATTTCAGTAACACTCTGAACAGGTGGTTCCTTCCCATCCTTGTGCCATTCAAGTCCAAATAACAGTGTTACCAAAATATACTTGAAACTTTCAGATTCCAAATACCCAATTACTATATTAACTTTCTGTACAAATGTAAAATGTAATAAAGGTGTCATCAGATTAATTTGGTAGTATGATATAATGTCATCATTTAAATGATTACTTACCATATTTTAAGAAATTCCTAAACATTTAGTATAGAAGACTTAATTGGAAATAACAATTAAAAGAGGAAAAAAAACTGACACTACGTTGAATTTTAAAAGGAGTTTAAATGATATATGATACTTTAAAAGTTTGACAAGAATTACTACAGTAACTCTGTAATCTACTTTCATGTTAGCAATTATCTTAGCTGAATAATAAATATCAAAAAAAGATTATTAAAATTTGAACAAGCTGTAAGGTGCATGCAAGAAAGTAAAGAACCCAGCTTCTACTAGTACATAAAAAGTAAAAATTATACAGGATTACTAATCTAGTACATAATAGACAGAGAAGGGGAGAAAAAAAGACACATAAAAAGAAGGGGGGGAAGACACATAAAAAGACACATAAAAAATTCCAGAACATGGACCTGGCACCTAAGATGAGACTTTTTAAAGCATCAATTCAGTCATTACTAATAACTAACATTTTATAGTGTACAGGATACAAAATGCTCTAATAAGTTTTTAACAGTAGCCTCATGAGGCAGAATTAATAGGGATAGGGCCCAAAGTCTGGGTATTTTTTTAAATTATTATTATGTCTTTTTAAAAGACTCACAAAGTACTTTCATACTGTACCTCCTCCAGGCCTAGAGCTTACTCCCTATAATGGGGGAGTAGAGAAATTTGAGTCCTGAGACTAATAACTCAACTGAGGGCCAACTTTCTTGATCTCTGCACCCTTGGCAAGATCTCCAGAGACAGAAATGGAGAGATGCTAATTTCACTCTTCCCTTCCATTCTTCCTGTGCTCCTTACACCATACCTACACAACCACCCAAAGTCCTCGCTGTCCACTGAAATCGTTCCACACCTGCGTCTGAAATCCTACCCTGCCTTTTCAGATACTTTAGCACATGCTTAGGATCTTGTTCTCCATTCATTTGCTATCTTTCCCCAAATTTCAATGTCTATCCTCATTGCCTCCCATATCCTTCCTGTGGGATCCACTCAACAAACCATTACTAACCACTTACCTTCCTACTAACCGTTTCTCTTACTAACTACTAAGACGTGTTTGTTTACTATTCCAACATTTAGAACTCTGGCTTCTCATGTAAGTACTACTTGTTTTGCTGGGTTCCTGAAAGGATTAAAGATGATGTACATAAAGTGCTTAGTACAGTGCCTGGTATGTGACAGACAGTCAAGAAACAATAAGGAACAACAGCCATTATTTTATTTCTTGCTCCCTTGAACCTTCCAACACATCCACTGTCAATCATTTGGCCAATTCTTTCCCTCTGCTAGAAAGTAAGTCCAGAATGGATATAAGATAAACATTGGCTATCCTAATCCATCTTCATCTCTAACTTCCAAATATCTAAATCTTCTTGTTCTTCCACTCTCTATAACACAGTGGCTCTCAACTCTTGCTGCATGCATGTTAGAATCCCCTGGGTCGCTTTGTTTTCTTTTTCAGCTCCCCACCCCCACCCCGCTCTGGTTGCTTTTAAAACATACCAAAGACAGATCCCTATTCCCAAGAAATTCTAATCTAATAGATCTGGAGTAGGGCCCAACCTCACCTGCATTATAAAAACTTCCCAGAAACATTGGATGTGTAACTAGGGTTCAAAACCAAGCTCTAACCCAGCTCTACCCCGACACTCTGACAATTCCTATTCACTGACCAGAGCTACATCTGACAGATCATCCTCTGCTCCAGCAGTCTCGAATCTTTTTGGCACCTGGAACCAGTGCTCCTATGAGAATCTAATGCCTGATGATCTGCGGTGGAGCTGAGGCAGTGATGCTAGCGCTGGGGAGCAGCTGCAAATATAGATGAAGCTTCACTTGCTGGCACACCGCTTACCACCTGCTGTGTGGCCCAGTTCCTAATAGGCTATCTGCAGCCCTGGGACTAGGGACTCCTGCTCCACTCCATATCAGATTTTCTCGGGATCATCTTTTCCTTCTCTGAGGAGGAAGACTCTATACCAAAAGTACCCTTAGAACACATGCTTTAATCCAAAATCTCTGATTTTTTTCCCATGCCTTTTCACTATTAATCATCCCATTCTCTCCTCTCCCAAATTCTTGTAATCATCACAGACTTCTTGTCTGATTTCCACGGACTGGGAACACCAGGACAAAGACCTCAGCTGGTTCATCTCTGAATACTGAGCACACAGCACGGTCCAATGCAAGAAATGAGTTTATCATTGATATCATCCAGTTTACTGCTTTCGCCCTTGGCAAACTAGGCTCAACCAATAGCTGCCCCAAGGTGTTCTCTGAGAGTTCACCGACGACCTAGCTCCTGTTCTCACACTGAACATTTAGCACTGTTTTGAATCATTTACAGCCCAAGGAGCGGCTATGCCTCCTTATCTTTGTTTCCCCCAAAGTGCCTAGTGTTGTGCCTGGCACACAGTGATAAGTCATTAAACGTTGGACAACTTAAATAAATTTGGAGGCCAACATCGCTACCGTTCCCAGCATCTTGTTTCCATAGCAAATTGTTCCTAAAAAAATAAAAAAGTAAAAAATAAATACAAGCACCTCACCAAAACTTGGCCAAAGGCACGAAGGCGGGTGCAAGGAGGCCTTCTTTATCCTAGGGTTAAAATACTATTAGCATTTAAACCAAGTAAGATCCAACCTTGGGCCTGGGACTGGAGAGAGGCAGGTAACATACTGAATGCACTCCAAGGTAACCCTTTCCTTTCCTCTCCTTTCTAGAGGCCCTAGTAAGATGCCGAATGGTCATATCACTGCAACCTGGCTGTGACTTGAAAACGGTACCGCTGACTATCCTACCGGCGCGCATTCACGCGAGCCAAGCAACTTCGGCAGGGAAGGCTGGGCTCCCAGGCGCCGGCCAGGAGGAGTTGGCCTGGGCCTAGAGGTCGCACGCGGCCGCCGGGGCTACAGCACTCAGAGCTCTGCGGGCGGCGGCCCGGCCTCAGTCGCGAAAGCCTGAGGGTGCCCGGCTGGGCCGCGAAGGAGACGTGCAGGGATAAGACCAAGAGGAGCGGGGAACCCTTCCGAGAGACCAGAGGCCGAGGCCGCTGCCGCGTGGGCCGCAGAAGAGACGATCACGTGACACCGACCTGCTGGTCCTGCCGCTGTTTCACATGCACGCCGACCACGGTGGCCACCGTCAGCACCACCGAGAGGCCCAGCACCGTCTTCGAGCTCCTCGACATCCCCGCGCGGGGAGCCCTGGCCTCCCCTCCCACTCGCGCGAGGCCCCAGAGTGGCCACAGAGCGTGTCACTGCCCGCGCGAGCCAGGCCGGACACGTCGAGCGTAGAGTCCCAGCCGCTGCCAGGCGCGAGCAATCGAGCTCCGAGCGGCGCCCCTTTTCCATTGCAAGCGCGGCTTGGAGTGGAGGCCCCAGAACCGGAGGGATCCACTCCTTACCTTGCGGGCGGCCGGATTAAGACACTCTCAATTAAAATTCTGAAGAGCCCCCTCCCAAAGCTGGCCCCAGCACCTTGCTAGGTGGGAATGGGGTGTGGAGATCCAAGCCTGAGCCACCTCATTTTGTCCCCCCCCACCAGCGACAGGGGGCGTCCTGGGGGCGGCGCGGGATTCCCACTAGGGCACCTTGCTGTCTCAGATGCTTTACTCCATACCAGCTTCATCAAACGCAGCCCTTATTCTCCCCTTGGCAGGGGAGGTACCACCAGGAGATGGAATTTTGCTAGTTTAACGTAGACATGGTCATCTACTTTTTCACCTTGACATTGTGGGGTGGCTTCTCAGAGTCTGCTTTTTGAAATTGAAAAACCTGGCTAAAAAGCATGCTAACTGGACAGCGATATCTCCTTGCCTCCTGATATGAAAAAAAGCTGGTCACCTTGTTGCCCATGTAGTCTTTAAGAGGTCACTTTTACATCCTTAGAGCCTCAGTTCTCGCTGTGTCTAAGATAGTTCTGAGCCCACATCACTAGAAACACAAATGATGGAATGAAGTAGCCTGTCGAGAATAGCGGAAAGTACTGTCAAAAGACATAGAAAGACGTTTGGCTTTCTAGTAAAGAAGTATTATCAAGTTATTCTTTCCCACTAGAAATTACAGAGAACAAACTTCTTCCTATGGAAACAAGTATGTACGATATTGATTTAGGCTGGGTCTTGATTATTCTCCCCCAAGGTCTTCGACA
The DNA here is from genome assembly GCF_014176215.1 of Rousettus aegyptiacus. Lineage (NCBI taxonomy): Eukaryota > Metazoa > Chordata > Mammalia > Chiroptera > Pteropodidae > Rousettus > Rousettus aegyptiacus. The sequence goes on along the minus strand of NW_023416287.1, from coordinate 34,734,084 downwards.
TTCATCTCTGTAGTACTCTGCTCTTCCCAGCCTCTTATGCGAGCATAAATGGCATGATGTGCTATTGCTCTTAAGAAATGTAATATAATAAAAATTTTAATAGTAAAACAACCATAAATACCCTTTTCAAATGTTATTTTGTCTGAAGCAAGTTTTTTTGTTTTTTTGTTTTTTTAGCAGAGGGAATGTACCACTGAATTGGAAAACGGGGTTCATGCCCTAACAGACCTTGGAGTTAAAACCAATTTAATTCAAGGTGTATTTGCATATTCTCTAAAGAAAAAAAAAATACATTAGACTGTTTTTTTTTCACTAATAGTAAGCTCTAGATACTCTTTCCCTCTAAGTCAGTGAACCTTCAACAGAGTTATATATCTTTAGAATGTACCCCAGAGAGTTTGATGGTCTTTCATTCTATCATGATTAATTTTTCAACTTGCTTTCTTGAATATTTTATTCTACTTTTAAAACATCTTTTATGTGTTAATAGTGTCAAATTAAAACATGGATTATCTGTTTAAATATTTATAAAACCCAAGCAGGATGTTTTGTGTAATTATTGTCTCATAAATTACTGGGTTGTGAGAGAATGACTGCATACCATCAAACATTGAAACCAACTTTTTTTCCCATTAATATAATTTCCATCTACTGTAAGTACATTTTTAAGTGTTTGCAGTGTGTTTGAATGAAAGCAGTTTTCTGGGACAACTTAAAGAGTCTCTACTGATGAATATATTTTCAAACAGAAAATGTCTAGACTTGCTGATTGACTTTTTTTTCCAATAAACTTTTTTAAAAATATTTTTTATTTTTCAATTATACTTGGCGTATGTTATTATATTAGTTTGAGGTATACAACGTAGTAATTAGAGATCTGTATAACTCCCAAAGTGATCACCACGATAAATCTAGTACCCCTCTGCCCCATACATATTTATTACAATATTATTGACTACATTCTTTATGTTATACTTTATATCTCTGACTATTTTGTAACTGTCCATTTGTACTTCTTAATTCCTTTGCCCCAATACTCTCCAATCTGGTAACCCTCAAAATATCCTCTGCATCTATGAGTTCATTTCCATTTTTTTGCTGTTTTTTTTTTGTTGTTGTTTATTTTGTTCTTTAGATTCCAAATGTACATGAAATCATAGGGCATTTTTCTTTCATGAAATATCTTTTCCTATACCTTTACTTTTAGTCTGTGTGTGTCTTTTAATCTGAAGTAAGTCTCTTATAGACAGTATATATAAGGGTATTGTTTTCTTATCCATTCAGCCACCCCATCTTTTAATTGGAGTGTTTAATTCTTCTTCATCTGAGGTATTTGTTGATAGATACGTAGTTGCTGCTAGTCTTTATTTATATTTTTGATCCATATTTCTTTTTCTTAAAGAAGTCCCTTCGACATTTCTTGTAACACTGGCTTGGTGGTAACGAACTCCTTTAGCTTTTACTTACCTGGGAAGCTCTTTATCTGTCCTTCAATTCCGAATGATAGCTTTTCTGGGTAGAGTAATCTCAGTTGTAGATCTTAGGTTTTTATCACTTTGAATACTTTGTGCCAAGTCCTTCTGGCCTACAAAGTTCCTATTGAGAAATTGGCTGATAGTCTTATGGAAGCTCCCTTGAAGGTAAGTCGTTGCTTTTTTCTTGCTGCTTTTAAGATTCTCTCTTTGTATTTAACATTTAGCATTTTAATTATGATGTATCTTAGTGTGGGCCTCTTTGGGTTCATCTTATTTGGGACTCTTTCTGAACTTCCTGGGGTTGTATGTCTATTTCCTTTACTAAATTAAGGAAAGTTAGGGAAGTTTTCCATTATTATTTCTTCAAATAGGTTTTCAATTTCTTGCTCTATCTCCTTTCCTTCTGGTACACCTATGATGCTAATGTTGTTATGCTTGATGTTTTCCCAGAACCTCCTTAAACTGTCTCAATTTTTTGGATCCTCTTTTCTTGTCGCTCCTCTGATTGGGTGTCCTCTGCTACCCAATCCTCTATAATGGTGGTTTGTATTCCTCATCATCCACTCTGTTGATTCCCTCTAATGTACTCTTCATCTCAGATATTGTATTCTTCATTTCTGATTGATTCCCTTTTATAATTTCCATTTCCATTTTTATATTTCTTATCTCTTTGTTAAAGTTCTCACTGAGCTTATCTACTTTTCCCTTAAGTTCCTCGAGCCTCCTTATAACTGGTGCTTTGAACTCTGCATCTGGTAGATTGCTTGACTCCACTTTGTTTACATCTTTTTCTGGAGCTCTGTTCTATACTTTCATGTGGAACATGCTTCTTTCTCTTCCCCATTTTGGCTGCCTTCTGTGTCTGTTTCTACGTACTAAATAAAGCTCCTAAGTCTCCCAGTCTTAGTAGTAAAGCTCCTAAGTCTCCCAGTCTTAGTAGCATGGCTCTATGTAGTAGGTGTCCTGTGGGGCCCAGTGGCATAATTCTGAGAGGGGTTTAGCTGCAGGCCAAGTTTAGCTCCAGCCTATGCCCCTCCAGGGCCATCTGGTAAGGGTCACCAAGAAATCCGCATATAGATGCCACCCATGCTATGCTTATGGTTGCCTCAAGAGGCCATGCCAGAAACTGAGGCTGGCTGCCTGCCACCAGTGCGGGGTTTGGAGCTGCTTAACAAGAGGCACAGGGCACACTGAGAATACCATTGGATGGGGCTTGGGTAGGGCCACAAGTTGGGAGGGGCGGAGTTTTAGGGAATCTTCCGGGTGGAGCGACCTCTCTTATCCAGTTTAATGATCACTCAGCTATGGCGGCACCTGTGTCCATACACTGGGAGGGGGAAGGGCTCAACAAAGGAACAATGGATACTGCCAGCACTTATGCCCGGGAGAAAGCCTCCCCTCTGGCTGTCACCCCGAAGCCCAACAACTCAGTGTTCCCCACCCATATGTCCCTGGTACCCCTCAAGCAGATGCACAAATGCTGGAGCTCAGAGTGAGCAAGTGCATCACCACCAAAGTCCAGTCATGGTTATGGTCCCTTTGAAAGGAACATCTGCACCTATTTGCTGCTGCTGCCATAGCCTGTCTCGCTTAGCCCACAGGGACTGAGGAGCCTCACGTCTCCACCCCTCCTGCCATTCCAAAGTGATTTCTTATTTTTCTCCCTAGTTGTAAGGCTTCTGTTCATCCAGGCCCCAGGTGACTCTACTTACTGTTTACTCTGTGGTTTCATCATAATTTTGGTGTGGTCATAAGAGGAAACGTACAAAGCCTCCACCCTCTATGCCATTCTGACTGGTCTCCGCCCAATAAAATTTGACTGAATGTCCCATGAGCAGTGTATTCCAGGTACTCGCCCCATCCCTCGAGCAGCTCAATGCCTGAAAGGAAGATAGACTGGTATATCAAATAATTACAATAAAAAGGACAGTTGACAAGTAGCAATTGTTATGAACTGCATGTCAAAATCATAACCCCCATTCTTATGTTAAAATCATAACTCTCAATGGCATGGTATTAGAAGGTAGGACTTTTAGTAGGTAATTAGGTTTAGATTAAGTTATAAGGGTAGAACTCCTATAATGGGATTAGTGTTTTTGTAAGAAGAGAAAGAGACAGAGCACCTCTCTACCATGTGAGGACATAGTAAGAAGGTGACCATCTGCAAACCAGGAAGAGATCTCTCACTAGAACTTGACCATGTTGGCACCCTTATCTCACATTTCTTGGCCTCCAAAACTGTGAGAAATAAGTTTCTGTTGTTTAATACACCTGTTCTATGGTATTTTTGTTATACCATAGTTATGGTATAACACAGTTACAACAGCCACAGTTACACAGCCACAGTTACAACAGCAATAAACTGTTCCCCAAAGTTAAATGTTAGTGTGGATCTACTGTTCTAGAGTCAGTATCACCCAACACAGGGGAAGATTCAAGACCCAGTGTTCTGTCAGAACCTTCTAGCAACTCCCCTCCAAGAATCAGGTGCTGGCTGGTCTTAAATTCCTCACTTTCTTTCTCTCAGTGATAAATCATCTCTAATGCTGACTTAAATGGAAAAGTTCTGCTTAACCATTGGAGACTTTGGGTGAAAGATGCTCCTGAAATAATCACAGAAATAAGTACAGGTAGAGTTTTACTACAATGTCTAAGACTTTAAAAATAGAGGTCCACTCATGCACAAAGAGGGTAAAAAAAAAATGCTTCATAATATTAGCAAATACGTAACACATTCAGGCACCACACACATTCTAGAGCTGTTTATCCCTTAGCTAGCATCTCCCCATTTTCCCTACTCCCCAGCCCCTGGCAACCACAATTCTACTCTGCTTGGATGAGTTTGTCTTTTTAGATTCCATATGTAAAAAGTATTTTTTTCTGTATCTGACTTATTTCACTTAGCATAAGTTCCTCCAGGTTCATCCATGTTGTTGCAAGTAGCAGGATTTCCTTTTTTTTTTGTGGCTGAATAACATTTTGTTTATGTATATGTATATGTATACACACATATACACACATATGTATATATAATCTCACAACCTGTTATCCAATATTTGTTGATTGACACTTAGGTAGTTTCCACATTTTGGATACTGCGAATAATGCTGCAGGCAACATGTGAGTGCAGATATCCTTTTGAGATGCTGATTTCGTTTCCTTTGGATATACACTCAGAAGTTGGATTACTGGACCATATAGTAGGTCCATTTTTAGTTTTTTGAGAAAGCTTCATACTGTTTTCTACTATTGTTGTACCAATTTACATTCCCACCAGCAGTGTACCAGGGTTCCCTTTTCTCCACATCCTCACCAATACTTGTTACCACTTGTCTTTTTAATAATAGCCATTCTAATAGGTGTGAGGTGATATTTCACTGGGGCTGCGCTTTGTATTTCCTGATGATTAGCGATGTTGAGCACCTTTCCTTATACTTGTTGAGTATTTCAGTTGTAAGATGAATAAATTCTGGGGATCTACTGTACACCATGGTAGCTATAATTAATAATACTGTATGTATACTTAAAATTTGCTAAGAAGATAAGTCTTAAGTGTTCTCACTCCCCCTCCCCTGCACACACACACACACATACACAAAAGATAACTATGTGAAGTGATGGATGTGCAAAATTATCCCGATTGCATTAATCATTTAACAATACATAGGTATATCAAAGGATCACATTGTACATCTTAAACATGTACAATTTTTTTTATTTGTAAATTATGCCTCAAAAAAGCTGGAAACCAAAGAAATTTTAGACATTTTTTAAAGAACCAAGAAGAAAAAAATTATATGTATATACACACACACACATACTCAGAAAAACAATTAAGCTCTGATATATGCCACAACATAGGAGAACCTTGACATCTTGAAAACACTATGCTGAGTATAAGAAGTTAGTTACAAAAGACCAGTTAGTGTATGGTTCCATTTATATAACATGTCTAGTATAGAGATGGAAAGTAGAACACTGGTTGTCAGGGGCTAGGGAATTTAGGAGATGGAGACTGCTAAAGAGTATCTTTTTGAAGTGACAAAAATGTTATAGAATTAGATTGTTGTGGTGGGTGCACAACTCTGTAAATCCACTAAAAACTGTTCAATTGTAAACTTCAAAAGGGTAAATTTTATGGTATATTAATTACTACTTCAAAATAAAACTGTTAAAAGGTAAAAAAATAAAGCTGTTTATATCTATCAACTCATTTCATCTTCATAATGACCCTTTAAAACACATGCTGTTAGTATCCCCATTTTCTAGGTGAGGAAAGTGAGGCGCGGAGCAGTAGGTAACATGCCCAGAGGCACCAAGTTACAAAGTGACCTGATTAGTTTTGTTTTCAAAAGACAAAAGATTACATTTGCCTGGTTTAAAACAGAAAACATATTTCTTCAGTCAATAGATATAAGGAGAATGTGTATATCTAGAATCTTTCAATTTCGTATCTAAGCTACTTAAAAAATGAGAGGAAAGAGATAGGCAGGAGAGGGAAAGAGATATGAGGAGATACACAGATGAGAGAGAAGAGAGATAAACAGAATAGAACAGAGAAACTGACAGGGACTCTAAGTATTTTGAGGTGGCAGCATTTGCCTCCCAGGAATGTTGAATGGACTTGAATGGACTTCTGAGAGACATGCCCATTCATGTGGCCCTTTGCAATTCTGCCTTGGGGTTTTCTATTCTTCCCTGCAGCCCTCCTTTAGGATATTGTTTTCAGAAGCTGGCCTCTGTGACCAAAGCTCTGCTGCAACAAAGAAACCTTCTGGCTTTACTTGGGACAATCCCTTACATTTTTGGACCTCAGTTTCTTCCTCTGTACTATGGGGACAATGATATGTCTGCTACCTCCTTGGCTTGCTGATTCAGATGATTAGTTAGTAGCGTGGCTACATCAAAATCAACATGTGTCCCAGTCAGTGAACCTCCAGTACCCCTACCTCCCTGCCCTAGTCATAAGACTCACTACCTGAAGGGAGAGGGAGGGCTTCTTTCGCTACTGTTGCCAGCAGTGGCCCTGAATCCTTGCCTTCACATGTTTAGAAAGCATCTGTTCACTTGCAACTGAGTGGTCCTTTTGGTGAAATCCCAGCATGAGCACTCTCCCCATGCTTGTGGATTAGAGTTTAGTTGTTTCACCATGCTTGGTTTGACAGTTCCTTCAGACTCAAAATCCAGTCGTAGTCAGAAAAAAAAGTCAACATTATTATTATTAGTGGAAGAAAAGAGCTGTTAGATCCCTTCGATATAATTTCAACTGCTCTAAATTTATGAATCGTTGTTAAAAAATAATGGCTTTGACTGACAATTGCACATGTCAGCAGACATAGAACAGCTGGAATGCTCTGCACCGCTGGTGAGAATGTTACTGGAGCCACTTCAGCTGTGTCCTCTGGAGCTGAATGCTTGCGACACTCATGGTCCAGTAACTTCACCCCCAGATACAGGCCCCGTGGAAAGCATACATGTGTGCATCAAAAGACATGTTGCTAATATATCTGTATAAATCCCACTAATATAGTAGTCACCTTGTTGGGAGGGTGAGAAGAGTATTTTCTGGGAAAAGGCATGAACAGGACTTCTGAATGCTAGTATCTTTCTGTTGCTCGATCTGGTTATAGGTACTAAATGTGTGTGAAAAGTAATCAAATGGCACATAGATTTTGTGTTCATATCTATAAGCATGACCTACCTATTTGCAAAATCTTACATGAAATTATGAACTGGAAAACATGGTGTTACATTTTTAAATTTTTACTTTTTTTCTGGCTTAATCGAAATATAATAGATAATTCGAGCTCATATTTACATTGTACAATTTGATAAGGTTTTTTTTCCATTATAGCTGGCATACAATAATATACCAGTTTCAGTTGTACAGTATAGTGATCAGATATCCCCATAACTCACAGAGCAATCACCTCACTAAATCTAGTACCGCTCTCCTCCCTTACACATTTATAACAACATTATTAACCCTCTTCCTCTCCTACATTCTATATCTCCATGTCTATTCTGCAACTATCCACTCGGACCTCTTAATCTCTTTGCCTTTTTTTTTTTTTTTGCATTCCCCCAATCCCCCTCCCATCTAGTAGCCCTCAAAATATTCTCTATATCTATGAGTTTATTTCCGCTTTTGCTGTTGTTGATGATTTTGTTCTTTAGATTCCACATGTACGTGAAATCATGCAATATTTATCTTTCTCTATCTGACCCATTTCATTCAGTGCGATACCTCTAGGCCCATCAAGGCAATATCTTTTCCTATTCTCTTCCTTTTAGTCTGTGTGTATCTTTTAATCTGAAGTGAGTCTCCTGTAAGCAGCATATGTAGGAGTCTTGTTTTCTTATCTATTTAGCCACTCTATCTTTTGGTTAGAGCACTTAATTCTTTTCCATTTGAGGTACTTGTTTATAGATATGTAGTTATTATCAATTTTTATTCATGTTTTTGATACATTTTCTGTAATACTGGCTTGGAGTTGATGAATTCTTTCAGCTTATTTTTGTCTGGGAAGCTCTTTATCTATCCTTTGATTTTAAATGATAGCTTTACTGGATAAAATATTCTCGATTATAGATCCCAGATTTTCAACATGTGGAATATTCTGTGCCAAGCCCTTCTGTCCTGCATGGTTTTTTTCAAGAAATCAGCTGCCAGTCTTATGGGTGCTCCCTTATAAATAACTAAATGCTTTTTTCTTGCTGCTTTTAAGATCCTATCTTTGTCTTTAAACTTTGGCATTTTAAATATGATGTGTCTTTGTGTGGCTCTCTTTGGGTTCCTCTTCCTTGGGACTCTCTGAGCTTCCTGGGGCTGTATGTCTATTTCCTTCACAGGGTGAGAGTAGTTTCCATCATTATTTCTTCAAATAGCTCTTCAATGTCTTGTTTTCCTTCAAGTACCCCCATGGCATGGATATTTTTATATTTAATTTTGTCCCATAGGCTCCTTAAATTATTGTTATAGTGCTGGCCTCTTTTTTATTTTTTATTTTTTTTGCAATTCTGATTGTGTGTCCTTGGCTTCCTCCTCCTCTATATCAGTGGTTCAATCTTGTTCTTTTTCCACTCTGTTGATTCCCTCTAATACACTCTTCATCTCAGATAATATGTTCTTCATTTCTAACTGGTTCTCTTTTATAATTTTCATTTCCATTTTTATGTTTTTTATCTCTTTGTTGGAGTTCTCTACACTTCTCAAAAGTTCACTGAACATCTTTATAACCAGTGTTTTGAACTCTGCATTTGTTAGATTACTTGACTCCATTATATCTGGATCTCTGTGCTATTCTCTCATATGGTTTCTGCGTCTTTGTCTTCCCATTTTGGCTGCCTTTCCATGTCTGTTTCTGTGTAGTAAGCAAAGCTCCTAAGTCTCCCAGTCTTATTAGTGCGGATTTGTGAAGTAGGTGTCCAGTGGCACAGTCCTGAGAGGGTTCAGCTACAGGCCAAATTTAGCCCAAGCCTCTACCCCTCCAGGGCCACCTGTTAAGATTCAGCAAGCAATCCACAGATGCTGTGCTTATAGTTGCCTCAAAAGGCCACACCAGAAATGGAGGCCAGCTGCCACCAGTGTGAGTCGGCTCTGCTTAGCAAGGAGCACCTGACTCTGAGGACACACCTGGATATGGCTTGGGTGGAACCACGAGTTGGGAGAGGTGGAGTTTCAGGGAATCCTCTGGTCAGAGCAACAGCTGTTATCCAGTTTGGTGAAGTCTCAGGTATGGCAATGCTGCATCTGCACACTGGTAGGGGAGGGTTCAACAGAAGAACAATGGATACCTCTGGCACTACTGTCTGGATAAAATCCTCTGGCCCTCACTCAGACAAGTCAGTGATCCCCTGTAAGTCCCTGTGGCCCCGTGTAGTCGACCTCGTGCTGTTGCTCAGAGTGAGCAGGTCCATCACCGCAAAAGTTTGTTCAGGGACACGGCCCCTTTAAGAGGTATCTGCAGCTGTTACAGCCTCTGTCTCCTGTTGCAGGGTGATTTCTTAGTTCTCTCCCTAGTTGTATGGTTTGTTCATCTAGATCCCAGGTGACTTTCCTTGCTGTTTGCTCCATGTTTCTGTCACAACTTTGATTTGGTTGCAAGAGGGATGAACAAAACTTCTATCATCTATGCCATTTTTTTCTCCTCCCAAAAACGGCTTAAATTTTTTCATTACTTCTTGTACCAAGAAAGTTTTTTCTCCATGACTATCAAGAATTGAAGGTTATAATTTTAAATATTATGTTGCAGATATTTTAGACATAAAATTTGATTTTAAAAAGTTAGACAAAGAGAAGCTCTAGTTTTTCATTTAAAAAAATCACACTTGTTATTATGAAATTTTACACAAATTCAGCATTTATATCTGCCCCAATATTTTGTTTTTATTTTTCTTCTCATAATTTATGATATCTTAGATTTTATGTTTTTATTTTTATTTTTACAACAATATTATATAAAGGGAATGTGAATAATTATTATCTACAAAGCTAAATTTAAAATTATTCACACGTCCTCAAGTTGACTCCAAAGAGCTATATAAATATCCTTTTTTTATGTGTATCAGGGTGGGACAAAGATTAGGAAGCGTAACTAATTTAACATAATTTGCTTTTTAGGCCAGAACTTCTAAACCTTGTGTATCTGCCTTTATTCTAGTGTTTTGGTATCCTGAGATCACATCTGCTCCCACCTCTGAGCTGTGGCCTGACCCAGATATGCCCAGAGTGATAACTGCTCTCCTGGAGGGGACAATGGTGCTCCATGCACAGCTGTTGTCCCTTTAATGTCAATTCTGATGGGATCTGGAGAAAAGGCTAGTGGTGACATTAAAAAAGGAAGCTTTAGATGCAAATGTGTTCAAACTCAGGTACACTAGAATCTGAGAGTTTCTAAATACCCTACACTTGCTGAGTTGTTTCCAAACCATGAAGTCCCTTTGAAATTGATTATTTGCATGGTAATTCTTCCTCTGTAAAATCACTGGGAGACATAACCACTGCCATCAGACTGAACTTACTCTCTAAGACAAAAAATATAAAGCTGACCTTAAAAACCTCTAAGTGGCTTCCCATTCCTAAAGGATAAAATCCCAAACTCTTTAGACTAACATACTACTCTCTGCCTCCCTCTTCAGCCTTTTCTAAGTAAAAGGAAATATCAAAAAGAAGTACACTTGGAAATCAGAGTCTTGGAGAAGAAGCAAGAAATGAAAATTTAGTGGAGGGGAGTACAGTCAGGTCCCTGTGTTTGATCAACATGGTCACACAATGCTTATGTCACCTTAACTCATAGAAGGGTGGGACTTAAAAAATGCCTTCACCACTGTTGGTGTAATTTGGCTTGTGTTATATGGGCTTGAATCAGGGCCAGGTCTTTAAAGCTATTATAGAAGATGGATTTCCAAGTCTTAAAGAACATTAATCATCAGTGCTCTAGTGGGAAGTATTAATAGGAATGCATAGGTTTTAAATAGACAGATCGTGGGCACAACCTTAACAGGTGAGGACAGAGGCATAAGGCAATGCATTAAAAGGGGCAGGGCTGAAAAAGACAGAGCAGACAGGCAGAGGGCAGTTTGTTTAGGAAGAAGGTAGACCCTATAGCTGAATTGGCACCAGTGACCAACTTTTGTGCAAATGTTCCAGTCTTAGCACCCAGTAATTGCAGAACCAGTGCGCATCGCACTCTGTAAAGCACCATTATGACTATTTAAAAAGCAAACATGAAGCCCTGCCTCAGGTATGGCCCTAGTGGGCTCTAAGGGTTAATACAATGGGGTACCATCTTCTTCAGGTTTAAGTTCTAAAGCCAGCAATCAACATGTAAGGCAAAAATCACAGTCAAAACTGCCCTTAGAAAATGCCTTAGAAAGGTAACATATTGAGACAACAGTCTTTCAGTAAGTCTAACACAATTTTTCCCCTGGCACAGGAATTGATCACTGTGAATTAAATGGAGGAGAATTCAATGATTTGGAATTCTGCACAGAAGATTTGTCTCTCCTTTTCTTCATCTGCTAATTTATTTAATCATTATTTATATCAGTTTAAATTTATGATACACTTATTTTATATTTTGGGTTATAATGCGATATTACTTTATTTTCTTGCTCAAATTTCTCCAGCTTTGGCCACTAGGAGCTCTTTCAGTCGACTCCTGTGCCCTTTGATACATCCCCATTAATGTGGGTTTTTCTTTTCTCACACTTTCTTACTTTCTGGCCCTACCAGATACTCTAGGTTTATCTTGCATATTTCTTGTCTCAGGTTTAGAATTAGCCATTTCTCCAAGGAACCCTGCTTCCTTTTGTTGAAGAGTGGTATTGGAAACTAAGACCTCAGCCCTATGTGTGCTGTTGCTACTGGAGTGTTGTTTCTTTTAGGCCTCAACAGATGATAAAACAAATAAATATATGTGCGTGTACTAACCTTCATATATACATATAGCTATAAATATTACTCTCTGTGTAACTATCTGAATCTATATTACATTAAAAATGATGTCTCCAACTGTAATCCTTATTCGGTGGATCATTCTAGTCTCCTCCCCTTGTTTATCTGTGAATTCCAACTCCAATGGTGAAAAACCTGGCTCCCATCACCCACTACCAGTTTATTTAGTTGTTCAATTTCAGCATACAGATAGAGCAGTCTCAGGATTGTTAACCCATATCCTCATGGGAAATCACTTTATCACTGCAGTACCATGCATTTTTGCAGTTCCCTTGTTTTTAGTCTTACAGATTCCATGATTTTCCAAAGTGACTAAGTCAGCACCTTTCCCTCCATTCCTGTCAGTGAGGTTGTTTCATACCTTTCCAATACAGTATGTTAGATCCTCTGGTCACAACCTGCATTCTTTCCTGGGATCTTCCTGAGAGTATTTTTTACTCCCTTCTATAAACTTGATGTAACTGGTATAAATCTACTCTCTCCACCACCCAATTATAGTGATAATACTTTACCCTTTATAGCTTTAAACACATTTAGACCTCTGTGCTTGGTTTATCAACTCTAAATGATATCTTCTGACTGCCAGCACTAAATATTGAGGAAATCAGTATACTTACCCTACTTCCCACCTTCTTTCTCTTTCTTAACTTTTGTTAGTTATATTATTTCTTCACTGCCAGAGTTTATAATACTTACATTCTGTTCTGTAACCATAATCCTCACACTTGTTTTCAAGTTAGTCCCACATTTAAATGGATTCCACAGTCCTTAACGGTCCTTTCAGAGTTGGTTCTCCACTTATCCCCTATTAGCATCTTTTAAAAAGGGTTATGAAAACTGTAGTTCCTAAATTCTTGCACACTCAAAGACATTCTTATGTTGGCTTTGTACAGAAATACAGTTTGTCTGGGTATGTTTTATTTTAAAAGATTTTTATTAAAATATAACTAACATACAATATTTATTAGTTTCAGGTGTACACTACAATTATCCAACATTTATATACCTGAAAAAGTGGTCACCATGATAAGTCCAGCAACCATTGGACACTGAACAACACTATCACATTATTGACTGAATTCCCTATGCTGTACACCACATCCCCATGACTTATTTGTTTTATACCTGGAACTTTGAACCTTTTACTCCTCTTTAGCTCCCGCTCTGTTTTGATTTTTCATTTTCAGTTGACATTCAATATTATTTTATATTACTTTCAGGTATATAGCATAGTGGTTAGACATTTATTTAATTTATGAATCGACCCCCCTGACTAATCTAGTACCCACCTGACATTATATATAGTTGTTACCATATTACTGACTATATTTCTTATGCTTTACATCCACGTGACTATTTCATAACTACCGATCTGTTCTCCCTAATCACTTCACTTTTTCACCCACCCTGCCAACCCCAATTCTGTCAGGCAGCCATCAGTTTGTCCCCTGCATCTCTGGGTCTGTTTCTGTTTTGTTTGTTTCTTTATTTCGTTCTTTAGATTTTACATGTAAGTGAGATCATATGGTATTTCTCTCTGTCTGACTTATTTCATTTATTATGATACCAGGTCTATCCATGTTGTCACAAATAGTAAAATTTCATTCTTTTTATGGCTGAGTAATATTCCAGTCATCTATTAATGGGCACTTAGGTGGTTTCCATGTCTTGACTATTGTAAATAATGCTGACATGAACATAGGGATGCATATACCTTCACAAAACACTTTTCGAATTAGTGTTTTGGATTTCTTCAGATAAATACCCAGAAGTGCAATTGCTGGCTCATATGGTAGTTCTATTTTTAGTTTTTTGGGGAACCTCTAAATTGTTCTCAATAGTGGCTGTGCCAATTTGCAATCCTACCAGCGGTTCATGAGGGTTCCCTTTTCTCCACATCTTTGCCAACACTTGTTTTTGATTTATTGATGATAGCCATTCTGACAGGAGTGAGGTGATATCTCACTGTGGTTTTAATTTGTATTTCTCTGATGATTAGAAACATTGAGCATCTTTTCATATGTCTATTGGCCATCTGTATCTCCTCTTTGAGAAATGTCTATTCAGGTCCTCTGCCCACTTTTTAATTGGATCGTTAATATTTTTGGTGTTAAGTTGTATGAGTTCTTTATAAATTTTGGATATTTATCCACTATCAGATGCATCTTTGGCAAACATCTTCTCCCATTCAGTAGGTCATCTTTTTGTTTTGTTAATGGTTTCCTTTGCTTTGCAAATACTTTTTAGTTTGATGTAGTTCCATTTGTTTATTTTTTTGTTTTCCTTGCCTGAGGTAACATTGCTAAGAGCAGTGTTAGAGAGTTTACTGCCTATGTTTTCTCCTAGGAGCTTTATGGTTTTTTTGTCTTACATTTAAGTCTTTAATCCATTTTGAGTTTATTCTTATATATGGCATAAGAAGGTAGTCTAGTTTCATTTTTTTTTACTTTTTTTTTTTTTTGCTTTTTTCTGTCCAATTTTCCCAACACCATTTATTGAATAAACTGTCTTCACCCCATTGTATATTCTTTCCTACTTTGTCATAGATTAATTGACCATATAGGTATGGATTTACTTCTGGACTCTCAATTCTGTTCCATTGACCTATGTGTCTGTTTTTATGCCAGTACCATGCTGTATTGATTACTATAGCCTTATAGTATAGTTTGATAGCAGGTATTGTGATACCTCCAACTTTGGTCTTCTTTCTCAAGATCGTTGTGACTATTTGGGTTTTTTCGTGACTCTAAATAAATTTTAGAATTATTTGTTCAAATTCTCTGACGAATGCCATTGATAAAGATTGCATTGAATCTATAGATTGCTTTGGGTAGTATGGACATTTAAATTATGTTAATTATGTTAATTCTTCCTATCCATGAGCACAATATATGCTTCCATTTGTTTGTATCTTCTTTAACTTCCTTCTTCAATGATCAGAAAGAAACTGAAGTAACACAGACAACCTTCAGGGGAATTGGGCTGCAAAGTAAAGACATAGAGTGGTAGAAATTAAGAGAATGTTGTTTTGTTTTGTTTTTTAAGCTGTGAGCAACAACAGCATACTTGTGACCAGATGAGAATGACCCAGTAGAGAAGGAAACACTGGAGTGATTTCTTTGAGTGAGAGAGAGAAGATAGTATCTGATATACAAGGAGAGGCATTGCCTTTAGATAAAAGTAAATAGTAATTACAGCATCTATGGTAACAGAGTATGTGAGTGCAGATGGTAAAGGCACATTAGATGTGGCTGTGGGAGTGTGTAAAAGCTACAAATGAAGATTCTAAGATGCCTGAGGTAGGAAGCAAGGTTGTCAGTTGAGTGGAGGAGGCATCAGCTATTTGAGGAGAAAGGAGGTGTGAAATAACTGTCTAGCAGAATAGGGAGTGAATGGACAAGGGAAGTAGAATATAAATCCTGGATAGCATCTAGGATCCAATTGAAGCTCTTGACAAGCATTGAAAGTGTTTTTCTTCAGCTTTTTCAGCTCTGTGAGCATAACCCCAGAACAGGGAGAGAGGTAGATTTAATCAGTTTTGAGTTATGGCCAAGTGAGTATGATATAGTAAAAGAAATAAGGAAAGAGAGGATATGATGATAATTATTGGTCATGGAAAGTAAGCTGGATAAGGATGAAACAAAGGGCAAGAAAGATAGTACAAAAGCGACAAGATTAATGCGTTGGTTCTGGTAGGTCAAATGAATGTTGGAGAGACAATAAAGGATAGTAGTCAGAAGTGAAATGGGTGAAAACAGATTACGTCATGGAAACGGTTTCCAGTACTGACAAGGCAGGGCCCCTCAAGACAGCTTTGGTAATGGATCAGGTCTTTTTCTTTTATCCTCTCACCCAATCTGTTGCAAACTACTCACCCTCTTCCACACATACATCATGAGAACAAATGGAAAGTTTGTTTAAAAAGACATAAAATACAATGATCAAAAAAGCACTGATGACATTGTTGAATGTCCTAGCATTGTCAAATTGCTATAAAATCTTTAAAATGTTTACTTTAGAATTTCTGTTCTTATCTCATGTGGACCACTAATAAAAGTTGCTTGCTAGCACTAGCCCATGGCCCACATTAAGCAGGGCTGATCTCGGATGTGACCATAGAAATGAGTGGCTGAGGTGGTATAAAGGCAAAATTTATTGGAAAAGTGCAAGAAAGTAAAAGACCAGAGGTTGAAAAGATCACCTACATGTCTATTGAAATCACCCAGCATTAAGATAGGAATAATGTTAGAGAGTGGGATTTTGAACCAAGAGCTAAAATTGTCAGGAAATAAATGAGGTATGCCCAAGGGGAGCAGATGACAGCAATGATGGGGTAGTGGATGATATAAGCTCATAGATGATATTTAAAGCTGAAGTTTGGAGAGAAGAGAGGCAGAATAATCTGGACACACCAGTGCAGAATAAGGACAACACTTGCCTCACCTCCTGCCCAGTGTGGAAGGGGGGGAAAAAAGCCACTCTTGACAGGGGATACAATGTTCCCAGAAGAAAGATTTCCATTAGAGCAGGAAGGAAGGATCATATAAAGAAGTTGAAGATATGGGGAAACTTGGTTGTTGCCTGGTAGAAGAAAGTTTTTATGTATAGGCATTGGTGGGAAAAGGATAGAACAAGGAACGTGCAGGGCTTTTCTCGGATTGAGTGCAAGAGATAAGGGATGAGCTGGGTCTCCATGGCTTCTTAAACATGAGTAAAGGGCATAATGATGGAAGTCCTGGATTTAAGGCAGGTAGTGGAAGCAGGGTTGAGTGTTCATTGTAGATAGAAATGGGAGGTCTGGGGATCTCTCCAGACCCTCATCCACGGAGGTAAGGAGGTCTGAGGAAGCTGGGTCTCTTCTTGATCTCAATGATGGGGATAAAAGGCCTAAGAAGGAGTGTGTCTCAAGACTTCTAGCAAAGAGGGTCCAGGGAAGATACCACCAACCTACATAACCCTTTCTTGCTGTTGCACATAGGAAGCCATTGATTTTCGTATCTCAGGATGCAACACTTATTTTGGGAAAGTGTTCTATGCTGATTACTTTCTGATCTCTGCAGTTGCAAGTATCCTCCACCCATGCTTTTTCTGTAGTTGGGACTGACCTCTGGCTGTTCTAACCCCATATTTTGGTTTCAGGTTTCAGAGCAATCTTAGCTTTCCTGATAATGAATCTGCATTTCTGTTTCTCGATCTCCTTATTTTGAATATATCATATTAAAAAGAAAGATTGACTCTACTCCATTATTTTAGAACTGAAATTTCCCTTTTTCATCTGTGAAAAACCCTTATAGTACCTCATTCTTCAAATGTTCTTAGAGAAGCCTGAATGTTTATACCTATAGGTCTTTTCTCATATGTTGACAATTTCTCTTTAAAAGAACCCTCTAACATCCTGCCTTTGAGATAATAGGTCTGATTGTCAACATCCTAGGAGCCCAGCAGGAAGACACCAGGAATCCCCCCATTAGTAGGTTGACTTTTGTTCAATTCCCCTGTTTTATAGTAAGGTCTCATCTATGCCTGGTGTCTCTGAGCAGAAAATTTCTCTGGTTCACATTCTTCATTCCTAGGGCTGAGTAGGAGTTGATGGACAACACTGGACAGGAGAGAGGCCTTAGGGTTCTAGCCGCTCCTTCCTTATATGAATATCCCTGTAATATACACCATCTCTTACCCCTTCAGGAAATTATATTCTCCCAAACGGCCACACCTATGTATAGCCCACCCCACAAACACTTTTTACAAACTAATGTTGACACACCTCAACTGAGGCGGGGGGGGAGGGGGGGCGGGGAGGGCATGGCAGGGTCTCTGTTTCTTCCTCTTGGTTCTGGGTAGAATTTTGTAACTGCTATGGCCAACAGAATGCAGCAAAAGTGATGCTCTGTGACTTCTGAGCTAGGTCATAGAAGGTGATATGACTCCATTCTGCTTCTTTGTTCTCTTTTGGGATACTTACCATAGAACCCAGTTGTGAGGAAACCCAGGGCACATGGGAATGTTCTGCCCAACAGCCCCAGCTAAGGTCCCAGCCAACACCCAGCATTAACCACCAGAGATACCTCCTCAGGTGCCTCCAGCCCTCACTTTTGAGGCTTCTAGCTGAGCTCCAGACATTGTGGAGCAGAGACTAGCCATCCTCACAATGCCCTGTGTGAATTTATCACAGTCCCACAGGAACCATGATAAAAAAATAATAATAATAATTACATTTGTATTAAATCACTAAGTTTTGGGGGTAATTTGTTACTCAGAAGGAGATAACTAATACATCCCTGTCTTCATCAGTCTCTTGTACCTCTAATTTTTAAGGCTTTTCAGTGTTCTGATGCAAAACCCAGCTTCCTCCTTTTTTTTTTTATCCCCTTGCTTTTTCCCCACAAACCTGCTTCCCACTGCAGCATTTCGTTATACCTTTCTCTGATCTATTAAGTCCATTCTCACTGTCTGTCTCCTTTTCCACTTTCAAAACTGTGCGACATCTCTGCATGTTGTCATTTCTCCTGTTCTCTGTATTCTATTCGGGTTTTCTTCGGTCTTTTCAATCCCTATGTGTATATTTTAGTGGAGTCAGGGGTGAGTGGGGATAAATACATGTATTCAATCTACATGTCTCCCGTCTCTGATCAGTTCGAACCCAAGATTATTTGATTCTTTTCTGAACCCTTACAACATCCTATGATTTAATTTTGTGGCAAAAAAATAGAAATGAATTCTAGCTAGTTTATATACACACATATACAAAGCATTATGAGATTTTCCAGCAGTCGGAGGGAGAGTTCAATGGCCAAGACATGGGGAGGGAATAAGATAGAAAGTCTCCACTGGGTGTTCACAGATCTCTCTTTGTCTAGAGTAGTGCTGCCCAAAAGACAGAACATGAGCCACAGATATCATTTTACATTTTCTAGTACCACATCAGAAAAGAAAAAGAAAAAAGAAAAGAAAAAATAAACAGGCAAAATTAATTTTCATGTATTTTATTTTCCCCAATATATTAAAATAAATATAAAAATGTATTAACAAGATATTTTACGTTTTGACCAGCTACCAAATTGAACAGTCAGGTATGGATCATAATTGTTATTGCTCTTGAAGGAACTTAGCTCCAGAAATTTTTTTGTCTGTTTCTCTATGTTTTGTTAGATTTTCAGGAGAGAGAATCTCATTGTTCCATCTTAGGCCTATCCTGGGCCAATCAGCTATGTCCAGGAGCCATCATTTAATATCAAAGGCTTGGCCAATGGGGGCCATCTTGGGTACCACAGAAGGTGGAGCTGTAAGTCAGGTAGCTATCCCAAGAGAGAGAGAGAAATACACTCTTGCAAAAATTTAATCATTTTTTTTAATTTTGGTAATTTTTTTTTTTTATTTTCTGCATTTCCTGAAGCTTTGACATCTTGGGGCCTTCTTGAACTTTGAGATACTTCCCCTCTCAGGGCTAGAGATAGTAAAGGACTCACTTGCAAATGTGCCTTTCATATGTAACCCACCAGTTCAGAGTTCATACCCCAGCCACCTCCTTTTATCAGGTTCTAACACTCAGACCAGGGACCAGAAAACTAGGGACACCTTCTATGCCCCAGAACCTACTGAAATGATCAAACTAGACAATGTTAAGCCTGCTTGCTCTATCTCACCCATTCCTTCTCTTGGAAACACATCAAAGGCACTTGCTCCCATTTCCGCTTTCTCTCCCTCTGCCTCCTGACCAATGCTGGTTCTTCCCTGAGTGGCCCTGTATGTTGTATTTCTTGTTTCTAGGGAAATGTGAATATAAACTTTTTCCTTTGTGACAGTCATTTTCATGGCTGTGTGTCTTACCATACCTGATTAAAACAAATTCTGGGTACATTTTAAAACAAATTTGCACATTTCACAAGGTTTCCAAATATAAGATGGTACTCAGTGAATACTCTTCTTCCAATTTGCCCAAGTTCTCCTTGTGTCCCAGAATAAGCTCTGTCTTAGTTTTTCATGAATCTTTCCAGAATTTAAGAATATATAAATAAATACAAATATTTTTCTTCCTTTTTAGCAAAAAGATAATGCAATATACCCACTGAAATAGTTTTAATCATCTCATTGGTATCACTTCTGTTCTTGATGTCCTTGTAGAATTTTTTAAAAAATTCTTGTATAATCATGTATAGTTTATCTAATTTTTACATTAGTATTATTTTTTAATTTGCCACACTCATAGATTTCCACTCTTGTCACATTTTAAATTAATGGAGGAGAAAGTGGTATCTTATTTATCTTTGACAGTGCTTCCCACGTGGTCAGTAAAAGGGAACTAAATTGAAAAAGACGATGAATAGACCTTGGTGGAATAAGTGAATTATATTAGTGAAATATTTTCAACATCTATCCATAGTATTTATAAACACTATGCTTTTAAAATTATTTAAAATATATAGTTGTCTTAATTGTCTGTTTTTGTTTAAAACTTTTTTTTTTTTTCATTTTAAGGATAAGCCGATAGTCTTTGGGAGCTTGGAAGAAGATTAAGTGTAAAAATCATATCAGAATGTCATTCAAACCTAACATATGTAAATAACTTGAGGTCCTCAAATAAATGAGTCAAGGTTTAGTATTTTTCTTACAAGGAATGGACTTACATTTTTATTTGGAAACTTTCTGTGAAAAACATGAAGGCATAAGACAAAGCAAGCATAAATCAAACTAATATGGGGACAAAAAGAAACAATATGTTCACAGAAAGTTCTATTAGAAGCTAAATGTCACATAAAACCTCTGCTCCTCTGTTCATTCTGCTATGAATTCTGATCCATGCTTTTTCATAGTCCCTGGTGAGTTTTTCCTTTAGAAGTGGTCTTTAGTAACTAAGGTCTAATCCCCTCCCAATCCCACGGTGGGGTAACACGTCTTTTTAAAAACCTTTTACTCTTATGGAAAATGGTCATTTGTTCTAAAGCAACTGCATTTTCACCATGCAGGACAAAACATAACCCAGAATTTGGTGTATTTCAAGTATCACCATTCCCTTTGTTACCGACAGCAAATATTTATCAAGGGCAGGAGCCACATCTTTTCTCCCGTGTGTACCTGGAGCCTAGCACAGTGCCCTGTTTGTCAAGTGAAGATAAGAAACCTGCTCTCAAGGAACCAACAGTCGACAGTGAAGTTTAGCACTTTGTACAACTCCACCTAGGCATACAGAAAGCAGATTAAAATAATTTCTTCGATTTTTAAAGCATTTTAAAACCCTGGAGTAGTAATACTTAACACAAGTCAAAGTACGAATCTGAAGTATACGGCTTAATGAACTTTTACAAATGAATACATTCATGAAAACATCACCCAGATCCAGATAGAGCACATTTCTAGCACTCACAATACACCTTACGTCCCTTTCCAGTCACGATCTTGCCTGTATCATCTTCGACAGCATCTCACCTGTTTTTTAACATTATGTAAATGTAATCATCCATTGTCATCTCTTTTATGTCTGGCCTCTTCACTTAATGTTCTGTGAGAGTCATCCATGTCATTGCACATACCACTAGTTTGCTCTTTTTCAGCACTAGGCAACGTTTCTTAGTATGAACATAGCACAATTTACATATCCATTCTCCTGAATGAATACTTGGGAAGCTTCCAGTTTAGGTTGTTATAAATAAAGTGCTATGAACATTCATATACATATCTTTTTTAAAAAATATTTTATTTTATTTATTTACTTTTTTGATGTACCATTTCATGAATTTTAACGTATGTGTAGAATTATACAACTACCAATCAAGATACAGTTCCATAGTCCCAAAGAACTCCCTGCCAATCCTCACCTCTAATCCCTGACAACCACCAATCTAGTCTCCAACACTACAGCTTTGACTTTTTGAGAATGTCATGTAGATGGAATTGTATAGTATGTAACCATTCGAGGCTGGCTTCTTCCACTCAGATATTTCCTTTGATATCCACCAATAGTCCTTTTTCTTGCTAACATTATTACAAGTATTCTGCTGGAAACAAGCACTAATTTCTATTGGGCATATTTTCAGGAGAGGAATTGCTTGGACATAGTTTCATCATATGTTGAACTTTAGCAGGTACAGCCAATATTTTTCCAAAGCAGTTGAGCCAGCAATGTAAGAGTGTTCCAATAGCTTCCTGTCTTCGCCTGCATTTGGGAAATATTCTGGTGAGTATGATTGTACATTTCAGTCATTCTTATAGGTGTGAATGTAAATCAGACTTTAAAGTTTGTCATAAATCATGGAAAGAATTAGTCATCTTCTGTAGCAGATGCTGTTGGTGCCCTACCCGGATCCCCTGGGATCCCTTTTACTGTCCCACAGCTGCTGCAGGTGCTGTGGCTAACAGCTTACACCTGCAACTTTATCCAGCTCGGGCCCTTGGGCCATAAGAGCTGCCACACAGTTTCCACCCCCAACACACTAGGGTGGTCACAGGCAATCACTGACTGTTATGGGGTGCAAGAGCCAAGTTCCCTTGCCTCAAGGCAAACGGACTCACAATGTTACAATTTACACTTATGAGCTCCCCATGGGATCAGGCACAGTGACTTCACCTGAAGCCACATTCGTATTTGGCTATTCCTCCTGCCCCATCCTGCTCCCCTCACTCCCTGGGGTTTTTCTGTGAGCACCCTCCCGATAAAGAAATTGGACAAGAAACCCCATTTTCGGCTCCGTTTCTAAGGAACCTGACCCCAGACAACTTTGCAGCATCTATTTCTCCATCCTCCATCCCAAAAGACCCCTTATTTTGTGTGTACTGTTAGAAAAACTAGACATTTGACTGTAACTCACAGAAAACCTGATAAGCAGTTGCTTAAACAAGTGTTTGTGTGTTTCCTCCAAGCAACTTTGCCTTAATGTGACAAGTGCCAGGTAAGTGGCAGGTTTCCAGACGGAACTATGAGATAAATGAAATTACCCTTGACAATCCATCCCACTGGCTCTGCAAGAAGTCTGGATCACCTGTGTTGATCCCTCCCTCTACTTGCTTCCCCCCGCCCCCCGCCCATGTGTCCCAGTGACCTTGGAATGCTCGCTCCAATCATTTTCAATATAAAACTTAAAATTTTGAGGTTCTTGGGGTGCTTCAAAGATTCTGCACACATAAATTGATATTTTATGCCAAACAATAGAAAATTTTAATTCCTGAGGTTTTTATCATTAGTCAAATTAATAACTAGGCAGTAAATTTCATTAAATTTTTAAAGACATCCTTCTAGTTATTTCTCTTTCTAGAAAGTGATTATATAAACTCATCTGTGCTCAGGTCTTAATGACAGTCATTAATTCTTTGGTTTAATCAGTGCTTATTGAGGGCCTGACCCAGGATCTAAATTAGGTGTGGGGATTACAAATATGAATAATACATTACCTCTCTTTTAAAGACCTTGCGTGAACACATATGATTGCACTTTTTCTCTATTGTAATTGTCAGTTAACTGGTCTATATTGTTCGTTTAGATTGTAAGCTTCTTGAAGTCAGGAATATGTTTTATCTCTGTGCTCCTATAAATAGCAGAGTGACTGGAACATCGCACATATGTTTGTGGAAAACAGAGTGGCAGAGGGGGATGAGGGAAGATAAAGAAAGACAAGCAGGAAGGAAAGAAGGTGGAATAAATTAAATAGGCCGCCAATTCTTTGTGCTTTCCTCACTGAGAGATCGAGTCTATTTCCACACCCCTTGCACCTGCAACGACCTTATGACTTGCCTTAACCAGTAGAATGCAGCAGATGTAATGCCGTTCCAGGCCTATGCTTTAAAAGGTCTAGAAGCTTCTGCTTTTGCTCTCTAGGGGAAGCCAGCCCCTCATAAGAAGTCCAACTACCCTAAGACTACCATGCTATGGGGAAGCCCATGAGAACCCCGTGGAGAGACCATGCAGAGAAGAACTGAGGAACCCAGCCGACAGCAAGGACTGAAGCTCAGATATGACCCCAGTTATTCCAACTGGACCTCAGCTATTTGAGCCATTACAGCTGAGACCCCAGACATCACAGAACAGAGATGAGCTATTCCCACTATGCTCTGATCAAGTTACTGACCCACAAAATCATGTTCAAATAAAGTGTTGTGTTAAGCCATTAAGCTTGGGAATGCATTTATTACATAGCAAAAGATACATGAAACTAGAGGTATTTGCCTTCAAAACGTCATTTCCAATAGTTTTTATTCTATTTAAGATATGTCTGTGGGAAGAGAGCAATTCTTAATATAAAGTAAAAGTTGTTATAATGAAGATACATGGGGTGAAAAAATATTTCTGACACATTCTTTATATTCTAATACGGATAAGGCATATGTTGATTAGTTATGTTGGATGCTTTGATCAGGGTAGAAGGGAAGCTAGGGAGCCCACCCCATGTATTGAAACTCAATTATCTACTATGGCCAGGGAGCTAAGATAAATGAATAAAGTGGGTTAATTATGGCAGGCGTAGGGAATGGTGAGAATGATGGATTGAGAGCCACTAGTATTCACTCAGTTCTAGCAAATTATAGTTATAAGGGAACAAGGACCCTGTGTTGCTGAATCATTCATCTTTTTCCCAGAAGCAAAATAGCCATATTTTTACATAAAATCTCTAGATTTTATATCTGGGCCAAAAAAATTTGTGGAGCTGCCAATATGAACATCCTGGTCTACTGAATGAGAGCACTGGCTGAGGTATCATGCTCAATGTACATTGCATGTATGTCTCTCCAGACATCCTGTGGCTTTTGATAATGGAAGTTGGCCTATCTATATGTTTTCCAGCAAAGTCCAACCAGAATAGACTCAGTGCTTGACATTCTAAGTGCTGGTGGAGATGTGGAGCAATCAAAGCCATCATATACTGCTAGTGGGAATGTGAACTGGTACGACCATTTTGGAGAATTGTTTGGTGTAAGACTGAGCATACACCTACCTTATCCCTCTGTCCCAGAAGTGTCACTCCAAGGTGAATACCCAAGAAAAATGCAATATATATTCACCAGGAGACATGTACTAGAACAGTGGTCCTCAACCTTTTTGGTACCAGGGATAGGTGCTCCTATGAGAATCTAATGCCTGATGATCTGAGGTGGAGCTGAGGTGATGTTGTTAGTGCTGGGGAACAGCTGCAAATACAGATGAAGCTTCGCTCACTGGCCCACCCTTCACCTCCTTCTGTGTGGCCTGGTTTCTAACAGGCCACAGATCGGTACTGGTCCATAGCCCAGGGGTTGGAGACCTCTGTACTAAAATGTGCATAGAAGCATTATTAGTAATAGTCAAACGCTGGAAGCAAATAGTGTTAATCAACAGTAAAATGGATAAACAATGTATCCATCAGGGAGTATTACACAGCAATTTAAACATCAATGGTTTTGGCATAATAGTGGCTACCCTTGACAGGAGGATAGTAACTCGATGCAGTTCAAGGGGACTTCCGGTGCACTGGTCATGCTCTGTTTCTCTTCTGTGAGCTGGTTACATAGGTGTATTCACTTTGTGAAAAAAGTCACTGAGCTGTATACTTCACTTTGCGCCCTTTTCTGCATGCATGTTCTATGTTAATACAACTTTTTAACAGCAAAATTTGAAATATATAACACTTCTCCTTCAACCTGGGTCAAAAGATGAGGACAACACCAACCTGGAGCAAGCCTCTAGCTACCTGGTATGGACATGTAGCATGAGAGAAAAATGAAGCCTTTGTTTTTCTAAATCATTAGAAGATTGTGTAGTGCTCTGGGGCAGCCTGCAAGTTGTCCTCTCAAATCTCATCTTAATTTTCCTGGATATAGGGCTGCCTTACAAGAAGCTGCATTTCGGTCTACATCTGTGTCACCCTGAATGTGCCTGATCTCATCTGATCTTGGAAGCCAAGCAGGGTCGGGCCTGGTTAGTACTTGGATGGGAGACCACCTTGGAATACCAGGTGCCGTAGGCATTTAAAAAAAAAAAAAAAGGGCTGCATTTCCCAGCCTCTCATATTGGGCCAGTGGGAAGTAGGCAGTATTGAAGGAGGTTAGCAATTTTCTGGTATCTCCCACATAGGATGAGCCACTTGCTGCAGACTTTTGCTTTTGCCCTTTCTCTTATGCTTGAATGTGGAGATGGGAAGGACTCATCTTTGACCATGCAGACAAGAATAACATCTTAGGGGATGGCAGAGCCACAAAATAGAAAGAAAACCTGTCTCTGGGTAACTATGTGACTCAGAATTACCCTGTCATCCTAAAAGAGCTAGAATGTTGACATGAGAGAAAAAAAATCTCTTATTTTGGATGCCATTTTTTAGAGCTTCTTTATTACAACAATTAAGCCTCTGCTCTTTCCCAGATGTTTCATAGTGCAGCTGACATCATACAACCACAAGCAGCAGGGACTTGGGGCTCATAGGCTGCAGCTGTGGAATTACCTAATGGGCTGAAGTCAGTCAGAATTAACATGTAATCTGGGACCTTCACAGCCATAGCTGTCAGATTGAAATATAGTGAAGTTGAAGCAGCAATTCTTAATGTGTGGCCCCCAGAACAGCAGCAGCAGCAGCAGCAGCAGCATTGGGAGCTTGTTAGAAATGCAAATTCTTGGGAGACATGTCAAGATGGTAAAGAAGGTAGAGACTGTGCACGTCTCCTTTTGTAATGACACCAAAATTGTAAACAAACTACAGAGCAACCAGCATGCGAAGTCACTTGAGGTCTGGGCTGAACAGAAGCCCTACAACTAGGGACAAAAATAAGAGATCACCTCAGATAAGTAGGAAGGATGGAGACATGAAATGGCCGGGTCCCACAACAACATGTGGCTGTCAAGAGTTGGGAGGGCTATCTTGGTTGTATAGCCCCCTCTCTACCTGAGGAGCAACGGGTCCTGGCCCCATGCTGGACTCCCCAGCACAGGGTTCCAGTGCCAGGAAGAGACGTCCCTACAACCTCTGGTTGTGAAAATGAGTGGAGGTTGTGGCTGAATGAGATGGAGGGCTGCGGGAGTCAAAGGCATACCTTTTAAAGGGCTCACACCTGGCCTTACTCGATGACAGACTCGCTCACTCACTTGTTCAGAGCTCCAGCACTGGGGCAGTGGCTCGAGGAGTACCAGGGAGATACAGGGAGACACTGAGTTGTCTGGCTTCAGGGCGAAGGCTGGAGGAGTGGCTTTACCCAGACACAAGTGCTGGCAGTATCCATGTTCCTTTGCTGAGCCCTCCCCGCTCACAGCATACAGACAAAGGTGCCACCATAGCTGAGTTGCCATCAACCTGGATAACACCGGTTATTCCACCCAGCTGATTCCCTGAGACGCTGCCTCTCCCAACTTGTGGATCCACCCAAGCCACCTCCACTAGTTTATTTCGTACAAATGCCTGTCTTGGATTATGCTGCGGACTTTTCTAAAATCTCTCAAAGCCTCACAAAATCCAAAGAAGCAGCATCTGGCTTTAGCATGCCCTGTACCTTGTGCTAGCAGCATCAAGCCCTACACTAGTGGCAGTCAGTCTTGGTTTCTAGCTTGGCCTCTCGAGGCACCTATAAGCCCAGCATGAGTGGCAGTCATCTGTGGATTGCTTGGTGACTCATATCAGGTGACCCTGGAGGTACACAGGCTTCAGCTGAACTTAGCTTGCAGCTGGACCCCTCCCAGGACTATTCCGCTGGGCCCCACAAGACCTACTACATAAAGCCAGGATACTAAGACCGGGAAACTTAGGAGCCCTACCTAATATCTAGAAATGGATACAGGGAGACAGCCAAAATGGGGAGACAAAGAAGCATGTGCCACATGAAAGAACAGAACATAGCTCCAGAAAAAGATCTAAACAAAATGGAGACAAGCAATCTACCAGGTGCAGAGTTCAAAACATTTGTTATAAGGATGCTCAGGAACTTAGGGAAAGAAGAGATGAACTCAGTAAGAACTTTCATAAAGAGATGAAGAGGACAGTAGAGGGAATCAACAGAGTGGATGAAGCGGAGGCTAGAATCACCAATACTGAAGACGAGGTAACAGAGGACATCTAGTCAGAACAGCAACAAGAAAAAATAATCCAAAAAAATTAAGAGTTTATGGAGCCTCTGGAACAACATCAAGCATAACAATGTTCACATCATAGGGGTACCAGAAGGAGAAGAGAGAGAGAGCAGGAAATTGAAAACCTATTTGAAGAAATAATGATGGAAAACTTTCCTAACCTAGTGAAGGAAGTAGACGTACAATCCCAGGAAGTTCAAAAAGACTCTCAAATAACATGAACTTAAAGAGGCCCACACCAAGACCTATTATAATTAAAATGCCAAAAGTTAAATAGAAAGAGGGAATCTTAAAAGCAACAGAGAAAAGCAATTAGTTACCTACAAGGGATCTTCTGTAAGACTGTAAGCCAATTTTTCAACAGGAACTTTGCAAGTCATAAGGGCTTGGCACAAAATATTCAAAGTGATGAAAACCTATGATCTACAACCAAGATTACTCTACCCAGAAAAGCTATCATTTGGAATCAATGGACAAGTAAAGAGCTTCCCAGACAAGAAAAAGCTAAAGGAGTTCATCACCAACAAGCCCATGTTACAGGAAATGTTGAAGGGACTTCTTTAAGAATGAGAAAAAATATGAATTAAAAATATAAATAAAGAATGACAATAACTATGTATCTATCAACAAGTACTTCAAATGAAAAAGAATTAAATACTCCGATCAAAAGATAGGATCGCTGAATGGATAAGAAAACAAGACCCTTATATATGCTCCCTTACAAGGGACTCACTTCAGATTGAAAGGCACACACAGATGGAAGGCAAAGGAATGAAAAAAATATTTCATGATGGACCTAGAGGGTATATTGTGCTGAGTGGAGTAAGTCAGATAGAGAAAGACAAATGCAATATGATTTCACATACATTTGTAATCTAAAGAACAAAACAAACAAACAAAAAACAGAAACAAACTTATAGATACAGAGAATATTTTGAGGTTGCCAGATGGGAGGGGGTGGGGAGGTTGGTGAAAAAGGGGGAAGGAATTAAGAAGTATAAATGAGTAGTTATAAAATAGTCATGGAGATATAAAGTGTGGCATAAGGGATATAGTCAATAATATTGTAATAACTATATATAGTGTCAGAGGGGCACTAGATTTATTGAGTGATCACTTTGTGAATTATATAGGTGTCTAATCACTATGTTGTACACCTGAAACTAATATAATGTTGTATGTCAGCTATAATTTTTAAAAAATGCAAAATCTTGAGTTCCATCTTGGATGGAAAAATCAGAGACTCTGTGGATGAGGCTCAGCAATGTGTGTGTTCACTAGCCCTCCAGGGATTCTAATGCACGCTCATGTTTGCCCTCCCCCTAAGCCTAAACACTGGCTTATGGGGGTGGTAGTGGGGAAGACAGCGGTGTGTGATCAGCAAGCTTTTTCTGTAAGGGGCCAGATAACACATTACATTTAGGATTCATGTCTCCTTTCAGCTCCTCTTGACTGTGACAGTTTTTCAGACTTCACTTATTTTTTATGATATTGTCATTTTTGAGCAGTACAGGCAGGTATTTTGTAGAATGTCCCCCATTTGGAATTTATCTGAAATTCTTCTCTTGATTAGACTGGGGTCATGGGTTTTGGGGAGGAAGACCACAGAGGTAAAGTGCCATTCTCATCATATCTCATCAACGGTGTATATTAGTCATAACTTGTCCCTGTTGATGTTGGTCTTGATCACCTGGCTGAGATAGTGTTTGTCAGGTTTTTCAACTGATATCACTCTCATGTTTTCCCTTTCCATACTGTTCTCTTTGGAAGGAAGTCACGGTGCAAGCCACACTTAAGGAGTGGAGAATTATACTTCACATTCTAGAGGAATTATCTCTGTTGTTACTTCACATCCTTGCCTTCTGTTCATGCCTCTAACCACACAGTCCTGCATCTGCTTGGGTTCCTTCCCCAGAGCTGCTCAGGCTAAGTTTCCTAGGACCTCCACAGTCAGGAAACACTTCTCCACTCTCAACTCCCTTGAAACTATTGGCCACATTCACCTTTCAAACCCTCTTCAAACCAGGACAACTGGAATCAGGCAATGAAGGCTTACATCTGGGCTATTGATGTCACTGGAAAGCTGCTCTCATTCCCCATCTCCGCATCTATAAAATGACAATAATAACAGTGTCGAACCTGTCCTGGGTATTTACTGCTGTGTAAAGACCCACTCCAAAATTGTGGAGCTCGAAACACTATTTATTATTTCCTATGATTCTGAGGAATTGATGGTCTCAGCTGGGTGGCTGTCCCTTGTGGTCCTTTGAGCGGTTGCAGTTAGATGGTTCCCAAGGCTTGGGTTACCTTCATGTACATGCTGAGTCTTAGACTGGGGTTTTGGGAGCAGCTGGGGCTAGTCAGGCATCTCTCTCTCTCTCTCTCTCTCTCTCTCTCTCTCTCTCTCACACACACACACTCTCTCTCTCTCTCTCTCTCTCTCTCTCTCTCTCTCTCTCTCTCTCTCTTCCTCTCTCCTTCTCCACCTCCAACATCATCTAAGTCAGAATTTCTCAAAATATTAATGTGTTGGGTGCTCATTTGTCTATAAGGAACAATAGAAGGCTTAAACAATAGAAGGCACTTTTTGCTCATTATAAAGAATATGAAAATGGACAGTTGCAGGCACTGTTTCAACTGCTCAAGGATGCCATCAAAGTCCCATGCTCTTGCTTTCTGCTCTGCCAATTCTGGCATCTGGGCTTTCATCAGGATGCTGGCACCCTCATGGTCCCAAGATGGCTGCCACACCTCTAGACCTCCAGTAGAACAGTTTGTTTAGGACTCATTGGATGTAACTATGTCACATGACTATAACTAGCTGAAAGGGATGCTGGGAAGAGAGAATGGAGCTTGGTACATTACTATTGCCCATAATATTGTAGGTCTGTTATCAAGGAAAATGTGGGAAATGGATATTTAGTAGGCAAAAAGATGTGTGCTACATTATGTCAGCCACACTATGTCTACAGCTCATTTGCAGTACTTGGTAGATATATGACAATGTTTGTGGATGGTGGCCATCACAGATTAGGAAGTCAGGACTCCAGTTTACCTCCTCTGAAGGAGATTCCTTACCCCTCACCCCGTGATAGAATGAACAACTATATCCTCTACCCAACAATACCCAGGGCAGACTTTTATCAAAGTACTTGAAAAACAGTAGGGTTCCTAAGTTTGCATTTCTCTCTCCTTCTCAATTGTGACCCTTTGAGGTCAGGAAACCAGATTTATTCACCTTTTAGTCCCCATTACCTAACATGCTGGAGAAATAAATGTGACATTGAATTATGGGTTTGGGGAAAGTTTTGGTAGTAGAAGATCTACTTAGGGAAAGTAAGAGGAGTCAGAAAGAGAGAAAACACACACACACACACTCTCTCTCTCTCTCTCTCTCACTCTTCCTCTCTCCTTCTCCACCTCCAACATCATCTAAGTCAGAATTTCAGGGTCAGTCACAAAATTCTCTTGAAAAAATAGCAATATAAAGGATATTTATTAGCAAGTAAGGTTACTTTTGCTGATTCAGTAAAAAGGAGAGTAAAAAAAGATACAGAAGGTGGTGAAAGAGATTCAAAACAAAGAAGAAGGAGAGCAAAAAGAAGGGAGAAAAGAAAGGAGAGAGAAAAGAAGAAAGGGAAGGTGGATATGTTAGTTTCCTGTGGCTGCTATAACAAATTACCACAAATTTAGTGGCTTAAACAACAAATTTATTCTCCCACAATTCTGTAGGCCAGAGTCTGAAATCAGTATTTTTGGGCTAGAATCATGGTGTCAGCAGAGTCATGCTCCCTCTGGAGATTCCAGAGGAGAATCTGTTCCTGCCCATTGCAGGATCTGGTGGCTGAAGGCATTCCTTACCATGTAGCCACATTGCTCTAGTCTCTACCTTCACGGTCACATGGTCTTGTCTTCTGTCCAGATGATCTCCCTCTGTCCCTCCCTTATAATGATGCTTGTCATGGCATATAGCAGCCCCCCCCCCCCAATAATCTAGGATAATCTCCTCGATTTAATCACATCTTCAAAGACCCTTTTTCCAAATAATATCACGTTCTCAGTTCCCAAGGATTGGAGCATGAATATCTTCAGGCTGCCCCAGTGAGAGAGAGGAATGAGAATAGGAGAGGACATCAACACATCAGCCTCTCCCACTTGAAACATCACCTTCCCTTAGAACAGTATTGCCCCAGAATCACTCTTTCTGAAATCACCTGAAAGATTTTAGCTCTATGTAGGCACCTCCCATTCTATCATATGGAGGCCACAGGAATGTAACTCTCATATTTCTGACTACATAGAGTGTGACTGACCCTGGGCCTCAGCCACTGCATTTTGAAATCCACCACTGAGTTAGGAAGGAGTTCATGCTTCCCATGAGATGCTTCAACCAGTGAATGAGCACAGCAGGGATACTGAGATAGGTGCACCTCCAGGAGACGTGGGACTCCTCTGACAGGTTACTTAGGCTGAGGACTCCCTCAAGGCCTTGCTGAACCTTCCTTAGAACTGCCTTGTAGTCTAAGAAACTTCCACCGAACCTTCTCCCTTTCTTCCTGCTCTCCTTCACTGGGGTCAGATATCTATCCAGGTCTGACGGGTCTCCAAATGCCTCCCAGTTCCCTCTCCATTTTCTCTCAGGTATATCCCCTAATAAATGTCCTGCATATTTAGTCCCTTTCTGGTATTTGCTTCTTAGATAATCTAGACTTACACATACCTACTTAATATACATCTTTACATAAGTCATCATTAAATAAATGTATTTTAAAAGGAAATTTTACACCACTACTAGAAATAGAAAGCCAATATCACTTGCCATAAACAGAGGGAAAGATGAAAATTAATAGAGACATAGACTAACAAAATGATGTTACTAAATTTCAGCAGGTAGCTATTGCTCAACTGCTAGAGGATGAAAATCTGCGGTTGATTTCTTGCTCATTAAAGGGAGTTCAATGAGGGCTGAAAAGGTGTTAAAGACCCATCAGCACAAAGCTGGGACTTTCTCTTGTACCTAATTAGAAGGACCAAAAGAGAATTAAAAAGAGGATAACTTTCTCACATGGGGCTTGCACTTGAACATTTACCTTCGATCAGTAAATACACCTCAGAGAATCACAGAGCCTTGCACATGATTGACAGGAACAGTTATGGGTTCATTGTTGAGAAGTCTTGTGGTTGGGAAATTATTGAGATTTTAGTTTGTGTTTTGTTCTAGCAGTAATTTTCCCTCCGTCAGTACCAATCAGGTAGATATTCCTTCAGGTTTTCTTGTCTTTGGAGAGCTCTGTGTTGAAAACAAAGTCTTTTGAAGGCACCTTCTTGAAGTTTTTAAAGGAAGCCTAAACTCATAAACGAGGAAGGGAGAGACATGAAAACAGGAGCACGGAAAGAAGCAGGGAGGTTACTCAAGCTGGGGAGAGGGACAGCGGCTCAGGATCCAGAGAGCAGTGAAGACCCTCATGATCCTCGCTGGGGAAGAAAGGGGAAAAAAGTGGCTGCATGTCAAACTTACCACATTGGAATGGGACCTTAGAGGCAGTTTAAGGAAGATAAAATTATGTGATGTCCACACACCTGAGTTTGTGGATCTAGATTCATATGCACCTACATCTAAATGATCAATGTTATCATTTAGTAGAAGCATCTCGGGAAGATTAGAGCAGTAACTCAGAATGGTAATCAACTCACTCTCAATTTACATTGATTTTGTTTTACATTGATATTTATCTATTTACATCTGTCTATTTACATTGATATTTTTATGATACCCAAAATGATGGAGATTTATTGTTCCACGTGTATGTCCTTAATTTATAGAATCATACCTCTGTTTCATAGGAGTTAGCTAAAAAATAATTATGTCCTGGTGGTCTTCGGAGAACCAGCCTTTAATTCATTGGGAAAGAACACAATGCCTTTTCCATTAGTCACAGGAGAGCAGAGAAGTGAGCAAGTGCCATTTTAATAGGTATTTAAATAGTTGAAAGCGTTGGTATCAAGTAAGAAAGCACAACTCCAACTGGTTTAAGCGCACATACAAGTGCATGTGTGTATGGTGGTTGTGGTGGTGGGGGGAGAGAGAGAGAATATTTTTATTTAACCACTCCCGGCATAAAATTGCTTCAGGCAGGGCTAGATCTAGTACTATCATGAGAACTCAGTCTTGCTCTCTCCGACTCCTGGCTTTGCTTTCCTCTGCGTTGGCATCATTCTCAGACAGCTGCTGGTGGCAAAGGTGGCTGCCTGCCCTAAGCTTGTCTAACATCCTTTTTCAGCCTCAGGGGAAAGGGGAGTCTCAGCAAAAGCTCCTCTCCAGGGCTAGTTTAGTTTGGATTTCATGTCTGCCCTTGAAGCAATTACCGTGGCCAAGTTGAAAGCTCTAATTAGCAGAGTTAAATGCCCACCTATCCTAAGAGGGGTGGAGTTGGCCTGTCCAGAACTGCGCTTTCAGATATTGGAGGATAAGGGAAATGGATACCGGAGGGCAGATAAAAACACCAGATGTCTTCCACAGGTAGACTCTTCACGTCCCCAAACACAGGTGCACATAGGAGCAAGGAGAACTCATTGGTGTGAAGACACTAAGATCTTGTTCTTGGAAAATTCTGAGTGTGTTAACAGACTAAGTAACCCTCAGGTGAGGGGATCCTCCACATGACACATCCTAGGCTGACTGGGGGCCCTAATGGACATACTGCTGGTTTCTGCTTAGCTCACGATACACATTCTTGGCATCCTGGTACTTCCCTAATGAGGGCCTTAAAACATGGATTCTTGACTTTTCTAAGCCTTTGTTTACTCACTTGTGACCTTAATATAAAAGAATATTTCTCTCCCACTAAAAGTTGCTTAGTGAAGCAATTTGTCTATCTCATAGAAGGCATTTGATTAACATTGATCATTTTAGTTGAATAGAAAAATGCTTTCTACAAGCACATTCACAAATATGATTCCACTTGATTTTCATAGTAACCCTGAGAGATAGGTAATAAATACCTTATTGTCTCATGTAGGAATAAAGACACTGAGGCTCGGAGAATTTTAAAGATTTGGCCATGTCCCTAGAGCTTGTCAGTGGCAGTGCTAAGTTTCAAAGCCAAGTCATTACCCCCAAATCACAATGCTGAGAAGGAAAACATGGGGATGCCTAAGGACAGCCCTCCAGAACAACACAGGCTCTTCATGCCAGTCATTACTTGTCTAGACCGGCACTATCTAGTAGAATGACAATGTGAACCACAGATATAATGTTAAAATTTCTACTAGCCACATAAAAAAGTTTTTATAAATCTTGAAATATATTTTAATAACATTTTATTTAACTTAATATATTATCATTTCAACATGTAAATCAACATACAAAATTCTTTAAAAAATATTTTGCAATCTATTAGTAGTAAGTCTTCACAATCCAGTGTGTATTTTATTTACACGTGTAGCACATCTCAGACCAGCCACCTTTCAGGTGCTCAGTAGCCACAAAGGATCAACTGGTGGTTCTTGTTTTGGATAGTGCAGGACTAGGGGAAGATTAGGTATAAATTTAGGACATGTGCAAAGTAGGAGCGTAACGGAGAGGGCCTGAGGAAGAAACAGATTTTGCTTCAATGAGTTTAACCAGAACTTTGTAAATTAGTCTAGAAAGAAGAGATTTAAAATAAAGATACATATTTGTGGTTTAGTTATTGCTTTAATTTTGAATTATAGTGGTGTGGGTATGGTGAAACACCAAATCTTGTGCTTGATTAGGAGAGAACTGAAGATCGTAATGAGGTCCTGGGGACGATGCCAATTGCAGAGTAAATGACCCAAGATGTGGCAACAGAACCTACTCCAGCTAGTTCAATCAGAAAAGGAATTTATTAAAGGATGTTAGGTAGCTCAAGGAATCTCTGGGAGATTTAAGAATCAGCCTCTAAAGGGGTCAGCCTGAAATGATGCTCAAATTGCAGTTCCAGTCTTCTCCAGTAGAGGCTCTGTCGCTGCCATCTCCTGCCTGTGGGCGGGGCCCCAGATCCTTCCACCTTGCTGAGCTCAGGACCCTGACTACCACAGCCTTCCTAAGGGATGGAAGTCTTTGGGTATATCCCAGTAGCAGAACCTGGGTCATACACCTGCATCCAGCAGTAAGGAAGTCTGAGAAAGCAATTTTCAGGATCCCTTGTGAGGAGGTGAAACTCATAAGGGGAAATTGGCCAAAAATAAAGGTGCGGAAAAGGTATTGAGTTTCCTCGAGCGTGGCCCATATCCACTACATCAAATAAGTTGGTTTTCTCATTTAAATATTATTGTGAAATATATAACATAGAGAAGAGTAAATATAATATGTATGTATGGTAAAATAATTATTCTTAGCCTCCAGGTTAAGAAATTCAGCATTACTAGCACAATAATCCTACAGGGATACTTTTCAACCTCCCCCCTTCATCCCCAGTGGATGCCTGAAACCAAGGATGGTACTGAAACCTGTATGTACTATGTTTTTCCAAGGAGTTCACATACCTTTTCACTTAAAAGAAGGACTTTACAGCTTCTCCTTGACATATCTGAATTGCCAGCATCACTATTCTTGTGCTTTGGGACCATTATTACGTAAAATAAGGATTACCTGAACACAAGAACTGTGATACCCAGACAGTAGAATTGATAACCCAGAAGGCTACCAAGTGATTACTGGGCAGAGAGAGCCTGTACAGCGTGGAAACACTGGACAAAGGGATAATTCAGGTCCTGGGCAGGATGGAGCAAGGAAGCGTGAGATTTCATCACTCTACTCAGAATGGTGTGCAACTTAAAACTTATGAGTTGTTTATTTCTGGAATATTCCATTAATATTTTCAGACTGTGGTTGACCACAGGTAACTGAAACCGTTGAAGGTG
The DNA here is from genome assembly GCF_014176215.1 of Rousettus aegyptiacus. Taxonomy (NCBI): domain Eukaryota; kingdom Metazoa; phylum Chordata; class Mammalia; order Chiroptera; family Pteropodidae; genus Rousettus; species Rousettus aegyptiacus. The sequence continues at coordinate 34,697,252 of NW_023416287.1, read as the reverse complement.
AAACCTCGTATAAGGAGAGGACTACTTACTTTGAACCCCCATTTGTCCCTTCTGATTTTATACCTGTTCTTCTCCCCAAGTGACCACAACTATCCTAACTTTTGTATCAATACCTTTCTTGTTTTGCCTTATGTTTTTTCAAATTGAGATACAGTTGACACATAATTTTGTATTAGTTTTAGGTATATAACAGAATGAGTTTATGTGTGTTTGTTATGAAATGATTACCATAAGTTTAATTAACATCTATCACCACATATAGTTATGATTTTTTTCTTGTGATGAGACTTTTCACTTTTTAGTACTAACTCTCAGCAACTTTCAATTTTTTTAAAGTAAACTTTTATTTTGAGATTGTGCACATTCACATGCAGTTGTGTTCTCTTCATTCAACAGTAAATTTTACAGAACTGAGAGTACAGTATCACCAACAGGATATTGACATTGAGACAACCCACAGGCCTTATTCAGATTTGCCCAGTTTTACTTGTACTCATTTGAAGTGTGTGTGTGTGTGTGTGTATTTAGTTCTATACAATTGTATCACATGTGTAGGTTTGTATATCAACTACCATCACTACAAGGCTCCTTCATGTTTTCCTTTTATAATTCTTAATTCCTGATAGCCAGTAATCTTTTCTGTATTTTTATGATGTTCTCCTTTCAAGAATGTTATTTAAATGGAATCCTACAATATATAACCTTTGGGATTGCTTTTTTTTTTTACTCAACATAGCTCTCTAGACATTTTTTCAAGTTGTTGCTTGTTACCTAATGGTTTTAATATATGGATTTCTATGCCTAAACAAGATATTGTTTACTTTTATCTGTTTTTTAAAATAACTTGAATCTTAAAGAACGCTTCTTCTATAGCTTGTTTTTTTTCATTCAACAATATGTTTTTGAAATAACCTTTGCTAATGTGTGTGTATGTGGCCATTCATCTTCACAGTATGGATTTATCACCGTATTAATCCAATCAATTATTGATGGGTATTTGGATTGTGTTCAGGTTTTATTTTTTATTTTTTTAGTATTATGAATAATGCTACTATGAATATTCCTGTCTGTGACTCTTGGTGCAAAAGTGCAAGACTTTTTCTAGATTACAAAATTTGGAATGGAATTTCTGGCTCATTTCATATGTGTACGTCCAATTTTGCTATATAAGTCAAATTCTTTTCCAAAATGTTTAAGTCAATCTACATGCCCATTAGCAATGTGTGAACAATCTCATTGCTCCAAATCCTCATCAATGCTTGTCAAATTTTGCCATTTAGGTAAACATGAAATACTATTTTATTGTTGTTTTATTTTCCATTTTCCTGTTTACTAATGAGATTGAGCATCTTTTTACACGTTGATGGACTGTTCATGTTTTCTTCTCTCCTGGGAAATGCCTATTCACATCTTTTGCCATTTTTCTGTTGTTTGTCTTTTTCCTTTCCATTCATAAGAGTTCTTTACAAATTCTGGATTCTGATCATTTGTAAGATGAATGTGTTTCAAAAAGTTCTCCCAATCTGTTCTTTAGCTTATCATTCTCTTTAGCATGTCTTTTGATAAATAGTCATTCTTAATTTTTCTGTAGTCATATTTATCAAATATTTTTATGGCATTATTTTTGTGACTTAAGAAATTATTCTCTATCCTATAGTCATAAAAATATTCTTCTATATTGCCTGTCTATCTATCTACACACACATTTTAATTTTAATCCACCAGAAAATTATATGTATGTACATTATTCATTTTTTCCCCCAAATGGATAACCAAGCATTCGAATTCCACTTGTGGACTAGCACATCTTTCCCCTACTGCTCTGCAGTGCCCTCTCTCATAAATCAAATAGTCACACATGCGGGAGTCTGTTTCTGGGCTCATTGTTCTGTACTGGCAATATAGCTGTGCACCGAAGGCACATTATTTTAATGACAATTGATATCTTATAGAGTGAGTCTCTACACCTGTTCTTCTTCAAGAATGTTTGGTTATTCTTTCATGTAAACGTTAGAACAAGTTTGTCAAGCCCCACAAAAATACCTCTTTTCAAGTATTTTTAAAAGATTTATTAAATCCACAAATGAATTTGGGGATTTTTGACTTCTTGTTTATTCAGAGTCTTCTATTCCATTAATTTGGTAAATTTTTCTTTGATTAGTGTCTTTTTTAATGTTCTCCAATGAAGTTTTCTAATTTAATCCACAGAGTTTGCACGATATTTTAAAAATTTATTTCAAGGCACTTGTATTTTGGCTACAGTCATAGGTCATTTTTTTCGTTAGACCTTAAATATTTATTACTGTTACTGACATGTAAACATGTAATTGACATACCTCCCCACTTACGCAGATTTTCCATACAACATACTTACTAAACTCTTATTAATTCTAATAACTTATCTGTAGATTCTTTTGATTTTTTCACATAGACAATTGTGCTGACTGCAAATAATGAGAGTCTTGTATTTTTCTTTATAATCCTAATGTCTTTATGTCTTCTTTTTTGTCTTATTATACCTGCAAGGAAGCCAGTCTAATGTTGAAGGAAGCGGTGCGAGCAGGCAGCTTGTCTTGTTCTGGGCGCTACCTCCACAGGTGAATTCAGTTTGTGAAACTTCAGCTATGTAATTACTATTTGTGCATTTTTTTCTTCTTTTTTTTGGGGGGGGGGGGGACAGGGTCTAGGGGTCCTGTCTCCCAGTTCTTTTTCCTAGACCCTCTTTTTTATTAGAATTTATGCCTATGGCACCTGGTCTTCTTAGGTGATCTCCCATCCAAGTACTAACCAGGTTGGACTCTGCTTAGCTTCCGAGATCAGATATCCAGCTTGTTCAGTGCGGCATCGCCATAGACCATGGTCCGCAGCTCTACTGGGGTGTGAACTCAGAACCTTCTGCGTGTAAAGCAGAATGTGCTAACTGCTACACTATAGAACCATGTCCTGTGCATTTTTTTCTAACACTATGTTATACTTCAATAAAAAGTTTTTAGAAAATGTTTAAGAATATTTTCCCAATATCCTAACCTCTCCTTATAACTGTATACTCTAAGGATGCCACTGAGCAGGTTCGTACCTGTCTTATTTTCAACCTGACTATACATTACTGCAGAAAACAAGTCTTAAGTGAGAACACTGATGGCTGCTTTCATGTATTTGAAGAACTATCAGGGAGAGTGGGGCCCAGGCACAGTCTCAGCAGTGCCTGAGGGCAGAATGGAGAGGGGAGATGGACAAGCATGGAAACAGGTTTCAATAAAGCAGAAGGAAAAGCTTTCTAACATTATTTTTGTTTTAGCAAGGAATAGGCTGCTTTTTTAAAAGGTGAGCTCCCTAGCACTGGAGTATTCAAACAGGACCCGGTACATCCAAGGATATTATGCAGGACACGCCCTTCCCCCCAGCAGTGGGTGGGGGCGCGGACCATATCATGTCTTTAGTTTCTTCCAGGTCTAAGCTTTGACCTGGATTGGGTTCATTTCTAATCCTACTTTTAGGGGGTGCTCTGTGAACTCCTCTCATAATATTTAGAAAACCGATTTTATGATAGAGAAGAGTCAACAAAGGCAAAACTGGTTCTTTGAAATTGTTAATAGTATCGATAAACCCCACTCAAGTCTGATCAAAAAAGAGAGAAAGATAACACATTAGAACTTCTTTCTTCCAAAGAAAACCTAGCAAACATAGTAGGTGTGTATCCAACAATTGTTGAACAAAAGTGTTGTTATCCGTGTTATTTTTAATTCCCAGCCTTCTAAATGTTGCATTATTTGAGGTTTCTAGTTTTATATCCCATTATTCTATAATCTCAAATAACGGATAAAGTGATCTAGGTATTCATCGCTTTGAAATCCAGTCAAAAAGAAAGAGCTCTGTTAATGGGAGTTGACTACCTTTTGTAAAATAAGGCATTTTGAACAAAGTTTTAAAGATTTTTATGAGATGAGGCATAATTCTGATTTTATAGTTTCGATTTATTTTTACTTTCATTCAACCACGCTCTTTCTAGAAAATCTCGTTTCTTGGCGGATAAAAATACATTTGCAGAGTTTCCCAGAAGCCGTGCCATCAGCCTCACAGACTAGAAGGAAGCCTTGTATCCCTGTGCCGCTGTACAAATGCCTTCCTTCACTCCTCCAAGCGCCCTCAACCCCCACCCCAATCTCTCACCCCTACCCCACGACTGGCTACCCAGATCAAAATTATTTTCATTCTTAGTTGGCTGAGAAAATCTGTGGAGTCCGGACAGGGTTGAGCCCTAAGAGAGCGACCCCTTGAGGGCAGACTCAGAGGCATCTCGCGTCTGTTCTCTCTGCAATCCCAGGAGACCTGCGCCCCATCTCCAAGCGCAGGGAGCACGCCGGCCACTCTAAGAAATCCGTTACTAGGCTGCTGTGTCCCCAAGGGCCATTCCAGGGCTGAAGAGGACCGGGAAAACCGCTGTGTTGATTTCCTAGGCCTGTGGGCTGGGCGAGCAGCGTCTCAGGTTACAGACAGGTGAGTCTAGTGGATGGCTGAACTGCAGGAGTCAGGGAACCCCTGGCACAGGTCTGATCACCCCCTGGAGGGGTGCACCCACTGCAGCCGTGGAGGCAGTACTGTGCGTCCCTGGGCGCACCGGGGCAGGGGCCATGGGAGCGCAGCGCTCTCCCCAAGGCCGGCACAGACGCTCTTAGAAACTTGGTATCTTTCTCTCACCAACTCCTCTTCCTTCTCTCCCAACCCCCTCAAGGTATAAAGGTAGATAGGAAAAACCAAAACCAAAGATAAATGCAAAGCTCTCCAGTCACCTCCCCAGTAGGGGCAGTAAGGGGATGTAGCCCATCTTCGCGTTACTAGCTTCCTGGAAAGGTATTTACCAGCCTCAGAATTTAGAGAGCGGGCGGTTAGGGGAGGCAATAATGGGAGTGGGCGAATATAAGAAATTCGTTTAGAATCTGCCTTTTCATAATGTGCCCTTGGCTTTTGTTTCCATTGTGTGTTAATTTGGGATGGGGATGCTCCTGGGGTGAAAGGTCTTGGAGTGGAAGCTGCCTTGGCGGAACAAGCCGACTTGTTTTTCTTACGTTGCATGGCACAAAATAACAATGTGTTCTAAAGATGTTGAATTTTAAAATTTATTATTACTGTTTTTATTTGGGGGAACTGTTGTTGATGATGGGAGCTTAAACGCCCAAGCTCCCCTCCCCTTTACCAGATCAGATCCCTGGGGGTCTCCCCACAGCCTCCCCCTTCCGGCCGCCAAGATTTCAACAAGCCCCGGGAACAATCCACAAGGTCCAGAGGAACTGAGACATTTTTGGCTTGCTTGTCGGAGACAAACACTCTCGGGGGCCGGGGGGGCAACTCTTAGGAGGCTCCATATCTCTGGAGGGATGCCCTGGGAAGCGGACCTGGGGTTTACCTCAGAGATCGCCCCGAGGTACCTGTGATGGGAAATGGGGTTGGGGATTCATTAAAAAACGTTCTTCCTTTTAAAAAGGGGAGGTGGGGAGAATCAGACGTTAAATTCTTTTGCAAACATTCATGCCTAAGGAAGGGCTGGAACAGGCAGCCCGGCCGCCGGAACCGGTCGGACAGGTAGCGAGCTTGTTGACACCGTTATGTTGCAGGGCGCATGCTCACTCCCAAGTTTCCTGGTGCCTTTTCTATTCCACCTTATGAAACTTTTTCCTCGGCGTGGTCTCACTCGCGATTTAAGGCATAGGTGTCGCTGAGCCAGAAGGCTAGGAGTCGCCGGGAGATCGGGGGAGAGGCCAAGGCCGCGCTGCGGCGGGGGGACGGAGGGAGAGGGCTGACTAGGCGGAAAGGTGGGCTCTGGCCGCCAGGAGCCGGGGACCCAGCCATTGCCGCCGCCTCTAGCGGGGAGCAGCCGGGAAGAGGGGGACGCAGTCCGGGTAGGGGGCCCCACCATGCCCAAAGTCTTCCTAGTAAAGAGAAGGAGCCTGGGGGTCTCGGCCCGCAGCTGGGATGAGCTCCCGGACGAGAAAAGGGCAGACACCTACATCCCAGGTGAGCGCGGGCGCGGGGTCCGGGCCTGGGCACTGAGCTCCCGGGGTGGGGGCAGGGATGAGCAGGTCCCCTCTGCTCATCGGCTGAGGCTGGACTCCCCACCCCATGGCCCCTCTTCCAGGGGGGAGGAAGAAGTCTCTGTGAACGAGAGGATTAAGAGTGAGAGGGTTGGAAACCCGAGACATCTTGTTGCCCCTTCCGCCCAATGGGCGCCTCTAATTGCCCAGCAGCGGAACCGTTGGCTGCAGAGCGGGTCGAGGTGGCCTAGAAGGGGAGGTTAAAGGCCAGTAGGGGCTACTCCCAGTCCCACGTCCCCATGAGGTTGCACAGGGATCCGTCTAGCCCGCGGCGGCTGGGTGGGTAGAGGTCAGATCCTTTCACTCCCATCCCAGGAAGAGGGAACTTGCGCGCGGGGCCCCTGAGTTCCTCGTGGGCGCGGGGACCGGGACCTAGCACCCGCCCCCCCACCCCGCCGCAGAACCCCGAGGTCGCTCGGGAGGCCGAGCCGGGGGCTCTCTTGCGCACCCCCTTGGCTTTAACTAGGTCCGGGGCGGGGCGGGGCGGCGGCTGCACCGCCCGCAGGTCAAACCGCCGCGGGCGCCGGCGCCTGAAGCTGCGTGTCTGTGTGTCCCTGCGCGGACCCTTCCCCCGCAGTGGGCCTGGGATGTCTACTCCATTACCCCCCCGAAGACTGCCGCAGCGACGGCGGTAGCAGCAGCGGCGGCGGCAGCAGCAGCGCGGGGGAGCCTGGAGGCGCGGAGAGCAACTCGTCCCCGCGCGCCCCCGAGCGCCAAACCCGCGAGCCTGGAGACGCTGAGGGCCCCGGTGGACACCTGGCGGCGAAGCAGCGCCCCGTCGCCAGGTCGAAAATCAAGGTATGGTGCCGACTCTGCCCCCGCCGCCACCAGCACCACACCCTGGCGTCGGGATCCGGGGGCCCGCGCCCCTCCCTGCCGCACCCGCCCGCGTACCCGGGCACCGGGGAACCCAGCTCGCCGGCCGCACCGCTCCTGCACCTGCCCCTGGGCCCGGGCCAGGGCGCCTCCGCGCGTTCTCCCGCGGGCTGGTAAGCCAGCCGCCTGCGCCGCTGCGTCCCGGAGGCTGGCTCCCCGAGCGGGCACAGTCCGCCGGGCAGCCTCGGGAACTGCCTGAAAGGCTCAGGAGCAGCTTTCTCCCTCCATCAGCCAATTCCGTGTGTAAGACCCAAAGAATAACCGGGCCGTCGGGGTTCCCGTGGTTGGAAAAGAGGGACCCAGGCTCCGGAACCCTACCCTCTGGGGAGCAGTTCTTAGCGCTGTGTGAATTCTGAATTTCACATCCTTACTTGGGTTTTGGAGACTGTGGCGGCAGCTTGGCACACAGTGGGCCTTTCACAGCTATTCCCAATCCCAATTATGGGCTGTCCGTTAGACACGAAGCCTGTGCGGCGCGCTTTACATTTTCCTGTCTCACAAATTTTCTTGAATTAAAATGAAGGATAAATGAGTTAAACTGAAAATTGCCTCAGCGCCCGCACCCAGGGGCTTGGAGTGTTCGTTCCCCTCTATCTTTGCGCTTCAGCTCCCCTCCCCCACTCCAGTCTTCTAGAATTGTAGGAGACATCTGCACTTCCATGATTGCCAGCGCAAAGAAATCCGCTATCCCCAAGATTAAAGAATCCCATTCCACAGACTCAGTCAGCTAGAGCCAGAGAGTGGTATTTTAGAAACATGAGCCCCGTTTCTAGCCGGATGGGCCACAATGTGACCCTTTGCGGGCTCCTGGCCCTCGATGTAGGTGATAATTCTTGGGCGGTCCCGCTGCCCAGGAGGGGGTGGGGAGGATAGAGAAGAGGACCCAAGTGTTTTTGCTGTGTATTGGGAAAGCTTCCGTTACTTTTCCTGGGAGAGGCGATCTCTCCCCTATGCATACTCTTGGCTCCTGAGGCTTGGCCGGGAGTTGGGGGCGGGGAAGACTGGGTAGGTCTCCGTTACTTTTCCTGGGAGAGACAACCCCTCCCCTACGCGTATTCCTTATTCCTGGCTCCAGGGCTTGGCTGGGGGTGGGCCGGGGTGCATTTGGTTATGGATTGAGGCTAGAGACCTGAGCTGGAATCCTTTGGGAAGACATCTTTAAAGGATGCTCTTAAGAGGGCATACTACTTCGTGTTAAGGGTTCTGCTGAGGTTCAAAGGCAGCTAGCCTGAGGCTTTTCTGGGCCAGATGGGGTTAGGTGGGAGGGCTCAGTTTGCCTGAGGCTGGTAGCTCTGCCCTTCAGGAAATTCTACAAAGTGTCCCACTTGCATATTTATCTTCATGCTGGGAAGACAATTGAAACATTGTTTTGGATTGGATTGTAGATAGTTTGCCCCTCAATTGCCCAGATTACTCTCAAGAGAAAGTGGCTGAGGAAAAATATCCAGCCCTTTAACCAATGTTTTAGGAGATCTTTCTTCCCTGCCCCAGGCAAACAGTGCGCTGGGAGCCCTGGCTTAAAGGGAATGAATAAACCTACATGCTTCCCCAGGGATGTGGGTGGTGGGGTGGGGTATTGCTTTTGCTCTTCAACCATTAACATAGTTTCCGGAGGAGTGTTGTTTGTTTACTGAGGAAGGCAGGCAGCTTCCACCCACAGATAAGGAGACATCTTGGTGTTAAGATGCTCCAAGCCTCCAGAGTTATCAGTTGTGATGGTGGCCATTTTCAAATGACTGGCCAAATTGCCAGTGATTTAGCATGTTGTGTAACAATAGAGTTCTATGCAAAGCACAGAACTCTCAAAAATTAGTTTCCTAACCAGAGCGGAAAGCCACTAAAGAATGAGGCTCATACATGATGCATTGTTTTAACAACTTAGTTTTAATGCTTTTAAGACACTTAGCAGATGGCTCTTAAGACCAGAGGAAGGGTGAGTGTGAGTTCTTGACCTGCAGAGAGAGGCAACATCCCATCTAACAGTATGGAGCGCCTGCTGTGTACCAGGCAATCAGCCAGGAGATAAAAATGCTCCTACTCTAGTGTTCCATGATCCTCTGACAGTAGTGGTTAAAACCTCTAGGCTCTAGTTTTGTCACTTCTTAGCCGTGTGAACTTGGGCAAATTGTTAATCCCTCTGGGCCTCAATTTCCTTATCCTTAAAATGGGGATAATGATACTTACTTGTGCAGATAAATGAGTTAAGATTGGAACATGGTAGGTGCCCAATAACTCTAGCTAGAATTATTTGGGTTGGTGGGGAGACTCAATTTTTAGTAACTCTAGTACAGGAAAGTAAATTCTAAACCAGAAGCACAGTCAAAGATGTGGTAGATTCTGAGCAGGGGAAGTTTTCTTGGTGTAGATTTGAGGCCTATGGAAAAGAGGAGAAACAGGCTTTAGGGTAGTATGGGCTCAGGCCGAAACTTGTGTAAAGAAAGGACTCAGAACTATGGTGGCTGCGGTATGCAAAACTGTTGGGGGTCAGGGAAAGTTGAAAGTGAGGAGCTAGAAATGTAGCTAGGACAAGGTGAGATGGTGAAGGGACCAAGTGTGGATGTTCCCTTGAGGGAGGGAAAGGGGCTCAGGAAGGTTTTTGAGAAGGAAAACTTTAGTTGAGTCCATCTTACCAGCTGTGGTGGGGGACATATGACCTCTTCTGATATTCAGTTCTCTGATGTGTAAAATAGAGAAATAATAGAATCAGCCTCTCAGAAGTGTTGTGTAGGTTAATGTAAAATATTGAGCACTTTTGTATATTATAAATTGCCCAATAGGAATTTAGCTGACAATGACTTACAGTAAGTTTTGTTAACATCCAATATTATTTTACCTGTAGTAGAGACAAGGGATTTACCAACCTGACTACAACCAGTGGATCGGGAGAGGAGTGGTAGGTGCTGGTTAGGAAAAGTTCTTTCTCAGCCTAGCTGTCTTTCGACTGTGCGCCTTAGGGCAAGTTACGAAATTGTCTCTTTACTACAGAGGATTCTGTAATTTACAAAACAGATCAGGGTGGGGAGATGATGTTCCTCTGGGAAAGTGTTCATGCCAGAGGTCCAGGTCACTTTAAGTCCCTTTTGTGCTGGAGCCATTTGTAGAGACCCCTTCCCCATCACCATTGTCCTTCCAGGGTTTATTAGAAAGAAAGTTAACTCTGAGGTTAAATCAGTTAGTTGACTAATATTATTCATTCCTTACTCAGAGTGTGGCTGGTGGGACCCAGGTGCAAGTTTAGACTAGCAAGTGAATTTGTCTTCTTACCAGATCCCATTCTTTTTCTCTCTTCTTTTGGCCTCTCCCAAGGATTCTTCAAAGGAGTTGAGATTAGAATTATTTCAAAAGTATTCTTGGCCTTTCACCTGGCTCTGTAGTCCGGAGTCTTCCAGTAGTGACAGGTGTGTGAATGTGGAGTAGTCTTTTTCTTTTTCCATAATTTTTATTTTAATGAAGATTTTCAAAGGCAGAGTACCTGTCACCTGGCCCCAACGAAGATGAGCTGGTGGCGAGTCCCACCCATCCATTCCCTGACCCGATTTTAAGGCAAATCTCAGACATTATAAATATTTTGGAATGTGTCTCTAATAGATAAAGACCAAAATATATGATTACACTCATATTGCAATGGTGTTCACATTGCTATTTGTTTCATAAATTCATACCTTTTTTTTTTCAGTTTGCTGAATTAGGTCTACATAATGTCCATGCATTATAATTGATTTATGTGTCATTGAAGTGTCTTTTTACATATTTCCCCTCCCTCTCTTTTTCAGTTAGCTGTTGAGGAGATGGTTAATTTGTGTGTAGCGTTTCCAGCAATCTGGACTTTATAGAATGCATGACCGTGGTGTTTAATGTTTCTTGTCACCTACATTTTCTCTGAATGGTAGTTGGGTCTGCAGCTGCACTGTCCAAAATGGTATCCACAGGCATTTGTGACTATTTAAATTTAAATTAATTAAAACTAAAAATTATATCCCTCGGTCTCACAGCCCATATTTCAAGCACTTAGTAGCCACTTGACTAGTGGTTACTCTATTGGATAGTACAGATGAGGACATTTCTATTATTGAAGAAAGTTCCATTGGACAGCACTGCTTTAGATGCTTGATTGGGTTTATTTTATTTTAGCTAAAGTATGTCACAGTGGTGGGCATCTTTCCATCAAGTGGCACATAATATTTGGTTATCTCTTTGTGATATTAGCAGTCATCGAGGCTCAAGGTCTAACTATTTTAGGTTATTAGGGGTTGCAGAACAGTAATATTCTAATTCTGTCCCATATTTATTAGCTGAAATTCTCCTATAGGGAGACACCTCCCCTCATCTGCCATTTGGTTTCCCAGTGAGACAGTTCATTTAGGAAAATGATTCCTTTTATTAACTAGTTTTCAAGATAATCAGTTGGTTCACCAGAATTCTCTAGTGATGGCCAAGTAGTTTGTGTTTAAGTATTATTGTGAATCATGGATTTAAGTAGTTTACAAAAACCCATGCATTTGATATTTTGAAGAGAACATAAACTCTGTCCCTGACTCCTTTCCTATTCTGTCTCCCAAAAGAGAATTGGATGTCCCTTTCCCAGCCCCCATTGTAACTTGCTACTCATCTCCCTGACTACACATTTGGCTAATCAGACTCCTTTTCTTGATTCTCAGTCTGCAAAGGCAGAGAACAAGCCCCTACTGGGCTTGTATCTCCTATACCAAGTGAAGTAATGCCTGACCCAGGGGAATATAAATCAGTACAAAACAGAAATACAGGCAGGGAAGGAGTCAACAGTCCCTAGGATTAAGTGCCAACATTTGAAGTAAAACAAGAAGAAAAGGGAGATCTTAGAAAATGCTTAGAATGGATGCTCAGAAAAGTTTGAATTAATTTAAAGGGGGAAAAGGAGGCATAGGAGAATAATATAAATGTTAACTGCACCAGTTTTTAATTTGAATATAGTGAAGTGGGTTTTTATTGTTGGAAGGGACCGTATAGGTTTAGTTGCAGACAACAAACCCACTGTAGCTAGCTTAAGCAGGGAATGGTTAATTATAGGGTACTAAATAGATTAAAGAAAGACCAGGCTGAGCTACACTGCAGAACTGGGCCACCTAGGGAGCTGCAACTACTGCCTGTATGGCTGCCTGCTCCTGTATCATGATGCTTCTGCTAATGCAGAGTGTAAACCAATTGCCATGTGCCTGCCTCTGTTCATTTATTCAGCGTCCAAATTCACATCTTCTGATAATGCATGTAATTGGCGGAACACAAGTCCCTACTGGGCTATATTTAAAAACAATAGCTGCAAGGGAGCCTCGGAAATGTCATTTCTAACTTCCTGGTCTCTGCAGTCCAGAAGGAGCAGGAATAGAGGCTCAATGTCTATCCATAGGATCTACTACAGCTTATCTCGTCCAATCTCATTTTCAAGGGGAGAAAAGTAAAGCTCAGAGAGGTTTTGTTGAATTCCTCACAGTTGTTAATGCTGAAGTCCAACCAAAGGAGCCTTATTCTTTTAATGTTGTTGTATTGCATAATGGGGGAGATATCTTCTGTGCTGTAGCTGTTAGCATTGACAGTCTGCCATAAAGGAATCTGAAGATATTTCTCACCATGATATGAGACAAACAACAAGGTTCTTCTTTCCCTTTCCCCACATCATGCCCAGACCCATGGGTCTGTCAAGTGGAACTGTAGGCACAAGTTTTGCAAGCCACATTCATTTCCAGTGTGGGCACCTACAAGTCACGTGGCCATGGGCAGTTTACAGCTTTTTGAGCCTCAGTTTTTTCTGGATTCTAAACATATAGTCCCTTTATCATCTCTGCATTCGAGAAGGTTCTCGTTCTGCCATATAGCAGAGTTGTGATGCTAAGGAAATGGTAAGTGGGACCAGGAGCAGAAATTTTATCCCCCCTAAATTGGAGAAATAGTCTTAGTATGTTATGAGCACTCAAGCATAGCAAATGCGTCAGTGGACATGTCCAAATGGCTATCAGAAGGTACCTTGGGCTCATAATACCCTCCCATAGGAAAGGTGGAAGCATCAACAGAAAATAAAAGGTTTTTTAATTTTTACTTTTTAATTTTTATTTTAGATTGACAGGTAAGTGACCTTAGCTAGCTTTGAAGTTGGTCGAGGGCTAACCTGAAGTCCCTACCTCCCCAGACGCTCCCGAAGTTTTCAGCAGCACTGATACAATGATTGGTTTGTTTCTGCTACAGAGGCTTGTTTTTTAGACTAGAGGGGAACTTTGTGTGTTTTTTAAAATGAAAGCAGAGATCCTGCGGAAAACAAGACAGCAAGCAAGATAGCTCCAATCCGTGGGGCTCGAGAGTTGCTCACTCTCTCTTCATTTTTCTCGCCCTGAATTAATCTGCAGACTGACGTCATCTCCCACCATCTTGCAAAGTGTTAATTTTGGATTAAGGGTGAAACTATTAAGTTTTTTTCAGAAGGTAGCAAGCATGGTGTAAATACCACCCCTGGCAGGTCTGGAGCGGTAATATTAAACACATTAATATTTTCATAGCAAAACACATGAATATTGACACCAAATGGGAAAAAGTCTATGCATCACTCCATGTCCACTTGGATCAGGTTTTATATGGGAGAGAATGTTGGTTTTCAAAGCTTTTTGGATTACAGAGTTGGGGATGAAAGTCTAGAAACTTGTGGCTCACACTGAGGGTTAGTGCCCCTATTCTTTCAGCATAGAGAGAAAAATTCAAAAGCCAAATGAGTAGACAAGGGGTTTTGACCAATTAACTTTTATTTAAGAGTTAGGACTTATCGAGCACCAGATTTTTTTTTTTTTAGTAGTTTTTCTTGATTTAATTTCTTAAAAATCCCAGAAGGCAAATATCGTTATGATCTACATTTTGCAAGTGATGAAATTAAGGCTTAGAGAGGTTGAGTAACTTGTCTACGTCCCAGAGTCTGAAAGTGGTGGAGCAGGATTTAAACTTAGGAAATTGGGAAACAGACTTCGCTCTTAGCTTATTCTGCTGAAGAGCTCATCTAATACCATTTTATTATTTTTACATGTGGGAAACTGTGGCCCAGGGATATTACATGACATCATACAACCTAGGCAGGTCTAAGTTTTTATTTGATCCTCAGCCTTTCTGTCTCCCCATTCCACTCATTTTGTAACTAAGATAACTATTATGTAACTAGTTTTGGTCTACTACTTGCAGAGTAGAATAACAAGGTAAAATAGGTTAACCCTGTTTGAACCTTTAGGAGGTAGTGTTAGCGATGAACTTGTGTAAACATAGTAAAGATGGCTTGGTGAGCAGACATGTGACCAAGGAGGGATTGCTGGTCCTCTGGCTCCTTGGATGTCATTCCAAGAATCAGGCATGTCTTCTGCCTTATGCAGCCCTCTTGTGAGAGAACATTCAGAAATGTGGCAGATGTGGTATGCTGTAGAGGATGTGATACGTCTGTTACTATTCCAGTTTTAATCTATTGCTGCTTCACAAATGACCCCAAATTTAGTCCCTTAAAGTAATTGTTTTCTAGTTCTGTGAAATGACTGGGCTAAGCTGGGTGGGTCTTCCCTGTGCGGCTCTTCTCTTGCTATTGTAGTCTGATGACAGCTGGGGCTGGAGTTTTCTAGGGGTTTTCCATGCTATGAAATGGGGATGAATATGAAGGTGGAGAAATGGAAAAATTTCCTTTGCTGAGGCATACTTGGAGAATTTTCATTTCTGCTCCAAGACAACCAGAGGAAAGCTCCCCCTGAGGAAACAGGGTTACCTCAGTCTGCATCCCCTCCTTCATTCTTATTTTCTCCCTAGCTTTCCGTATCTTGTTCGGATGATCCATTGGCCCTGTAGCCCCTTAAATTGTCACCAATATCCCTTCCCTCTTCCCTTCAAGATTTTATTCTTTTCAAACAAAATAATGCCAGTGATTTGAGATTTTTCATCCTGGACCGTATTAGAAGGTATCCATATTATAAGCTGAGCATTTTAAAAATAGGAATTTACCGAAAGGATTAAAGTAAACAAGAGTTCGGATTTGAACTACAGTTGGTGAGTCCTCAGGCACATTCTGCAGGACTTCCAAAAGATAGTTCTAGCTTTCTATATGCTTTTATACATAATTACCAGGGTTAATTGTCTATGTTCTATTTTATTAGCCCCTTGCTGTGTAGAATTGGCCTTGAGAAGCTCTAAGTACTCAGTTTGCCAAGACTTGGGTCATATTTAGGCTTTTCACATCTCTTCAAGGGATGCAAGACCAGAATGAAGACTGCTGGACAAGGAGACCATGACCTGTCCTAGAGAAGCCTTGGGCACAGATGGGTCTACCTCAGGCAGAGTGCCAGGCCCCACCCTCTGGGGAGCAGAGGCAGGGTGCGAGGCAGTTGAGGGCCTGGAATGGCCACCTGTCTGAGTCATCAAACTCAACCCCTGCAGCTGTCCTCATTCTGGTGTCCCCATCTCCCACCCACTCTGAACTGTCTTGCTTGTTAGGGTCTCCAAAGTAGAGCCCTAAGGGGGACCCTGCCCTTCTCTGCTACCAGAGCTCTCTTCATTGACTGCTTTCCTGGGGCTCAGGCTAGCCACGGGGAACCACACAGTCCCCTGTTTCCCAACACCCTCTCCTGGAATACTCTTTGCTACTCGCCTTCTCTTCCTCCTCATGGCTGAAGATCTCACTTGCTCTGGATGCACCTTCTCTCTTGCTCCACGTCAGGGGTAGGCGTCCCTCTGAGGTGTGTATTACACCCTGTTTTCCCAGGTATGAGTAGCCTGTTGACTGATCTGCTCCCCGACTGCAGCTTCTTGGGGAAGAGCCACCCTGGTGACTGTATTCCCTCCAGCTCTGAGCTCAGGGCCTGTTGCAGATCAGGCACTATTTGGTCAGCTGAGACTCATTAAGCTGCAAGCAGATGAGAAAACTGGTTCAGACGAGGCTGACAGGAAAACCGTATTCTGTGGTCTTAGGCCTCCCTCAGGTCTTTTGTATCTCTTTGTATTTGCCACCTGTGAGCCACTGCCTATCAGCACTTTCTGACTGTGCACTGGCCCGTGTCTGGGCTTGGGGCATGGGGGACAAGAATGTGCACAGACATTTACTGATGCAGCATGCTTACTTGAGGAAACCAGATGAACTCTGAGGAAACATTTCTTTGTAGGAGCTGGTTAGAAATGCAGCGTGTAGGCAGGCCCCTCCAGACATCCTGAAAAAAACCCCGCATTTTAACAGTCTCTCCTCCCCCACCAGGGGATTCATGTGCACCTGAGGCTTGAGAGGCACTGGTCTTATGGGTGGGAGAATAATGCAGCTAGGGACTGTTATAGTTGGACAAGCTACATCAGGGAGGAAACAGTTGCACTGGGTCTCAGTGGATGGCAACACCCAGTGGATGAAGGGAGAGTTGTATTTGAGGCTAGGAAGGTACTGAGCCAGGAAAGGACCAACTCTTGCTAATGATGTTTTTCTGAAAATAAAGCTTTTAGATCCTTTTATGAGTAGAATTTTGGCCGAGCAATTGAATCATTCTTCTAAAGGATCTGATTTGGTAACTAGGAAACCTTTGATGAGTATATTAGATCTAGTGTTTTTCACCACATAATTATAGATTCAGTTTTCTTTCTCAGGGGCGGCCAATACATTGAGAGAACACTGAAGGCGTCCAGAGCCTGTGATGCAATTGTGGCTTTGCTGATAATGAAGCTGTGAGATCCTGACCAAGTCACTTCCAAAATGATCATTTTATTTGTTTATAATTTTTTGTGTCAGGGGCACAGCTCAGCTAGGCAATTCTACTCTGGGCAGTATTAGCTGAGGTCACTCATTCAGCTGGTGGCAGTTACAGGCTAGGCTGGAAGGTCTAGTGAGGCTGTATTTATACCCAGCACCTCAGTGTTCTTCTCTGTGGCCTGGCCTCTAACTGTCCACATGGCTGCTTGGGCTTCCTCGCAGCATGGTGATCTTGGATTTCTAACATGGAAGCTGGCTTCTAAGAGGGAAAATGTAGAAGCTGCAAGGTCTTTTAAGACCTGGAACTGATACATTATCTCTGCATCCCACTGATCCAAAAGGAGAGGAAATAGTCTTCATCTCTTGATGGATGCAGCAGCATGCATTCATGGGAGGAAGGAATTAACTGTGGCTGACTTTGAGGACTATCTGCTACAGGCTCCATGATGTTGTCAGGACCTAGACTCCTTTTTTTCTGCTCTCCCATCCTCAGCACTGGCTTTCCCGTTGTGGTCCAAGGTGGCTGTTAGATCACTAGCCAGCAGGAAGGAGTAAAGGAGGGAGAGGGCACCATCCCTCCCCCTTAGAGTATATTCCATCGGCTGGTAGTCCTAGAGCCATGACTTGCTTGCTGTAAGTCTGGGAAATGCGGATCTGGGAGCAGAGTATCCTGCTAAAAATTAGAGGTCTGTTCTAAGGAAGAAGGGGAGAATGAATGTTGAGAGGAGCTGCCAGTTGTTCCATCTTCCCCAGAGCCAAAATCTGTCTGGAATTTTTAGGAGGCAGAAGCCCCAGCCAGGCCAAGCCTAGAGACACAGGGATGTGGGCTCCTGGGGTGAGCACCCAGGATGTGTCTGCCTACTTTGGGGTCCTTATAGCCTCTCTCTGTCCTAGTTCACCACAGGCACATGCAGTGACTCGGCGGTTCACAGCTGTGACCTGTGTGGCAAGGGCTTCCGCCTACAGCGTATGCTCAACCGGCACCTCAAGTGCCACAACCAGGTGAAGAGGCACCTGTGCACCTTCTGCGGCAAAGGCTTCAACGACACCTTTGACCTGAAGAGGCATGTCCGCACACACACAGGTGAGGAAGGTGGCAGGTGCTTAGCTTCTGGTTTTATTTTGATGGCCAAGAGTTCCAGTTTCTTTCTCACTAAAGAACAGAGCTAGGAGCATGGAGTAGTGTCATGTTTCTGGAAAGATCACAGTATGGGGCACTTGGTGCCAAACCATCTGGGTTCACCTCCTGGCTGTGCCGCCTGCCAGCTGTGTTACCTTGGGCCAGGCAAGCTCCCTCTCTCAGCCTGTTTTGCCCTGTGAGACGGGACTAATGATACAAATTCTGGCACAGCATGAGACAAATACTGGCTGGAGGTGTTCTGAGAATTGTGAGGCTGGATACAATGCTGCGGGATAGCGTAGTTCAACCCCTCAGTTGGGGCCGACTGCCGGGATGTGGTCCCTGTGGTCCCACGGGTGGTATTTTATGCTTCTTTCTTGTGGAGTAAGCCCGTGTCTGAATAACATCATGTTCTTCCTGAGAACTCAAAAAGAGAAGAAAATGGTCAGTTCACTTAGAGTTGACTGAGCCTCCTACTTGAGGCTGGCAGGCAAGCGTCTTCCTCCTTTTGGGCCTCCCTCAGTTTCCCTCCTCATGAAGTGTGAATCTGGCTCCTCTCCAACTCATGTCACAGAGAATCCTGGTAGTGCTCATGGGCCTCTCTCTCAGCCCTTCTGATTGGTGACAGCCTTATTAGTTTTATCTTATAAATATTTGGCCTCCAGGCTTCTCCTTGAGGTCCACAGTCTCCATCTTTGCAGAGTGATTCCTTGAGGAAAATTCTAAGGATGCCACTTGCCTGCTAAAAAAAGTCTCCAACTCTGGGCAGGGGGAAATCCAATCTCCTCATTTTGATGGGCTTCATATAAAAGCCCCTCACATCTGGGTTCCATCTTCAAATCCCCATCCTATCCTAGCCCATCTCAATCTCATTCCATCTTATTTCATTTCATTTTAACCTATCCCATCTTAACCTGTTCAACCCCATCCTGGTTGCTTGCTACTCACTCTTTCCACAGCCTCATAGAAGTTACTGTATATAGTACCCTTGAACTCTGAAGCCTTTTCAGAATTTAGGATTTCCCCTGGCATTTTTGGTAGGAATGGGGAAATGTCTATTCCTCCCTCCAGATAGGGTTTCCAGTCCCTCAACTCCCTACAGGACCCTTCTCAGACCGTCTAATTCAGATTTCTTTTATAGCCCTTCTGCTTCTTTGTTCTTAGAGTACTGGCCATAGCTGCCTTCTTGGCCTGGGGAGAGTGTCCTCCACCTTAGAGGGTGGGCTGGCATACTAAACATTTCTTTTTTATTTTTTCCTTTTCAAATACTTTTTTTCTGGAGGATATTCTTCATTCAGATATAACAGACATCCAGAGAAGTACACAAATCATACACGCGTAATTCAACAAATTTAGGAATTTTTACAAAGTGAACACACATATAGAACTAGCCACCAGACCAAGGAATGGAATATTTCCAGACCCCAGAAGTCACTGCCCACTCTCTTGTGCCCCCTCCAAATCACCATCTCTTTCCTTAAAAGAAACACCGCTATTTATTGCAACTTCTAACAGTATGAATTACCGTTGCCTGTTTTTTAATGTAATAGAACTAGAATTCTACAGTGTGTATTCTTTTGGGTCTGGCTTTAAGACTTCTTTTTTAGACCCTAGCACCAATGAATCAGTAAAAGTTTGAACTCTGTGTGGCCAGGCTGGTACCTTAGATTGGAGTAGGGAGAATGCTTCGGGTATGTCAGGTTGGGGGTGGGTCCCGTGGGGTGGGTAGAGGTTCCTGTAGGTGGGGGAGGGTTCTATAGTTGGTGGTGGGTCCTATGGGTGTTAGAGAGTCCTCTGTAGTGGTGGAGGAGCCCAAGGCTGTCAATGGACCCATCAAGTGACTGCGAACCTAGCCGATAGACAACTGACCCCAAAGGCTGGCATAAATTGGGGACCACTCATGCAGTCATTCGTCATTGTTTGCCCGGGAGCGTTTCCGAGCTTTTCATCTCTATCATAGGATTTCTTGAGGGCATGGCTTATTTTTTCTACTCCTTGCCTGGTAGGCTCTATGGTCAGGTCCTCCATCCTGGCCTTTAAAACAAAGTGAAGGGGCTCAGGGGACATTGCTGTAATAAACACTGAGCTGATAGAGTGGCCTCATCAGGGCCTGAGTTAATTCTCTGTTGATGGAGAATTAACAAGGAAATATTAGAGAATGACTGCTTCTCAGGGAAGAGTTTGCAAGTTGAGTCAATGGAATTAAAAGAACTCTGAATCTGAGTTAGCAGTTTATTTGGGAGATGATCTGAGGAGGCACAGTGAGGGGTGGAGAGAAGAGATAGAGGAGAAGATCGCCAAAAAGAGTGAGTTAATGAGCAGGTTACCACCTTGGGCAATTGGGGCTCAATCCCACTGGGGTCCTTTTGAAGAAATATATAAAATACACCTCAGAATTTCTCCAGGGGTGAGGAAGCTAGGACTTGAGAGTCCATCCTGGGACCCTTCCGGACAGTCCTCCACCCCCATTTCCCTTGCGGGCCTCTCATATTTCCTGGTGAACATCCTCAGACCTGAGATGCAGGAAGCCACTGGCCTTACAAGAGCTACCTGAGATGACCTGGTGGTAGGCTGAGGGGATTTGGGTGGAAGGTTGACAGTGTGCCCAGGGAGTAGAAGGATTAGCAAGTGGGTGGTGTGGCTTGGCAGAGAATGGAGACCCTGCAGAGGGTTATGTAGCTTCTTCAGATGGCAGCAAGCTACGAATGGTCACTTTCCTTCATGCTAGGCCCTCAACATTTATCATCTTATCCCAAACAACTCCAAGGAGTTGGTAGTGTCCTTACCCCCACTTCACAGATGAGGAGACCAGGCTCAGGGAGGTAAACATCCATATGTGGTAGAGCTGGGAATCAGAATGGCTGGTCCTGAAGTTCATGGTCTTCTGTCTTCTATAGAGTCTCTTTGGCCCCCTTTGCCTCCCCGTGCCTTTCTTATTCAGCATTCTCCTAGAGGCTGGGGCCTCATCCAGCCTGCCCTATTTCAGTTTCTAGAAGCCTGCTTGCTCGGCAAGAAGGTGAGATAAAGGGAAACCTGGCACAAACTGCGCATTTCAGCCTAGGGTTTAGCAGGTTGCAGAGGAGCCTTAGCATGTGTTCAGTGGCATCTAGATGTCCTCTGCCCACAGTGAGCAAGAAACATTCCCCAGACTCCTGGGTTCCTCTACCTCCAGCTCCTCAAAGGTGATGCTTCTAGAGATTCTTATAGAAGGAGCTGAAATCATTGAAGATAGTGAATAAAAATGCCTTCCACCTGATGCTTTCCCAAAGGGCTTCACATGGTTTATCCCATAAGGGGAGAGGCTAATACTGAGCAGGTATCTAAGAATGAGAAGACCTGCAGCAGCACCGGCCAGTACAGCAGCCGCTGGAATGTGGCTGGTCTGATTGAGGCATTCTATAAATATAAAACAGGCATTAGCTTTTTGAAGACTTAATGCAAAATAAGAATATAAAGTATCTTAGTTTTTAATGTCGATTTCATGTTGAAATGGTAATATTTTGAATATATTGGGTTAGACAAACTATCATTAAAATTAATTTCATCTGTTTCTTTTAACTTATTTTAAAGTAACTATGAGACACCGTTAAATTACAAAGTGGGTTGCATTTTAATTTCCATTGGAAAGTACTGAGATCATTGTATCTACAAATGACCATTGAAAATTTTTAATCATAATTTTGACCCTTAAAGTGATCAACAAATAAAATTATGGAAATGTCTTGAACTGTTTTCCCTGTGCTGGTTTATTTTCTACTGGAGATTTGTCTTCAGGTAATAATGGACCAGAAAGAGGAGCCAGGAGCTTACTGACAGAGTAGCTGGTAGCAAACTGAAAAAGCAGGGCCAGCCCTGGGCATGCTGCTGTGCTGGTCGGGGGCCTGGTTTCTTTGTGTGAGAGAAGTGACCTGCTATCTCTTGAGCTCTGTGCAAAAGGGATAATCAGTATAAAGCTATTGACTAGTAAGTAAATGTTGTTTTTAAACTAGAAGCAAAGATATGGGCACTGTTCACAAATACATTTAGACAGTTGCGTGAAGGGTATGTTTGCTCATAGTTCGATTAGGCCAGACCATGACTGATTTAAAACTGCTCTGAGACCCTTCTTCTGAGATTGTAGCTATGATATTGATAAGGTGGGCGGAGAGTGGGATAGAGAATCAGGATTAATACTCCTATACTCCATATTTCCTCCTATCCCCTGCAATTACTGAGAGGACAAGGTATCCAAGGAAAGACTCAAAACACAAGGAAACATCTTAGAAAAGATCCAGGGAAACCAGAGCCTGAAAATGTCTTGCCTTAATATCCACACCGATGAAAGAAAAGATTAAGATGTCTTTTTTGGATATGACTTCACCAAGAAAAGAGTAAATCAGAGGAGTATATGTGAGATGGGGATAGGGGATGTTAGCCACATGACATCTGATTCAAGATTGGAAGACAGAAGCTAGTACAGAAAGAACTGTAATATTTTGCAGAACTATTTCAGCAAATGAGTGCCTATTTTCAGTCCAAATTGTCTTAGGTCAAGTTCCCTAGATGCAGATTCTGAAATGGTGGTTATTATAATACGACTTGTTGAGAGAGGGCTCTCAGGAGAAACCTGTAAGGGAGTGGGGAGCAGGACAGGATAGAGGAGGGAGCTGAGCAGGGTGTGACCTCAGCTGGAGTCCAGCCCTGGTCTGATCTCATGGGGCTCTGGAGTTGGGATGGCACCACAGCCTTGTCTTGTCTGCAGACAAGCCGGAGACATTTCTGCACCACGTCAGTCAGACAGTGGTTGAGGTCTGCCTCACCCCCGGGCAGAGAGGTCAATTACTCAGTGCCCATTCCTCTGAGAAGGGGATAGCCAGAAGCTGTTAGCTGCTGACACACACAATAGCAGGGAATGATGCACTGACTCAGAAGACGGTCTAGATCAGGGACCAACAGCATCCACTATATGCATAGCAGAAAAACTTGCTCTATTTAATTCAAATTGATAGGATCGCAGAGGCCAACGTGGGAAATTATAGCTGTTGATCCACCTCACGTCAAAATGGTGGGGAATGGGGATGAGCTTTAAAGAAACCGTGCTCCTGAAAAACATCATGTGTCTGTTTTTAGAGAATATTCTTTTAGATTTGTGTAAGTGTTGAACCAGCTGAGATGCATCCTAAGAATGGCCGTCCGTTGAGCGAATGATTTCTTTTTGGCGGAGGGAGATCTGTGTTTCAGAGTAAAGAATAATAACTAACTCTTGCATGTGCCAAACTCTCCTCTCAGTGTCTGCACCCTCCATACTCAAAGTGCAGCCCATGCCCCAGCATAACTGGCAGCACCTGGGAGCCTGTCGGAAACCCCGAATCACATTTATTGAGGGCTGTGTGTCAGATGTAGCCTGGGCATTGTTTACTGGTGTGGCCAGATATGCCAGGCTCATCAGACAAGTATCACTTTTATTGAAAGTATTTTCTTTTTCTTGTTTGTAAAATGACTACTTATCCTATAAGACTACAGCCACTATAAAAGTCGTAGAGGAGAATGTGTAAGTCACTACTGACGGTTGGAAAGGGCGCGCACATCTGTAGGGTCCCCAGCTCAGTCTCTGGGGAGCACGGTGCCAGGGGACACAACCCTTGTTGGTTTTAACTTTACAACTCTGAAATAAAAAAATCTGTTCAAGGTGCCTGCCATTCCTATAGAAGCTTCTGAGTTCCCTAGAGGGAAGCCGAGGAATTCGGAGTTGAGGTCAGGGAAGTGGGGAGGGGGCACTGTGTTGGTCAAAGCCCAGCATTTGTCCCGCCCCCTGGGATGCCTTCTCACCTTATCTTCCCTATGTCGGCCACATTTGAGAGAGACAGAAAGAAGGCAAACAAATCCCATCTTGATTGAAGAAGAAGAAACAATGGTGTCTTTGTCAGGAACCTAAAGGGAAGGATGGAAGGGATCAGGGAAAATGCAAATAGAGAGGTTTGGAGCCGGGCAGATGGAAGAAAAAGAATAAACTGCCCTCCACTTCTAGTAAGTTGAATGCTGTCTTATGGGATTACCTCCTTCACTCATCAAACTTTCTCTCCTCTACATTATTTCGACTTAATTTTTAGCTAAAAAGTAATGTGAAAGGGGAAAAAAATGACACACAAAAGTAAACCTCCCTCCTCATGCCCCCATTCCACTTCTCAAAGCAAACCACCATTTAACTTAAAAATGTTTTTTTCCCAGTTTTAATATACTTTGCTTTTTTCATGTAGTATATGTATCTTGAAGATTGTTTTATATCTGCACGGGTAGACAACCTCACTCTTTCAATTATAGTCAGGGCATTTCTTAAATATGAGATTATGACAAAATTTCAAATATGAAGGCACCATAATTTTTCTTTGCCCTAAACTGATAACACTTATTTCCAATTTTAGGTTTTTTTCTTTTATTTCTTTCTTTAAATTTCAGACAGTACTCCCATGAATATTTTTGTATATCCTTTGCCTGCCTGTGTGAGTCTTTCTGTAGATAATTTTCCTAAAGTGGACCAGCAGGTAAACACATTACGATTTTTATGGGCATTTTTTTATGGATATTTGTCGCCCTAAATATCCACTCCCACAAGGAGGCCTGCAGAAGGCTTCTCGCTGAAGCGCATGTTTGGATAAAGTTCAGTAAAGGAGCACTTAGCTACGTTAAGGAGAGCAAGCAGAAAACGCCAGTAAAGAAGAATTTTCTTTGGTGATATGAAGCTTGATTTTGGTAGTAAAAATAGCAAATTTGAAAAGAAGACACCCTTTTTGATAACCCAATGCACAATATTTTTTGCACTAGGTAATACAGGCTCAGAACACAACATTCAAAAGGGTAGACAGTGAAAGAAGCCTCTTCCCTTCTCTCCACCAGCTACCTAATGACTGTATTTTTAAAAATTATCCTTTTTTTTTTTTTTTACTGTGAGATGATGCAACCAAAAGTGCATACAAATACAAAAAGATACATATAGGCATAATTTAAAGAAAAATACTAAATACTCAAGTCCCAAAGAGCCAGCTTGTGAATGGAGCAGATCTGTGTCATGTTGAGCCGGATTGTAAGATCTTGCAGTTGGGTCCCATTGAGTACTTAGTATGTGCTGGCCCTTTGCGTGTAAAGTCTCAGTTAATCCCCAGAGCAGCCTTATAAGGTGGGCCTGAATATTATTCCCATTTTACAGATAAGAAAACTGAAGCCTGGGCGAGTTCAGCAATTTGACCGTGGACTCAGTACACCAGCAGCAGATCTGTGATGCCTGGGTTTTCAGTGGCTTTGGACTCTTACTGTCTCGGTGTCAGTGTTATTGGCATCTGGTGCAGGGATGGTGATTTCTGCTGTCCCACTTCAGACGTGGACAAAGTTGGCCTTTGCTCGAGAGCACTAAGGTTGTTGAGACCCCGTGTCAGGGAGGCTTTGGCATCAGTCCCTCTTGTCTGGGGCTCCTCTCTGGCCACTTTTATCTCCTACCTCTGATTTCATGGGGGATAGGAAGCTCCAAGAAGGAGAAACTTGTTTCCAACCCCAGAAAGAGTCACCAAGGGGCAGCTGCATGACAATGTTTGCCTGCACCAATGAGTGAGGTATGAATGTGGTATTGACAGAGGAGGGGAAACAGGCTCATGAACACCAAAATTGGTCATAACTGGAGTTTTTAGGGCCTACTGTCTCCTTTTCATCTCAGTGTCTGTGGATCACCCATCCTCCAAGCCAGGCTCATTCCCAACTCTCCCCGGAAAACAACAACAACAACATGCTGCAGCCACCCCCATTCTGTCCACTGTCCGGATGAGGCAGGGCTCTGAATAGGCCTTGTGGGGTGCACAGCTAACCCATAGAAGATGCTCAGCTGATCAGCTGAGTGGGGAGAGGAAGGAGATGTGACCCTGTGCATGCTAGATTCAGTCCTGGCATGCTGGCATCTCCAAGGGACAGGGATCAAGCAAAGCAGCGAAGCTACCTTTTCAGCATTGGAGGTAGAAACAGACCCCCATGGGTAGGGTTGGGAGCATCTTTTTCCAGGAATCCAGAATTTGTTGCATCCAGGTGAAAGCCTGGTTAAGTGTTCTGGTTTCCCCACCTGTTTAGATGTTTTAAAACAGTTATTTCCATTAACTATTGAAAGGAGCAGCTGGTCTCTAGGTAGATTTCTGTTTCGATGAGCTGTGGGCTTGAAATCAGGTTTGTTGCTTGATCTGCCAAAAGTGAGGGGAGCCAGCTGCCATGTGCGTATATTCCTCTGCAGAGGTTTCATAGCCCTTAAATTTGTAGAAAGCTAGCTCCAAAGATGTAACCTCTCATTCACTCATTCATTTAAAAATTATTTACTGAGCACCTATTATGTGCCAAATGCTGAGAATTATAAAGTTTAACTTTTGGCAGTTTTTCTAGAATATGTGAAATATATCATAGGCCTGCATTTCATTTGAATAGGCTAGAGTAATATCTCACCATAACATTGATCCAACACAATTTTTTTTTTTTCCACAAGAGTGTTCAGGAAATGATGTGTCCTTCTGGATGTGGAAGAAAAATGAGTGATTTGAATTGTTCAGGTGTTTGGATGGGGGTAGGGAGGATATTTTTTTTCCATTTTGACTTCCTTTATTTTATCCTCTGTATACTTTAAAAAATCTTTATGAACAGAAGTGGCTCCCTTATCCCCCTTTCACAAGCTACCATTAAGGAACTGAGGACATTTAACCTTGAAGAGAAGAAATGGGGTGTGTGGCTGACTTCAAATACCAGAATGCTGTACCTATGTATAATTTGGCATCACTTTAGACCTATGACTCTCCAAGTCCTGGTATAAGCTTCCTCAGCATCACCTGGGAAAATGTTAGAAATAGTCTCAGCCTCACCCCAGAATAAGGGGTGGGACCAGGCACCTGTGTTTTGACAAGCCTCTTGGGTTAGAGATCCGCAGCTTTAGCGTTCAGTTCAGTAGGTTTGGGGCGGGGCCTGAGACTGCATTTCCAACAAGCTTGCAGGTGACACAATTCCACCATTTGTCCGACTGTACCAGGTTGTACAAGGCAGTGTGACATGAGGCGAGGGTGTGGGCTGGGGCACTGCTTCCTCCATCTCTATAGTTTTTAAAAGATGGGATCTGGGTAGAGCAGTACAACAAAATGCCATGGTGCTCTTAAAGAAGAATGAAATCAAGCTGTAAGC
This sequence comes from Rousettus aegyptiacus, assembly GCF_014176215.1. Classification (NCBI taxonomy): domain Eukaryota; kingdom Metazoa; phylum Chordata; class Mammalia; order Chiroptera; family Pteropodidae; genus Rousettus; species Rousettus aegyptiacus. The sequence goes on along the minus strand of NW_023416287.1, from coordinate 34,670,281 downwards.
ACCAACTTGAAAAAATCTCCAACAGTAGTATTAAGTGAAAAAAAGTAAATTTTGAAATTATCTTTTGATGAATTTGCTTCCATTAAAGCCAGCATATAAAATCATGATAATTTCCATTATTGTATAAATACAATATTTAAACATTTTAAATGTAAATTTTAATAAACCTACTTTTCAATATTTTTTTCAACAACTCGAACATTCTGTAAAGAATAGCTATTAAAAAATATATGAAGTCATGTGATTTTACTCCTGTGGAATATAAAATGAAAAGTACAAACGAAACAAAAATAAACTGATAGGTACAATAAAATGGTGGTTACCAAAGGGGAAAGGTGGAGGGGCAGGGATGAAGTGGTAAGAGGAAGGGGTCAAGTATGTGGCCTGGAAGGAAAGCAGACCTCCGGTGGGGAGCACACGGCAGAGCGCACAAGTGTAGAATGCTGAGCACTTGAAAATTATGCAATGTTATTAACCAGTGTTACGCCCCCCCCCCCAAATTAAAAAATATATAAAACATCTACATAAGGGCATACATTTGTCCTTTCACCTCAAGCTCCAGTATCACTCCACACGGCACTGTCAGATCCTGTCCTTATTTAAAATTTTGTCCTTGTTTATTTTGTCCTGTACTTATTTAAAATTTTGTTCATCATGGATTTCGTAGTGTATTTTGAATTTTAAATATTATTTATCTTGATGGATTAGTATGTACTCTTAAATTTTATGCCTCAGATTTTGGGGATTCCTCTAGGCAGTGGCCCTCCGGGGCTCTGGGCTCTGAGATGGTCTAACTGATGGCTGCACCCTCTCTGCTCCACATACCCCCAGCACCCCCAGGCTTCCACGCTTATATGACACTGTGTTTCCTTTACAGAGATCTTACTTAAGTCTTTGTATCTGACATTCTGACCTCCCGCAGTCAGGGTGAGTACCTACTGTGGAAATAGGAACAACTGTGCTTTGATAAGGCTGAGCTCCCTGGTGTATATGGCACGTAGGAACTCTCCATCTAGAAGGCAAGCCCCACTAACATTAGCCCAGTTCTAAAGCCAGCACGAGATCTAGTTTGGAAATGCTTTCATAACTTAGCAGATGTCATCAGTGTCCTACTCCTGACCCCAGTCCCTGCCATTTCTAGGCACACCCATCCATGCAGCAACTGCCCGCATGTGCAGCCCTGCTCTTGAGTTGTTGCTAGAGCTCACTCTACCTACGTGAGGCAGACTAGAAGTGCCAGGGAGGGAAAATCTGTGTCACCCAGGGGCAACACTCCACAGGGCTGCTGGAGCAAGTAGGTAAAAACCCAGCTCCCAGCGGGTGCACGACTCTGAGGTGTTCTACACTGTTTCCTGACTTCCCAACTGATTGGACTCCTGTTGCCTGTAGCAGATACTGGCTTGATGACTCTACCTGGTAGGGGCTCCTTTCCATGTCCCTGTCTCACTTCTTCACCCCCTTATGGAGCTTTCTGGCATCCCCTCCCAAGTAACTCCTTGTATTGGAACCTTCGTTGCAAGGTTTGTTTCCTGGAAAACCCAAACTAAAATAAAAACAAGGTTTACTTTACCCACTCTAAAATCAAAACATTAGGGCATACAAGTGGGAAGAATAAAACTGTATCCATTTTTTTTTGTTTGCTGGGGAGTATGCTGTGAATCTTTGTGGACAGTTTTGTTTCCTGCCTTGTTTTCCTCCTGTTGAATCTTTGGTCATGATGATTTTCTTTACTCCCCATTTCCCCCACCCTCAGCCCCTAGCAACCATTTTCCTACTTTGTTTCTATGAGTTTGACTTCTCTGAATATAAACAATACCAGTGCAGTATTTGTCTTTCTCTGTCTGGCTTTTCACTTAGCGTAATACCCTCAAGTTCTATCCATGTTGTCGCAATAGCAAGATTTCCTTCTTTCTTGTGGCTCAATAATATTCCATTGTATCAATATACCACATTTTTTTTATCCATTCATTTGTTGATGGACACTTAGGTTGTTTCCATTTCTTTGCTATTGTGAACAATGCTGCTATGCACACGGGAGTGGAGATATCTCTGAGATCCTGTTTTCATTTCCTTTGGATATATATCCTAGAATATGATTGCTGGCTCTTATGGTAGTCCTATTTTTAATTTTTGGGGGAGCCTCCATACTTTTTTCCATCGCTGCTGCACCAGTTAACATTCCCACCAACAGTGCATAAGGGTTCCCTTTTCTCCACATCCTTGTCAACACATGTGTTATCCCTTGCCTTTTTGGTAATAACCATTCTGAAAGGTGTGAGATGATACTGTGGTCATGATTTCCATGTAGCTGATTATTAGTGATGTTGAGCACCTTTTCATGTACATATTGGACATCTGTATGTCCTCTTTGGGAAAATGTCTATTCAGTTCCTCTGTTCACTTTTGAATTGGGTAGTTTGTTTTTTTGCTGTTGGGCTGTCCGTGATGATTTTTGATGCCTTCCTAGGTGGGAGGCTCTGGCTTGGCCATGACCAACTGGTGATTTGTCTGCCCCTCGCCCCTGTAGGCATTCGCCCCTACAAATGTGACATCTGCAACAAAGCCTTCACCCAGCGCTGCTCCTTGGAGTCTCACCTGAAGAAGATTCACGGAGTACAGCAGCAGTATGCCTACAAGCAGCGCCGGGACAAGCTCTATGTCTGTGAGGATTGTGGCTACACAGGCCCCACCCAGGAGGACCTGTACCTGCACGTGAACAGCGTTCACCCAGGCAGTGCGTTCCTCAAAAAGACATCAAAAAAACTAGCAGCTATTTTGCAAAACAAGCTGACATCCACACTTCAGGGGGATGCCAACCTGAGCGAGGAGGAGGAGAAGTGAGGGAAAAGAAGGGAAGAGACGCCAATGTTGCCACGTTTACATGGATTTTTGGTTTTCAGGGTCTCCTGCCCCACCAGCTTTTTCTAATTACAAGTGTTCAGTTCATTTCTCTGTTCTTTTGGGGCCTCCGCAGGGGGATCTGTTCTAAGGCTGCCAATTATAATTGTGGCATCTGGCCCCCTGTAAATCGTGTCCTATTGAACACAGTGACATTAGGAAAGTTTATGGATGACTAATCACCATGCAGAACTATGTGTTTTTTTTTTTTAGGATTGTCACGCATGGGGGCAGAGATGTTCTTAGAGAGACCATCATTTTATGGTGCCTTGAAATAAAAGTACTTCCACTTGAAATGCTACTCAAGCAAGAAAAATGAATTTTATCTTGAGAGAGTTTACAAGAATTATTTTAATAAATGAAATGTTCTCATGAAACTTCCTTATAATAATAAACGGGGGAGCGTTGAACTATATAGCTCCTTGTTTAGGGCTTATTGCATGACATTCTACTTTAGGTTGTTTGGCAGTTGATTATTTTGTATCAGTGGGTGGATTTAAAGAGGCAAATCTTGAGCGTGGGGCAGGAGCCCAGACTGCTGATGAAAAGAAAGCACTGACAGCTGACATGCGCACTGATTTGCAGACACCTGGGATCAACTCAGTAGGTAGCTCACAAATGCTCTGGTTACTTTTTGTGGCCTTGGAGCTACTGCTTCCGGGTTTCTGGGTTGGGGACTTGCTGGTAGAAGGCACTTCTCCCTTCTTGGAGTCTGGCACTGGGAACATTGTGTGGCAAATGCTAAAGCGTGAGGAGTGCCCACTGGCACACAGCACACTTGTGGAAGGGGCAGCAAGCAGCATCAGCAGCCTCCAAGGCACGTGACTGCTGAGCTTATTAACCTTTGGCCACCTACATCTCTTCACCTGGGAGGCCTGGGAGATTAACAATAAAGCTGACTTGAGACCATGATAGGGCAAAGGGGAGGCAGCAGGCCATGGGGAGAGGGCCTGGTGAGGTGGTTTCAGGGTCCTTCCAAGCATGGATGGGCAGCAGAAAGGGCCCAATACCCTCAGGAAACCACGGTGGCCAGGAGAGGTATTATCCCAGTCTCCTGAATTGAGTGAGTGATTAGCCACGTTGTCCTGCCCCTTGTCCCCTGGGCACTGCCTGGGCTCAGTGCCTCAGATCCATTTCTACCCTAGAAGATCAAGAAAATCTTGCTTTGGGACCAGGCTGTTCCTTAGTCTAGGAAACATTGGATGATGAGCCCATTTTCTTATTTCCTTCTTCCATTGTCCCCCTTCCTCCTCAGTTCCCTTCCTTTCCTCTCCCTCCTTTCCTTCCATTTTCTCTCCCTACTTTTCTCCCCCTCTCCTCTCCCACACTGTGGGCCAGGCATTACGTCAAGATCTGGACAGTGTAAATAGCATATCCTATAACTTGAGATAACGCTTCTCTTCCAAATCAGCACTTTTCTTTTAGAAAGAAGGAAGTCAACCCTCTTGCAGGACAGCTACAATTTGTGGGGTGCTGCACACGTCCTTGGAGCACTTCTGTGGCGGGGGGCGGGGGATGGAGGCGGTCAGCTCCCTGTGCCCCTGAGCAGATGACGTGACAGCAGAGGCCAGCAGCTGACGACCAAAGAGGCCAGGAATTCTAAATCTGCTCAAAATCCCTTTTTCTTCTTTCTTTACTCTCCCTTCAAAAAGGAAAGAAAAGGCCTCAGGTTTGACTTGGACCTACACAAGAGAGAAACCTGAGACTAGGGCAGGCTTTAAGGGACCCTCACCCCTGGCTTCTCTTAATGGCAAGGCTCAGTTCCGTGGGGCCAGCCCAAAGGGCCGATGTGGGTCCTGCTCAGACTCATCTGAAGCTCTGGGTGCTTGGGCTAAAGCTGCGGTGCCACATGGTCTAAATGGTCACATTTGAGCATCAGCAGTGGCAAGGGTTCCCCTTGGGACCCACGGCAGCACAATGGTATGAAGTGTAGCCTCCTGGGGCAGAGCCAGGGCTGAGGGCTCAACCCCGGCTCCAGCAGGCAAATTGCTGACCTCGCATTGTGTCTCTTGATACAGAGAAGAGAGAGGCTAGAAGGTGGCTGATCAGCTTTCTTTAGCTTTCTGAGTCATTTAGACAATAAAAATGAACATTCTTATATGGGAATATCGAGATGGCTATGGCTGGATCGACTGGCTTGTGGCCTGTTTTGTCCAGGAAACTGTAAAACTAGCTGATGTGACATTCTCTTTAGGATCAGGTTTTTATTAAACAGAACTCTTGGTTGCAGGTGACAGAAACTCAGTTTAAAATGACTTTAATAGAAAAGGGAAAGCTAATAAGTCTAGGGTTGTTCTCATTTCAGGTGTGGCCGGATATAGGTATTTAAGTCATGTCATTATCCCTCATCTTTCTCTCTTATCCAATTTCTCCCAGGTGGCTTCTTTCTCAGGCAGGACAAAGTAGAAACTGAATGGCCACTCACCTGTGGACTTCTATCCCACCATGCAGCAGCCCTGTAGAAGGAGGGTTTGTTTTTTAGCCAAAGATCTTGGGTTGGTGCTTTTTGTCTTGGTTGGCCCAAATTGGCTCTTGGGCCTGCCCCTCATCCAATCACTGTGCTCTGGGACACAAGGGTCTCTTGGCCTAGGCCTGAGTCGCATGATTCTGCCCACCCCTGAAGCAGGGGTGGAGAGACAAGATCAATTATACCTCTGGCCTGGGAGTGGTGGGAAAGTGGTCCCCCAGCAGAAAAGCAGAGTGCTCTGACCAGTCAGGAAATGGATATTGGGCAGATCTACTAGCTAAGATAAGGTGCAGCTACTGAACAAAGATTCCCAGAAAATGCTGTGGCTTAAAGAAGAGAGATTCTTTCTTTCTCACCTAGCAGTTTTGAGTTGGTGGGTATCTCTTCTCTATGCTGTTACTCAGGGACTCAGACTTGTTCTTTTGTTGCTCTGCCATGCTCTGGGACATTGTCAACATGGGCATGGTTGAAGCTGGGTCTCTGTGGGTTTCAGCTGCTAGGAGAGTTGTCTTGGTTTAAGTTCCTCCAGAAGTTGATTCTGAGGCCAAGGTTCAAGTTCAAGTCAGCTTCTTTTGTGGGTGATCCAAGAAATCATCTGTATGGGAATGAGGAAATGTGACAGGAAAGGGAATACGGGTAAGAAAGGGATTATAATCAAGGAAGTTACTACTGTGGACAACTGGAGCTTAATCCCCGCAGGGATCTCCAGGAGACAGTACAGATGTGCCTCAGAGTTGCTCCACTGAGGGGCCTAGGAAACCAGTCATTTACTACCTCTCATCCCTGGGGATTTAGCTGAGGTGCTAGCATTGGGGACATTCATTTTGGGAACCTTCCAGCTTTCTCTGTGCACTGGCCAAGCATGCTCTTTGTGCCAGGAAAAGACCCCAGGCAGAATGACGGGTTGGCCATAAGCCATCTTCAGCACATAGAGCTAAGAGATGAGGAAACCTGGGTAGGGTAGCACCAGGTTTGGTACAAGTGTGGAAAGGTCACACTCATTCTGAAGCTGCTGGTTTGGGTGTGGTACATGGCCCTTCCACTCATTTTCCAGGGCAAGGATTTTGCCATAATGCTCTTGTATGCCGAAATGGGGGAATGGATTATGGTGGACAGCTCACAGTCTCTGCCACAGCAGGCCAAACCGATGACATCCTAATTTTAACTCCCTCTTCCTCCCAACCTGTTTACCTGTCCTACTCTCAGTCAGTTGACAGAAAATCCACCTAGAGCATACAGGGTCATGACTTAGAGTACTGGTTCTCAGGTTGGCAGCCCTGGAAACTTAGGTGGTGGGATGTATACAGATGAGTTATTGTCAACATTTTATATCCCTCATTAGAAATGATTTATTAACCTGTACAAAGTCCATGCGTCAATATCTTTGCTTTTGGCTTGTGTTAGGTCAGTACAGCGTGGAAACTGGTGTTCATGCTTGTCAGAAGTGCCTACTTACTGGTGGTTCATTTTAGAGAGAGACATTTGTTATCAATCAATGTGGTTTATTTGGTTGGTGTGTTAGGTTGGGTTGCTAGAAGCAGAGCTGAGACAGAGATTCTGGAGTAAGTGATTCATTGGGGGAGGCTTTAAGAAGAAATCAGTAAGTTGGTAAGGGGATCAAGGTACAACAGGGGAAGATGTAGGTTCAACTGGAATCTAGCCTCAGCCAGATCTAGGGGGAGCACTGGAGTATGAATGGCCCCACAGACACTGTCCTACCTTGAGGCCAAGGACTAGACATTCTCTGCAGGTCCCCTTGGGGTGGAGAAGGGGAAAGGCATGACCACCAAGCTGTTTGGCAGTGAACAGTCTAAGCAGCTAGGGATTGGTTCACTTGGAGGTTTCCAAGGCAAGGGCAAGAAATTACAGGAATAGATTTTAGAGGTGAAAAAGATTGAGGTCCATAGGCTACTTCTCCATAGAATATTTACATTTTCATAGAGGACCGCTTTTGAAGCTAAAGGAGTGAATAATTTGTTGCAAATTAAGTAGTGTTTGGGGGCAAAAGAAAATATTAAAACATACACAGAGAAAAGTCTTCCCTTCAAATATGTTCCTCACCTGACATGCCTCTCCTCTTCGTCATGGTTAAGCACTCTTAGCTTCTTGGTGAACTTTCTTGAGTTTCTTTATTCATATATAAGTAAGTATGAATATATGTATTCCTGTTTGCCACTGTTTTATTTCAATCAGCAGATAGCATTATGCATATTGTTTGGAGACTTGTATTTTTTCTTTTAATAATGCATCTAGTAGTTCTTTCCATAACAGTACAAAAAAGTGTTCTCATTTTTCTTTACAGTTATCTAGGATTGTGTTGTATGGATGTACCATAATTTAGATTATCGGTCTTCTGATAGACATTTATGTTGTTTCAAATGTGTTGCTACTGTAAAGGATGCTACAGTGGGTAACTCTATCATATGTCATTTCACATATGTGCAAACATATCTATGGGATAAATTCCCAGAAATGCAATTGTGAGGGCTAAGGGTATGCCCCCCGTAACGTTGATAGGTTTGGCCCGATAGCCCGGCGCAGAGATGGACCACTTTGCAGTCCCAGCGGCAGCGTGTGAGAGTCCCCTCGCCTCACCACCCTGCCAGCATTGTACTGCCATAGTTTGGGATTTTGGCCAGTCTGATAGGGGAGAAATTGTTTCTCAGAGTAGTTTTATTTCTCACATTTCTCTTATTATGTGTGAAAGAGGTTGCATGTCTTCTCATATATTCAAAGGCTATTTGTAGATCCCTGTTCTGTGAACTGAACTGCCTGAATGCCCATGTGTCTACTGGGTTGTCGGCCTTCTTTCTGCCCAACTTCTAGGAGTGTGTTTGTTTGTTTGTTTAAGTGTATCAGGAAGTTTAGCTCTTTGTAATGGAAGTTACTGGGTTTCCTCTCAGATTGTCATTTATCTTTCAATTTTGCTCAGACTGGTTTTCCTTGGCCCAGTAGAAGTTTTGTGATTTTTATGAAGTTTGAATTGATCCATCTTTTTCTTTTAAAGTTTCTGGAGATTGAGTTGCAGCTAGAAAGGCCTTGCACTTCAATGTTATGTCAGAATTCTGTCATGCCTTTTTTCTAGGACCTTAATGGTTTCATTTTATCATGTATAAATCTTGATCCATTTGGACTATTTCCTGGTGTGTAGTGGGAGGTATGGATCCAACTTTATCATTTTCCAGATGGCTGACAAGAGATATTTTTTAACAGGGAGCTGGTCCAAAACACACCAGAGAACGCTTTCTTCAGGAAAAGGTCATGTGCCTCAGCAGAAGGTATTACAAATTATAGTAAGGAGCAGTTTTCTTTAATTAGCAAAGATTCATTTGTTCAATGAATATTTACCAAGTGCTCACAATGTGCCAGGTATTTTTCTAGATACCGAGGTTAGGTAAAAGTAGACACAATGGGAGCCCTCCAGGGGATCCCATTCTCATGAGAGAGACAGACAAGAAATAAGCAAGTACACATATACTGCGTTAGCTACAATGGAGAAAAATCACATTGGTGTTCCAGTTACTATGGCTGTGTAACAAATTATCCAAACTCAGTGGTTCTGTCGGTCAAAAGTTTGGAAAGGGGTCAGCACAGAGACACAGGGGATGGCTTTACTCTGCTCCATGATGTTGGGGGCCTCGGGGAGGGCTCGAAGCTAGGTACTGCAAACCACCTGAAGGCTTGTTCGCTCATGAGTCTGGTGACTAAAGCTGGCTGTTGGCTGGGACCTCCACATGGCCCCCCTACAGTCTCTCTGTGCGAGCTAGTTTAGGCTTCCTCTTTTATGGTGGGTTCCAAGGGAGAATGTCTGAGGGGAGCCAGGCAGAGGCTGTATCACCTGTGAAGAGCCTGCTCCAGGAGTCCTGCAGTGTCACTTCTGCCACATTTTATCTGTTGGAAGTGAGTTCCCAAGGCTAGTCCACATTGAAGGGGGAGGGGAATAAGACTCCCCTTTGATGGGAGGAGTGCTTCTAGAAGAGCTTGTGGGACCATGCAAATTGCTATGCCACGTAAGGCAAGGACACTTGGGATGAGGACGGGTAGAAGACTGTTGACATTTATATAGGGGAACAGGGACGTGCAGTCTGAAAGAAGTGAGGCAGTAAGCCCTGCAGTTATCTGGGGAAGTGTCCCAGGCAGAGGGAACAGCAAAAGCAAAGGCCAGGGAACAGGGGTGTACTTGACTTGCCTGAGGAGCAGGAGGACCAGCGCAGTTACAGTGGCGTGAGAAGAGATGGAGAGGGTATGGATAAGGTCAAAGGTCAGGGAGAGCAGGCTATTGTAAGACTTCTTCTGAATGAATTAGGCAAAGACTGCAAGTTTTGAGCAGAGGAGTAACATGATCTCGCTATGTTTTAATGGGCTTGCTGTGGCTGCTATGAGAACAGATTTGGAGATGAGAGGCACAGGTAGAAGTGAAGAGACCAGCAAGGAGGCCATTGGAAAAATAAAGGCAGGACACAATAAATGTTTATGCTAGGGTGATAGTGCAGGAGATGGTGAGAATGGCCAGATGCTGGATATGTTTTTAAAAATAGAGCTAACTGGATTTGTCGATGAATCGGATGCGGGTTAATGGACAGACCATACGTCCTTATTTGTCTGGGATAGTTCCAGTTTATATAATGAATGATATGGTCACCCTGGTGATGAGAAAAAGAGAGGAATCAAGAATGGCTCCAAAGCTTTTGCCTGAGCAACTGGAAGAATTGCGGTGCCTGAGGAGTGGAGTCGGGGTAGCGGGGGGAATCAGGAATCTAATTTGGATCTTTTAAAGTCGCTTATGAGATCTCCCCGTGTCTGGTAAACACAAGGACAAATTGAGTAGGAGGAGGGAGTTCCAGAACAGAGTCTGAGGTGGAGATAGGGAGTTGAGCATCGCTGGACCAGAGAAAGCATGAAGCCGTAGGCTGGAAGTGATCATACTGCAGCAATGAGAAGAGCCCTGGACAAACTGGTGTAGCCGCTGGGGAGGGAAGAAGAACCAACATGAAGAACAGGAAAGAGCCACCATAGGAAAGGAGGGGATGGAGTGGGAGGCTGTGGGGGCTAGCATCCTTGGAGAGGTGTTTTCTGTCACCAGCTGGGTGCCTACTCTGCTTTGAATAAAAATCGAAGATATGTGTATTTCTTCATTTTAAACAGAGAACAATGAACACAATCTGCTGTTAGAAGTGACTTACTCATCATTATAAATATAGCCTGTGGTCTTCCCATGTGTAGGCATGGCTCCTCGAAGCCTCTGAGGCCCACAGGCCGGCTCATCCCTGGGCCCTGCCACCCAGACTGTGCTGCACCTCCTGTTAACATTTTGAGTTTTCTGTCCTCCACTTGCTGGCAGCTGTCACTTTCCTTCTTATCTTATCACAGCCCCTCCTCCTTTAATCCAGGACTTTCCAGGCTACAATTGTTTGATAACCAGGGTATTGAGCACACTAGAATTGTGGGTGAAGTGAGAGGCTGTCCTGTGACCTTTAGTCACTATTTAGGCTGCTTTGAAGGCTCCTTTCGTTTCCTCTGCATTTTTTCTGGATAATTGCTTAGTAAATGGTAACTTTTGGATAATAAGACAAGAGGCACTATAAAAGTTATTTTGTTGCCAAATTAATCAGTATTTCAATATTTACTAGGCACATCCACCCCCATGTATCCCAAACATTGTGTTAGACTCAGTGGGGGCTACAGAGAGTAACTGATTAGTTCATTCATAAAACATTTTAGTTGTTAGCCTACAGACAAAAATCCCTGCCTGTTTTGAGTTTCCATTCTAGAGGAAGAAGGTGGACAATAGATAAGATAAATTAGTAAAATATGAGAATGTAAGTGGTGCTAAGAGCTGTGGGAAAATCAAGCAGAGAAGAAAGGTACATGGAGAGTACAAGGGCAAGGAGGTTGTAGTTTAAATAGAGAGACTCTAGGAAGCCTGAGGGGGAGTCTCAACCTGCAAGCTTAATATCCAGCAGCGTCAAGATCAGGTGGCTGTTGTGGATCACGGCACGTCCAGGGCTCCCCCTCACATTAAGAATTAGTCCCAAATCCCTTTCCACAGCCTGCCGCACTGAGAGGGTCTGGTCCTTGGCTGCCTCTTGACCTCATCACTCACTGCTCAGCTCCAGCCACAGTGGACTCTGCTTTCCTCACACACCCCGAGCACATTCAGGTCTCAGGGCTTTTATATCCCCTCTTATTGCTGCATGTCTCTCTCACTCTTTCACTTTATTCTGGTCTCTGCTTACATGTCACATAATCGATGAGGCCTTGTAAGTAGCTAGCCCCTAGCAAACCCTGCCTCCCAGTGCTCGCCTCCTATGCAGTCCCCTCCTACACTGAATCTGTGTTGGCCCTGTGACTCACTTTAATTAACAAAATGTGTCAGAAGTGATGCTGGGCCAACTCTAGGCCTAAGCCCTAAAATGGCCTGGCAGCTTCTGCTTTTGAATATGGAGAGTCCTAAGCTGCCACGTAAGAAGTCCGTCCACCCTGCTGGAAAGGCCATGTGAGAGGCAACATGGACAGGTTATCAGGAGAAGGAAAGGCCCTGAGACTACATGGAGAGAGGAGCCCAGCTGTCCTGACATCCCAGAGGAGCCCAGCCTTCTTGCCATCTCTGCCAAGACACAAGACAAGCGGATGAGTTATCTCAGATGTTACTGCCCAGCCAACTTGCAGATGCCTAAAGCCCCAGAGAAAATCTGTGGGGAGCAGGAGAATCACCTAGCTGAGTCCAGAATGGGAAGATAACAAAACAATTGTTTTAGTCACCTAGTTTTGAGGCACTTAGTCATGCAGCCATAGTAAATTGGAACATTTTCCTTGACCATCCCAACTCAAATTGTAGCTTCTGTCTCTGTTTCCTTTCCTCTGCTTTGTTTTTCTTCACAGCACTTAAGCTTTCCTGATATTTGATATGAAAGTGTTCACTGTTCGTTTCTCCCACTGGACTATAATCTCCATGAGGTGAGGAATTTTGTTTGCTCTGCTCACAGGACCTAGGACAGTGCCTATGTCCTAATACACATTCAATAAGTACTTGTCCAGTGAATGAATATGTAAGTATCCTTGCTTCTAAATCAAAATAACCTGCATTTTAGAATGATCCTTTCCTCTGAGAAAAGAACATCTAATCCCCGGCTTGTAAGGGAACACAGTGTTCTGTGAGGAACATTCTGCAACTGACCTTAGGCATAAAAATCTACACATTTTTATTGAACTCCTGTTACATGGAAGATTGATTGGAAAACAGGTAAACATTTAAAAATAAATAGCAACCTTAAACAAATCCATTTCTATGTTTTGGGAATCCCTTGTGTTTCCAAAGGGGTCAAGAAGCAGCATTGATGCAAAGTCAGCTGGAGGAAGGGCTGAAAAGTACCAGGTACCAGGGGGATGTGCATGGAGCATACTGACCCAGCTACTCATGACTCCCAGGGCCTGCGTGTGCAACCTAACAATTCCCCTAGAGAGGCCTCCTGGGCTCTGGGAGTCCTGCCTTCTATGCAAGGGGCAGAGTGGAGTGGCCACCACCTTGGTCCACACAGTTGCTATTTCGGTTCTCTCTGTTCCAGTGCCCTGACGTTTTCTCAACCAATTCTAAGCCCAGTGCACCATTTTAGCTGACGTGGGCGAGTATTTCGTGAAGACAGCAGATGGATGGGATGACAAATAGCATGATGGTGAGGACAGCCGAGAAGTGCTTTTTCCTGTGCCAGAACTGTTGGCTGTGCACGTGCTCTAAGGTAGTCTAGATGTACTGTGGAAGCAGCAGCATGTGCTAGGGGACGGTGTACAAGCTGGCTTCCATTTCTTTCTTTGCTGTTAAGCATCCTCATCCATACATCCAATGTAATCAACAACTTCACCAACCGTCTCAGAAGTAGACCCTGAGACAATGGTTTATTACTGTCCCCAGGGAGTGTGATATGATCATGGGGAAGTGAAACAGGGAAAAGAAGAAAGCCAGTACAGGGTGTGCTGGTGAGCAGGTTACTACTGAGCCTCAGAGGAGCTGGGGAGCTCTGGGCAGCTATAAAAACATGCCCCAGAGTTGCCCATCCTGAAGCGCGAGGAAGCTGGGCTATTCACCCACAACTCCTGTTTCATTGGCCAAGGGTTGACCCCAGGGGAGTTAGCTCTGTGGAAACTTGGCCTGTCCTGCAGCAGACAAAACCTTAGGGCAGCTGTCAGGTTCTTAAAAGAAACCATCCATTTTAGTCAGCTTGGGCAGTTGTAACAAAGTATCATTGACTAGGTAGCTTGTAAACAATAGAAATTTCTCATCTCACAGTTCTGGAGGCTGGAAGTCTGAGATCAGGGAGCCAGCCAGCATGGCCAGGTTCTAGTGAAAGCCCTGGTCCGGATTGCGGACTGCCACCAATTTCTGCTTGTCTTCACATGGGGGAAAGAGAGCAAGCTAGCTCTCTGGTTTCATCTTGTAAGGGCACTAATTCTATTCCTGAGGTCTCCACCCTCATGACCAAATCATCTCCCAAAGGCCCCACCTCCAAATACCATCACATTGGGATTAGGGCTTCAACATATTAATTTGGGGGGACATAAACATTGAGTCCATTGCACCAACATTTGGAATAGCGGATGCTGAGGGGATGGGGACAGGGCAAGACAGTGTTGTTTTGTGGACCAGCGTGGCCTGTGTGTCTACCACAAGTCAGGCCCTGTATTAGCACTGAGTGCAGAGGAAATGTAAAACTGATCCTTGCTCATCATCTAGCGGGGAAAATAGATGTACAAGCAGATGTGGTGAATACCAGAAGAGGCTGTGTGAAATGCTGCAGGAGGCAGATCACCTCTGAAGGGACTAGGAAACTTCACAGAGCAGAGAACATGAGCTGGGTCTTTAGATCACGTATATGTCCTTAACAGTTCACGGAGTTCCTGCACTCATGTAGTGGCTGCCATCTGCAATGCTGGGCAGTTGGAATTCCTAACCATGATAATGTCCCCCGGGTATTTGGAAAAAAACCTACACCGGAAGTGGGTGGAGGCCTCTGGGTCAGTTCCATGTGACATGTGAAAACAATCCTCAGCACACAGACTGTACAAAAACAGGCAGCAGGCTGGATTTACTCCGCAGGCCATAGTTTGCTGACCCCTGAGCAAGACTATTGCAATAGCTATCCAACTGGTCTCTGTCTCAACTCTTGCCCCTGCTTTCTGCTCCAAACAAGACTGATTTTCTTGAAAAGGGATAGGATGACTTTATTTCCCTGCTTATCCCATCTTTCCATCTTCCTTAGACTAAATCCAAAGTCATTTCATGACCTATTGAGTTTAGCAACACGTGACTCCCCACCCACTAGCCTGTAATTCCTTTCCTTTCCCCACTGCTTCCTGACCACCCTGTCTTCTTACTGTTGTCCCTCCTCTAGACTGTAAATTCTCTTTCCTACCTCTAGGCTTTGGGAATACTCTTCCTGGGGCTCTTTACATTGGCCACATTTCACCTTTCAGTTTTCATCTTACATGTCACCTCTCAGAGGAGCCCTCTCTGACCACCCAATCCAAAATTTCATTTACCTTGTTGGCTCAATGATTCTGGTTCTTCATGGTGCCTCTCGATCTGTAATTTTCTTACTGCTTTTTTCACCTGCTAATTGCCTGCCCCTCCTCTAGACTGTAAACTCCATGCCTAGCTTGATCTCAGTGTCTTGTACAAGCTGACACAAAACAGACACTCAATTTGTGTGGTGATGAGATGAATTAACCTCTAACTCACAACCTTGTGCTTTTTGTACCCCGTCCTTCTCTGTACTGCTGCACAAGTCTCATTTTACAAGTCTAGGTTCACTGTCTTGCTCTCCTAGTTCTGCATTTACTTTTCAAATCACTGAGCTCACAGTTGAATGTACAGCCTCTTAGCAAAGGGCTGCCCGGAACTAACCACAACATCTCAGACTGGTGGTCCAGTCTGATTCCCAGCTCTTTTTCTGCTGTTCTGGGGCAGGGCAGTTTCCCTTTTATTGTTTGTCTTTTCATTTATCTCTCTTAAAACTGTCTGTGTGGGTTTTATCTACTTTATTCACTTTCTTGACTTTGAATTCAAGATGCACCCAGTTCTCTCAACTTGTGATAACCTGTGCCTTGTATCATGTTCTATAGTTATTACCCAAGTCTTGATTTAAAAATTAAAAAACAACCTACTCCTTCTATGTCATGGAAAAGGAAGCATTCACATGTAAGACAGTTTGCTTAACAAGCAGTGTATATGTATTGAATGCTTCACATTTGTCCAGCACTGTTCATGTGTCCCAATGACTAGAAAGATGATATACACATCTGAAATGGTTAAGTGACAGAAAAAGGTAGAATACAAACAAGAATCAAGGTGAGTGATAAAAATAATGGCCCCTCAGGAGTTCAGTGAAGGGTGGAATCATCACATGTTAATTGGAGTCAGTTCCAGGGGGGAAGGAACAAATATTTGCTCAGTGCCTACTTTGTTTCCAGCATTCTCACATGCTTCCCCATGTTAATTTTTCCAGTAATACTGGGGTCAGTACTATCCGCAAATTACTGATAAGGAAACAGGTATGGGGAAGGGAAATAACTCACCTAATATTGCGGTGCTGGGATTTGAACTCCAGCATGTTTAATTCTAAATCAAGAGATTTCTCAGTACACCACCTCCCTTTCAGCAGAGTTGAGGAGACTTGCATGGGACATTTGGTAGGACTGGGGTTCAGGTCCAAGCACTTAGAAAATTAAGATTTGGCTGAACAAAGAGATGAAGGAAAGTTATTTTAGGCTAGTGTCATCACAAAGAACAGCTAGGAAATGAGCGTGAGCCTAGTGCTGTAGGATAGTCAAGATTGGCCTGCATGGATGTTTCTAATCATAGCTGCCCCTTGCTTGTTGTTTAGGCTGTTTTCTTTTCTTAACTTTTAATATCTCATTAATTTAGTGACTGCACTTATTTAAAGATATATTACATAACAGTTCATTAACATTGCTTTTTAAAAAATCATTATATTTCATGCAACATTTTTGTATAGATTTTTAAAAATGTATCTATGTCTGATGATTAATATCTAACATTTTCATGCACCCGGAAAAGTCTTTTTAGACTATAATTTTAGAAGTCTTTGCAGCAGACAGACTAAGCCCCTTATTTGGAAAGAAGTTAACTGTGTCTCAGCTCAGCCCCCTGCGGCAGTTTGAGAGAGCAGCCCTGATGCGTGCACTTGACCATCTCTGCACTGGTGAGTTAGGACCGTTCAGAAAAGCCTGCCCTGCTTGGAGCCACACAGTCTCTTGCCAGTTTGTGAATAGCCTTGTTCCTAATTTATCTCACTTCTCTTTTCTGAGCCAGTGACCCAGATTCATTCAGCTGTTGGAAGCTGCACAGGGCTGTGCAGACAGATCTCCGTGTTGCTGTATTGGAAAAAGTCAGGAGAAAATCATAAGCTACCTAAAAATGGGCGAAGATAATAGAAAAACTCTCATGCAATTACTTTAATTCAAACCAGACCTGTGTTAGTGATTAAAATGCCCCAATCCACCCTAGGTACATGTAGGCAGGCCTACCCATATCTGGCTTCTGCTCCATAACTGCAGTCTACTGCTCCCACCACTAGGTGGCAATCCAGTCTTAAAGCAGATTTTATTCAAACAGTAATGCTGTTCAAGATAAAAGTAAACCGAACTGTTTTTACTTCATCATTTTGCCAAAAAAAAGTCTTAACATTCTTGTGTTAATGAATACATGGGAAAGCATAAAATTCCAGACACCACTGGTGGGAATGTAAGTTGATTTTGGGGAGGAATTTGGCAGTGATGTTTAAGCTGTGCACATCTTGGGGCCAGCAAAGACTCATCCAGCTATGATCATTTGATGATGATGATGACTAACAATTATTTTGTTCCCATGATGTGCCAGGCACTGTCCTAAGTGCTTGCATCACTGTACTATTACTACTATAATAGTAGATACTATTATTTCTCCATCAATTTACTAAAGAGGAAATCAAGCACAGAAAGGTCAGGTAACTTGCCTTAACTTCACAGAACTGGTTTAAGTGGCGGTGACAGGATCCACACCCTGCTTCCCCACATTGCATGTGCCTCCTGTGTGCTAGAAAACAGGTACACATGAGGGTGTTGTTCATTGTAGCAACTGTTCATTATAGCAAAATATTGTTAGCCTGTCAGCCCATTGGTCAGACAATAAAGCATGACGGAATACTGCAGAGCAGATAAAAGCTATCATACGCTAGATCTGGAAGTAGTCAACTGGAGACATCTTAAAAATAAATGTTGAGACAAAGCAACCAAAAACACAGAAAGCTCAACTGTATATTATTCATGGAGACCAGCACAGGTGGTAAAACTATGAAAGGATACACTGAAAAGATTTCCTCAAATTTATAATGGTGTTTGTCTCAGAGGAGAGAGAAATGGGATTAGGGAAACAAAGATAAGGACTTCTAAGTTTATCTCTGATGTTCTATTATTTTTTTCTCTCTCCCCTCCCTCTTGAGGAAAAAGGAAAAAACTCAAACCCTAACCCAAAACATCATTTTACGATTGGATCTCCACAAATGTATTACTCAAACCTAACAATTAGTAACATAAAGGAAACATAAAGACTTTTCCTCCATCAGGGGCATCTTTCTCGGAGCTTCTCTCAAGCTCTCTTCTGTAAGTAACTTAAGAGGTTCAGTAGGTTAGACTTCCAGCAACATCTCTTTGCTTGACCAGTAGGCCTCAGGGGCTGGAGGAAGGAAAGGGAGGTAGGGGAGGGAAGAGGGTGGCAGGGAAGCAGGGAGATTCGGTTCTGCTTTTTACTTAGTGATTGATTCATTTAAGACAGAGTTTCTCTTTAGGGAATCAGCTCCAAACAACCAAAGTATTTATTTAAAAATAAAAGTTCCAAATATTTCCTTGCTTCACCTTTTTTTTTTTTTTTTTTGGTGGAGAAGGGAGGGTAGGATAGGTTATAATCAAATGTTTAATGCTCAGATGGAAAGATACAGTGAGTGATAAAACAAATTACTTTTCCAGCTTCTTTTAAAGCTGGTAGGCAAATTGATTGCCTAGAAATACATTGACTTATGACTAACCCTCTTCCTGTATTTATCAAAGTCAACAAGTATGAAACCATAGGTTGTGTGTTGACACATTTTCTTAGAACTATAATAGGTTTATAGAGGTTAATGTTCTAAGATTAACAGGTGCTAATTGCTCTGAGCAAGAGGACAAGTTTGAGGGGAAAGGAGGCATTTTGGGGGAAGAAATTGACTTTTAGTGTCAGCATGGAGCCCTTGTCAGCTTTTTAAACACATTCTTATTAAATACATTAATATGGAGAATTGCAGAAGAGAATGCAGACAGCTTTGAATCTAATGGATTGTCTTAAAAATCAAGATTGTAAGGCTCCATTTTGTACTTCTGTGAAGAAACCCTCAGAAGAGCAATTTGTACCTCCTTTTAAAAATATTTTACTTCCACTGCAGAATCTCTCATCACAAATCCTGTTTCATTTCACTGTAATTTTAATATGCTATGTATTTCTTAGGGGAACCACTAGTATCCAAGAATTATTAACATACGTGTTAATTCTTGAAAAATCGTGACTCATTTAGAAACCCACATTTGGTTTTCTCCTCTTATGCCTCAGTAGTGAAAATAACTTTTTTTCACCAACATTTCCTTCTCAGGGGATTTAAGACTTAATTGGCGAGAGTCAAAGATTATCAGGATTGGAGAAATTGGTGTGCCCTTGTGTTGTTCAGGGAAACCTACCTGGGATCTTGCCTTCTGTTCTCCTACCAACCATATCATCTAGGTCAGACTCTGAGGTTCTTCATGGAACTCTTGGTCCAAAGAGACAGGTCCAAGGTGCATTTATATTAACCCAAAAGAACTGCATTAAAGTCTGGTTGGGTCTAGGCTCCTAAATTCTAGGGTGAGGCTTATTAGAGCAGTGTGGCATAATCTGGTGGTACAATTTTTAATTTTCTCACTTGATTTCTGACTTTGGAAATTACGGGCTACAGGAATATATGCTGCTTGAAAAAAATGCAGGTATATATAGTCAATAAGAGATCGTCTTTAAGCCTTTCTTCTACCTGATCCTTACTTTCCTTGCCAGGTGACTGTGGTTCAGGACACCTCCTAGTATGCCTTTACATAAAATACATACTGAAGCTACTGGGCCAGTGGTAAAATTCTGAATTTAAAAATGAAACCTAAACAAGTTCCACCTTTGTGAAACTAACCTACACACACATAAATTTAAATAAAAAGAAACCAAAAGCCTCATAGCTTAATTTGCATCTTGTATTTTATTTCTTATAATTATAGCTAATGAAAGAAAAAAAGTACTTGTAGCACCCTATGATTTAAGACAGTAATTGTAACTTAAATGCTGACCTGCTTCATGAAACAGGCAACCTTCCCCAGGGCCACAGCGGATTTATTTAAGTTTCCCAAACCCAGAGACAACTAATAATTTTTATTACTTATCAAACACATTTTAAAAATCAATAGATCATTGTTCCCCACAGGTGAAAAATTCCACAAATGACATTTTCTCTATGGACACGATTCATTGACTCAAACCAGAACACAACTATTAAAATACCTACAATTAAGAATCTCAGACTGCGGTCTGGCTACTTATAGGGGTTATCTGGTAATATGCCAAGAGGTATTATTGCTAATGATATGGTGAATATGCCCCATCTTTCCAGAGAGCAATATTTACTCGTAGTTAAGGAATAGCATATTTGTTTTTCAAAAATGTTAAATGAAAGTTTTCCCCCAAAGAAATATATAGAGAAACCCAATCTATGACACAAGTTCTAGAAAACTGCTTTGGCAGTAGTTGGCTGATGCAAATTCTCCTTCCATACACACACTGGCGGGGCATGGCCCTTGCCGTCCTGATGTACCCGAGGAAAAGCTTGGCACACCAAGCCTCACTGCCCTCCAATTCAGTTCAAAGACTGGGCGTCCTGCCTGGGACTCAGAAAGGTCCGCGGGGGTGGGGTCCAAGAGACACCAATACTCTGCCAACCCTGCTTGCTCTTTTTTCAGGTAAATCAAAGCCAGAGGTAGCATAGTTGGTCTTTTATGTTCATAAGTCCAATTCTTTAAGCTTTTGTGGCTTTTCAGTCTTATTCGTTGCAATAAATTTCAACAAATTAATACTTCTGCTTATGTTAATACAGCTCTCAGATACTGTGGCACCTCCATTTTAGGTCATAGTTAACAGAGGTATCTCTTCCCAAACTGTGAGAACATGCTGAATGTACCCATATAGCATCCTGCCACTAATCTGATTTCCGAATATTCTGGTTCTTTTCCTTCTTTGTATATTCTTCTAGTCGAAGAAGCCACTTTGTCCAGTACTGGGAACAGAGCTCTGTGTCCATGAAATGGGAGTGGGCAGGGGATCCATCTTTGTAAGCCACCACAATTAAGCCATACTGAACCTAGGAAGAAAACAGGAGGACCAGAGTTTAGGTTCATTTCCTCCTTACTCCAGGGAAAACTCAGGACAAAATAATCTATAATGATTATCTCCTAACTCAGTTTCTAAGAGGGGTTGATGAAAGACTGCATCAGCATACACAAGAACACAAAGATGATAGATCAGACACTGAAGAATGGACTGTTATCATTAAAGAACTATTAACACCAACAACAAAAAGCTCAGGAAGTGTGTGGGGGAAAGTGCTTTTTAAAGTGGTAGATGGACAAGGAACAGAGTAAGCAGTGGGATACAGACAGAGTAAGAACCATAAGGAGTTAAGTAGCTGTAAATAAGCATTGAGCAAAACTTGAAGTAGAGGCTCAGTGTCCTGACCTGAAAGCTATAGTTGGCATCTTGGTTTATGGCACCCATGTATGCCACAACCTGCAATGGGTTGTCAAATGTATTTCGGATAAAAGGTTTTGGTTTCTCTGAGGTCTTCCAATCAATCACACACAGCTTGCCCCTAAAGAGAAACCAAAAAAGTCTTTGTATTAATGGTTCAAACTAACGAACTCTCTATAAGGTTAATTCTCTTATATATAGTTTACTATTGTTACCCAATGACTATTGCGTCTATTCTCCACTTTCCAAAAACAAACAAACAAACAAACAAACAAACAAAAAAACCCACACAGCTCCTCTGAGCTTTATTGCTTAGGGTTAGAAAGATCTGATGGGAACTGCTTCCCAAATTGAACTGACAAGATCTACAGGTGCAGGCCTATGTGGGAGTGCTGGGAAACAACTTTTCCACAGTTCAAGTTTCTACTCTCTCTTGAAATTCCTTTGGACCTCCACAGCCTCCTTTCCTTTAACAGTTGACAGAGAAATTGAAATGACATCTATTATTATCTTACTTGATTTTGCTTCAAATACCTAACAGAATGAACCATAATAAACCAGTAGTAAAGTCTCTATCATAAAAAACTAAACGTCATGGTGCCTCAGAAATTCTCTTGTGCAAAAACCAAAGCTGGGGGTTCAAATCCATCAACACTTAATAGGCACCAACTATATACAGAAATACAAATAAGAAGACCTAGTCCTTGCCCTAAAAGGTCACACACATGGTGGGATGCCTTACTATTAAGGATATTGGAGGAAAAAAATTCCTGCCATTTTTTTTTTTTAAGTCAAAAGGAACATAGAATGGATGAGCGGATTAATAACTGGTGACTCTCAAAGGGCTCTATCTGTTCAATCTGCCTTTCATAATTTCAATTTCAAGACTGGCAGTATTCAGGGAGATTTTGTACAATGTATTGTGTATGTTACCTGTCATTATAGCTCTAAAGTTATAACTTATCCAAGATATTTATAAAATCAGTCTACAGTAGTGCTGTCTAAAATTAGAAATAAAATATGAGTGACACATCATCTTAAATGTTCTTTAGTTACATATAAAAAATGAAAAAACAGGTGAAATTGTAATATTTTATTGGACCCAACATATTATCATTTCAACATATAATTAAAAAGTTATTAGTGGGATATTTTACATTTTTTTTTTTTTTCATATTAAGACATTGAAATCTAGCTGCCATTTCCAGTTTTCTTTCTTGAATAAATCAAAATACCCTAAAAATAAAGATTTCTGCCATGGATCACTATTTCTATTTGTAGAACTATTTTTTTTCCAAATTAAATGTTTTTATTTCTCTCATAATTTTAAAAATGTGAACATTCTGTAATTCAACCACAGCTTTTACTTCTTGGTGACTTCTTCATGGGGGTCGCAATTCCCTTTTAAATAACAAACTCTTGTCTCAGAGAGAAGTTAGCTTTTCATCATTCTTTCCATCTATATAATATCCAAAGACAAATCCCATAGGGACAAGTACATGTACCCATGGTTATGTACAATCTGAATTAAGTTCATCATGAATGCTGTGGTCTCGGTAACAACAATGACCCCATAACCAAGGGCAATAGCTAACCCAATCTCTGGCCTCTATTTGTAGAACTTTAAATAATGTGAAAAAAATTTAGTAGTGTAAACCCAAATTAAAATTGCAATACGACAATCTATAAATAGCTCTTAAAATAAAAAGATGCTTGGCCTATTTTAAGTGAAATGCAGATTGAAATGATAAGAAACGGTGTTATCAAAATTTCTAACATTGTGTTGTTTAAGGTGTGCACAAATAAGCACATTCATATATATGATAAAATGCACAAACCCTTTCACACAGCAATTCCTCTTTAGTTATAGACTGGAGGAGAGTAATGGTTTGATATTCTGGGTATGAGTTACAGTGCTTGGTAAACTTAAGAAATACTCATGTCCAGGCCTACTTCAGATTAACTGAATTTACCCAAACTGTATGCATCACCCACCAAACCAACCAACCAAATGAACTTGTGCATCTGCCTAGAGAAATTCTTGTAACAGAATACAAGGAGACACATTCACTTGCTTTGTAATCTGAAAAACCAGAAATAACTTGAATGTTCCCACTAGGGAAATGGATATGGTTCATTCATACAATGGAATACCAAACAGCAGTAAAAGGAGAGAACAGGATCAAAACAATAATGCTAATATTTACTGAGTAGATAGTGTGCATTTTAAGTACTGTACAGGGAACATTTCATTTAATTTTTATAACAACCCTATGAGGTTGGTGCTATTATTTGCCTTATTTAACAGATGAACAAACTGAGGTACAGAGAGGCTAAGCAACTAGCTAGCCTAAGGTTAAGATGAAAAGCCAGGCAGTCTCCAGAACCCAATATCTTACAAGCTCTGTGATACCAGAGATTTGTGATCTAGAGATTTCTATATATTGTGACTGTCACAGTTATAAGACACAGTGTTGTATTTGTGGATTATACATAGCGTATGAGTGTATGTGCACACATGTATGAGTGCAGAAAGTAGACTGGAAGTGTGCTGTGTGTGTGTTAAGTAGCATAAAAAGCAGACCAGAAGAGCACAGCACCAAACTTATAACAGTGACTGTCCTTGGCCAGGGGATTGTGAGAGAAGAGGTAGTTAAAGATGATATGAGCTTAATTTGTAACGCCATATTTCTTTTAAAAAAATTAAAAGCAAATGTGACGAAGCATTAATAAGCTGTTATGAGTGGTGGAAAATTATTGAAACAGAAAAGAATGCTGCAGATCTATATAAGCTAATAAAGAAAGATCTCAAACATTTTCAAGTGAAAAAAAGCAGGGTTTAGCATTTTTTGTTAGTAAGTGGGGGTGGGGACAAATGATTGTACATGTTATCATAAAATAGCTCAGAATTACAATAACTTTTTAAACAGAGGTTGAAAACAGAATGGGGTGGAGGATTCTAGGAAGATGGCACCAAGAGCTCTGTCCACCTACTTAAACAACTGCAATGGCAGAATGATATAACTATTATGAAGTATAGTCTGTTGAAGACTTGCATGGTAAACCGTGGTTAATTTTTGTCAATTTCAGCTCTTAGCACAATAGAAGCCACCATCCCCTACTCTTCGTTCATGTGGCAGACAGCTGTGCATATGTTCCTGGAACAGCCTATATACAGCTTGTATGAGTCAGAGTGGACAAAAAGGGCCATGTCCTCCAAATATCAGGGATCTGTGCTCTCATCGCTGATTGATGTTTCTAACCATATAGGTACAGACAAAGAAGAGGGTAGCCATTGTTGTTGTATCTCCCCCTACTGTTGCAAGCCCCTCTTCCTCCAGATGAAGTGATTTCCAGGGATTTAAAGGGCTGGCACTCCCCCTGCCCCTTCATTTTCTCTTTTTTCCCTTCTGGAAGTCAGAGCTAGACTATGACATTCGAATACAACTGCATATATGGGGGGAAACTAGAAAGTGATTGTGCATGTCCAGGGAAAGGCACAGGCTCATAAAAGACCTGAGAAGACCTTAAGTTTACACGTCAGGTTGATGGTTGACATAGAGGTAACATACAACAATAATAAACCCCCGAATAAACAAAACCCAGAAAACCCTGGGGGAGGGGGAAAATTTGATTTCCAGTTACCACAATATTAAATTCAAAGTAGTTTTTAACAACAAATCACAAGGCATACAAAGAAAACAGCAAAATATTGCCCATTCGAAAGTAAAATAAATCAACAGAAACTATCTTTGAAAAAGATGTGATGGTAGATCTACCAAAGACTTTTTTTTTTGAGTCTTAAAGATGCTTAAAGATCTCAATAAAGGTAAATACGTGGGCAATTATGAAAGCTAGTATTGTAATAATAGTTTGTAACTCCGTTTTTTGTTTTCTACATGACTTACAGGAATAATATTTTTCTAAAAAATTGTTAATCTAAAAGTTAGTATTATTTTAACTGTTGTTTGTGACTCCACATTTTTTTTTTTTACACAATTTAAAAGATTAATGCATCTAAAAAATATTACCTTATATTTTGGGACACACGATGTATAAAGGCCTAATTTTGTGTAGCAGTGACTGAAAGGGATGGGGACAAAGCTGTTAAAGAAGCAGTTTTAGTATGTTATTGACGTTAAGATGGTATAAAATTCAAATTAGGGTATTTTAACTAGGATGTTAAATGTAATCCTCATGGTAATCGAAAGAACAACTACAGAATATACACAAAAGGAAATGAGGAAGGAATTGAAACATTTCACCACAAAAAGGTGAACAAAAGACAGTCAATGCAGGAAATAAGAAACAAGACACAAAAAACAAACAGCAAAATGACCTAAGTCCCTCCTTATCAGCAATCATTTTAAATATAAATAAATTAAACATTCAAATCAAGACAGAGATTGACAGAATGGAGAAAAACAATGATCCAATTATATGCTGTCTACAAGAGACTCACTATATATCCAAAGATGCAAATACACTGAAAGTGAAAGGATAGAAAAAGATATTCCATGCAAATAGTAACCAAAAGAGAGCAAAAGCAGACAAAACTTTAAATTAAAAAGGTAACAAGAGACAAAGAAAGACAATATATGTTAATAAAGAAGGTATAACAATTATAAGCATATATGTACCTTATAACAGATCGGCAAAATATATGACAACATTGAAGAGAGAAATACAGTTGTACAATAATAGCTGGAGACTTCGATACCCTATTCTCAACCAGACAGAAGATAAGGAAATAGAAGACTTAAAATAACACAATAAACCAACTATATCTAATGGACATACAGAACACTCTACCCAACAACAGAATACAAATCTTCTCAAGTGTACATGGGACATTTTCCAGGTCAAACTATAAGTTAGGCCACAAATAAGTCTCGATTTATTTAAAAAGATAGATATCATACAAAGTATCGTCTCTGACCGCAATGGGATAAAGTTAGAAATCAATAACAGAAGTAAACTGGAAAACCACCAAATTATAGAAATTAAACAACACATTCTTACCCAAAGAAGAAATCACAAGGGAAATTAGAAAATAATTAAATACAAATGAAAATGAAACCAAAACTTATGGGACATAGTGAGAAGTGTGAAGAGGAAAATTATAGCTATAAATGCTTATATTAAAAAAAAATGCTTACATTAAAAAGCAATAAAGAATCAAATCAACAAGCTAACCTTATAACTTAAGGAACTAAAAAATTAAGAAGCAAACCTAAAGTTTTCAGAAAGAAGGAAATAAAAAAGGTATGAGACGAGAGATAAACAAAACAGGGAACAGGAAAAGGATAGAGAAAAAAAAATCGATGAAACCAAAAGTTGGTTCTTTGAACAGATCAACAAAATTGAAAAACCTTTTACCTAGATGGACTTAGGAAAAAAAGAAAAGACTCAAATTACAAAAATGAGAAATAAAATTGGGGACATTAATACAGAAATGAAAAGCATAAGAAATTATTATGAAAAACTGTATGCCAAAAAGTTGGATAACCTAGATGAAACAGACAAATTCCTAGAAACAAAAACCTACTAGGACTAAATCATGAGTAAATAAAATATGTGAGTAGATTTGTAATTAGTAAGAAGATTGAATGAGTAATCAAAAATTTTCTGGCAAATAAAAGCCTTGGACCTGATATCTTTACTGGTAAATTCTACCAAATGTTTAAAGAAAAACTAATACCAATCCTTCTAAAACTTTTTTAAAAAATTGAAAAGTAATAAACTCTTTGTAACTCATTCAAGAATCCAGCATTACCATGATACTAAAGCCAAAGACACTATAAGAGAACTACAGATCAATGAACGCTGATATTGAAATCCTCAAAATACTAATAAACCAAATTCGGTAGCATAATAAAAAGATTATACACCATGACCAAACAAGATTTATTCCTAGAATGCAACGATGGTTCAACATACAAAAATCAATCAATGTAATATACCTCACTAACAGAATGAAGAAAACCACAAAATTATCTCAATTGATATGAAAAAAGCATTTGAAAATTAAATATCCTTTATGATAAAAACACCTAACAAACTAGGAGTAGAAAGAAGTTACGTCAACATAATAAAAGCCACATATGAAAAACCCACAGCAAACATCATACTCGATAATGAAAGAATGAAAGGTTTTCCTCTAAGATAAGGAACAAGGCAAGACTATCTGTTTTCACCACTCTATTCAACAAAGTACTGGATGTTCTAGCCAGAATGACCAAGAGACACAAAAATAAAAAGCATGCAAATTGGAAAGGAAAAAGTAAAATTATCTCTGTGCACAGAGGATATAATCTTTTGGGTCAAAACCTAAAAGAATCCACACACACACACACACACACACACACACACACACACACAAACTGGCAGAATATATTCAGCAAAGTAGCCAGATACAAAGTCAACACACAAAAATCAATTGCATTTCTATATACAACAAATAATCTGAAAAGGAAATTACAAAACAATTTTATTTATAATAGCATCATAATGAATAAAACACTTGGTCATTAACTTAACCAATGAAGTGAAAGACATATAATGAAAACTACAAATCATTGCTCAAAGAAATTAAAGAAAACATAAATGGAAATGGAAACATAGTCCATGTTCATAGATTGGAAAGTTTAACATAATATTGTTAAGGTGTTCATAATACAGAAAGCAATTTATAAATTTAATGCAATGTCTATAAAAATCCTAGTGACAGTTTTTGCAAAAATAGTAAAACACATATGAAATCTCAAGGGACTCCAAATAGTCAAAAGAATCTTGAAAAGGAACAAAGCTGGAAGATTCACACTCAATTTCGAAACTTATTACAAAGCTAATTGTGATAATTAGTGTGGTACTGGCAAAAGGACAGACATATAGATCAATGGAATACAACACAGAGCTCAGAAATAAACCCTTATCTATATGGTCACATGATTTCTGACAAGGGTGCCGAACACATTCAATTACAGTCTTTTCAACAAAGGGTATTGGGAAAACTGATTATCTACATGCCAAGAGTGAAGCTGAACTACCTAACATCACATGCAAAAAACTCAAAATGGATCCATGATCTAAATGGAAGAATTAAAATGGGGTCAAAGCTTAATGACATTGAATTTGGCAATGATTTATTAGATAGGACAACAAGGATACAGGCCACAAAATAAATCATAGAAAAAGTGGATTAGACAAAAATTTTTAAAAATTGTGCACCAAAAAATACTCTTGATAGAATAAAAAAGCAATCGACAGAATGGGAGAAATTATTTCAAGTCATGTATCTGATAAAGGATTAATATCCAAAATATATAAAGAACTGTTAAACCTCAACAACAAAAACCCAACAAACTTAAAAACTGGGCAAAAGAATCATACAGACATTCCTGTCAAGAAGATATACAAATGGCCAATCTACACAGGAAATAATGCTCAATCATTGGGAAATGCAAATCAAATCTACAGTGAGATACCACCTCATACTCGCTAAGATGGCTACTATCAAAAACAAAAACAAAAACAAAATAACAAGTCTTAGAGAGAATGTGGAAAAATTGAACTCTTGTGCACTGTTGGGAATAAAAAATGGTATAGCCCATGTAGAACACAGTATGGCAGTTCCTCAAAATATTAAAGATAGAATTACCATATCATTCAGCAATTCCACTTCTGGCATATATCAAGGAAATTTAAAAGCATGGTCTTAAAGAGATGTGTATACTCATGTTTATAAG
Source organism: Rousettus aegyptiacus (assembly GCF_014176215.1). Lineage (NCBI taxonomy): Eukaryota > Metazoa > Chordata > Mammalia > Chiroptera > Pteropodidae > Rousettus > Rousettus aegyptiacus. Next base: position 34,641,330 of record NW_023416287.1, on the reverse strand, counting down.
AGTATTATTCATAATAGCTAAAACCTGAAAGCAACCCAAGTGTCCACTGATGAATAGATAAACGAAATATGGTACATACATACAATGGAATATTAATCAGCCTGAAAAAGGAAATTCTGACAGATGCTGCAACCCAGATGAACCCTGAGGACATTATGCTGAATGAAATAGCTAGTCAGAAAAAGACAAATACTATACAATTTCACTTATATAAGGTACTTAAGAATAACCAAATTCACAGACAGAAAGTAGAATGGTGGTTGCCAGGGGCTGAAAATAGGCGGGATGTTATTATTTAATAGATATGTAATTTTAGTTTTATCAGATGAAAAGTGTCCTAGAGATAAATGGTGGTGATGATTGCACAACATTATGAATGTATTTAATACCACTTAACTAACTGTACACTTAAAAATGGTCAATTTTATGTGTATTTTACCACATTTAAAAGCATGAAAAAAAAGTGCAGGGTTGGAGACTATTTTTTAATTCTTCATTTATAGTTGACATTCAGTATTACATTAGTTTCAGGTGCATAAATTACCTATCAAAATTTCTTTTTAGTCTATGGACATGCTGCCTCGAACAAGCCTGACTCAATCTGATCTTGGAAGCTAAGCAGGGTCAGGCCTGGTTAGTACTTGGATGGGAGACCATCTAGAAAGACCAGGTGTTGTAAGTACAAAAAATAAAAATAAAAAATAAGGGATTGTAAGCTGACAAGGTCCTTGTAATCTGTAAGGTCAACCAAAGGTTGCCTCACTTAAAAAAGAATTCTTTTAAAATTTATAAAACCTCAGTTTAAAAAATGTTCAATGTTCATATTTTAAACAATGATGCTCTTTACATCAAGAGCAAAGAACAAACACCAGTACTGTGGACATACTTTATAATCCCCATCAGAAGTGCTTGGTGTCAGAAATTTCTTATAGGCCTTTGATTGTATGGTTCTGCTGGTTAATAGAAAGGGCAGCCAAAAATAGTCTATTATAAATTTCTAGGCACACAAGACTCTTCTCAGATATGAGGCAACCATGGCACAAAACTATTTTGTGGCCTAAACAGTTTCCAGAGTAAGAAATGTCAATTTTTTAAAAATCTTAACTTGAGTTCAAAGGGCTACACTGATTTTTTTCTCCTATCCTGTTGTATTACTCACACACTTTTTTTGGAACAAGGGTACCTGCAGGTTATATCTACCTTTGGAATCTGGAGTAAATGGGAAAATAGCAAGAGGAGCAATTTAAAAACCACAGGAAGCTCCTATCCATGTCAAATACTACCTGAAAGCCAAGAAAAAGAGTTGATTTTCAGGACTAACAAATCAAGATGCTATTTTTACGGCAGAAAATGTAGGAGTCAAATTGGATCTTATGGTTGGTACCTTGCCGTTGGAAAAAAGACCATCCTAGGGATATTGAAAAGTTATATATTTTCTCCACCAAACACTTTGATTTTGGAACACAGATTTACCTGGATAGCATGGCTCTTCCCTCTGTGTCCACCCTATCTCCTGTCCCGTACCCAATTCTTTTACCAATCACATAGGTTTTGACCTTACAGAGGCTGCACCTTGAAGCAGGAGGTTAAGAGGAAATAGTGTCTGACAGGCACCATCTGTCCCACTCTGCATTTATCACCACCGCATTTTGATGGAAACCATTTAATACTTACTGATACTCAGCCACACAGTCCAGTAGACCTACATACTTTAAGGTTTCATGTTGAACAGCGCTCTCAAGAGCTCGAACTCCATTGACATCTTTCAGAATATGCTGGACACTTCTGATGTAGCCAGATTCGAGATTTTCATCTCTCTCTTTTAAGTTCTCCTGGGGTGAAAGTATACTTTCTAAGTCTTCATGGAACCGTTTCCCTTGTAAAAATAAGTCTGAAAAGAAAATTAGGGGAAAGGGAAAACAAAAAAAATACCAAACTGGTCCTTAAAAACAAATACTCTTAAAAAGCTGGGTAATGAAATACAAATAACACAAGATTTACCTTTAAGTGACAACCCTTGAGATACTACATTTTAGCCTCTTATGAAACCTAAAAATACACTTTGAAAACCAAAGGGACTAGAATAGCCTAAACAATAAAATGGATTAAAATAAAGTATTTCTAATTGAATTAGGCCAAATTAGAATTGACGATCTGGAGGCTACTGGACCAGATTTAGTTCATGGTACTGTGAATTTAAGTATTCAGTTTATAAGTGCTAATCATTAGAAATTTAGGAAATTGTGCTTTTGTTTACACTTCTTTTTACAACCAAAAAATCTTATCTAATGAGGTAATATCAAACCGTATTACATTTGTCAGGTATTTTTTGCAAAGATTTCGAAAGGTCAGTTCTACCACTGGCAAAAAATGGATAGCTTCCAGGAAATTACTTGGGGAGTTAAATTACATTCAACTGAGTTAAGTTATTCTATTCCAAATTTACTTGGCTCAAATGGACTTAATGGCAGCACATGAAAGGCCCATAAAAAATTTACGACTGATGGAATTGAAACCTAGGGAAAAGAAGTGTAGTATTCATGTACAGATTAGCTTATGAAGTAGAACACAAACATGTTAAAAACAGGAAAAACTGCTTTATCAACTATATACTTGACCTCTCTGGCTAGGTTCTTCATATACAGGAGGCATAAACACAGGAATCTAGATTACAGGATCCCTTAGACCGTAAGTCTCAGAACATCAAAAACGACTCAATTTGTCAAAACAAATTTTATAAGATTCAAGATTTACTACAGATAGCATCAAGTTAGAATATTCACTCATTAATTTGAATGAAAATGAAATGTTTTCAAGTCCCAGTATATAAAGGACATTTAAAAAATTCGCGAATCTCCAATATTCTGATAGAACTGGCAGAATGGTAAATATTTTAGGATTAAAAAATCAGTGTAGCAAAAAACTGAAAAAAATAAACCTCGGTCATTTCCACTGATAGACACTTACATATAGAGTAAGTCAGACTTTCTTACCCTGGGCAATCTTCAAAAAGTAAAACCATGCTTGGGAAACTGACACATAAAAAACTTAAGATGACATTAAAAGAATTTTTATGTTACTTGTTTAGAAAGCAGAGAATAGAGGCAGACCTTGGAGATATTGTGGCTTCAGTTCCAGAGCACCATAAAAAAGTAAGTATTGAAAATAAAGTGAGCTATAATCTTTTTCTTTCAATTTGTAAAAAATGCAACACCTGTGAAGCACAAGAAAGCAAACTGCAACAAAACAGGTGTATCTGTAGTTTAGTGGTTGTTAGTAATTAGCTTTCTTAAGAAGGCAGTTAGCCTCTGCATGTATTCCTTGCCCTGAACAGTTGAGAAATATTATAAGGGGCTATGGCCTTGACCCTTTTACCTTATCCAACTGCCGCTTATATACTTAATATTTTTCTTTAAAACACCTGTGACCATTTTTTTTAATGTTGCGAGTACAGTTTCTTCTGGCCTCAAAATAAGTCCATTACTCTTAAAAATAAAAGTCCTTGGGTACCACTTACTGCTCTCTGGGAAGAATGGACTAAGGAATGCTCAATGTAAATCTCATCTTTAACAAAAGACAATTACATGATCCTGATGGGGACCAGATAATTCACCTGTGCCATTGTTCTTTTTATCTTGCTTCTCAATGGAATCTGTTTTCAGGAAACTATTTTTCTCACTTGTCTAAGAATTTAGTAAGTTAGGAGTTGAAGGCTAAAGTTTATTCTCAGTTCCTAATCAAGGGCATCTGATTATCTCAATTTACTCAGATCTAAATACAAATCATGTGTTCTGGCTTATTGTTTATGAGTCAGTCTATACTGGTAAGTAGAAAAGGGGGTATTTAATGGATTCTGAACAGAATGCCTAGCAAACAACTAGAATTCCATCATTAGGTAATTAACCCCATAATCAAAGAAAACAGGCAATGCTAATACTTAAGTTTTTAGCTTGTAAAATAAATAAATTTTACACTTCGTTTAGTCAAAATACGTATATCTGTGCTTCAGTTTCATTTGTGAAATGGGAACAATAGTCCCTATGGCTTATAGGGTTGTCACGAGGATTGAGTTAAAACACAAAGTGATATTTAAAGCTAATTATTATTTGAAAGTAGTTCACTAGTTAAGGTTCGAAAAAACTCAAAAGAATGACACAGTGCTCTATGTTTAGTAACAATACAAAACTAGGACTGAGAAAATTACTTGAAGTATATTCTGCAAAGCCATCCTCTCCAAGTTCCAGAATCATCCGCTGTTTCCATCTCTCCAAATAGAAAAGCTGTTCTGATGTCATGGTCTGCTGAAGCACCCGGGTCACACTTGGTATCTTATTCTTTTGCAAAGGGATTTTTAAAGGAATTGCAGCATCACTTGTTGCATTTGGTTTTAAGCCTCTCTCTGGATTGAAGAGAGGAAACCAGTTTCCTGGAACCCCTACTTCCTCATCTTGCTTTGGGGGTTTACACTTACTCACAGGTCCATAGAGTAAATTATCTTCCTCAAATAATGACTCTGGAGTCTGAGCATGGCCTCTGAACGACAAGACAGACTGTACTAAATTAGAATACTTTTCTTGGTTCACTTCTTCATAAGGGTTCACTTTTTTCTTCCGGCCATATGAATAAGAGGAAGTGAAGAAACCGACACGGAGGGCTGGTTCTACAGAGAACCCCCTTGAACTTCTAAGCTGTCTGCAAATGGTCTGAAATGCCTTCATCTTAGATTTTTCGTTTCACTTCACCTTGCAAAGCCGAGGGCCTTTTAAATTTTTGCATTCCTATTAAAGAGAAAAGTGGTGTTAGGTACCAAATGTGTTAAATATTTGAACTACCTAAGTGTAAATTTCATTAGTATAATATTGCACATTAAAAGCGTATTCAATAAGCTTTTGCAACATATTTGGACAACTATTTCCAAAGACAGACTCTCATCAAAACTAGAAGGACCAGCACTTATTAAAATGCTAAATAGCAGACACCTTGGAGCAAGACATCCTCAATGTTCAATCTGAAGAAATATGACGCCTAGGAAGATGAAACAGAAAAACCCTAGAACCCGTATCCTATAACAATTCACCACGGATCCTTAAAATACCAGCTTCTTTGCTAAGTAGTCTATGTGATTTCTTTAGCCTTCGCACCCAGTAAGGTGGGTCCTATTGCGACCCATTTTACAGACATGGAACTCGAGATTCTGAAGGGTCATGTAAAGTCCGAGCTGGTAAGCGGCGCTCAGCAGGGCACACCATCGTGATCCCCCAAAAGGCAGCCTTCCACTCTGCTGTAGGTGTGGAGCCCTGGTGGGGACAAGATTGGCTGTGGCGCCTCGGGTGAAGTCAGGATTAGGGAAGAGATGGCTTAAAAAGAAGCCTAACCCAGGGCAGGGGTAGGTACCTCAGAGGCCACCACCTGTAGCTTAACTCCCAGAGCGCGAACAACCTCTGCCCACGAGTATTTTCATCCGTCCCGCGCTTTGGTCTCGAGTTAGGCCTCGCCCAAGGCACGGCGGTCTCAGCATGCACTGCGGCACTCACGCCCCGCCCCTAGCCCCTTGTTCACCTCCACAGACGCTCACGCCATTCGTGGAGAGTCCCTCCCCTCAGGCAGAAGCGCGGCGCCTCCAAATCGCGCCCTTTCTCTCTCACGAGATCTTGTTTACGTCACAGCTCGTCGCCATCTTGGACCCTGGCTGAGTAATAAGTTTCCCCGCAGTCGAGCGCGGTCTTTCTTGGGACGCGCCGCGTTAGCAGAGTGTCTCTGTCTCCACGGTCCTGTGTCACCCCTGCGGTCAGCGGTTTCCGCGTGGCCCAGACCAAGGGTAGGCTCTGCGTAGCTTCCTTGCCCGGCTCCAAGATGGACGGCAGCGGGTACGGGGGAGGCAGTTCTGGGGGAGCACGTGGCGCTCCACTCGCTTTTCCCAGGGCTTCTGGGATGGTGGCGGAGTCCCGAGGTCTTCTGCCGCCGTCCGGCAGGGAGGCCAGCGGAGGCGGGGCCGCGGCAGCTCCTGAGAGCTACCCAGGCGGCAGCAGCCCAGCTTCTTCTTTCCTCGCTCAGCCAGGCGGCCCCAGCTCAAGGCCCGCGTAGCCATGGCCGCAGTTCCCGAGTTGCTGCAACAGCAGGAGGAGGACCGCAGCAAGGTGAGACCCTCCCGGCCCTCAGGCTACAGGAAGGGAGGCCTTGCCGACCTCCCGAAGCCCCACATTTCTTCTCGCGTCTCCCGGGGCTCTGGGGCTGCTTGTGCACCCGTGTCTCGCGTCGAGGGGCTCCCCCACGCGGAAGCACCACCAGACCCCGAGCGCTCTGTGGCCTGTTCTCCCTAAAGGCTGGCGAGGGCTCTCTCTGCGGACCCCGGGAGGGGAGAACCAGAGATTCGTGACCGTTCCTGTTAGCGCGCGGCTCGGTGTCCTGTTCCGAGCGGGCTCGTGGCGAGTTTCTGGAGACCCGGAATGTGTTCTTACGTAGGAAGCTCTTAAAACTTTTTTTGGCTTCGTGGGGGAGTGGATGGGGAACGTGAAATCCACTTAACGTGCAACAAACGACAGTTGGGTTTTGTTGCCTCCAAACTCCCACCTCCCTTAAAACTGCCACAAATACTGGGAAATTCCGTCAAGTCAGAAATCTGAGGTATGTTCCTTACAACTTTTAATGCGCCATTGAGGGAGTTCTATAACTTAGTAGGTGCTCAGATACTTCTTGAACTGAACTTGGTTACTTTTAAAGCCTGGGTATTTATGTGAATTACCCCCGTGCCACTTAAATCATGAGGACTAGAAGGTGCAGTAAATTCAGGTTACCATAGTCAAAGTTTTAGAGACATGTTTCCACTCTTATTGCTCTTTTGCATTTGGGTTAATTCTACAATTCTCCACGTTTTGTGCAGAATCACCAAAATTTTTTCTGACAAAGCGAAGGAAAATCTAAACATAAAAATACAAGTGCTCGTAAATTTAAGTAACCTGGAAGGCATCTTAAAAGTTATATCGAGTATTTTTCATCTAGTAAAAACGACAGCTCACAGCGCGACTGGATTGTTACAACAAAGGTATCTTTGGTGTCTTAGTTACTAGAATGCTACTTTGTGCGTGATGGTCAGGTCTTGGTTTGCATATTTTTATCCGAAAGTTGAAATAGTAAATTTTTTTCCTAACACTGGAGGTGGAAACTTGAGACTATGATTCTTTCTAGAATGTACCTCTCTAGAAGTTTAGGTGCTGAATAGGAATTTTGATAGCAATTTGATTCCCCTCCACACACCTTTATTTATTTATTTTTTTGATGCAGAATCTGTTTTAGACAGCTATTTAAAAGGACTTTACTGCTTCGACAGGCATTCCTATTAGTACAGTAGTATATGGTAGCTGCTATTTAAAATAACTTCATTCTGATCCAGCAAAATTGAAGGGTTATGAAGGCTATTTCCTGCCTCGTTCTAGTGGCTACAGGAAAAGATTATATAAAATTTCTGATTTTTTAATTACAAGAATAAATTTAAAAACTTAATAAAATATTACCCTAACACATGTATTCATTTTGCTTCCTGATCTAATACTGGTCCTGCGCTGTGGATTGTAGAAATAGTTTTTACTGTTCACCTAATGGGAGTGTGGGACAAGTGTGAAATAAGAGGCCAAATCTTGGGCAAAACAGCAGTCTCCAACATTTTTGGCACCTGAGACCCGTGCTTCTATGAAAATTTAATGCCTGATCTGATGCGGTGTTGAGGCGGTGATCTAGTGCTGGGGAACCGGCTGCAAATAGGAAGCTTGGCTCGCTTGCAGACTGACCCTGGGGGTTCGGGGACTCCTGCTATAATACAGCTTTGTTAACACATTTTACTGAAAATGTTTTAATTTTAAACTTTACGTTTGGCTTTGGAATCCCTGTGAAAATAGGGGCTTATGAGATTTAAACCCACCAGTAAAATAAAGAATGTAAGTGATTCTTGAGGACTGAAAGAAATATTGGTCTGTATCTGGTAATTTGACACAAATTGTAGGACACTCTTCCACCCAAGCTGGTGGAGAATCAGATATCCCTAGAGACAACTGCTACACCAGACAACAAAAAACTAAACCAGAGCAGCAGAATAAACAATGACTGGCTCGGAGGAAAGACCACGTACCCAACCAATTACTGAAGTTAAGGCTGGGAAGGGCTATCACCTAGCCCTTGCAGAGCTTTCCCTATGTGCTCAACTTCTTAAGTCTATTAGCAATTTAAGAATCATTAAAAAAAAAAAAAAAGCCTGGGAGAACCCACACTCAATTTGCCTTAGGTTTGCTAGACTTATGGAAATGAGAGTCATCATTATAGGAAAAAATACATTAAATCTGTGAGTGGGAACCTAAACATGATGCACAACTATTTAAATAACTAACAAATAATGCCTGGAGAAACTAGAAGGTGCAAAATGATCGGAGGCCAGGATAACTTATTTTTATGGGAACAAGTTTCTGCATAATCTCCATTTTCCCCCTACCCACTAAAAACTCCAGACACCCGAGAAAAGGGCAGGGCAGGGGTGGCAGTTATCAAGATGGGGCCCATTGTTTTTAATACTTTAACTTTTTCAGGAGCTAGATTTGGTAAAACTACTTTTCTAAAGGTAAAGATCAAAATATTTTTCCTATCAGTGGAGGACTAGCAAAACCCCCCTAAACTGCTTTTTGGGAAAGGAGACAAATCTGAACACCTTCAGCAAAATCAAAATGTCTGGAATTAGGGCTTAATCATAGCTGTCCAAGCCTTAGCTCTGCATCAGTAGCTTGTGCAGTAGCTATGGTATGCATGTTCTACCTGGAGAGTTTATGGTTTGCTTGTTTTTGAGAGGCAGACCCCTAATCTTCATTCTAGTCAGTGTAAATAGTACAATTTGTGAATCCTACTTCAAGCAGGTGTGTGTGTGTGTGTGTGTGTGTGTGTGTGTGTGTGTCTATAGGAAGAAATGGCCAAGAGAAGCTGTTTATTATAGAATTTTCTAGGTACTGACATCTAAAGTCTCATTTGGTGTGAGACCTAGTAAGTGACTAATATCTAATGAAGAGCTTTAGTTTAAACCAGGGTTTCTCAGCCTGAGCGCTGTTGACATTTTGGCCTTGATTTCTGTTGTGGGAAATTGTCTTAGCATTATAGGGTGTTTAGCAGTATAACTGGCCTCTACTGGGTGACTGTAGCTCCCAGTAGTGACAGTCAAAAATGCGTGCAGACATTGTCAAGTGTTCCTTGGTTGAGAAGCACTGGTTTATTAAACTTACCTTTAAAAATGGTTTGATGTGGGTAGATCTGGTTATTTTACAGAGGCCGATCTTTAGTGTGCCTTTTTGTTTCAGGTCTTCATATCTATGATTAAAGAAATGTGACATAAAACATAAATATCATTGACTGTCTTTGGTGAAGTTAGCTCCCCTGTCCCCTGCCTCTCATGTTGAGGAACCTTTGTCAAAAGGTGATTTTCTTCCGTGGGTTCTGGGCAATTTAGGATTTGAAAGAAGCAACTGTGTATTTACTGTATTGGAGTTAAGTGCTCACTTCGGATAGTAGAAACCTAAGGTTCTGTTGCTACAGCATTCAAAACTGGGCTAGAATTGAAGTGAAGCTCACTGAGAAACACTGTGGGTAGTACTTGGTTTAAACTCCTTTTTGAATATTTTGCTCTGTTGTCAAGGCCTCCTTGCTGGAAGAAATTAGGCAAGAATAGTTTTGTAAGTGAAAGATACATGCAGTGAAGTTAAGTAGTATTTAGGGAAACAACAACCTTTTAATGAACCCATTTTTGAGGAAAGTATTTCAAAGCATTCTACCTTTTCTTTTTGAAGTCCTGAAGGAAAATGGCTGCAGGAAGACATCTTGTCTTACATGAATGTGTCGAACTTGTTTTTACAAGAAGTTTATGATCTAGCCTTCCAAAAAGTTTTTTCACTTCCAACACCTTTATTTTCTGATTGGCCATTGAGTTATTCTTAAGAGCTAGCTAGCCTTTCTAAGAGAGGTATGTGGAATTTGTCAACTGTTTCATACCCCAGAGGCAAGCTATAAATACACAGGAGTTTGTAAGTTGCAGTTGAGGAAGGACTGAACTTATTATTTAGTTCAGATATTGGGTCCTTGGCTTATCTCGTCTCCCTCCCGCCCCCCCCCCCCTTTTTTTACACAAATTTGGTGTAACTTTTTCAGGCTCTGCTGTGTGGTCTGGAGAGAAAAGTAATGTTCCCAGAATCGCTGCTTATATTAACCTATGGTATGCATGTTCTACCTGGAGAGTTTATGATTTGCTTGTTTTTGAGAGGCAGACCCCTAACCTTCATTCTAGTCAGTGTAAATAGTACAAATGCAGAAGCCAACTTCATCTTTGACTGGATCTTTTTTGAAGAGCAGTACATAGCTGTTAGTGATAAAATGAGGTATTGGAATATTTACATCTGAACGACCTGGGAAATGTGTGGTGCCTATGACTCAAAGCAGAAGAAAATCTCACCATGAAGCAGACAGCTTTCTTTTCATGCTGCAGTTGTTTTATCAAACTTAGATGACACAAGCTCAGTTCTCCATGATGAATCATTTTTGTTGTTGATGAAGGTAAATTTTTTAATTCTCAAACCTATTTCTATTTAATTTTGGTTTGACCATAAAGGTCAGGCAGTGAATGTTATTAAACATCCTCTTCAACGTGTCAAGTTTGTAGCAGAGGGCTGTGGACTTTTGATAGACCAGGGAGCTTTGGGGAAGGAGCCTTGGTGGGACTGGATAGTAGGTGAAGGGCTTTAGCTTCAGAAGTTATTGTTGTTATAATTGTTCCAGCTGTTTCTTCTGTAGTAGTGCTGTTAATTCCCAGTAGAATTTCTTTGCTAGGATATCTTTAGATAATTCAGCCCTTTCACTTTGTGAATTCATTTGAAAGTAATCCAGGTATCTAGTAATTAGATGGGTTTCTTGAAATGAATGTTATTTAAGCAAATAATTCAACTTGATCTTTCTGGTTCCATGTTGGGAGTTCATGGGCTTTGCAGCCTTGTGAAATGATGATTCAGTTTATCCATTCGCTGAGTATGCTGCACTGATCTTCTTCCAAGCCTCGGTTTCTGTTCTAGGAACTTGGGGCTATGTAGCTTCCAAATGCCCTGCAGTCTGTGGTGTTCTACCATGGACAGCTTGTGTGTTGGTAGACTACGGGTAAGAATGGTTAGTGTCAGCAGGGATGGGTCCCTCTGGGTCCCATCTCACCAAGATGAGTGGTGGAAATCTGATCACTTGCTGTAGCCCTTTATCTAGTTTTGGAAGCTTATATAACTATTATCTATGTTAGTTTTTGTTTTGGTTCTTGTCCTTGAAGACAGATATGGTATTGGGAGGACCAAATTATGGGACGGGAAGAATCAGTTGAGGGTGAAGGGAGGTGAGAGATGAGAAACAAATACTCGTAAAAGCAGAGCTTATATATTGCTTATAGTCAGTTCAGTTTTCATGTATAAGTGCCACAAAGAAAAACTGGGGCAGAATGGATAAATAGGTTTAGTTTCTCCAGGATGGGAAAAAATAATTTGAGTACTACTACTTGAACCATAAAGAGGGATTTGGAGGATATGGTATTAGAATTTCTCTTAGAGCACTTCTTTCCTGTAAGTTGAAGTAGTAACAGTCATAAATGTTTTATAAGCATGTCTCACATGAGTTGTTTTCAGAAATTAATGCAAATCTAGTGTGTAGCAAAACATTTTGGGGTTTATTTCCTTGCTAATGAGTAATGGGCTAGGCACAGTATGCATATATTTTTGCTAAAATATGCCGTTTCTTGCTTCCTGTGATCACAGTGAAAATACAATCCAGGAGGTGGACTTCTTGCCTCTATTTTTGCCTCTGCGCTGCTAACAGACCGTTCATAGATGACTTGTCATATTGGCTTTGTCCATGGTAGGGGTCTTAGTTCCTTAGGCAGTGGATGAAGGATAGCGAAGCAAAATCCTTAGAAGAAACAGTTTAAAGGGAAGGCACACTTGATGTAACATGTGCTGGCTAATAAGTACATTGCTGCTTCTGCTTTGATAGGAGTAGAAACCAGAAAATCACTTAAATATATATACAAGTAGTCTTTTTCTGTCGTAGTAGTTTCTTTGCAACATTCACATTACGATAGGGGCTGGCATATTCGACTTACGTTGTGTATAAAACTGCTTAGGTTTACATTACTATTCAACTAGCAGATCACAGTTACTTTGGAGATTTTTTTCCCCACTATGTCTTGCTTTTTGACTGTATGTCATCAGTGTAAACTGAAGTCTGTTGTCATCATAACAACACTTACATCTTCTGTGTGTGTCTGCTCTGTTCTGCCTTGTAGGTTCTGAATTTTAGAATCTAGTCTACTGTGTTGTCCAGTTACATGGGTGCCCTTTGCCATCTGTAAGGCATTAAATTAAACCTTTTAAAGAGGGAGCTTTGCAGTTGGCGTTGTCTTGTACTAAAGTGAGTATTAAGGGAGATTTGGACCAAAAGTGGACCTTAGCAGCTCAGAGCTCTGCAAAGTTGTCCTGTGGCCAGTGTCACGTGCCCTAGCTGAGATACTGATGAGCATGTGAGAAAATGTACAGGGATTCTGTATCAGTTGTTCTTCTTTTCAGGTTCTCTTACCAAGCATTTAGAGTTCTTAAAATAGTTAAATTTGCTTTCTGAATGAAGCAGTGCTTGTTTATCTCACCTTTTTTCTTGTCACAAAGATCGTTGTAATCCTTACTGTAAGGATTAATCTGGTAGGGAAGTAAATTGGGGGGTTGAAATTCCACCTAAAACTTTGGGCATGTGATACAATGGTTTCTATAGCAATCTACAGAAGAAAGTCAATTTTAAAGCCTACATTCCATTGTTTTGAGACTAGATGTTTTAAATTTGATTCTCACAAGTTACCTAAGGGAAACTGGGAGGGAAATGGAAAAATGAACCTTACTGTTATGAAGCCTGCCTTGCCCCACTGATTTAAACAGCTGTTCTAGGCATTTTGACATCTGTGGCTTGAGTCAGAGACTCTGCAGTGTTAGGCAGTACTCTGAGTAGTTATTCAGGGTAGGGGATAGAGGTTGGGTAAATGGGAAAAGTATATGGAGAGATACAGTTCTCTCCTTACCTTCATCCTGGTGATTTATCTAGCAAGTACTGTGGCATGGGGCTGTATGGTGTTGTTTTGTTGACTAAACAGAAGGAATGCTGAGCTGTTAATTACACTTAATGATTCCGGAATGAGGATACAGCGCTGACTTAGTTTTAAACATTTCACAACTTTTAACTTTTTGATAATTTGTGTGCTTCATTGTCTGGAGGATTATATGCTACAATATGGGTTATATGTGTTTCTTATCACATTCTTATACCAAGAAACAATATACCAAAAAGTATTTTTGTGCTGACAAGAAAGGAAGATAGTGAACAGTAAATAGTCTGGGCTATTACCTCTGTATAGGAAAAGAGGTGAAACCAGAAGATAATTGTTCAGTGGGACGAAAAGCAGCTGGTAAAGTTCATTATAGCTTGACTATGGTGCTTAAATGAACCTCATTTACTAGATTACAAACCCCTTGGGTTCTCCAGCCTCTAATTCTAAAGCTAGTCCATGTGCAGAGTGCATACTCATTTTTTTTGGCTTGTAGTGAGCTAAAATGGAATTGTCAGCATATTCAGAAATTGAGAAATGGTTAGAAACCAGAATTCGTGACTTCTTTAGGAAATGGAATCTCAGGAAATACGGCAATTGTTGCTGAGCTCAGAGAAATGTACTTTAGACTTGTCCTGTGGGCTGTCCCATCTTTCTGCCAGTGTCTGTTTCTTCTTTTACACCTGCCCACTTTATTCGTGTACTGACTCTGGCAGCTACAAACATACGGTGATAGGTGGAGTATTCAGTATTCTCTACAGCCAAATTTAGGGGGTTTTTTTTGAGGTCCTTTTGAACTCTGTATTTGCTCAGTGGTCAATTATCAGAAGGAAGGAAGCTTTTTTATCAGAAATATGTCAAGAGTTACGGTTATGATAAAATGAAGTATTCCTGGCCTTGAAGCTTTATCTTTGTTTCTAGAGATCTCATAAATGGACGCAGGAAATTTGAGCCAAATAAGCAAGTTTTTTATAGGAGTCATCAAGAATTCATTTGGGAGAAGTATTTAGGTTCAGCTGTCAGGAACTGTTATGTATGTTGTGATCTGACTACTACCTGATATTAAAATCAAGATCTGGTGACAGCTGGAAACTTGTTTCATAGAGGAAAGCGATTGTTACAAGGCTAACTCTGGTTTTTGCAATTTAAATTTTTTTGCAGTCATAAAGGAAAAAGGGAGGTACTGACAGCTCCTGAGATACAGAAAAGTAATTCATGCATTTTTAGTGAATGTTTAATCATTTTGTACCTTATTGAACCAGTTTTTCTCGTTTCAAAAGATCATCAGTCCTTGGTCTTGAACTTTTTATTTTGAAGAATACAAAGCGAAATTTAAGGAGAAATAACTTAAATATTCCCTGTTCATTTATCCTCTTGACTCCAATCTTCACTTGGGATTCTCCCTGTATTCAATAATTAGAGACAGCTTTACTTTAGTATTAGCTTATGGTTTAAAAGGGAAGGCATGAGATAACAGTTTCACGTCTTGTATGAGGCCTTCAGATTGACCATCACCATGTCTTTTAAGAATCAGGGAATTTATCATTTTTAAATTAATACAAAAACCATTTTAACCAGTTTTTTCCTAATAGGTTCCTTCAAAAATTCTTTTTTAACGGGCAAAAATGGAGTTAGTTATTTTTTCTGAATTCCTAACTCTCAAAATGTTAACTTTTGCGTTCAAGGCGGAGCTCACACTTGTCTCTTATGTGTAACTACAGTGGGATTCTGTTAATTAAGGCCTTTATAACTGTTAATCTCCTGTCTAGATTTCTACTCTCTGAAACAGTCCCTAAATGTACATAGAATCTTGAGTCCAATTTTTCTCTTTCCACCCAGGAACCTGTACCACATGACTATTCTCTGCACCTCTCTTTTCCTATTCTCTAACTCCTTTCAGATATATGTATGATGTGTATGTCTGGTTAACGCCTCTTGAATGTTCCTTGTAGTTCTGGCATTTCTGTAAGAAGTTCAAATTTAATCCTGTCTCGTTCAAGCTGCCTTAGCATAAGTAAAGTGTTTTTCATGTAGACATAAGTAATGCACATGATATTAGAATCATATTTGCTTCATTCGGATCACAGGAATACTTGGGACCCATCTATGTGTTTATGAGCAGATTTCTCCACAGTTTCACATAAACTTAGATTTATCTCAGCTGACTTTGTTCTAAATAATCTTGTATAGACTGCTTTTTAATTACTAGCTCCCATTTTTGGAAATACACTTTTTAGGACTAAATGATTTTGAGACTTAATAGCCAAAAAAAATGTATTTCAGCTGCGATCTGTATCTGTGGACCTGAATGTTGATCCCTCGCTTCAGATTGACATACCTGATGCACTCAGTGAGAGAGATAAGGTCAAGTTTACAGTACACACCAAGGTAAGTGACAGAAAGACTCCAGTAATAACAGCTCTAGGTTGCAGCCTTGTTACTCATGGTGGCTGCGAGAAGAGACTTCCTGAAATAAAATGGTTGCCATGTATTTGCAGTATAGCACCACTACTAAGTGAGCACTTCCTTTTTCTTGCTTGTAGGGAGCCTGAGATAAGTGCTCTTGGCTGCAGTGTTTTCCACTCTGGTGTGGCCCTTTAGGACTGTGGGTTTGCTGTGTTAATTAAGTGTGGCTTGTACTCTGCTCCATGAGGAAGCGATCAAGCAAAATGATGTAGGTGGGGCCACCTACCTGCACAGCTGAACTCTTCCATCGGTGTTTTTCATTTGCATTCGTGGGAAATGCTTGCTTTTCCCATGTTAACTAAGTTCTTGGCCTTTGCCTCACTTATTTCTTATGATTCAAAAGACTTCTTTCCTTCTCCAAATTTTTTTTTTTAAAGGAAAGTTTATGAGAAAGGGGGTATCGCTCCACAGACAGAGCTTGGTCTCCTCTCAGAGGCAGAGAGTGAGGGAACTCTTCTCTAAATTTTTAATTTGACAAAAGCAATATGCCAATTAGGAAAATGTGGAAAGTTTAGTTTCTTAGAATCAGTCCTTTCAGGAACATTTTCAGCTTTGTTTTTTCTTCTATTTAAAATGTATTGAATGTTTGTCTTAATGCCAGGTACTGTCATATAGGATTTACATGGATTTAATTTTCTTTTTTATAACAACCTATGATGGTGTTTTATTATCACTGGTTTACAGGTGAGGAAACTGAGGCACAGGTTTAAATACAGCAAATGTCATCTATAAGGTCCTCTCCCACATGGTCCTCTTAATACCTTGGTGGTTTGATGAGCATACCCAGTTACTCAGGAGGCAGTGTGAAGACTACATAATTATATCTGCCTGAGTTGACCTGAAAGGTGTGGTTTTGTGAAAAGAATTCCTTAAAGAACATGTTGAATCTTAGTTATGACTTTTTATAGTGGTGGGGAGATCATGTATTGCTGCTTTTCATTCTTTACTGGATCTCATTGCGATGTTCATTATGCAGGATTTTCTCATAATGCAGCCTAGGAAACTGAAACCACTTTATCTAAAAGTGATAGTTATCACTTAACTTCTTTCTTTACAGACCACACTGCCCACTTTTCAGAGCCCAGAGTTTTCTGTTACAAGGCAACATGAAGATTTTGTATGGCTACATGACACTCTTACTGAAACTGCAGACTACGCTGGGCTTATTGTAAGTGCATTTTGGAAAATAATCAATTTTTTCTATCTTGCTATTCATTTTGTTTAAAGAAACTTTTACCCACTCTACAATGATGGACTATGAAAACAGTCTTGATTTCATCTGCCACCTGAGTGTTTGCTACTTGTTACTGTTATAGTCTAAATATGTGACTTTATATAGTATTGGCAGCTATGAATGAAATGAAGCATACAATCTTACATTCTGTACAATATAAGAGATAAACAGTTTCATGATTTGTCTTATCTACCTCTAGGTTTGGTGTTTCTTTGACATTTTCTTTAGACATCAATTAGAATTGATTTTTAGGAAAACCTTAATATTGGTGATGGTATGCAGTAGATATCTCAAAAAAAATGTAGTCTGCTCACAGAGTAAGGAAGAGGCACTTGTCCTGCTCAGCTCCTGAGAGTTAATGCATAGCTGCAGGAAGAGACTGAGCTGATTTTATAGGAGAATTAAGTGTGGCTTGTTCTGCCAGGCAAACCGAAGAATCTGTTCGAATAGTTAAAATTAGCTATGAACCTTGTGTTTAAGAATGTTCTCTTCACTTAGAATCTTTCGATTATCCTCTGGAATTAAAAATTCCTTTTTGAGTTGAGAGACTATAATCTTGATCATTCATCATCAGCTTCATTTTAGCCATGATTATAATATATAAACTGATATTAAAGCAGGATAAACACTATTGTACTCTGCCAGTTGTCTGGCATGGGTAAACTGAATAAATGATTGCGCTCTGCCCAATTGTGAGGATGATACTTGTTTTAAGAGGCCAGAATGTTAAGAGAAAAACAGGTTAACCACAGGCCCCAACCAAAAGAATGCTCTGAAGTTACCTGCCTCTGCTGCAGATTCCACCTGCTCCGACAAAGCCCGACTTCGATGGCCCTCGAGAGAAGATGCAGAAACTGGGAGAGGGTGAAGGGTCTATGACCAAAGAAGAATTCGCCAAGATGAAGCAAGAACTGGAAGCGTAAGTGGATCTTCTTGATGGGGCTCTATCTTTTGAGAAGAAAAGTGGCAATGTGTACAGAAATCAGAACCTGACAACTAATGGCTGCCTCCTAAAACTACATTTTGCAGAGTATAGAGCATAGTCTTTGTGAACTCTAGACCTAGACTTCCTGGGGGCCATTAACTGGATAGACTAGTTGTTTTCTATGTAGTAGACCATAGTTATGGAATGCTGCTCTGGCATAGTGAAGTAAACTTTTATGTGTCTACATGTAACTAATTCTTTAGACCGCTGATAATGTTCAAAGCCTTCTCCCCTGAAGTTTGGTTACTACGAATATAGTTGAACCTAAATTGCTGTGAATGCTGCTATGCATTCAGAATACTACATTGATGGTTTGAGAAGGCCAGGTCCGTGGGAAGTAAATTTTAATTTGATTGTAATTTAATTCAAACAAAAATGAGTTCTTTATTCTGTATCATAGAGGCTTGCATTAAGTTTCCTATGAATCCGTCCTTCTACTACTTTGGAATTCACTTGTTCATTTCAGCAGTTCTCTTTAGTGCTCCGTCCCAACCCCATATTATCTAGGCCAATGCTCAAGTATCTCTAGGTCCTGAATCATTCACACACTCGAGTGCCTGTTATGACCAGCTCTGAGCAGCATAAAGCACTGAACACAACAGACTTAAATTTCTACCACTGGGAAGTTTAGAGTGATCTATAATGTATAGGTTGAGATAACTTTATAATTTCTGGTAAATCGGAGCCTTATAAGACTCAATGCTGTGTACGTGGCTGCAGAATTAAAGGGTTTTCATTGTTTTAAAGAAACCGGTGTTCTGTGACTACTAAACACCAGCAGTATTTACATGTAAGTTTTGGGATTTGCAGACTTGTTTCATCAACCCCAGTTAAATATCACTTTCCCTCTTTGTTTACTCATTTCACAGATTACAAATGGCAACTACTTTATAACCTAATTAAATACAAAGTTATACCAGAATGTTTTGGTCTAGTTTAGATATTTTGCTTAGTGATATGAGTAGAACAGTGATGAAAACCAGGAGCAGTAGTTGAGTGTTGCCAACTAAATGTCTTGTGTGCTTCTCTTTCAGTGAATATCTCGCTGTCTTTAAGAAGACTGTATCATCCCATGAAGTCTTTCTTCAGCGGCTCTCTTCTCACCCTGTTCTCAGTAAAGATCGCAACTTTCATGTTTTCCTGGAATATGATCAGGATGTAAGGCATTTTTTTAATTCCATTTCCAAGATCCAGTTAAAATGTATAAGACTGTACTTTAAAAAATATACCTGATATATTTTCTGAAAATTTGACTTAAAATTTTGAATTTCTTAACCAACACACTGAAAACCTTTTTTATTATTATTTGTCTATTTATTTATTTTTAGGCAAGGCAACCCTTGACCTCACAGAGTACAAGGACCTTGTTAGCTTACAAGGACCTTGTCAGTTTACGATCCCTTATTTTTTTAATTTTTTATTATTATTTTTTTTTACGCCTACAGCACCTGGCCGTTGTTGGTACGTAGGTGGTACTAACCAGGTCTGACCCTCCTTAGCTTCCGAGATCAGATGGGATTGGGCCTGTTCAGTGAAAACCATTTTTAGATGTTGTTTCTCTCCCGTAGATCCAATATGTGACATTTTTTAAAAGACTACTTAAAGATTTTGACTTTTTTTCCCTTTGAGAAACCAGTTTTCTCCACCTAAGTTTGGAATTGTTAGAAGGAACTTTGGTTAATTCACATTTGTTTTCTTCCTGGCTACCTTTAGTTGAAAGAAAGCTCATATGCTTTTTTTTAAAAAGCATGTTATGTTCTGTTACTATATGTATGAGACAAGCCCTAGCTTGGAAATTTCCTCAGTGTCTTCTAACTGGTAAAGTTTTAATAAACAACATAGAACAGAACAATAATTTTACCAAGAATTTAAAAGCCATTAAGACTTGGTGTCTAGGTAGTTTTTCAAAATATCTCTTAAATCACACTGTGTTTAGGTTTAGTCGTTTATTGCACACTTTTCATCTGGTAATTAAGATGGAATTAAGGTATATATCTTACGTGTGTATGCCTATACAAGTGAACACTATTAGTTGGAATGTATTTAAGACTTCTTTATAAGAACCTTAAAAATAAATGTACCATAAACTATTCTTTTGGAATTCTTTTTCTTCAGCTAAGTGTTAGGCGGAAAAATACCAAGGAGATGTTTGGTGGCTTTTTTAAAAGTGTGGTGAAAAGTGCTGATGAAGTCCTTTTTTCTGGAGTTAAGGTAAGTGACTTTTTTTTAGCTGGTTTAGAAAATATTTGATGTCATGTGGATAGGTGACTTTTTATTCAGAGAAGATATTTGTGAAATAAATGGTATTCTCAGAAATACAGTAATTTCTTCAAATTTTGGTTATTTTCATCTACTCATTTTCACTTATTTTCCCAAAACACCCTGTTCTCTCCATGGAGAGGAAATAAGAGCCTTCTCACTTTTAAGTCTTTAGTTTCTCTCTTTCTGTAAGGAGAGAGAGCTTAAATAATTTTTAGAAAGAAAATAAGCTACAAGATTAGTACCATGCCATTCTTTGGAGCTAGGCGGTCCATTTTGGTAGCCCCGGATGCATGTGACGGTTGAGCACTTGCCATGTAGTTAGCTGGTACAGCTAAGGAACCAAGTTTTTAATTTTATTTATGTGCTGGATTTCAAGGACGTTGTATGAAAAAAAGACAGTAAAACTTACTGATGTTTTTGTTTTGGATATATTGAGTTAAGTAAAATATTACAAGTAATTTTACCCATTTTTTTAAAATAATGTGGCTGTTAGAAAAATTTTAAATAGCACTTACATGTCGATGGACAGTGTGCTATTGTAGAAAATCAAATTAATGTTTATGTCTTTCACTCTCACAGGTATAATTTATTTATTCCTTAGCCCTCCCACCCCCTTTTTAAGTGAGTTACCTTAACAGCTACTATTTAGAATCTAACTTTGTCACATAGGGCTTGAGTAAGGACCCTGAATAGAGAGGCCCTTCTCAGAAATTTTGAAACTCTTGAACTGTCTCATTGGTGCTGTTTAAGGTATTTGGGGCTATCCTGTACTCACGCATTGCAGGATATTTGGTGTCCCTGGCTGGTGCCCACCAGATGTCAGTATTGCTTCTCAGTCTGGAACCAACCAAACTCATCCGTCTTCACACACATATGGACGTCGGTATCCAAGACTAGGTAGCGATCCACTAGGCAGAACCATTGCTAGATCTTTAGATACCAGAGCTTTACTGGGCATTGCTAAATGACTCTTCAAAATTGTTCTATTAACATTTCCTGCCAGCACATGAATTTTGCTAGTTTTGGGTATGAAATGGTGTCTTGTCGGTTTGTATTTCCCTGGTCCGTAGAGGTTAAATTTACATCTGAATTTAATTTCCTTAATTTCTTCTAATACAAAATAAATATGTACTTATATTCTTAAAAATTTTGCTTCTTAAATGTCTTTCTTCCTCCCCTTTTAGGAGGTAGATGACTTCTTTGAGCAAGAGAAGAATTTCCTCATTAACTATTATAATAGGATCAAGGATTCGTGTGCAAAAGCTGACAAAATGACCAGATCTCATAAAAGTAAATACCATTCACCCACTAGCCACTTAACTTTTTATATGCCAGCTGTTCATATAAAAAGGGCTGTTCTTGTTTCTGCAGATGTTGCAGATGACTATATCCACACTGCAGCCTCCCTGCATAGCCTGGCTTTAGAAGAGCCCACAGTCATCAAAAAGTAAGTTTTTCTTGGGAAAGCATTTCCCCTAATCCCCTAATCGAAAGTTAGGTGGTGTAATTAGAGTTATAATGAGTAATGACTACATAGTTTCAGTTCTGCTTGTGTACAAGCTCATCAGGGATAGATGATAGTCTCCCGCAACTCACATCTTACACACCCCCTGAACATAGACATTTGGTAGGGGGGTAGTAAGAGGGTACTTCTGTACCAAACTTGGTGGCTTTTGTCAAAGCCTTTATTTTTGTCAAGTATTAACATGTCTTTGTTTCTTGTTGATTATTTTAATTTTGGAGTTGTCTTTGAAGTTGCCATGTTGTGTTCTCTTGTACATGGTGCTTTTCACTTTACCTGAATTGACTTAGAGATTTGATTAGTGGTCATAAGGATAATGTAATGACCCCAGTCTGATCTTGAGCTTTTTTTTATGTGAATTTTTCAGTTTTTCTATGACGGTAATTTGTGATGTGAGATAGTATTCTATTTAACACCTAGGCTTGCTGTAACAGGTCGTCCTATTTCTGATTTGAAAAATAGAAATCAGGCTAATGGCAGAACCAAGATGAAATAGTATATGTTTATGCCTTTGGAACACCCATGGTGGTGTGGTTCATTAGAGCCTAACTTTGGTTAACATAGCTTTGGCGTTGGATAAGAACTGTCTCGGCTGGAAGGGCACCAAGGGAGGTTGATGCCTATGACTGTGGCACTATAAATGTGCTCAGTATTACAACCATCTTTACTAGATTGAGTTATCTGTAATGAGAACACTACTTTGATACGTTAATTCTAGAGCACCAAAAGCTAGGGCTCCTGAATTTACCTATTCATATCTTAGGGTGTTGATAAGACCATATGTCATACATGACTCCAGACCTTAAACCAAAATCATTTATATGTTTTCAGGTACCTGTTGAAGGTTGCTGAACTATTTGAAAAACTTAGGGTAAGCATTTTTATGTTGGTCTTTGTTAAATATTTGATATAATCTGTAGATTTATGCTTAGATGATGGTGACATTTATATATTTTTTTAATAGAAAGTTGAAGGTCGAGTCTCCTCAGATGAAGATTTAAAGCTGACAGAGCTCCTTCGATACTACATGCTTAATATAGAAGCCGCTAAGGTAAGAGTTCTCAGAAGAGTGCAAGACCTCCTTGCCATGACCCAGAAGAGGTCTGATATGATTAGAGATGTATTTTTGATAAAAATAAGGAAGTTAGGAATTTGCCAGGATTATTTATGTAAGTGATGTTGACCTTAATTGAGTTTGAGGAATAGTAAAGGAATTGTGATTTGGAAAACACATGCTTCAGTGAATTGACAGGTGAGTCCACTGAGGGTTTGGGGTGAGCTATATTTATGGGCAAGGGAGTATAAAGAGTAGGAAGGTCCAGCCAGAGTTCAAGAAGTGAAAGTTCATTGGCTCCAGGGTACTTGTCCCAGGCAGTGAATTTATTGGCAGATGTACATTGATACGGAGATTCTTCTGGGTCTTCTGTAAGTTAGGAATTTACAGGAAATCAGCCTTCTAGTTCTTAAGTTTCAGTCTTCTGAGGGGGCACATGCATGAGGTTCTTCATTTCATGTCTTCCAGTTCCATTTTAGATTGAAATCGTTTTACAGTGACAAGCTTCGTGTGGCCTCGTGTCCTTAGTTTTTATTGCTTGGGAGCAGTAGAGGTGGTGCTGAGTAGATAATAGTTTGGGAGATTTTGAATTATTTGGATGTGGGACATAACTGAAGACATGCCAAAAGGGCTGTTTTATTTCTAAGGCAGAAAAGGTTTTGGGATTTGCAGGTTTTTGTTGAATTGCTGTTGTCACTGCAGCTTTTGAGTCATAAAACATTACTTAACAAAAGCAAGACTATATGGCAAACAGAATGACCTTTTAGAATGAAACATGCATTCTTCACTATCTACACTGCCCTGAACAAAATGTTTAAATTATTTTTATATAAAATATACCAAATTAGGCAACATATAATTAGGGAAAATATGTAACAGGAAAATGTCATCAGGAAGTAGAAAGTTACTATTTTCCCCATAGTTTACTGTTTTATTTTGTCTTTTGGCATGTTTCCTTAGTCTTATATGTTAAAAAAAATTTTTTTTTACATACTTTATAGACTACCTTTATAATGGATTTACATACTGGTGGTAAACACTAAAGTTTTTTGAGTATACACAAAAGGACATAATTGGATGTCATGGATCTGCCATACATACATCATAACTTCTCATTTTAGTTACTGAGGAAACTTCTACTTTGCTCTAAGTTTGCAGGGACTATTTCAGATTAGATCCTCAGAACAGATCCCTAAAGCAGGGTTTGAAGGAATAGGGTTATAAGAATGTTTCAGTGTAGTTTATATAGATATTTAGTCTTCCTGTTTTGCTCTCTAGAGATTTTTCAGGGTGTCATATCTGTTAATTTTCTTCTCAGGATCTCTTATACAGACGCACAAAAGCCCTCATTGACTATGAGAATTCAAACAAAGCGTTGGATAAGGCCCGGTTAAAAAGCAAAGATGTCAAGTTGGCTGAGGCACACCAGCAGGAATGCTGCCAGAAATTTGAACATCTTTCTGAATCTGCAAAAGAAGGTTGAGCAGGGCCATTCTTTACTTTTACTTTTTAATTTGGAAGTAATTTCAAACTTACAGAGAGATGATGCATAAATAGCAAGACACCCATACATCATTTACTTGGGTCACCTACCTGTTCATTTTGTCCCTTTTGCTTTGTCACTTGGCACACGTGCTACCATTCCACATGTGTGTTTTTTATAAACACAATTTCGTTTTGTTTTTTAACCACAAATTTTATATAACCTGGTCCTTTTATTGCTAAGAACTTTGTTTTGCATTTCTCTTACCTCCATACAGTACAATTAGCAACTTTGGTAAACTTCGATATGACATAATACTATCTACAATGTGTATTCTCATTTTGTCATTTCTCAATGATGTCCTCCAGTCTAGGATTGCATTTAGATTTCATAGCTCTTAAGTCTCTAATTTGGAGACTCATTCTTCTGAGCCTCTTTTTAGGACATTTGCCATTTTGAAGACCATAATCTCTTTACAAATACAATGTTCCTCAGTTTTGGTTGGTAATCAGGTTCCAGTTAGGCATTTCCAACAGGATACTGTGTAAAATAATGTGTCCTTAGGGACTGATCTTGGAGGGGATGTTTTGTTCCTCTTCTCCTGAATAGACAAAGTTTTATATTAATTTTGCTTGCCCAATCAGGTATTATTCGATTTCTCTACTGTGTAGTTAATATTTTTTTCCCATGCCATTAGTTAGCAATCGTTGGGGAGACAATTTAAGACTGTGTGCATATATCCTATTCATCAGACTTCTTTCCTAAATGTAGTCTATAATGATAATTTTTGCCTGAGCCAACCTTTATTTACTCTGGTGGTTGTAGAAAGGTGATTTTCCCCCTCCCCTAATTCTAGCATTCCCTTTCCAAATCAGTACTTAGCATTATTCTTTAAGCACAAATCTTTCTCTCCTACTTTCTTATTTATTATCTTTCTTAGAGTCATGGATTTCTGTCTTCGAAAGTTGTTTTAAAATTTATTACTGTACTGAATTTTTTTGGTTCTCACATTGTCCATACTTATCCACTAGAGAGTGTCTTTAAGCTGAAATAACCTCCCATTCTTTTGAGCAGTTAGATGTTCTCTGGTAATATTATATTTTTTTCTCCTGCCCTGGAAATTGTCGTTTTTTCCAGGGGATGGTGCACCATTTACATGAGTGTAATATGTAGTCTTTTCCTTAAGAGATCTCACTGCCCTGTAGTTCTCAGGGGCCATGGAACATGCAAAAAGTGAAGAATGTGTCTTTCAGAGTGAATGTAATGATAGCGGAATTATGTACTTAATTTATCCTCAAAATACTTCCCCACCCCCTTAAAACTCAGCTTCCCTTGAGAAATCTCTATTTCATTTTAAGACTTTTTCTAAAACTTTTTCTCCCTGTGTTTTCAAAATCTAGGCATATCTGGAACTGTCCTCATAATAGCAGTGAACAATAAGAGTTCTCCTTTCTCTTGGCTCATATCCATCCAGGACTGTAATGCCTTAAGAGACAGAGCTGCTCTGTATGAAAACTTTGCAAATGGCATGCAGACATGCTCACATGGCTATCTTTTGGATTCTTTTAAAGGAACCTCCCTACTGCCCTATTCTTAAATTTCCTCCCCCCCCACCCCCCGCCTTTAACAACTAATTTAAATTTATAAGGAAAAGAACACACTTCAGAACTACTGAGTTGAAATCCTGAGTTTCATATAGACCAGAGTTTAGTGGCTCTGACAGTTTTAGAGGGGATTAAAGAAAACCACAAAGTTTTAAAACAGTGCCAATTTAGGTCTGTCCTTATTGCCTGTGGTTTGTCCCTGTGTTGCTAGATTTGATTCTCTTTATTCACATTATAAGCCTGAGTATATGATACTTAAAAGTATGGTATTCTGAAGAATACAAAGATTAACAGGTCTTAACCTGTTTGCCTTTGTTCCCAGTTAAGATTTGTGGCTGAACTTATTAGAATCGGTTGAATGAGCATAGTGAAACAACACTGTGGGCGGGCAGCATGGGTGATGCTTTAGTGCTGAGTCCTGGTTCTGTGATAGGCCTTAGAGGAAGGAGGTGAGCTTATCTTGACAGCTGGGAAGGACCTATTTAGCCTCATATACCCAAGGTATTGTCATTAACACATCACTATAAAATTTTTTGTGTGAGGTTCTAATGTGGTTGCTTGTATTATATTTCTGTTGGACAGTGCTATATCGACATAATACAAGAGGACAAGTTTGCTCCTGTGTACCCTAGAGTGCCAGCTTGAGCTACGGAGGGTTTTCAAAGTTTAAAAATAATTCATAATAAAAAGCCATTGGTTCAAGTATGTGTAGCTCACCACTTTCCCAACCTTCATTCCATAGACATTGGTACCTAGAGGTTAAGGGGGAGGAGGCCACTCATCTCAGAGATTGTCCAAGTCAGTAGCCATTCTCTGAATTTTGATGTTTGATGTTTGGGTGGTGCTCCTAATTTAAAGGCAAAAATGTGAGAAACTGGTACATCAAAGCTTTGGAGCTAATTTATTTGCAAGGATGAAATTTGGAAGTTAAAGATGAAAATTGTTCAACTTGTTAAACTTTCTCTCGTAGAATTAAGCAATTTCAAACGAAAGAGAGTGGCAGCATTTAGAAAGAATCTTATTGAAATGTCTGAACTGGAAATAAAGCATGCTAGGGTAAGTATTCAGATTAAGCCAACAACTTTATTTTTCCAAGTTATTTCCCAATTCACTGTCTCAGTGTCATCAAACAGATGGGTTTGCTTTATGGTTTTAATCCTCTGGAATGTAGGTGGGAGCCACTTGTTGGAGTATTTAGTCCATTGCAAACCCAAAATTTTCAACTTCTTGACGATATACTGCTTTTGAGAAAAGCATTCTTGTTGCAACTACCCTATCTCCTTAAAGTCCTTGCAGCCACACTTCAAAGAACCTGTTCTAATAATTTGTGAACACATTCATCATACCATTATATGCTCTTAAATATCTAGAGTTTCATGGAAAACATTTTTTTAAAAAAAATCTAGTTTTGCTAAGTGTCTTCTGATATTCCTTTTTGGCTTAAAAGGGAAAAAAACTTCCTCGGATATATTTAATGTCTGGCTTAATGTTGCAAAAAAAATTTTTTTGGAGAAAAATGGTTCTTAATGCTGGGTGCATATTAAGACTTTCGCTGCCTGATTACATTCACTAAGAAATTGTGAGGGTGGTTTTTGGGTGTAGGTGAGAGTGAGCCCTCTTGAGAGGGCTATGTGGTTCAGGAAAACTGGATTAGCCCATGGGTCAGCAGGGAGCTGTTGGAGGAAGGAACTTTTATTGGCCATCAGCACGGGTTAAAGCAGGAAGACTGAATATTTGCGTGTATTTTGAATTCTTTTATTATGACTACAGCATAGATGTGTCTATTCATTTGCCTCAAGTCCAAGTTCCTTTAAATCGCAGTTTTAAAGTATCATTTATGTAAAAATGATAACCCATAAATGCTAAGTTTTCTGAATTCCTTTAAAGTGAGAACTTTTTAAAGCAATTTGTGCAAAGTCCTATTTAAATATTTATTATATGTAATCTCATTTAAAATCTCACTCAGCTGGACATGGTTCCATAGTGTAGCAGTTAGCACGTCTGCTTTACACGCAGAAGGTCCTGGGTTCCTGCCCCAGTGGAGCCACGGTTCATGGTTTACAGCCATGCCAACTTGAACAAGCCCGACTCCATCTGATTTCGGAAGTTAAGCAGGGTCAGGCCTGGTAGAACTTGGATGGAAGACCACCTAGGAAGACCAGGTGCTATAGGCATAAATAATAATAAATAATGAAGAAAAAATAAAAATAAGATCTCACTCAGCTAGTTTTTAGCAACTTTTTATCCAGTCTTTCCAAGGCCTTCAACTTCAAACAACAACTTGTTTATATAATAGTTAGATTAATTCACAATAAGCCGAATTTGGCATGATTGCTTTGGGAGCAAATCTGGGGTTGGATGCGGGATTGGAGGTGCTGGAGCAGCAACTGCCAGCTCTTTAGGTGTGAACCTCTCCCATGCAGCACTCCCAGGCTCTTTAAGAGGAACTCACCAACATGAAATTGAGGTGAAGGGGATGTAGGTTATGGTTCAGTTGCGATTTAAAGAAGAATCTCTTGTGAAAGCTAGGTGGATGGGTTTAAGTTTAATTCTTATAGATATATTAGGGAGTCTTGGACTCTAGAGCAATTCATTGGTGTACCTTGACTTTTATTTTTCTTCTAGAACAATGTCTCCCTCTTGCAGAGCTGCATTGACTTATTCAAGAACAACTGACTTGCCTTTTCTCTGAATGAAGGACACGAATGTGAAAGAAAGCCAGCATTACTTGCACTTAAATCATTACCACAAAAGATTTATCACCTTTGATTTTAGTTTAAAATTGTGTTAATAAATATTTTGATTTCTAAAAATCTTAACACTTAACCATGTTGGTTTAAAAATATTTCTATTACATGCTACTTGGACATAACTAATCTTTTCCTTTGCATTTAATAGCTCAAAGTGGGCAGAATCTAAATATTCAGTTCTCCTGTAATTTGTCTTTAGATATTAAAAGGGTGCAGGAAACGTGCCTTCTGGAAACAAGAATAAGCAATTTGCCTGGCACATGTAGTTTCATTGTTTGATGTGCCCATGTCCCTATAAACCAGTTATTTTAGGGTAAGTGCCAGTTACAATAAATAATTCAACTACTTGTTACAGGTAACATAGATTTTCCATTCCTTAATATGGTAACTTTCCCCCCCTTCTCTTAAAGGTCTTTAGTCATCTTAAGTGTTTATACTATAACAAGAACAAGAAAATGTCATTTATCTTTATATACCTTTTGCAGCTCCATTTTTGTAGTTGAGATATAAATATTTGAGAAGTATTTTAAGGATATAAAATCAAACAATATGACATACTTTTAGAAGGCAGTCAGATATACATTAGAAAAGATGTGAACACCCTCTAAGGGGTGGGTGGTGGTTGTGTTGGACTTTTTATATAAAATGTATAATAAAATGATAAACCAAGCCATGATACCATATGGAGTGTGTGTGCTGTTTGTTTGTTTGTTTGTTTGTTTGTTTGTTTTGTGGAAAGCAAGGCTAACTGCACCTAAGACTATGTAGTTGCAGCTAATCCTTGGCAGTGGTGAGGGGCTTGCTTGTCTCTGCCCAGTCCTGGCCTCCATTTTAGTCTTAATGTTTTTGAAGACTACAGGCCAGTTTTTTAGAAGGTTCCTGGATCTGGATTTGTTTGCTTTTGATTTGATTCAGCTTTGCGTTTTTAACTGCTTTAAAATCAGTGATGATGTGTCCTCAGAAATGATATGTCCCACCTTTGGCAATGACTAAACATTTAGTGTTACAGGTTTTCTCTCTGAGAAATTTTACACCTTCCCTTACAGCATGGTGCATGAAATGAGTGAACTTAAACACAGTTGTAATTCCTCTGTTATAACCATGTTTCTGTCTTGCTTACCTGTCACTCCTACACTATAGTGGTGTAGGTGTTGTGTGGTTGGGGTGGGCAACTCAATGTGCTCAGGTTGCCCCTGATCCAAGGAGTTCTGACTACTGGCTTGTTTCAAGGCTTGACTCGGGCCTTGCTGCATTTGGGTATATGTTGGGATGTCAGGGATGTTGTGTTCGGAGTCCTGGCCCTACATGCTGAGTAGCCTGTGTGGGTGCCCCCTTTGATCCAGATGGATCTTGTGTAAATGGCAGCAATTCTTTAGGTGCCCCTCAAATGAATTTTGTACCAGTGATCTCAAATGTAGACTTATTCTTTGATATGATTTTAGATGTGCCTACCTTACGTACTATTGGCTTAAAGGATAATTTTTTAGCCCTTTTCCTGTTTAGAAAAAAGTGCAGCTTGCTGCCAGCGTTTATTTAACACCACATATAGGAATGCTGCATTTTCTAGGATTTGACACTTGTAGTGATCGAACTGCTGAAAACTGCTATAAATGGAATGATGTTATTTGTTTCCAAAGATTATTGGTATACTAGAGGGATGCAAAAATAATAAAGGCAAGATATTTCATAGCAAACTTTGGGGGTAAGGTTAGGATTAACCTGCGAATTATCCTGTGGTAAACGCAGCAACAAGTGCCGCCAGCAAGTACTCTCAAGGCAAAGGGGAAAAGGATTAAAGTGATTATGTCTGAAGGTCATTGGTGAAACCCCATGTGGTTGTGAGTGGGTGAGGGATGTTTCAGGCCCTTTTCTTATCCATGTCGGTCAACAGAGCCATCACTGCCTTATTTAGTTTGTTCGCCATTTCCAAGGAACCAGCAGAGGTAGAGGTAACCAACATCCTGAAACTTGAAGGCAGGGCTTGTGGGAGGATGTTGTCCTGTATGCCACAGAGCTAGTGGGGATAGGGTGCAGGTGAAAGGGAAGACAGCTTCTCTCTGGTACTCAGGAGGACTGCTAAGTGGGAAATTACAGCTGCTGAGGAAACTAACAAGAAGAGTGCAGGTGGGCTTAGAATACTTTGAAAGGTTTTTCTTAAAGCCACTAGGGTAGTATGGGGCATTTCAGAGTGATGATTGTAGGGGGCGCTTTTGTCAGGTGTTTTAAAGCTGTTGTGAGAGGGTGCTCTTTTATTGAGTTGAGGATTGCTTTAAGAGACTACCTAATGATCCTAGGAAAGTTGTGTTGTAGCACACATGACTGTAGTTCATAGGTAATGCATTTTCCCAAAAGGAAGATGTGGGGATGCAGATAAGCAAGAGAAGACTGCATTTGGTCTAAAGTTTGGTAGAAAGTCAAGGTCATCTCATACCTTTGTTGCTATCAGTGGTGACAGTCCAAGCAGTGGGCCAGTTACCTCCTGCACGTTCACTTGTTTCAACTTCCATCTTTTTGGGTCTTTCCTTGACAATTGCCTTGCCAAACCTTTGTGAGGTTTGAGATAATGCCTAGCTCTGAGTTGGAAACTATTTTCAGAAGACAAGAAGTGCCTTGCACCATCAGTCTTCTGCCTACAGGTGGCAGAGAGACCCAGGACAGCCATGTGCACTCGGTTTGTGGAGCCTTTACGGGAGCAACTGAGGGCAAGCCTGATGTTCCTGCGGAATTGTTCCAATGATAGCCTTGTAATAGGAAGAGAAATGTCATGGCATCTAAGATTTCAACTTATTCTGGATGGTCTTCCCATACCGGCAGTCCTCCAGGGTTCATGTAGGCGCCTCAGATTCCTGGTGATGCAAGACAACCCCTTGCTGAGGCAGCTCCTGTTCTGGCAGCTTTTGGGACTGGGGTTAAATCAGCTGCAAGTTAATAGGGTCAGGGGCGGGGCGGGGAGGGGAGGGGGGGCAGCGATTCAGAGCTGGGACCTGTGACCTGTGGAAGGAAAGCAGGGAGGACCCTTCCCTTTCCTGACTGGGCATAGATTACTTATTCGAGGTTTGGTTTGTTGCTCTTGAAAGGCATTTTTTTGTTGTTTTTAATCTTTCTGACTAAAAGCAATACAGGGAATTCAAGCAATCCAAATGTGTAAACTAGAAAACCAAAGTCCTCTATTTTACCATATTCATACACACAAAAAAAAATGTTATTAAATGTTTGATTTAATTCCTACCCATATATGCAGCATATTTCACGGAAAATGATTCAGGATGCCAGAATTGGGTGGTTTTGGTTTCTAGTTCTTGAATATCTCTGCCTTTAGAATAGTTTCCATGGTCCAGAGACTAGAACACCTGTTTTGCATCTTGTCTTGCCACCCACCCCACTAGAAAGAGGGCAGGAGGAAACAATGGAGGAGGCTGAGGGTATCCTGGCCCTCCCTCCAGCAAACCTCCCTGTCCTGCAAAGACTTCATTAGACTGAATGATTTACATAGCACTTTTAGGAGGATTTTAATTGAGTCATCTTACAAAACTTTACAGCTTGTTAAACTCTGGGGACAATATTATGCAAAACACTTAGGAAAAGAAGAGCCCATAATCCTAGCCCACAGCCATTTTTATTTCTAATGGTTGCCTTCCAGCTCTTCCCTATGAGCATTAATTCATCTGGTACACCCTCAGCTAATTGGGGATTTGGGGATCAGGGCGTGGTATTCCCGCTGAGCTTTGCTACAAAGATTATGTACTGGCAGACTGGCCAGGGCTTAGGTTTTAGGAACGTTATTGGTGGCTTTATTTTTTAATTGCCATGTCGCAGATCCTTGTCATTTTGGTGTAATTTGGAGGTGGAATGGAGATCATGAGTCTCTTGCCATGATGCCTCCACAGTGTGAAACCACAGGAGGGTATTATTCACTTCCTGAAGATAAACCTAAGACAAGGCAAGATTTTGAAACAGCAAATAAAAAATAGTGCTGC
Source organism: Rousettus aegyptiacus (assembly GCF_014176215.1). Lineage (NCBI taxonomy): Eukaryota > Metazoa > Chordata > Mammalia > Chiroptera > Pteropodidae > Rousettus > Rousettus aegyptiacus. Next base: position 34,608,855 of record NW_023416287.1, on the reverse strand, counting down.
TGGTGCATTAAACTAGTACTAATTACTCTTGATTCAGGCCTAATATGGTAATTGTGGGCATAATTGATTAAAGTCCCAACTCCCTGTTGCTCTGTCCTGCCAGAATAAGGGAGGTGTCTGCAAGGCAGCTGAGTGGTGCAAACTTAAAGCTAGTCAGCCTTCGAGACTAGTTGGGTTCACCTGCAGTTCCCAGGGCCTCTCTGCTCCTTGGAGTTGTTGATGGTACTATGAGACCACAGTTTGATCATGTTGGGAGGCAGGCAGCAGGGCCAGACGTGTATTTGGTTACAGAGAAAGTGGCAGGAGGAGGAGAAGGAGCCAGTGAGCCAACAGGAGCTGCATGAAGCCCCACTCCTCCCTGTGGCACTGACCTGGTCTGCTCAGTGAACACCCCAGAAGATAGGAAATCCTGAGTCTGGGCAGTCGAGAGGAAAATGTTGGAAATGCCTGCTAATTCTATAGGACCGGAACAAAGAGTTTTCCAAAATCTGGTTTGTGTCTGCAGTTCTTTTGACCCCTTCTGCACTGTATTTTATATAAAGTGCTTGTCACTAGAAAGGGCAAAGGACAAGAAACTGACTGGATGTGACTTACGAGAGGAGGCCAGCCTGAGGCAATTGTAGCGTACTTGTTGGGCCAGCTTAGAGGGAGGAGACTGGAGGCTGTGGTTGTCATGGCGCTCCTACATCACTGGGTGTAACTGATTCCAGCTTAGCCACAACTAGATAAAGTGCCTGCTCTCTACCTTCATTCCTTATATTTCATTTTAAAACCTAAGTCTGATCATGACCCTTCTGTACAAAAAACGCTTCCATGACTTCCCATTTGGTAAAACATAAAAACCCAAGTTCTTAGAACGGCTACAAGGCCCTGACTAATTTGCTGTCCCCGCCCTGACTTTATAGTTTCCCAGGATGTCCACAATATGGTTCCAATCTCATGGGTTCTGTTGCCCTCCCCTTGAATCTAGGCTGGCTTTAGTGACATGTTTATAATCCATAGAATGGGACAAATGATAAAGTGCTAACATCATAGTATAGACCGGAGGAAACTTCGCTCTCTTGCTCCTTCCAATATCTGTTTAACCTGCCATGTCGGGGGAAGGCCAAGCCACACTTAGGAGAGGCCACATATCCCAGCCCGGGAACCAGACAAGTCTTTAATCAGTGGTATCCAATAGAACTGTGTAGTGGAAATGTTCTGTATCTATGCTGTCCAGCACAGTGACCATTAGTCCCATGTTAGCTAAGGTTTAGAGCATAGGACACCCTGCTAAGTTTGAACTTGAGATAAACAGTGCTTATTTAGTGTATGTCCCATGCAATATTTGGGATATGCTAAAACAATTCATTGTTTATCTGAAATCCAAATTTACTGGGCATTCTTCATTTTTATTTGCTTTGTCTTGCATCTGGAATGTGGCTAGTGCAACTGAGGATGTGATTTTTAAATTTTGTTTAATTATAATTAAATTTAGCCACATAAATCTGGTGGCTACTATATTGGACGGTGTACTCAAGAAAATTCCAGATCTAGTCATTCTTGTTACTCCAGGACAGTCGCATTTCCCCAGCTGAAGCCCCAGACATGTGTAAGAGAAAAGTTATTCCCACTAAACCCTGTCTGAATTCTTGACCCACAGAATCTCTAAGCCTATAGTTTCCCGGACCAAATTTGTGGTAGTTCATTACTCAGGAATAGTAGCTGGAACTCTCTTGACCTCTCTGACCTTCTGTTCTTGGACCCTCCCTCATTCCACTCCAGCAAACCTCAGGCACAGCTCTGCCTCAGGCCCTTTACTCTTGCTGCTCCCTGTTCTGGAATGTTCTTCCCCTGTAGTCTTTTGGCTTATTCCTTCACCTGCTTCCAATCTTTGCTCAGATCACACCTTTCAGTGAGACCTTCCCAGACCAATCTGTTTAATTCCTCATCCATTTTATCTTACTGTATTAAAAAGCTTTTTCAAAAACCTCCATCTTTATATGTCTAGCTTATTTTTCATATGTCTTGGCTGAACTGCACGCTCAAGGAGGGTAGATGGGGCTCTTTACCTTTCATGTTCTCAGACATGCCCCAGATGCCTGGAACAGTTCCTATCACACAATGGGGGCTCAGTAGATAATTGCGGAATAAGCGAATAAGTATTAAGTGGGTGAGGTTAGTGTCATTTTTCCACATGTTAATCAAGTATGGCTGCTGCTGCCCACTGCCCCTGGATTCCCTGTGTTAGGTTTTTTTCTGTTAAGAGCGTTCATTCTATAAACAATCTATGCTAGATACTGGCCCAGGCCCTGGGGTTATAGAAGCGACTGTGACAGATGAGGGCCCTGTCCTCAAGTAGCCTCTATTCTAGGAGTGTGAGGACCTGAGAGAGCAACCCCCAAACTAGCCATTTAACTTGGTGTTGATACTGTGAGCCAAGGGGTTGTAGTCACGTCATAGGCATGGTCTAGTCTCAACTAGCTGTCACTGGAATTTTACAATGCTGATGCCTGGGCCCACCCCCAAATGTTTTGATTTCAATAGTACAGGTACATCCCAAATGTTGGTAGTTTACAAAATTTACCTGGTGATTTTGATCTACAGGCAGGATTAGAACCACTTGCCATTACCTGTGAGTCAGGGGTTCTCATCAGCCCCATCTTACAGATGAGGAAAATGAGGCTCAGAGGCTTGGCCAGGTGCCCAGGGCCAAAGAGTGAGAAATGGTGCATCTGAGAGTTCCCTGAGGTTCTACAGTGAGGGGACAGGTTTGACCAAAAGACAGAGGCCTGGGCCTAGAGACCTTTGGGCTTTGGAGGGCCCTCAGACCTCCAGAAGGTAGGTAACCACATCCTCCAGGGCTTCTTACAATAGCTCATCAGACTAATGAGAGGCTCTGGCGCCGCCTACTCCCCGTCTGTAATTTACCCACAGCCCTTCTCTCTAATTTTATTGCTTCCTCATCAGTTTTCCAAAACCTGGGGGCTCTGTTTCCAGTGGGATGCCCCTCCCTGGCTTAATGATAGGGGTGGCTTTCCTGCAGCTGGCCAACTCTCCTAGGGGTGGGGGAGCAGCTCCTTTGCAGAGATCTACAGGGGGTAGGAAAATCTGATTTAAAATAGGAGGCAACAACTATTCTGTTCAGCAAGTGCCACTCTTAAGTACTTTTGCAGACACTTTTAGAAATTTCACAGAGCCAGTAGAGCAAGGCAGGCCACAAGAGTAGGAGCACAGGACATCTGGGTGGCCAAACGTCTGGCTCTAGGTAGTAAGTAGCCTCTCCTGTGTTGCTGCCTTGTGTTGAGGTTTAACTTCTCTGCTCAAGTTCCTCTGGGTCCTGTTTCCCCACTGGACTGCGGCTCCTGTGGGAAAGGACTTAGCAATGTTTTGGAATCATCCAGGCCTTGCATGGGTTGGTTTCTGCCTCATCCCCTGGTACTGGTGACCTTGGATAGACTCCTAAAGCTCACTCGTTTCCACATTTGTAAAGTAGCAGGGAGGGAGCTTATTCTGAGTACAAAAAGAGGGTCTAGTTGGTGCAGTTTTTGGTGCCTAATGCCTACACCTGAGGCATTTAGACTGTGGGTCCCATCTAAGATGACAATAGTTTGGATGGGTTCGAGAGGCGGGGAGGACCAAGGGAGGTAGTCTATGCAAAGCCTGCAGAAGCACAGTGCTCACCACATAGTAAGAGTTCCTTGTGAGGGTGTCATATCATTGGTCCCTGCCCATCTCCTGGCTGTGGGTTGTGTATACTGTGGACTGTGGACTCTGCTGTTTGTACCAATGGTATTAAGTCATTTACTTGAGGCTAATTCTAGGAATCTCATCTCTGTCAAAGAGTTCATAGGCATCCACAGTGTAATCAGAGGTGGCAGGGTGTGGCTTTCTATGGCTGGCAGGCAGTTCCCTGCAGTGGGCTGGACCGTGTTCCCTTGGAACCTGGAGCTCTCTTCCCAAAGACCACGTTTGCACACATGCCTTTGCCACAAAGCCCCTTAGCCAGGTGGGCTTGGGAAATTCAGTTATCAGTATGAAGGTGGAGAGCCAGCAATGTGAGTCCTCTCACTTCTGGCCTTGGTCTCCTCTGCTGAGTCATTCTTTGATATCTGTCCCTTGGGACACTGTGGGTTCCCTGGGTTACACATGCTGTTATCAGTTGTCCCTGGCTATTGAGGCCACCAGCAGCTCATTCCTGCACACACAGGCTGGCCTATCTCAGGACTTGCCTCTCTGGCCCAGGGCATGCCTGCCTGCAGGGGCGAGCTCCACCAGCCCAGGAATGCCTGCAGTTAGTGTCTAGAGAGACACCAAACAAGGGGCAGGAGCTGGTGGGTCCTGGGTCTTCGCCTCCTCACCCCTGGTTTGATGAATGGACATGGGTTCTACACAGTCACTACTTGACGACCCTGTCTCACCATCCCACCCCTGCCAAGGCTCCCTGGGGCCACCTCCCAATTAAAGTTATTTTGCCCAAATCCTTGGGTTGGGTCACTCTTGGAGGAGCCTAAACTAAGGCAAATATTACTGGGCAGCCACCAGTGAACTCCAGGGACTTGTGCTCTGTGCTTCTCAAATTGCCCAAATTTTCTCAGAGGTTCCTGGAAGGGAGGGAGGTTGGAGTGCAAATGGGAGCAGCCTGAAGGCCGCAGGGGAACCTCCTCCTTGCTTCTTTTCCTCGTATTTCTGCAGCTCTGAGAAGGGAGGGGCCAGGCAGGGTCTTAATAGTGCCTGCTGTTTCCTTTCCTTTTGCTTGCTTCACATTAAACAGTGTTAAACTCAGTTTAATGAGGTGCTGGGGTTCTCAGAGGCTTCTTATTGTGTGGCGGGCTTTCCATCTCTCCATATTAGGGGCAGGTCAGGCCCCAGTACAGGCTGGAAGGAAAGGAAAAGCCTCAGAGTGGGGTCTCTTGACTGGGGGTCTGGTAAGGCCCTGGGCTGTAGCACTAGGTACCTCTGTCCAGTGGTCTGAGAGAGCTCTGGGCAAGATGTGCCTCAGAATACCCAGATTCCCTGTGCAAGTCACTCAGCCTCCAGCTGCTCAACTGAAAAATGGGGATGGGAGTATCTCCACTGGTAGGTTTAGGGAAAGGGGGATCAAATAAATGTGGAAGACCCTTAATTACCACTAAAACTCAAGAGGAAAGAGAGGCCAGAGCATGGCAGGCATTTTAGGGGGATGCCAGGATTGAATTTACCAAGTGGTGGTCCACAACCAGCCGGCAAGGAATCACTAGGGTGTGAGGTGAACTCATTCATGCCCTACACAAACAACTGAGTCCCTCTAGGTGCTGGGCACCAGGGAAAGCAGTAGACAAAATAGTCAATATCATAGAGTTTATATTCTGCTCTGTGTGCTGGGGCAAGAGGGGCAATAAATAAGTAGATACATAAAAAGGTGAGGTGATGAGTGCTATGGTGAAATATATATCTCACCATTATAGTACATGGCGAGCGGAGGCGTTATTTTATATAGACAGGCCAGGGGTAGCCTTGCTGAGCAGAGACATGGGCAGTGAGGGAGAAAAGCATGTGGATATTTGAGAGATGAGGGTTCTAGGCTGAGGAAAGAGCAAAGGCAAAGGTCGTGAGGTAAGGACATTTTCAGTGTGAATATCAGTTCACTATTGCTACATAACAATCTACTATAACACCTACTGACTTGGATTAGGAGCTATTTATTTTTAATGGCTAGGCCCAGCTGGGCAGTTCTTCTGGTAGCTGGGCTCAATTGTCTGAGGTCAGCTGCCAGGTAGACTGGGGCTGGTGGCTTTGAGTGGCCTCAACTGGGATGGTTTATCTCTGCTCCATGTGATCTCTCATCCCCCAGCAGGCTAGTCCAGGATTTTGCTTATGACAGCTGGGAAAGCTGGGAAAGCTTCCAAGAGAGCAAGAGAATTTGCAGGTCTAGGTTGGGTCCTGGCACACTGCACGTCTGCCACATTCTGTTAGCCAAAACACCCAACAATGCCAGCCCAAGTTCCAGGAGAGGGAAAACCAACTCCATCTTTTGACAGGAGGAGCTACAAAGATTGTGGCTACTTTTGCAATTTACTATAATCTTCCATGTTGCAGGTGAGAAACCAGGGCTCAGAGAAATAAAGGCACAAGGCCACATGACCTCTGAAATTAAAACCCACACCAGTTTAGTTTCATGGTGATGCCTTTTCTCATATAAACCACCTCTTGTCCACCAAGTTTCTTAAACTGATTTTTTATTTTCCCCAAAGTTACATGTTAAGGTAGAAAATAAAAAAAGGGACAAGACCTTGGGGTAATATGCCAAAATATCCTTCCAGCCTTTTTTTCCTGCACATACAAGTGTGAACCCCCACCTCCCACCCCAAGTTTCTCTTTCTCTATCTCATGAATATTTTTTTAGGTGGTATCCTTTTTTAAAGACTTTTTAAAGAGCAGTTTTAGGTTCATAGCAAATGTAAGAGGAAGGTACAGAGGTTGCTTGTATCTTCTTTAGCCCACGTGAGAGTAAAGTAGAAGAGTGGCCAATAGTATGACCAATCTCTAGAATGGTCAGAGAATTTGGAGATATTTACCCTTTTTATTATAATCAGAACAGGCTTATGGAATAATGACTAACTACTAGTAATATTTTGGGAGCTAGATTTAGATGTGAGGATTCTGAAGGCAGGTAATGGGAACCACTGATGCCTTGAGCAGAGGAGTGGTCCATGTGAGCTGAACAAGTGTCCACGGCTGAGCAGGCAGCTGGCATGGGAGGGGTTGTTGGGAAAATTTCCCAAAGTGTACTGGAACTGACCTCCAAAGGGCAGAGACTGAAGAAAGAGGCTGCCAATTCCTGAATTAGACAAAGATTTTATTGAGGAAGTTTATAGATGGAAGCAAAGTCTTGACAGAAGCAAGACTGGATCTCCATACCAGAAAGGGGATGAGGCTCGATATATGCAGCCTCTGGCAACGTGGGCAGCTTGTGGCCATGTAGCCTGTGCTTGCTAAGAACAGTGTATTCCAAAGCAGTAAGCCACTTAAAGGGCCTACTTCTTTATGTGAGTGCACTCCTTTCAGGTGGTTATGGCCCACCCCTCCCAGGATGGACCTGCGGTTGCTGAGAGCAACTTGCTTCTTAAGGTGGCGTTGGTCATGTCAAGCACCAGAAACCATTTTGCCTAACAGGGGTCTGGAATTCTGGGTGGGCTAAGGAAGCAGGAACGCTGGGCCAAGGGTGCACCGATGTGAGGGGAGTAGAGTTTGGTGTGGGGGTGGGGTAGGGGGATGGGAATGGTGTCAGCAAACTCTTTAAGGGCCATCAAATGAACAAAAGGAGCATTTGTTCTGGATGGTTCCAGAAGTCAGAACCATGGATGATGAGTAGGAGGGACAGGAAAACAGAATTGGATTCGATTCCCAAGAGCTTTGATTACCAGGGCAGCCCTCACAGTGGATGAGACCCCTTGTGAGGCAGAGGTGGGCCGGTTGGACATGTGCTGGGTCATGTCTACTCAGCTTCCCTCCCTCCTTTTGGTAGACCTCCGATTTCCCCACGGGTGCCTCTCCTCCATTCACAGCCCTGCCCTTCTACTGTTGCTGACCCCACCCTCTGCTGGCAGGTGTGGCGGGAACTCTGAGGTCTGACCCAAGAAAGCCTTCTCCTGCTCAGGCCTCAGCGATTGGCCCACAGTCAGGAACATGGCCCCTTCAGGCCAATGAAGGGCCACCCTGGGACTTTGATTGGGTCGTTGGTCTGGGGACACACTCCAGGTCTGTTGGAGCTGCCAGGTGGGAATGGAGTAAGTGTGGTGCTGCAGAGAGATCCCTGATGCTGATGGTGTCACTCCAGGACTTGTGTCTGTACCAGTCACCATGCTGCTTTAGGGCACACAAGGTCGGTTATTAGTCACACTCCAATGTGGCCTGTGAGGGGAGAGAGCGAGACCCAGGGTCTGGACTGGAGGTTGGGGTCAGGGAAGCCTTGCTGTAGAAAGGGATTAAGACCTCATGGTGCAGAGGGGTTATGTGGACAGTTTGGGTGGGAAGGAGGGATGAGTGTTCCCAGCCAAAGCGACGGAAGCAGGCTGTTCCACTCTGCAAGGCTGTGGAGAGGTATAGCAGAAACCAGGACACCAGCACTGTCCTCACTCCCTATGTAGCCAAGGAAAGCTGTACCCCATCTCTGGGCTAACTCTTCTGTTAAATGGATTGAAGGAGCCTCATCCCTGAACATGTATAAGAATCACCAGGGAAGGTGCCAAAAATACACACTTCTGGGTTTCATTCCTGAGTGTCTCTAGTGGGATGTGGGGTGGGTGGGGCTCAGGAATGTGCGTTTTAACCCAGCACTCCAGGGACCTCTGATGAGAGCTCTGTGTCCACACTTTGAGAAGCTCTCTCTGAGACTGCCAGCAGGCCCTTTGCACCAGGGGACCCAAGTGTCTGTTGAAGCAGTTTACCCAGGACCTACCAACATGGCACTGGCCATTAGGTTCCATGTAGCCCCTCTGGGCCACACCTTTGCCAAACATGGGCCACTGAGCCACTGATGCAGCTCACTATCCTGGTGGCTTGACTCAAAAGTCCTCCAGGGTTCTGGGACATTGAGGACATCTGTAAGAGAGGCCTCTCCAAGACTCCTGAGAAAGGGATCAGTGGCCTGGGGATTCCTCGGTACCCTTTCTAGTCCATGCTCCCTCTTAGGCCTCTGCCATCTGGCCTTGTGCTATTCCTCACCTCTGTCAATATTTATTTCTTCCCTGGCCTCAAACAGCCTGGAATTTGCTTAAAGGGCAGGAACAGACGTGGCAGACCTTGCCTCCCTGCCTTGCGCTCTGCTTCCTGGCATGTCTGTGTGCAGGCTGCGTTGTTCTCTGCAAGTGGGCTCACCAGGCAGCCCTGCCTGTGCTCCTGGCTCCAGCACATGGCCCAAGGCCTGATGAGAGCTTTTTCATGTTGCTCTTGACTCCACTACCTCTCAGAGACACCTTAAACCTAACCCCTGGCTCCACATGCCTCATATCTGGCCTAGAGGCCTAGAACTAAGGTACTCAGAACATTCTAGATGTCCCAGAAACACTCTTGGCTGCAACAGGCTCCTGGTCAAAATTCGAATAAGCCACAAAGAGGTTGTGATGAAAGGTCATGTAGTTTGAAACAGATGTGTACATTACCTTCTATGAAATCAGATCCTGGTGTTGGCTGATGCCACAGCATGAGCCTAGGAGACCCGAACTGGGAACACAGAGCTGTTAATGCTATTGATAAATGTGTGGCCAGCCTCAGGTCACTGAACAGCTTTTCTGCCAAATCTGTTCAGGGGGTCTTGCAATATTTGCCTCCTTCAAACCTCAGGGTCTTGTTTCAGACAAAGAATGCTTCCACACTCCCACATTTCAAAATATTTTGAGATCTATTGCCTCAGTTTTGAACATTGCACAAATCAACACAAGTGTGGTGATTGCTTCCTTTTTAATAAAAACACTGCTAATAAAATGAATATTTGCTGCTGTTTCTTTAATTTTTTATTTTGAACTACAAAGTAGTAAAAAGAAGTAGTAAGCATAGTAGGAAAGTTGCAAAAAACAGATTTTCCTTATCTCCCTCCCTTGACCTCCCCAACATTACAAAACCATTGCACAATGATCAAAGATGGGACATTAACCTTGAGACAACACCATTAACCCAACTAAAGACCCTGGGAGAACCTCACCTGCTTTTTCACCAACATCCTTCTTTTACTCAAGGAACACACTCAGGATCTCACATTTACATTTAGTTGTTTTATTCAGTCTGGTATCCTGCTGTCCGCAATAGTTCCTGGGTCATTCCTTGCCCTTCAGAACCTGGATACCCAGAGGAGTGTTGATCAATTACTTTGATGAAATCCCTCAGTTCAGGCCTGTCTGGGTCTCCCTGGGATTGGGTGAAGTTGTGTATCCCTGACAAGGATACCACAAATGTGGAGCTCAGTGCATCATGCCACGGGGCCATGGTGTTGATATGTCTTATTTTGCAATGATGGCCTGTATTTCTGGTCAAGTGATCTCTGAGTGGCTTTTCTTGTATAAGGTTATATCCACCTTCCACACTCCCTGCCTAGTCAATAAACACCTCAAGAGAGATACCTTGAGGTTATGCAAATCCCTTTTCTCTTCATACCTTCCATGGAATCTCATCTCTGTCAGCAAATCTCGTTTGGAGCAGTCACCTCTGTGCTATTTGCCTACTGCTATTTTCCCTTCCTTCCTCCTTCCACATTTATTGATTGGGTTTCCACTGCAAGAAAGAGCTGTCACTTCAGCTTCATTGATTTACTTAATCAGCTATTATTGGTATCAATATTGTTCAAATTATTTCAACCCTGGCCATGGGAGCTCCTTCAGGGCTCCTGTGTTCTTTCAACAACCCCCCTGTATTTTTCTGGTTTCACACAAAGTGTCAGGATTTGCTGCTGGTCTCGCTCAGCTAATTGTTAGATATCCTCTGATTTCTGTATAGATTGCGAGCTACTAAGGCTACCAATCACATCTTCTGTTTGACATTAATTGTGGGCCAGATTATGCTCAAAACATCTTCCTTAGTTGATTGGTGTGTTGGCAGAGCTGGTTCTTTGGAAGAAATTGCCACTCTTTGGAGGTTGGAAGTTGTGATTTTTGTGCTGGGAGCTGGGGAAACTAGGCAGGACCCAAGGAGGCTCCAATTCTACTGTCTTTTACAGCTTATATTCCTTCTATCTGAAAGTCTCCACAGTGAGTACTTAAGAGTTCAAAAGGCCCAGAATACCCAGCTCACAAAGACCTGTAGCTCCCTTTGCCTGGCATACAGAAAGGTGCTGAGATTTCATGCTGAGAAACTTGACCTTTGTCTGAACTTCCTCGATCTTACCATCAACTGAGACAGTTGGGAAGTTTCTTAGTTTGGGTCCCCCCAGAAGCTGACCTTGTTATAAGGACTGAAGTGTTAGTACTTTCTGTAGAAGGTGATCTCAGTGGGGAGTGGAGAAGTGAAACAGGGAATGGAGGACAGCCCTTATTATATTATTGAATTATCAAGCACATCATCACTATGTACAGTTGGAGCTCAGTCCTGCTGCAGAATCCTGGGAAACGGTCTAGAATGTGTACTTGAGAGTTCTCCCATCCCTCAGGTGCTGGGTTATTAATATATCAACTCCTATTAGTTTTTGTTTGACTGTCGCTTCTGAGCCTGTTAATTCTCTGGGACTTCAAAGCACAGAGTGGGCTCTTGCTGCTAGAAAACGTTTTCAGGCTAGGTTGTGCTCAGAAATGGTGAAAGTCTAGCAACCCAACCTTTTTGGCACCAGAGACTGATGCTCCTATGAGAATCTAATGCCTGATGATCTGAGGTGAAGCCAAGGTGGAGATGCTAGTGATGGGGAGCACTGGGGAGGGGCTGCAAATACAGATGAAGCATTGCTTGCTCCCCTACTGCTCACCTCCTGCTGTGCAGCCCAGTTCCTAACAGGCCACAGACTGGTTCTGGTCCACAGCCTGGGGGTTGGGTACCCCTGGATAGGATATAGATGGAGCACCAACAGCACCCATTACAGGGATATCCCCATTTTACAGATGAAGGAACTGAGGTGCAGAGAAGCGAAGTTACTCACTGGGGGTCTGAACATATTACTGAGAGCTGGTACGTGAAGCTAGGAATTTGGGTAAGTTTTGTGTTAGATGATTTTAAGCCTTCACCCAACTCTGTAATCTCCCTTTGCCTCTGCATCTTATGGCAGATTCTCCCTCTGCTGCCTTCTTGCTGGCCTGGAAATGGCCTCCTCTGCTTGGCAGGGTACATATTTGCACAAGGGCACATCCCTGCAAAATGAGTGATGGCATAGCCTAATGTCTTGGTAGTTGCAAGTTCATTGTTTGAATTGGATGGGGACACGCCCCTATACTATTTCAGGAGGTTTGGGTTATGTCAACCCCACCAATAAGTAGTGTTAAAAATTAGACAAACAGATGGAAGAAACTCCTGGCTTCTTGTTTGCTTAGACTGTCAACGCTGATAGACTGTTTATCTCTCTGGTCCCAGGTCCCTCTGACACCTTTGGAAGATAGAACTTCCCCACACTGAGCTAGCTGCATTGCGGTGTGTTCCAGTTTCTCACTCTTCCCCTGTCCCCTCCTGAATTCCCAGGTCTAGTTCTTGGTTCTTTTACTGACTATGCCTTCCCCTCTGCCCCTCATACATTCCCAGCCTGTTTTCCTAGTGAACTTTTGAACCTGGGCTAGCCTTAGGAATCTAGAGAGAGAATTCTGAGCCAAGAGATCTGGGCTCTGCCAACAAATGGGTGTGTGGGATGCAGCCCCTGCCTCAATTTCCCACAGGAAGAATGGAATGTTTAAAGAGGAAATTACCCTTGCCTAGTCCACTTCCTAGAATGCCCCAGTACTTCAAAGCAGATCAAGTTACAAAAGGATTATCACATCCCAGGGCCTGGCTGACTTCCTAGGCTTTGAGAAACATCAAAATGGACCGTAAGCATATAAAAAGAAGCTCCACCTCAGTGGTATTCAGGAACATGTAAATTAAAACAAGACACTAATGATGTGGGGGTAGTGCAAACAGACCCTGTATCACAATAAAAAAGTCCATATCCTATAACCCAGAGAATCACTACTTTCAATCTGCAGCAGAAAGTCCCTTGCACAGATGCATAAGGACTGAGGTATGCGTCAAGTCATTCATAAAAGCAGTACTTCTCAAAGCTTCATGGGCAAGCTCCAGTCTTTATTTCCGATCTGTTGCAAACTTGTCTATTTTTACTTTTATAGTAAAAACGAATTACTAGAGAAATAAAAATTTAAAAACTGAAGACTCATGAAATACAGCCCCTTGAATTTTTTTCAGCCTTCTGATTATTATTGTGAGATTCGACATAACATTACTCTGCCAAATTGCTGTAAAGTTACCCCAGCGCTTAGCCCCTGTTAGTCTCTATTCTTATCTCACCGACTGCTAACAAACAGCTTATGGCTCACACTTTAAGTAACTACTGTGTTGTTTGCAAAAACAAAACAAAAACAAAAACAACGAAGAAAAGCAAAACAAAACAAAAAACTGGAAGGAACCTAAATATTTATCAGTAGAAGAATGAGTACATAAACGTATCATGCCCATACTGTAAACTTTGTCTAGTCAAGAATCAGGATGGGAGATTTATAAGTCCTGATATAGAAGGGTGGCCAAGACACATTACTGAGAAGAAAACAAAAAACAAAAACGAAACAAGCTGCAAAATAATAGTTTTCTCATGTGTTAAAGGTGAAAAAATCCACAATAAAACAACACTTTGAATTTCCTATGGGTGTATAAATACGTATAAAAATATATAGAAAAGGTACTGGAAGTGCTACTGGGAAGTAAAAGGGGAATCTTTTGTAATGGTTTCATTTCTATGAAAAGAAGACATTTAAATATTACTTGTATAAATTTAAAAAATCTAACATCTAAGCAAGGTTGACTTAAAGCAGGCAAATGCCTCTTCCTACCCTCCATGTTACAATGAAAAATGAACTTTCTATACTTCTCCCTGCCTCCCAACAGAGGGACATACCATACACTGCTATGCAGGTAAAATATAGATTAAATGAACAATCAGTATTAAGGGCAAACTCATAGGAAAGAGAAGATGCCCTGGCCTCAGCTGCAGCCTGAGAGGTTGGGAGGAGGACTGTCTGGTCGGATGAGCATACAAGCCCCCTGCAAGGTGGCCAGAGGCAAAAGGAAGAATATAGATTTTAGATTCAAATGTAGAGTCAAATTCCAGCACCTGAGTTTTGAGTTGAAGGTAGATTGAGCACAGGTTTTTAGTCTTGGCTCCCTCCCGAATCCTGGCTCAAAGACAGTAAAGGAAGGCAACCCTACAGAGATGGGAATAGGGCTGGAAGGCAGATGGCGGAGTTGTTAATGGACTTAGCAGAAGCAGGACAGCGGAATCCTCAGCGGGCAGTGGGGCAGTGGGAAGTTACATGACTTACACCCCAGAACCCTAAAAGGCCCTTTTATTTTCTCCTCTCTGGGTTCATAGACTGTAGATTTCTCACATTCATATTGATTTACCTTTATATGACTCTTTCAGTATAGAAAATCATTTCCATTCATTTTGGTAGTTTTATTGTATAATTGCCTCGATAATCTGCTCTCCTACTATTTTCTCTGTTCTTTTTCTGGAACTATTCCTAGCTGGATGTCAGACCACCTGGATTTATACTGTATTTCTTACTTTTTCTACCCTAGTTTCCATGTTATCATTTTGCATTTCTGTTCTGCTTTTGGAAAATGTTATTGACTTTACCTTCTGAATACTTCTAATTGATTTTTTTTCAATTAAACTTAAAAAAAAATTGTAGATGAATATGTAGTTGTAAGAAATAATACAGAGAGAAACTGTGTATCCTTTACTCCTCCCGTATTGGTAGTATCTTGCAAAACTAGAACAATATCACAATCAGGATATTGACATTGATGCTGTTAAGATACAGAACACTTCTGTCAGCACAAGGATCTTTCATATTGTTTTACTATAACCTCACCCACTTGCTTCCTTTGGCCTTGCCTTCTTTAACTCTTTTCTGTAATTTTGTCATTTTAACAATGAAGTCATACAGCACAGAACCTTCTGCAATTAGCTTTCTTACACTCGGCATAATTCTTCGCAGATTTATCCAAGTTATTGCTTGTATCAATCACTTGTTCCTATTTATTACTGAGTAATATTTTATGTTATTGATGTACTGCCATTTCTTTATTTACCCCTTAAAGGAATTTGATTTGTTTCCAGTTTGGGGCTATTAAGAATAAGACTGCTATAAACATTCATGTACAAGTTTATGTCTGAACATAAGTCCTCATTTTCTTTGAGATAATTGCCCAGGAGTACAATTGCTGGGTCATATGGGAGTTACATATTTAGATCTTTTAAGACCCTTGCAAACTGTTCTCCAGGGTGGTTATTCTATTTTACAGGCCCACTAGCAATGTATGATGGATTCATTTTCTCCATATTCTTCCCAGCATTTGGAGTTGTCACTGTTTTGTATTTTAGTCATTCCAATAAATATCCAATAGTGGTATCAATTTGCATTTCCCTGATGGCTGATAATGTTGAGCATCTTTTCATATGCTTATCTGTTATCGGTATGTTTTCTTCAGAAATGCCTCTTTATGTCTTTTGCCCATTTTTCAATTAGATTATTTGTTTTCTTACTGTTGAGTTCTGAGAGTTCTAGATACTACTCCTTTGTTGGATAAGTGGTTTGCAAATATTTTCTCCTGGTCTATACCTTGTCTTTTCATTCCCTTAGAGCAAAAGTTTTGTCCATAAAGCAAAAGTTTTTAATTTTTATGAAGTACAATTTACTGACTTTTTTTTTTAATGGATGATGTTTTTAGTATCAAAAAGCATTTGGTAAACCCTAGACATCAGAGATTTTCTCCTATGCTTATTTCTAAAAGTTTTATAGTTTTACATTTTATGTTTAAGCTCATGATCCATTTAGAGTTAACTTTTGTACTAGGCATGAAGTTTAGGTTGAGGTTCTTATTTTTTTTTTTAATTCCAAGACCACTAGTTGAAGAGGCTTTCTTTCCTTCATTGACTTGCTTTGGCACCTTTGTCAAAAATCAGTTGGGCATGTTGGTGTGCATCTATTTTTGATTTCTCTATTCTGTTCCATAGACCAATGTGTATATCCCTCCACTGATGCCATCCAGCCTTGATTACTGTAGCATTTAATATGTCTTGAAATTTGATAGGCTGATTCTTTCCTCTTTATTTATCTTCCTCAAAATTGCTTTAGCTATTCTAGTTCCTGTGCCTTACAATATAAATTTTAAAATAATTTCTTATTATAAGTAAATCTAAAAAATATCTTGCTGGGATTTTGATAGAAATTGCTTTAAACCTGTATACCAATTTGTGAAGAATTGACATCTTTACTATGTTGGATCTTCTAGTCCATGAATATACTCTATCTCTCCATTTGTTTAGCTCTGCTTTGATTTCTTTCACAGGCGTTTAGTAGTTTCAGCATACAGATCTTGTATAGTTTTGTTAGCTATACACTTCCCTATTTTATTTTTTGTGTACAATTATAAATATTGATTTTTAATTTTGGTTTACACTGTTAATCACTAGTATGTAGAAATACAGTTGATTTTTATATGTTTAACTTGTATTCTGAGACCTTGTCAAATTCACTTATCAGTTTTTGGATTTTTTTCCCAGATTCCTTGGAATTTTATATATAGACAATTATGTCATCTGTGAATAAGGAGAGTTTTATTCATTCCTTTCCACTCAGATGCCTTTTAAACCTGCTTAACCTTCTCCTTCTCCTTCTCCTTCTCCCTCCTCGGGGAGACTAGGCTTCCCTCTCTCAAGAATGAAAGACTCTTCTTTCCTCTCCGCTCCCTCCTCTCCTTCTTCTTCTCCTCCTCCTCTTCCTCCTCCTCCTCCTCCTCCTTCTTCTTCTTCTCCTTATTCCTCTTCTTCTTCTTCTTCCTTTTCTTCTTCCTCCTCCTCCTCCTCCTCCTCCTCCTCCTCCTCCTCCGCTGGCTAGAACTAGCATGGTGTTGAATAAGAGCTGTGAGAGCCTTGACTTGCCTTTTTCCCGATCTTATGGGGGAAGGATTCAGCCTTTTGCCATTAAGTGTTACATTAATGGCAAATTTTTGGTAGATACCATATAATTTATCAAGTTGAAGAAGTTTTCCTTTTTTAAATCATGGATGTTGACTTTTGTTAAATGCCTTTTCTGCATTTATTGATATGACCATGTGATTTTCTTCTTAAGACTGTTGCTCTGCTGGCTTACACTGATAGATTTTTAAGACATTGAACCAGCCTTGCATTGAAGTAATTTTTATTTGAAATAAACCGTATTTAGTAATTGCTGGATTTTCTTGCTAATATTTTGTTAAAGGTTGTTGCATCTATATTCATGAAGGATATTGGCCTGTAGTTTTTTGTTTTGTTTATTATTTGTTATTTTCATTCAATTTAATATATTTTAAATTTCCTTTGGGACTTCCTCTTTAATTCATGGATTATTTAGAAGTGTGTTGTTTAGTTTCTAAGTGTTTGAAGATTTTCCTGTTATCTTTCTGTTTTTGACTTCTTGACTCTACTGTGGTCAGAGAACACACTTTGAGTAAGTTCAATTCCGCTACTTTGTTGTTTTGTTTTATAGCTCAGCATATAGTCTGTCTTGGCATATGTTCTGTAGTTACTTGAGAAGAATGTGTATTCTGTGTTGTCAGGTAAATGTTCTATACCTGTTGATTAGGTTTTGTTGTTTGGTGGTAGTGGTGAGTTATTTCATATCCTTGCAATTTCTATTTAGTTGTTCTATGATAAATCGTTGTGAGAAGGATGTTGAATGTTCCAGTTTTAATTGTAGATTTATCCTTTCAGTTGTCAGTTTTGATTCACTTTTTTTTTTTTTCGATAGCTCTATTGTTGGGTGCACACATTTAGAATTGCTGTCTTCCTGGTGAATTGACTCTCCTATCATGTAAAGTCCCTCTCTGTCTCTGGTAACATTCTTTTCCCTGGAGTCTACATTATCTGATAGTAATATAGCCACTCTTGCTTTTCTTTGATTGATGTATGCAGGATATATATCTGTTTCCTTGCTTTCACAATCTGCCTATATCATTTTATTCGAAGTGAGTTTCCCATGCCCAGCACATAGTTGTGTCATGTTTCTTAATCCACTCTACCAATTTCTGGCTTTTAATTGTTGTATTTAGACCATTTACATTTAACATAATTATTAATATATTAGGGCTTAAACCTGCCATTTTATTTTTTATTTTCTGTTGCTGTCTCTGTTTTTCGTTTCTGTTTTCTTTTTCCTCCCTTTCTGTGGGTTACTTGAACATATATTAGAATTATATTTTGACTTATTTATAGTATTTTTGAGTGTGTGTCTTTAAGTAATTTTTTTTTGGGGGGGTAATTGCTCTTTTTGTAGTTGCTTACTAATCTTTTTTAGGCCCTCCGCTCTATGTAGCTAGTTGACTTCATTTCTACTCCTATAATTGATAATGTTCTAGGTACTTTCATTGAAGGGACATTTATTCCTTCATACTTAGGGATACAATGACAACAATAATAATAATTGTTTCCTTTCCACCTTTTACCATGTACCTGGTGCTCTATAATTTATCTCCAATCCTGTAAACTAGACATTATTATTCCAATTTTATGATGTGAAAATCAAGGAAGCCTAGAATACTTGAGTAATTTGTTCAGGAATACATAGTTAGTAAGAATCTCTTTGCTATCAGCCTCCAAATTCTTCTGTCATGTTTAAAAGCAGCTGTAGCCTGTGGGAATTGTTTTGAGATAGTCCTTTTGGGTAGTACCTGAGTTATTCTCTATTTAAAATGAAGGCTCTTGTCTACTATGGGAGAGATGTCTTCTTCCTTCTCTCACTTTTCCGTTTCTCAGTTATGTTACTGCATCCTGGGTCCTAGAAAATAAGGAAGTTTTCAGCAAAGGATCTCCAGCTATTAGATGGTGGTATAGCTTTCAGTGACTCTAAAAACACCATTTGCTGCTCTGTCTTAACCTCGGACATGTTACTGCTCTTACAGGGAAGTTAGTGCTGCTGTTTTCTCCCTACCTATTAAAGCAAACTCATTCCTGATGATTCGCTGGTTTCAATTTAAACTCTACCCTAAAGAGATAAATCTTTCCAACTCTGTCATATTTTCTTTTGTCTACCCTAGCTACCCACTATTATGATCACACCCTGGATTGTGTTATTAGAAATCATATCAGTGCTGAAATCTTGTTTTCAAACCTTTCCCCTCTCTGACAACTATTTATCCTTCTGGCTCACTTGCTGAAAATTCTCCTATTATCAGAATATTTTTACCTCATCAAAACCTCTAATAACCCCTCAGCTTTTTGCTATCTGTCATTACTTTTCTTCCTTCCTTCCATAGGTCTATCATTATAATTCCTGTATTAGTCAAGCTTTGCTGCAGTAACAAACAGCTCCCAAATATCAGTGGCTTATACAACAAAGTTTACTACTTACCAATAATTCTGCTGATTTGCTTTGACACAGCTAGGTTTTAGGCTCCAGTGTGTCTTATGCTAAGACCGGGTAAAGGAGCAATGGCTGTCTGGGGAATGCCCTTGTCATGGCAGACGCAGCAGCCTAAGAGAGGGAATGGAAACATGTAATATTTTTCAAAGCCTAGGCTTGATGCTGGCACACTGTCACTTCTGCCTTTCAATTGGTCAGACTAAGTCACATGGTTGAGCCCAAAGTCGATAGGAAGGGAACTTTTTTCTTTTTCCTGGGATGAAAATATTTGCTTGACTGATGCAATCTATAACACTTCCTTCAATCAAGTCCCTGGCCCCTCTCCCTTTGTAGGATCAATCCGAGCATTTGCCTTCTTTCTACATATACCTGAGCAGCAGAACATTGGTTGGAAGAAAATTGTGCAACCGAGCAACTGATTTCTCTATAAATGCATTATTTCAAGCCTCAGTTGGACACTTACCATGCCCTGCTTAACTATTTTCCTATGTATTTAATATTTTATTGTGGTAAAAAAATGTATAATGTAAAATTTATCATCTTAACCTTTTCTAAGTATACAGTTCAGTAGTGTTAAGTATATTCAAATGTTGTGCAACCAATCTCCAGAATTTTTCACCTTGCAAAATTGAAACTCTGTTCCCTTTAAACAATAACTCCCCATTCCCCACTTCCCCAAGCTTCTGGCAAATACCAGTCTACTTTCTGTTTCTATGAATCTGACTATTTATATAAATGAATATTATAGTATTTGTCCTTTCGTGATTGGCTTATTTCACTTAGCATAATGTCCTTGAGGTTCATCCATGATGGAGCATATGTCAGAATTCCCTTTCTTTTTAAGATTAGATAATATTTTATTTTATGTATATACCACATTTTGTTTTTCCACTCATCCTTTGATGGACACTTGGGTTATTTATACCTTTTTGTCTATTGTGAATAATACTGTTATGAATATGGATGTGTAAATAACTCTTCGAGACACTGCTTTCATTTTGGGGGTATATACTCAGAAGTGGAATTGCTGTATCACATGGTAATTCTCCTTAATTTTTTGAGGAACATTTAAACTGTTTTTCATAGTATTTTCAGTATTTTCTACAATCTAACATTCTCAGCAACAGGGCAGCCTAACTTTTTATATTTCTCTGGCAAGCCTACTTTGCCACTTGCACTAATGACCATGTTGTTATACTGTATCTTTCTTTCTCAGAACTCCCTCCTTCCCTCTTCCACTTTAACTTTTAGGGTCAGCTGCTGACTTTGCCTCATTTCACGGAGAAAGTAGAAGCCATCAGATCCAAACACACTTGCCCTCCCTGCATCAGACTACATTCCTTCATTTTCACCATCTTCCCATTTTCCTTCTAGTTTGTTACAACCAAGGAGACATAGCCACTGCCAGTCAGGGTTAATCCCTTCATCTGATTTCACACCCCAGCATTCCCTGCCCTCTGCCCCCTCCTCCCAGGACAAATTCAAGGATTCTTCACTTCATTCATTTTTCTAATTTCCTTTCCCATCACCCATTCTTTATCTACTATATCATTATGTTGGCATTTAAGTAGGCCGAGTATTTTCTATCTTCAGAAAACTCTCCCTTGAGAAGTCTGCATCATCTCTGTGGTATTCTTGCTAAAAATGTTTAACTTGAATTCAATCACGAGGAAACAATCAGATAAACCCAGGATGTGGGACATGCTACGTGACAACTGGTTTGAACTCTTTCAGCATGTCAGTACCATGAAAGAAAGAAAGGAAGAAAAAAAAAGACAGAGGACTGTTTCGGATTAAGGAGAGTACAAAGACATGACAACCAAAGGAATGTGTAAATCTCGACTGAATCCAGCAACAGCAAAAAAGAAAGCAGCTAGAGAAGACGTTTTCAGACTGTTGGGGAAAATGCAAATATGGTCTGTTTATGAGAAAATTTTATTAATTCAATATTGTTTCTTCAGGTGGGATATGGCATTAAGGTCACATAAGAGAATGGCCTTGTAAAATCATTCTGAAATATTTAAGAGAATCTGCAACTTTATTTCCAATGATTTACTCTCAGATGAATATACACAGGCTTGTGTGAAAAGTAAATATGGCAGTGTTAACAAATGATGAATTAAGGTAAACAGTGAAGAAATGTGTACCGTACTTATGTTTCAGCTTTTAGCGGGTTTGAAAATTTTCAAAAGAAAAAGTTGAGTAGAAAAGAAGAGGAATCTTACCTTGATCTATATTTGCCTATAGCTATACCCAGTTTATCTGTCACCCTTCTCAGCTGAACTTCTGGATAGAGTCATTGACATTTGATGCTTCCAGTTCCTCACTTCTCATTCATCGTTTGGTCCATTCCTGGCAGCCTTCTGCCCCACCACCGCACTGAAACTGCTTTTGTCTAGGTCTTGACAGCCTGCATGCTGGCAGCTCTAAGGGCAGCACTCCACACCGGTGGCTGCTCCCCTGTTCCCAGGCACTCTTGTCTCTCAGCCTCAGGGACACCTGGTTTCTCTTCTACCTCAGTGGTCTCTTCTTCTCACTCTTCTTTGCTTATTCCCTTTTCTCCGTGTAACTTCTACATTGGGTTCCTCAGTGCTCAGACTCTTCCTTCTTTAAATCCTTCCTCAGGTGAGTTCATCTATTCCTATAAATTTAAAAACTTAATTTCTCCTAATGATGTTCAAATGTATACCTCTAGCCAGAATGTTTCCCACACTTGACCACTTGAAAATTCTCTTACTTGGCATCTGTCCTTGGATATTTCACAGACATGCCAAATTTAACTTTTACTTATTTCTTCATTAATTGAACAAATATTGAGTACCCACTATGGACTAGGCAACTGTCCTAAACACTGGGGATGCAGAGAACAAGCCAATTATGGCTGTGCTATTAGAGGACGTTCCAGCTGGGTGAGAAAGCAAATAAGAAGGAGTTTGATGGTAGTAAGGGCTATGAAGAGAATAAATGAAAAGAGGGGGTGCATTGGGTGGACCTATACCTTTGGATGATCAGAGAAGGCCTCTCTGAGATGGGTACACTGAAATGAAGCTCAGGATGAGAAGTGGGGGCCAGCATGAGAAGATTTAGTAGAGGGGGCAGCTGGTTTAGATGCCCTTGGGTGAGAATGTGTTTGGAGTGTTCCAGACCTGAGATGTATCCCCAGAACTCAGAACCTTGATCTTTTCTCTCTCTGATTTGTATTTATAAATTCCAGGGCACTTAAGACCTGCTTATCAACTCTATCTGAAAAACTTTCACTTGACCCTGAATGCCTATTTTGGAATCTTCTCCAGATTAGGAACTGCCTACCCCCTCTCTGGGCTGGAAAGCACTTTGATTTCTGTATGGGCAAGGGGCTGGAATTAGGACAAGAGGCAGGCATTTATCAGAGTTTCACCAGTCCTTTTACCTTCCACCATCTGCAAAGCCCAAACAGTAATCCTGACATCTGCTTGAAGGGGAAAGGTTTCCATCCTCCACTAGGGCTTGGTTCTACCCCCAGTGTACCTCCTACCCTCTGCATCTGCCATTGTGTTCCTGGAGACTGGAGGAGAGCTATGAGAGAGAATCCTGGGACTTACAGCTGACCCATTGCTGTAAGCAACCCTCCTGGCAAAGTGGAAAAGGTGACCTGATTCTGTTTTATAACCTTTCCTGGGTAGAAGTTGTAGTCAGTGATGATAAAATCATATCTCCCTCAGGCTGAATCCCTTTAGGCCTTTGCTAATGAGGCGAACGTCCTTCTTTTTCTAAATAGAGGTATGAAACCAGTCCGTAAATAAATTAGAAACATACTTAGAACTTAATTTTTTTTTGAATAGGCAATATATTTATAACTTTATAAAATTAAAAAAAAACATTTTAAAAACTACCACAAAATGTTTTCCCCTCACCCCTGTCCCTAACCTCCCAGCTATCACCCACCTCCACCCCCTGCCATACAAACACATAACCACTATCATCAGTTTCTCATGTGCCCTTGTGTTTGTGTGAGGATCCCCTCGCTATCCCAGAGTTAGTATAAAGATTACTTTAAACTGAAGACGTTTGAGATTCAACAGATGCAGAAAGAAGCCTTTTTAGTGTTTCCCTTACCTGACTAAAAGCAGAAACTTCTGAGAAATGAAGACTGCTATAAATTCCATCTTTCAGGCAGTTTCTACTACCCATAAAAAGATCAGGAATAAACATAAATCCCATGAAGAAGATGGAAAGAATACTAGCATCTGCATAAATAAACATTATCACAAACTTTCTTATCTTTCTTTGTTCTCCTAAAAACTCATTTGTCTTTCCTAAAAAAAATCTTTTTGTTTTTCCTGTAGAAGGCTTTTTCTCCACTTGCTGTTCCCCTACTACATTAGGTATGTAAGTATAAAAGGCCCAAATTCCAACAATCACTAGAAGTTACTCATCACTAAGCACTCATACATGTATGCATAAATAAGCTCTGTCTTTTCTCTTGCTAATCTGTCTTTTATCAGTTTAATCTGTAAGTTCCCACCTTCAGAACCTAAGAGGATAGAAGAAAGTTTTTCCTCCTTGACACTGGCAAAGACTTTTAAAAATACATATAAACAAATATATTCTACATTCTACTCATACATACACCTTTTATTTATCTATCTGTTTATTTATTTAAGCACAAATGATTTTCATTAAAGAACTGTTATGCATTTTGCTTTTATTCACTTGGAAGACTTTCAATGTACATAGAGAGCATCCTCATTGTACTTTTTGTACCTGAATAGTATCTTTTGTTTGTACATGCCACACTTTTAAAAATAAATATTAAGTAATAAATATAAGCATAATAAAGTCAATATAAATAATTAAATAAATATTCATGTTTATTTAATGTTGTTATTGAGGATCATTTGGGTTGTTTCTGATCAAACGGTGTAACAGACCACGAGGCAATGAATTGCTGGGTAATGTGGCAGGTGTACTCTGAAATTTTTTATTTTTGTTTTAAGTTTTATTTGTGATAGCAGAAATTTATTTTCTCACAGTTCAAGAGGATAGAAGTCCAAGATCAGAGTGTCAGCAGGTTGGTTTCTCCTGAGAGCTCTCTCCTTGGCTTGCAGACAGCTGCTTTCTCACTGTGTTCTTACATGGCCTTTTCCCTGTGTGAGTGCACCCCTGGGGTCAGTGCATTCTTAAACTAAAAAAAAAAACAAAACCAAAAAACTCCAGTAGGTCCCCAGGTGGTTGTATTATTTTCAGTTCCTGCCAACAAGATATAAGAGTTCTAATTTCTTTCCATCCTAGCCAACACTTGGTATTGCAAGTGTTACGTAGTATCTTGCTGTGGTTTTATTTTGCATTTCCCTGCAGAGCATCTTTTCATGTACCTGTTGACCCTTTGTTTAGAATTGTGAAGTGTCTATTTATGTCTTTTGCTCATTTCTTTTTCATTGAGTTGTTTGCCTTCCTATTAGTGAGTTGTTCAAGTTCTTTATATGTTCTGAGTGCAAGTCTTCTTTCAGAGATATGTATTGTGAATACTTTCTCTCAGGCTGTGGTTTGCCTTTTCAAAGCAGGAGGTTTTCATCCTGGCAAAATCTCTTTCTGGTGCTGTGCTGGCCTCCACAGCCCCTCACTCCTCTTGGGTCTCCCTTGACTCACTTCAATCTTTTTTTCCCCCTGCTTTGCAGATCAGTTTGTCCTG
Source organism: Rousettus aegyptiacus (assembly GCF_014176215.1). Lineage (NCBI taxonomy): Eukaryota > Metazoa > Chordata > Mammalia > Chiroptera > Pteropodidae > Rousettus > Rousettus aegyptiacus. The sequence goes on along the minus strand of NW_023416287.1, from coordinate 34,584,144 downwards.
CTCATCTCTCCAATTTTGTATAAAACCCTTCTCAGGTTTTTTGAAAGAGAAAGAGAGAGAGAGAGAGAGAGAGAGAGCGAGAGAGATGGACAGACAGACAGACAACCCTTTTTGCAAAGACATCTTTCTGCCCCTCTACGAGCTCTTCCTTTCCTATTTCCTGCACATAATTTCTTCATTCCCCGTACATAACTTTTTTCATTCCCTTTACTCCTCTTTAATTTCCCTGGCCCTTGTTTCCTATCTATGTTGGACCAAAGATTAACCTTTGAGAGTAAAATCAGACCTTTTCCCAAATAGAAGCTTTTATGCAAAGCGTTATACCAGAAACTTTCCCAGGTCCAACAGTGCCAGAAAAAAAAATCTCAGGAAGAGGTAACTAGAAAGTAAATCTTTTGACACAAGGAATCTGAAATGTCAGTTTTATTGAATGAAAAGGGGCCCCATACAGGTCATGTTGAGGAACAAATTGTATTTCTTCTGGAACATTCTCACCTGTGTGGGATTCCTGTCCAGGTGTGGGGCCTCCTGCCAGATAAGATAAAGAAAATCTTTGGAAGCACGTATTAACCCTTTACCTGCATCAGATCACTCACCTGAGTAGTTTTATAATTCTCCTCTTCTCCTCCTGTGCCAGAGTTGGACTCTACCCATTAAATAGACAGTGGCGCTTCTCAAGGTGTGGTCCCCAGAACAAGGGCATCTGCATCACGTGAGTGCCTTTTAGAAATGCAAATTTCCAACTAAAACAGTGGGTCTCACACTTGAGTGTGCATCAAAATCTCTGGGAGATTTGTTGGAACAGAACAGAGATTGCTGAGGCTGGCTCCAGAATCCAGCAGGTCTGGAGTGAGGCTGAGAATTTGCATTTCTAGTTCCCACTCCAGGAATACCGTTTGCGAACCACTGTAGTAGCGGTTCTGATTCATTTGGTCTGGGGTCAGGTGGGCCTGGGCATTCACGTTTCAAAATGATTCTTATCAGCAGCTGAAGTTGAGAACTCCTGGTCCATGGGTTGGGGTACAACATGGCTGGGGCCGTACAATTTCAGTGAAATAAAAGGTATTTTAAATACAAAACCTTCCTAAAGTGTTTTTCCTTTGTTTAGTCTTTTCTTCCATGTCAGGTCTGCACCTCCGGTGCCCTCAGGGCTCCATCAGTTTCCTCTAAGGATTTACAAATCCTCGGAGGAGTCTCTGAGCAGGGCTGGTGCTGGGCCTAGCTATTAGTGCTAGGCCCCAGGTACTGTTGGAGCTGTAAGAGGACAACTCCGGGAGTGAGTCCTTCGAGAGCTTTGAGCAGGGAGGGCCACAAGCCTCTTTGGCTGGAAAAGGACACATTCCTTCTGGTGCTGGAGAGAGGTAAGGACTGAAACTGTTGCAAAGGGCCTGGGACTGTGATTGTATTGGAAGCTGTTCTATTAACTTTCTAGGTCACTGTGTTCATTGCATTAATGCAAGCCTTTGATATTCAGTCATGTTTCTATTAAATGTGGTCACCTAAGACTTTCAAATGTTTTAACTTTTATCGAGGCATAATACACATGCAGTACAAATAATCTACAATGTACAAATAATCTATATTGCACAAACCTTAAGTAGACAGTTCAGTGCATTTTTATCTATGTATACACCCATGTCACCACCACCCAGATCAGCATAGAGAACATTTTCATCATTCCAGAAAGTTCCCTTGAGCTCTTTTCTAGTCAATCTTCACCTCGCACTGCTACAACCGTTGACCTCTGTTGCCACAGATGGATTTTGCCTGTTTTTGAACTTCATATAAATTTAGTCACATGGAAAGTGTTCTTTTGTGTCTGGTTTCTTTTTCTGAACATTGTTTTTGAGATTATCCATATTATTGTGTATCAAAGCAATTCATTCATTTTCCTTCTATGCTGTACACAATATATTTACCTATTCTTCTACTGATGGACATTTGGGTTGTATTTAGATCTTGACTAGTAATAGTTCAACTGCAATATACATTTTTGTACATGTCCTTTGTTGTCTATAAACACTCATTTCTTTGGAGTATATAGTAGGAGTGGAAAAGCTCAGTCATATGTTTATGCTTGCTTTTAGAAGAAATGGCCAAACAGTTCTCTGAAGTGCTTGTATCAATTTGTATACGAAAGTTCTGGTTACTCCACAGCCTCGCCCACCATTGATATTTTCAGAGGTTTGATTTTAGCCATTCTAGAGAGTATGTCGTCACAGCACATTGTTGTTTTGATGTGCATTTCCCTTACTCGTTGATGATGAGCAGCTTTTCATGTTTCCGGGCCATTTGAACATCCCTTTGTGTTAAGTGCCTGCCTAAGTCCTTTGCCCATGTTTATTCTGTTGAGTATCTGAGACTTTTTAATTAAGGTAAAAGTGTTGTGAAGTAGTGCTTTACTTATGTCAGGAATTGAGAGGGGCTCAAGTGGGCTTGTGAAGAGGAGGATGAGAGAGATGAGGGCCTTTCTTCATGAATCTGCTCCCCAGCCTCCTGAAGCTTTTTGATCTCGGTCTCCTCAGCACTTAGAAGAGGGCCAGGCACAAGTTCTGGAACTTAGTAAATCATCAGCTATGAGGACTGTTCTTTTTTTTTTTGGTGGGGAGGGTGGGCTAGGCCAGACCCTGAATCCTTTCCACTTCTGGACTAGTGGCCCATAAGCAGCCTTAGGCCACCAGATGGCAAATATGGCCCTGACTCAGGCTTGTTGATCAGCCTCTTTGGATCTCATGAAAACCATCCCTGGTAACTGGGGTCCACTACAAACCCCTGAGATCATAACCCTATCTCTCTCTACTCTGATTTATTCAAAGTCAATATTTGCATTCAATAGTTCAGGTCTCCCAGGATCTGGATCCCTAGGTCACTAAAAGAATTCCTTGGAGACCACAGCCTGCCCTCTCAGTCCTTTGTTAACCATTTGCTCTGGCCATGATAATTTCCAGATTGGGGACTAACTTGGGAGGCATTGCATTCTTTTGTGTGTAGGACTCAGATAAGTAGCCTCCAGATCATCTTCTTTGCCACGTGGCATACAAGAGGCCCAATCGATATTCGTGAACTAAATGAAGAAACGAATGATTTAGTGTCTGACTCATTTCCTGATCAGGCAACCCATCTTTCATTCCTGCCACCTAGAGCCAAAGGAGAAAAGAGAGATGTCTTTTCATGTTTTTCCAGAGACTCAAAGAATTTGATGTCTTATTGTTCTTGGTAACTTCATAAAGTCTTAACATCCCTTGATTATTGAACACTTTTGTGTCTGCTAAATTGTTTGAAATGTGGAATCCCCTTTTCTATATTGACTTCATAATATAAGAGATGTGTCCAACTGGTAAAAAGAAATGTTAAAAGAATAAAATGCTCAGCGGTGCAGTTCTGCAATCTTCAGACTCAATCAATCATTAATCAGTCAATCAAGTAACTAACATTTATTATGTAACTCCTTGGTGCCAGGCATTGGGCTAAACACGAGGGATATGATACTGGAGATTTCAGTCTGGTGGTGGATCTATTTACTGACTCAGTTTCTCCTCGTGGTTCTTCATCCCTGATCCTCTCCTGGTGTGAGATTTCTCCTGCACTTGTGGATTGCCTGACCCCTCATTGTTGGCTCTTGAACCTCAGCGGCTGGCCAGTTTCCAGTGTCTGATTGTGCTAGGTTGTAATTTCATGCGCTGCCAGTAGGTGCCTCCCTTTTAACACCTGAGGTTCCCATGGATGAAAATTTTGGTTTCCATGTGACAAATGAGAACAGTGTGAAAGTAAATTTTGTGGATTTGAAGTTTTACTTTTTAAAAAATATTAACTATGAATGAAGAGTGACCTTGGGTAGTAAAGGATATGTAAATATTTTTGGAATAGTGCTATCCAACAGAACTTTTGCGGGGAGGGGGGAGGTAGATGGGGTAAAAGGGGTCAAGTATGTGGTGACAGAAAGAAATCTAACTACGGGTGGTGAACACACAATGTATATATATGTCTTACTGTTAAATTGTATACCTGAAACTTACTGGATTTTGTTAACCAATGTCACCATAATAAAAATAAATTTTTAAAAAAGGAAATTTTGGCAATCTGTTCTACCATCTGAGATGTCCAGTGTTAGCAAAAGCTACATGTCACTACAGAGTACTTCACATGTGGCTACTGTGACTGAGAAATGGAATTTTAAATTTTATTTAATTTTAGTTAACTTAAAATAGCTACAAGTGCCCAGTGGTCACTGTATCAGGTGGCACAGCTTTAGAATCATTCTTGTTTTGATCATTTCAGCAAAGAAAAAGCAAGAGAAGCAATGTAAGAACAGAGCAGAAGCCAGTAAGTCCCCTCCTCACCGAAGTCTCTGATGACAATTTCACTTCAGGCTGGTTTAGCACAAGACCGTGGAGCAGAGAGATATGAGAGTTCATTCTGGCCTTGCCACTTAATAGCTGCTGTGGCCTTGACATGTGAGTTGATCTCTCTGAGCCTCAGTTTCCTTATCTGTAAATTAGGGACAGTGACATCAACCTCAAGACTGTGGTGAGGAATGAGTTAAATACAGCCCTCAGGGCAGTGCCAGCACACACTAAGTGCTCAACAAATGGCCCTGCTGCCCCTCTAGGTGATGCTGCTGTTGCAGTGACAGACCACCCAGCTCTGAGCTGGTCTCCTTCTAAAGCTCTCTCTCTACAGGGGCTAAATCAGGGTGAGGAGCACTGTCCCAGGTCAAGAACATCAAGCAAATAAATTAGTCAGGAGTCATCTAGAAGCCTGGCTGCTGTGTCACCCTCATTCACCCAGAGGTAAAAAGCAAAAGGGCTTGCCCTGGGCGGAACTGTGCGCCAAGGGAGCCGGGTCTTCATCCCCACCTCTGCTCTCTGCGCCGTTAACCCCTGCAAGGCCTCTGCCTTCTTCCTCCCTCTCAGGGTCCCGACTGTGATGGGTGCTGGGAAAACAAGGACCAGGTAGAACTCCCATTCCAGTTCCAGCAGACTGTCTTCCTCTGCCTGTCTGAGTTACGTTAACTATCTTACTAGAGGGATTTCTGGTCATCCTGATGGGGCTTCTCTCCACCTGCACGCATCCCATCCGCGGCCCCAACCACTCGAGGCGTTTCTCATACTTTCACTTTCCAGTGGGCTCAGATCACCTGAAAGCTTGTTAATATGCAGACTCTGACTCAGGAGGTGTGGAGGGGAGTGGGGTGGGGGTGAGGGGCGCTGATATCGATGTTGCTGGTGCCGGCACCAATAAGTGGCAAGATTGTCTCGGTGGATGGTTCGCAAAGTGTGGTCCTGAGACGCAGTATCTGTATCCCTTAACCAGCAACTTGTTGGAAATGCACACTCTCGAGCTCTACCCCAGACCTCCTGAATCAGACTCTGGGTGGAACCCGGCAGTCCCTGTGTTATTAAGCCTCATCAGGCCCTGGCTGCCAGCTAATGTTTGAGAATCACGGTTTTAAATCCCTGGTTCCTCAAACTCGGCTGCTCTGGGAATCACCTGTTTCTAGTTGATCAGTTACTTCATTTTTTGATTTGTTTTCTTGTTCCTTTTATTTTTATATTTAAAAATCAACATCACGGGGGTATACTTTCTTGGGGAGTTAAAAAAAAAAAAAAAGCAATTGCGTGGGTCCTAACCCTAGAGCTTCTGGTTTGATGGGCTGGGAATGTAGCCTGGGCACTGACACTTTTAAGTCTCTCTGGGTGGGATGCAGCGTCCATTTTTAAGTCGTGGGAACTCAATAGAATTACCTGGAGACCTTAATAAAGGCCCGGTGCTTGCCTCTCACCCCTCAGATTTTGATCTAGGATGCTTTCTCAGCTTTGGAGTTTTCAAAGTCTTCTGAGGTTGAGAACCACACTGTCCTAACTGATAGGGATTGGCGGGGTTGGGGTTGGGGGTGAGGACTCCTGCTTTAGAGATGGATTTGGAGAGTTCTCTTTATTAGGAAAGGGGGTCTTTGGTAGTCCTAAGCAGGAATTCAGAAGGGTCGACTGGGCATTGGCATGGTGGAAGGGAGATGTTCACACACGGAGCGAAACGTGTGTGTGTGGAAAGGACAGTCCTGAGGCTGAAATGCCTGCGGTGCTTAAGGTTTGTGGGATGCTTTTTCCCTTTTAACTTTATTTTTAACATAATTTCAGGCTTATAGAGAAATTACAAGAATAGAACAAAATTTTTTTATTCTTCGCCCAGATTCTTGTGTGTATTTTTTTCTGAATCAGATGAAAAGTTGCACATATGATGCCCTTTATCCCTCAAAGACTCAGTTGTATAATTCCTAAAAATATAAAGGACATTCTCTTATATAACCACAGTGCAGTTACCTAACCCAGGAAACTTCTATCAGTTCAATACAATGATCTAATCTGCAGACATTATTCAGATTTAGATTTCACCAATGTTCCAATAATGTGATTTGTAGCAAAACAGTATCCTGGATCACATCGTTGCATTTACTTGTCCTTTCTCTACTCTCCTCTGATCTGGAACTGTTCCTCAGGCTTTCTTTGTCGTTTACAACATTTGCAGTTTTGACGAGTAAGGGCCAGTTATTTTGTAAAAAGTCTCTCAATTCAGGTCTGATATTTCCTCATGATTAGACTCAGGTTATGCATTTTGGGCAAGAATACTAGGACAGGGATGTTGTGTTCTCGGTGCATCATATCAGGAGATCGTGAGGTCAATTTCTTGGTTTGGGAGATTTTAAAACAAATTTGGATTATCAACATTTCCAGTGAGAAGGAAAATCAAGAATTCTATAGAAAGACTGGTGTGGTTTGCACAAGCAATGGCGATTACCTTAAATATTTGAAGGACAAGAGCAAAGGTCTGGAGGCAGAAGACTCAAGACAGAGGGAGAAAACAGAGGATAATGACTGAAAACCGACATCCAGAGTGAGCCGAGGCTATAAAAAATGTTAAAGGCAAACAAATGGGCTTTTAAATTGCTTATTTAAAAAACACTAATTTGTTCTTCCGTCAATAAAAAATAGAATGTGCCTATTGGAGAAAACATAAAAAGTATAAAGAAGAAAATAGCTACTCCCTAAGTCCTGCAACCAGCAGTAACCACTGTTTACATTTTGGCATATTTCTTCCCAGAATCCAGAAAGGGCATTTAAAGCTGTGCTTGAAGCATGAAACACAGTAAGAAAGAGCTAAGTCTTTTCTGCTGGGGAAGGCGATGTCATGCCAGTGGAGGCTAGCAAAAGGGGCAGCCTGCTTGTCCAGCTCTCTCGGACGGCATACGTAACCTGGGAGGGGGAGGGCTAAGCCAGGAAGGAGGCATAGCGTGCATTCAAGAGCCCAGAGCCACTGCCTTGGTCTTTGCAAAACTGAGAGGCTGGTTCTAAAAGATTGGAGCTGGGCAAATATTTTAGTGATTTGTAAAAATAAAAGGGGGTAGGAAGGGTGTGTGGTGACAGAAGAGACTCAACTTGAGACTAAGCTGTATTCAACCCTGATTCAGACTAGGGAGGCCCACAGGGCAGGGGCAGGCAGGGAGCATATGTCACCCAAAATAGCCTTCACAACTCTCTGTCCAGGTGTGTCTTTCTCATTCTTGTTTTGCAGACAAGGAAACTGAGACTCAAAGGTTAAGTATTGTGGCAGATACCATCAGTGCCCCACCCAACGTCCTCACTCACCCAGACAGAGGTCATGCCAGAGAGTTGCTGTATGTGCTGATGACTTCCCGCATCTCTCTGCAAGGTGATCTCTGGCCTTTGGAGTGTGGGGCATTAACACCCCAAGAGTAACTTTCGACCAGGAAATTGATGGTAAATGCCCCAACTTGTTTGCTCCTTGATGAGACTTTATAAAATTGTGATAAAAAACATATTACCTAAGATTTACCATCTTAACCGTTTTTAAGTTTATAGTATGTAGTATTAACTACATGCACCTTGTCATGCAACAGATCTCTAGAACTTTTTCATCTTTAAAATTAAATTCTATACTCATTAAACAACTCTCCATTTCCCCTTCCTCCCAGCCCTGGCAACCACCATTCTACTTTCTGTTTCTATGAACCTGACTACTTTAAATATTGGATATAAATGGAATCATGCAATAGTTATCCTCCTGTGACTGGCTTATCTCACTTAACATAGTATCCTCAAGGTGCATCTATGTTGCAGCATGTGACAAAATTTTCTTAGGCTGAAAAATATTCCATTGTATGAATGTACCACATTTATTTATATGTTCATCTGTCAGTAGACCGGGTTGCTTCCACCTCTTGGCTATTGTGCATAATGTTGCTATGAACGTGGGTATACAATCATTTTGTTTTCAATTATTTTGGGATTGGTGAATCATATGGTAATTCTCCAGAACTGTGAGAGAATAAACTTCTGTTTTAAATCACCAAGTTTGTGGTAATTTGTTATAGCAGCTGCAGGAAACTAATACTCAAGCTAAGGTAACTTCCTCTGTAGACAGTGCTGGTGAACAGAGTGAATAAACTTGTGTCCCGCCAGAATGTTAATAAAGACTTGGCAAATTCATCAATAATGAGAACATTCCAGGGGATTTGTGGTAGGTTGCCCACCTCTCTGCAAAGTGTTCATCATTAAGGAGTCTCTATTACCCAGGTGATGGTGGAGTCCCCATAGGAATACTGAAGGCTCTGGGGTCAGCTCTGCCCAGGCCATGATTTGAATCAAGTTTCTGGATCCAGACGGGGAGAATCTATAGCATCAAATGTGTGGGTGACACAATATTGAAGGGAGGAGGAAAAATGATAGCAGAATTGAGGTGAAAGTTATTTTGCTAGAGAGCTTCAGGGTTTTAGTAGTTAACAGTGTGATATAGTTTTTTGTAAAAACAAAACTTAGGGTACTTTGTGGGAGGGTAGTGTCCAGCTCATAGAAGATATTCCTAGGTACTCACTGCTGGTTGGAGTGCATTGAACAACTTTGTTCCATATTTAATACTTCCTTTTTAGAAATGAAAGGGAAAACAGTAAAGGATCAGGAAACCAAGTATGCTTAATTAGTGACTGCCCCTCCACGTCCATTCTTTGCCTTTCTTTACTCTGCTCTGAGCCCCTGGAGGCTATACTTTTTAGGCTTCATCACCCAGACTATTAAGCTAATGCTATGAAACAAATTACCCTGTGTGACAAAATATTGTGGCCTGAAGCCACAATAATTGTGTAATGTCAGTTTCTGTGGGTCCGGAGGCCAAGAGCGGCTTAGCAGGATGGTTCTGGCTCAAGGTCTCACATGAGGCTGCTGTCAAGGTGCAGCGAGTTCCACAACCTCTGAAGGCTGGACTGGGGCCCAAAGGCTGGCTTCTGAGAGGGCTGACTCCCATGGATGGCAAGTTCATGGTGCCTGTTGGCAGGAAGCCTCAATTCTTCACCCTGTGGACCTTTCCACAGGGCTGCTTGTGCGTCCTCGCGACATGGCAGCTGGCTCTCTCCAGAAGGGATCCCAGAGGGAGGAGGGTGGAAACCATAATGTCTGCTGTGATCTAGTCACATTCTGCCATTTCCATACCCCATTACGTGGGTCAGCCCTATGTAGTGTGGAAGGGGACCGACTGAGGGCTGGAGTGCCAGGAGGAGGGGTCCATCTTGAAGCTTGGGTACCATAGGAACAGAGGGATATGATGTGGCTAGAAGAAAATCTGGAGAGAGTGGAGCTGGAAGGTGTGATGAAATCTGTCCCAACTCAGGTTGGCCAAGTCCTGGCCCCAGTTCTGGGATGGAGATCTTCACTCCTCGGTCCTGCCAGTGGGACTTCTGTATGTGCTGGGAGGGAAAGAAGTCCTCCTTTGAACTCTGCCAGGATTGCTTTATGCCCGTCAATAGAGCAGGCCTTCTGGGGGTCGGAGGGAGGGTGATGCATTGTGAAGACAAGAGCTGTGAAGCCGTTGGCAGGAGACAATGGCCTTCATTGAGGAAATATGACATAATGGACCAGCCAGTCCATGGCTACCATGTCAGGAAACAATAGGCTTTCATGCGGGCACCGGAGGTTTGCTGAGTGGGCCAGCAACACGCCACCATGCCCTCACACCCCCTTCACTCTGCCGTCTGAGAGATGAAGCCAAGGGAGAGATTTTGCTGGGATTTGTCTGAAAAGATCAGTTGTTCAAAACAGCTTTTTAAACACACAATGTCTTCTAATCTTGGTGCAGTTTGTCTTTGTTCGGTTCAAAGTGGAGCTTTCCTGCTTCATTTTCTAAGTTTATAAAGCCACCATTATCCATTGAAAAAGGTGAGAAGAGAGTAGGAACCAGAAAGAGAGGATGTGAGCATGACTTGTTTAAAATAGTTCCGCAGGCACGCTGAGGTTCTGTTTCCATGACGTCTGTCTTCGAGATCATGTGTCCAGCAGAGTGCTGGATGACATCCCAGGAGCAGGGGCTTCATGGTGGACTCAGCCACATGTCTGCAAGCTGAGGGTCTGTGGGCAGCTTGGGCCTTGGAGTTAAGCAGAACCCCAGATGGATGTAGGATCTGTCCTTACTGGTGTCATATGTTAAATTATCATCAATGAAGTACAACTTTGTAATGATGTCTCATATCTGGGACACTTATAGCACAGAAGAATTCTGTTATAAAACTTTCCTTGGAAAATGCTTGCCAGCTGCCAGGTCACTCAAGGCAGGGGGTGCCTGTGATGACCTGAGTGTTCCTGATAGGAGTGCCAAGAGAGAACATCTTTGTGAAAGACCCTGTGGATCATACTTTAACATGGAAAGCCTCCTGGAATATTTTCCAGAGCTGTTGAGGAGGACAGGCCAGTATTTCCATTTGTAAGTGGGGTTTAGCCACTTATGAATGGGGTGACCTTTTGCAAGTTAATTTGTACCTTTGTGGAATAGATAGCTGACATCCTATGGACTTCCAGTGGCTGCTACCCCTTTCAGAGGCCCTCTAATTTCCTTCTGGGGAACTTTCTGCCCTCCTCCTATTTGAATGTAATCAAGGACATCGCTGGAAGGGACATTTTCAGGAAATGTGCTTAACTCAAAGCCAACCCAAGTTTTCTCCATACCTGTATTGACCTAAATACCTGAGGTACTGAACAGCTCTGAGTAAGCTGAAATTTCCATAAATAAAACTTTATTTCAATTATGGAGGGGAAGTTTGTTATTTATTTCTTTAAAAAATTTTTTTAGGTGAGGCAACCTTTGGTTGATCTCACAGATTGCAAGGACCTTGTCAACTTATTTTTATTTTTTATGCCTATAGCACCTGGTCTTCCTAGGTGGTCGCCCATCCAAGTACTAACCAGAGCCAACCCTGCTTAGCTTCTGAGATCAGATGAAATCAGGCTTGTTCAGGGCGGCATGGCCATAGACAGAAGTTTGTTATTTAAAGATAACTAGTGGAAAATGTAAAACCAAAAAGTCATTTGTGCAAACAAATCAGTTGTTCAAATAATTGCACTTCAGTTTCTATTCACTAAATTCTTAATTTGTAATTGGATTGTATACTTTCAGAGCATACAAAGGAAGGTATACCTTCCTGTGTTCTTCCCTGCTCCCCTCTGAGCCCTCTGGAGTCTCTGTCTCCTCTGACCTGTGTCCTGGGATGCTGGGCACAGCATCAATAAGCAGCCATGACATCTAGTTTCCAGTTGTGTCCATCCACTGGCATAATATTTGTAGGACAGGAGGAAAGTGAGGTCTGGGTATTTGTCCCTCCAACTCCTTCCTTTCTGGATCCACGAGGATTGGGTTCACCTGTCTTCTAAAGGCCTCAGTTCCCATCCAGGGCCCGATCCATGCTGTCACTCGTACTTGCATCTTCACCTTCAGGAATGGTCCCCTGATGTTGCTGGCTCCAGGATTCTGCATCACCCTGCATTCATTTCCTAAATCCTCCCTTCACCTTTGTAAATAGTCTGTTTACTAAACCCCTCAAATTGCCCAGTTTGAGTGTGTCGTCTGTGTTTCCAGGGCCTGTGACTAATACAACATTTAAAATTTTATTCTGTACAATATTTTTAGAAGCTCTGTAATGTCCTCTTCCTCTTTTAAAGGCCTTAGGAGAGATGTAGATGTGTGTGTTCAATCAAATTGTTATTGTTTGAACTTAAAAAGCAGAGCTGGCCTTTGAGAAGGGGAGAATAGTAGCTTTGTGCCTTTCTTCAGTGCGAGTCAACTGTATTTTAAAAGTCAGTGCTGCCAGGGATCATGGACCAAACTGAAGGTGGTTTTATCCCTGAGGGGAATATCTCCGGAAAGCTCAGAGTAAGTCAAAGCGGGACTGGAGAGAGAGGATGCCGTGTCTGCTACCATACTCGCTGTGGTGAGCTTCAGATGAGAGAGAGATCAAGGGCTGAAGGTGGAGGAAAGAAATCAGGATGGAGTGCCTGCTTTAAAAGGAATCCTGGGAGCTGGATCTGGGGAAGGGGCATGTGTCCCAAACACCAGTGATAGTTACTATGAAAACATCCTAGGCTAAGGAACAAGTCAACAAAATGAAATATCAGTAGGAAATTCAGCGGGGAGCTGGGCGGTTGCTTAATGGGATGCTGTGCACCTAACAATGTAGAAGAATATTCAGTGACCTGAGGAGTGGTTCCTGGCGATAAGTGGATATAAGTAGGTGGCAGCACGGCATTCAAATGTGAGCCGGGTTTTTTTTGCAGAATAAAGTCCATATTTCTGAGTATATAAACTCGTGAGCTGGAGGGAAACCACGTTTGGCTACATTTGAAGCCTAGCAGAGAGAGGAAGGACAGAAGCCAACATGGATAGACAAAAGGAGCTAGCATTGAACACCCGAGTCCAGTTCCTCATTCTCATCAGGACTCCCCATGCCCTTCCATAATTCCTCCTCCCTATCCTGAGCAGGTCTCAAGAGGGGTCTGTTGTTTGCCACATTGGGGATGTTGAGACAGGTAGCACTGCTATTATTATACCCATTTTCCAGATATGGAAACAAAGGCTGAGAGAAGCAGCTCGGGAGAAAAAGATGGAGCTGAGATTTGAACCAAGGTCATCCAAGTTTAATACTGAACATTTGCAGCTTTTCTGGAGCCAGATACCATCAGGGGCTGTGGGTCAGGGCAGTGACAGGAGTCAAGCCGCAACTTGACAAGGATTACTAAGGGCATTTTCTTAATGGAGGGTCTGCTCACAGCCAGGTGGGAAAAGTGGAATGAATTACAAGGGAAATGGAGATGTTGCACACTACACCTGCAGGGCTGGGGAAGTGTTTCCAGTCATTGGTTAGAGGAGGGCCACCAGCCAAGAGAGCACCCCTATCTCTAACCACGCTGAGGGCAGAGGAATGGAGGGCTGAATAAATGCTCTCCTTTCTCCCTCTGGGACCCCCAGTCTCCTGTCAGCTTCTCCTGGAGGCTGACTCCAACAAGAAGAGGAAGACTAAAGACACAGGAAACACAGTCCCTGGGGCCCAGTGTGCAGGCAGGGTAGAAATGATCTAGGAAGCAGAGTTCTAAACTGTCTGGGCCTGTGGGACTGTGGAGGACCAGACATGGACACAGGGATTTTCTGGAAAAGCTGCCAGAGTGTCTGGACTGAGGGCTGGTCCAAGGGCAGACTCCCCACAGTTCTTCCCCAGCAAGAGATGCCTCACCTCTACTCCCTCCTCTTGGCCTCTTCTCCCACTTCTTCCTTTCCTACAGTTCTACTCCCTCCTCACACTGTGAGAACAGCTGGGGGTGGGGGAAGGCGCAGGGGTATACAAGACAGTTTTTTTTGCCCCAAATCTCTACTGCCTGATACATAACAGGCATGTGACAAATGCTTGCTGCACATGTGAATGAAGCAGAGAGTGAGACCCAGGGCAAGGACAGGATGCAGGCAGTGATCCCAGAAGCACAAGGGAGGGAGTGGGGGGAGGGAGACAGAAAGGGGGAGGCCGATGGTGGGCAGGCAACTACCAGCATGGGTACCTGGGACCCATTCTACAGGGATCATCCAAGAAAGCAGGTAGGATGAAAGTCAGTATTATCTCACTGGGAGGGGGGCTGAAGTGTTTACCGATCAGCTGACCATTGTGGGTGGAGGGTGGCTCCTGAAGGCTTAAATGTCCACCACCCTCTGGGTTGTTCTGAGCACAGGCTGAGCAGGTGAGAAAGCTTTCAGCTGGAGAAGCAAAACCATGTGGGTAATTGAGACGGACACTGTCCATCTAAGGGCAGGTGAGCTTAGAGGAGGATCTATGAAAGAAACGCAGTCTCTTCACTTAAGACCCACCTACCGAGCATCTGCTGTAAGCATAAAAGTGGATAGGACAAGGCACCCACCGAGCTAACCAGTGCCCAGGTGCTGGAGGCACTAAAGTAGAGATGTAAAGTGCTATTCCTGGCTCTCGATAAGTTTATGGAAGGAACTTTTCTTGCAGTGAAGGGAATGGAGACTGGAGGAACAGGTCCGAATGGTCGAGAAGGACTTTAGCAGTTGGAGAGGACCCAGGGAGGAAACTTCTGGTTTAGCTGTGGGACACTCCCCAAGAGCACGGAGACAAAGGACTAGCACTTCAGGGCGGAGGGTGGGGCAAGACCAGGGTCAGGAGGAAAGTGGACCTGATGAGGAGGAGGACTCTGAGTGCCCGGTGGACATGGCTTTTCGCTGCTGATAGTGGGGGACACAGCAGGTCTTTGTGCCCATCCCCAGTGTCTTTATCGGGATGGCTTGAAGGGTGTGGGAAGGTCAGTAGCAGGGACGCTATTAGGGGACAGCTGGATGGAGCCCTCGGCCACTAGCTGGACTGATCCTCAAGAGCGCAAGGGGCATCAGAGAGACTGAGTCTGAGCACATGGTGTGAGTGAGTCCAGAACCGGCCGTTGCTTGCTGAACATGCTGGAGTCCTGCCCAGAACATCTGAGGTACTTTGGCAGAGGTGTCCCTGCCTCCTGGGCCACAGACTATGAGTGGCAGCCTCAAGGGAGACTCCGATGACTGGATCATAGTGCCTGGCAGAGGAAGGCAGGCGGTGGCCCTCCCGTAAAGCACACAGACCAGCCTTTGTGCTGAGGGGTGCGGGAGCTGTGTATGCTGTCTGCTTGCTCAGTGCCAGTCCCCAACACAGGCTCTCTTTGTGGGGCCCAGGCCCAGGCTGGGGGCGAGACAGTGGCTGGAGGCGAGGGAACAGGTTTTCTGTGGAGCAGCTCTGCTATGGTGTGTTGGGTGAAGGCCCTACAGAGCCAGGGTGGGAAAATGGCAGGCTGGGTGTGGGCGGTCCCAGGAGAAGTTTCCCTTGGGCCCTTGGGCCAGCCAGGAGACACTACACAGTGAGTGGCTGCCACAGTCTGAAAACCTTCCTGACTTGCCACTTTGCTAATTAAAGCTGCTCAATACCCAGGGCCCTTGGGGCCTGCTGGTGAACCTTACCCATCTCGAAAGGCCAGAATTTCAAATGCATAACTGTCAATATTATCTTTGCTCTGGTGAGATTCCTGGTGAGTTGGTGGGTCCCTGTGAGTCTTCTACTTAGAGGCCCAGTTCCCCAAGTCCCCGAGCAGCACCTCCTTGACTTTTTCCCTGGCCTCCCCTCTGGCTACTTTTTTGGCAGCAAATGTTCTGTAATTTGCTCACGTGATCTCATCAGGCAGGGCTGGTCTCACAGGTATGCAACCCGTGTAGTCACACCGGGCCTGGTGATCAGAAGGATCTTCCACTTGGATTAATGCTCTGCTGTCACCATCTGAAAATTCTTAATTTTTTCCACATCTTTAAGTTGTGGAAAAAAAACCCCACTTAATTTATTTTATTATTAGTTTCCAGTATACAGTACATTGGTTAGATATTTATATAGTTTATAAAACGATCCCCCTAACTACTTTTTCTCTTCTGGCTCTCCACCTAGCCATTACATTAATGCTTACTGCATTCCCTATCCTGTGCTCCCCATCCTCATGACCATCTACCAACTACTAATTTGTACTTCTTTAACCCTTAACCCCATTCTCTCAGCCCCCTCAACCCCCCTCCCCGCTGGCCGTCACCAGATTGTCCTCTATATTTGTGGGTCTGTTTTTTGATTAGTTTGTTCTTTTAGTTCCTTAGATTCTGCATCTAAGTGAAATCATATGGTATTTATCTTTCTCTGTCTGACTATTTAACTCAGCATAATAACCTCTAGATCCATCCATGTTGTTGCAAATGGTAGGATTTCATTTTTTTAAAAGGCTGAGTAATACTGCATGGTATATGTGAACCATAACTTTATCCAATCATCTGTTGATGGGCATTTAGGTTGTTTCCATATCTTGGCCATTGTAAATTGTGCTGCCATGAACATAAGGGTGCATAGATCTTTATGAATTATTGTTTTGGTTTTCTTTGGATAAATACCCAGTAGTGCAATTGCTGGTTCAAAAGGTATATCCATTTTTAATTTTTTGAGAAACATCCAGACTCTTTTCCATAGTGGCTGTACCAATTTGTAATCCCACTAACAGTGTATGAGAGTTCTTTTTTCTTCATATCCTCACCAACACTTGTTAATTTATTTATGATAGCCATTCTGGCAGGCATGAGGTGGTATCACAGTGTGATTATAATTTGCATTTCTCTGATGATTAGTGACCTTGAGCATCTTTTCATATGTCTATTGGCCATCTGTATTTCTTCTTTGGAGGAAGATCTGTTCAGGTCATCTGCCCATTTTTTAATTAGATTGTTTTGTTGTTGTTGTTGAGTTGTATGAGTTCTTTATATATTTTGGATATTAACCACTTATCAGATGTATCATAAGCAAATATCTTCTCCTAATCGGTCAGTTGTCTTTTTGTTTTGTTGATGGTTTCCTTTGCTGTACAAAAACTTTTTAGTTTGATGTAGTCCCACTTGTTTATTTTTTCTTTTGTTTCCCTTGTCTGAAGAGATATATCCAAAAAGAAATTACTGATAACAACCTCAGAGAGTTTACTGCCTATGTTTTCTTCGAGGTCTTACATTTACGTCTTTAATCCATTTTGAGTCTGTTCTTGTATACGGTGTAAAAAGTTGGTCCACTTTTTTTTTTTTTTTTTTTTTTTGCAAATATCTGTCCAATTTTCCCAACACCATTTATTGAAGAGACTGTCTTTACTCCATTGTATATCCTTGCCTCCTTTGTCATGTATTAAATGAGCTTATAGGCGTGGATTTATTTCTGGGCTCTTTATTCTGTTCCATTGATCAATGTATCTGTTTTTATGCCAGTACCATGCTGTTTTGATTACTGTAGCCTTGTAGTATAGTTTGATATTAGGTAGTGTGATATCTCCAACTTTGTTCTTCTTTCTCAAGATTGCTGTGGCTATTTGGGGGCTTTTATGGTTCCATATATATTTTAGGATTATTTGTTCTAGCTCTCTGAAAAATGCCATTGGTATTTTGATAGGGATTGCATTGAATCTATAGGTTACTTTGGGTAGTATGGCCATTTTAATGATGTTGATTCTTCCTACCCATGAGCATGGTATATGCTTCTATTTATTTGTATCTTCAACTTCTTTTTTCAATGACATAGTTTTCTGAGAACACGTTTTTTACCTCCATTGTTAGTTTGATTTCCAGGTATCTTATTGTTTTTGATGCAATTTTAATTGGGATTGTTTTTTTAATTTCTCTTTCTGAAAGTTCATCATTGGAGTATAAATATGCCACTGACTTTTGAATATTAATTTTGTATCTTGTTACTTTACTGAATTCGTTGATCGGTTCTAGCAGGTTTTTTTGTGGAGTCTTTAGGGTTCTTTCTATATAGTATCATGTGATCAGCAAATAACAAGAGTTTTACTTCTTCCTTTCCAATTTGGATACATTTTATTTCTCTTTCTTGTCTTATTGCTGTGGCCAAGACTTCCAATACAATGTTGAAAAGGAGTGGTGAAAGTGGGTATCCTTTTCTTGTTCCTGATCTTAAAGAAAACACTTTTAGCCTTTCCCCATTGAGTATGATGTTATTGATATGATCATATGGTTTTTATCTTTTGATTTGTTAATATGGTGTATCACAGTACTTGATTTGCAAATATTGTACTAACCTTGCATTACAGGAATAAATCCAACTTGATCATGGCGTATGATATTTTTAATGTATTGCTGAATTTGTTTGTTAATATTTTGTTGAGGATTTTTGCATCAATGTTCATAAGAGATATTGGCCTACAGTTTTCTTTTTTTGTAATGTCTTTGTCTGGTTTTGGAATCAGGGTAATGGTGGCCTCATAAAAGGAGTTAGGGAAGGCTTCCCTCTTGAAATTTTTGGAATAGTTTGAGAAGAATAGGTATTAATTTTCCTTTGAATGTTTGGTAAAATTCGCCTGTGAAACTGGTCTAGGACTTTTGTTTTTTGGGAGGTTTTTGATTACCTATTCAATTTCATTGCTGGTAATCAGTCTGTTTAGATTTTCTGTTTCTTCTTGACAGTCTTGGGAGATTGTATGTTGCTAGCAATGTATCCATTTCTTCCAGATTATCCAATTTGTTGGCATAATATTTCTCATAGTATTTTCTTATAATCTTTCATATTTCTATGGAGTCCGTAGTTGTTTCTCCTCTGTCTTTTCTGATTTTATTTGAGTCCTCACTCTCTTTTCCTTGATGAGTCTGGTTTAGGGTTCATCAGTTTTGTTTATTCTTTCAAAGAACCAGCTCTTGGTTTCATTAATCTTTTGTATTGTTTCTCTAGACTCTATTTCATTTGTTTCCTCTCTGTTCTTTATTATTTTCCTTCCTTCTATTCACTTGGGGCTTTGTTTGCTGTTCTTTTTCTAGTTCTTTTAAGTGTAAAATGAGATTGTTTATTTGAGCTTTTCTCTTGTTTCTTGAGGTAGGCCTGTATTGCTATGAATTTCCCTCTGAGGACTGCTTTTGCTGTGTCCCATAGATTTTGAGTTGTGTTTTCATTTTAATTTGTTTCTAGGTATCTTTTGATATCTTCCTTGAGCTCATTGATAGCAACCCATTCACTGTTCAGTAGCACGTTATTTAGCCCCCATGTGTTTGTGTATTTTCCAGTTTTTTAAAATGATTTTTAACAAGGGGCCCTACATTTTAATTTTTGCAATGGGCCCCACAAATTAAGTAGCTGTTCCTGTCTCAGAGCTCAGAGAAGGGATAGGAGAGCGCTGAGAACAGCTTGGCAAGGGTCCTCAGATACCTGCCATCTCCGAAGTCCCTCTGCCCTCCCTGATTCAGCGTAGGACTAGAGGAGGTTAAATGACAGTCTCTTAAGCATTTTGCAAACATTGAATTACCCTAAAACTTCCAAAAATTATCTTTAAAAATAATTATTTCATTGAAAGTACACATGGTTATTATAAAAAAATTTATACCATACAGAAAAATACCAAGAAGAAAGTGAAGAAAAAATAATTCAAATTCCATCATGGAGAAGTAACATTTCGGTGAACATTTTTATGGTGCTCTAGGTGTTTGTGTGTGTGTGTGTGTGTGTGTGTGTGTGTGTGTGTGTGTGTGTTTATGGTCAGCTTGGGCTGCTATAACAAAAATATCACAGTCCGGGAGGCTTAAATAACAAACACTTCTTTCTCAAAATTCTAAAGCCTGGGAAGTCCAAGATCAGGGTGCCAGCAGACTTGGTGTCTGGTGAGTACCTCATCACATGGCAGAGAG
The DNA here is from genome assembly GCF_014176215.1 of Rousettus aegyptiacus. Classification (NCBI taxonomy): domain Eukaryota; kingdom Metazoa; phylum Chordata; class Mammalia; order Chiroptera; family Pteropodidae; genus Rousettus; species Rousettus aegyptiacus. The sequence goes on along the minus strand of NW_023416287.1, from coordinate 34,564,587 downwards.
AAATTTCTAGTCTCTTTTTCTTCTTATAAGGACACCAATCCCATCATGGGGGCTCCATCTCACGACCTCATCTAACCTTACCTCCCACAGTCCCTACTTCCTAATATAGCACATCGGACCTCTGGCCCTGGGAGTCCTCTGTGTGAAGGGACACTGCTCTAAGGAGCCAGCTCAGTTGGCCCTCACTCAGATGGTGCTTCATGCCACAGTTTTGGGCATCTCTATTAGAACTACTTTTTGTCTTGCAACATCTGAGGTACAGCAATATGCTCAACATATACTTTAGGACTGGATGAAAAGCATTCTCATATCCTTTGTTCTTTATTTCCCTCCAAACATTTATTATAAAAAATTTCAAACATACAGAAAAGTTGAATAAATTGTACAGTGAACAATTACATACCCACCACCTGGATAGCATTTCGTTCTATTTGCTTCATCATGTATCTAGCTATCTCTCCATCTACCTATCCATCCATCTTATTTTTTTTTTTATCACTTTCAAGGAGAGTTGCAAACTTCAGTACACTTCACCTCTAAAAATTTATCATGTATATCATTAAGTAGAGTTGAATAATTGTAATTCATTTTTTTAGGTAAAATTTACATGCAATTAAATGCTCAAATCTTAAGTGTACTGTTTGCTGAGTTTTGACAAATGTCTACACTTATGCGAATCAAACCCTTATCAAGGTTCAGACCATCACCATCCCCCAGAAGATTCCCTCATGCCTTGGCCCAGTCACTCTATCCCCCGCCACCCCCAAGATGGCTTTATTTCATCATCAGTTATTTTGCCTGTTCTAGAACTTCTTCTAAATGGACTCATAATGCAGGTGCTCTTTTCATTCTGACTTCTTTCACTCCCTATAACGATTGTGAAATCCGTTCCCGTGTGTCAGTTCCATTTTGTGTGTGTGTACCACGGTGTGTTCTTCCCTCACGCTCTTCTATGTCACTCAACACACTTTAAAAGACCATTTACAATTTCCACTTGGCTGGATTGTCTAAGGACCCACTGCCAATTGGAGGAGGGTCAAGATTTGTCTCCATGCCTTCATGCCTCCAGGCAGGGAAGTGCTCCAAAAAGTTACCATGGATTCCTGCCCTGACCCTGTCACCCTTGGGCTGCCTTTGCTTTCTCTATCCCTAGCCCCTTCCGCACTGCAGGATTCTTGATGGATGTGGCTCATTTTCTGCCTCCCCTCCTCTCCTGTAATTTTCCCTTCAGTCCACTGCAGGCTGACTTTGGTTTCCACTTCCCAACCTATTAGACCTCCTTCTAGCATCCAGCATGGTCGGCCCCCTGCCGACTCTTGCTCATCTCTGTGGATTTTCCTCCTGCCTTCCTGGCTGCTCTGACTCAGTTTCCTTGCCTGCCTTTCTCCTCTGAGTGACTTGCAAGTGTTGATGGTCTTCAAGACCTGATTCTGGGGCCTTCTCTCTGTTCTCTGAGCACTCCCAGGTGGTCATGTCCAGAAGCCCAATTTAACGTCATCAGAAACAGAACCCATGATTTCTTTCTCTGATCTTATCCTGCTCCATCTCCCTTTCTCACTAATGCCCCACTAACTACACAGTTGCTCCAGCCTGAAGCCTGGGGTATCCCTGATTTCTCTCACATCCTCGTCTCCTACATCCAGCTAATCATTGGTCCCCATAGAGTCTAGCTCTAAATCAAATCTTAAATTTGTCCCCTTTTCTTTATTCACACTGCCATAGCCCGAGTCTTTGGGACGCCTTATACTAAGCATTTTCTCTGGGTTATCTAAAACTTAAGTGTAAATGGGCATTCTGTATTTTTATTTGGTAAATATGGCCACCCTCCTGTGAGAGACTCTAGCTGGCCAGAATCTCTACTCTGTCCAACTTTACCCGTGCCAAAGAAGTGTATGTTACCCGCCTTGTGTGGGCTCAGAGTAAACCAGGAGAGTCCGTTGCCTCCCCAGCCTGCCTTCCCTACCTTTCTCTCCTGTAGCATTGAGGTGGTGGTCAAATCCAACACAAGCCCTGAGATGTCTGCACAGCTCATCCAGAGCTAGGCATCTGTCCTACTCTCATTCCAGGCTGCTGCAAAACAGATGTTTCCATTGTACTTAGTGCCAGTGATATTCTATTTAGTGCTCTGATTTTAAGGTTGAAGGAGACTGATATTCGCGAAGGTCCCAGCAGAGGGCCTGGCTCACTCAGAGTCCTATAAATAATATTGATAGTGTCCCCTCAGCCTTTCTGGTGCCTTCTTTCTATGTTGACACAGCAAGAGACCATGCAGGTTAGGAAATGATTCTCTGACTCTCCGAAGGGTTATGTCCCTATCTTCCTAAGCAGACTTCTTTTAAACCATTGAGTTTAAAGCATGCACAGTGAGGAGTCCTGTTTCGGGACAGTTCTGGGAATTATAAGGACACGGTCTGGCTTTGCTGCTGGTGGAGCAATGTGGGGCTGTGGACTCTTCCATACAGGTGTTCTGTACACACACGGGACAAAGTTCAGAACCCAGGCCAGGCCAGTGGCCAGCTAGCACTGGCTTATCTTTCTAGCCTCAATCCTTCCCCTCATCTTCTTTTCTTCCTGGAAAACACCTGCCAAAAACAGAAGCAGAAAGAGCTGGCCATTTGGGGTTGGGGAGGACATCTCTTTACTAAAATTCTGCTCATGGGGAAGATGTCACTTACTCTCAGTGCCTTCACTTTTTCATCAGCCAAATGGAGCTAAGGAATTCTGCCTACTTCCTTTGAAGAGTCAATGGGACATACCATGAACCACATCGAAGAGCTCAGGAAAAGAGGTGCCGTCTGACCATGTGGGTGGTTCCCCTTTGAGACTCAGCTCCCTGTCATCTGCGAAGGTTTCCTAACTGACCCCATCAACTTGAAGCTGGTTCTCGTCTTGTTTCTGTAGCACTTTCTAGACTCTTACATTATTGCCTTCGGCAGTATGTGCTTAGTGAACATTTATTTTATTTTGTTTTATTTTTAAATTTTATTTATTTAATTAAATTTATTGGAGTGACATTGGTTAATAAAATTACATAGGTTTCAAGTATACAATTCTAAAATACATCACCTGTATATTGCATTGTGTTCACCACCCAATGTCAAATCTTCCGTTGTGACCATTTATTTTTATGTTTCTTTCTGCCACTGCATTTTGAGCTCTTTGATCTGCAGGAGGCTGTGGTTCTCTGCACAGTGCCTGGCACGTGAATGATGCTCAATAAATGTTCAATGAACAAACATAGATTGTGGAATTTGGCTGCCTTTGAGATATCTAAAATAGAGATAGAAGCCCCTCCAGCCTTCTACTTCTTTGTGCTTATTCTAAGACAAAACAGTTAATTTCTGTCCCTGAAAACAAGACCCTCTTTTGGTCAATTTTAAGTCTCCCTGGGAAGATTAACATTCTACATTCTAATTAGTCCTTTTTATGCCTTTGGGAAACTAACAACGATTTTAAGCCAGGAGTTCTGTTTGTTATTTCATTTAATTCTCACAATAACCCTATGAAGTGGGCACTGTTACTATCATCCTTACTTTACAATTGGACAAACTAAGGCCCAGAGAGATTAGCTAATTTGCCAATGTCACCCCACTAGCAAGCAGTACATAAGGGATTAGATCTCAAACTTGTCTGATACTAGAGCTTATGTCCTTGAGTCTTTGGGCTGCGCTGTCTGAGGTTTATGAGGGCTCTAAGGGATGAGGAAGAAGCTTATCCCTGTAAGTACTGGATGCTGAGTGGAACAGGAGATGGGTATGCTTTGTGTGTGTGAGAGTTTGCAGTGAAGAGGTTGCTGCAAAGGGACTCAGCACGGGAGAGGGAGAATCTGGGGAGGTGAGAGAGGGGCCCCTAAAGCAGTGGGCTGTGCTGATGGATGTGGCTGGGTGGAGAGAACCCAGACTAGGGAGGAGGGGTTTGGTGAGCTCACCCTGCCAAGCCCTCCTTTCCAGCCTGGAGCTCAGCCAGGCTTCACTTGTGCAGCTAATGAGAAGCAGATGATTGAGAGGTGGGATGGGCTAGAGACCGGAAGGCTGGCTTTGCTACGTGGCGTTCTTCAGCTTGTCCCAAGCTTGCTGCCAGTCTTCCGAGATGAGCCGCGTAGGGCTTCTCAGTTAGACTGCTGTCTCCCTCTGGTTTTACTCCAGCTCAGATTGTATTTATTAGAAGATGAATTTAAACATTGCCAGTTTCAGTGAATGATGCAGGGGGCACTGATGGAGACATTGGTCACCCACAGGAGGCTGTACAGCCTCCTGTGATGGGACTCCTCTTCCTTACCCAATGTATACATGGTCCATCCCACAAGCCTGAGTCCTCTGAGGTATCCTACGGCATTCCCCAAAAGAGAAAGGGTGCACAGCTTTGGCAAGGGCTGTTCTAAAGGGCTAGCTGGTTCAATCTCCAAAGGGGCCACAGGAGTGGGAGTGGAAGGCTTCATGAGCACAGAGACTGAGTGTGTCTTGGTGACAGCTGAATCCCCAGCACCTTGTACTATGTACCTAGTAGATGCACAATAAACATTTAAGCTGCATAAGATAATGACTCTACAAACACTTTCTGAAATCAGCATTGGATCTGAACCTCACCCCCACAACTACTTAGTCGCTCAGGAGAGGGCATAACCTCTCTAAGCTTTAGTTTTCCTATATCTGAACTACAGATAATAAGAGTATTTACCTTATAAAGGGTGTTTTAAAGATTATATCTAATATTTATTGAGCACTTACATTGTGTCAGGCATCATTATAACTGCTTTGCCTCTTTTCACTTACTGAATCCTCACAACAACCTGAGGCAAATAAGTTATTGTTCTCATTCCGTGAGTGAGGAAATCCCTTACTCAGAGAGGTTAAGTAACTTTCCCAAGGTCACACAGCTGGCAAGAGTCGAGCCAGGCTTCAAACTCAAGTAGTTGGCTCAGGGCCCAGCTTGGAGCCAGTCACTACTCTGAAAGGTGCAGAGCTTAGCATGGTGCCTAGCACATGGTAAGTACTCACTGAAAGGTGGCCTTTGATGTTTAATTAACAAACAAGTGGGAAGTAAAGTGGAATGTCCTGCATTTTCCTGAAAGAAGTTAAATGATGAAATTTTGTACCATTCACTGTTCATTCATTTAGTCATTTGATTTTCATTTAACAATTCTCCTGAAAACTTTGCTCAAAATGCAGGGAGATTGGATGCCGGGCAAGAAATGGTTCCAGGTTCATCATACTCCTTGAAGCTTATTTGAGGGCAAGGAGCAGAGAACCATTCAAGTAAACTTAAGGGAGAATGGGTTCCTTGTAGGAACTTGGCTTCTAGGAGGAGACTCACAGCTTTATGGACGAGAGATTGCCAGGAAACCTGGGGCTGTAGTCACTTAATCTGCCAGCCTGCTTCCCTCTCTCTGCAGACTATGTCCTCGAGGCTTTGTGTTTCTGCTTCCCCAAAATCAGATTGTGACAGACTCTGGGTGACCATGGTAAACAACCCCAATTTTATATGTTCTTACTATTCCAGGGTCAACATTACCTGACTGCAACTGGGTCTTTCTGAGTTCAAATTCTATTCCCTTCCTCAAGGGTGGTCATCTTTTTCAAACCTAATTGTCTACTGCTTCATCCTCAGCAAGGAGCCAGGGGCACTTCCAACAAATATAGAATCACTGGGAAGGTACCCCAAAATTATTTACTAGGAGCAGACTGAAGGACAGGGCACCACCAAGCAGTCCATTCAGTGACTATTTTGATGCTATTTTTATTTTATTTTCTCTGAGAGCCACAGTAATAAGCAATAAGGATGTCCCAATTTACATTTCCAACCTTTGTCACCTGCCAGTTTCCTTCACAAATCTGCTTTTATGGTTAGATGGGTCCCGATGGAACATGCCAGGCTCCTTACTGCTGCCAACTCTGCTCACACTTTCCCCTTCACCCAGAACACTCTTCTCTCTAACTCTTAGTCAGCTTTTAAAATCTGCTCAATTTCTGTCTCCTCCATGAATCTTCCATGTGATTCCAGCCTGAAGTGGTCAAGGCCCTTTGAGTGCATCATTTATTGTTTTTTCTACCCATTTGGTCATTTTCTATACTATTGTCAGGAAAAATTAGTAAAAGACCTTTTCAAATGGACAAGAAAAATAAAAAGATCACTGAGTGTCCTGTCCAGGGTACCCTTCCAGGTTACCTCTGCCCTTCATTGTCTTTGAGCTATTTTACAATATATAAAGCATAGAAAACTGATAATAACAGTATGTTGTGTTCATAGAAATGTAAATTAATTGTATCCAGTGGAATTCAAATGATTGTTGCCCTGTGGATAGATTTCTTCCCATTTATATATTCAATTAACGAATGAGGCAAATATAACTTGTAAATTTTGATGAAAGTCATAATTTTACTCTTTCCCCCCCCAAAATTTATTCTTTGACATTATTTAACTCTTAATTAATAAGTTAGAAATGAACGGTTTGGCACACTGTATCAGTCAGTGTTTGAAGGAGCAACCAACAGAAAGCAACTGTAGCAAACTTTAAGCAAAAAAAAAAAGAAGCTATTAGGAGAGTATTGGGTAGCTTATAGAATGAAGAGATAGCACAAAGTTATGGAAAAAGGACTAGAGTTGTGAGTGGTCTGTTGGCAGGACCACAGGCAAAGGCACATTATAGACTGGCTTGGAAACCACCTCTGGACACTGCCACTGTTGAACATTGCTGCTGGCGGCCTCTGGCCACTGCCTCAGCCACTAGCAGCTGCAGCCATAAATGAATGCTAACGGGTTCCTGAGCATTTTCATTTCTTGCTCAACATTTGAAGTCCTGGGCATGGTGATACAATTGTTTGGGCCAAGGCCTATGCCCTTACCCCGGTATTCTAGACGATGAGGCGAAGATCTACCACCCACCAAGATCCACGCAATTTGGGGGAGCACATCTCTCCAAATAGAAAAAAGAACTGCCAAAAGTGACAACTGTTTATGTCTTTTTTGGTGACTAAATTGTGTGTTCTGTAAATGCTGTCACCACAAAGTATACATATTCCTTGTTTAGATAATGAGGGGATCACTGAAGGGCCCAGTCCACCAGACCTTGTGGAGACATTATGAAGGAAGCTGAGGAAAAATATGGAATTAGAGGATGTTGGCACTGGACAGATCACAGAAGCCATCTCAAAAGTCCTCTCATTTTCCTCTTGAGGTCACTGAGCTGCAGGCACTGAAGGTTCTGTGTGGCCCATAAGAGAAGTCCAGTCTCATGGTATGCTTTGGGGATTTTCTGTCAAATGTTCATGAAATGAGGCACACCCACTCACCCCCAGATCTGGTTATTGTCACGAGTGGGAGGGAATAGCCACCGGTTGATTTAAAACAGCATCTGAGTAGTATTTGGCTTCTGGGTTGCTTCCCAGCTTCATTGGCAGCAGACCTCTCTTCCATGGTGCGTTTTGCTGATGTGGCTGGCTGAGGGGAGCTAGAAGCATAATTTTCTGAGGATCAGTTTGCAAAATTGAAACCCTGCCCTTGAGAACCCTCTTCACATCACAGCTGTGAACAGGTGTGAGTTCAAGGCTAAGGGCAGCTTTCCAGCGAGTCCTCTGCATTTCTCTGGGATGCACATGGCTTTGTCTGGGAACTCAGCAGCCATGGCTGCAATGTGTCCCCTCTCATGGGCTGTTTGGGGAAAAATGGGTCCTTGTCTTCTTTTGCTGAGGCTTTGTCCTTTCTCTTCCTCTTCTTCCTCTTCTCTGACTCACAACCTGATTTCTTGAAGGCAGGGATACTTGGGATTTGAGGGCGCAAGCATGGCCACTTAGGGAAACAGGGGTGCTCCCACACATGGCTGTAAGCACCAGGCCTGGACTGGGGGTCTCCAGTGGGGTAAGGAGGGGTTCTGGCATACAGGTATGTCATTTGCCCCCCAGGGGAGGTCCTTGGTGTTTGGCGCAGGTGCCCCTGCTGGGCAAGGGCAGGAGACCAGGCGTCCGGCTTTCTATTCCTGTTGAGGCTGCTTTCTCTTCTCTATCCAGGCACCTCTTCCAACTTCAGACCCAGTCTGTGGAAAGGCCTGACCATCCCTCTCTTCTCTCTGTTTCCAGCCAGACCCAGTTTCAAATCGCGTCACTGCCATTTACCATGTGACCTTGGGCAAGTTCCTTCATGTCTCGGAGACTCAGTTTCCTCAGTTTCCGTTCCCAAAGAGATATAAAAGGCACACAGGGCTTTTATTATTGTTGTTTTATGTGTTTTTGTCTTTCTCTTCAACTAGATTAAGGATGAGTCTCCTCTCTCTCTCTCAGCCTTTAATTTCCCACCGTGTGTGGTACCTGGTAGGTGTTCAAAGTTGTTGGCTAGATGTTGGGGAAAGGGATTAATATTGCTAAGCTCTGACTAATGTTGGTAGCTGCATTCTACTTAAGCTTCATTACATTCTGTGATGTAGGCAGCAGTACCCATCCTACAGATGGAGAAACTGAAGTTGCGAGCACTAGGAGGTAGTGAACTCAGCCTCGCCGAGCTCCAAAGCATAGTCTTCCTATGACACCATGCCGAATTCCATCTCTTCCTTACTGTCCTCTCTAGTTCTTCTACTCTATCAATCAGCAAATAGCCCACGTGTGATTGATGAATCAGCAGGAGAGAAAAGATAGGAGAGTCAAAATTTTCCTGTTTTGTCTTGTTTTTAATTAAACTCCTTGCAGATATTCATTTGTCCACCTGAAATGGTCTTGGGCTAATGTTCAGAAGGATCCTCAGATCACTGTACACGAAAAAAAACAGGAATTTCCTTGTGGAAGTTTTTAGCTGGTGTGGTAGGGGTTGCGCCTTGCTTCCTTAGCTCAGGAAAGCCAAGAGAGTAGAAAGAGGACTCCCATCTGAATGCTGCTGGGTCAACTGGAGCTTCTTTTCCCCCAATGTTTCCTGGTTGGTGAGAGAGTCTATCAGCTATGCCCACAGCATAGTCCTCACTCGTCAGGGGTGGCATTGTGGTAAGGGGGAGGTGCTTACATCCTGAAGTCACATTCACAACTGTAACTGAGGCTACTGAGAGCCTCCGTTTCTCCACCTGTTAAATGAAGTGGTAAGAGAACCACCTCGTAGAGGTGGTTGTGAGGATTAGATGAGTTTAAGCATATGACCACCAAAACCACTATATTTGAATACACTGTGATATTTCATTCTCCCCAGATGACCCCCTGGGATACAGGCTCTTCAATTCCAAGAAATACCTCAGACAGTCTTTCATGTCATGGGGTGCTCTCAATTATTTTGTTTTGAACAACCAGGTGTTGTTTGGGTGAGATGCATTACTTGAAACAACCTCCATTGGTGGTTGTTTTGGCCATTTACTAAAGTCGTCTGAAGAAATTACTAAAAGGAGAGTAGGAAGTTTAATTCAGATTTGAAATCAATTCCCAAGGGTGTGGCGTCATAGCCTTACAACATGAGTGTGAACAAGTCTTTCAAGGACACTTAAGAAAGCCATACGTCAATGGTTATATTACTGAGATCACAGATTGTCACCTCCTAGATGAATGGAACAACCAGCTGCCTTAATGTTATGCAAATAGGTGCTCCAGGCTTGGGATAAAAATTCCATCAATAGCATCCTCCAGATTCCAAAAATGCTGTATCACCAAGAACCGAGAAGGAAGGAGGGAAGTTGTGCTCAGAAAACTTGATGACTTAAAAGGTGGCTTTGATGATGACAAAGACCCTGAGTGCAAAGATGAGTTGGAAGAGCTAGCATGAAATTGAGTCTTGGAATGAAGGTGAAGAAAGCAACGCTTCTAAATTAATACATCAGCACATGTAATATATGGTTGTAGACATGAAGAGTAGTTAAACATTTATTGTTAGAAATAGATATTTAGCTATTTCATCTACTTTAACAATTAGGTCACACATCCTTGAATCTTTTGAGTGATTGAGGGAGTTGATATTTGGGGGATTTTTATTTGGGTGCTGTTGGTGCCACCCTTTCCAGAAGGCCTCACTCCTGACTCCCATCTCTTGGGACTGACCCAGGGCTTCCTCAGGCTGCCTGCCTCGGGGATGGCTGCAAAGGTCAGGGCTTCGGCACCCTGAAGGAGCAGCCCTCACCCGGGGACTTGGGGTGTGAACTCTCCAGCTCCCTCATCCCTTGACCAAGATGATGCTAAAGTATGTATTTCAAACCGGCTCCCACAGTTCCCAGGGAAATTAAGCTCCAGGTGCCCCAGTGGTAACCTGCTTAATAACACACCCTTTACTGGATAACTTCCATTCTCTTTTCCACCTCATTTCCTGGAGCCTCGAGGGTTCCCTCCAAACAAGGTAGACTGACTAGAATGTCTTTCTCAGGGTCTGCTTTTTGGGAAATTCATCCTACAGTAAACACATCTGATATAGGATAGTGGTTGTTATTATCACTCTTATCATTATTTTGATAAAGATCAGTAAAATCAGTTCCTGCTTTGTGCGCTCCTTCCCCAGGGTTTGTGGGAGCCCAGCCAGAGATCTTTTAGGTCTGGTCAGGAAGGGGAAGGTCTGGCTATATATTTATCTCAAAGCAACCTCAAAGTGATTCATTCTCTCTCTCTCTCACTCAATTATATGCTTGAGCAGCTAAGCCAAAAATCGGTCCATCCAGAGCAATTAAAAGCTTCCTTTGCCAGACCTTGGGGATTTCTTTCTGATCAATGAGAAAAACACCCCAGCTGGAAAACAGCCGAAACCAAGAACAATTGTGTCTTAGCTGTTCAGATGAGCTAAAACACCATTCAAATGCACGTTTAAAAGATGCTTTTATTTTCCAATATGGAAAGGGGGTGATTTTATATAAACAACCAGAAAGTTCTCATTAGTTCTCCAACCCTTATTAGTTTTCCTCCAAACTGGAATTCACTTGTGGAAATTTGTATCTGGCTCCACTTATTGGCTCATAAGCCATGGTAAGATATTTATCATTATATTTATGATTAGTAATAAAATAATAGCAGCAGAAATCATGTAACTTGTAGTTACCATGTGTCGATCACTGTGCTAAGAGTATCACATTTTATCTCAGCTGACTCTATGATGTAATGAAGAGGTCACTGGTGTATCTATTTTATTGATGCAACTACTCAGGCCCAGTGAGGTTAAATAACTTGTCTGAGATCACACAACCCAGAGGTAGTAGAAAGGGGTTACAAACTCAGGCAGTCTGGCTTCAAAGCCTAGGTCTTTAACCATGAGAAAAGCAACCTGTTTTTCACACCAGAAGGGAAGAAGGGACTGACTGGTTTGGTTGACTTCATTGGCTAACGCTGGGCTCACCCTGACTTGCCTCCCCAAAAAGTTAAAACAAGGCGAGTTTTGATTCTCATGCCATTTATCCTTGCTGCTCTCTCTTGTGGAGAATTTGAAAAGTTTCATAAACTGCGTTTCTCCACGTCTCAGCTGTCTATGGCTGCAGAAGGGGCCACAGCCACAGTGATGGCAGACATTTCCTCGGTCTGCTGTGTACAGCTGCTGGTGAGGTCCTCTAACCCCTAGGAGACACCTTTGTGTGTCCACACATAAACCAGTGACCACTGGAGCACACTGCCATCCTAGGGAACAGTGATTACTTATCTAGAAACACAAGTGATGCAGAAAACATATGATGCTAGTCATGTGCTATTGTAGGCCATCCACTTTCAAGGTCTGGGGTGGGGAGGCCAGGACACTCTGCGGTGCCCTTGGAGCTGTGGAGTGGATGAAGAACAAGGAAGGTCTCCAAGGGACAGCTGAGGATGCTACAGGGAATAGAGTCATCCCAGGTCTACCCAGCCATTATTCACTGTGTGACTTTGGCCACATTGCCCCTGTGCTCTATTTCTTGTTCTGTGAAATGGATGAAGGGTTCAGAGGAGCCCCAGGGCCCCTCTTTACACTCAGAGATTCATGAGCAACACTTCATATGTGAAGTTTAGACACCCACCCCCATCCATTGCTCTATGCACTGTCTGCTCTCTCCACGTCCTTGGGATGATTTGCGCGGTTACGTATCTAGTTGAGGATCCGGCTGAACTGTAAGTTTGTGCAGTCAGTGAATAAGAACTTCATGTTTAGATTTGCACAGAGTAGGTCTAGCACAGTGGTTCCCAACCAGAGGCAATTTTTCCTCCCAGAGATATTTGGAAATAATCTGGAAATATTTTTGGTTGTCATGACTTGGGAGAGGGCGCTACTAGCATCATGAGCCAAGGATGCTGGTAAACATCCTGCAATGCACAGGATGGCTCCCCACGAGAATGAATGGTCTAGTCCATAATGTCAGTGGTGCTGAGGTTGAGAAACCCTGGTCTAGAGGAGGCTAGATGGATTCATGGGCTATAGGCAGCAGATATTGTATAGTCCTTGGTTCTCTCTCCTCTTCAATTTCGTTTCCCCCAACAATCAGGAAAAGACCACCAAAAAATTATGACTAACTCAAAACACAGTTATTTTTTTTTAAAAAGTAATACATGTACTCATTAAGAAGTTCAATGCAAGATGGTTCAAAAGGGCATACGATGAGTTTTGATCATCTTCCCCATAGGTAATCACCATTCACCTGTTTCTTGCGAGTCCTTCTAGATAAGAATTTCTCAGTCTCAGCACTAATGACATTTCAGACAAAAAATATCCTATGTTGTGGAGCTCTCCTGTGCATTATAGGATATTTAGCAGCATTCCAGGCCTCTACCCACTATATGCAAAAAATGTCTCCAGACATTGACAAATGTCCCTGGGGGCCCCTGGTTGAGAACTACCATTCTACAGATATCCTTTGAATATTCTTACATATATGTATTTATGAAAAAATGTCTTTTTCTTATGGTTCTTGACATATAGTAGATACTCTATAAATATTTATTGAAAGAATGGCTAACTGAGAATTAAGCAATTTAAATAAATCAAATCCTGTCTTAAATGTCCCAGGGGTACAAGTTACAATCTATCTTAATGCAAATGTAGGATATCAAATGATTTTTTCCCTTGATTTTCACTTTATCAGTTTTGCTTTAAGGAATACCAATTTGTTATGCTCCCAAACTCTCCTCAACTCATTACTAAAAACTTGGATGAGAGGGATGTGTGCCAGATGCTTCAGGGGCCCATTCTCAGAAGCAGCTGGGCTGCCCACAGTAAGGAGGATGAAGGTCCTCTCTGCACATCAGAGTCTCCTTCCCTTCTCTTGACTGAGGCTGGGAGATGATTGAGGGATGTACCTCACCAACATCCAGGGGCCCGTCCCACCCCAGCTGTCCTGTTCTGCCAACATCTGGCTTTCGTGACAAGCTGGGGCCTTGGATCTGGAAAGAGCGGCCTTCCTAAGAAGGTGGGGGCATTAGTCCAGTTTGGGTAATCAGTGCAAAGTCCATTTTGTGTAATTCTGGGCAGCCTGCCCAGTTTCTTCCTGGAGTGCAGCTGGGCCTGGGATGGTTTCTGGATTTTCCATGTTTCCTGGAGTGGAGTAGGTAGGGATCTGGGAGCTGGGCAGGTGACCTGTGCCCACAGCCATTAGGACTTGTTCAGGGTGGACACTCTGCCCAGTGCTTGCTTGCTTATCCCTTATTCTGGGGCCTGGGTGGGTGCAAATGGGAACATACAGGGAATGCACAGCAGGGGCAAAGAGGCAGGGCCTTGTGAACCTCCCCCCGCCCGCCCCCATGGAACAAGGCAGATTATGGTCATGAGTCATGGTGAGAGGTATGGGAGCTCAGCTGAGGCTGGGTTAGGGGGTCTCTCTTTGTAGTGGCTTAAGGATAACAGAACTTATTACACAGTGGCTCCAGGCTTCAAACACATGTCCCAAAAGAGAGAAACCTGGGGAACCTGCATGTCCCTGTCCAACTACAAGTTCCAGCCATGAAGACGAGGTCACCCTACGTGGTTATGCTGGACTCTACTAGTTAAGGTGGTCACAAAGGACCACCAGGTTTAAGGTGAAGAGACACAGACTTTACCTTTCAATGGGAGAAAGTCAAAGCCATGTTGTAAAAGAACACATGGGATGGGAAATACTGTTGTGATAGTTTTTGGAAAATGCCATCTGCCACAGGGCTATAATGGAATCTAATCTTGGAGAAAAAAATGAGAGCCAGGCTGCTCCATATGTAATCCAGGAGCCTTGGGGCTGCACTAGGTCCCACTGACTATTCCCTTTTAAGCTTCTCTCAACAGCTAGGACAAACCCAAGGTCAGGGGCAGGCTCAGGGGGTCCAGATGTATTTTTCATGTAAGCCTCTTCTTTCTTCCATTCCTCTTGTGCCTGCACTATGTCCCACTGATGTGATGGTTGAGGCAAAGTGAGAAGGGAATATTCAAGTGAGTTTGCTAAGTCTGTGCTTTTAAGCCAGAAACTTTTGCCTGTCTCGGAATCTCCTTCTCCCATTCTGAGATCCATCCCTTTTCCTCTTCTCCCTTCCTCATCATCAAATCTGTTATCAGCATTATCTCATATTCCTTCTTACAAGAGTGACTTTCATCCTTTCATTGACCTGGAAACCTCCACTCCTCTGAGATTGCTCTCATGTGGTCATCAGTAACCCCTAATCATCAAGCGCTTTCAGTTCTCATCTTGTTTGCATAGCCTCTCTGTGGCATTAATAATGACCTGCCTACCTTTTAGGAACTCTTTCTTTGGCACCCCATGTCTTATACCTGTCAGATTTGGCTCCTTCTTCCTTCCAGTGCACATCCTTGGTTCTCTTCTCTCACTGAACCACATAACTTCATCTATCCCCTATTAGCACTGACTACAGAATCTAGTCCCTTGTTTCCTACTTGTCTTATAAGCTCTGAATCTCACATTTCCAACTTCCCCCTATATTTCCCAACCTGGCTGATTCCTGACCATCTTGGATCTACTAGACCAAAGTTAAGCTCAGTGTCTACTTCCCATCTTGCTCTATCCTTTCCCTTGGCACTGAGCATTACCCTGTATTCTGTTAAGACAGAAACCTTAGAGCATCACCAATGTATCCTTCCACTGCCACATTTTAATTGTATGAAGTTCTAGCAAGTATATTGCCAGAATACCTTTTGAGCTCATTCATTCATCCATCCATTCTTTTAGTTAGCAAATATGTATTGGGCATGTACTATGCCCCAGGCACTTTTGTGGTGGCTAGAGATACAGCAGTAAGCCAAACAGGGGAGAAAGACAACAAGCAGACAAATAGGCAAATACAGAGTATAATAAATGATGGTTAAGTGCTGTGAGACAGTAGAAGCTAGGAGAGGAGGCAAGGTGGTTGTTTTATGTCAGGTACATAGGAAGAACCTTACTGATCAGGAAACAGTAGAGTCCAGAAGGTAATGAGGGTCAGCATGTGGTTATCGGGTCTTTCTTCTCCATCCCCATGGCCAGAGCACCTTATCTTCTCCCCCCAAACCATGGCAATCACCTTTGAAGTGGCAATGTCCTCTTTGCTTCCACTCTCATTGTTTCCTTTCCATCCCCTTTCAGTGGCTTCCTGTCTCCCACAGAATAAAGTCTAACTATGGCCTGGAAGGGGCTTTCCAATCGGGCAATAATGCTCTTTCCAGCTAAGTCTTACTGTGATGCGCAGAATGCTAAGATGGCCCCATGGTCTCCACCCTTCATTGTTGCCCACTGTGTAATCCCTTCACTCAAGTACTAGTAGAAACTGTGACTGGCTACTAGCCAATGGAATATAGCAAAGGTGGTGAGATGACACTCCCTTGATTAGGTTACATTATATAAGATTCTGTCTTAGCCAAATTTAATGAGAGAGAGTCTCCCGCTGGCCTCAAGAAAGCCAACACCGTGTTATGAACTGCCTGTGGAGAAGGCCACTGAGGTAGGCAGCCTCTGGAAACTGCAGGGGCCTCTGGGAGTCTAAGGCAGCTTCCAGCCTCCAGCGTGTGGGAAGCTGGGGCTCTCAGCCCTGGAGTCAAGGAAATGAACTCTGCCAGCCATCTGAATAAACCAGGAAGCAGATTTTCTCCTCATTAAGCCTCAGATAGGATCACAGACCCAGCCGGCATCGTTTGCACCTACTGAGCTGAGAACCAAACAGAGCTGTGCTCCATCCCGGCCCACAGAAACTGTGAGATAATTAATGTGTACTGTTTGAAGCCTCTGAGTTTGTGGTTGTTTGTTACACAGCAGTAGAAAACCAATACACCTGCCCTTCATATCCTGTACAAGTCCTCAGGCCATCCAGACTCCAAACAAGTTTTTTTTATGCCTTGCCATGAACATAAATTCTGTACACAAATTCTCTAACCCTATACTTTCTCTCTGGTAAAATCATGTTTGTCCTTTAAAACCCCATTTCAATGTACCCTCTTCTCCACACTTCAGTTATAAACTGGCCCTTCTTCCCATTCCCTGGGCCTATAGTCCTTGGTTCTTATCTCTGTCCACACTCGTGCTCTAGCTGGTATTTGCCTGCATGCCTTTCTTCTTATTCGTCTGTCCATCTCAGGGTCTAGCTCAGTACCTGGCTTCCAGCCAGGGTTCCTCAATGTGGGAGGGAGGGTCCTGGATAGAGTTCATACTACCCACAAACTCCCTAAAATTGCTTGGAGAATGCTGTAAGCAGCCCCAGGCTCCACCCAGGGATGAAGTTGGTCCAGGCTGGAGAGAGAGAAAGGAGGGAGGGGACAGAGCAGAGGTGCAGGGAGGCCCACATGTTTAAAAAGAAGAAAGAAAGGAAGAGTCTTGGAGACAAAGAGGGCAGCGTGGCAGTCGAGGCAGGCTAATTCTGTGTTGAAGGAGGGACAACGTTTCTTCTTGTAACTGTGCCAGGTGCTAAGGTAGCTGTTCCCCACTGCTGGCTCCCTTGGGCTCTCGAGGACTGCCTTTGGCAGTTCCAGTGTATTTTTAGCCTTCCAATAAGTGGAACAAAGTGCTCTGAAAGGCAGTGCTGAGCTCTTGGCTCTTGGCTCCGGGCAATGCTCAGGAGCTTTCTGAGAAAGTACAGGACTCCCTCTTCAGCTGCAATCAGGATATGGGTCTAGTTCCCTCGCCTCTCTCTGAGGCTCTCTCCACAAGAGCTTGGAAGGCCATCTTCCACAAGGGCTGGGGAGAGGAACATCCTTGCAGCTGGAGGGGGAGGGGATATGTACCCAGGTGATTTAGGGGAGAGTGAGTGGACTGGCTTTCATTAGGAGGGACCCTGCACAATACCAGATGCTTGCCTCCTCTAGTACTCATTCTGGGGGAGTAAATGATTTGTCCTGGGATTACCTGGGGTTAGGTGAGCAGGGCAGGGAGCTCTAGGACAGCCAGAAATGACAACCTCTAAAGGCTGCAGTGAGGGGAGGTGCAGGGAAGGGTGTCTGGAAGCCACTTCCTGATGACTCAGGTGATGATCTGTTAAGGTCAACCTTGAGCATTGATCTGCCAAATATTTGCTTGGATCACTGACCCAGCGGTCTTCCCGCCTTCATCACTCTCTGCTTATTCTTGGGCCTGCCAGAACTGGGCAGCCCTACCCCCTTGACCCTGGAGTGGTCAGCACTGTTTTGCAAAGAGGCTGGCACAGTTCCCTCCTGGGAATGTGGGCTACAGGTGATGATGGATAGGCTGGGGGTTGGGCCTGGCATTCACACAGAGCCTTTATTTGAAGTGGCTACCTCAGCAAAGCCACTGACGTGGTCAAGGTTCAGGATAGCTGTCCACCTAGAACCAGGCTCCACAAGGCCAGGCCACCAGGGCCTTCTCCCTACTATGGCCATCTCCTCACTGCACCCAGGAAGGACAGCAACTCACTTCTCAAAGCAGACAGAAGGAGGCTGATAGCAAGATTGGCCTGGGCCTGGGAAGAAGGAAAGAACTAATCTCTGTCTGTCTGTCTGTCTGTGTGTCTGCTGTCTGTCTGTCTGTCTCTTTCATACACACACACTCTCCTCCAACGTGATAAGTTCTGCATAGGCCCCACCCCCTGAATCCTTGTGACTGTGTGAGTTACTCTTGTTCTATTTTATTGAATTATAAACCAGGATTTGGAAAAATCAAACAACTTGTCCAAGCTCACACAGTCAGTGAGGAGGAAAGCTGGATGTCAAATCTGTGGCCAAGAAGGGAAGAGAAAGAGAAAAGATCTTATACCTGTTCTCTGAGACTCTAGAACATGGGGTAGGGTGAAAGGCTGGTAAAGGGCAGAGCTGGATGCCTGCGCTGGCCTACAGACTTCCGAAGATCACCTTGGAGAGAAAATTAAACTTTTGTTTTTTTTGTTTTATGTCACTGGAAGACAAACTGATAATAAATAATATACTTATGGCTTCAGCCATACTCTCTGCCTTTGCCTGTGCTGTCCTCTCAGGCTGGAGTCTTACCTCTGGCCAGGGCAGTCTTTATTTATCCTTCAGGGTTCAGCTAAAAGGCTACTTCCTCCGCAATGTCTTACCCAATCCCCATGTCCCCAGAAGCTATGCATTCTTTTCCTTTTAAGTCTCTAGTCTCTTAATTTACTTCTTGTACTATATTCATCATGTTCTGATTGGTGCATTATAAACTTTCACTGTGTATCTTTCTACCTTACTCCTTAGATTGGAAAATAAAGTTTTTGTTTTGGCCTAAGGGGAATAGGGTGTTATAAACCAGCTTTCAAGAAAAAGTACTCTGATTTGTAGCACTTCCAATTCCCATGGTGTAAATGCTCTCACTATGACTAATTGCAAGCTATGATGGTTTAACAACAGGCTCACAAAATTTCTGAATATTTAACAGTTGGTTCTTGTGAATGAGTATTCATAGGTTCCAGCTTACCATTGCTTAAGGGTCTGCCCACTGCTTACCTTAAGGTTCACTCTTCATAGATACACCTTGGGCTGGCTCCATAGAATCCTTGCTTAAATGGACTATTTGATTCAACTTTTTTTTTTCCCCCCTGGAGCCCCTACTTTTTTACTAGAAGAATTTAGAATGGATCTCTGGGGAAGATCATTTGTGAACATGGTGACAGTCCTTCTCTCCTCCCTATATCCATTCCCCTTTGCAATGTGACTTTGTAGCTTCTCCCATCAAAACCTGGGGCCAATTTTTCAATCCTTGAAACACAAGCCTTGGCCTTGTGACTTGACTTAGCTATTGGATTATGGCAGAGGTGACTTTATGACCATTCTAAGCCTTGGCTTCAAGAGGCATTGAGTACTTCTGCTCTTGTCTTGGGACCCTGCCAGATGTATAAAGTCCAGGCTACCCTGCTGAGAATAAGAGGCCACAGGGAGCAGAGGCACACCATCTCAAGAGAACATACATATTCAACATCACCCTCCTCAGCTGAGCCCATCCTTGATTAGCCAGGTCTAGCACACTCAGCAGTTGGTCAGAGATGTGGGAATGAGCCCAGCTGGGATCAAAAGACTCACCCAGTTGAGCCCAGCTCAAATCTCTAACCTGTGGAATCTTGAGCTAAGTAATGGTGGTGTTTTTAAACCAATAAAGTTTTGGAGTAGTTTGTTATGCAGCAAAAGCTAACCAATAGAATACCATCCTTGCATTCAAAAGTAGCTTAGCTTTTGATGGGATTGTCCATCTCTGAGTGAGGTAGAAATAGCCTTCTGCACACTGCAGATCCTTAGCTATGAGCAAGAGCTCCAGGGATCAGCACTGCTGGCCAACACACCAGTTCTGGCAGAGAATTAATCCTCCGCTAAACTTATTCTATAGGAACCAAAAGATGTGGACTCACTGGCTCCGTGATAGAAGAATTGAACAAGAGACCAGGATAGACCCAAGTTAAGATGAGCTTTCCCCTCCTTTGACATTGTTTGTCACATGATGCCACAAGGCTGGGACTGAGCAGTGAAGATAATTGCCTTTTGGGGGAAATGTTCTATCAGAAACAGGAAAACTCATGAATTTCTCTTTACTGTCCTGTAGAATAATTTTGTGTGTGTGTGCGGGGGAGGGGGGGGAAGGGTCCTAACATACTTAGGATGGGGAAAAGAGCTGTATCTTAAACCAAACTTAATAAATACCTACTTTCAGTTCAAGAGTAAAATCTTGCCTTAATTTGTGAAGGAGTGTGTAAAAAACCCAACTCAAGTCATTCTGCCCTCTAAATTTGAACCATTGAAACTGCGGTAGCAAAGGGGCATTCTAGGAAGGAGAGAGGAAGCAGGCCAGGAAACAGATTTGCAGCTGCATGTGGTGGTGGTGTGTGGTTTTCCTCTAAGCAGCTGTGTGACCTTGGACAGGTCACCCAGCCCCTCTGGGCTTGCAAATAACAAGAAAGACTGGAGAGCTCCACAGTCCTATCATGATGTAGTCTTTTCATAGGTCAAACAGAAACACCAGGGAGAGCCAGAGAGGCTGCTGAGAGCTGATGTTCCCTCTGCCACGGGGGGTGCATACTGATCCCCTTCCATTCACACACAATATACTCATTGTGCTGACATGACACAGAGGTGGCACCACACTCTGGTGCTTCCCAGTTTGTATTTGGCCTTGGAATGCTGTCGGAACATACATAGTCAACATCACCCCCTTTCTCTGCCCACATTGTCTCAGAGGTCAGCAGCCTTGAACCTGACTAGATAGGTGGGAAAATGTCAATTGTGCTTGGGGGTTAATTGGGGGTTAATTAATGAGTAACAGTGTCTCATTGACAAGTTGTGTGACCCTGGGCAGGTTCCTCTACCTTCCTACTCTTCCATTTTTCCCTTTAAAATATGATGTCATGTGAAACTTTACAATGTTGAATCACAATAAATATTGAATGAAAACATCTGTAGTGATGATACATGTTTTATTGCATAGAACATACAGAGAAGTTGATTTTTTTCTATTCACTTAATAGAAAATTATGTTAACCAAAGGTCTAATTTGGCCTCGAACAGCCACACTACATACTCAGACCCCCTGGGAAGTTCTCATTTTCAGTTTCAGGACTTTGACTTTATTCGGTTATTTGTGAACACCTGGGACACATTTCTTTTTTCGCCATAGTAATTTTTTTCTGGGTTTTCTGGGGACACCATTGATTCTTACCTCAGAGGGTTGTTTAAAGGATTACATAAAATAATTAACTCCAAGCATGGAGCTTAGTGCCTAGACCAGTAGATGCTTCATCAACAGCTGCTGCTGTTATATTTTTTTCAAAAAATTTCCCCAGCTATATTGAAATATAATAAACAATTAGTCGTTTGTATTTACATTGTACAATTCAATGTGTTTTTTCAATTATAGTGGCATACAATAATATATTAGTTTCAGTTGTACAGCATAGTGATTAGAGAACCACATAACTCACAAAGTGATCACCCCATTAAATCTAGTAACTCTCTTCATCTTACATATTTATTACAATGTTGTTAACTATTTTCCTTATGCTGTACTTTATATCTCCATGTCTATTTCGTAACTATCCATTTGTACTTCTTAATCTCATTGCCTGTTTTTTGCCAGTCCTCCAACCCCTTTCCTATCTAGTAGCTCTTAAAATATTCTCTGTATCTATGAGTTTATTTCTGATTTTTTTTTTGTTATTGTTGATGATTTTGTTCTTTAGATTCCACATGTACATAAAATCATGCAATATTCATCTTTCTCTATCTGACCCATTTCATTCGGTGCAATACCCTCTAGGTCCATCAAGGCATTATCTTTTTCCATCCCCGTCCTTTTAGTCTGTGTGTGTCTGTTAATCTGAAGTGAATCTCTTGTAGGCAGCATATGTAGGGGTCTTGTTTTCTTATCAATGCAGCCACTCTATCTTTTGGTTGGGACACTTAATTCTTTTCCACTTGAGGTACTTGTTGATAGGAATGTAGTTATTATCATTCTTTATTCATGTTTTTGATACATGTTTTTTTTTCTTAAAGACGTCCCTCCAACATTTCCTGTAATACTGGCTTGGTGTTGATAAATTCCTTTAGCTTATTTATGGAATCTCTTTATCTGTCCTTCAACTCTAAATGATAGCTTTGCTGAATAAAGTATTCTTGGTTGTAGATCCTGGGTTTGCATCACATTGAATATTTTTTGCCAACTCCTTCTGTCCTGCATAGTTTCTTTTGAGAAATCAGCTGCCAGGCTTACGGGTGCTCCCTTGTAGGTAACTAACTGCTTTTCTCTTGCTGCTTTTAAGATTCTCTCTTTGTCTTTAACCTTTGGAATTTTAATTATGATGTGTCTTGGTGTGGGCCTTTTTGGGTTCCTGGTTTTTAGAACTCTCTAAGCTTCCTGGGGTTGTGTGTCTATTTCTTTCACCAGGTGAGGGAAGTTTTCCATCATTATTTCTTCAAATAGCTCTTCAACCTCTTATTTTCCTTCAGGTCCCCCTATGACATGGATATTTTTACATTTAATTGTGTCCCATAGGTTTCTTAAATTATCGTTAGAGTCTTGGCTTCTTTTTTCCTGTGTTCTGATTGAGTGTCCTTGGTTTTCCCATCCTCTATATCGGTGGTTTGATCCTGTTCTTTATCCACTCTGTTTATTCTATATAATACACTATTCATCTCACATGTGTTCTTCATTTTCTGACTGGTTCCCTCTTATAATTTCCATTTCCATTTTCATGTTTTTAAAAATCTCTTCGTTAAAGTTTTCACTGAGTTCATTCACTCTTTAAGTTCATTGAGCTTCTTTATAACCAATGTTTTAAACTCCGCATCTGGTAGATTGCTTGACTCCATTATTTCTGGACCTCTGTTCTGTTCTCTGTTTCTTTGTCTTCTCATTTTGGCTGTATTTCTGTGTCTGTTTCTGTGTACTGAAAAAGCTCATAAGTTTCCTGGTCTTATTAGCATGTCTTTGTGTAGTAGGTGTCCAATGGCCCAGTCTTGAGAGGGGTTCGGCCACAGGCCAAGTTTAGTCTGTGCCCCTCTGGGGCCACCTGTTAAAAATCAGCAAGCAATCTACAGATACTGTGCTCATAGTTGCCTCAAGAGGCCACTCCTGAAACTGTGGTCAGCTGCCACCAGTATGAGTCTTGGAATTGGCTCAGCAAGGAGCACCAGACTTGCAGAGGACACAATTGGATGTAGCTTGAGTAGAGCCATGAGTTGGGGGAGGAGGAGTTTCAGGAAATCCTCTTGGTGGAACGACTTCTGTTATCCAGTTTGATGATGTCTCAGCTATGATGGTGCTGCATCTACACACTGGGAGTGGGTAGGGCTTAACAGAGAAACAATAGATACTGCCAGCACTTCTGCCTGGGAGAGAGTCTCACTTCCAGCCTTGAGTCTGACAACTCAGTGTTCCCCTGTAAGTCCTTTGTGTCCCCTGAGCAGCCAACCTGGTGCTGGTGCTTAGAGCAAGCAAGTCTGTCACCGCGAAAGTCCACTCGCAGACGGCTCCTTTAAGATGTGTCTGCAGCTGCTGGCTGCCACTGCCATAACCTCTGCCCCACTCAGCTGCTCAGAACTGGGCATCCTCGCGACTTTGCCCCCTCCTAACTTCTACCTTTGCAGGTTGATTATTTTTCTCTCTAGTTGTAGTGCTTCTGTTTATCTAGATCTCAGGCAACTTTGCTTGCTGTTTGCTCTGTGTTTCTGTCACAACTTTGATGTGGTAGCAAGAGGGATGAACAAAGCCTCTATCATCTATGCCATTCCAGCCCTCCCCTCCCCCATTGTTCTTATTTCTTCAGAATGCTGGCTGTCTGCTCCTGCTAACCAGGAGTTATATTCCAGCTCTGGCTGGCAGAGCCACTCAAGAAACATTGTGCAGGGAATGTCAAATGTTGACAATCCATTCATGCTGGCTCCTCAGACTGCAAGTCTAGTAACCCAGGTGCTATCTAAGTTCATTCTCTCATTCTTTCTGATGGGGACAGAGTGACAGGGCCTTTTTCCTCATTGTTTACCCCCTCCATTGCTATATGGGTCAGAAGAGACTTAAAGATGTCAGCTGAGAACACCCTGCCCTCAGATAGGCATAAAAGACCTTTTCATCCCCATCCTAAAGCTGAGGCAGTGAAACCTTTCCTATTTGTCATCAATCTATCCCTCATTCTTTCCTGCTTTGCTCTGTGTTCAGGGGCCTGGACCCATGGACTACATTTCCCAGGCTCCCTTGCACTATGATTTCCTATAGGTTCAGCCAGTGAAAGACTCTGGTGGAAGATTGGTGCCTAGGAGGAAGGGAGAAGCCAGTCTTGATAATACTCTCTCTTCTGTCATTTCTCCAGCCCTAGGCAAGTAGCAGTTTCTTGATGCTTCTGATCTCTGGGTTGCTTCACCCTCCCCAATTAGGTTTTCAACTCCTCTTTCAACTTCGTAACTCCTTTCTTGTATTAATTCATTATTGAGCCACTTGGCCTGGGCTCTGTTTTCCTAATAGAACCCTGACTGCTGCAGTTACCATGGTAGACATCTTGCAGACAGTGGCCCCGGGTCACCCCTCAGGCCAACTTAGAAGAAGCAGGCATGTAGGATCATCTTGCTGGGTGCGTCCCCTTGGCCTCACCAACTACTGATCCTGTGGGGAGGAACATGGCTTAGAAGATCTAGAGTGGGACTCTGCTGGGCTTGACTCCCAGGGTCAAAGGGTAGCACTACTGCAAGGTGCCCTAGGAGTTACCCTCTTCTTGGTGGGCCTACTCCTTACTCCTTAAACCATCTGGGGCTCATTGTCCTCTTCCAAGCGATGCCAGGTTCAGGTCATTTCAAGCCGATTTTCTGTCCTCACCTATCCTGTGATGTAATGGACAAGGTATTTCTCTAAATAAGCAAATAAGTCTCTGCTGTGGCAACCCCTTTGGAAGGTTACCTTGCACAGAAGGAAATCTTAGCCTGCCCTGAGTGGGTCCCCTGCCTCAGTGCTCAAAAGCTCAGGCCCATGGCTTGCACATGTGACTCTGTCCCTATACCTGCAGGTACAGTGCCTATCACTCTCTTCCTGTTCGAGACCCCCTTGGGGACGTCAGCTTCCAGGTGTCCCCTCCTGTCCAGGGCCCTTTGCTGCTCAATAGGTCAGCCAGAAAACATGTGGGCAGATGTTTTTGGCAAACCGCTCAGCTGTAGTTAAACTGTGGCAGTGGGAGAAGGTGAATATACTGTTCACCCTCTTTCCCCTGAGCCACCCATGTTATATGCTGGAGCAAGTAACATATATATTTATAGTAGCAGTGACTGTGGGAACCCAGGGAATAAATAGTGGTGGCTGAAACTCGAGGTACACTTCATCCTCAGAATTAAATTCTTTTCCAGCTGCCTCTACAGTCAGGATGCTCAGACTGTAGCATGAGCTACCAACCCTGGTGACATACTGTGGTGGGTATTTAGAGTTGAGAAGCCTCTTCTGTTACAGACCCACAGAGGAGCAGGAGCTTGGCCCAAGCGTTCTAACTCCAAGGGGCTTTCTGTGGGATTCAGGTGGGTCTGGCCTCACAGACTGCCTGCATGCAAGTGTAGACGCAGCATCGTGCAGCTGCTCCTTTGAGTGTGGGGCTGTTATGAGGGTGCGGGCTCTGAGGGAGCTTCTGGACAGCCTTTCTGGATGTGAGCTCTTGGTACTGATGGATGGCTGGGAGTGCAAGGGTAGGGTAGGGCCTCCAGCCTCCATCTTAGGGGTGAGCTCCAGAGAGCTCTTTCTCAGATTACAGAGGGAAGTGCTCTCTGTGTAAGAGTGAAAAATTCTCCAGTAAATTAGTCACTAGGGCAAGACAGGGAGTAGTGATATCTTCAAGTGCCAGCTCCCAAGAGGAAAAAAAATAAAAAGCAAATAACATCACCGCCAGGATGCAGATAACAGAACTGGCTACCAGGCCCTGTTTGCTATAAGATTTAAGAGTCCCCTAGAAACGACATTTTTGCACTAGACGATAACAGCCAACTTCTGCTTCTATAATCTGCTTAATGTATAACTAGGGTGTATAGTTCTAGGAGATGTCCTGTGCAAAGATATACTAATGGCTAACTTCTGCTTCTGCAAACCTGCTTGCTTGTTTGATGTGGTTTTAGGCTTTATAAGCTACCTCCTCTGAAAGCTCGGAGCTGCTTCTCTAGTGGGGAGAGTCAGTTGCCGGCAAGCTAATAAAGGTTCATAATTAATCTCAATTGGCTCTGTGGGTCTCAGATTTGAACACACCACAACATCTGGAGCCCACCCCTGAGATGGCACAAGTGACACATGCTCTGGGGCTGAAAGTGAAGGAATCCCCATTCCTGGGAGGTGTTACTGGGGGCTGCCTGGAGGAGGCCAGAGAAATACTTGTGTAATGATTATGCCAAGAAAAACTTGTGAAGTTCCATTTTAAAAGTGAAACAGAATTAGCCTGTATATGTATATAATGGCTGTATATGTGTATGTGATATGAATGTATGTGTGATGTGTGTGTGAGTGTGTGTGTGGTGAAAAATGTCCAGACCATGTCATGTTATTGGCTCCGATGGTGACAAGCCATCTCTGCTGGCCACTCCTCCCTCCTGTCACCATCTTTCCCTCCAACTTTTTTCCTGCTAAGGCTTTGCCTGGACCCTGCTACTGGTTTAGTGTTGTCTTAAGATTATCTGTCTTTCCCATTAATAAAAATGTGGATATTCCTTGAGAAAATTTTGAAAAACATAGAAAAGCACAAAAAAAGAAAATGAAAATCGCCCTTAGTTCCAACACTCAGAGTCCTGGCTATGAGTTAAGATAATGTTCCTGTCTGGGCTACAATGACTGGGACTTGGAGGGGCAAAAGAGGAAGGAGACAAGCACCATCTTCCCCCCAGGACCTTTGATTCCTGACACCACACTGGCCAAGTCTTTGAAACTTCAAGTCTCCTAAATTGTCTTCTTTTGTTATTGAATTCTTTGTGGTTCAAAAAGTCCCTGAGGCGACTAGTTTGGTGTGAGCTGTGAAGACAGATCCATTGAACTGGGTTTAAATCAGGACTTCACTGACCCAAAAGTTGCTTCATTATGTCTGGGTCAGTCACTTCTCTAAGTCTGTTTCCTCATCTCTAAAATGGAGTAAAAATAGCTATCTCAAAGGGTAGTTTTCAGTTAGAAATCTCTTCCCCTGCCCCTTCCTCTTTCTTCTGGTGGTGTCCCTGGTAGTGGTTGTATATTCACTGTGCCTCAGCGCCAGCTGGGTGGCCCTGAACCATGAGATCTGGTTACTCCACCTTCTCCCTCTGTCCCTTCCTGTCCTAACCCTAGTGGTGACAGCAGTGATTTCCTGTTCTTACTAAACTCTAGGTCACCATTCCATCCTTTTTAGCCCCTCAGAAAGCTGGAACACAAATTCCCTGTATTAAATTCCACTAGTTAAAAGACCTCTCGTGGTTTTAGTTTTGCACTGGAAACCCAACTGATACAGACAGGACATGCAGGGCAGTGTCCGGTGCATAGAGTATGCTCAAGTTGTGGCACTTAGGTCTGTGGCTATGGCCCCTCATGGGCTTGTGACAACCTTACTGGTTAATCCCTCCCCCAAGTGAAGAGGTCAGGAGCTGTGCCTTCCCTCTCCACTTGATCAAAGCCCTAATGAGGCCCATTTAGCTTTTTACATAGCATGGCCCAGTGGTAAAAGAATGGGCTCTAAAGTAAGACAGCCTTGGGTTTGAATCTCAGATTCACCATTACTAGTTGGGTGGCCTTGAGCAGATCACTTTGACTCAGATGCGTTCTCTAAAACCAGGGGATAAGAATAGCAATTGATAGAGATGATATATATAAAGTGCTTGATGGGGAGGAACTATCATGTTTAACTAGTGTGACTAATATTATCACCCCAGTCCATTCTTTCAAGAATTTGGGATCTTTTCATGTAGATTTGGGTCAATGGACATAAAAATGGCTCATCCATGTTCCTTACAGTACCATCTCTTGATATGAAGAGCTTAAATGTTGCTGGGAAAGTGGTGGAAAAATTTGCGCAGGGGCCAAGAATCATTGTGGGAAGAAAAGGATAAAGATTCAGGACCTTCCCTTTTGATGTTGGCCTCGAGTATCTTGAGTGGGTTTAGGTAGTCACCAAAAGAATGAGGACCTTGCTATGATGGAGGGCTATGCTGGTGGAATCTTGAGTATGCAGAGCCAAGGTCTAGATCATCACAGCAGGATGGCCAGCTTGGTACATACCTGTATGACTGAAGACAGATGCACAGCAGTGACAACTGTAAATGCTCATCTGCTTCTTCACAAGTCACTTAGAAGTCGTTCTTAGAATTCTCCTTCTACCTTCTCTTCTCCTCTCTTGACCAATATACGTTTCTACCTGAAATGCCATTTCATTTCTTGTCTGTCCAGCAAACTTCTACACATTCTTCAAGACCCAGTTGAGCTATCACCATTGGGGACCTTTGGTGACATCCTCAGGCAGAATTAAATATATCATTCTTTGTGCTCTCAGAGCTGGTACAATCTTCTTTTGTGGCACTTTGCACATCCTCCTTCGTGTTTGCATTATAGTTTGTACATCCTCCTATTATGGCACCTATTATATCCCTACAGTAATAGTAATAGCAATAATGATAATTGGTAACTGTTGGGAGCTTTACCTTCACGCCAGGCACTGTCAAGTGCCTTAGGTACATTACCTCATTAAATCCTCATCCTTTCCCTCTGAGGTGTCCTGATCACACAGATAAAGAGAGACAGACCCTTGCTCAAACCCATAGCTACCTGGTTCTGGAATCTGTGCTCTTAACGGCCGCTGTGTTGCTTGTGAACCCCCCAGTGGTGAAACGGAGACTGGCTTATACTCACCTTTGAGTATCTAGTAGCTGGCAGGGTGCCTGTCATCAAGTAGGGACTCAATGAACTCCAGAAGAAATTAAAACAAAACAAAACAAAATAAAAACATTCTGTTGTGCTGATGTACCAAGATTTATTAAATTATTTCCCTTAGGTCGCTGTGAATATTTCCGGACGCATCTCTCTTCGTTGGTCTAGATTATTTTCTTTGGGTCAGCTCCTGGGAACTGAATGTCTGAACCGCGGGATGTGGCGCTTCTTCGCGCTGCCACGTCATCTTCCACCTCTCTGCGCCGCCAGCTGCGCAGGGGCGGATCCAGTTCTCGGCAGTCCCGGAGGCCTCCTCTCACCTTGACGTGGCGCTAGTGCCGCGCGCGTCGCAGGCCTCCGACTCTGGCTTTGGCCCGCACCCGGAGGAAGCCGGAGAAGCTGCGTTGCCATTCGCGGTGCGCTCGCTGCACCGCCGCACTCCTCCCGGCTGCTTCCAGCTGCGCCCCGCTCCCTCCCTGCGGCCTCGCTGGCAGCCAGATTCAGCCTGGGGGAGGGGAGCAGCCCCACAGGCATCCTCGTCTGACCATTCCACTGCCTGCAGCTTCCTTATTTGTAGGAACAGGAGGCGGGGAGAGAGAAGTGTGGATGAAGGCAGCTTTGGGAAGATGTAGGGCACAGGGAGGCAGGGAGATGGGGGAAAGGATGGCCCAGAGTGTGAGACTGTGGGTGAGTTAAGCCTTCGGTCCCCCTTTTCATCGCTGCAAGGCTAAGGCAGCAGTTGCCCTGATTTCTGAAGATCTTCCCTCTCAATCCTTGGCTGACAGAGAAAGGCAAATTCTCGCTCTAGAGTAGGGCTGGAGTTCTGGGGGTGGAGAGTGCGCGAAGGGGACAAGCAGGCGGGGCCCCTCACCCTCCCAACGTGGACCCCCTCCTCTGCTGGCCTCTCCTTTTTCATCTGTTTTCACATCTTCTGGCATTTTCACTCCACCAACAAATAGGAGGCCAGAGATATCTGATATGGGTCAGGGACGCCCAGGTAAGACCCGAGGGAAACCCAGTTTGACTCTGACACTTAACAGTTGAGACCAATCTATTTGTATGTTTGGGTTGTCAGATAAAATCCAGGATGCCCAGTTCAATTCGAATTTCAGATAGTCAATGAATAATATTTTTTTGTATAGGTATGCCCATGCAATATTTAATATAAGTATGCCCTAAATATGACATGGGACATGCTTATACACTAAAAAAAAATATTCACTGTTAATCTGAAATTCAAATTGAAATAGGCATCCTGTGTTTTAATTTGTTAAATCTGGCAACCCTAGTGTATTTCCCTTCTCCTCCTGAATTTTAAACTCACCGAATTCTCCACCCCCACCCCAACCAGCTTTCCTCTTTTACTTTCTTGGTGGAGATTTGGCTTCTCCTAGACCCATTTTTTTTTTTTTTTAATATCTCTCCTTTCCTGGGTTTTATTTAGTTAGCAAAATCACCCTGGGTCTCAATTTCAAAGTCTTTGATGTTCTTACCAGAGACTGGAGTTGAGGCTGCATAAGCTTTTAGGAAGGTTTCTTCAGGACACTGAAAGGAAATTAAACCTCGGAAAATATGCTTGACTTTTTTTTTTTCTTCTTTCGAAAAAGAAAGTTTGTGGGTCAGGCTCCTTTATGGTCACAGGAGCACGAACAGTGGAGTTGAGGCCAAAAACCTCATTTCTCAGGCGGCTACCAGCTGCAGCCCCAGCCAGTGAGTGATTTATCTCCAGCTGCACTGGCAGCTTTCTCAGGGTTTTCATCCTCAGCTTAACTTGTTCAGGGAGGCCCTGAACTTAGAGGCTGAAAAGGATCTGAGAAATCAGCTAGACCAGGGCTTCCCAAATGATACTGTTTGCATGAATCCCCTAGGGGGCTTTTAGGAGTCCTAGCCTCCAGGCTCGTTAACTCAGGATCCCTAGAGGTGGGGCCCAGGCATCATGGCTTTTTAAAAGGAACTCCCCAGATGATTCTAGTTTGAGACCCAGTGAACAAGAGCAATGCTTTTCAATGACTGATGGGAGCCGATGGGTAAATACCTCAGCTCCTTCTCCTTGGTTGGGATAACTTGGAGGCATGTGGCCCTCTTCTGCTGGCCATCTCTATCCTTGGTTGCCCAGTTGCTCACAGCAATAATTGGCTCAATAAAATGCCCTGTACTGGCTCCCTTCACTTTCTGGAAAGTGACAGGATGCTTTGGTTGCAAGCAACAGAAACCGGATTTGGGCTCTGGCTTCTTTTCCCTTCAATCACTGCATCTGCTCTCCTCTGTAGATCAACTTTGTTTTTGGCTGATTTCCCTCATATTCCAAGCCTGCACCCTCTCTAGATTGTATCTGTGTTCCAGAATTCCCAGCTTCAAGCTAACTGATCACCTCTGCACCACTCCTGTAGCATTCCATGGGAATTCCTCTAGCTAAATGACTTCAGTCTGGGTTATTTGTACCAGTCACTATGCAAGGGGATAGGACCTACTGAAATTGTTATGTAACAGTCAAGCCCCACCCTGGGTCTGGGCCAGAGTCAGACACATAATCTACATGGTTGCCATGTGGTAGGGGAAAGATATTTGGGAACAACTCGAAGTCTAAAGGAAGGGGCGGGGTGGGGTGGGAGGACAGAGAGGCTATAGGAGGTGATTCTATTCTTTTACAGCCATGTCCCCTGAGACTCTCAAACTGCCGTGCCTCCCCTGGCAAAGTGATTCTTTCTCCACTGCAGGCGGAGTTGTTGATTTGCTTGGCTGTGTCTAAGGGGGTGGAGATGGGGAGTGCTTCAGAATAGATCCTGCTCCCATTAGTCCTTCACCTAGGATGGTGGGTGCAGAAGAATGTAAAGTCCTAGTCACCTCTAGCTCTAGGCAACGAGACTCCAGTAACCTGAAGAAAGCCCTCCAAACAAGAGTATCAGGTGCACACTTGGGGAAGCAAAAGTACTTCAGAGTTGGGAGGGGCCAGGGACACAAGATGGTAAAAGATCTGAGGGATGGGGTGGAGTGTTGACATTGCTCACTCCAGGCTGCCATGGCCCATTCAGCTGAGGTCTACGCATGAGCTCTCACCCAAAAATAAGAGTCTCAAGCTCTGATCTGCAGGCCCAGTTCTACCCACAGGTGCATTTTGCTTAGTCCATACTGTGCTGATTCACCAGTGCCTTAAAGCTTCTGAATTAGTTGCCAACATTTAAACCTCAGACAATTTTACACAAAAAAATCCAGATCCGTAGGTCAGATTTGTTATCAGAGGCCCACATCTTCACATGGCCGCAATTGATGGATGCCACAGAGTCCGCCCAATTTGAGCAATTTTACCTGGCAGTCCTGATGCCCCAGTTCCCACCAGTCTCTATTGTCTCCCGAATGCATGCAGTTATTTCTCTAATAGGAGGGCTAAGAGGAAAAAGAAAAAAATTTTTTGTACCCACATCTCTAAAGTGGAGGAAAACACATGGCCCAAGGATGGTTAGTATTGATATGAGATGTGTCTGTGCTTGAAGAATACAGCCCAAGATGCCCTCAGGAAGCCTCTCTCTCAGTGTCTGCTGGGCCCACGGAAATCTGAATTTGCCCATCCTGCTATGAGCTTCATGCACCCACCACATCCAGCTGCTCCGCTTCCCCTCCCCCAATCCCACTTTGTTAAAAGCAGCTGTTTTTCTCCTTCCAACTCTCCAAGTGCTGATTTCATTTCTTTCCCGACAAAAGTTTGGAGCCAGGAGGGAAATGGTTTGGCAGGAAATCAACAGGCAGCGGGTGGAAGAAGACAGCGTGGAGAAAGCAGATGCTGTGTAGAGGTCTGGGATGAGCTCTCTGAATGAAGACTGGACCAAGGCTCTGAAGATCCCAAGAGACAAGAAGGCCCTGGGGTGTTGGCTTATGTGGAATTTTCTGGGTCTTCTCAAAGTCGCCCTCAACAACTTTAGTTGGGGCGGATCTCCAAGAGTTCATTTGCTTAATAATTTTTCTCTGGTATAGTTGGACAAAGGTTGAGACAAGCCGGAGTTAATAGAGGGGAGATGGCAGGGCCCACAGCAGATGAGTAAACACCTGTTCACTTGAGAGGTAAAGAGACGGAGAGGTAAAGTTAGGAGATGACCAAAGACTAGAGAGCTGGTCAGCAGGCAAACCAGGTTCAGGGCCGGTGGGCCCTGGGAAGGGTGGCCCAGGTTAGGAGAAGCGTAGTCCCAGCTCCTGGGGTCTCACATTGTCCTCACCACCACCTCAGACACAGCAGCCCCTTAGCTCTTCTCATCAGACTGCCCTTCCCTCTCAACCAACCCTCTCAAGCTGAGCCAACATCTTTAACTGAGTTCTGGAAAAATTCCTTTCTCCTTAACTGTGCCAAATAAGGGCTGAAACTTTTCAAAAGGAACACTTCACTGAGACACAGAGGAGAAAACCCCTGGTACAGAGAAATGGGTAAGTTTACAGACTGCAGACTTCTGAACCCAACTTGACCACACATCTGGTGGAATGTCCACTTGGGCATAGTAGAGGAGGTGTCTGTTCCTCGGAATTCCTTGACTCAGCTGGGCCTGGTGTGGGGGTCTGCTTCTATTCTGGTGAGGATCTCAGTCATCCCAATGAATTGGGATCTTTTGAATCATCCATTTTCCCTCCATGAATATAAATTAGGAAATTTCTCTCTTTGGCAATATATTTAGCAGGGAAGCTGAGGGGAGACGAGCTGCTGATACTGCTTTAGTCTCAGCTCTATTTTCTCAAATAGTTCAGTTTGGGGTCCGGATTGGCAAATTCCACTCATGGAAGCAGAATCCCTGAGGTTAATGAGGCTTCTCTCCTTGGAGCACAGCTCAGCTTCGCAATGCACATTACTCAGTCCCGCCTTCCTGTGCTTCCTCACAGTGCCGCAAAGTGCTCATATCAGTCAATAGCCTGCACTCCTCTCCATCCATAGCCACTGGAAGAGCTATGGGGAATGTGGTTTTCTCCTTTTTTCCATACTTCCAGGTTGTGGCCTTGGTCTGCATCCCTGGTCTGTATCCCTGCTGATCCACTGTGACCTAAGCTCTGTGAGCTATCATTTTTCAGACGCCCACTTTGTAGTCATCTATACTGAGGGTTTAAGAGGCTTCGTCTCCTGTCCTCTCACAGCACACTTCACAATGGCTACTCACCTACCCCATTTTAGGGATGAAGAGAATAAGCCATCTGAGGATGCAGTGCAGGATTTGAACTCAGCTCTGACTTTAGAGCCTCACCTCTTTACTACCTAGGATGCTATCATCAGAAAGCTGTAACCTGCAAGTGTCACAGGTACCAGCAAAACTTTTTTCTTTAGAGACCCATGCCATCAGAACCTACTCACTGCTGGGAAGTTATGGATGGTTAATGAGTTTTATTTCTCCTTATCTCCAGTTTTTATAGTACAGACAACAAAGTGGCCAGTTGGAGCTCTGGATTCACTGGTGAAACTGACCAGAGAGGGGGAGGGGAGGGGCATTGCTGGGGTCCTTCTGACTTAAGTCACCAGCCTTCACCCTGCCCTCTCCTCCTGCCACAGTGCTGGGAATTCCCACTATACAGTCACCCTTTAAAGGCCACCTGGATAATTATTTTCTTTTTCTAAATCTGAGCTTATTCAAAGAAAACTGACTTTGGTTTGGCATGTGAAAAAGGTCAGGACATTACATGGTTGGAAATGTTTATATGCTTGAGAAGACCTGAGAATTCTCTGAATGTGTAGTGTCCTTAGCCCCTTAATAGTGAGGCGTTTCACCCATTTTGTGGCATGAGCATTTTAACTGGTTAAGTCATTTGGAGGAATGGTGATAGATCAGCACCCACCCTCCCCCACTAACTGGGAGGGATTCGTTTTTACTTTTAAAATATGAAAACTGTAACATTCATTCTGAAATCTGCTAGTGCTCATCTCCTTTTCCTTTCATAAGCAATTGTTTAAAAGGTATTTTTATTTTAAGCTTAATTTTCCATATCTCTTGAAAAATTTTAAACCATAGAAAAACTAGAGGAATAATAACTATTAAGTTCACCAACAGTTAACACTTTTCAGCATTTGCTTTATCTTTTTCTCTGTATAGAAATATATACATTGGTTTAAAATATTAGTAATATTTCCTCCCTCCCTCCTTCCTTCCTTCTTTCTTTTCCTTCTTTGTTTTTTTTTTCTTCTGAAATATTTGAGAATAAGTTACAGACATCCTGACATTTTACCCAGGTATTTCTGCATGTCTTCTAAGAGCATGAATCTTATACATAAGAACAAAACCCATTATTACATCCAGTGAATTCAAGATAGATACAAATCTAGTGTCTCTAAACAACAGGCTCATATTCAAATTATGTCCATCATCCTTATCATATCCTTTTCATCTTTGATTCAGGACCCAACCATGCCCCATTACCTTCTGCTGCTGGGTCTCCTCAATCTCCTCTCACCTGGCTCCTTCTCCTAGCCTGTCTTTGTCTTTTTTGACACTAATGATTTAAAGAATTCAGGCCATTCATCTGGCAGAATGTCCCCCAATTTGGATTCAACCGATGACTTTTCCTCGTGAAGAATTCAGATTTGAATGTATATTTTTGGAGACAGGATTGATTTTAATTTTAATTTTATTTTGAATAGCTGATGTACTCACATGAAATAAAATCCAGAAAGTATAAAAAAATATACACTGAAGAGTCTCCCTCCTTTTTCTGTCCCCGGCAACCCAGTTTCTTTCCTGGGAGGCAAACCATTATCTCTCCTTCAGATGTAACACAAAGAAATGTCTAATGATGGCTCTAATGCTTCTTACTGGGTAGTTTAGTGTGTGTGTGTGTGTGTGTCTGATTGTGTTACTCACTTGCTTAGAAACCATGGAAGGCTATTTAAGAACCTCACATGACCATAAAATCTGATGCTCTTCCCTGAACCCCTCTCAAGCCATTGGCTCACTTCATTCTGTCTCCTGGATGGGACCCATCACAGTGGCCTTCCTTCCAGCTTCTACTTTCTGCCACAGACCCTTGCACATGCTGTTCCTTCTCTCTGGTACATTCCTGCTCCCCTTCACCTAACAAGCTTCTGTCAAGAAGCTTGTTTTTCTGCATGCCTCATTTACCAGCCCTTTGCTCCAGGAAGCCATTCCCAAATCCCAGGCAGACTTATGAAGGGAAGCAAAGTTTGTCACCCCAAAATATGCCTTTTGTGATATTATTTTACACTGGTTATTTTAAAGAAACAAAGCCTCAGAAAGAAAGTTAGGTCTTCCACCTAACTGCCTAAAAGAATTTAGTTAGAGGAGATATCATCATAGATAACTGTAGTTTAATATGAACTAGTGTGATAGACAGGGAAGAACCTAGCAAGACCCCTTAGATCAAAGTGTTCTCTGTGTCTCATTGTTAAAGATGGCCCAGCAAACATTTGTTTACCAAACATTTACTTTTCTATCTTCATGTGAATTATCTTTCTGCTCTTTGAAATCTCAAACCACAACTCTTCCACCC
Source organism: Rousettus aegyptiacus (assembly GCF_014176215.1). Lineage (NCBI taxonomy): Eukaryota > Metazoa > Chordata > Mammalia > Chiroptera > Pteropodidae > Rousettus > Rousettus aegyptiacus. The sequence continues at coordinate 34,528,508 of NW_023416287.1, read as the reverse complement.
TCCCTTCTCCTTAGCTCAAGAGCTAAGCCTCAACTGCCCAATATGTACTTGGGCCCCATAGGCCAGCAAGAAAAACCAAAAAGGGTTTATTTTTCCTTTTTCACAGTTACATCTCCCCTTTAGTCCCTCTCAGGACACGCTGTTCCCTCTTCGTGCTCCAGGAGGAACTGATTCTAATTTGGGTACCAGGTGCACTGCTTGGTATGTAACAGGTTTTCAGTAAATGTTTGTAGAAAGAATATGTCCTTGTGAATCCTTCATATCATGGCAGGAAGCACAGAGCTAGAGGTGGGCTGGGAGTGAAGGGACCCCCATGGCTGGTTGCTGGAAAAGTTTTTCTGAGATGATTGCGGCAACCCAGGGTGAAGATAAAGAAGCCAAATATCCCAATGGTGGATGGTGGTTGGCAATGGGACTAGCTGGATGTTGGTAAGTGAGTAATTGACTCCGGCTCATCCAGGAATGAAGCTTGTAGTTCCCAGGAGGAGCAAGCAAATTGTTAAGAGAACCAGACAGGCATCAGATAAAGAACCAGGGACCCAACAGAGTAGAGAGGCAGAACTGAGGGCCTGAGGCTGCCAGAGGCCTGGGGCTTGGACACGGCAGAGTGTTCTGGAGGATTATTAAATGGATTGTAAAGGCTCAGGAATCATGCAGGGTCCTGTCTCCCCCCTGCTCAGAAGCCATCGGAGACAACATGTGCCAGTCTCTCACAGAGGGGCAAGGCCAAGCCCTAGCAAGGTTAATAAGTCTCCCTCCAATGTTTGGAGCAGAAGGCATAGGGTATGACCTTTGATCCCTGAGTTCTACAGTGTCCCCCGGACTAGGAAGGGTTAAAGGAGTAACTGAACAATCTGTGCAGACGAAGCTTTCTCAGTTTTGGCCTGAAGCCAAAGGGAAAAGTAAAGTTCACAGACAGTATCCCCTTCTCCCACCCCACTTCTCTTTTGAAGAGAGGCAGGGTGGAGGCTAACACACTTTTAATGCTTTGTATGACTCCATGGAAAAATATGTTCACTGAAAATGGAAAAATCCCAACAGGGTAATAGTGTATGGAGGTGGGTTTGTTTTGCTTTGTTTTTTAGGTTTTTGTGCCACTTTCTACAATGAATGCCAACTATTTCATTCTTTTCAAAAAAAAAAAAAACTTAAAACAAAACAAAAAACCTTTTCAAAGATTCTGTACACATTTCCTGAGAGTACTGTTTCTAAATCTTGACTGCATGTTGGAATCACCTAAGGAGTTTTAAAAATACTGATGACCGGGTCCCACCCCAAAGCAATTTAGATTTAATTGGTTGGAGGTGTGGCTTGCCAAGGTGATTATAATGTACAGCCAAGCTGAGAGCCAGCCCCCTAAAAGAAATATGCACTAGAGAGGTTGAATGAAAGATATGTTCCTGGATCCATATCCAAGAAGGCCACATCCGGTTGTATGAGTTATGTACTGCCTCACTCCACAGTATCCTATAGAGTAAATGGTGCCTCCTTGGAATTGTGTAGGATGGCAGCCTTGCAAATATCTATATATTATTTACATTTTTTATATATACATAATTTAAACATTGGTTACATTTATTAACTACAACCCTCCAGTGGGAGCAGGGGAAGGGAGTAAAGTGATTTTCACTAAAATGTACAGAATATTTTAGAAAATTTAGTTTCTGTCATTTGGGAGCTTAAAATATGAAGGTCAAGATACTGATAAAGACTAATTGGACCTTTAAGTAAACCATCAGTCAGGAGGGTCTATGGGAGGAGCTAGGGCTTATGGAAGTTCTCACACTGTACATAATTGAATGAACTCTATGTGCAAGAACCCTACAGGAAGAACTCTAGGCTTACAATAAAGCTCTATGGTTCTAACTTCCTTTTCCCTTCTATAAATACCCCTCCATCTTGGCATGCAGGCCACAGTGTGCACATGGCTTACCATATCTGCATGCATTGGGTTGTAACCCTTTCTTTTCCCCCAAATAAATCCTTTTTGAAGATGGAACACTAGGTGATATTATTTTATTATTATTATTATTATTATTATTATTATTATTATTATTATTTTGCAATTGACAATACCAGAAAAGATCAATAGCCCACATATCTACATCAGTCTGGAACCATGGGTTGCGTTATACATAGAGGACTAAAAGAATAGGCCTGAGAAGTTGGGATGTGTGCAAAAGCACAAATGCAGTTTGGAAGTCACCTGTAGACAGTCAGTCAAGATGTGGGTCAATGGGGCAGAGGTCATATGGGGTCTTCAGCCTTGCCATAAAGGTTTCTTATTTGTTTCTTGGGAGGACCACAATTCTTTACTACTTCCTTTCCTTTAGAGATGAGGTCTAATTCTTTGCCCTTGAATGTGGGCTGGCCTTTGATTTCTTTTGATGACTAAAATGCAGTACAATTGAGGCTATATAAGTACGGAGGCTGCAGAGGTCTATACCTCTGACTTTGCCTCTTGAATCACTGCTTCTTGGAACCTAACTACCATTCTGTGAGGAAGCCCAAGTAGTTGAGTGGAGAGGTGCACACAGAGAGGCCTGGAGCTCCCCTGAGTTCCTGGCTGGCTGTTAGTCCAGCCAAGCCACATGAAGGCCATTCTCTGCCTTCCAGCCACTTCAGGGTTCCAGATGACACTACACAAAGCAAAAGAACCATCTAATCAACCCACAGAATTGTGATAAACAATACATTGTGTTGTTTTGAGTTACCAAGTTTTACGGTTTTTTGTGATACAGAAATAGGTGTCTGAAGAAGGGTCATTTCTGCTCTGCAGGGGTGAGTGGGGCAGCCTGCTGGAAGGATACATGAGTCAAACTGGTTCTGGGGCCTTGTAGGGATAGGGATAAAGGCAGATCCCAATAAAGCAAGTTTTTTTTTAAATTGTATTTATCAAAGTAATATATATATAGAAACAACTCAGATTGGAAAAGCTTATAATGTAATCAACTGTATCTCACCTCTTATAGGGCTTACCTCTCCAGTCTCCTATCTTTGTCTTGTAAATAACAAAATTCAACTGAGTAACTTTAAAGATCAGATTGGCTTTATCCAATGATTCATGAATAGGGCAGTATCCCATCTTGCATATAAAAAGGAGCTCTGAGGAGCTGAATAAAATAGAAGACTTTTATAGTGAGGAACGAGGTGGGACAAGAAAGTAATTAGCAAAAAAAAAAAAAAAAAAAAAGATTTGTTCAGGCAAGATCACCTTCCTTTGGTGGGAAGGAAAGGGGTCTATTAGGCAGATTACCTCATTAGTGCTGATCAGGAAATTCCAGATTGACTGTCACATCCTGGGAGAAGTCCAAACTGTGATTAAGTCTTGGTTTATTGACATAGGGCTTAATGCAAGTGACTCCTTTTTGGACCCGTTGTTTCTTTTATAATAGTCCTTAATGATGTTGGCATTTTTGAGGACCACAGAGCAATTATTTTGGGAAATGTTCTTCAGTTTGAGTCAGTCTGTTTCCTCCTGATGAGATTCAGGTAGTGCCTTTTTTAAAGAATATGATCCTCAATCACTCTTCATCTCCAGACGGAGCAAATGGTTCTTCTTCTTCTTCGTCCTCCTCCTCCTCCTCCTCCTCCTCCTCCTCCTCCTCCTCCTCCTCCTCCTCCTCTTCTTCTTCTTCTTCTTCTTCTTCTTCTTCTTCTTCTTCTTCTTCTCCTTCTTCTTCTTCTTCTTCTTCTTCTTCTTCTTCTTCTTCTTCTTCTTCTTCTTCTTCTTCTTCCTCTTCTTCTTCCTCTTCCTCCTCCTCCTCCTCCTCCTCTTCCTCCTCCTCCTCCTCCTCTTCCTCCTCCTCTTCCTCTTCCTCTTCTTCCTTCTCCCCCTCTTCCTCCTCCTCCTCGTCCTCCTCCTTCTCCTTTTAAATGCTGTTTTATTTTTTTTCATTATATATATATATACATATATATATATAATTTTTTTTAACATTTTAATTTTTTTATTTTCTCCCTCCCCAACCTCCCTTCTGGTAACCATTAGTACATTGTCCATGTTCTTGAGTCTGTTCGTCTTGTTCATTTGTTGCTTTTAGGTTTATATCCCACATATGTGATATCATGTGATTTTCAACCTTTTTTGTCTGGCTTATTTCACTTAGTATGATTATTTCAAGGTCCATCCATGTTGTTGCAAATGGCAGTATTTCATCTCTTCTTATGGTTAAGTAATATTCCAATACACACACACACACACACACACACACACACACACACACACACGCGCAGCTTCTTTAGCCAATCATCTATCATAGGACACTTCGGTTGCTTCCATGTCCTGGCCACTGTGAATAATGCTGCTATGAACATCGGTGTGCAAATATCTTTTCGAATATGAGTTTTCAAGTCTTTGGGATAAATACCCAGTAGAGGGACTGCTGGATCATATGGTAGGTCGATTTTTAGTTTTTTAAGGACCCTCTATACCACTTTCCATAGTGGCTGTACCAATTTGCAGTCCCACCAGCAGTGTATGAGGGTTCCTTTTTCTCTACGTTCTCTCCAGCATTTGTTATTACTTGTCCCATTAATTATAGCTGTTCTTAGGTGTGAGATGGCATCTCATTGTAGTTTTGATTTGCATTTCTCTAATAGCTAGTGATGTTGAACATCTTTTCATATATTTTTTGGCCATTTGTATGTCCTCTAGGGAGAAGTCTGTTCAGGTCCTATGCCCATGCTTTGATTGGATTTTTTTTTTCTGTCATTATTGAGTTGTATAAGTTCTTCGTATATTTTGGATATTAGGCCTTTATCTGAGGTGTTTATTGCAAATATATTTTCCCATTCGATGGTTGTCTTTTCATCTTGTTGACAGTTTCTTTTACTGAGCAGAAGCTTTTAGTTTGACGCAGTCTTATTTATTTATTTTTGCTCTTACTTCCCTTGCCTTTGAGGTCAAATTCATAAAATACTCTTTAAGCCCAAGTCTTTGAGTTCAGTTCCTATGTTTTCTTCTATGCATTTTACTGTTTCAGGTCTTATGTTTAGGTCCTTAATCCATTTTGAGTTAATTTTGGCGTGTGGTGATATATAACAGTCTAGTTTCATTCTTTTGCAGGTGGCTTTCCAGTTGTCCAACCACCATTTATTGAAGAGGCTTTCCTTTCTCCACTGTATATTTTTGGCATTTTTGTCGAGAATTATTTGCCCATATAAATATGAGTTTACTTCTGGACTCTCAATTCTGTTCCACTTGTCCATGTGTCTATTTTTCTGCCAATAACATGCCATTTTGATTACTGTCTCTTTATAGTATAATTTGAAGTCAGGCCGAGTGACGCCTCCAGACTCGTTCTTTTTTTCTCAGGATAGCTTTAGCAATTCGGAGTCTTTGTTCTTCTATACAAATCTGATAATTTTTTGTTCTGTTTCTTTAGAAAATGCTGATGGGATTTTGGTGGGTTTAGCAGGTTCTAAGTTCACAGCATCTCTCATCCCACAGGGAAGAGCCACTATATCCAGTTTTTATTCTTATGTCAAGGCCCAAGAGTTAAATAACTTACTCAAGGTATCACACTTAATGACAGAACTGAGATGACATCTAGGTACTCTTAGCTTCAGCTCAGAATCTTTTCTATCACACCTGGTAAAATAAGTGACAATGACAGACACATTTTTATTCATAGCCTTTCCTCTGGGACTTTGCTTGCATTCCTAACCCAGCCCTTTGTTGTGTTATTTGGAGAAAGAGATAGAGAAGCAAGCCAGAAGAAGCTAGAGGCTGGAGAAGCTGAATTGATTTTCAAAAGAGAGCACTTAGAGCTATTTCGAGAAGGAAAATCTCTTGGAAAGGGTATGTAGGAGGGGGGGGGGGAAGAAGAGGAAGGTGAGTGAGATAGAAAGCTGCCAAAGGCTGGAGAGTTTGAGGGTGAAAGAAGAAAGGTTGGGTAGGTACCTGCCCTGTGGTGTTGGACTTTGGAGATAGGTGGGTAAAATAATTTTTTAGAAAGTTTGGAGTAAGCTGTGGGTTTGGAATATGGTCCTCCACGTACCACTCCTTCTTCTCCTGCTTTTGCATCTTTAAGAGATTTTGGAAGAGAAAAATTTTTATGGCTTTTGGAGAAGACCATGTTTCATTTGAACTTAACTCTGAGTTCAGACCCCAAAATGGCACAGCTGTATTCTGATCACATATAAATGGAGGTGAGTTCATTCGAGTCAACTATAAGGGCTGCTTTTGTGGAACAAGCACTTACAGGCGAAACAGGTTGTCCCAATGGGGTTCCCTAAGGCCTTCTTCAGATCCAGGTCCATCAGAGTTATGGAGTTGTAGAAGATCACAGAAAAAGCTTTGCTTTATTTTCTTATGATTACTCCATGAGTGAAAGTTTTGTGTCCCCCAAAAGGCTGAACATTCCAAAGCACAAGCAATGGGCAGAAACCAGCACATGCTCTAACACATACTACCTATTGAAGTCCTTTACTTCTTTGGGCCTCAGCTTCTCCACCTATAAAATGGGGCTGTAGACACTGACTCTCAGGATGTCTATAAATTAAACAAGATATTGCTTTTGAAAGCACTTGACCGGGTACAAAGCATGACATCCATGTAATGGGCACATGTATCTTTGGTGATTTTTTCATGCCCCACCCTCATTTAGGATGACACCAGGGTTGGTTGAGGGATGAACCACTGATCTCACAACCCAGGTACCCCAGGTTCAAAACATACTCTTGGCTTTTCCTGTTCTGGCTTCCCCTTGTCACTGTGGACCCTAGTGCCCAAGAGGTACCTGGGGCCTCAGAGTCCATGAAGGATGCTAGACCCAATGCAGGGAGGTTACTTACTAGAGAAAAAGAGGGAGGCCTTGTAGAAGTCCCCTGTCTCCAAATTCTCCCCTGTGACCTGCCACTAGATAGTCCTTCATACTTTGTCTGGAAAATGGAACCACTTTTAAAAATTGACCATTAACAGTTCAGAGTTCTTTGGGAGAATACCTCCTCAGAGCAAACTACAAAATTGTCCCAAATCCCAACTTATACCCTCGGAGCTGAGTTTAAACGGCTATTTGTCGTCTCTCATGTCAAAGCCTATCTGTGCAGCTGAGGCTGTGCCCTCCTCTCATCCTCTCACAGTCCCATCTCCTGTCTCCCTTTCTAGGCTCACTTTGCTTCCAGTCTACCCTCCACCCTGCTGCTTGCTTAACCTTTCTAGATCATATCAGTTCCTGCTCAAAAGCCTTCCATGGCTCCCCATTGCCTGATAAATTATTAATTCCTCAGCTCTGCTTTCAAGTCCCTCCATCTTTGGGGTTAGCTCTGCTTTTTTCATTCAGATCCTTAACCATTTCTCCTGTATTCTTCCTGTCGCTGTTCTTCAATATACTTTGGACTTTGCACTCCTGGGTCTTTTCCAAGCTGTTTCTCCTACTCAGAACGTCTTCCTTTACTCATCTCTACCCTATCCTCCAAAACTCATCCTAAATGTCATCTCCTTCAGGAGGTACCACCCCCCATTCAACCCACAACTGGACATGGTCTCTCCTGCATCTTGTTCTTGGCATTGACCATACCCCATCTTGTTTTTATTTTTTGAAAACTATAAGTGAGTGCTGGAGCCAGTGGACACCATCAGCTCACAAGAGACGAATTATCCATCTCTTTTCAACTCCAGATTCAGTGAAGTCATGTTGGCAGTTCGAAGTCAGCCATTGTGTGAGTATTTACACCAGGAAAAACAGGAAATGCTACAAATCAGGGACCCCTATCCCATCAGTGAGCTGGCTTACCAGCACATTTCCCTCAACAGTTTGTGAGCTGTGTGAGGGAAGGGAGAGATTCTCTGCAAGTCCATTTATTTTCCTGTGAACACCTCCTGACATGTACCGCATGCATTAAGAACTTCAATTTGGTTCAGTGGATTGATTTACATGAGGCAAGGACCCACTGAATGGGACTGGAGGTGAGTAAGGTAGTGGGATCAGGAGAGTAGAGAGAGTATTAGAGTAGTACTGAAACTTAAGGTATCCCAAATGAGCTTGATATACTTCAAGATGTCATAGACCAAAATGGCCCCACCTTCTTCTGGCCACCTCTTTTTATGACCTTTGTTTGAAAAATTATAATAGTTCTAATTTTTCCCATCTGTGTTAGAATAAAGATGGCCATAAATTCTTTGCTACTCTTCTCACTGAGTCGTGGAGCTTTTGTCTCTTCTTTGAATTAGGTGATACTCTACGGCCACTTAATAGAAAATGGTAGGAGTACTGCTGTACTACTTTCTGGACCCAGGTCTGCTGTCTGGCTTTCGAGAGTTCTGCTTTGGCCCTTCTCTGGCTGTGCCCCTCCCCACAGGGTGAGGAGCTGGGACTGTGGGACATACCCACCAGCACCTGTGAGGCCTTTCCTGACTAAACCCTATGTACCTGGGACCCTAGGTTTCCTTTCTCAAATGGCAGAGGGCCTTCTCCCAGGACCTGTGTGGGTCTCCTTCCTGGATGCATCCCCCAAAGGCAGCCTATGACTGGAGAATGCAACTGCAGGGGCAGCCAAGGGGCAACTCTTTGTGGAAGTGTGGATAGAACTTTGACTTCGGGCTGTATGGCTACATGTATGTGTGTAAGAGGCCTTCTCGGTGTCAGATGGAGTTTCGGAAACAGGCAAGGGGCTGGATCAGCTCTCCTTTCACTGTCACATTCTGGAGTGGAACTTCATGGAGCCTGAAAATTCTGAATTCAGAATTGGCTTCCCAGATCTTATGAAAGTCTATAGTCAATGTATGAGCATGGAACATATTTCATTGAACAATTGATTTGCTTGATTTATAATATTTAGATACTCAGACATATGGTATATGGGCCTTCATTTGAACCAAGAGTGAGCCAGGGCCAGAGCCCAGGGCTAGCTGGAGCCAGGATCACCATATGGCATCCCTCAAAACGTATTAACCATAGAAGAGTGGAGGTCGGGGATAGATGAGCTAAGAGGAGAAGCAAACTGTTAGTGCTTTTAGGAGCGCTGCTAACAGAATTGGATCATCTCAAACTCATTTCCAGCTGGGGCTAACGCAAGTGGCTGCAGAGCTGGGCAAACCACTAGAATGCCCGATTTAGGGAATTTAGTTGCCTGAGGGGCAGGTGATGAAACCTTCTAGGAGGAAAGGAAGTATGTTCAGGGCCATGTTGTTACTCCTTAACTAGAAGCTAATGATGAGGTGAGACTAGTGACTAGCTGGGAGCTGAAGGGTAGGAAATGAGAGGAGCCTACCCAAGTTTTGGGCTCATCCCTGGCCTCTTCCACCTCAAGAACCACATCCCTTACTACTGGCTGTAGCTTCAACCCTACACTTAGTAATTCTGTTTGCCTTGTTACAGACTGACCAAGGACCTGGATGGCATGGGCTGGGGCACAGGTTAGAGTGGTGTGCATTCCCGGGTGCTTGTCAGGGAGATATGCGTCTCTTGGCCAAAGGAAAATTTAAAAATATATTTGGTTATGATTTAAAGAAAGAACCAAAGAAATAAACTCTGGTAGGAAGAAATTCTTTTCAAAATCATTTTTTTTTGGGGGGGGGGAGGTATGAATTTGGAGCCCAAACTTTTTCCTTCTGAGGAGCAACGTGGCAGTGAGTCTTATCCTTGCAGACTGTTGCCTCTCTCTGGCTGAGACAATGTTTCCTGAGATGGACCCGAGGTAATTTTTTCCTCTCTTAATAGGAAATTCTGAGTGCATGAGGTAAACTGTGTCTGGGAGAGAAGGAATGTGTGGAGTGGAGTTGCCAGGGTTTTGTCTCCTCCAGGGAGGACTGGGGAGGAGCCTACTGTTTGCGCATTTGTTTGTGATCAGGGCTTCATCAGAGTGTAGAATGAGGTTTGGGGTTAATTCTTGATTTTCTGGTCACTGTGAGTGCTCAATCTGACACAGGGACTAGAGCCCCTCCTACTTCAAAAAGGGATGTTTAAGCCTGAGTGAGCACATGAAAAAACCACTTTCATCTTGTCTGCGTGGTAGAGACCCTAATTCATACCCTGGGGAGGGCAAAGATGTGGCTGTTGCTAGTATCAAAGAGCAGCTGGAGAGAATCTGCCGCTTTCTGTTTCTTATCCTTGGAGGGAAGCCTCTGTTGGACCCAAACCAACGAGGGCAGGGCCAAACATCTGGGAAAAAGCTACCAGTGGGGAAGCCCTGTTCCCTGCAGGGGAGCTGAGGTGTCCCTTGCAGATGGCACTTGGCTTCCATTAGGCTTGGATGAGACGGCAGAGCCAGACCTTCATTCCACAGCTATTGTATAAGAATTCTGTGGTTTGCTACTCCTTTTCCTATTAGGGATATGGAACCCACTCAGGGAATGTGGCCTTGGCCTCCTAGGTGGTTGAGGTGTGCATGTGCGCGGCAGCTGCTCTGGAGCTGACTTTCCATGAGCCCCAGGGAGGTCAAGTCAAGTGACTTGGAAGAGGTTGGGGATGAGGGTTTGTAGTACAGAAGTTACCACCTTGTTGCTGTAGGGGAAGCTGGCTTTGATTTGAGATGCCTAGACTTAAGTCATAGCTTTTTCTGTAGTACTTGTCACCTTCAAAAACACCTTCCACTTCTCCTTCCTTCATTTTTCAGCTAACATTTTTGGAAGGTGTATTAGTTTCCTGGGGCTGCTATACATTGGGCAGCTTACAACAACAAAAATTTATTGGTTCACAGTTCTGGAGGCCAGAAGTCCAAAATCAAGGTGTCAACAGGGCCACACTCCCGCTGAAGGGTCTAGAGGAGATTTCTTCCTTGCTTCTTTTAGCTTCCGGTGGCTCCAGGCATTCCTTGGATTTTGGCTGCATCAATTTGTTCTCTGTCTCCATTTTCATCTGGTTTCTCCTCTTCTCATTTGTGTCTCTATTCTTTGTGTCTCTTGTTAAAGACACTATCACTGGATTTAGGACCCACCTGGAATATTGAGGTTGATTTCATCCAGACACCTTAACCTAATTATATCTGCAAGGACCTTTTTCCAAATAAGATCAAATGCACAGGTTCCAGGAATTAGGACCTGAATGCATCTTTTTGGAGACCACCAGTTGACCCACTACAGTGGGTTTTTATAAACCAGACCCTAGGCTAGGTCTTCAGATGATAAAGTGGAGAGAGGACTCAACTGGAGTCAAGCCCTTGGGTCCCAGTCCTAACTGCAAAGGTGGCCTCTTTAGGCCTTAGTGTACTCATCCACAGAATGGCCAGTAGAGCTGGAGAACTCTTACTTCTGGCACATACACTCCCAGTCCAGACCCTGTCAGTCCCTTAGTATCTGTGAGTGGGACTTTGGTTTACTCCGTGGTTTTACAGATTTACAAATTTTATATATATATAGTAGCAACATATACATAACATAAAATTGACAATTTTACCCATTTTTAGTTGGCAGTAAATACACGCACATTGTTGTGCAACCATCAGAGAAGAAACAGGAAGGCTCATTCCCAGGCCCCTGGCTTCGGGGCATTATTCATGGGTAAAACTTCTTACAAGAGCTGCCTTCACCAAATGACCCACCATTCATGCTTCTTTATGGAACTTTGAGGAGTAGGATCCCAGAGAGGAGGCAGACAGGACTTTGAACAGGGGTGAACCAAGAGCAATACCCCAGGACCTTTGTGACCCAGTGACCTCTAAGATGATGACCACCCCAGTTCCCCCTACTGCAGGGTGTACCTTATCTTGTTGAAATGTCATCCACTTTCTGCTAACTACATCTTTTTTTCCCTTTAGGCAAGTGGTTTTCAAAATAGAGCCCCTGGACCAGCACCATCAGCATTACCTGAGAACTCGTTAGAAACAAAAATCCTCAGTCTCCATTCCATATTCACTGGATCGGAAACTAGAAGTGGGGCTCAGAATCTGTGTGTTAACAAGCCCTCCAGGTGATTCAAATCCATGCTAAAGTGTAAAAAGCCTTGCTTTGGATTTTCTGAGAAATCCTGCTTTGAAAAAACTTACTATTCCTATACGAGGTACAATTTTTATTACTGGAATCTCCATGAATAAGTAAAACAAGGAAGCTGACAGATTCAGTAATATTCTATGGGTCAAAGCTTGCAAATGGGCTGTTTGAGGACACATATTACTCTTGGATTTTTTTGGCCTGCACACATTTTTAATAATTGCCAGCATGAAAGAAATGAAAATTTCACATAGAAATCTAGATTTTAATATTTCTTGAAAAAATTGACGTGTTTGGCACTCCTAATGTACCATGTTCCCATGTGACAGTGGACTAGACCACCTAGTTTCACCCCAGTTAGCTTCAGTCCCCAATTCTTCTCAAGGCGAGGAGCTGATCTTCACCTTATGAGCCTCCTTACTTATTTCCCTTCCCTGGCTGCTGTCAGGATTTTGAGTTTTTAAACCCTTTGTGTGAATGGAGGTCACAAATTGCAGCCTACTGTGATGGCAGATTTTATGTGTTCCCTTGACTAGGCAGGCTACGGTACTCAGATTATTTGGTCAAACCCTAACCTAGATGTCACTGTGAAGATATTTTTTAGATGAGATTAACATTTAAATCAGTAGACTCTGAGTAAAGCAGAATGCCCTCCATAATGTGAGTAGGCCTCATCCAATCAATTGAAGGCCGTAAGGGAAAAAGGTTGAATCCCTTGAGGAAGAAGGAATTCTGCCACAGCCAAGCTTTGAACTCAAGCTGTAACATTGACCCTATCAACACTTCCCTGGGTCTCCAGCTTGCTGTCCTATCCTGGACTTGTTGGTCTCCACAATTGTGTGAACCAATTCCTTAAAATCTCTCTCTTTCTCTCTCTCCCTCGCCCCTCCATTCTATTGATTCTGCTTCTCTGCATAATCCTGAATAATACACTTATGCTGTGAGGGCTATAATTTGTTGATGACCCAGGACCATTCAGGAACCAAGAGGTGCAGGAGTTCTTCTGTTTGCTGGCAGCTCTTGGGAATACATTCTTATTCAGGCTATGCCGTCAGAGATGGAGGCTGAAAAGCTAATGAACAGTGCTATAATATTAATAATAATCAATAAAAATAAAAAATGATATTATTATCGATAACATGCTGAAGGCTTTCTTCTAATTAAATCTCATTTAATCTTGGGAATAGCCTTATGGAACAGATACTGTCATCATCACATCCATTTCACTGATGAAGCAGTCACAGTGAGAAAGTAACTTGCTCAAGGTTGCCTAGCTTGTGAGTGACAAGGAAGTTACCCTGGAGTCAGACTTTAAAGCTCATTAGTGTAATCACTAGACTGCACTGCCATGCCGGAGTATGGACTTTACCCTGAGTTTCCCAAATGACTGCATGCAATAGAATCCCCTGGGATAAAGATACCTAAGCCCCTGGATTGTGATTCAGGTAGTCTTTGGATCACAGTTGCCATGTGCAGCTACAGAGGTCGTGTGCTGTATGACTGTACTCAACAATACCAGTGCAAATACTACTACAGGCAGTGGAGAGGGAGACGGCTGGTGCTTCCCACCTCTCTTAGAGGTAGAGTGAGGTGGTGGTATATTCATACAGTGGAGTACTCTTTAGCAATAAAAAGGAAAAGATAATACATGCACAATATTGATGAATCTCAAAAACTTGATATGGAGAAAAAAAAGCCAGGCACTAAAGAGTATATGTTACATAATTCTGTTTATAATGAAGAAATCTGGTAGACACTAAGTTAGCCAGGTGATCAAGGTAAACATCACTGGTAATAAGACATTACTGACATCATAAACCCTTTGATATAATGAGCATGCAACATTATCTTAATGGAATTATTGCCCAAAATGCATAACCTCACTCTGGTTATGAGAAAACATTGAACAAACCCAAACTGAGGGACATTCTACAAAAGAACTGACCAGTCCCCTTCAAAAGTGTTGGGCTCATTAGAAAAAGGAAAGATCGAGGAAGTATCACAAACCAGAGGAGACTAAGAAAATATAACCACTAAACACAATGTGGGATCATGAATAAAATTCTGCAACAGAAAATGGACATCATTGCAAAAATTGGTGAAATCTGAATAAAATCTGCAGTATGAATGTTACCTTTGGTTCATCAAGTGCTAATTTTTCTGTACTTGATTATTGTGCTGTGGTTTGCAAGATGAACTTGAGGGGAAGTGGGATGAGGAATACAAGGGAACTTTGTATTATTTTTTCAACTTTTCTCTAAGTCTAAAATTAGTTTAAAATTAAAAGTTAAAAATAAAACAGCTCAGTAAGTTAGGCAAAGAGCTGTCAGTGCCATTGACCCAGCTGTCTCCTGTAGGCCACACTGGAAGGAGTGAGGTAGGCTGTCTGGAAAAGTCCATTGGGAATCAGACATAAGAATTTGGTTCTGCAACAAGAAGAAACCCTCTGTTCACTGATTCAAGAAAGAGTTGGTTGTTAATGCTTTTCCAGAAACACCAAAATGCAGCCAAGGAGGCCATTGTTAAGTTCTCACTTTTCCATCAGATGATTGCTGCTCTTGGAGGCTGGATGTGTCAGGTGCTGTGGCCTTTCTGTGAGTTCCCATCCTGATGTGCCCTGGGGGTGCAGGAATAGGGAGGTGCTCTGACAGAGCCCAGAAAGGGTGTCAGCCTGCTGGGCAGGGGGAGAAGGCAGCAAAGGGAGCATCTCTGTGGCGAGGAGATGGGGTGACAGCAGGTTGCTGCTCACTCTTGCACCAGCATAAGAGGCAGGACATGACTATCCTCCCTTCCTGTGACCCCATTCTCTCCCCCATCCCCCAGGGACTACACTGTCTTCTGTCCCACATTTGTCCCTCTGGTTTCCTGTGAGCTCCAGGTGCTAATCAAGGGTCTTGAGGGGTCTCACCTAATGAGCCTGATGAGATCTGGTGGGCAGGGCCTCTATGAAGAAACTGGGCTCCCAAGGATGAGGGTGTTTAAATTGATTTTGAGAGAGAAGCCATGTGTTCCTTTCTCACTCCCTTCAACACCTCCCACCTCTGACATTTATCCAAATGGATAAAGCATACTCAGGTTTTATGACATGATATCAGTCGGAGTATCTAGAAGTATATATTTGAATCTTGGGGAACCCCTTGAGCTGTGGGGACCCTTGGATGATCAGCTCCAAACCCTACAGAGAAACAGATAGGCTTCTTCACTGAAAAATTACTCAGATCTCTGGATTTTGAAAGATGCCCCAGTTCTCCATATTAATCGCTTGATTTATCACTTGATTCAAGAACATTTTTGGTTTTCTCTTTAAAAAAAAATTTTTATTTTCCAATTAGAGTTGACATTTAATATTATTTATATTAGTTTCAGGGGTACAGCATAGCGGTTAAACATTTACATAATTGACAAAGCGATCCCCCCAGTTACTCTAGTACCCACCTAACACTATACAGTTACTACAATATTATTGACTATGCTGTACTTCACATCCTTGTCCCTATTTTGTAACTATCAATTTGTACTTCTTAATCCCTTCACTTTTTTCACCCAGCCTCACAACCCTCCTCCAATCTGGCAATAACCAATTTGTTCTCTGCATCTATGAGTCTGTTTCCATTTTGTTTGTTCGTTTATTTTGTTCTTTAGGTTCCCCATATAAGTGAAATCATATGGTATTTGTCTTTGACTTAGCATAATACCTTTTAGGTCAGTCAATGGTAAAATTTTATTTTTTTTATGGTTGAGTAATATTCCATTGTATATACGTATCACAACTTCTTTTTCCTGTTGTCCATTGATGGTCGCTTAGGTTGCTTTCATACTTGGCTGTTATAAATAGTGCTGTAGTGGACATAAGTGTGCATATATTTTTTGAATTAGTGTTTTAGTTTTCTATGGATAAATACCCAGAAGTTAAATTGCTGGGTCATAAAGTAGATCCATTTTTAATTTTTTGAGGAACCTCCAAATTGTTTTCCATAGTGGCTGCACCAATTTGCAGTCCTACCAACAGTGTATGAGGGTTCCCTTTTCTCCACATCCTCCCCAACACTTGTGTTTTGATATATTGATCATAGCCATTTTGACAGGTGTGAGGTGATATTTCATTGTGGTTTTAATTTGCATTTCTCTGATGATTAGTGACACTGAGCATCTTTTCAAATATCTATTGGCCATTTTTATGTCCTCTTTGGAGAAATGCCTATTCAGTTCCTCTGCCAATTTTTTAATTAGATTGTTTGTCTTTTTGTTGTTGAGTTGTATGGATTTTTTATAAATTTTGGATATTAACCCTTTATCAGATGTATCATTACCAAATATCTTCTGCCACTCAATAAGTTGTCTTTTTGTTTTGTTGATAGTTTCCTTTGCTGTGCAAAAACTTTTTAGTTTGATATAGTCCCACTTGTTTATTTTTATTTTGTTTTCCTTGCTCATGGTGATATATCAGGAAAAATATTACTTAGAGTAATGTCAGAGAGTTTACTGCCTATATTTTCTTCTAGGAGCTTTATGGTTTCACTTCTTACATTTAAGTCTTTAACCCATTTTGAATTTATTTTTGTATATGATGTAAGAAGGTTGTCTAGTTTCATCTTTTTGCATGTATCTGTCCAGTTTTCCTAACTCCATTTATTGAAGACCGTCTTTACTTCATTGTATATTTTTGCTTCCTTTGTCATAAATTAAATGGCATTACAGGTGTAGATTTATATCTGTATTTTCTATTCTGTTCCATTGATCTATGTGTCTGTTTTTATGCCAGTACCAAGCTATTTTGATTAGCCTTTCCAATTTGGATGCTTTTATTTCTTTTTCTTGTCTGATTGCTGTGGTTAAAATTTCCAATACTATATTGAATAAAAGTGATGAAAGTGGACATCTTTGTCTTGTCCCTGATCATGAAGAAAATGCCTTTGGCTTTTCCCCATTGAGTATGATGTTAGCTTTGGGTTTGTCATATATGGCCTTTATTATATTGGGGTATGTTCCTTCTATTCCCACTTTTGAGAGTTTTTAATCATAAATGGATGCTGGATTTTTGTCAAATCCTTTTCTGCATCTATTGATATGATAAAAAACTTTCATCTTTTAATTTGTTAATGTAGTGTATCACATGAATTGATTTGTAGATACTGAACCAACCTTGCATCCCAGGAATAAATTCCACTTATCATGGTGTATGATCTTTTTAATATCTTGCTGAATTTGGTTTGCTAATATTTTGTTGAGAATTTTTGCATCTATGTTTATCAGAGATATTGACCTATCATTTATTTTTTTCTGTAATGTCTTTGTTTGGTTTTGGATTCAGGGTAATGGGGGCCTCATTGAATGTGCTTGGGAGCCCTCCTCCTCTTGAACATTTTGGAATAATTTGAGAAGGATAGGTGTGAATTCTTTAGATGCTTGTTACAATTCATCTGTGAAGCCCTCTGGTCCAGGACTTTTGTTTGTCGGGAGTTTTTGTTTACTGATTCAATTTCATTAGTAGTAATCAGTTGGTTCAGATTTCTTTTTTCTTCTTGACTCAGTCTTGGAAGATTGTATATTTCTAGGAATGTATTCATTTCTTACAGATTGTAGAATTTGTTGGTATATAATTGGTCATAGTGTTTTCTTATAATTCTTTGTATTTCTGTGGAGTCAATTGTTACTTCTCTTCTTCTGTTTTTGATTTTATTTATTTAGGTTCTCTTTCTTTTTTTTTTTAAATTAACTTGCTATTTTTAAATAAAATAATAAAATAATTTTTAAATAATAACACATTATTTTTTATTGTGACAATGGTTAACACCTCTTTTTTCTTGATGAGTCTGTTAAATGTTTATCAATTTTGTTTATTTTTTCAAAGAATTAGTTCTTGGTTTCCTTGATATTTTGTATTTAATTTTTAGACTCTATTTTATATATTTCTGTTCTGATCTTTATTATTTTCTTTCTTTTACTCATTTTGGGCTTTGTTTGCTCTTCTTTTTCTAGTTCTTTTAGGTTTAACGTTAGATTGTTTCTTCTAGATTTTTCTTGTTTCTTGAGGTTGGCACTGCTATGAATTTTCCTCTTAGGATTGCCTTTACTGTGTCTCATAGATTTAGGTCGTTGTGTTTTTCCTTTTCATTTTTCTCAAGGTATCTTTTTATTTCTTTCTTGAACTCATCGTTGACCCATTCATTGTTTAGTAGCATGCTATTTAGCCTCCATGTGTTTATGTGTTTCACAGTTATTTTTTGTAATTGATTTCTAGTTTCATACCATTGTGGTCAGAGAAGATTCTTGGTATGATTTAAACATTAAATTTACCAAGACTTGTTGTCTGGCCTGATATATGGTCTATCTTGGAAAATGTTCCAAATGTATATTTTACTCCTTTAGGGCGAAATGCTCTAAAAATATCAATTAAATCCATCTGATTTAATGTGTCATTTAAAGTCACTGTTTCTTTGTTGATTTTTTGTATAGAAGGTCTACTCCTTATTGTTAATGGGGTGTTAAAATTTCCTACTAATACTATTATTAAAATTATTATTAAAATACTATTGTATTGCTTATGTATTTAGGTACTCCCATGTTGGGTACATAAATGTTATATCCATTTGCTCCCTTTATCATTATGTAATGATCTTTGTCTCTATTATACCCTTTGTTTTAAAGTCTTTTTTTCCTGATATAAGTATTCCTACCTCAATTTTTTTGGTTTCTATTTGAAATGAAATACCTTTTTTCATTCCTTTACTTTTAGACTGTGTGTATCTTTTGATTGAAGGTGAGTCTCTTGTAGACAACATATATATGAATCTTGTTTTCTTATCCATTCAGCTACTCTGTCTTGATTGGAGCACTTGATTGAAGCATTTCCATTTAAAGTGATTATTAATAGGTATGTAGTTATTGCCATTTTTTATTCATATTTATGGTTTTTTTTCTTTTCTTCTTAAAAAATTCTCTTTAACATTTCTTGTAATACTGGTTTGTTGGTGATGAATTCCTCTAGCTTTTTCTTGTCTGCAAAGCTCTTTATATCTCCTTCATTTTGAATTGATAGTCTTGCTGGGTAGAGTAGTATTAGTTCCTTGTTTTACATCACTTTGAATATTTCATGCCAATCCTTTCTGGCCTGCAAAGTTTCTGGTGAGAAATCAGCTGACAGTTTTATGGGAGCACCCTTGTAAGTAACTAGGCACCTTTTTCTTGCTGCTTTTAGGATTCTCTCTTCATCTTGGTGTGGGGCTCTTTAGGTTCATCTTGTTTGGGAATCTCTGTGCATCCTGGACTTATATGGCTATTTCCTCTGCTAGGTAAGGGAAGTTTCCTGTCATTATTTTTTTTTTTTCAAATAGATTCCCAATTCCTTGCTCTTTCTTCTTCTTGTACCCTTATTATGCAAATGTTGTTATACTTCATGTTGTCCCAGAGGTCCCTTAAACTATCCCAATTTTTTTATTCTTTTTTCTTTCTGCTGTTTGATTGTGTGTTTCTGCTACCTTGTATTCCAAATTGCTGATTCAGTCTTCTGCTTTATCTAATCTGTTGATTTTTTAAGTGCATTTTTCATTTTAGTTATTGTATTTTTCATTTCTGACTTTTAAAAAAATGATTTCTATGTCCTTTTAAATACATCCTTCCTCTTTGTTGAAGTTCTCACTGAGATTATCTGTTCTTCTCCCAAGTGTATTGAGCATCCTTATAACCAACATTTTGAACTTTGTATCTGATAGGTTGCCTCCATTTCATTTAGTACTTTCTCTCGAGTTTTCTCCTATTCTATCATTTGGAACACATTTCTTTGTTTTCTCATTTTGGCTGCCCCTCTGTGTTTTTATATATTAGGTAGACCTGCTACATGTTCCAGTCTTGGCATAGTGGCCTTATGTGATAGGCGTCCTATGGGGCCCAGTGGTGTAGTCTTTTTGGTCACTTGAGCTGGGTGCTCTAGAAGTGTCCCTTGTGTGGGTTGTGTGTGCTCTCCTGTTGTACTTGAGCCTTGATTGCTTTTGGCATGTCAGTGGGTGGGATTGACTCTCAGGCTGACTGGCTATGAGGACTGGCCACATCCGCAGCATATGAGCTGCTATGTGTGGTCTGACTCCATAGAATGGGATTAGCCCCAGTAGGCTGATGTGACTGTCGAGTCCACTCTTTCAGTGTGCTGCTTGTGGGGCTAATCAGAGGGTACTCTGTTGTGGTCTGATACTGGCTTTTGGGTGTGTTAGTTTTGGGGTCCTTTGTGAGGCACTCCCATGTTGGCCAAGGTCAGCTGCTGCCTGTGATTATCCTGGGGTTACCTAGTAGTAGCCACAATTTTTTCAAAAAATTAAGTTTATTGGGGTAACATTGGCTAATATGATTTTATAATTTTCAGGTGTACATTATCATTTGACATCTATTGTGTGTTTACCACCCAAAGTCCAGTTTCCTTCAGCTACCATATATTTGATCCCCTTTACCCACTTCACCCTCCCCCTAAACCCTATATTTGATCCCCTTTACTTCGTATACCTCCCCCTTCCTCCCCCATCCCCTGTCCTCTGGTAACCAGTAGTCCGTAGTCCATGTCCATGAGTCTCTGTTTGTTTGGCCTGTTCATTTGTTGCTTTTAGATTTATATCCCACATATGTGATATCATGTGATTTTCACCTTTTTCTGTCTGGCTTATTTCATTTAGCATGATTGTCTTGAGGTCCATATATGTTGTGACAAATGGAAGTATTGCATCTCTTCTTATGGCTGAGTAATATTCCATTGTATATATATATATACCACATCTTCTTTAGCCAATCATCTGCCATAGGACACTTCAGTTGCTTCCATGTCCTGGCCACTGTGAATAATACTACTGTGAACATTGATGTCCAAATATCTTTTCAGATATGGGTTTTCAAGTCTTTAGAGTAAATATCCAGTAAAGGGATTGCTGGATCATATGGTAGGTCAATTCTTAGTTTTTTGAGGAACCTCCATATTGTTTTCCATAGTGGCTGTACCAATTTGCAGTCCCACCAGCAGTGTATGAGGGTTCCTTTTTCTCTACGTTCTCTCCAGCATTTGTTATTACTTGTCCCATTAATTATAGCTGTTCTTAGGTGTGAGATGGCATCTCATTGTAGTTTTGATTTGCATTTCTCTAATAGCTAGTGATGTTGAGCATCTTTTCAAATATTTGTTAGCCATTTGTATGTCCTCTAGGGAAAAGTGTCTGTTCAGGTCCTCTGCCAATTTTTTGATTGGATTGTTTGCTTTTTTGTTGTTATTGAGTTGTATGAGTTCTTTGTATATTTTAGATATTGGGCCCTTATCAGAGGCGTTGCTGCAAATATATTTTACCATTCGATGGTTGTCTCTCTACCTTGTTGACAGGTTCTTTTGCTGAGCAGAAGCTTTTTAGTTTGATGTAGTCCCCTTCATTTATTTTAACTTTTACTTCTCTTGCTTTTGAGGTCTAATTCATAAAATCCTCTTTTAAGTCCAAGGTCCTTGAGTTTAGTTCCTATGTTTTCTTCTATGCATTTTACTGTTTCAGGTCTTATATTCAGATCCTTAATCCATTTTGAATTAATTTTGGTGTGTGGTGATAGACAACAGTCTAGTTTCATTCTTTTGCAGGTGGCTTTCCAGTTTTCCTAGCACCATTTATTGAAGAGTCTTTCCTTTCTCCACTGTATGTTTTTGGCCTTTTTGTCAAAAAAATATGGGTTTACTTCTGGACTCTCGATTCTGTTCCACTGGTCTGTGTGTCTGTTTTGCTGCCAATACTATGCCACTTTGATTACTGTTGCTTTGTAGTATAATTTAAAGTTGGGCAGAGTGGCGCAGGAACCATAATTTGATCCATGGTTGGTTTCTGCCTGTGCTGAACCTATAGGCATGTGAGAGAGGCCACACTGTGAACCGAGTCTGGTTGCAACCAACTGAGATGGGCAGCCCAACAAAAGGCTCAGGGCACCCCAGTGCCTAAGGATGCCTTCTGGCCACCTGTAAGGCTTAGGACCTGAAATAGCCAAGTATAGTATAGAGGTTGGGTGAGGCATGGTCCTAGGAAGTCACAAGTCCTAGGTTGGGACAAGTGATGTACCCCAGGTTAGCACAGATTCAGAGATGCACTAACATAGTGCTGAGCCTATGGCCTCTTGCAAAAATCTTAGATCACACTGAGTCCTGTCATTGTCTGCCTCAGGCCTGCAGACCTCTCAGATTTGTTCAAGAAATACTGCAGCTTGGGCTGGGGCTGGTTACTTGCCCCTGAATGGTGCCTTGCGAGGTGCACCAGCCGAGGCCTATTAATTGCTGCTGAAGGACTCTCCAGCCATAAGTGTGGAGTGGGGCTGGTCATGAAAGTGCCCAGTCATAAAAGTGCCTACAGCAATGCAAGAGTCGGGTGGGTGCGGGGTCTAAGGGAGTCATCAGCATGGAACGCTGGAGTTCACCAGGCCAATGCAGATTTAGATTTGGCTGTGTGTGGGGAAAGCTCAACAGAGACAAGATGGCACCCACCTGTAAGCTACACAGGAAGAGGGGTCAACACAGGGATAATGGTAGCTGTCCCCCAACCCTTGCCCCAAAGCCACACAACTCAATCTTTTCCTGTATGTCTCAGCTCCCTTCTGACTGCTGTCCTGCTGCTGGAGGCCAGAGTATGTCCTGCAAGTGAGTAAGTCTGTACAAGGGCGCTTTAAGAGGACATCTGAGTTTCCAGCAGCCTTTCATTTCACCTGGGCAGTTAGAATATCTGCTGATTTTCACAGCCAGATTTTTGTTAAGACTCCTCTGTTCTGCACTGGAACCCCGGGCTGGGGAGCCCTGGTGTGAGGTTGGGACCCCTCGCTCTCTGGGGGACCTCTATAGCAGAAGTATCCATGCTCAAGTGCCACATGTGGGTGTGGGGCCAGCACATCTCTGCTCCTCTTACCAGTTTCAATGTGGCCTCTTCTTTACATTCTTAGATATAGGAGTTCTGTTCAGCTAGTCTTCAGATTGTTCTCCAGGTTGATTGCTCTATAATTTAGTTGTAATTTTAGTGTAGGAGGAAGCAAGCATAGCATTTACCTACTTTGTCATCTTGACCACCCTTGACTGTGTGACTCTTGGATTGTTTGGGGGTTTAGTCTTTGACTTAGGCAGGGTTCTCCAAGGAACAAACACTAACATAAGCATTTTAAGGATAAATATTTGGGAGGTGATCCAAGGAAATGCTGGGAGGGATGTGGGGAAGAAGACAGGGAGAGGAGAGAGATAACAAAGGGGATGGGTTGGTCAGGTGACAATCTTGGGCAGCTGAAAATCAGGCATGAGGGAATCTTTGGGGCAGGACCTCAGAGTTATTACCCACAAGGGATGAGGAAGCGAGGTATTTGCACTACTGTACACTGTTGAACACTATTTGTACACTCTGTATGGTCACACCGTGTGTGGGCTCTGAAAAGCCAGAGACATTGCTCAGGTAAAGGGATGTTGGCATCTGAGGTCAGCTAGAGTTCCCAGAAGTGGCCAAGCCCCAGGATGCTAACATTACCTCATGCCCTGGGGGAGAAAAAAACATATACAAGGTGGGAATTAGAAAGAAGATTCTAAAAGGCCCTCAGAAAAAATCTAGGGAAGCAGAGCTAGATTTATCCTGCAAAGACAGGCTGTCCAGCCATCCATATCAGCCAGGCACATCTCTGTGTACCACTGAGAACCTGGGGCTGGAGCTGAGAGAACATGGAGCCCCAGGCAGGATCTGGGGGATCCTGAGTCCATCTTGGCCCTCATAGAGCTGTCCTGGAATGACTCTAGCTGTCCTCACTGCTTAAAACTTTCTATTTTCTTTCCATCCTGTGAATAGCACCAAACCATATTGAAACCAGAATTCCTTAACAGATTTCTGTTAAAAAAACAAGTACCACCTTTATTGGCTAGTTTTTGAGAGCAGTCAACCAGGGAACAGAAGCATCTTTCAACTTTGGGGTGATGCTTGCAGGGCCACCAGACCTCACCCTCTAGGGGTCTTCTTTCTCATAAGCACATCCTCTAATATGCCATACACTAGATCCCATTTTTGTAGATTTTTGTTTTTAAATAAGAAAGATGTTATTGCAGAAATGAGAGGACACTTTTGCAAATAGCCACCAGACTTTTCACTGTCCAGGGTTGTCCTCTGGCATTCCACCGAGCCCCTAGAACAGTGCTGCCTAACTGATGAAGGTTGTGTCTGTGTCATCCATTATGGCAGCCACACGTGGCTACTGTGCACTTGACATGTGGTTAGTATGACCAAGAAGCTGAATTTTTAATTTTAGTTAAAACTAATTAATTTAAATTTAAATAGCTACATGTAGTCACATATGGCTGCCAAATTGGGACTGAGCAGATCTTGAGCAAAGGAAACCTGAACGGGGGCATTCTTCCCAGCCACCTATGGTATGGGGCTGCAGTATAGGTAGATGCAAAGGTGTGCACTCACATGGGCTTCTTATTAACTCATGTCTTCTCCAGGAGTCTGTTGAAGTCGCAAAGGTTATTAACATTTCATGTTCATGCCCTGCCCTTTGCCTGTGTTCATGATCCTGACCTCAGTTATCAGAGCAAGCCAGAAAAACTAGAATCTCAGAGATTGCCTCTGTCAGGAGCTTTCATACATGCAGCCTCCATTCCTCTCCATGACACCTTATGAGGGAGTATAGGAGGGTATTGTGTTATTTATCTTCATTGTCCTAGTGGTGAAAAACTGAGGCTCAGTGAACTCCACTGCTTTGCCTGAACTCCACAGCAAAAAAAAAGTGGCTGAGTCAGGATTTGAACTCAGGTCCATAAAGACCCATAATCCTGCATTTGGAGTGTTTTTTGTTTTTTGTTTTTTTTCCCTAGAAGGAGGTGGTGTTGCCCTGAACTTTCTCTCACACTCTTTCTTGGAGTTGCTCAGTGACCATGACATTCATGGGAGAGTCCAGCAAATGCCCCAGAGTTGAAACTATTGGTATAGGAAGCTTCCTGCTCCCTCAGATCTCATGATGATGGCCTCATAACCAATGACAGCATCTCCAGCCCTGACCCCCCCACCCCATGAGCTTCATGTTAAAAATAACAAAGAATAATAAGAACCAGGGCTCTGCAGCCAAGAGGACAACATATGTTTTTCATTTTCTTCTTTCTCTTCCCTGATTCTCTAGAAGTGGATTAAATATAAAAAGGAACTTCCTGACTGATGGTTGGGAGACACTGGAAAGGATCGTCCAATGGAGAAATTATACTGCGGAGAACCTTTTAAAAACCACTTCTTATTGAAAAAAAAAAAAAGCCAAAGAATCTCTCAATTATACAGTTCACAAGTTTTCCTTATGGAAAATTTAGGAAACAGACAGCTACAAAGAAAAAATATATATACATCGTCACTCCACTCAAAGAATCTTCACTAACTGCTTATTGCATTCTTTTCCAGTTCTTTTTTCCATGCACGAATTGTTTTGTTTGTTGTAGTTATTACTATAGATTTTAGGGGGATTATAGACATTGTGGTTAAATTCAGATCCTTGGAGTCGAAGAATAGTGTATATCATTGCTTTTCAAACCTTCTGGGGTGAAGGATCAGTTTTTGAACTTTGTAACCCATCACTGGTCCTTCTGCACTATAAGGACACAGCACATTCTCACCTGTTGCTCACCACAGAGTTTACCATCACCTGACCTAGACTAGGCCAAATCCACCACCTGGATGGTACAACAATGTCTGAGTGCTTTGAAAGTTTATAAACATGTACTTTCAACATCTACACTTATTTCTTCATAGAGCGAGGTCTGCAAACTCTGGCCCTTGGGCCAAATTCTTCCCACTACTTCATTTGACTAAGGATGATTTTTTCCTTTTTAGATGGTTGAGGGGAAATAACCCAAAATAAGAATAATATTTCATGATGTAAAAAATTCTATACATTCAAATTACAGGGTCTACAAATATAGTAGTCCCCCCAACCCAAGATTTTGCTTTGTGCAATTTTAGTTACCCGTGGTCTACCACTGTCTGAAACTACTGTATAATTTTACTGAAGCCCAGCCATACCCATTTATCAACGCATTGTCTATGGCTGCTTTTGCTGTGCAATGCTGCATATTGAGTAGTTAGAGACTGGTTGGCCGCAAAGACAAAAATATTCACAATCTGGCTTTTTTTACAGAAGAAATTTGGTGACTTCTGCTCTAGATCTATGGTTCCTGAGTTTGCTGCCTCTCAGAAGCATGGGGAAACTTTAACATAATATATAGTTTGCAAGGCTTTCCTCAGCTCTGTGGAATCAGAGTCTCTAAGGTGGAGTGTGAGACTTCTTTTTAAAGCCCCCCATCCCACCTCTGTCCTCAGGTAGTTCTGATGGTCCATGGCCAGGTAAGCCCCAGGAGATGTGCTTCTTGGAGCCCGGAGGCTAAGTCCCTAGGAATGGGTCTTGCTGCCCTGCTCAGAGCCTCCTCTAGGACAAACCTCTGTGTCCTAAACTGCTCTAGATGTGGGCTTTGTAGCCACATTCCTGGCAGGTCCAACCCTCACCAGGCATACAACTAAGATTCACAAGCCATGGTCTCCTTCCTCCTCTTGCTCACAGGTTTCCTTGAGGTCACCCTAACCCAGGGCTTCTCTGCTTCTCCCCAAACTTGTGTGCCTCTAGCCTGCCTCCGGGGCTGCTGGAGAGGAATGTTGTGGCCCTTCATCCAGTGTACCGGATAGGCCAGTTTACCTCATCTGGGCCCCATGACTTTCCTACCCTCTGGTTTATGTTTCTGGCACCAGAGTAGAGTCCTGAGCCAAATGCGCACTTCACCTGAGCCAGTTCTATGGGGGAGTTGAGAGGAGTGAGCTGGAAGGGAGCATGACCACGAAACAGGCCTCTCTCCTGCCTGGTCTCTTCTTGCTCCCTGAATCTCCTCATGACCTTATCTTTATATTTCTAACTCCTTTCCTGTTGCCCTTCAGGTCCCTGGCCCATTGCCTTTGCTCTGCCCTCTTACTCTTCCTTCTTGTACTACTTTCTCTCTCCTTTCCTTCTTTTCTTCTTCTTACCTTGCTTTTTCTTATTCCATAATTCTTTTCCCTCATGCCTTGGGTTTTCTAGTCAGACCCATTTCTTCTAGGCAGAGCTGAGCCACTCATTTCGGAGAGCATCTCCTGTTCCAGAAAGAGATGACTTTGCTTACAGCAGCTCAGGCCTTTGGGCTAGACCTGTATGCAGAGTTTATTCTGGGAAAATATATTCAGGTCCTGCCCTCAGGGAGCTCACCATATATGAGAGAGTTGGACAAGCCACAGAAAATTTCAATAGTGTCCTAAAGGGTGACCTGAGAGCCAGGACAGTGTGCTGGATAGGGCAGTGCCCAGTAAGACACTGAGCCTAGTTGTGGAGAGCTGGGGAGTATCTGAGGGTACATCACCGGCTCCACAAAGTGGGAGCTAAAGCTGAGTTAGGTTCAGTGTAGAGAATGTCCCCAAGGGTTAAAAATGGCATGAGCATATGGAAGCCTCTGGACATTCTCCTGACTAAAACCCATGGAAGAGTCTTAAGTGAAGGAGGATTATCATCTGATTTATATTTCAGAAAACTCACCCTCACCTAGAGAAAGTAGACCTGAGGAGGTTAATCTAAAGGACAGAGGTTTCATTGGGAAGCCACTCTAATTCAGAAGGATGAGGCCTGAATTTGGGCAGAAGCAGAAGGGTTGGGGAGGGTGGGAGGGCACTGAGGAATATTTAGGACTTGAGGATTGGTTGTGAGGCATGAGAGAGAGAGAGAGAGAGAGAGAGAGAGAGAGAGAGAGAGAGAGGCAAGAATGAAGGGAGACATTCAGTTTTCTAGCATGATTATCTGAATGGATTGCATGTTAGAGATGTGATGATGCTGCCTAACAAACAGCCCCACAAACTCAGTGGTTCACACCACAAAACTTTTTATTTTATCTACATGAGGCTGAGTTGGCTGCTGTTGACCATGAATGGGCTTAGCTAGACTTAGCTGAACCAGGCTTCTGGTTGGGTTCAGGATGCTCCATATCACTTCAAGAAGGAGAAGCCCAAGCCAAAGGCAGGCTTCGTCATGGAAAATTACACAAGTACAGTTACACAGCATCTTTAAAATCTCCACTAAGGCCACATCAAGAGCAGAGATAAACTCAAGGCCACCAGAGGTGACAGGAGACAAGGTTTCTGAGGACTGAGGGCTGGGGTTGATCTCTCTGGAAAACCTAGCTGAGTCTCCTATTCTCCTTAGGCCAATAATGATCTCTCTTATGATATATTTCTCAAGTCCTTAAAAGGATGCCAGGGAACAGAGGTGTGGTGACCAGTAATGGGTAAAATTGATGTCTACAAAAGTTTTTGCTTATCCAATTAATATCTGTTGAACATTCACTCTGTGGCAGATTCACCATTCCCTCCTGTGGGGGTACATATGCCTACTGGAATTGAGGTCTTTCTTTAAAGCCACTGTCCCCCTAATATGGAAAATAGGTTTTTGGTGTCTTAAGGGCTAGCTGTTCCATTAAATTGTAACTTCAGTTAGAATCTACAACTATGTAAATTTTATCAATTTGAAATTGCAGTTGGCTATAATAGAGACCTGAAAAATGGTGACTTAAATCCCCAAGCATTTATTCTTTTACTTTTTAAAAAGTTTAGAGATAGGCGATCCAGGGCAGAAGCCACTCTTGTTATACCTTTCTGCTCCATTGTCTGTCGTAGGTAGCTTCTACCCTCTGGGTGTCCTCATGATCCAATATGGCTGCCGGAGCTCCAGGCATTGTATGAACTGTGGGCTGGAAGAAGGAGGAAAGGCAACTAGGGTATTTCTCTTAATCGAGACAGGTGTCTTTGAAGCAGGTTTCTGGAAGCCCCACCAACACTAAGCTTTACCTCTCACTTAGTCACACATTCACACCCTGCTACAAGGGAGACTGGAGATGTGGATTAGGCTGGATACATTCCTTCTCTGAATAAAATAAGGGTTTGGTTATTAAGCCAGAAAGGGAAAATAGATATTAAGTGGAAAACAACATTTTTTACCACACCCTCCAATTTATTTTTTGTTTACCAAAACAGAGTGGCAGTGTAGTACAGCAGAAAAATGCCCTGGTTTGGACATGAGGTCCTCAGACTTAATTCCCAATTCCTCTATTTACTGGCTATGCCATCTAGCCAAAGTCACATATGCTCTCTGAGCCTTCAGGTCCCTCCTCTGCAAAATAGATTGTTGAACGTATTTGCCTTTCAGCGTTATCAAAAGGGACCAAGTG
Source organism: Rousettus aegyptiacus (assembly GCF_014176215.1). NCBI lineage: Eukaryota > Metazoa > Chordata > Mammalia > Chiroptera > Pteropodidae > Rousettus > Rousettus aegyptiacus. Next base: position 34,499,397 of record NW_023416287.1, on the reverse strand, counting down.
AGACCAGGAACTCTATAAATTATAACACACTATATAAAATTAATAATATTTGTAATACAATTGAAAATAGAGCTAATACCCCTTTCAACTAACAGGGAACTCCTGATGATTAGCTTCTCCCTAGACAGAAGTGGTTCTCCTTTGCTCTGATTGCTGTTACCCCATCTTTACATATTGTCATGCTTCTCATAAGGGTGTAGCTGGGGTGGGAGTGGGACAGGACTCAGCATGTGAGTGGCGTTGAAGCCCTGTTGATGCAGATTGAATCCTCATGCCCCAGATTGAATCCTCATGCCCCAGGTACCTTAAGAGAGTGTCTACCTGTGAATGGCTCCCCTTGATCCAGTGGTTCTCAGCTGTTTAGGCTGGGTTGTTATCCCAACCTCCCTTACGTGCTCTCTCCATGTGGCTTGGGCTTCTCACAGTATGGCAGCTGTGTTCTGAGTGGGAACACCTCAAGAACAAATGTTTCAAGAGGAAGAAAGCAGAAACTGCCACTCCTCCTATAAGCTAGACTGAATGTAGAGGCTATCATTTCTGCCCAGGGCCAGGGGGTGGGAGAACAGGTTTCCTCTCCCTATGCGGGAATGACACACATATTAGGAAGGGTAGGAATTAATTGCAGCATCTTAGAGACCAACTACCACAGCTACCTTGGCTGTATGTTGACATTTTTCAGGCGATTTCACCTGTGTGATAAAATGCTGGCCTGAGCGCACACCTAGAGATTATTGTAATTGGTAGTCTGCAGTGTGGGTGTCATGATACTTAAAAGCGCCTGAGGTGATTGTAATGTGCAGCCAAAATTGAGAACCATTGGCTTACCCTGACTCTGAAAAAAAAAAACCCCGAATACCCTGGGAGGTCCTTCTAGGTGTTTAGGAGGCTCTGCTCCCCTACTGCCTGGGTTAGTTTGGTTCCCAAGGAATTTTCTGCATTACTTAGCTCCTATGGTGGGAGAATAGAAGAACAGCATGGAAGCCAAGGTACAAAAAGTTATTTATTATTTATTATTAAGTATGGGTGGGGCCAGTAGAGTTTATAAAATATTTTGAAAGTTTCCTTGATCCCAGACTTTTGATCTGAAGTCAGTAGTTCAGCCAACTTTTTCCATTATCTTCTTCAGGAATCAACCTGTGTCAAAATGTGATGCAAATACTAACAAAAACATCAGCAATCCCATTTTTAGAGCATTTGGGGTCAACCAGCTGACCAATAGTTAATATACTTTTCCTCCAAATTAGCAAAAAATGATTTCAAACACCTTTATTTGAAGATGGAGGGGATGGAGCATGCTCATGATTATTCATGACTCTGTCTACTGGCCTCACACATTAGAAATACTGTTTATTCCTAAGGCTAATGAGCTCTTAAATTTCTTTTGTAACAGAGAAAGAGGTTTTATTATTCTGGATAATTTATTAATTTATTTTGGTGCCTGTTCATTTTCTACAAAGGATCTTTTTTTTTTTAAGACCCTGAGCGGCATTTTAAATACCCCACCCCCCGCCACCGCAAACCGAGGAGCCCACTAGCCTCATGATAACATTAATGAAGTCTGCACTAATAGTATGAGAAGTTCGCCGTGAGCCCGGTTCCCAGGGAGATCTATGTCTAATGAGAATCACATAATCAACATGCCTGCAAGTTGCATGAAACCATGCAACAGAAGACAAACGTGGAAATGTGAATGTGGACAATATGTAATTAGAATCTGAGACTTTGAGGCATTGAAGGGGCCTTATAAGACATCTTGTCCAGTGACCTGTGACACATTAGAACCTCCATTATATGACTGCTAAAGCGGCGCGGAAGAGGGTGGTTATTCTCTTTCTTTCTCTCCTTTGTCCAGTTCTGGCTTAGACAGGCCTTCCTTACATCCATCCACAAATTCTCTCTACAACTTGCACCCTGCTTCGTGAACCACTCATTTTCTCTTGCTCCATTCCTATTCTCTGTATTTTTCTCCATGTCAAAGGGGCTGGAACCCTGCAGGTGGTACTTCCCAGGCTCTCTTGCCAGTAGGCTGCTTAGGGTCAGCCGTGCGAGGTACTGGAGAGATACTGGAAGGCAGCATAAGAGGAAGCTAACCTTCTTCCTTTCTGTTTCAGACTGTCCCTCCAGCAGAAGCAGAATGAATGCAGGTCGGTCCCTAATGAGGCAACTCCAGGGGTTCAGTAACTCTATGGATCTGGGTTATCCCATTTTCCCTGCTGCTCCTTTGGCCCCAACGTTGATCATAGCTTCCTGCGGTTATTGATCTTTGGGGGTCCTTTCCCTGTTTTCACCTCCATCTTTTCCAATATCTTTGCAAAAATTCTCTGTGTTAAGTTCTTCCTGTTTGAAATACCTTAAGAGGTTCCTGTTTCCCTGACTGGACATTGATTAGTGGGATTACTGGAGTTGTGTAAATGTTTATGATGCTCCTAGGTGACAATAAATTCTTCAACTTGGCTATATTGTCCTCTTCCAATTTTCTTGTCATCGTGCCCTCTAGCAAATGCCTCTGCTCTCCTCATGTGGCACCCAGGCCGTCTCCATCCTGGCCACTCTCCTCTGAGCACACTACATTTGGTTACTACTTGTTTCAGGGGATGCTACGGCTGGTGCCCCAGCTATGGTAATTCCAGAACAAGGAGGAGAGGAATTTCTCCTCCCTCCATTTCAACACCATTCTTCATGGGATTAACCTGTGATCCTGTTGGAGATTGGCAGCCACACCACATTGCTGACACATGTAACTGTCCCTGGCGTCTTTGTCACTGTGTTCTTGATAAGCCTTTGTTTTTCCATGTAACACTTGTGTGATTATTTTGTTTTTGTAGTTTATGTTATAGCTAGGACCTATAGGGAGCTCCAGACAACTTCCAACTGCCATTACCCAAAAACCATAGAAGGCTTTTATGCCTGTGAATATCAGATCAGAAGTGCCAAGAAATTCACATCGCCCAAGAACAACTCTCAACCAATGATTGAGAGGGAGTTGGTATATAAGTACCTAGCTCTGGGTTGTCACATTAACTTCCACTAAGCCTCATCTTGATCTAGGCAGTCCAATTTTTTTTTTTTTTTTGTAAAGTTCATTGAGACGCCCCATTCTGTTCTCTGGCATACTTTCTATTTCTTCCAATTTCTTGTCTTCTGCAAATTTGCCAAGCATGACTTCTACCTTATTGTCTCAGGCACTGATTTAATTTTATTGAATAGAACCTGGCATTCCATAACTTGCCCACTCAACAATCATTGCCCATTCCATTCATCTTGTTAATAAAATCCTGATTTGAGTTGGGTAGGTAGGTAGCAGTGAACTCAACTTCAGGAGGCATAACTATTCTGCTTCCCTTTGCCAGGTGCTGTTTTAACCTCCCCTGGGATGGCTGGAGGCAAGGAGTGGGGCATTTGATCCAGGTCTAGCCATAGAGAAGTCTACTGGAGGATTTCTTGGAAGAATTTCCCTTACTAATAAAGAAAAAGCTGTCTCACTTTGGGGGCCCCCTAGCATTCCCTAAGACAAGAATTGGAGAGCAAGTAGTTTTGGGGGGAATGTAATCCCAGGAAACACTGGTAGAAGAGTGGAGAAGCGAGATAGGGGAGGGAAGGTATCTAACAAAGAGTGCATTATAGAGCAGGTACTACTGTGGGTGATTGGAGCTTAATAATGCAGAGAAATCATTGGAAAAATGCGTAAATCATCTGTGTTGAAGTTATCCCTCAGAAGGACCAGTGAACTAAGGTATTTATATGCCAACTCTCCCTCAATAATTGGTTGGGGTTGCTCTTTGGGGATATGAATTTTTTTTTTTAGCAATTCTGATTTGATACTCATAGGCAGAGCAGCCTTCTGTGGTTTTTGGGAAAAGTTTTCAGGTAAAGGCAGTTGGAAGTTCACTGGAGTTCATTGAAGTGGAGAGATACTGGAGGAGCTTGAACAACATCAGCTGTTATGTCCCTCTCTCACTGTGCTTCCTGACCTTATATATTTTGTTGTGATGTCTGGAGCTGCAGCAGCCATCTTGTGACTGTAAGTGATAAGCAAGAAGATGACAAACCAACATACTGATGTTGGTTGTTCAGAGGTGATGGAAAAATTCATGTTTTTTTCTGATATTATTGGGCTGCTACACCAAAATTTTTACATTCATAGCATTCTTATTTTATGAAATAATTTATTTATTGAGCCACTATTACTTGGGTGTTCTGTTGTTTGTGGTTAATTAAATTCCACTTGAAACAGCACTATGGAATGAGTAAATGAGGTCAATGGCAAAGTTGGCCTTACAACTCACCAGAAACCACCCTCTTGAAATCAAATCCCAAAAAATTAAGCAAAAAAGGAATATGTTGACTCTAGTAACCGCAAAGGCAACCTCGCTTCAGGTGCAGCTGGATCCAGTGGCTCTGATGATGTGGTGTTCTCTCTCTTTCTCTTTCATCTTAGATTGCCTCTATTTCCCTTCATTCTGCTCACAAGCTCTATTCACATGACAGATGAAATCCCAGGCATCTGCAACCTCAGATACACACTTCCAGTTACAATCCTGGTTTACAAGACTCCTTTACATTCTCTCCCAGGATCCTGTATCAACCTCAGGGAGGATTCTGATTGGAATTACCTGAACCAATCACAGTATCCAGGAGGAGAAAATATTCTGATTGGCTATCCTGGATCACACACATGCCCACTGCAGTAGCATAAGGAGGTTAAGGAGGGGTGACGTGATTTTTCAGCCCCACTGGGATGATGTCAGTAAAGCATGCTGGACAGATAAATGCTATGGTTGCTACTGGCCACTTCGGCTTCCTGCTCCTCACTGATGGTGATAGCTCCTATAGTGCACTATCAGATGTCCCTGTGGCTGCTGGCTGGTTTAAATGCTCTCATCCCTTTCTCTGATATTGGAGGATGGGTGGGGGGGGGAGGGCACATATTCTCATACTAACCTACATATAAATGTGTCTTGGTTTGGACTGCCCCCAAGACAAGGACTTGGGTATAGGTAGTTTATTTGAGAGATGACCCCAGGACTCACTAGGAGAAAGTGAATAAGTGAGGCAAAAAAGAGAATATAGCTAATAGAGGGTATGTTAATGAGAGAAGGAAATAGGGGTCAAATGCCCCTGGGGACCTTCTGAGAGACGGTGTAAAGTTTTATCACACTAAACAATTCTGCAGAATTATACAGAGGGATGGAGACACCCAGATTCTTTCCACCACTTTCCATTCTTCCTCATTGCTTGTGGGCTTCTCCTGGGAGTGCTCTCTTCCCCGCTCTCTGGCCTGTGCACACTGTGGTAGGGACAACGGGAGGGGGATAGAGCAGGGGTTCCCAAACCCTGGTCCATGGCCTGTTAGGAACCAGGCCACACTGCAGGAGGTGAGTGGTGGGCCAGCAAGGGAATCCACTCCCCAGTGCCAGCTTCACTGCCTCAGATCATCAGGCATTAGATTCTCATAGGAACACGAGTCCCTGGTGTCTTAAAGGTTAGGGACCGTGGGAGAGGACGCCCTCAGGCAGAGAGCCACAGGTCCTCAAGGGAGGAAGCCATTGTGTCCATTGAAGCTGTGAGTGACATCCAGAGTGGGCCTGGGGAAATGGGCTTCTGCTGCAGTCTGTTACTTCTTGACCATTGCCACTGCCCCGTGAGGTTAGTAATACTCCATTTGCTAGCCACCGAGGCCCAAACAATTTCAGAGCTCTGATACCAAGCATGCTCTAACAGCAGACAATCTGATTTTCTTTTAAAAGTAAAATGACTTAAATTTACAGAGTTCAGGATTTTTAAAGCTTTTCCCCAAAGTTTGACCTCCATCCTGTTTCAAAAGTTTATTACTACAGCTGCTTATTAATTGGTATTAATAAAGACCCTGGCAATTATTATCTGATAGTCATAACCATTTAGAATCTTAGGAAATAGATTCTATTTCTCTGGTGAGAAATACCAGAGTTTGACGCTTCAGAATATTGATGTGGGATCGAGATCAGCTTTAGCCCTACAGGGCCCGCAAGAGTGGTCCATGGTGCTTCTGAAGCATTTACTGCAGAAAAGGGAAACCACGGCTTCTTGCAGGGGCCATTTCCCACCCCACCTTGAACAAGGGTCTGGCAGGCAGCGCTCCCTGGAAGCCAACCTCCTAATTTTTCAGGCATCGCAAATACAATATGTTTCCGTGGGTGTGAAAACCCCCAAAACATTAATTCTCACAAATCAAGGACTAGCTACAATCTTGGATTCCATCAATTTGCACTCAAAGGGCTAGGCCAGGAAACTTGGCACAAAGTGGTTTCAGAGAATTCTTTGATTTAGATGTGGTGATGAATGAGGTAAATGTAAGTTTCCATTTTGCTGCAGAGTAACATGAAGAAGCTGGATAACAAGCAAGTCCATGGCCATAGCAGTGTGGCCCTGGGCAAATCACTTAACCTCTCTGGGATCTAGCTATTTATATATAAAATGAAGGTGTTTGGGTAATCAAGTGGCCAATATAAGGCAGTGGTGCTGCCACTCACTGCCACCTCCCTGCCCATGGCTTAGGGTGCTCTTCAATTGTGGTACTTTCCCCCAGAGCTGGGTGTTGGCTGCAGAATCCTTCTCAATACAGCCAGCCAGGGAGCCACTGCTGAGTAATCAGAGTTGGCAGGTGTGTTGAAACTCATTTGCCATCCCTGGATTGGATGATCTCTAAGGTTCCTTCTAATTTTAACTTGTTGAACTCTGTGAACATGTAAGCTAGGTGTCAGCAAACTATGCCCACAGGCCAAATCCTGTCCGCTGCCTGTGGTGTGTTAAAAGTTTTGTGAGAGCACAGCCAGGCCTACTTCTTTGTGTACTGTCTGTGTCTGCTTTTGTGCTACAGCAGCGAGGATAAGTGGTTTTTGGTAGAGACTGTATGGCCTACAAATCCTCAAATATTTCCTATCAGGTCCTGTAAGGAAAAGGCTGGCCACCCTTTGATTTAATTCTCCTTCTCTCCCTCCAATCTTTCCTTTCAGGTCATGAGTAAAATTCCTCTTTGTCCCTAGGGTCCTGTGTGGCTGAGTGACTCTTCAAGTGCCTGCAGGCCTTTGGCATCCCTACATCATAGGAGAGGAGGACATGAACCAGTGGGAAGATTCAGGGAAATCCTATGATTGTAGGGTGGATGGAGATGGGTGGGAGCCGAGGTTAGCAAAAGATAAAGGAGCATCCAGACGAGAGGAGCAGAGGTTTCCCTTTGTGCTGTCACTGAAGGGCCACCCCGGCCAGCTGGGCTTGAGCCACTTTCCAAAGCTCAGTGTTCTGAGAACCCTTGTCTGGCTAGCTGACCACAGGCTTTCAGAAGTAGTTTGGCATGAAATATGCAGGCTTGGGCCCTCGTGTTGTTTCCTGAAGGAAACCACCACCTTTTCCTTGCCTGTGGACAGCTACTGCTGCCCTCCAGGATGTGTGCAGGAGTTTTAAATAGTGCCCTTGATGGCTGTCCCAGAAGAGGTGCCCTGGGTGATGCTCCTACAGCTATGTAGCCTGGGCCACTATATTTATTTTCAGTACCAAATCCATCTCACCAGTGATGACTGCTGCAGTGAGCCTTATATGATTCTTGATGAGAATAAAAAACTCTAGTCTCTTCTTTCTTCTCCCTCCTGGGTCCCTTGGAATCCCTTTTCCAACGTCCCTGTGCTTTGCGGCTAGTGACTCACGCCTGTGGCCTTCGGGGACCTGCTCTAGGGCATTGGGGAAACTGAAGTGCCTGGAAGTCCCTGTCTCCTTGTGGGGCAGTCCACAGCCAGTGACTGGAGGCAGAGGACAAAATCCATCTCCTCTGCCTTTTCAAGGTGTAATTCCTGCCGCTGTACCCTATGGGGTCAGGCTAAGGCTGGGACTCTGTCAAGGTCGTGCACACAGGACAGGCCAACATCAAGCCCTGATTGATTTGGCCAATGAACACGCAAGCCATTTTTTGATTCAGACAGTTTATTACTCACATACAATGAAAAGAAGAGTAAGCCAAAGGTGCCAGCTCCCCAGGTCTTTGTCCTACAAGCCAGAGAAGTCAGCACCAATACAAGAGGCCAGATGACTCAATGTGATTGGGGGTTCCTTGTCACTAAGGAATTAGTTCTAGACTGCAGCTCTAGGAGAGTGGGGTGGGAAGCCCCATTCCTCATTAGAACCCTGGAGGTGACCAGAAGCTGCCTCAGGACAGCCTCCCAGGGCACAGGGAGGTGACTGGGGGATGGCCCAGAGCTTCTCACCAGCTTCCCACCCTCTCCTGCTCTAGGGGCATCAAGGCATTCTCCCTATGTGGTGTGTTAATTCCCATTGCTGTTCTAACAAATTATCACAAACGTGGTAGCTTAAACAAGAAGTTTGTTATCTTACAGTTCTGGAGACCAGAGGTCCAAAATGGGTTTCTCTGGGCTAAAATTGAGGAGCTGCTGGGCTGCACTCCTTCCCCAGGGTAGAATCATTCTCCTTGCCTTTTACAGCTTCTAGAGGCTGCCTGTATTGCTTGGCTCAAGGCCCTGGCAAGCAGCACACCACTCCGACCTCTGCTTCCATCATCACCTCTCTTTCTCCCTTGTATAGGGACCCCTGTGATTATGTTGGGCCCACCCAGATAATCCAGAATAGTCTCCCCATCTCTAGATTCTTAACTTAATCCTATTTGCAAAGTCATTTTTGCCATATAAGCTAGTATATTCACAGGTTCCATGGATTAGGACTTGGACATCCCTGGGGAGTGTTACGTGGCCCACCACATTCAGATTAGCTGTGATTCAAGCCTTTTCCCAGAGGGCCTGCTTAGACACAGGTGAGATCCCCCGTGTGCCACAGTGGCTGTTCCCACTGGGACTTCAGCTGAAATCCACCCCTGCCTTGCTTCCTCCTCTACCTGATGCTGTTCCTCTCATGGTCTGACTCGTCTTTCCCAGGAGCATTCCTTTAAAAAACCACTTGTCCTAAATCTCTGGCTTAGGGGAAGCTGTCCTGAAGCCTGGGTCTTTCTGGGTCTTTCTGGGTCTTACTTACTAGGATAGTGGGACTTGCTTTCTTTTTGCCGCCTATGTCACTTCATAAACTAGGGGATCCAGCTCCCAGTTAACGATGGAGAAGGCTGGCTAAAATTCCTGAGGGTCTCTTAAGTGTGATCTCTGAGGGAGGGAAGTTTGGGTGGAAGCATCCTAGACCCTGTGTAGCCTCAGGAAGTTTCAGCGAAGTCTTGGAGGAGCCCTGCAGCCAAAGTGGCCCATGAGAGAGCTTCATGTCCCTCCCTAGCATCTCCACATGCTCAGTTATGGGCTGGGGAAAGCCCCTGGCAGGGACAGGCTCTTCAAAACATGTGGTAATGGCTTCAGAACCCGGCAGTTGGGGACCTCTGTCACTTATGCCTCTGTACTTGGAGTCTCATTGCCTTCACAGAGGGGCACAGCCAATTGGATATAGAATTTGAACTTTATTCCAGGTACTTTGGGGAGCTCTCAGGAGGATTTAAGCAAGAGGAGTGACGTGGTCTTGTCGATGTTTTTGACCGGTTGCTCTGGCTGCTGAGTGGAGCAGGGATTGAGAGTGGGGGGGAGGCAGATGATGATGGTGGTTGACCTGGCCCAGTGCAGTCCTCAGGAACAACCTAAGAAGGAGGGCAGAGGAGATCTCAGCTCTATTTCCTGTCTCATCTCAGCAAAGTCAAGGGCTTTCTCCTTACCTTCTAGCTTCTTGAATCCTATGGCCTGTCCTGTGCGCACAAGCTTGACAGAGTCCCTTCTTGTGAACTCTGCCTTGTACCAACCCCTTCACCTCAGGGACACCCTTCTTCCTCTTTTCCTCAAATTCCTCCTTATCCCTGGTCCTCTGAGAAGACATTTGCCCTGTTTCTTGAGATTCTCCTACAACCCGTGGGAGAAGTGCAGCTTCTAGAGCCCCACTGCAGACCTGTTGAGTAGGAAACTCAGGATGGGGGGCAGAAATCTGTGTTCTAACAAATCTTCCAGGTGATCCTGATGTGTTGAGAACTACTGCTATGTACATATTGGAATAATCTGGAAATTCTTTAAAAATCCTGATTCCTGGGTCTCAAGTGAGACAATCAAATCAGGATCTCCGGGGAAAGTCCTGCCTTCAATACCTTTTTAAGTTTCTCAGGTGATTCCAATATGCAGCTGAGACTGAAAACCACTGTGTCTGTTATGCTGTGGGGTGTGTGTTCACACATGTGTGGTACACGTGCAAGTCATTCAACAAACGTTCATTGAGCCAACAATATGCCTCATGGTGTTAGGTGATCCCTGAGCACACAGAGCTTGCATCTAACAGGGGATACAACAAGTAAGGTGAAGTTGTGTGTGTATTCCCATATGTATGTAGGGGAAAAGAGATGGGGAGTGTGGAAAACACAAGACCCAGAACAGGATCTTAAAAGAAGCCACTAAACATTGAGGAAGTCCCTGCTTCTGAGAAGTCTTGGCCCCTCTGTCAGCCTGGCTCTGGGGGTTGGCAGTGGGTCTGGTAAATATCTGGATAACCCTAAACCACAAAACTGAACATAGCTTTCTGGCTTATAACCCACAACCACTCTGCCCCTGGCCTCTTGCACCTTGGGGGCCTAGAAAATGGCAACCTTCAAAGATGAGGGGTTAGGGGCTGGGGGCAAGTCAGGATTCTGCTGGTGTGCCCAGGGGGGATGGGGGAGCCCCTTGGCGGCGGGGGGGGGGGGGGGCGGGGGGGGAGCATCAGTGAGCACTGGTGCTGTAGGGGAATTTAGGCTGTGGCTGCTCACATCTCCAGGCTGTCTGGACACTCCTGGTTTCTGGAGACAAAGGTCAGGATGGTCTATTTGTCCAAACCCCACTATTAGGAAAGCTCATCTATATTTGGATAAATATGAGTAAATGCCACTCTGGAGCACAAATAGTTCAGGCCCTTTGGCACTTGTCGTTTCCTCAATTTTTCCTCCAGTGATGTCCTATATGCGTTGAGGGCTACCCAGGGATGGTGCTGGGTTGAGAAAGAGCTAGAACACGATAACTTCAGGGGGAAGCTCAGCTGCAGTGTGCTTTTGGTAAAAGAAGTACCGGAGGCAGAATTCGTGTCCACTGTTGCAGCAACAACAGTATGAACAGAGGTAATTTGCTCTCTCTTGTCAGTGCACCCAGAGCAGCACTAAGGTTCACCGGTCCTTGCCTCCCATTGGTCTGATATCAGATTAGCAGGGCAGTGGCCTAGGCTAGGCCACTCAGGTCTCCTGAGGATGTGGATAGGCCTGGGCTTGGAGTGCTGGAGGGCAGGAAGTTGCTGGGGCCAGGAAGACCCTGCTCTGAATTCTTATGATGTCTTAGCGGGGTTCCTCAAAAGCAGAGCTGAGTAAGGCTTTAGTGCAGATGGTTTATCTGGTGGTGATCACAGCTGGCAGGCGTGCTTCAATGAGTGGCTTTGTGAAGGAGGCACCCAAGGTTAATTCGCTGAGGAATGTGCAGAATGCATTTCAAGTTAACACCACCGAAGGATGTTACCTCCTGGGGTTGTGCCCATGGGCAAACTTAGCTGCCTCTCAAGGCTTCAGAACACCCTGAAGTAGGAAAGCAGAGAGTCCATTCAGCACAGCTAAGAAGGGATACTCATAGCACATGTGGACTGTCTCCCAAAGCCACTCTTAAATCAGAAGAGTTGAGAGGAAGTGCCCTGGGCACTGGAGCCATTGGCCACTCTGGTCAGGAGCACTAGTCTGACTGAGATATGCCTGAGGTCAAATCTCAGTGCAGCCATTTGCTATCTGTGTGGCTTTGGGCAGCTCTTTTACCTCTTGAAACCTCAGTTTCCCCATCTTTAAAATGAAGTTGATAGTACTGCTTCTTTCATGAGAGTAATATAAGAAGTCAGAGAGAGTAACCAGACAGCTGGATCACTGCATGCAAAAGAATGAAGTTGGACCCCTACCTCACATTATGTACAAAAAATTCATTCAAATGGATCAACCATGTGACTTAGAAAAACATAGGAGTAGATCTTATGACATTGGATTTGGCAATAGATTCTTAGATATGACATCAAAGCATGAACAACAAGAGAAAAAACTAGATAAATTGGACTTAACCAAAATTAAAACTTTCGTTCATCAGAGGACATTATTAAGAAAGTGAAAAGATAGCTGATGGAATGGGAGAAGGTATTTGTAAATTATATAGAAGGATCTAGTTCCCAGAATATGAAAAGAACTCTTACTACTCAACAACAAAAAGACAGATTAATTAAAGAAAAGACTTGGGCAAAAGACTTGAATAGACATTTCACCAAAGAAGATATATAGCTGGCCAACAAGCACATGAAATGATGCTCAACATCATTAGCCATTGGGAAAATGCAAATCAAAACCACCATGTGGCACCACTTCACACCCACTAGGATGGATATAATAAAAAGCAAAACGAAACAAAACATAATAATAACTGTTGTCAAGAATATGAAGAAATTGTACCCTTTGTATATTGCTGGTAAGAATGTAAAACAGTTCAGCCTCAACAGAAGATAGTTCAATGGTTCCTCAAGAAGTTAAACACAGAATTGCCATATGACCCAGTGATTCACACTTAGGTATATACACCAAAGAACTGAAAATTGGTTCTCAAACAGATACATGTACACCCATGTTCATAGCAGCACTATTCACAATAGCCAAAAAGTGGAAACAGCCCAAATGTCCACTAATGGATAAATAGATAAACAAATTGTGGTCTATTCATACTATGGAATATCATTCAATCATAAAAAAAAATGAAGTACTGATACATGTTATACAATGAACGAACCTCAAAAACATTATGGTAAGTGAAAAAAGCTAGACATTCATATATTCACATTCACATATTGTATAATACCCCACCTTCACCTGCCTCCATAGCCTCCTGCCTTCAGATTCCTAGGCCCCCAAAACACAGGGTCTCCTTGAAGCCCTTTGCTCCAGGCGTGAGGTGAGGAGAAAGCGTCACTACCCATTCACGGGAGGATGGACTTTGTACCCACTGACCATGTTCTTCAGAGAATTCCCCATCCCTCTGGCCACTTCAGATGCAGCTCTTTGGAACCCGATTGAGAGAAGAGCATCCCACACCTAGTTTCTGAGCATCCCCTTTGCGAATCTGGCTTGGAGTGTCTGGCCTTTTGGTGGGCTGGGATCTTTCCACCTATTTGGTCAGTCTTGGCCTTTGGGCCTCAGTCAAAACAAGAATTCCTTTAATAATCCTGTCACATTATTTTGTAACAATATGTATTAGTTTCCCGGAGCTGCCATGATAAATTACCAAGATGTTGCCAGTGCCGTGCTCCCTCTGGATGCTCTAGAAGAGAATCTTTCCTTGGTTTTTCTAGCTTTAGACAGCTCCAGGTGTTCCTTGGCTAAGGTGCATGTCTGGCTCATCCTCTCATGGCCTTCTCCCGGTGTTTTCACTCTGTCTGTCTAATTTTCCTCTGCCTCTCTCTTACAAGGCCACCAGACATTGGATTCAGGGCCCACTCAGTTAATGCAGGATGACCTCATGTTAATATCCTTCGTTTCCTCTATAACGATTCTTTATTCAAATAAGGTCACGTTCATAAGCTCAACATAGACTTTCTTATTCATTTACTTTATTTTAGCCTCATTCCCTACTCCTATATTTCTTCCCCACCACAGGCAGTGGGGAGGTTTAAAAACATGACCACAGATTCTTTGACACTCCTCCCATGAAGAAATTGAGTCTATGTCCCAGTCCTTGAAGCTTGCTGGGTTCATGACTTCTTCTACCAGTGGAGCATGGCTGAAGGTATGCTATGTGATTTTCAAGTAGCATACTCCTGGTTTGCTATGACTCTGAGCCTCTGTGTTAGAAGTCCAACTACCCTGAGACCATCATGCTAGAGAGACTTGCTTCCTGGAAGTGCTCTGGTTGACAGCCCTAGTTGAGCTCCAGCCAAAATTTCAGTCATGTCAGCAAGCCACCTAGAGCCCTGCAGGCCAGTGCACCCTCCTGCAGATACCCCCTAGTGAGCTCAGTCAATGCCATATGGAGCTGAAGCATCTCCTGGTCAGCCCTGCCTAAGGTCCTGATCTAGGGAATTTGTATGATATTATAGAACGATTGTTTCAAGCCACTAAATCTTGGAATAATCTGTCATGCAGCAATAGTAACTAGAACAGCACCATTCTGCCTATTCCTTTGCATTGTACATATTCTTGAAAATATGTTTTGTTATTTTTGGTATGTTATTTAAATTTACACAAATGCTGTCATGTCATCAATCTCATTCTGTATTTTTTTTTCCCACTCAGCACTGTTTTCCAAGACCCCTTGATGCCTATATGTGAACATCTAGTTTGTTACTTGAAACTGCTGCCTGGACCCCCAGCTGCATGTGGCCTGCACAGTTTCTCCACTCCTCCACGAGGGACATTTACACTGCTTTGGCTCTTGCCACCACCACCACCACCACCACAATGCACAGCTCCATTGTCAGCCAGTTAAAGATGGGTTTGTGAGAGATTTACACAGGGCAGAATTTCTGGGTCATAGGTTGAGTGACTCCTTTCTTGAGTAGAGAGTGTCGGCCATGCCACTTCACATTCACGCATACCACCAGGACGTAAGAGTTCTTCTAATAGTTATAAATCATTATCTCATTATTGTTTCACTTCTCAATTTCTGTGATTACTAACAATTTTAAGCATTTCTTTGTATAATTGTTAGCTTTTGGGTTTCCTTTTATGACAATTGCCTGTTCATGTTCTTTGCACATTCTTCTGTGAGGTTTGCTGTTTTTTTCCTTGTTTGTAGAAGGTTTGCAAATATTTTAAATATAAATTTCTTATCAGAAATTTTGCAAATATTTTCATTTCAAATATTTCAAGTATCAGAAACATTGTAAATATTTTCTCTCATTTTGTTATGTCTGTGAACTTTGTTGAACAAAAATCCTTAATTTTAATGAAACCAAATTCACCAGTATTTTGCCTTATTGCTCGTGTATTTGAAGGTGTGTGTTACAAATTGTTCTCTATCCTTGGGCCACAAAGGTGTTCTCCTAGTGTTTTAACTTGACAGTTATCATATTAGTTTATGTCTCTAATCCAGCTGGAATCTGCCTTGTGTGAGGTGCTAGGTAGGGATCCAATTTCATTTCCCAGTACCTTTTACTAAACAACCTGTCCTTTCCTCAGTGATTGTGACATTAACATTTCTCAACAGTGGATTCTGTGCTATTAGTCTCATCTCCACAACCTAGATTATAAACTCTTTAAAGTCAGATGTGCCCTCTGCTTCCCCTCTCCTTTCTCCCTCTCCTCTTGCTCCTTCCTACAGCCCAGTGCCCAGTGTGATCTTGTACATGGAGTGGCTGTTCATCTATTGGTTAAATGAAGGCTCCAATCCTCATTTCTTTATCATAAGCCCTATCTTGCCTGGAAGACACATAGACTTTCATGTCCACTGAGCATTGTGAAACAAGGAGGGAAAGAGGTTCTGGAGTGGGTGCCTTTCAGAGGGAAACATCCCACCTGCTAGTTTGGTATCCCTAGGAGAAAAGGTGGCAGCTTCCACGATCCAAGGGCCCTGCTTTCTCCAGAAACAGGAAAAATAGAAACTAGCAAGTAGCCTTCTCATTGGGTCTTAAGGACTAGGAAAACTGATTTCATGACATCGCCATTGGTAGGCTTTTTATGGGGAAAGGCAGAGGAGCTATACCCTCTTGAGCTCCTACTGTGTGTCCCACACTGGTAGAGGACCTGTCCCTGCCTATAAGAAGTTTCTAGGGGAAGGAAGAAACATAACAGGAAGTGTTTGCGCAATGTATTTAGTACAGTGATGGTGACAATCCAAGGGCGTTGGATGGGGAGGGCATCAGTAAGGAGCATTATAAGTTAAAGAGCCTGTGAGGGGTGGGGCAGAATGAAGAGGATCCTGGGAACAGAGGAGAGGTGTGGTCACAGGCCAGAGGAGGACCACAGGAGCGAGCTGTCATGTAGACCAAGTCTTGGAGATATACTGGTGTCCCCTGAGTCCCTCAGTCCATCAGTGGCTGCACTTGCAGCATGGACGCTTCTCCTGCATGAGGATGGCTCCCTGCCTCAAGCACCTACTTTGGCCTTCTGTTTTCCTGCCTCAGGGAGTTCAGACCCCTGCAAAGTCACCCACCACCAATGGGAGCTGAGAGATCAGCTTAATGCTCCTGCCTTTCATTCTTCATTCTTTGCAGAGGCAATTCTAAGGTGCATTCTACACATTCCTCTGAGGGCCCAGGAGGGATGGAGCCCCAGATGCCACAGCAGTAGCCCAATAACACCTACTCTGTCCTTATCTCACTTTCCCGCAACTCACTCATGCTTCCTGAGACCACTTCCCATATAAACTGCCTGCTCCCAAGTCTTTGTCTTGGCTTCTGTTTTGGGTGACTTCAAACTAAGACAAGAAAGCAATGAATTTTAAGTAAAAAAGATGCAAGGATAATTCCAAATGGGATAAAGGGGGTGGTGAGATAAGTTCCGAAGACTAGCCATTGGATCGAGCAGTGAAGAGGCCACTGACATCCTTGGTGCCAACTTGTTGGAGTGGAAGGGAAGGCAGTCCCAGAGGGCCGAGGAATGAAAGCATACTGGGGAAGTGGAGACAGTGAGTGTTGTTCTGAGAAGTTTAGAGGACAGAGGAGGAGAGCGTCCCTTCAGTATTCAGCTATCCCAGCTATCCCCTTCCCTTACCCACCAACCCAAGTCCCATTGCACTCTGCCTCCTCTCCTCCATAGAGTTCTCTGATCTCCCTTAGGGGTTGGCGTTGCTTTGTAAATTATTTTTTTCTGGAATTTTCCATGATGAATGTTCTAGCACCCCAGGGGCTGGCATTCATGGAGATAGGAGTCTCTGCCCCCCTCTCAGTTGTGTGAAACCACAGCCCGCGTACCTAGCTCTGTGTTTGGAACTATTGTTGTCTGCTTTTTTGAGGCTGCCTCAGACATCCGCCCAGCAGTGAGGTAAGCAGCAGCTGATGGTGGAAAAAGAGGCACAGACAAAACATAACCATCTGTCCAAGGTCAGCCAGGAAGGCGGCAGCAGCCTTGAGTCTGGGACACAGAAAGCAGATCTCCCAGACCTAGCCCCAGTGTGATGAACTAAGCCCACACACTTCCAGAAGAGGAGGAGGAGGAGGGAAAGGAAGTTCTTGTTCCTTTCTGTCTGCAGGGAAATAACCCGTGGACCCTGGCAGCATCTGTGGGGGCCACCTGCAGGAGCCAAGCGGCTGCTCTGTTATGAGAGGGAGGGGGAAATGTCTAGGTGCCACTGTCAAGAGCAGACCCTGGCCAGCTTCTGCTATGGGCCCAGGGCAGGTGCACACTTACGAGTGGGCTAAGGGAGCTGATTTACTTCTCCACCATGTCCAACTCCAAGTTCAGTTCCAAGTCAGGGAAGGCCTCTTTTGGAAGGAAAAGAAGAAAGGGAGGGAAGGAGAGATGGAGAGAGGGAGGCCTTACCTGGAAGTAACTAAATAATGCCAACCTTGACCACAGGGCAGCCCTTAGCCAGGGAGAGGCGGCTGTGTGTGTGTATTTGTGTGTGTGTGTGTGTGTGTGTGTGTGTGTTAGTGATATTTTAATAAAATGTGAGATTCACAACATGGGTCCTGAAGTTTGAAAAATAAAATTTTATATTTTTGAATGTGCGAGGAAACAAGAAGCACAGATACGTTAAGGTATAGAATATAAAATTGTGAATTTAAAACAATAGGAGATTTTAAGAAAAATTATCCTAAGATATTGAGATTTCAGGCTCTGGGGTTATGCATAAGCTCTCCTCTGCCACTAGGAGACTTGAGTAAAAGAGTTTGAGAAACATCCATCTAGTCCAGTGGTGTGCTGGTAAGTATTTAACAACCAGTTTTCAAAAAACAAAAATAAAAACTCAGTCCTGATTTGTAGTGTTTGCCAGCTTCTATGGTATAAGTACTCCCTTCGTGAACACTTTCAGCCTACCAACATGACGTCACTGATGGTGAAGTTGAGAAGATGCAGAGAATCCACCTTCACCACCTGGTGTGAGCTGGCTCTAGCATATTCCTGATTTTAGTCCAGTCTCATTTTATATCAAGAAAGAAAGAGGCCCAGAGAGAGAGAAAATGACTGCCTCAAGGTTGCATGGGGAAACGCTGGGCTCCACCATGCCCTATCCTTTATTCCATGCTATCATTTATTGTTTTATTTGCCCTGCTTCAGAATAAGCAAAGCTTGCTCTAACCTGAGTCTTTCTTTTTTAATGTTTGTAAACACACGTGTATGTGTGAGCACATGCCTTTTTTAGCTGTTTCATTTAACCATTTTCTCTGTCAGGAATATACCTCCATACCATATTCAGTGCCTCCCTATCACACAGTGTATTTTCTTTATAGCACTTAGTGTCTAAAATCATCTTCTTCTTATCACTCTCTCCTCCCTCAAGAGCAGGCTCCATGTGAGCAGGAAATGCACCTTGTTCACTGTTATGTCAACTCCTAGAATGGGCCTGGAATCTATTTCTTTATTTGCCATATATTTACTAAGCACCTACTATGTGGCAGACACCAGCTTGACACCTGTCTCACAGAGAGAAGCTGGGTCCTGCTGCTCTAGAAAGTGGCACATTTAGTTTCTTTCTGTGGCTGTGTCTGGTGGCTTGGTCCCACACTACCTTATGTAAGAACAAGGCAGAACAGAGAGGCAGATCTAGAATACAGGTTGGAGTTACCTTGGGCCAGTTGCATGGTGTTCCAATTATCTATTGCTGCATAGCAATTCACCCCAAACCAAGTGGCTTATAACGTCACCTTCTATTATTTTATTTACTTTTTACATTATCTTTTGCTGTTCTGGAAAATACAATCTACCGCACTTAGCCTCTTGAGTTTTAGCTTCTCCATAAAATTACTGGATTACATACATGGAAATTTGAATTTTAAAAAATGAACTAAAACAAATAGCTGATTGCCTAACATGCCTAGGGCCTTAGTGGATTACGTCTTCTTTTCTTACCCTCCAGACTCAGAGGCAATTATCTTTTGTTTCATTTTTTGTTTGTAAAGAGCTTAGAATGAAAGATTTCCTGGGCAGTGATTTCCAAGGTTTTCTTCTTAAGTCAGGTTTATTGAGGTGTAATTTATGTACAGTAAAATTCATCCGTTTTAGCATACAGGTCTATGAGTCCTGACAAATGCACATAGTCGTCTAACTACCACCACAATCAGGATCTGGAACGTTCCGTGCCACCCCTTCCTTCCCCAGCTCCTGGAAACCATTGATCTGTTTTTTGTCCCTATCGTTTCATCTTTTCAAGAATGTCATACAAATGTAATCACACGGCATGTAACCTTTTGAGCCTGGCTCCTTTCATACAGCATAATGTCTTTGTGATTCATCCATGCTGCTGCCTGGGTCTCCACTTCATTCCTTTTTAATGCTGAGTAGTTGCCCATTGACTGGCCACACTGCTTTTTGTTTTATCTATCTCCAGCTTATTTTTTGGATAAGAAATTTGTAAAATAAAATTCAGTGTGGAAACTCAAAATAGAGAACAAATGAGAACTGAGATCTTCTGGTGCGATCGTAGTTGGTGGGGGCGGGATGGAGACCACTTCTCCTATAAAAAATCCAGGGGTTCCTTGGAATACAGTTTGAAGATCCCTGGTCTATCTATCTACTTATGAATGATCCTATCTGTCATCTGCTCTCTCTCAAGTTTTGAAGTCTCTGTGGGTTTTATTTTCCTGGAAGTCATTTTAGATTATTCCAAGGAGATGGACCTCAGTGAGTGAGGGATTGTATGATATAGTAGGAGGACAGAAGCTTAGAGGTCAGTCTGTCTTGATCTAGGCACTATCTTGGGCAGGTTCTGGCCTCCTCTATGGCTCTATTTCTACATCTGCAAAATGGAGATTGAATTAAAACAGGCACATGTGGGGAACCCTGGTAGGGAATGAGAAGAGACTGAGGATGCTGGCTCTAGACCCCAAAGCTCCCATGCCTCTCTTCTCTTTCCTCTGTCCTCAGCCAAGAGGAAGGACCCCTCCAGAGCCACTGTCCTATTGAGCAGTGCTGAGCCAATTGGAGGACAGATGTAGCAAACGGCATGGAGGGTGTGGGGTGAAGGAGGAGAGTCTGTTTTTGTCTTCTCTGACTGCTTAGAAATGGAACTGCACATTGACCCTGACCCCTCTGGCTAGGACAACGGGAGCCTTAGGAATCATGATTCTTTCATGTGGTTGACACCCCACTACTCTGATGATGCCTGTGGAAATTGCCCAGCTCATAGCACTCGGGGGAGCCTCTCACTGCAGGGTTTCTGTTCTTTGCCTGAACCACGGAAGTGTGGTTAAACACTCAGGGGATTTTAAGAGTGATGGTGTTCTTACTGGAATAAATAATTAACTGTGACATGGTACAATTTAACATCCAGGAGTATCATTCTCTCAAAAGCACAGAGACTATCAGATTCACACCCTGTTTTGAGAGAAGGGACAATTAATTTGATCTCAGACTTTTCTTCTTGGGATATCTTCCAGATATACTCCTGATGCCTTGCTGGATATACTTGGGGCTAAGACCATCTTAAACGATTACCTTCACCTACTTTAACCCCACCACTGACCATGACACAATTGTCATTATACTTTCAGGTCATTCAGGTAAATAAAATGGCCCTCTCTCTGCCTGGATCCCAGCCCTGCGTTGGCTCCAGACTCAAGAATGGTAGCCTGTTTAACTCCAGATTCAGAGAGGGTTGGACTTCTATTTGTTCATCCTGGGATCCCAGAAACGGTGGGGCCAGTGCTGCCTGGACTGTCCTTGGTGGGTGGTGTAGGGTTGGTTCTTATCTATAAAGCCTAGCTTGGTGTGGCCCGAGGGCTTCTGCAGCAGGAGAGAGTTTTCCACTGTGGTTGAGATGTCTACTTGTGCAAAACAACCCAGGTGAGCCAGTAGAGCTCTTCCCCAGGAAGAGTCTTGTGGTCGAGTCTCATGAAGAGGCGTGAAAGAAACACTCAAAATGAGCAACAAAAGGAGCAATTCAAACAGCACCTGGAATCCACCTGGAAAGCTGCTTCATTTGCCCTTGCTGATGTCTTAGGTCTTCATGTTATCATTTTGCAGTGGCTACTCCCTATGCCTGGGACACCCTTCTCCAAGATATCAGCGTGGTTCATGCCCTCAGCAACTTCAAGTCTTTGCTGACAGCTCACCTTCTCATGAGGCCAGCCTTGACCTATTTAATACCACAATCTGAACCCCGACTCCTGCACTCCCAACCACTTACCGTTCTACTTAATTTCTCATGTTATTGATCTCTTTCTAGTATACATAATTTACTTATTCATATGTTTATTAACTAATGTATGCTTTCCCCACAATAAGATAATCCCCACAAGGCGAGATCTTTGCTTTGTTCCTTGATCTATCTCAAGCACCTTTAACAGTGTCTGGCAAGTTGTAGATGCTCAATAGTGTTGAATGGACAAATGAGTATTTCTTAGCAATGGAGAGAGCGTTGATGTCTGAAGACAGGGGTCTGTAATCTGTGTCTGTTGCTTAGCAGCTCTGTCAACTTTATACACATTTGACCTCTCTGAGCCTCAGTTTTCTCACCTGGAAAATGGAAATAATAGTATGACTACTGCACAAGACTCTAATAGACACATTAAAATAAATAAAAAGAAACAGATATATTAGTTTCCTAGGGCTACTGTAATAAGGTATCACAAACTGGATGGCTTGAAAAACAACTTATTATCTCATAGTCCTGGAGGATAGAAGTCCAAAATCAAGGTTTCAGCAGAGCCTTGCGTTCTTAGAGGAGGAACCTTCCTTATGTCTTCTAGCTTTTGGTGTTTTGCCAGCAATTCTTGGCATTCCTTGTCTTGTTTACACACCACTCCGATCTCTGCCTTTATTGTCACATGACTATCTTTTCATTGTGTGTGTCTGTTTCCTCTTATTAGGACATCAATCACATTGGAATAGGTCCCACCCTATTCCAATATAACCTCATCTTAACTAATGACATCTGCAACAACCCTATTTCCAAACAAGGTCATATTCTAAGGTCCTGGGGGATAGGACTCCAACACACCTTTTTAGAAGACATAATTCAAAGCCTAACAAAGTGAGACAAATTTTAATAATATATTTTATTTAACTCAGTATATATATTATTTCAACATGTAATCAATATAAAACATTATTAATGAATTATTTTATCTTTTTTTTATTCTAAGTCTTGAAATCACTGTGAGCTCTATGCTGGCAGCACATGTCAATTTGACCAGCTGCGTTTCTATTTCTATGCATGTCAGGTAGCTACCATACTGGAGAGTAAAGGTGTGGATGGAGTTAATACAGCCACGCAAATAAGTAGAAGGCCATGTCCATTTAATAGTAGCCTAAGGAGCAAACTTACAATAGAGCTTTCTTATCTTAGTCTAGGCACCCCTATATTACTCTCAACAGCAGTTTTTCTGCCGCCATTACCCTATATCCAGGCATTTCTTTTTGTGTCCAGGGCAGTGTAAATAACCTGACATTAGATGTAACCTGGAGTTTGTGTTAAAAAATCATATCCGGAACCCCAAATGAAGGATGGGTAGACTTATGGCTCAACCGGAAACGTTGAATCAGGGTGAACATAGACCCAATCAGGTCTCCTTGAGCCTAGTTCAGGCCAAATCCAATTGTCT
This sequence comes from Rousettus aegyptiacus, assembly GCF_014176215.1. NCBI lineage: Eukaryota > Metazoa > Chordata > Mammalia > Chiroptera > Pteropodidae > Rousettus > Rousettus aegyptiacus. The sequence goes on along the minus strand of NW_023416287.1, from coordinate 34,476,708 downwards.
CGTGGGTACGGAGATGGCATGTTGTGCTCACATCAGGGTTGATCCTTCCCAGACTCCAAGTTTTCCTTCCTGGCGCCCCCTGCTCCACACAATGTATCCACAACTTACCTTTGATGTCAACCATATGTGCCCACTTCATCCTCCTCTGAAGCCAGGGAGCCATCTTTAATTTGCAATCACAGATGTGCAAGCTCAAGAACACCAAAAGATGTGGGCCCCACCTTCAAATTAAAGTTGTAGCCCCCAGGCTGTCAGAAATGTGGGCCCTCCAGTAGGGGACCTGGGGACATATATTCAAGATCCACTTTATCCCTTCGATGGCTCTGCCAGGTAAAACAGAGCTCCAGCAAATTGCTCTGTTCTTGATCATAGAACTCCTGAGACTTCCCAGGCTGTGGTAAACAGACTTTTGCTTCATTTTTAAGTTTGAACAGTGAGATTTGCTGCATTCCTCCTCAGAAGCCAGAACACAGGAGAGAACCCAGCCCCCCTCCAGGCATCCGGCACAGTTCTGTAGAAGGATTCTCATGTCCGACCTTAATTTCTTCTTTCACCACTCTTTTCTGGGTCCCTATGACCTCATATTTTCCTTTAGCCCTGGAATCTTGGCTGGTTCTTTTAGTTTGGCAGTCATGGCCCTCCTGTTTATGAATCCTCACTGGCCTTGTGTGTGCTCTGTGGACATCCAGGCAAGGGCCAAGAGCCTGGTGGCCCAAATTCAGTTTTGTGCAGCATCAGATACTGTTTGTATAGGAGAGTCTTGCTATTGGTGCCTGAGATGAAGATTCAAGGATAAGTTTTTTATTTGGGAGGTGACCCCAGGAGACGTTGGTAAGGGCTGGGGAAGTGGGACAGGGATGGGAAGAAGCCAGCATAGGTACATTATAGAGCAGGTTACAACTGTGGGAGGCAATGGAGTGCCCACTCCTCAGGATGACCTCCCTGGAGGGAGTGAGGGGGTGTTTCTGCACCAATTTTCATAGGCCAAGGGTAGCTGGAAGTGGGGTTAATTCTGTTGCCCTTCCAGCCTAGCTTGCTTATGGGCAGAGCAGATTTCTGAAGCTTTGGAAAAAGTATTTGTGTACAGACAAGCAGACAATGTCAGGTGGAATTGATAACGCCCAAAGAATGTGGGCTGGATATCCATACCTGTTACATTCCACTTCCATACAGGTTGAAACTCTGTTCTTTTATCACATATTGTTGGGCACCTATTTGTGCCAGGCCAAGTACTAGTGGCTGAGAATAAATGTCAAGCGAAGGGAGGGAAGAATGAGTCATGGGGGATCAAGGAGGGTCTGTCTGGAGGAGTGTTGAGTATAAGGGGGATGGTGCTGAACTTCCAGATGCACACTTGCCAGCTGATCTGCAGGGCCAAGATCATGAGTGTGGAAATGGACTGGATGGCCGTCCTGGGCAGCTGCATCAGGGATTGGCCCTCATGACCCAGCTCCACCTCAGCCAAACCTATTGTCTTTGACCAACACACAGGGCTCAGCCTCCTCCATTTGGGGGACTTTAGTTTCTTTGGGGAGCTCAACCAACTTGAAGTCTCAACCATCTTGGGAGTATTTTACACCCTCTTCAGCACAATTTTTTTGGAGTCAGGGAATTCTAAGATGATTGACTTAGCTTGTGTTTCCAGAAGTAAATCTAAGGACCAAGACAGAAAGAGGAGAGACAGAGAGAGGGGCAGAGTGGAGACAAGTCATAGAAGGGACATCCCAAAGGGGCAGTGAGTTTCATAACCTTGCTCTCCTCAAGCCCCTCCCCAGGTGTCCTTTTCTCTACTTCCTGCCTTCCTGTCTTGTTTGGCCACATGGAACCAGGAGGGGAGGGAGGCCAGGTAAGGGGGTGGAGAGTTGTGTGACCTTGACATCATTGACCAGTACCTCTCATCCAAGAATGTCAGTAAGAAGGGAAAGTCTCTGAAACTCACCCAACAAGTAATCTTTCACCAACTCTGTTGGAAGAACCTGATAAGTACAACTATTTCTCCCCATATAACGAGCTCCAGGTAGGGGAAAGAGCAAGCATTTGCTATGGTGGTGGGGCGGTTGAGGTGGGAGGAATAGTCTGAAGGCCAGTGGCTGCCACTTGAGGGGGTCTCATGTGAGCTTCAAGCACAGTAGTGAAGAAAACATAAGAGTTCCTCCCAAAGCTCCACTCAGACTCATCCCGGCCTTTCATCCCCTCCCTGGGGCAGGGAGAGGAGTCCAAGTGGATGAGAACCCAGAGGGAAGGAGAGTTCTAGCCCATTGTGAGACCCCCAACACCCAGACCCTTCCCGGAGCCAACCCTGCACCCTCAGCCCTCTTTCCCCGGATCCAAGGAAGGGAAACTAACATTTATTGCGTGCCTGATACTCACTAGGTATTGCTCATGTATAATGTCATGTGATCCTCACAGCAGCCCTTCAAGGTAGGTTCCCGCCCTCTTGGGGTGGGCTTCATTTGGCAGGAGGTAGATACTTAAACAGGCAATTGCACATTGTGCAACAAACACTATGAGGAATGAATACTATAACCCCAGTAGGGGTCAGGGAAGGCTCCTCTTTGATGGTTGACAGCTTGTAGGGTAAGTTGGGAAGGGTCATGGGGCCCTTGCCGACACTGGTCGGGGCCCTGGGAAAAGTACTGTTCTTGATAAGTGAGACTGAGCACACGTGAGCTACTTAGGGACCTGAAATGGGTTTTGTAGGGGAGAGGGAGATGGGCAAGGCATTGAAGAGAGTCACTCACAGGAGTGACCTGCTCAGCTCCATGGTTTAGAAAGACACCTCATCAACCCTACACCCCATCTCTCTCTCCCCCACAAGACCCATTTCAGGTCCCTAGGCTGGTCATGTGAGCTCTCTCTGAAGGCTGTGTAAACAGTGGGTTCTGTTTGGGTTGGCTGTAAGAGGGACAGTGGCTCCAGTAGGAGCTGAAGGTGACAGTGGCTTAGACTGAGGTTCTCGAGGTGGAGAGAAAAGGACTCCCACCTCTTGAAAGCTTTTAGGGAATCCCTAAGACAAGAAATTCAGGCTGCTCTGGGCTACCTCTTCTCTTTTTGCAACCTTTATTTTAATGTTTTTACTTTTCACTTTGTTACTAACTTTCTTATTGGTATATAACTTACAGGTGGTAAAGTGCAGGAATTATAAGTGGCAGCTCACTGGGTGTTTATGTATGTGCACGGCTGTATGACCCAGATGGAGACATGGGGCATTTCCAGCTCCCAGCAGCATCTTTCATGCTCCCTTCAAGTCAATCACTGCCTCCCCCCGCCCCACAATTAGCCGCTATTCTGACCTCTATCACCATTGGTTAGTTTTGCCTGTCCTTGACCTTCATGAAAATGGAATGATATAGTACATGCTGTTTTTGCTCAACATTATGTCTCTGAAGTTTACCCACGCTGATGGATGTCACAGTAGTTTATTTGTTTACTGTGTTGTGTTCCATTGTATGAAGACATACACTTTATTTATATGCCCTCCTGCAGATGGGTATCTGGGTTGGTGCCAGTTTGGGGCTATTGTGAACAGTGTATGTTGCACATGCCTTAGCCCCTTATAACTCCTTTTCTCTCAGTGGATTATTTTGCAGGATGAGTGATCTGAAGACCCCACACTGGGAAAGTGTGTGTAGAGGGATATTTAGGATAAAATATTCTTAGAATATTTATTTTTGTTTTGTTCCCTGGGGCCGGTTTCCTCCAAATCTGAGCCTGAGGCAGGGGTTGGGCCAAGCAGGGTATCTCTCTCTGGACTACTGGTGTGAGCACAGCAGTGTCCATCCACTCTTGCTTTTGGCTCCATCCAACTCTGAGCATTTAATTGACTGATCCAATTCTGTAGAAATCAGAGGAGGATGGAACCAGGCCGATGGAACCAGGCCTCTGAGGAGTTCCCAGGAGCGCCAGAGCACATAGACCCTTACACAAATGAGGGAGGGTTTTGTCCCCTCTGGAGCCAGTGGGGCCTTTGCACCTGTCTGTTCCTCTGGCTTTGACCCTAGATATCTCAGAGCCCACTTCTTCAGCCTCTCAGGCTTTGACCTAGAAGGTCACCATGACCATTCTAAAAATTGCCACCCCTCACTTTCTGTCCACTTTCCTGTTGTTCTCCTTGTTAGGTCTCACTATTACTTACCACACTGCTCTGTTACTTATCTAACTTGTCAATATCTATTCCCCCACCCCCACTCCCCACTCCCCACTCAGCTAGAATGCAAGTCCTGTGAATTTAGAGACTTTTATTTGCCTTGTTCTGCTGTATTCCTCAAGCCTAGGACACTGCCTGGCACCTAGTAGGTGCTCTGCAAATAGGTCCTGAGTAAATGAAAGAGTGTCTGCTGCGTTCTTGTTAGAGTTCTTTCTTCTGCTTTTGTTGTTTCTGCCTAGAAGATGCCAAGTTGATAGTCTGATTTACAGAGGTGGGGACCACACATAGGGCTACACTGGCTTAATTCAAGAGAAACCTACTTGCTATTTGCTCTGAGCCAAGCACTGGGCGGGGAGCTGATGTGGGATTCTGAAACCCATCATGAGACCGCACACCATGGCTAGTGGATTCAGAGTAGAACACAGGGCTCCTTTTTGTTTTAACTGATGTTACATTAAGTGTGCATGCGCGTGTGTGTGTGTGTGTGTGTGTGTGTGTGTATACTATACAAAGTGAAGTTTCTTTCTTACCTCTACTCACTATGTTCCACTTCTCCCCACAGGAAATCCCTGATGACAACTTTTGTTTATGCTTCCAGAGACATTTCATGCATTTATAAGCACATGATGCATACTCTTCAGCATGCTCTTCTTTCACTTAGCCATAGGCATAGGTCTCGGAGGTACTTCCAGCTCAGAGCATAAAGCTCTCCCTCTTAAAAGGCCATGGAGTATTCTATTAGGTGGAGAGAATGTAATGAAATTAACCCTCCATACCCATGGAGAGGAAGTTCCAGTCCAGCTTTTGCCCTATTACAATGGCTTCATGTGTGTACTTTGTGTTGAGAGAGAGAGAGAGAGAGAGAGAGAGAGAGAGAGAGAGAGAGAGAGAGAGAGAGAGAGAGAGAAAGAGATTTATTGGTGCATATTTTAAGCACCAGCCATGGTGTTAAACTCTACGATGAAGCTCTTGCCCTCAGAGCCAATCTAACACTGAATCTCAATGCCCTACCATGTTTTCCTTCCTGGTAGAAATTCCTCATGGCTCCTCCAGGAGGGCAGGAGAGAAGGAGAAAGTCCAGAAGAGGCTCTGTTTTGAAATGTGCACTGTGGCTGGTTTTTACCTGGAGACACTCAATCACAGGCTGGGCAACTCACAAATATGCATCTGGGCAGCCCCAGGGTTGTGAGTTTGTCATGATATATTTAGAATGAGCCCTTTAGTGGTGCTCCAGGCCAGAGAGTAAATAGCCGCTTGCAGGGGCATTTAAAATGAGCATAGAAAGAGGCTGTAATTACAGAACTCAGGAAATGCTGTACTTGTAGGTTTTCTGAAATGACATGCTATTTGACCCAATATTTTCCCCGAATGCAGGGGCCTCTTTGATCTCTGCGGCCAGCCTCCTTTGCACAATGACTGGTTCACAGCGGGTCTCTGGAGGAACTTCCCAGCTGGGCTGGAGGCTCATAACTGGGAGGACTTGGCTGAGAATTGGTGAGACTTGTCTTGGGTTGAATTTTCTGGGAAGCAGATAAGGATACGGTGCCAGTAGATGATCTGAGAGGCACAAGGAGGAGAGTAGGGAAGGGAGAAAGGGATGGAAAGGAAGCCTGGCAGAGTATAAATGAGCAGTTACTGGGGCCCGGGAGCTTGCACAGAACATGTTGCAGGGTTCTCCACCTGAGGGCAAGGAACCTGGAGTATTTATTCCACCAACTCCCGTCTCTGGTTGACAGCTCCTCTGGAGGGACTGGATTCCGAGTCCCCAGCCTATCATGTATGAGTGCCTGAGGAGAAAAACGATTGGGTTGGCCCCAAGGGATTTTTATGCAAAACCTCCCAATTGAGAAGTGTTGGCAAATGACCCCCATGTTTTCTAAATGCTATGAGAGGCAAATAACACAAGTTGAATTTCTGGGATGCAACTTGTGGACCTCCAGGTGCCATCAGTATTAGACAGAAGGCAAGACTCCATTGTCTATGCTACACAAACAGGCTGCCTCCTAGGTGCAGACTGGGAGACCGGTCAACCCATGGGACTTTAAGAGCCAGAGAACTCTGAGCAGCCTGTGTTTTCCCATCTGTCCCTCTATATCCCCACTTTAAAAATCTTAATGACTGTATCTGAACTGGAACAAGATCTATATACTTGAAACTTATGGGACTGGAACAAAATTGCAACACTCTTTGAATTGAACTCAAATATCCTTTGTGAAAACCTCTGATTGAGGGTAATAACGAAAATGACCTTGCGAGTAGAAGAGACAATAGTCATTTATGGATTGTGATTTAGGTCCCATCAAGAGCACCTCCCCCCCCCCCCAAAAAAAAAAAAAAAAAGCCTCACTTCACTTCCCCACCTGGGAAACAATGCCTGAAGCTGCCATCAACTGCACTATTCTTTAGCTTATGGCCCAGTTAAAAATTCCACTAAGTCAGAGAGGGCAGATAATTTAGGCCTCCTCAATTACTTACACCTCAGTATGAATGAGTTTTTCAGATTAAATAGTATTGCTTTTTACTGAAATCTGTATAGGCAAAATCATATGACTTTTGGGATACGTTTCAAAGTGATACAGGAAGTGAAGAATCGGTCAGGTGTAGATGCAAAAAAATCGATCATGAATTTAATAATAATTGAAGTTGAGTCACGATGATCATATGGTTTTTTTGTATATTTTTAACATTTTAACATTTCTATAACAAAATTTCTTGGGAAAACATTAAAAGTTATTGTTTTTGTCACTTAGTGGTTGAAATGTGAACATCCCTGAGTAAGAGCAGAACACAAAGATGTGCTGAAAGTATATAATGCCTCAGAGGAGGTTTTGTGGACATAATCAGCTAGCACCTGCCCTATACTTTTCACTCTAGAGCCTAAAGTAATGTTAACTTTGATTTGGGAAGTACCTCTAAATTCTAGAAGAGAATTTAAGTTTCTGTATGCATTGTAAGCAAGTGTTCTTGAGTGAGTGTTGGTGAAATTTAACTTCAAGAAAAATCTGATTTGGTTCTAGAATCACATGGGAAGCACCAGGTACTCTCTGGCTGTGGGGTGCTTGAATCAGCTGGCATCAGCTCTTAAGAGCTCTTTCTGCCCATCTCTTTCTTATTCTATTTTCCTAGGCATCAGGTAGGAAGCTTGAAATTGGCTACAGTGAGAGTATTTACACCATGGAAACTGGCAAATGCTAGCAATTGGAACTTTTTTTAAAGAGCTGGTTGTTAGACAGGTACCAGCACATCACTGATATGAGGTCTCCTATCTTGGGATGGCCACAAATATGGAGCTTCCATTTAAATGTCTGTGGACATTCTCCAGAAACAAACTGCTGTCAACACTTGTCAGAGCTTGGGCAGAATGAAGATTGACAGAGAAGGGGATGCAGCAGCAGACTGCCTTCATTTAAAACAGTTAGGTGTTCCTGTGCCCGGGCCAGGGGCAGCCATGATAGAGACCTAATCCATGTCAACACACTTTTGTTGAGCATAACTTGGGGATTGGGCAAGTTCTGGATGGAGATAATGGGTTGGAAAAGGATGATGATTAGTTTCATCTGGAGTGCTGTGTTGAGAAGGATTCTGAGGCCAGTCTGGGCTCAGCAGGAAAGAGAACAGACATCTCTTGGTGATGTCTGCCACATGCGTGCCAGATGCTTGCCACCCTTAATCTGCTACTACATGCTAGGTCTTTGGCTAGACTCTTGCTCTCAAGTAGCTTAAAATCTTATGACCAACAAACGTTTATTTAGTCATTCATTCATTCATCCACTCTTCTCAGGGTACATGCAATGAGTTTATCAGAAACTTTCCTGAGAGAAATGAGTAGGAATTTGAGGCCATCAGATATAAAGTAAAAATCTGCTATTTGGGGCTGTTCTCCTATTCCTTTGGGGGATCCCCTCACCTCTCCTCTCAGTGTACTTTCTGACTCCAGGATGGCCAATCAGCAAATATATGCCCTTGACCACAGTGACTGTGTCAGGTTGAACACCTGACGTAGGTTAGGCTAAGGAGAGCCCACCTTGGGAACTGCATTGGTAAAGAGGCTCTTTCTTTTCACTGAGATTAATAAACAGATAGGACATGTGGTCTTTCCATTGGTGGCCATATTTTTCTGTCACATGGAGTGAACTAGCTTGAAAGGGCAGTCAACAGAGAGAAAAGCAGAGGTGAAAATGTAAAAGAGTAGGTGCCCTATGATATTTTTGAGCACCTGGAACCTGCTATTCCTGAAGCCAATACCCTAGACTTCTCAGGTACATAAACCAATGAATGATATTCAAACCAGTTGGATTTGGTTTTCTGTCCCTATCTCAAATAGTCCTAGTGGTATCTTGCACTGATACCCCCAGAAGACCCAAAGCCGTGTAGACAGCCATCACCTCTATCTAGTAAGTAATAAAGGTGGTTCATTTCCAATAGTTTGCTGTCCAGATGGTAGGCCGATTTTGACTGGGGTTTATAAGAAGCCCATATGTTATTGGGTTTTCGAGCTATGTTTTTTTAGGAATGGGGGAGGCCTGCCATGCCCCACACTCCATGTTGGGAGGCATGGATGCAGCTGGCAGAAAACCCGGCTGCCCAAAGGTACCAGGTAGGTGAGCCTCGGGATGCTCTCTCTTCCCAGTCCATAGCACATGTTCCTGGGGTAGATTATGAACAAGGCTTGAGAAAGCTTTGGGGTCCCAGTTTGCTACGGGGGTCCCAATTCTAGAAAGAGCCCAGGCATGAGCCACAGAGATGGGCTGTTTGGGAGCTGAGCAGGGGCCTTAAACATGTAAAAACAACTGGATTTCAAGTAACTTCCAGGTTAGAAGGGAAAAACAGTTGTTTTCTTGTCCCCAGCAGGTTCGTTTTCTCTCTGAGGTTCCCTATATCAACTTTGTTACCCCTCAGGGCTGTAGAACCCATGGTACAAAATGTTTTGGAGAGGGGACAGGACCCTGAGCCCAAGAGAGGTTTGTGGGAAAGAATATGTGCTAAGTGAATTCCTGAGTTCTGATTCTGTGCTCTGCTTTGGGCAAGTTTACTCATCATGCTTCTCACCGAAGTGGGATGACATTTTCTTCATTCCTATTTCTATTAGCCACACCTGTGCGCCTGTCATCGTTTACCTGAATCACTCCATTATCTCCAAACTTGTCTCCTCTCATCTACTTTGACCCTTAAAGTTTTTCTCCACAAAGAAATAGACCCGATATTTCATATATATAAATCAGGTCATGCCAGGCTCCCATTTGAAATTCTCTATCAAACTCCCAAAGAACTTTAAGAAACTCTTTGGCAAGATTTACTAAGGTCAACATAAACCTGCTCTAAGACCCAGCAGCTCCACTCCTGGGTCTACACCCAACAGAGTTGGGCACCCATGGCCACCGAAAATTTATCCACGAATATTCATAGCCGCTTCACTCATAATAGTCCCCAACTGGAAACAACCCAACTGTCCATCGATAGGAGAATGAATAAACATATTATGGTAAATTTATATAAGGGAATACTACACAGCAAAGAAAAAATATGACCTGCCATTACATGTAGTGAAATGGGTGAATCTCATGAGTAGAATGTTGAGTGAAAGAAGTCAGATATAAATGAGCAATTAGCCATATGGTTCTATTTATACAGAGGTTAAAAACATGGAAAGCAGAAAAAGATAAAAAATAAATTAAAAACAGAGAAGCAGGTATTTGGTAATATAAATCAGAGTAGTGGTTACACTTGAGGGAGCTAGCGACTGGGAAGGGGTGTGAGGTTGTCTTCTAGGCACTGAAAATGGTCTCTGTCTTGCTCTGCCTATGTAAAATTTCTCTACTTGTATACTTAAGATCGATGCATTTCACTGTGTACCAATTATACCTCAATACAAAAGAAATAAAAATCCCGCCTGTGGGTCCCAATGGCCCTGAGAATAAAACCCTCACTTATCTAAGAACTAGATGATCTGCCCTGCTCAGCGCCCTCTGCTTTAGCCACACTGGCCTTCTTTAAGCTCCATCCTGTCTCCTCCTGTGATGCTCTTCCCCAGGTCTTTGCCTAGCTGGCACCCACAAGGCACCTTATCTCTCCCAGGTAGCCCCAATTAATGAGATTAGTTCTGCCATTAGAACCAGGTGAACAGGGACTCTGCTCTGAGCCCTGCCCCTACCCATATCCCTACCCACAGGACAAAGAGTGGGTGAGGCCAAGGGCAGACACTCACCCAGAGGCCACGTGTGCATATACTCTCTTCTGATGGCCCAGCTTCGCTTCCAAGGTTGCACAGGGCTCCCTTCTCTGGGCCTGTTCTTGGATATGTGGATCACAACGCAGGGTGTGCACCTGTAGATAGAGAAGACAGGGTGGAAGGTGACTGTATACCTGGGTTGTTCACACCTGTGAAGGCTCTTTCAGAATTAGGACAGAGCACAGAGAATGAAGAAAAGGGGGGTCCACTTCAGGCCAGCGGCCTCCACTTGAACTCTTGCCTAGGGTACACAGATATTATTGGAGGATCTGCTCTCCACCATCTTGTCTAATTGTCATTTTGTTTGTTATTATTTTTTACTGGCTTTTAATCTGTCTGAGAATAGATTGCCAGCGTCTAGTACAGTGCCTGGCACATAGTAGCTACTCAAGAAACACTTGCTAACGGTATCAGTGAAGGCTGTCCCACTGACCTTCTGGCCTTACAAGAGGCTGTGAGGAACATAGCATGGTCAGCACGGACTGAGCTAAACCAGTCTGAAGGGTTCTATTGACCTTGGAGCATGGTGACCCTTTATCAGCTCTGCTTCAAGAGGGCTCATGTTCTCATCTCTGGAGATGTTGGCTTGCCTACCCCAGCCTCCATTGGGCTGCATTAAACTCCTACTGAGCTTGTGCTTTGGTTAGACTGGCAGCTGGGGAATTGAGTCCTGGGGGCAGGAATCATGTGGCCAGCCCACTTAGCTATTCTAGGGTGGGGCAGGTGAGGGAGGTAGGTCAGCTATGAGGGCAGGCCCCTCAACTAGAGGGAATTCAGGAAGTTTGAGGAGTGTTTTCCCTCCTCCCCTCCCAACGGTCTCCTCACCACTCATAAAGTCCAAGAGGCCAGTCAGGAAGTGAGATAGCTGCTTTTTTTGTGTTCAACTTGTCTAAATATAACAGATATATTGAAATGTGCACATGATATAAGTGTACAGCTTGTCACATTTTCACAAACTGAGCACATCTAGATCAAGAACCACTACGATACCGGCCCAGAGACCCCGCACGCTCCTCTAACCTGTACCCTGCAAGGCAGCCGCGACCATCGGACAGCAGAGTTTTGCTTTGCCTTTTTGTGCTTTGTGCTTGTGGAGTCATCCAGCATGTGCTCTGTGTCTGATTTCTTTTGCTCAATATGATAGCAATGTGCATACTTGTAGACTGTTTTCATTACTGTAGAATATTTCGCTGGATGGCATTTATCTAGTTGCTTATTTATTATAATTATTATTGATTATTCTTTATTCAATTTATCCATTTTATCATTGATGGAGATTTGGGTAGTTTCCAGTTTGGAGCAACTGTGACTTGTGGCAAGTGTCTCTTGCTTTTCCCTCTGGCAGACTACTGGAAGGAAACTGCAGGGACATGAGGTGAATGTGTGTGGCAGGTCAACTTCATTAATTCATGGAACACAGTTTGTTTCTTGGGGGGAGGGACAGCATATGGTTTTCTAAGGCTGTTGTACCTTTCCACATGGGGTAAAAGTTGCCTGGCTTAGTTGGGAAACATTCTCTTTTTCATTTTAAAGGAACCTACCACGTCCACCCCCACCCCCAACAACATGACCTGTAAAGAAATTTCCAGAGTCTGGACCCTATGGGACCACATTTCTTTTTCCTCCCAGCTCTAGGGCAGCACCTGCCCCAAGGCTGGAGGGATGGAGGTGTGATCCCAGTAACAGGGAAGGAGAACACCACAAAGAGAGGGGGCTGGGAGAAAAGAAAGAGAGATTGAAGACAGAGATGCCATTAGCTGAGAAGCAAAAACGAATGAAACCAGGGGCTGTGAAGTGAAACCAAATAGATCTGGGAGAAATATATATAACTTCAAATAGGTGACGATTGTGTTTTTTTAATCAAATTCTTGTGAGATGTGGCTTCAATTTGAAAGGCTCACAGGACTCAACTCAAAATGACTCCAGGGAAATGAGAAAAATGAGGTCACTGGGCCAACCTCAGAGGCTGCAGGAGCTTTGATAGGAGGAGGGAGGCCTCCTGGGAGCTAATGGGACCTTCTACCACCTGCCCATATCCATGTTCTTTAGATAGCAGAGGCCTATCTGCTGCCTGTGACCTAAGGGAAAAGACTGTAGAGTTCTCCAGCACACAGCAGTAGGACCTTCATCCTTGTCTCTCTGCACCAGTCTTACCCAGGGCTGGGCACATTTCTAAATGTCAGACTCTTCAGAGGGAAGGACCTTGACAGAAAGGCCAGGCCAGTTTTGGAACTAGGGCAAAGCAGTGAGGCTCTTGTCTTGGGTGCTACAGATAAGTGGGCATTAATACAGTAATTATGATAAATAATATTTTAATTTGGTGTTTTAAAAATCAAAACTAATGCCAAAAAACAAATAATAAATAAAATATCAAAAATTTAAATGATGACATGATCCAATCCTGCACCTGTCTGACCCTGCCTTGCCTCACCCTAGTCCAGCACTGAGTCCAATAAAATCTAGTCTATAAAAGCAGACAGCTGGCCTGCAGACCATAGCTTGCCAATTTGGTTTTTAGAAACTACTACATAAGGTCGACCATTAGTCTGCTGGGTGTCTGTGAGTCACAAAAGACACACACTCCAGGTGTTGTGGACATTGAGATTAGTGGACAGGAAATAGAAGACGATGAGATACTCAGGTGTGGGTAGCTGACAGCACAGCCGGGAGGAGGGGTGGCAAGATGCCCAATAGACCACCAAAATGTAAGTTCTTCCTTATCTAGTATAAAGTTGTGGCTGGGAAGAAGTTGTCCAGCCAATGACTACCTTTCTCATCATCCCTTGCATCCTGGTAGAGGCAAGTGACTAGTTCCCACCAGTGGGCATGTAAATTGATGTGATGTGGTTAAGAAATGGGTGTGTCTTTCCCATTCTATCTTTGTCCATTTTCCTGGCTGAATGTAGAGGACTCTGAGACGGAGCCACTAATGGAAGGAGAATTCAGACTCCCGAATTAACATATGGAAGGCCACCTCAACTTCAAACAAACACATTGGACTTTTAAGTGAGTCAGAAAAAAACTTGTACTGTGCAACCCACTGTGATGCGGGTGCTTATTGCAGCAGCTAGCATTACCCTAACTCATAGAGGAAGTCATCGAGAGCCAGAGTAACTCCAAGAAGAACACAGAGGGGGCCTAAATAGTTTCTCAAGCTTGGGTGGCATTTGGATGAGAGTCAAACAGAACTTTCAGGTTGGGTGAGTGAGAAGAACAAAGAAGACATGAGCTTTGGGTGTTTTCCGCTGGTCTCATTCTACCCCTCACAGCTGGCAGTAAACTTGGAGGCGACATCTATGGTAGGGTCTGAGTTGATCATTACCCTCCCCCAGGACTTTAAAACCTGCAACTAAGGATTAACCACCCCACCTTCCCCCTCTGTTTCTGCTATGGATATGAGTTCCCAGCATTGTGGAAGTCACAGTCTGTGGTCAGAGAGAGTAAAGCTGCTAGGCAGAGAGAGACAGAGATGGGAGGCAGAGTAGTGCAGGGTGACATTGGGGATCCCAGCTGCCTGAGACCCAGGCTCTCTTCTGACTTTCCTTCACTAACTTGGAATATCTCCAAAATAACTCTTTCTAACAAACTCCTGCTCTGGGTTCATCAAGGTCTAACTGACTTTTTGTCATATGCACAACCAAAGATTCCAATGAACCCAATCCACTAAACCAAGATATTTATGGAGCACCTACTATGTGCAATAGTGTGGTCAGCTATTTGTGGCTTTGAGAAGGGCTGTGGGAGAGGAAAATATAGAAAGGAGGGAACCCTGACAGCTCTGTCAGCAGCTTCTATTCAGATCTGAAAGGGGGGAATGAGATGAACAGAGAGAGAAGGAATCTTATCCACAGCTCTCTGTTTAAGAACACCACAAAATTAGCCCACTCCCAACTCTCTCTCCAACTTCCTCACTGATCTGATGGGTGATTTAGATCAAAGATCATCTCTTTAACCCTAGAGCAACACCGACCTAACTATGGGAGTCTTAGCTGGTAAAAGATGGGGTGCCTGAAAATGTGGAGCCTTGCAGGGAACACAGATTTTAGAACTACATGTGCTGTTTTTCTTTCCAAAGGACACAGCTCAGAAATGAATGGAGATTTAACCAAAGAGGATATACAGATGGCAAACAAGCACATGAAAAGATGTTCGATATCTTTAGCCATTAGGGAAAAGGCAAATTAAAATGATAATGAGGTATCATTATACACCTATCAGGATGACTAAAATTATAAATAGTGACAACACCAAATGCTGGTGAGGATTCAGAGAAACTGGATCACTCACTCATGGCTAGTAGAATGTAAAATAGTACAACTGCTCTGGAAAAAGCTAAACGTACAACTACCACATAACCCAGCAATTGTACTCCCAGAGAAATGAAGACTTACGTCCACATAAAATCTTGTGTACGAATGTTCACAGTAGCTTTATTTGTAATAGCCAAAAGCTGGGATCAGCCGAGATGTCCTTCAGCAGTTCATGGAATAAAAGAATGAACTACTGATACATAAAACTTGGATCACTCTTCAGGAAGTCATTAAGCAAAAACAAAACAAAGCAAAAATCAATAAATGAAAATCCCCAAAGGGTTACATACTATATGATTCCATTTATATAATATTTTTGAAATGACAAAATTTTAGAAGTGGACAACAGATCAGTGGTGACCAGGAGTTAAAGAAGGGGTGAAGTGGAAGGAAGTGGGTGCGGCTGAACAACGGCAACAGTGATGGATTCTTCTGGTGGTAGAAATGTTCTGTATTTTTATCATGTCAGTGTCCTGAAAATGATAGTGTACTACAGTTTTATAAGATGTTACCATTGGAGGAAACTGAGAAAAGGGTCCAAGGGTTACCACTGATTATTTCTCACAAATGAATATACTTTTATAATTATGTCAAAATTAAAAGTTTAATTAAAAAAAATACTATCTAAATATGCTGGAGAGTAAATGAAAGCAGGCAAACACCGGAGGGGCCTCTATGCTTGGTCATAAAGAAATAACATAGGAAGAATTTCCCACTTTTTATTTTTACAGCTTTTAGTATGAAGGCAATTCTTAGCCTCAACTATGTAGAGTAGCATAGTCTTTCTACTGCAGTCTTTCTACTTGAAGAACCAGGAGACATAGTCCAGGCAACCATAGTTGTTGGAAAGAGTGAGGAGAATCCCAGAATAGCGAGGACCAGAGAAGGAAAGTCCCACATTCTGTGTACTAAATCTGTCCAAATCTCTGGCTGACTGGGGAAGTCTTCCAACAGCCCAGCCAAGGCTAAGAGAGCTGAACGGAGATTTGAACTGCTGCCCAAAAGGCAGTTGGTGGTATGAGTCTAGCCAAGTCTGTTGCTTTGTAAAACACGAAAATGAGCAAGCATTGGTACTCTTTAGTGGAATACAACAGAATCCAGAGTCTACAAAATAGTATTCACAATGCCTAGAATACAATCTAAAGTTATTTGACATAGGGAAATTTAGGGGTGACCGTTGATTTTCTCTGTCCCTTGCTTTCTACAGTTAATCCATTTGTGGGAGCTGTCAGCCTCACCTCAGAAACACAGTCTCACTCCATCTGCTTTTGGCCATCTCCGCTATGACTTCTTTGTGTCAGCCACCACCATCTCTAACCTGGATTACTACACAAGGCTCTTCTCTGGTGTTCCTGCTTCCTCCCTTGTGCCTTTGCAATTCATTCCCTGCATAGCAGTCAGAGTCATCTTTATAATGTACAGACCACGTTACTTGCCATTGCTCTTAAGACACAATCTAGCCTCCTTGCCATGTCCCACAAGGCCTTGCAAAGAGTGACCCAGCATGTCTCTTTGGCCTCATCTCCTCCACTCACGCCCTTGCTCACCACTTTCTGGCTCACTGCTGCTGTATGCTTCTCCAGAATCCTTAGAACCTTCATACTTGCTGTTCCTCTGATACTCCTGTTATCATTTAGGTTTCAGCCCAAATATCACCTCTCTAGATAGATCATCGCTCACCCTACCACCCCCAAGGTAGTCTGACAGTCGCTCTCACATTCCCTGGTTTTATGTTTCTAAATCATTGAGTCACTGCTTGAGCGTTTGTTTGCTTATATTATCTGTCTTTCCTAGGAGAAGCATTATCTCAGCACAGGAGTAGACTTTGCCTGTCTTGCTTATTTCTTATCTGCAGTGCCTGGAACAGCACCTAATACATAACAGGTTTTTGTCCCAGCTTTCTACTGTTCATGGCTTTCCTAAACCTGGGGACATAAAACAAGAACCATTTCATTATAGCCACAGATTCAGACAGTGCCCAGCAGGAATGGCTTGTTTCTGTTTCATAATGTCTGGGGCTTCAGGAGAAAAGACTAGAGTGGTTGGGGTGATTTGAAGTAATAGATTGGGGCTAGAATATCACTTCCAATAGTCTTCCTTGTCACTTCCATGTCTCATTCCTGAGCTGGAATGGTCAGGAGGCTGGGCTCAGCTGAGAATATTGGCTAGAACTCAGCCTGGCAACCTCAGGGTTGTCAGATTCTTTATATGGTAGCTTGGCCTTTCAGTGAGATAGGGTAGAGCTGTGTTGCCTCAGAAGTTACACAGTGAGCTTCCACCATACTCTCTTGGTCAAAGTAGTTACGAGGGACTCTATGCTCTAATTCTTGATGGAAGGAATATAAAATAATTTGTGGTCATTAAAAAACTCTGTAAAAGTTCTTGATAAATATTTGTTGGATGAATGAATGAATGAATGAATCTATATTAAGGTGCCCTAGGTGATTGATTTCAAATATTAGCCATTGAAGTCAAAACAATACTGAGGAAACTCTTCAAAGGATGACACTTAGATAAACACATACCTGCTTAATTAGAGGGTCCTTCCTGTCTTCTGCTCTGTTTCTTGTTCTCATGGCCTATGTAAACACATCGGTGAGTGAGAACATGAGTCACTGCATTGACTTTTCTAACACTTTGACTTCTCAAGCCACTGACAGCAGACACTGGATCAGATGTGAGCAATGCATCACTGGGTGGCTCTCTTAGGCCGAATGTGAAGGTGCCCCATTGATCTCGGTGTAATACAGCCTGCAATGAAGGACCAGATGACTCTACTGTCCTTAACAATGGGTACTGATTGTAAGTGGGCACATGCAATTCTTATTACTTCACGTTAAGTGAAAAGCTAAAAGATATGGTTCCTGCCCACCCCCCTCACAAAGGTTTAAAACCATCATAAGAACTTAAACAATCCTGAAGTTTTTATTTTTTTATGCTCTTAATTTCTTTTGTTTTTATTGAGATATAATAAACAATTAGTTGCTTGTATTTACATTGTACAATTCAATGAATTTTTTAAAATTATAGTTGTCATACAGTAATATACCAGTTTCAGTTGTATAGCATAGTGATCAGAGATCTATATAATTTGCAAAGTGATCACCCCCTAAATCGACTACCCTTCTTCCCCCTTACATATTAATTACAACATTATTAACCTTCTTCCCCATGCTACCTTCTACATCTCCATGCCTATTCTGCAACTATCCATTTGTTCCACTTAATCCTTTTGCCTTTTTTTGTCCACCCCAACTCCCCTCCCATCTAGTATCCTTCTAAATATTCTCTGTATTTATGAGTTTATTTCCACTTTTGTTGTTGTTGTTGATTTTGTTCTTTACATTCACCATTTACATGAAATCATGCAATATTTGTCTTCCTCTATCCAACCCATTTCATTCAGTGCAATACTCTCTACGTCCACAAGGCAATATATTTTTCCATCCTCTTCCTTTTAGTCTGTGTGTGTCTTTTAATCTGAAGTGAGTTTCTTGTAGGCAGCATATGTAGGGGTCTTGTTTTTTTTATCCATTCAGCCACTCTATCTTTTGGTTGGAACACTTAATTCTTTTCCACTTGAGATATTTGTTTATAGGAATGTAGTTGTTACTTTTCTTTATTCCTGTTTTTGATACATGTTTTTTTCTTCTTAAAGAAGTCCTTGCAACATTTCCTGTAATACTGGCTTGGTGATGATAAATTCCTTTAGCTTATTCTTGTCTGGGAAGCTCTTTATCTGTCCTTCGACTCTAAATGATAGCTTTGCTGGATAAAATATTCTTGGTTGTAGATCCTGGGTTTTCATCACTTTGAATATTTTGTGCCAAACCCTTCTGTCCTGCAAAGTTTCTTTTGAGAAATCAGCTGCCAGTCTTATGGGTGCTCCCTTGTAGGTAACTAACTGCTTTTCTCTTGTTGCTTTTAAGATTCTCTCTTTGTCTTTAACCTTTGGAATTTTAATTATGATGTGTCTTGGTGTGGGCCTCTTTGGGTTCCTGGTTTTGGGGACTCTGAAATTTCTGGGGTTGTATGTCTATTTCCTTCACAGGGTGAGGGAAGTTTTCCATTATTATTTCTTCAAATAGCTCTTCAACCTCTTGTTTTTCTTCAGGTATGCTACACAGATATTTTTACCTTTAATAATGTCCCATGGGGTCCTTAACTTATTGTTATAGTTTTGGCTTACTTTTTCCTGCCATTCTGATTGAGTGTCTTTGGCTTTCCCATTCTTTATATAAGTCATTTGATCCTCTTTTTTTATTCACTTTGTTTATTCCATTTAATATACTCCTCATCTCAGATAATGTGTTCTTCATTTCTTACTGGTTCTCTTTTATAATTTCCATTTCAATTTTTATGTTTCTTATCTCTTTGTTGAAGTTCTCACTGAATTCGTCTACACTTCCCATAAGTTCATTTAGCATCTTTATAACTGATGTTTTGAACTCAGCACCTATTAGATTGCTTGACTCCATTATTTCTGGATCTCTGTTATGTTCTCTTATATGGTTTCTACTTCTTTATCTTCCCATTTTGGCTGCCTTTCTGTGTCTGTTTCTATGCACCAAGCAAAGCTCCTAAGTCTCCCTGTCTGATTATTGTGGATTTGTGTAGTACATGTCCAGTAGCACAATCCTGAGTGGGGTTCAGCTGCAGGCCAAATTTAGCCCTAGTCTGTGCCCCTCTGGGGCCACCTGTTAAGATTCAGCAAGCAATCCACAGGTGTTGTGCTTATAGTTGCCTCAATAGACCACATCAGAAACCACAGCCAGGTGCCAGCATTGTGATCTAGGTGCTACTCATCAAAGAGCACTTGACTCGCAGAGGATACACTTGGATGTAGCTTGGGTGGGACTGTGAGTTGGGGGAGGTGGAGTTTCAGGGAACCCTCTGGGTGGAGCGACCTCTGTTATCCAGTTTGATGATGTCTCAGCTTTGGCAGTGCTGAGTCTGCGCACTGGGAGAGGGGCGGGCTCAACAGAGGAACAATGGATACCGCAGGCACTTCTGTACAGAGCAAGTCTCACCTTGGCTCTCACTCCGACAACTCAGTGTCCCCCTGTAAGTCCCTGGTGCCCCCTGCGTGGCCTAACTGCACTGGTGCTCAGAGCGAGCAGGTCCACCACTGCGGAAGTCCGCTCACAGACAGGGCCCCAGCTGCAGCCGCTGTCCCACTCAGCCCCTCGGGACTGGGCAGCCTCGTGTCCTCACCTTGTCCTACCTTCTGCCGTTGCAGTGTGATTTCGTAGATTTCTCCCTAGTTGTATGGTATGTTCATCTAGAGCCCAGGTGATTTTTCCTTGCTGTTTGCTCCTTGTTTCTGTCACAACTTTGATTTGGTCGCCAGAAAGATGAACAGAGCCTATATCATTGATGCCATTTTTTTTCCACCACCAAACCTGAAATTTTATCGAGAGAGGTGAACATATAAATGAATGCTTTGTAAGCAGTTATAAACATTCTTCAAGAGAATGGCAACAGAATGGAGAGAAAGCCTTCTCCAAAAAGCTAGTCAAGTGAAGGAGATTATTGATACAAAAACACACACATTTGAAAATATTCATGTTAAACATCGCATTGAACTGAAAACTGAAAGTCCTCTAGCTTGAAAGGCTGCCAAAGGACCCAGGAGAGGTGGGGTGCGATGTGGGAACACTGACTTCTGGTCTCTGTTCATCTTAATTTTTCTGTGCTCGCCATCCACCCCCTTCCTGTTCACTGTTAGTGCACACCAGTCTGTCTCTGTCCCCCCAAAAGAGCCCTCACTGAGGCCACTGGCTGCATACTTATTACCAATTCTCACAGGCACTTTTGGGTCATTTTCTTGCTTGACCTCTGAAGACTTGGTGCCGCCTTTTGGAAACTACTCTCCATGATCCATGGAATCTCTCTTCCGGTTCCCTTCCATTCCTCTGACTCAGCTTCTTAGTGTCCATTATGGGTCCTTTCTTACCTCTTTGTCCCTGATGCCTGCCTTCCCCCTGATTCTTTCCCAGCTACTTTTCTCTTCGCACTGTCCTTGATCGACCACCCCTCTCCCACTCATGTTATCAACCTGTATTCTGGTGACCCCCCAAAGTGACATCAGCAGCCCTAATTCTCTTCCTGCCTTCTAGATCCCCAGGGCCATCTGCTTGCAAGACATTGATACAGATACCTCTAGTTCAACATGTCCAAAACAGAACTTATCAGTGTCCCTTACAAAACTTTCCCTTGTCCCTAACTTCCAAGCCATCCTGAAGTTCTGTGAAGGGGGACAGGGGCTTACAGAATATCTCCTAAATCTCTCTCCTTGATTACCCGCCCTAACACAGACTCTGCTGAGACCCCCACCATTCTCACCCAGATTCCTGAAGTCACTTTTGATCCTGTCTTTCTTACCCCAGCATCCCCATGCTGTGGTCATAGTGACATGTCCCCTCTCCCCCAACTCACCCACCTGCTTAAATCCTCCAGTTAGGGTTGAAAAAAGTGTAGAGATCTGAGAATAACACACAAGGTGTTGACTGATCTGGCCCCATCCTGCCTAGCTGTAGCTAGTCTTCTCCAGTTACTGGATGTGATTTTGGACAAATAACTTAAACTTTCTGGGCTTTGTTTTTTCCATATACAAGGCAAACAATAATTTCAACTTCTATTCTGAAGATGCAATGAAAAATGCATGCAAGGGCTTAATATTGTGCCTGGTATAGAGTAGACTGCCATTGATCACTCTCATCTTTATGTACAATGCAGGTCACTTTCCCCACCTCTACATACGTGTACTTGCATCCAGACACACCACTCCTCAGAGCTCCAAGACTCCCTTTTTATTATTCAGATGTGGCTCAGTCTATTACCTCTTCTGACTGATATTCTCTTCCTACTCTTTCCCTCCCCTTTATTCTAGCTGTATCCTTCTCAAGACCCCTCTCGGTATCACAACTTTCAGAAAGCTTCCTCCCCTTCCTACCCTCCTGGCTGGGGAGCCTGGGCCCCCTGAACACATTTCTGTTTAGTCCATTGGGTAGCAAATTCCTGGCTATAATGCAGATTGCAGTAACTGTCATGCTTTACCCTACACAGTGCTTTTTAAAACTTTTGTATTTATTGCAACATAAAAAGTTAGGAGATATCACATGAAAATCTGGATTTCTGGCAGCTCTTGAAAAACTGAAGGAGCTGATAGTATGGCTACCACCAGCATGAGCCAAGTGTCAGCTGCTCCTTACAGAGGCATGGGCACTCTAGTTCCCCACACTCCCCTCCACTCTCTATTGTATGACTCCCAGCTGTCTCAGTTCCTCCCACCAGATGCTGAGATGAGAACTTGGGTGCAGGTAGTTTATTTGGGAGGTTAATCCAAGCAGCACAGGGAAGGGCTGGAGAGGTGAGATAGGAAAGAAAGGAAGCCAATAGTGGGCATGTCAGTGGATGGGTTACCTGTGGATAAATGGGAAAAAGTGTAAAGATCCGAGAACAACACATGAGGTGTTGACTGATCTGGCCCCATCCTGCCTAGCTGTAGTAAGTCTTCTCCAGTTACCATTGGCACATCTGGGAGACACTGTAGAGCATACCTCAGAATGGTCCCACTAGTGGTGGGGAAGCTAGACTATCCACCAGCTGTCATTTCTCATTTGTCGTAGGCCACCCCTGGGCCATACAGCCTTTCACTCTCAGCTTGTGAAGCAAGCCCTTAGAGAAGAGAGAGACAGTGTGCCTAAGGGGTGTCTGCTGTGAACCCAGAGGCAGACTGAGGAGAGACAGGACAGACAGAGCATCTCCCAGCATCTGCCTCCATCCTGTAGACACTTTTGCAACCTCTGAACCCAATAGCATTGCACTTGGGTGGTTATTTTTCTTCCCCAAATGAACTGTGAGCTTCTTGGGGATAGGGATTGTAAATATAATCTTCTTAACTACAGTACCTAGCACTGTGCCTGATACATAGGCACCCAAAGATGCCTCATTAAATATCTGTGTGTCTCAGTTTCCCTGTTGTAAAACAAAGCAGTTTCAGTTCTATGAGAGACACGGGCATACTCTGCAGGATTGGAGCAGCTACCCTCAACTTCTGCAGACCTGCTGCACAAATCCATGAGCAGGGAGAGAGAGCTCACCTCTCTTATGTGGCTGCAGCCAAGGTAGGAAAGTTTCCTGCACCTACATTCATTCCTGGGCAACCACCACCTCCCCTTGAGCAAGGCAGCCTGCAAGCAGTGGTAGGGATAGCACCACAGGTTATGTGAGCCAGCGAAAGGGCGGAGACCCAGAGATCAGGTCCTGCTATTGATGGGTGCATGTTAGAATCCACCCAGTGAATACATGTGGAGTTTCTGCAGTACACTGGTCACCTTTAAAGGTGCCGGGGATGTACCACCTTACATGCTGGTGCTGGGAAGACAGACATTTCAGAAATAAATGAAGAGCTTTCTAGAAGGTAGTAAGCACTATGAAGAAAATAAACAGAGTAATGTGACAGGGACAGGAGATGACTTTTGATCGAATGGTCAGGAAAGAGTTTTTTGAAGAGGTGACCTCTATGGCCATACCACCTTGAATACACCTGGTCTTGTCTAAAGAGGTGATGTTTGAACTCAATGCAAATATTGGTGGGAAAGGCATTGCAGGTGGAAGGAAGAGAATGCCAAAGAGCCTGAGACAGGAACTAACTGGTCTAACTCAAGGAATGGAAAGAAGTTTTGATGAGGATGCAGAGAGAAATACAAAGTCCAAAAGGGAAAGAGAAGCATGTCACATGGAACCAGACAGTCCCAGAAAGTTTGTGTGTGTGTGTTTTTTTTTAACCGCAATGAAAGGGCATTGAAGTTTTAAGGATATGCTGTTATAATCTAATTCTGTTTTTAAAGAATCCTTCCAGGAAGAGAATGGGCCATGGGGCAGGCATGGAACCATGTGAATTGGTAGGGAAACAGTTATCATATTCCAGACAAGAGTGGTAGTGTTATGTGGAACTAAGGAAGTAGATGCATTTTGAAACTGGAGTAGGCAGGACTAATGATGAACTAGACATGAGGGTAAGGAAAGGGGATATTGCATATTTGGGATCACTTCTGTGGTAGGCCACTGGCAATGTTTCTGAAAGGGGCCGTCGCTTGTCACCCTCCCTGGTCTGCCTGGGATATTAAGACTGGCTCACAACCCTCCTGAAGGACGCAGAACCTTCCCCATCAGACAGACTTTCTTAACTGGGAGCCAGGTTTCCCTTGAAGGGAACTCAGGAATCTTGGAGTTAAAGGAAATATGAGGATTTTGGAGAATTATTTGTAGGGATTCTAAAATGTCATTATGAGAGGCACTCCATGCCCCTCCCCAGCCTCCAGCCTATTGAGAAACACCTGAATTACTATAGCGCACTTGGAATTTTTTGGTAGCACCTGAGAAAGTTAAATGTACCTATGTTCTTATTAACCAGCAATTCCCAATGTAACTGATAATACATTTACCAAAAGACATGTACAAGAATGCTCCCAGCACTGTTTATAATAGCCAATGAACCAATTAGTCAATTCATACAATGGAATAGTATGCAGCCACGAGAAAGGATGAATTGCTGCCTGTGATATCATACATGAATCTCATAAACATAATGTGGAAAGAGCCAGGCACAAAAGTGTACTTATTGTAGGCTCCTATGATATCAAGTTCAAGAATAGGTTAAACAATCTCTGTTGCTAGGTTTCAGGATAGCGGATATCCTTGGGGAAGTGAGCCTGTCCGAAGGGGCATGAGGGGCCTTCCGGCTGCTGGTAACATCTCTGTTCTTGCTCTGGGTGGTGGTTACCCAGCAGTGCTCCATTTCTGAAAACTCTCAAGCCACTTATTTATGATTTGTGCTCCTTTCTGTGTGTACATTGCATTCAACAACAACAAAAAAATTTAAAGACCATGTTTCATCATATTCATAAAATTTTGCTCTAAATAACTTCATTCTTCCCAAAATTCAAATGGACTTTCAGAAGACAGATATTTGCAATGTCAATAATATTTAAAAGAACATTTTGGATATTATAGGCATTCTGAAGGAGGAATTCCAGAAGTGTTCTGAGTCAGGATTGGGTCATATCCCACACAGTACCTGGGTCCTCAGGGGCAATGAACTTATGGGGTAAATTGAGAAGGAAAGCCCTTGGGTCCTCAAGGTGCTCCCACTTGTCAGTGGAGGTTACTTAGGAGTGACTCTGAGATTAGGACTGGTTCTGAATCTGCTTCCTTTGCTGAGGATGCAACCCTAAAACTGATTGTGGGGCATTATTTGTCCATTGACTTATGGACCTTTAAAAACATGTTGTATGGGTTTGAGAATATTGATCCTCTGTCTGCTTTTGAAACCCCAGGAGCCTGGCCAGAAACATCCTACAATAGGAGGCTCCTGAGGGACTCCCTGCTGCTTTGCCAGCAGTGGCCAGAGAAGGGATTTCCCGCTTCTGGCTTCTGGCTTCCATGGGTTCTTCCTTTCCCGCCCCCTGCCTATGCAGGAAATCGCCTGCTCTGTGGGAGACCAGTGGGCTATTGTCCATGTTTGGGCATTGGAGCTTGCTCCCTGTGGGGTCCTAGTGAGGTCACAGGGTCCCTATAGGCAGCTCAAGGATGGAGCAGGGTGGATCACTGGGGGGCTCTGCTCTGGGTGGGCCCTGGGAAGGTTTGTACTCTTTCCAAGAAAAACCTCTGTACTCCCCAGTCACAAGCGGGCAGATCTGCCAGAGGCACCTTCTTCCAGGCTATACTACAGGACAGAATGAACAGTCCTCGAGGCAGCTGCCTGTCTGTTCCAGTATGTTCCATAGCTGAGTCAAGAAAGTACAGATGACTAAGACTTGTTGGAAGACTAGAGCCTGCCACTGATGTCCAGAGGGAAGGTCAGACTGGCCCCCAATTTTATAAGGAGAACGCTAGTTGTCTACTTAATGCAACACATATTTATTGAGTGCCTACCTAGGCCAGGCACAAGACCAAGCTCTAATGGTTAATTTTAATGGGTTGAAATAATAAACAAAATAAGCAAATTCTGCAGTATATTAGACGGTAATAAGTGGTATGGAGAGAGATAAAAATAAAGCTGGGAGAAGAGATAGAGAATGCTAGGGGTGACATTTTTAATGAGAAGACCTCACTGAGAAAGTACAAAGGCCACTGACCTCCCTACCAATGAGTGGGTTTGGTGTGTTTAAAGACCAACAAGAAGGCCAGGGTGGCTGGAGTGAGAGAGAGCCAATGGGAGAAAGAGAAGAGGGGCTTAGAGAGGGAATGGGCCTGGACTGTGCAGGGCCTTCTGGGCCATTATAAGTGATTTGGTTTTACTGAGTGAGATATGATTGGACCAACTCAAAGCCGCATTCAGCAGATTGGGTCAACCATTTTAGAAAAGCAATTGCAGCAAGAATCAAAAGGCTTAGAAATTTTTTTTTTTCACCCAATCAAATCCATTTCTAGGCAGCTCACTTAAAGGAAGAATGGGAAATGTGAAGATTTATATTTAAGGCTTCATTCATTCAGTCCATTAAACATGTACAGAGGTGCTAATAGAAACTTTGTTTATAACAGTAAAAAAGAAACTAGTAACCACCTAAAAGTGCAAAACTAGGGGCACAATTCAACATGTTATTGCACATAAATTTGATGAACTATTATATATATAACCATTAAAACTGTTTTTCAAAGATGTAATAATGAGGGGAAAATATTTGAAACATATATATATATGAAAGAGGATAACTAATATTTGATAAGATCTTAATTTGTTTTTTTAAATGTGTACATGTGCAGCCTATCATATAAATGAGCCTTAAACACACTATGCTAAGTGAAAGGAACCAGTCATGAAAGACCACATACTGTATGATTCCATTTATATGAAATGTCCAGAATAGGCAAATCTATAGAGGCAGAAAATAGAATTGTGGTTGTGAGGGGCTGGAGTGTGGGGAGTGACCACTAATGGAACTGTTAATGGGGTTCCTTTTAGGGGTGATGAAATTATTCTGAAATTAAATAGCAGTGATGGTTGTACAACTCTGTGTATAGATTAAAAACCACTGAATTGTATACTTTAAAAGGGCAAATTTTATGATGTGTGAAATATATTTCAATAAAGCTGTAAAGAAATACAAATGATATTGGATGGCATTTTTGGGGGGGAGTTATTAATTTTCTTCTATATATTCTCCTATGTTTCAAGATGGTGGCAAATTTGCAAAAAGACAAAGAAAGGGGGTAAGTTTGTGAGTCTTACCCTGCTCCTGAGGAGGATTCCCATGGCAGTGATTTGTGATGTTTGCTCCAATTTTCCTGTCTCTCTCCTTCTAGCAGACAGCATGTTTGGTCCCTTGGGTTTGGGTGGACCTATATGACTAGTTCTGGCCAATGATTTGTTAGTGTGTGACATATTACTTCTCAACCAGAGCATGTAATTGCCCATTTGAGACACCCCCAGGGCTCTCTTTATGCTGAAGCACCCTTCAAACAGTCAAATGGGGCCTGCTGTGTCAGCCCGAGGCCAACACAGCCCATCCCCAGCAGACCTGAGATGGGCAGGTAATGTGAGTTAGATATGAAGCTTTGCATTTTAAGCTAGAGTTCTTGTTTTTTTGTTGTTGTTGTCACAACCTAGCCAGTACTGACTAATGTGTGCCAACAATGAGATCTGAGGAGCTGCTGCCGCCATTAGCCATCTGTAGCTGCTGTCCAAAAACAATGCAATAACTACAAATTACAGTGCTTTAAGGCACCCCCACATCTGCTTCCATTTAGAATGTCTTTTTGCTTATTTTTGTTATCTTTAAAACAAAGCTAGGAGATGGGAGAATCAGATATTTTCCTGATTTCACAGACAAGTCAAGTGATTTGTTCATGGTTGCAGACCCACTAAGTGGCGTTATCTAAATCTCTGCCTAGTGTCCTGACCATGGTGACCCCTCAGTCTGGTCCAAGGAGATCCAATGACTGGCCCAGGTCAAGGAATAACTGGCCCAGGTCAAGCAATAAAACAACATAGTTTACACAATAAGGGTTGACTGTGGAAGTGAAACCAATGCACAGCTATGAAGAATCTGGTACAAATAGGCAAGAATGCGTCTGTAAAGACATCTACCCTCTTCCATTTTCTTCAAGGTGACCTTGGCCTTCAGAAAATAAGGAGAATAAGAAGGAGTAGAAGTGGTGAGAAAGAAAGCCCAAAGTCTTCAAGCCAGAGAACTATCAGAGGGCCTTTCTCTCTGCCTGAAGGGACAGTGCTCACTATGTGAAACCTGCCATATGAGTGAACCCAGGGGAGGACAGGGTGTTGGCTGCCCAGAATGGCTGTCTAAAGGGCCTCAGCCCACCTGTCTCTAGAGCTCTAATTCTTTGTGTTCCAAAATGAAAATATATTCTTTTTTTTTCTGATTTACAAAAGTAATGCTTATGGCTAAAAAATTAAAATAGTGGACTACTGTGTAAAGTAGAAAGTGAAAGACATTCCACCCTCTAAGGATAACCACTGTTGACAGTTCAAAGTCTCTCTGTCCAGGCTTTTTTATGTGGATATACCTATTGAATAGATCTAGGATAGATATCTATACAATGTTTATCTGTTATCTATATCTATGTGTCTGTCTATCTATCATCTATCCATCCATCATCTATCATCTATCGTCTGTTTATCATCTATCATCCATCCATCCATCTGTCCATCCATCCGTCCATCCATCCATCCATCTATCTATCCATCATCTATCTATCTATCTATCTATCTATCTATCTATCTATCTATCTATCATCTATCTATCATCTGTCTGTGTCTATCTGTCTGTCTGTCTATCATCTATCATCTACCTATCATCTATCATCTACTTTGTTTAAATATATGAATCTTTCTCTCTGTAAAATCCAGCTACCCTTCTACTGTCCCAGACCACTAACTCCACTCCCCATTCTTGCTCATAGTCTGCCATCTTGTTTCCTACTGCACTCAGAGAACAGAAGCCTTCAGAAGAGAAATTTCATAATCTCCCACCACCATGACAGCCCACTTCCCTGGTCAGGGTCCCCTGCTCTTCCTTCCCTCTGATGGTCCATTGTGGAAGAGCTGTGTGTGCTCCTAGCCACGGCCAGCTTTTCCCGCTCTGTCCTATCTGAATGGATAGATGGAAGGATGGATGGATGAATCTCACCTGTCACCTACTCAAGGAAACAGTGCCAGCAATTCTTCCCTCTCTCCTACATCACCAGTTTCCCTCTCTTTGGAATCTTCTGCACAGGATGCAAAAGTACTGTTCAACCTTAATTCCCAGTCCTCACCTCAGCTGCCCTATCAGTAGCATTTGACACAGTTGTTCCCTCCCTCCTCTGGGATGCCCTAGCCAGTCTCCATAGCTCCCCATCATCCCTCTACCTTATAAACACTGGAGTGTCCAGTGCTCAGCCTTTTCTATTTGCAATCACTCCCAGTGGCTCTACTTTCAAATTAGATCCTGGTCTGACTCACCATAATCTCTCACCTGGATTGTTGCCTAGCCTCCTAACCAGTCTCTCTGTTCTCACCCTTGCCCCTTGACACTTCTAAATACACTAGAGCGATCCTTCACAAACATATGTCTGATCACATGGTGTTTGAATGGATTTTCATCTCCATCTGAGTAAAAGCCAAAGTCCTATTGATGATCTACAAGGCCCTACACGATCTGACCTCCGCCCTCCTCTTTACAGCCTCCTTCCTGCTGTCCTCTGTCTGGCTCCACTGTTGAACTGATCAGGTATATCCTACCTCAGGATCTTGCTCCTGCCTGGAATGGTCTTCTTACAGACTTCCCACAGCTCTCAGCTTCATCTCTTTCAGGATTTTAATTTGCCTCCGTAGTGAGGCCTCTCCTTCCTGTTTCAATTTTTCCTTCTCCCCACTTCTCTTGACCTCTTTCCTTTGCTTTATGTTCTTTATAGCACTCATCCAAAAACTAATATGGAAGGTTGAAGCATATAAAATTGTCTATATTCAACCACTTCGACCTCTCGAAAAGGTAATTTTTTATTATCCAAATTAATACATATTTTGCTTATTAACCTGTTTTCTGCCTTTTCCAATTAAAATTCCGGCTTCCAAGGAAAGATAGTTTTGTCTGCTCTGTTCTCTGTTACACCTAGAACTGTACCTGGTACATAGTAGGTGCTTAGTAAATATTTAAATGTTCTTTGTAAATAACCTGCTTTCCTTCTTAACGTATCATGGTCACCTTTCCATGACCATTCTAATGGAACTCCCTTATCTTTTTTAATGCATGTCTGTTTCTGATAGGTACTATCTTTGGGTCTCTGAGAGTACCTCTAAATCACCAAATATACCCTCTACACTTCCACCGAGGGTGGCTCAGCAGGCAGTAGGTACAGCTTTAGCATCAGGCAGACCTGGGTTGAAATGACTTGCCAAATCATTGTGGCTACATTACTTAACCTCTTTGGTCCTCAGTTTTCTCATCTGTAAGACAGAGAAAATACCCCTCATCTCACCCCTGTGAGGATTCAGGGAATGCTAAAGTGTCTGGTGTAGTATGTGTTGAATCACCTGCCCATATTTCTGTTTATAAGATTTAGAGCAGCAAACATTAAAAATTTTCATATATATATTTCCAGAAACACTTGTTAAAAGGTTTACCTGCATGAGTCAGCTTTCTTTCTGAGATTTCCAGGAAAAAATCACCCAGGCCACCTACATTGCTAACATTTTTGATAACTCTTGTCTTGCCCTCTGAGATTGTCATAGTTTTGTCCTACCTTTTTTCACTTTGAGTGATGTTTTTAAGAAATACTCTGAAGCTTCCCTTCCATTATTCTCCCCACTCAGCCTCCACAACAGTTGCTTGGTTTTTGTGTATGAGCCATGGTGATCCCACTCATTACCACCATATATGTAAATATCACTCAGGATTTTTACTTATTTTATTTTATTAGGATTCTTTCTAAAAAATAAATAGGAGGCTCCTATTTTACACTTGGAGATATTCCATACTCTGAGGCCTCACATAGGGAATTCTATCAGCTATCTATACCTGCATAACAAACTGCCCCCCAAATACAGTAGCTTAAAATAATAAGATTTATTTATGAGTTTGCAAGTTGGTTGAGTGTTTTTTCTGGTCTGGGCCAGCTATGGCTGATCTTAGCTTGACTCACAGATGAGGTCAGCTGATGAGTTGGCTGGTTCAGGAAGGCCTCACTCACTTGTCTGGAGGTTGGCTGGCTGTTAGCTAAGGCAATAGGGATAACTGTCTCTCATCCTCCCACAAGCTAGCCCAGGTTTGTTTGTATGGCAGTCACAGGGTACAGGGGAGCAAGCAAAAGTCTAGGCTTACAACTGCCATGGTGTCAAATCTGCCATATTAGGCCAACGCAATTCACAAGGTTAGTTCAGATCAAATAGGAAGGGAGATAGACTCTGCCTCTTGGCAGAAGAGCTTTGAAGTCATGCGAAGGGTGTAGATGCAAGACTGAAGAATTATAGATATTTTTAGAATCAGTTACTACACGGTCTTTCTCAGGTGTGGGGAGCATGGCCTCCCTATTCTGGATTATCACCACGAATGGGGTCCTGTTGACTGCTGAAGACTGCTGACATTCCTCAGGACAGAGACTCCGAAGTAGTTGTCTTTTTAAATGGAGCCAGCTACCATCTCATGGATCAGCTTTGGTCTAGGGGAAATGGGAGGAAGCCTCCTACCCTACAGACTACAGTCCCATTTCTTACCTGGGTTTGTCTTTCCCCTCATAGCTCCTTTTCTCCTCCTCTCCCTATTTTCTTTCTTCTTTCCCTTCCTCTTCTCCATTCTTGGCTTATTCAACCCTGACCTCCTCCTTTAACACCAAGCTAAAATGTCACCTCTTCCTAGGAGTCTTCCCTGACCACTCTCACTCATGCTCACCTTTCCTTCTTTAAATACTAATACACAATTAGTGCCATACATTGTTACACCTAGGATTTTAGAGCTACCCACACATGAAGCTTTTGGCAGGTGCCAAGAATTTTAATCTTATTAACGTTTGAATAGATACTATTATCATCATCATTTTACAAGTGGGCAGCTTGGCCGAGAGAGTGACTTTCTAAAGGTCTCAGAACCAGTGGTTTCTGTTTCCAAAGCCAAGCCTGTCCTGCTCCAAAACCCACCTCGTGGCAGACGCTGTGGGTGCCCTGCCCGCTCATGTGCCCTCACCCTTACCACTTCAGTGCAGGCGGCTGGCTCGACTCCCAGCTGGCAGTGCCTGCCTTTCTTTGCCTGATCACTTTCTCAATGAGGTTCATTCTCCTGTGGTAGGCTCAAGCATTGAGGGATTGACTTCCCATGGAAGCAGCACTCAACAAATGATTGATAAGAGTGGTGTTTAGATACCCTAGGGTCGGGTAACTAAGTGCCTGTGTACACTTGCTCCTATAGCTCCCCGACAAAACTGAGTTCCAGTTGCCCACAGTGATAAATAGTAATGGCACACCACTGTTGGCTGCTTTCCCTTCCCTACCGCAGTCTTTCCACCCCTACTGGCATTTTCTGGGAACACTCCTGAATATACTATTTTCTCTCAGACCACGTCTCAGGTTCTGCTTCTGGGTGGCTCACCTAAAATACACCCCTTAACACCTTGGCCCTCCCCTTTCCCAATCACTTCTTATTAAATTGTAAGCTCCTTGAAGATAGAGAAAGTACTTATTTCTCTTGCTTTTTCCACATCACCTAACTATGCTTAGAACCTTAGACACTCCTAAGTGTCTAAAATACTAAATACTAACCAAAATTATTTATTGATTTATAAAGATTTCCAAACTACAGATATCAAGCCAAGAATTAATGTCTGGCCTTTCTTCCTTACAGACGGTTCAGCTCTTCTTTAAGATGCTGGTCAAATCTATGACGATTTGTAAATGTTCTCAGGTACCAACACCCAATTTGTTGAAACTGCCTTGCAGAGTAGAAGATAAGCCTTTGATCAGGCTAAGGACACACATGCAAGCCTACTCTTCCTGAATGTCCTTGAAAATGCTTTTGGGGCTCCATAAGTTAATGTGACCCTACAAGATTCCAGTCAAAATCTGAATTTTAGCTGTTGTCCTTTCATACCCACTCACTGAAGAGTGTGTGGTCCCTACCAGGTGAACATGTTCCAGTACTCATACATAGGGCAGAACTGGACTAGCTTGGATGAACTGATAGCTGAGCTCTTTTCCATCTCACAGCTATGAAATCTCTCCTGAGGGCCACATGATGTCCAAGTACTCACTCAGGAGGCTAGATTTTAGGAAAGCTTGAGTACAAAGACAGTATTCCTGCTATGCGCCATATACCTAACACATACAGTTTCAATTAATCTACCCTTTAAGTCACAGTAAGTACCTTCTTGAGCCCACTTTACAGATGAAGAAACCAAGGCTCAGTGAGTTTAAGTAGTTCACCTAGGGTAAGATGGCATTGGCTGAGTTAGGATTCACACCCATGCCTGGTTAGCTCCAGAGGCAATGTTTCTCCTCCCACTTAACCTGCTATGCCATCTAAAGGTTTGGTTGGACTTTAATGCAGTACCCCTTGGCAGGGTAAGGACATTTTAGAATAGAAGGAATTTATCAGTTAGGTACTGCTGCATAGAGAACTGTCCCAAACATTAGTGGCTTTGAATAGCAATCCTTTAGTCTCACTCGCACACATCTGCGTCAGCTGATCCTGGCTGGGCTCAGTGGGGCAGCTTTGTGTCAAACTGCAGGTCTGGCCAGCTGTGGGTTCGTGCTGCAGGTTGGGGTCAATTCCTTTCCAACTGGACTCATCCTGAGGCCTAGGCTGTCAGGACAGCAATTATCCAAGAGAATATCTCTTCTCTCAGTGCTGGCAGAGGCACAGGAGAGCATGTGGAAATGCATAGTGAGGCTCAGGACTGAAATGCAATCATTTCAGGTTGGCATTACTGGCCAAGTCTCTCTCAAGGGGCTGAGAGTTACTCTGCCTGTAGTGAGAGGGACTGCAAAACCCCACAACAAAGGTGGGGAATACAAGAAGATGTGATGAAATGAAGCCAATAATTTTACCTATGAGAAAGACAAAAATCAACACAAGGGAATGAACAGCTGAAAGGAAACATTCCCAGTGTCTGTAGGGAAGATTTTTGTGAATAGGATGTGTGGAAAAAGAGTGAGAAAGAAAACTACTTCTCTCTCTCCTTTTCCTAGAGCCAACCAGCTCCTGTCTTAGAAAATGAGTGACTTCTAAACACCATGACTGTGTCAGTGTAGAATTGATTCACTGAATTAATCTGTGCAGGCAGGAGCAGGGAAAAGGCTCAGGATGGTAGAGTGATTCAAACCTTTGGGCCAACCAGTGGCGTCACTTGGAATTCTTCTCTTTGGCCTTTATGTGGGGCGAGCTAAAGAAGCAAAGCTAGAAATAGTTAAGTAGACCCCAATAAAAATATCCCAGTCACCTTATGAATTAAGGAAATATAGCAGCTGTGAGGCATTCAGGGAAAAAAATAATGAATTTAATCACTTAGTGCTGTCACCAAATATTTCCATTTTTTTCTTACTTCGGTAGGATCCTTGCCACGTTGGAGTTAGGTATGACCATATACTTGCTCTGGTTAATGAAATTCAAACATAAGTGGAGGGTACCATTCTGAGAGGAGACTTTGAATGACAGTGTGTAATTCACCATGGCTCCTTCTTACCGCGTGGTACTCATGGAAGAGCGTATGGAGAGGGACGCTCCATCAGCTTAAGTTTCAGCATGACTACAACAAACAGTATTTACCTGAGTACATGTACTGCACACGTAGTATGAGAGAGAAATCAACCTTTGTTGGCTAACTCTTAAACCTCAGAAACTGTGTGAGATAAAATTACTGTTTAAGCTGCTACATTTTGGGTTCATTTGTTATGCAGCAATAGATAATTAGTACACTGATTTAAAATTCGATTTCTATTTTTAAATAAAATTGTCCATTCTTTCATAAATTTGTGCTGAGATATTTGGCTTGATATTTACATAAGGGGAATGATAGTTGCTTCTGAGTGGTAGACTTTGAAGTCATTTTTCTTAGGTTTATCGTTTTTTATATTCTCGAACTACTTTTTGTAATGAGCAGGTATCACTAAAGTTAAAAACAGAAATAATGACTCTGAGCCAGGGTCTCAGTTTATACAGAATGTGTCATTTATCCAGGAGGCAGAGCAAGGAGGTGAGTTTATAGGAAGCAGGAGCACCACTGCTTCAGGCAGTTGGAACTCTCCTGGGCCTCATACTCCGTGGCGCCACAACAACAAATGAGCCATCTCTGAAACTCTGCTTCATTCTTGTGCATCAGAAGGAACTGTCCCAACAGGATGTAGGCCTGTGGGAAGAGGACGAGGCAGGGAGGAAAACAGGAAAGGTTATAATAAGCTGACTCAGATGTGCCCTTCCCTCCCCAACACGAGGACCATGTGAAAATCAGAGGAGGGGGCACAGGTCAGACTGGAGGGAGACTGGCAGTCCCTGACACCCTGACTGGGTGATAGGAATTCAGGACAGGCCCTGGGGTGAGATAGAAGGCCAAGGTAAATACCCAGCCCTGGGGGCAAGGCTGGGGGCTGTCCAGTCTGGGATGAACATGAACAAAAGCCCTTCTCAACTTTAAGGAGCACATGAATCGCCTGGGATCTTGTTAAAAGGCAAGTTCTGATTCAGTAAGTCTAGGGTGGGGCCCGAGAGCCTGCATTTCTAACACACTCCTGGGCATGTTTTGAGGGACAACATTTTGAGGAGTGAGAGCCTAGTAGACCTCTCATGCTCTCTTCAGTCCTCTGATCTAGTATTTCTCTAACACACACACATGAGCACATGCACACATACACAGAGTTAGAGACACTTCCCACCCTACCACTTTCTCAATCATTTTAGCAAATGGTTTCTCACCCTTGGCACTGTTGATGTTTTGGATACTTGTGCGTTGCAGGGGTCGGGGGTGGTCATCCTATGCCCTGTAGGAAGTTTAGCAGCATCCCTGGCCTCTACCCACTTGATGCCAGGAGCATACTGACTCCTGCCCCTGAAATGTGACCCTCATAACCATCTCTAAACATTGGCAAATGTCCCCTCAAGGAAAAAATCTTCTTTGATTTAGAGCCACCACATGGGGACCTGGCAGATAAACGGCATCTTAGAATTGATTTACTTCTGCAAACCAATTGTATGATTTCAGGCAACTTACTTAACCTGAAGTGAGACCCTGCAGAACTGAGGCCTTAGTTTCTGCATTTTTCAAAGGCACACAATATGCCCTGTCCCATCCTGCAAATTGAATTGAGTTCAGTGTGAAAGCATTAGAATAGTGCAAGCTCTTTTCTTCATCCTGGAATATGTAGCCCTGTGGGAGGAGCAAAGGGTTTAAAACACACTAAACCTTGCCCATCTTTCCTTTCTGAAGAGTCTTTATGGATGAAAACACATGTAAAATAAAGATTCCATGATTCCCAGTCTATGGCATTCCTAGCTTTCCTACTACTTTCCCCCACAACGTTTCACCCACCCCCCTTTTTTTTTTTTTTTTTTACCATTTTAATCACAGTTTTACTGATGCGGAGAGCAAGGACCACTTAGAGAGAGGGACATTCAAGATCGTATGAGCATATATTGGCCAAGTCATCAAAGCGTGAAGCCAGGAGATTTAAGGTAACATTAAATGCCAGTCTCTAGGGGCAGTTTGGGTGCCCTCCAGCCTGGAATGAACAAGACCAGTGTTCGCACCTTGAGTTCTGGGCCATCTCCATAAAAACTTGCTGGTGTCTGTTTACTTTCAGATCCATAAACAAAGCAAACTTCATCTTGACCAAAGGGAACATATTTTTTTTCAAAAAAGAAATTAAATAAAAGCTAAATCCCAGTCATAAAATATACCCAAGAATTGGAGTTTTATTTTTTAGTTTTATTTTTTATTTTGAGTCATTGTCCAGATTTTGAAAAAAGAAAAAGCCAAGATTTCATGGTTATTTTAAACTGCTATTTTTTCTTTTAAAAAAGCAGTATAGTTGTTTAGAATGATCTCATTTTACTTTTAAGTATTCTTGAATTTTCACTGATGAATTTTACTAAGATGTTTTTTAATTACATATTTAAAAATATTAACATTTATTGAATATTGAGCCAATTGCTACAGTAGGTGTGGAAGGTACAGAGGTAAATATAACAGAATCAAGAAACAGAGAGCTTTTTCCAAGGAGAGAGAACATTAAATGCTGCTGCTGCTGCTGCTGATGCTGATAATTATAACAGTAAGTAGCATTTATGAGTACCTTTGATGAGCTCCAGGACCTTTGCACATTTAAATCTAACTGATCCTCATATGTACACCACCCCTTTTCCAGATATAGTCACTAAGAACCGGAAGATTAAGACTCCTGTTTTCCTCAGCCCCATTCTCGTATATCCCAACCACCTATTGTCTGGTCTGGCATCTATGGAGTCCTCTGCCATTTTGGAGGCCGCTGCTGGCATCTGATGGTCTGGTAATTAGAGCCTCCATGTCACCGCCGGGATCAGCAGCCAGGAAGCCAGGGCATGTATGGCACGCAGGGCCAGAGGCAAACTTTCCAGGAATGCTGCAGGAAGAAGGGCCTCATCTTGCAGTCTCCAGAGCCAAGTTGCAATCTGACGCTCCCTTCTCTGCTTCCTCTCTGGTGTCACCCAGCAACCTTCCTGGGTGGTGGAGGTGGGGTGGTGGGGTGAGAGTTAGCCTGCTTTACACTGCTTCCAAGGGGAACTGGAGTCATGGACTCCCATTGAGACCCTGCTGGAAGTCTGCTCAGTTTCTCTGTTGGCTCCAGAAAGTCTGCCCCTTATCCTAGAAAACAGAAACTGCTTTTCTTCCTCCTTGGGCCAAAGCTCAGAAAAATCTGGCTATAGGGAAGGATGATGCAGAACACAGAAGTCCCATCACCCTAAACAGTGGCCATCTCGAAGCCAAGGATGTTCATTCTTTCCTGTGGCAGCCATGACCACATGGCAAGATGGTAATCCAAGGGCAGACTTCCCCTCAATTCCAAGTCCAAACAGTGAGCAGGTCTGGATCATCCTCCAGTTTTCCATGTACAATTTCTTGCTAAACAGTAGCAACATTTGCTTCTGCACTAGGGTTGGTTCCATTTCGTGTGACCCATACAGTGACACAGGGCCCTGTGCTCAGAAAGCCCCACTTGGTTTAATGCCCTGTTCCTGCCAACTTGAAATTCTTAATAAATTTGAACAAGAGGCCACACATTTTCATTTTGCACTGGGCCCTGCAAATTAGTAACCAATCCTCCTCCACACTAATTAAAATTTTCAGTCTTCACTATGATACTTGGCCTTTTCAAACAGAGATATGGAGTCTCAGCCTTCTCCTTCTCAACCTTTCTCAGCCTTCTCCTTCTCAACCTTCTACAGTCCTCTTCCAAAGCTTCCAGCTTCTTGGCACCTATAGTGAATGCACTTTACACTGTCGTGAATAACTTTCTTTTTTTCTAATTGGACGTTGGCCTAAAACCGTCATGGCCACTGATAGCCAATGATAACCTGACAAATCTGTATTGCTCAGTCATTTCCAGTTTAAAACTCCTTGTCTTTAGTGTGAATGCTCAATCCAGTGCAGGGCTTGCCCCTTCTGTTTTCTCTTCTCTGTCTCCCTGGGGCAAACTTATACTAAAAGAAATTACTCGTTTACTTGAAATTTTACTGGGTGTTCTGTATTTTATCTGGCGACCCTATGCAGAGTAACCCAAAATTTATGTGGCTGCCTGCCCTAGCGCCTGTCTGCTCAGATTCAAATGTCATCTTTCCCACTTAGAGTGACCTCGGGTGAGTCATGTGACTGCCCTGTGCCTCAGTTTCCCCATTGGTAAAATGGAGATAAACAGTATACCTTATAGGGTTTTTTAAATGATAAAACAAAATAAATATATGTGATGCTCTTAAAACAGTGCCTGACATGTAGCAAACATCATGTGCTAGTCCTCTTCTTAGGAGAGATTTGAGGAGCTGGTGGCACCCAGAACATTTACTCCACTCTGATCTTCCGAATGCCTTTCAGGAGGAAGACTTAGGCTCAAGAATATGGTTTTACAGTGTCTTCGAAGAGCACTAAGTCAAACCAGATTCTTTAGGATGTTAAACTTACTTCTACCTATTGGAATAACTCCAGTGAGTGTTTTTATTTTTAGCACATCTCAATTCAGACAGATGCTCACTGGCACAAGGGGCCAGTGCCATTGTGTTGGATGGTAGAGAGCTAGATCCTCAGGCTGAAGCTGACTGCTCCATGGAAAGGCAGACATGAAATCACCCAGACAGAATGCAGCCAAATGTTTGACTTTTGGGCTTCTGAAGAGACTTGGGTGAATTCATAGCATGGGGTCTGGGGCTCCAGTGTCCCGTGTCTTGGGAGAGTGATAATGGCTAAGAGAAAAGCCCAGGCAAGTAGGGATGAGGGCACCCTCATGGTCCGTGTCCCAACAGGTCCTCAGAAAGGGCGCGGAAAGAGTCAGTGCCCACGAGACAAGGCCAAGGAATCTGTTATGACTATAGCTCTGACTCTACGTAGCAAGTTCTTGGATGCCTGAGAATTTCTCATTCATTCGTGCCTTTGTCTTAAACATGCCTATCACCCCACCTGAAATCCTCATTAAAAACAGTGGAAAAAGTTAAGCTGGAAAAAGCAAAACTATAGGAACAGAAAACAAATCAATGGTTCCTAGGGACTGAGGGTGGGGAATATGAAGGTCAAAGGGAGACAGTTTGGAGTGACGAAACTGTTTTCTGTCTGGATTGTGGGAGTGGCTACATGAGTGCATGCATCTGTCAAAACTCACAGAACTATGTACTAAAAAAGGTGAAAAATTTACTATATGTAAATAAAAATAGTTTTTAAATGACGAGTATGACTGAACAACAACAAAACCTAGTAATTATGGAAATACTAAATCAGTGGTGGTAGAAGTCAGAATACTAGTTATTTCTGTGAGTAGAGAATGGCACTGGTTTGGAAGAGGCACAAGAGAACCATCTGGAAAATTCTGGAGGTGTCTGATCAAGGGATCCATGTAGTGAGTGGGTCCGTGTGTGTGTGTGTGTGTGTGTGTGTGTGTGTGTAAAAACCTGTCCAAATTCATTGAGCTGAACAGTTCATATCAGTGCAAGTATGCTATACCACAATAGAAAAGTAAAAGGGACAATCACTTCTTTTTCATAAAATATTTTAATTTGAATTGTCTCCCCTAGTCAGACTTGCCTACTTTACTGCGTGTTTCGGAGTGGTCCTGTCTCCCTTATCTGAGAGGAAAGAATCAAGTGGAGCGCCAACTTTCTGACAATATCACCTATTGGCTATTAAATTGGCTGGTAGGTTGGGGCAATAATCATAATATTTAACATCTGGTTCAAAGTGGCATGTCAATCAGAAAACCACAGGCCCAATAGTTCAGATGCCCCTTGGAAATAGCCGTGCACTGTGCTGGAGCAAACCAAATTGATTAACAGCCATGCAAATACTGTTTCCCAGCCTCTTTAGGTGCTTCTGCAACATCTTCCTTCCTGATGGTATAAACTGATGTTGAAAACTGAAGGGAGTGAGCAGCAATTGTTCTTTGTTGGTACCTCTCTCATAACAGTGTGTAAGGCTCTGTGTGAATTCCCACCTGCTTCTGTTGTGCTCAGCTTCCCTGAGTACTCTTTGGGACCATCTCCAATTCTCTTCTAAAGTTCCACGCAGCCTTATAATAGTACCATAAAAACAATTACATAGAAAAGAATGCTTACATTCCATTAGAAATCCTTGAGGCCATTCTTCAGCTGCTAGTGACATCTTAGAACAACTCACATCCTCTTACTCTGATGTAGACCTCAGGCTGCTGTTATTCCACCTGCCATCCCCAGGCTGGTGCCCTGATGGGGCAAGTGAGACCCTACAGATCTCTTCATGGGGGTTGGGAGTACAACCAAATCACCCATCCTGACAGCTCGGCCCCAGATTTGGGCTGCTGGCTCACTTCTGTCGACCGCTGGGTGTTTGGACACCAAGTGAGTAATGCCTGGCCCAGGTGCTCTGATGTGAAGCGATTCAATTTGCCCATCATCTACTGGCCCTTGAGGCTGCCCAAACATGTGGGGTCAGGAGCACAGAAGCATGTGGCGCCCTGCCAAATGGCAGCTTTGCTCTCTGATGGCCACTTGTAGGAACATGTGGCGGCAGTTGCCATCTGGCAGGACTAGGGAAAGAGAGGTTGGTAAGAGAAGTTGCAAAAAAAGGAAAAAGGAATTACCTTGTTGAACCCTTTAGTGACC
The DNA here is from genome assembly GCF_014176215.1 of Rousettus aegyptiacus. Taxonomy (NCBI): domain Eukaryota; kingdom Metazoa; phylum Chordata; class Mammalia; order Chiroptera; family Pteropodidae; genus Rousettus; species Rousettus aegyptiacus. The sequence goes on along the minus strand of NW_023416287.1, from coordinate 34,435,722 downwards.
AAATTGATTGCAAGTTCATGGCTGATCCCATCTACCCAGACAACATCCTTTTCTCCTATGGGTTCAGAGAGGAAGGCTCTCAGCCTGGGAGACATGTGATCCATCTTCTGCAACTACAGTGGGGAGGAAAAGGGTTAGGAGGGGCTGGCTGCTTACAGTGTTAGTGGAAATTGGGGAACTCCCTCAGCTGACTGAAGGACTGGGAGCGACAGGTGAAAGGCTTCCTTTCACCTTCCAACATTTATTGGGGACTTTCAGATGCCAGGTGTAATGCCCAGTACTGAAGGCCTTTACACATCCATTCCGATATGGATGGACTAAGGCAAGTGTAGTGGTGGCCAGAGATAAGTCCAAGAAAACCCCACAAAGAGGGTGTGCTTAATGCTAAGAAATGCAATGCTCCTTTCCAACTCTTTCCACCCTAAATGCTTAAAGATATGCTGCTTCCTTAGCTACCTTCTCTCTTAACCACCCAATACTTTTTTCATACTTTTATTCTAGCATTTATTATATTCTATAATAGTTGGTTGTTTGGTTGCAAATAACAGAAAAACTTATAAACTAAATCAAATATTAAGGAAGACACAATATAACTCAAAAGCCCAAGGGTAAGTGTCGTGATGGACAATCAAGTCACAGTTGATTCTTTTAACTTTTCCTTCTTATGTTGGCTTCAGTCTCAGCTGGTTCTCCTCACGGTGGTGAAATGGCTGTTCTAGCACTCATATTCCCTAAAATTTGCACCCTCAAAAAAGGAGAGAGAATATGTTTCTGAGGAGTTCCAAGCAGAGCCTCATGCATTCTCAAGGATCTGCACTGAGTCACCAGTGTAAGCTTAGTGCCAACTGTATGTGTCTCAGCCCTAAACCTAGGAGTGGAGTTGGCTTTCTCTAAACCATGCAAGCTGTGAATTCATGTATAGTTATCTAAACATCTGAAGGATTATTATCCAGAGAAAGTGTTAGAGCAGTAAACATGACATTCCATTATGATCTGCCCCTTTGGTAAATAAACATCTATACTCTCCTTCCCTTTCACAGTCATCAGAAATACTCATGCTTGGCTAAAACAGACTCACTCCATCTCCCAAAGGTTGAAACCCTATGATTCATCTAGTTACTGAATTCAGATTCAAGTTCATATTTTCTGGAAAAGCCACCATACTCTCTTCTGGAAGTAACTACTCATGGAATGGTAACCTATGAACTAAATTCTGAAGTTTACCACCATCGACATAGGCAGCAATGCCAGAAAAAAACCCAGATATCTGCAGTAAGCATTTCCAGAAGTGCGATTCTCCATTTTGAGAAGGGGAGAATGGGAAACACCTTCAGTTGTCATCGGTCAATAGTACCTACAAATATTGAGGCATTGTTGAGGATTGCTTGTCTGGTGGTAAAGCAAGGTCCTCAGTCAGACAAGATGGCAGCCCTTAGTTCTGGGTTTGGGTGTGTCTGTCCTGGCCACTGCCTTGTTAACATCTGAGTGGCGATGTGGTTGATGCCTTCCAAGGAGAGTCATTGTTTTAGCATCGTGCTTCTTGTGGGTCATGTTCGGGGATTGCCACTTTCTTTGACAATTCAGCTCCCTTAAGAATTTAATGGGTTCCTTCGATTCAAGTCTCTGGGCTGGGAGTTCAAGTTCATCAGAATCCTTGAGCTGGCAACTGGCCTCTGTCCTTGCTCATTTCCCTGCTCCTCAGATTATTGGCATCTTCCTTCATCTCTGAAGTGGGGAGGCACCCTAAATTTCCTCCTTGCCTCCCAGCTGCATCTTCATAATAAATCAATTGTTCCCTATTTCAAACTTGATGTCTTTAAAACGAGATGCTCAGGGGAGACGTGGGAACAGGGGCAAAGTTTTCCTCAGGTCCCAATCTTTTCTCTTGCTAAGTCCTCTGATTTGTTGCCTGTGTTCTAACTTTTGCCAGATGTTGGGGTTGACTGTATCTGTCCTGGCCACTGCCTTGTTAACATCTGAGTGGGCATATGGTTGATGCCTTCCAACTTTTCTTTTTTAAATAGCCTTTATGTTTTAATAGACTTTATATATTTTAGAATTTTAGGTTTAGATTCAAAGCAAAATTGAGTAGAAAGTACAGAGATTTCCCATATACCCTCTGCTGTATACCCTGACATGCAGAGTCTCCACCACTGAAATGATCTTTTCCAACCCAACAGGATTTGCTCATCAATGTCTAGTCACTTTAGATTGCAGGCCACAGGCAAAAAGGCCCTCTCTTAACGAAGCTTTATTTTCTTCCCTCTCCACTCCCAAATGGACCACCTTCCCCTTAAATGTGAGTTTTCTAGGACTTTAATGAAATCTTGCCAATATCCTGAATATTTCCCATCAGAGCTCCAAATGTCATGTCTCCAGACATAGAAGGTCTGTATACCAGGGTGCAACAGGTCCACCATAAGCAGCCATTTTACTAAACCAGGATCACCAACTTCCTCATTTAAGGAAAGACATCCTTGCTATTCTCTGCATGAAAATCTCTTTTCAGCCAATCTACATTTAGTTTGTTCACTGTCACATCCCCTTAGTTTATGATAAAAACAACAGAAAATTAGTTCAAACTGGCTTATACAGTACGAGGTTTTATTAGCATATGCTGCACAAAAGTCCAGAAGCGGATCACTTGTGGTTTGATCAAAGCTCCAGCTCGATTTCCCTGAAACTCTGCCGACTCAGCCTTCCTTTATATACTGGCTTGATCCTCAGCTTGACTTCTGGCGGAAATAACAAAGCTGCAGCAGGGCCTGGCATGGCTTTTGCAAGCCACACACCCCTCCCTGAAAGGAAAACAGTTTTTCCTAGAAACTACCAACAAATGCCTTCTCCAATCCAAGTCATTTTATGCCAGGCCTTATAACGTTATCTATAGACTGACGAGTGTCCTACCTCCAGTTCAGGAAGTGAGCATGTGACCTGCAAAGCACATAGGCTGTAGGGGTGGTCATAGAGCTATAACCATGTTACTGGAGTTAGTTACCCTATACCAAAATACAAGAAGAGGTTAGAAGAGCAACCCAGAGTCCACCACTTATTTTCCAGTAGGTTGTGGGGTCCCAAGGGATGTGACTGTCTTTAATGCCCTTTGCTCCCATGTCAGCCTCAACCCCAGCACCTAGTACTGCACCTCGATAATAAGCACTTGATGATATAATAAGCACTGCTTTCAGATGCCTCCCTTTCACCGCACAAGCCCTCTCTCTTGTTCCCTTGCTCTCAATTCTCATCCAGTCCTTTCTGTTAAGTCCCACTTCCCCTGTAAGCCTTCTTGCCCCAAAATGTTTTGTGACACTTTAAATGAAACTAAACTGAAAGTAAACTGAAGGCACTGATTTTAGGAATCAGGGAGCTCCTAAAGAAAATGGTTTCAAAGTGTTGGCTGATTCTAGAAAGGGAAACATAAGGCAAGAGAGGTTGTCCAGGGTCCCCTGACTCTGCAGGTCTCAAACACATGGATGCGTGAGCTGCAAACACATTATTGTATGGAAGGCATCAATTTGTCTCTTCAGTGGCTAAATGTGAAGATCTCTCTTAATCTGTGAAAATGTTTTAACAGGTGAACTCTGTAGCACCCATTGCCTTGTGAACGATGAGTCAGGATTGGTAGCCCAGCTCAGGGCGGGTGGTAAGAGACGGGGATTTCTGAGCAGGAGGAAGAGCCCAAGCATGCTGGCAGGGCTCCCCATCTCTGCTCAAGAAAAATTCCATTCACTATCCAAGTTGGCCATCTGTTAAGTTAAACATCTAAGCCTATTATAAGAACAAATGGAAACTACAACATCGTTATCGGTATACCAGCAGCATCAAAGACAGGTAATGATTAGCAACACTTTGTGTGTGTTTGCTTTTCTCACACACTTGACTTCACTTTGATCCTTGAAACACTCTGGAACATGGGTAGCAATCTTACTTTCCTAAGCACCCACCGAATAAAAGGTCCTCATGCTACTTAGGATGCCTTTGTCTGTGACAGTGGTTCTCAATTGGGGGGGCAAATCGCACCCCCATCCAACATTTGACAAGGTGTCTAGAGATACTTTTGGTTGTCACAAATGAGGGACAGGGAAGTGTGATTGGTATCTAATAGGTGGAGGTAAGAGTCATTGCTAAACATCCTATAATGAACACAACAGCCTCCCACTCTCAAATAATTATCCTGCCCCCAAAAGAGAAACTCTGGGCTACATGTAACAGAAATCCTGATTCACACAGTCAAACAATCAGTACATTTCTAATCTCACATAAGCAGAAATCCACTGGTAAGGTGGACACAGGACTTTGTCAGTGGTGGCTCTGTGCTATCAAGGGCCAGGCTAGCTGCTCCACTTTTCTAAGATGCTTGCATGGAAACTTCCAAAGGAGGGAGAGGCCATTTCTTCTTGAGCAACCCCAGAACCTCTTCAGCAGAACTTCCCTTAGTTTCCTTGGCCAGAACCAGGCAACATATCCACCCATAAACCAGTCACTGGGGAGTAGGACCATGTGGGATATGAAGTTGGCCTCCTGAGCAAGTGGCCACCCATAGAATGTTGGGTTCTGTAAGAGTAGGAGGAGAGGAGGTGAGTGCTGGGTAGGCAAATGACCCAATGTTCACTATGTCTTTTAACTCTGGTCTAATTTCAATCCATCACAACTAGTGCTTCTCGAAGTTTAATGTGTGCACAGACCACCTGGGGGAGCCTTGTTAAAAAATGTAGGTTTTGATACAGCAGGTCTGGGGTGGAGCCTGAGATTCTGTGCTTCTAACAAGCTCCTAAGACACTGCCAACGCTGCTGGCCCACAGATCACACTTTGAGTAGCAAGGTGTTATATGATGCCACTTATTCTTTTTATGTGATTTTACATTTAATTGTGGTACAGTAGTCCCCCCTTATCAATGAGGATACATTCTAAGACTCCTAGTTGATGCCTGAAACCAAGGATAATACCAAACCTTATGTTCTCATTTACTTCCTATGTACACATATCTTTTCATGTAAAGGAAGCATTTGCAGCTTCTCTTTGGAATATCCTAATTGTCAGCATCACTTGTGCTTTGGGGCCATTATTAAGTAAAATAAGGATTATTTGAACACAAGTACTGCGATACCTCAACAACAGTCAATCTGGTAGCTAAGATGGCTACTGTGTGACTAACGGGTGGGGGGCACATATAGCACGGAGACAGTGGACAAAGGAATGGTTCACGTCCTGGGTGAGATGGAGCTGGATAGCGCAAGATTTCATCGTGCTACTCAGAATGGCGCACAATTTAAAACCTGTGAATTTCTGAAATTTTCCATTTAACATTTTTAGACTGCGGTTGACTGCAAGTAACTGAAACTGTGGGAAGCAAAACTTAAGATAAGGATGAACTACTGTACACATAGCATAAATTTACCACCTTAACCATTTTTAAGTGTACAGTTCAGTAGTGTTAAGCATATTTACACTGCTGTGCAATCAATCTCCATAATTCTTTTTATCTTACAAAACTGAAACTCTAAACCCATTCAACAACAACTCTCTACCCCCACCTCTCTCCAGCCCCTGGCAACCGCTATTCTGCTTTCTGTGTCTATGAATTTGGCTACTCTAGGTAACTCGTATAACTGGAATTATGCAGTGTTTATTCTTTTATAACTAGCTTATTTCACTTAGCATAATTTCCTCAAGGATAAACCATGTTAATCATGTATTAGAATTTCCTTCCTTTTTAAGGAAGCCCCCCTTTTATGTATATACTGCATCTTGTTTATTCATTCATCTAACAATGGATATTTGAGTTGTTTCATTTTTTGGCTATTGTAACTAATGTTGCTATGAACATGGGTGTACAAACATCTCTTCAAGATTCTGCCTTCAATGCTTTTGGGTACATACCCAGAAGCAGGATTGCTGGGTCATACAGTAATTCTATGTTCTAATCTTTTGAGGAACCTCTATACTGTTTTCCATAGTGGCTGTACCAATGTCACTTTTTCTTAAACTTGATAGCACATTAGACTCACACTGGGAGATTTACAAATTTCTGATACTTGGGTCCTCCTCAAAAGTTTGATTTAATTAGTATGAAGTATAGCCTGGGCATTGGGATCTTTATTATGACTCCAATATGCTGCAAAGTTTGAGAATCACTGCTTCCTTCTCATTTACTTCTTTCTCATAAAATTATGAGCAGATTTTCTAGAATAATGGAGCTCCAACTAAGTGGGACTTTGGGGTGGACTCTATAACATCTGTGTGGCCAGATGACATATGCTCACCAACTCACAGGCAGTTTCTACCCCCAAGCCCCACCTCCAATCACCAGACACATCATATCTTCATTACCTATCAATAGGAAGGTTTAACTATGACCCTGATGGCTTCGAAGTTAGAGAACTTCAGAGCAGGCAGAAGTACTGTGTTTTTAAGCACTGTGTTTAAAAACCATGTTTTAAATCTGTTTCATTAAAAAAAAAAAAGGAGTCTTTGCTTCAAAGACAATTTTTACCTGGAATCTCTTTATATAAAATAGATCGAAGCGGAATTACTTTGTTGACTTGGAAATGAGTTGGGTGCATCAAAAAGGCCCCCTGCTGAAAATATGAAGCCATCTCCCATGGTCCCTTTTGTGTCCCCCCAAAACTCTTTCTGACCTAGCCTAAATCCTTCATTGCACCCATAAGAAAACCAAAGCCCAAGAATGTCAGTGACTGGCACCAGATCATGTACCTAGCAAAGCACAATTGAGGTCTATGTTTCCCAGAGGAGTGTCTTCCTTTTAAGTGACTTAGCATTTCCTTGGTGGGTTTCTGAGTTGGCTGTGTTATGGCAGATTAAGCACTAGGCCAACATGTGACAAAACTCTGCAAATGTCTTAACATTGTCCTGTCCTGTGAAATATTCTTGTGTTACAGAGTGTTCTCTCAATTACTTTATTTTGAACCACAAATTACTGTTTGGGGAGGACACATTGGTAGAAAATGACCTTAATCAAGTCTGGTTTTAGATGCTTAGGGAAGTCACCTGTTTATATGAAATTTTTAACCAATGGAATTTTTAACCATGATTCCCAAAGGAATGACCTCCTCCTAGTTGCAAATGTAAGACTATGTTTAAAAACCATGTTTTAAATCTACATTTAAAAAAATTAGATAAATGGGGTGGGGATGAGGGGACTACTATAATGCCACACAAATGGGTATTTGGAGCTTGGGATGCAATTTCCAGTGGGGATATTACATGTGAATTCAAAAAGCGACATCTCTCAACAGCAACCATTAGTTGAAAGTGAAGTTGTTATTCTTAACCTTACAAAATTACTCAAAAAGTGACTCTGATGATGAAGACACTGATGTGGACAATACATGAATATAGTGGAAATACTATTGTTTTCTTGAAATATAAATGGAAAAAGTGCAATATTTCTAAATATATTGTTTTATATATGTGATTTTAAATGTGTGTAAGTTATGAAATCAAATCAAGTGGATTTCATAATTTAAAGGTAGATTATCTATATCCCTAAAAATTTATATAAGCGAATGGTCAAAAAATATTTTTGTGGTCTCCTTATTGAGAAATTGGAGGATTACCATATTTTCATGTTTGCTTTATATTTTGGCATATATAGGATTGCTTACTCCAGGGAGCTGAGATGTTAATAGTCAAACTTCATGTTTTGCTCTCACCCTTTACTGAGGGTAATACAGGGGTATGGGGGAGAGGGGTGCAGACTGTGTTTGTGGTTAAATTGCTGAGAATACTGCTGCCCACATTTTGATCTATAAAATGTCCCACATGATAAATCTTTTGTAATTTAATGCAAAGAAGTGTACCTTTCAAAATTGGTATATTTCTTCATGATAAAAAGAATTTGTAAATGTATTTCTCTTTTTGCTCAGCCTGCTAGAAAACTTTGAGCTAAACATGATGACCATATAGAGAAACTAGCATGGATCAAAACCTCCCTCCTTTCAGAGATATATTTGCTGCTTCTGCTCAATGCTTCCATTTTCTCTTTCTGTCTTTACTTTAAAATTTAAATATATGTGCTCAAAGTACTCAACCTTTGTTGAAAGCTGCTTTATTTTATGGTCAAAGTCTCAAAGGTGTAGAGAATATAATTAGCTCCTAAACTAAGCAGATTTATGTGAAAATTCAGGATCCAACTCTGTACTCAAAACACTATAGCCTTGTAGCACCAAATGAATGCAAGAGAATAAGAGTGAGAATGACCTCAGGATTGTCCCTATTGAGGCCTTTAGTCTCCAGTGAGAGGCTGGTGGGATGATGGAGTCGGATGAAGACAGAGTAAGGACACTACACACTTATCACTCATTAGGATCCAAGAGTATATTGTCTGTCAAATACCACTCTTGGCTGTGAGTATCTCTGCCCTACTCTTGAAAGCTGCATCTTTTTCCTTCATAGGATCAGATCTGGCCCCTCTCCAGTCATTTATAGAGAAAGGATAAAAAGAAGGGCAGTAATGTTCTTATAACATTAAGGTCTGACTCTGAGGTGCCCTTTCTCCTTTAAGCTGTTAAGGGTCCAATGAGATACTGTAAAGTTGCCTCCCTTTTTGGATGGACATTCATGATCTCAAGACATAGGACTCCCTTTCGTATAGTCAGCTCGAAGGTTACTTTTCAGGGTACATTGTGCTCATCACAGTGTCCTGGGGCTGGCACGTAGCCACTTCCCACCTTCTCAGGTCATATCCTGGGGCACCTAAGAATGACTTTCTTTGTGAGGATTGCTCAGATTGCTCAGCTGGTAGGATCTAAGTCTGCTGGTGGCCATCTTTGCCACCACCTATGGGTAGCCTGCCTGAGAAGGAAGCAACATGGAGAAAAGCAGATCTAAGAAAAGGAAGCCTCCAGCAATGCAGATGGACAGAGGAGATGCCCAGGCTAGGGAGTGAACATTAAGTGGGTAGAAATATTTGCCACTTCAATGACTAGCTATGAGATATCGAGAGGATTCCTGAACCAAAGACTCAGTTTCCTCATCTGTAAAATGGGGATAACGAATGCCATCCACCCACAAGTTGGTTGTACAGATCAAATGAGTTAACTGAATGCATAGTAGTACACTGTCTGGAATGCACCAATATAGGTGAGCTAATTTGATGGGATTTTATCTAATCATCATTTTTTAAGTCTATTATCAAGCACTTCTTTATGGGTATTTGATCAAGTTGATTTTCGTTGTTTCTAAGCACTAATATCTTCTAAAATATGAGCTTAATGCATCCTTCACTTACCAAAAAAGACTCTTAGGCATCCATCCCTGTAAAAAACATTTATTGTCTACACCTGGTCAGCTCCCACATTCTCTTTTTCTGGGAACATTACCTCTACTTCCCTTTGAGGACCACTCTTTCCTAAACCTCAGGCTCTATCTTCCCAACTCCCTGGCTCCAGGGGACAACCATATTCAGGCTTGGCCAATGAAACTAGCATATCACTTTGGCCACAACGATTGGTTCAGAAATGAGTACATTATCTGGCCTAGGCCAAGTCTGGGAGTTCTGCTAGAATTACTGGTAAAAAAAAAAAAAAAAAAAAAAAAAAGCTGTGTTTCTCTACAAAGATTTCTTGCAGAGCTGGTAGCATCTGAATGCATACTTCTGGCAACCATCTTTGCTATTATCAGTGCCTGAGACCCTGCCTGAGAAATAAGCAACATGTATGAAAGTAGATCCAAAAGAAGGAAAGAGACAGATTCCCCAATAATCATTTGCAGGTCCAGATCTAGCTATGTCTGAAGGTATCTACCCCTGGACTTTTCAATTATGCCAGGCAATATTTCCCATTTCTTGTTTAATTCAGTTTAAGTTGGGATATGTTGCTTGTAACAAAGGGTCCTAATACAACCCCACTATTCATTCATTCACTCACTCATTCGACAAGTGTTTGTAGTCTATCTATTAGATGCCAAGTACTATGCAAGCATAAATGTATCTTTATTCTGCCCAGAGATCTGGGGTAGAATCAGTCCCATGGCTTAGGCATCAGGGATGGAAAATCATTTTTCAATGACCATTAATGCTCGTCATTAAAAAATAAAGATAATATTTGCTTTCCATAGCCTTTAATTATAGCTTTCTCTAGATCAGTCTACAAGTGATGAATATCCAAATAAATTCAATAATTTTTCAGACCTTTACTGAGCACCATCTGTATACAATGCCTTGAGTTAAATCTATGAAACTGTAGGACAAGGCCTTCTGCAGATACCTCTCCCAGACAACATTTAATTGGCCCATCACAAGGTATAACAAGCACAGTGAACTCAGTGATAGAAGGGCTATTTCTAGAGGCAAGAGGTCACCTCTTTGGGGAACTAGAAAGGAGAGGGAGGGTTGACTTCATGGATTCCAGGCTTTACTACTCAAATGGAAATCAAATGGAAAGCCTAGGCCACTGCTAGGCTGCTGCTGGCTGTGCTGGGTTGAGGTTAAGAGACCTAAGCCTGATCTCAGCTCTGCCCATGACCAACAGTGTGACCTCAGGCAAATCTCTTTTGTTTCATATTTATACAATCAGAATATTGGATGAGCTGGAACTCATGGTTCTGGTCCCTTCCAACATTTCATGTCTTTGTCAATTTACAGAATTTAGATGGCACAAAATTCATACAGGTCCACAATCCTTGTTCTGCCATTTTTAAATTCAAGAGTTCTGGAAACCAGAAGATTTTTATTTCTGAAACTTATTTGGCCTCAGGTCATGAACTGACCTGAGGCTATTTATAGTCTTTATTATCCCATTTAATGTGAATATTTACACATTTTGCCATAGGAATATTAATGGATTTGTTTACAGGGTGCTGAGCCAGACTCCACTGGGAATGTTCTGTAATATACAAAATGGGCACTGTATTGCCTTTCTAAAATAAAAGACATCTGAATTCCCCCAAATTTCTGGCTCCAGTGGTTTTGAGTAAGGTTTTTTAGACCTGTGCTAAGATCACTGTGCCTGCAGCCAACACAACTGCAATTCCCGCTGCAGAAGCCACTTATCTCTCCAGCTGGTCTACATTCTATGTTTCTCATCTGTGGCTCTAAATCTCCCAATCTCCTTTCCATGGGTGTAACTGTCCCCTTTCTCTAAGATTCTACCTATCCTGGATATCCTTTGTCTGAATACTGGTTCTAGCTGAGACTATTTCTGGTTGTACCTTAATGAAAATATTTCTTCTCCTTTGGGACCCTGTCCTCTTCAAAGATCAGGAACTGGTCTAATAAAATAAGTCATCTAAGAAATAGATGCATGTATTATTTAGCCTCCACGGACAAGACATCTGCATTTGTAACAGACATAAATAGTTTTCACTTTTTATTTTTTATTGCGATAAAATGCATATAACAAAATTTGCCATCTTAACCATTTTTAAGTGTGCAGTTCAGTAATATTAACGATATTGACACTGCTGTGTAATCTCCAGAAATTTTTCATACTCATTAAACAAGTCCCTCCTCCCCCTTCTCTAGCCCTTTGCAGTTGCCATTCTACTTGGTGTCTCTATGAGTTTGACTACTCTAGGTACCTCATGTAAGTGCAATCATACAGTATTTGTCTTTTCGTGACTGGATTATTTTACTCAGCATAATGTCTTAAAGGTTCATCTATATTGTACTGTGTCAGAATTTTTTTAAGACTGAATAATATTCCACTTACATATTCACCACTTTCATCATCATTCATCTGTTGATGGACATTTGGGTTGCTTCCATCTTTCTGCTATAAATTTGGCTCTACTATATATTTTTAAACCTCTTGATTTACACCCTATTATGGGTAGAGCTTTCTGATTCCTTCTCTCTCTGCCATTATAGCCCCAGAGAAAAGAGGAAAGCATTGTTGTTTTGAGAAGATTTTCTCCCAGAAGGAAGAAAGAGAAAGGGAGTATCTACCTCTCTGCCCACATGGATTCTAGAAAGAAGAAGGAGAAAGCTCACTCTATTATCCACAAGAAAGATAATGATGTTTGGAAAGTAGGTAATAGGGGCATGGGGCTTGACCTTCCCTCTCTGGGACAAAAATCCCAAAGTGGACAGACATGTTAGATTCCAGAGGGCAAGGTCAGGAACATTGGCTATGCCATGGGAATGCTTCCCTGGGCTTACCAGGAGATGACAGAATAGGCCACTTCCAAAGTGTCTGGGGAGTGATGCAGCAGCTGTGAACAATGACTAGATAGATATACTTGAACTTGGACAGAAGATGCTTCAAGGGCTAATGGGTGAGCTGAAGCCTGGAGTCAGAATGAAGAGGTCCCATGAATTGCAACCTTACGACTAGGGCAAATGACTAAACTGTAGACTCCAGCAGTGGGTGTCAAAATACCCCTACAAGACCAGAAGGGGCTGGTCACCCCTGTGGACCAGAGTAGCCACACTACCGCAAGGATCAGGCCATCATCCTGCAGATACCATGAGTAGGCAAGGCTCAGTACCCCCACCACCTCCATAAAGACATATAGGCACTGTTCCCATCTCCCAGAGCCACAAAACACCTTAAGTAGGGTGGGAAGGGCAGAATGGTCACTAAGGAGGCCCATCTCCCAACAGAAACTCTTTAAAGTGGCCTGGATAGCTGACTACTTACACTGAAAAGAGACAGTGCAAAACTGAAAAGAGCATAGTAGATGCTATTGGTGCCACACCCTGATCCCCTGGACCAGCTGTTGCACCTACTCCCAACTGTTAAAAGTACTGCTACCAACACACACAGTAGTGGTCGTCTTGGGAATACTGGCTCTGCAATGGAAGCAGCCATACCTGGAGACACCTTGGAATTTAGGAGGCCCAGGCCCTGTCTGGGGGTGGCCCAATGACCGCTGACACGGAGATATAAAAACTTGGTTCCCTTGTCTCTAGGTGGGACCAACTCTCTGGTACCATTTATACTCCAGAGCTCCTGTGAGATCATGTGGAAGCTGATTCCAGCCAGTACTGGCCTTGCTCAGCTCCTTCCCCTGCTTCCTTCCCTCTCCTCTCTCTTTCACTGTGCCACCTGCTCCTGAATCCTGGTCTCAGGTCTGCTTCCCAGAACCAGCCTCACATGTAAAGCTTTGCTGACTTGTCTACATTTCTTTGTTTCCCATTTAGTGGTGGTGCCTATGAACAAACAAGTATATATTTTTTTACATCTAAGTGGAATGTGAATGAATTTGTGACTAACTCCACTGTATAGTTAGCCGTGTCTTAAGGCAAAAGCAGCTCTAATGAGGGCTTTATGAGCCCTGAAGTAAGGCCTCCAGGGAAGCAATCTGGGGGCAGGTAGACTTTCTCTGCTCCCCTTTGCCTGTAGGGGCTGACTGGGTAGGTGCTGGTCTGGTCTCTAACCCAAACCTCCCATGAGGGTTTGTTCCCCCAGACTGGTAGGGCTAGACATAGAAAATAAAAATACTAGATGCCCAGTTCAGTTGGAATTTCAGATAAACAATAAATAACTTTTTAGTATACGTACCCAAGTATTTCATAAGATATACTTATACTAAAGAAGTTATTATTAGACATATTTATAATAACCAAGTATTTCATAAGACATACTTGTACTAATAGAAATTCATTTAACTGGGCATCCTGCATTTTTTTCTGGCAGCCCTCTCCCATACCATCTGATCTAGCAAAAAGTCCCAAGATCTACCCACACTCCCACCCTGGGTTGCCGGGTGAGCTGCAGGGGTCGGAAATTCTTCCTGTTGGGATTTCACTCCTGGCTTGGCCCCCTTCAGGCTAGCTACTTATGTCTCCCACTCTAGATTTGATTAAAGCCACAGACTCATAAGGTTCAAAGTTAAAGGAGACAACATGATAATACATAGCTAAGGAGATCATTGCAGTAGGACAACATGTCACTCAGAAATCACCTTGAAGGCAAACACTAGTTTGGATGTCAGCATGTCCTTGCTCATCTGGAAACAACGTCTTGGGCCAGCTGAGGCTCATCCTGGTACTAGGAAAAGAATAAGGATTGTAGGCAAGGAGGAGAAACAGAATCAAAGAACCAAAGGTTCACATTTGTTGATCACCTACTATGTGCTTGCCTCTTTATGGCCATTGCCACACTTAATCCTAAAAATAAGCTTGACAACACCAGAGAATTATTCCTATTTTGAGAAATAGGGTAACTGAGGCCCAGAGGAGCAAAGAAGGTCACATATCTAGTAAAAGACAGTATTGGGATGTAAAGTAAGATCTGGGTGGCCCCAAAGCCCATGTTCTTTCCTCTCCAGGATCACAATCAGAACAAGAACAATTGGAGCAGATTCCGCCCAGCCTGCCCACATCCCCTCAAGGCTCACAGTCCTTACTGCAAGCACCTGTGGATAAAGGGCAGGTGGTTAAATACATAGTTCCTTCATCCTTCAGGTGGGATGCCTCTAGTTGAGACCTGTCCCATGTAGCCTCCCAGATGGCCAGAGAGGGATGGAGCCTTGATTGCCTTTAGTAGTAACCTGCCCATGAGCATGGTGGCTGCCTCCCTTCCCAGTCTCACTTTCTCACACCCCTAACTCCTGTCACCTGGGTCCTCTCCCAAATTAACTACAGTTGGTCCCCAACTTATGATGATTTGGCTAATGGTTTTTTGACTTTATGATGGAGTGAAAGCTATGTGCATTTAGTAGAAACCACCCTTTGAATTTTAAGTTTTGATATTTTTCCTAGCTAGCAATACATGGTATGATACTCTGGTGATATTGGGCAGTGGCAGTGAGCCATGTGATCACAAGAGTAATCAACTGATACTCTATAGTGTATTCATTGTATTTGATGATTTTGCCCAACTGTAGGCTAAGGTGTTCTGAACACTTTTAAGGTAGGCTAGGCTAAGCTATAATATTCGGTAATTAGGTGTACTGAATTATGATATTTTCAATTTGTGATGAGTTTATTGGGATGTAACCCCATTAAGGGTACAAGAGCATATGTACTTGCACTTAAATTAGGTTCTCAAAGTCAATGACTGGGAAACCCAGCATAAGAGAGCAGTTTGTACTTATCCAGGTTTGCTAAGGCACTGTGTGAAGTGTTTCTCATGTGTTATCTCATTTAATCTGTCCATCCTGTGAGGAAGTAGGTTCTATGATTATCCTCATTTTAGAGATACATTAATTGACCAGGGGGATTCCTACTCCTCAAACCCAAGTGTACCTCTGACTGATCTGTGTTTCAAGCACTGGGTCATCAAGATAGGCTTCCATTGGATTCCTGGACTCTGGGCAATTGTTTTCTCTCCTTCCAGTTCTGGACTGAATTCCTAGACTTAGGTGCAGATACAAACTGGGGCCACAGCAGTTGGCTGCCAGCCAGTAAGGGGACATCTTGTTGCAGAGGTGGAACTGTGCAACTGGGCAGTGTTTTATGCATTGGACCGAATCCATTCTGAGATGTGTAAGATCCACATGCTATGGGTCTTCTACTTGTTCTTTGACAAATAGAGTGCTTCGTACAAGGCTCAACTTTCCTTAATCCCTTCAGCTCTCACATTTTGCGCACCTGCCCTGTCTGTTGGTCCTCTCTGCACAGCAGTTCCAGTACCTTCTAAGGACTCCTCCAGTTCTGCATAGTTGTGAAGATATGTCAATTCACCTGTAAGTCTTGGTTTAGAGATTATCTCTAAGTGAATGCCCAGTCTTCCCAAATGCAAAGACCTACTTAAGACTTGAAAATAACATAGCCTCGTTGGCCTGGCTTTAGAAAGATCTCAGCAAGAGTTCTATTCTTCGGTTTCTGATTTGTCTTCACTCAAAAGGCAAGTTCTCAGGGCCATAAAGAAAGGATTTCCCAAAGATTGCCATTGATTTCATTGACTGTATTCTCATCTGAGCAGATAATGAACTATTTGTTTGGCAAACAGGACTCTTGCAGGGACTATATGGAGGAATTTTAGTAATTTCTGGAGGCATTTTTGTGTTTTGTAGCCATAAAGAGATAAACCTACCCATTTATTTAACATACTAATGGACACAAAGCATAACCATATTCCTTAGGGGGGAAAGGTTCTGGGCTCCCTGGCCTGGGCAGGGTGATGTTCTGTTTCTCCTAAAGGTCTATCTCAACACTGGATTATCGGGGCAGAATGTAAAATGGAAGGGATCTTGGTCTCAATAGCCTTTTGAAATTAATCACCCTCTTGAAATCAGACACCCCATTAAAAGTTCAGATTAGGGGTTACAAGTGCAAAAACCACAGGGCCTAGGCAAGTGAAAAAAATAAATCAATGAGAAAAGAGAGTGCAAGGGTAATGAAAAACAAGGACTGTCCTTTGACATTCATCAGGAAGGTTTCATAAAGGTATGGACTGTGGCAGCCTGGGGTCCCACACCACAGCTAAAAGAGTTATCTTCCTCTCGAATGAGCAAATTTTGCAAGTTATTTCAAGAGAAGCCCAAAATTTCAATTTTCATATGCAAGTTCCCAATTTTAAAATATTAGGCAATATTTCAAATATCTGTTACACATGAACCCCAAAAAGCAAAGCCATACCACCAGTTAGCTTCTCCTATGTAGGTTTTCCTTCCAGAAAAATCCCCAACTTACTCATGTAAATAAAATTTGACTTCAAATTTCAGGGGGCTGTGGAACAAGGGCCCCAGGTTAGGAAACTTTGTTGTCAAGTTTCAACTCTTATGAAACCTTAATCTTGGGTTGAGTGGTTTTCATCTTTGACCTTGGATGTGGTTTCCTGGAGACATGTGCTGACCTTCCCAGGCATATCTACAAACAGGTAGTCACCATTCTTGTCTCTACTTCCATCTTCCCACTTACTGGCCAGATCATACTCCTAGCATCTTTCCTTAAATCCTCACTAGGATTTTCATCTCAAAAGCATCCACTGATGCTCAATATCTCTAATCATCAGGAAATGCAAATCAAAACCACAATGACATATCACCTCACACCTGTTAGAATGGCTGTTATCAAAAAGACAAGAAATAAAAAGTGATGGTGAGGATGTGGAGAAAAGGGAACTCTTGTGCACTGTTGGCGGGAATGTAAATTGGTGCAGCAACTATAGAAAACAGTATGAAGTTTCCTGTAAAAATTAAAAATAGAACTACCATATGATCCAGCAATTCCACTTCTAGGTATTTATTCAAAGGAAATGAAAACACCAACACAAAAAGATATATGCGTCCCCATGTTCACTGCAGCATTATTTACAATAATGAAGACATGGAAGCAACCTATATGTCCATCAATGGATAAATGGATCAAGAAAATGTCACACACACACACACACACACACACACACACACACACACACACTGGAATATTACTCAGCCGTAAAAAGAATTAAATTTTGCCATTTGCAACAATGCAAATGGACCTAGAGGGTATCATGCTAAGTGAAATAAGTCATCATGCTAAGTGAAATAAGTCATGCTAAGTGAAATAAGTCAGACAGAGAAAGACAAACAACATACAATCTCACTTGCATGTGGAATCTAAAATATTAAAAAATAAAAACAAACCTAGCTTATACATACAGAGAACAGATTGGTGGTTACTAGAGGCAGAGAGAGGGTAGGGAGGTGGGAGGGTGGGAGGTGGGCAAAAGATACAAACTTCCAGTTATAAAATAAGTCCTGGGGATATAAATATACAGCATGTTGACTATAATTAATAATATATGTTGTATATTCGAAAGTTGCTAAGAGAGTAGATCTTAAAAGTTCTTATCACAAGAATAAAATATTTGTAACTATTGGTGGTGATGGATGCTAACTAGGCTTACGGTGATAATTTCACAATATATACAAATATCAAATCATCATGTTGTATACCTGAAACTAATGTTATGTCAGTTATATCTCGATTAAAACAAAAACAAAAACAAAAACAGCATCTGCTGCTGAAGACGTGACTTTCAATGCATGCAAACCTGGCTGAAAATGCCAGGGTATGGTCTGTGGTCTCTTCCCTCTGGGTGGCCTTGAGTGATGCCCACCCATGTCATGCTTGGCACTGACTCTGCTTTGAGAAGTCAGGTATGCCCACCCACCCTGCTCATAACATCTACTTCTCTGTCTAGCCTTTGGATAGAGTCACCTAGAAGTGACCTAAGAGACACATATGCCATCCCTCCTCTTATACAGAAGAAGATTTGGAAAAGTCATTTGCACCTTTCCGTGTACTCTCTGCTCATGAATGCTGCTTCTGAGTGACAGTGCAGGGGTAGGAAGGAGCCAAGACAGGGAATTGGCTGGGCCTGTTTGATCTTGGCTTTGCCCCTTACTATCTGGGAACCCAAACTTCATTCCACCTCTCCATTCTAGCCACCTGGTAAAGATTTTTTACTATGGATGGGCTAGGCATGTTGCTATTTCACAGATGTTAGCTTATTTAATCCTCACAACAAAGCTGTGAGGAAGGAATTCATTTGTCTCATTTAACAGATGAAGAAACTGAGGCTTACAGAGTTTAATAACACATCCAAGATTGTGCACTTGGCAAGGATAAGAGTTTGTATCCTTCATGTTTAGCTAATATTTGTGAATTCTGCCAGCTAAACAATGTTCACTTTGTGGGTCATTAAGTGGCTTAGGAGTGTATATGATGAAGTACTCTGACCAGAAAGGTCCTCAAAAACAATGTTGTTATAACTTTACCTGGCATCAGCAAGCCACAGCCCTGATGCACAATCTCTGCCTGAATTTAAAGAGCACGCCTGGCTCCAGGAACAAGATTTCCCCTCTTGTTGGCTTTCTTGGCACCCTGAGCACCCCAGCTGCTGCTGACTGTCCATGCTTGGCCGAGCTTCAAGCCTCTTCTGCCTCATCAGTGTTGTCATCTTGAAGATCAAGTGGCTGTGTGCTCCTAAGTCCAAACCCTCTAGTTTCTAGTTTCAATAGTTCCCCTCAGGTCTGCAGCAGTGAGGGACACGTCCCACACAGGGACCAACACTCTGGGTGGGGCCTGTAACCCTCACAGAGGTTATGCCATGGAAGCCTATCAGATGTGTGGGGATGTGTGAGAAAGGAGAATAAATAACCTCTAGAGGGAAGGGCTGTTCTAAGGTACAAATTGATGCTTCTATGCCACATCAGATACCTTGCTGTCACAGCAGTTGGAGATCAGCTGGATACTAACTAGTTGCATGACCTTGCCTAATTCACTTTTCCTTTTTCAGTGGGATAGAGTTAGGTTAATAATTACCCAAAGTGTGGTCAACAGAACAATAGCTTCTACTCTTCCCCCAAGTCTTGGAGATTTACAGTGTTTGGCAGCTTATTCAAGGCCCTGAGAAGGTATGCACAGAGCGGGGAACTATTGACTGTGCCTAACCCACTGTCTTCTGAGTTTCTTGGACCACACAGCCTTTCAAGTAACATAGGTTACAACCCTTGGGCTAGTGTTCAGTGGACCAAGCCTTGGCTAATTTTCAAGTCTCTTCTGGTACTAAGATTCTTTTTAGCTCAAGGGTACCTCCGAATCTGCTGGGGGACAGGAGGCCTGGCTATGGGCCCCCTAGGATTGATAAGGCTGCACCAGCTATCAGAAAACATCTGTTGTTGTAGCCAACTGAGATGGCTTCTTGGCTTCCAATTAGTTCTCTCTCTTTTCCAGTTTTTCATGGAGAGTCACAGCTTTCCTGCTCTTACTCCCTGTGGCTTGGGTGGGGCTGGCCTCTTCACCTGGCTCCAAGGGTGCACACAAGACCTAGGCCTGGCCAATGAGGTTAACACATCCTCCTGGCCACAGTGATTAGTTCACTGTGGGCATGTGACTCCAGTTGAGCCAAGCAGAGAGGAAAGGAATTGTCCCTCATTTTACTGTGGTTTCAAAGCAGGGGTTCGTCTCTTCTTTTTCTTCTTGGGGAGAGCATCCCAGAGATATCCTGGAGGAAAGCATAGCTGAAGTTGGTGACAAATAGCTTTTTGACAACATCACTGAGGGCTTGGATCCAGCCAGTCCTGAAGCCATGGCTCATCGGTCTTTCTCTTTTAAACTAGTTTGAGTTTGATTTCTAATTCTGCTTGGTTTCTAATCACCACTCCATCAATTTTACAAAGGGGGTGGGGGGCACCAAATGTTCAATTAGAGAAGGAAGAGGCTGTAGAGCTTAGCAAAAAATAAAAAAAAACATAGGAAGAATTTCTGGAGATGGAGTAGGTGGCTCCCTATGGCATGGTATGGGCCAAAGCTTAACCCAATGAAGTGATGTACCTATGGTGGTATTTGGGGCACTGTTAGGCCAACCTAAACACAAGTTCAGCTCTGACCACATACCCTAATCCGGCCTTGCTATTCTGAGTGTGGCTGTGGACCCGCAGTCTTGGCATCCCTGGGGAGTTTATTAGAAATGCAAAATCTCAGGCCACACCCAAGATCTGTAGGATCCGCACTGTAACAAGATCCCAGGTGGTTTGTGTGGACATTCCAGTCTGAAAAGAACCACTATATGGTTATAGTGCTGTGCAAAGGTGGCCACCGCCAGATCCTTCCTCCCTGTATGCACCAGGGATGGACAATTTCCACTCCCCTTTTGTCTTCATCTTGTGATTTGCTTGGACCAACAGAATGTGTAAGTGGTGGTGCCATTGCTGTGCCTAGCTTCAAGAGGCTTGACAACTCTGCCTCCTCTCTCAGAAGCCAGGTGTCACATAAAAAGTTCAACTACCCTGAGACTGCGTGAAGGACCTGTGGGTTCCATCTTACTGAAAGAGGCCTTCTCAGGCCATCTAGTCTACCCCAGTCTCCAGCCAAATGCAATGACTAAGTGACCCTCATCTAAGTCCTATGGAGCTGAGCCCTGCCCAAATTTCTGACCCATAGAATCAGGAGACATAATTAATCACTGATGTTTTAAGGCACTAAGTTTTGGGGCTATTTTGTTACACAGCAAAAGATTATTGAGGTATTGATTGTCTTTCCTCCTCAAGAAAGGAGGAGGCTGAGGAATGGAATCAGGTTATCTGCAGGATATTCATTCACTTTAGACACTGTGCTGAGCACTTTCCACCTACAGGAACTGTTACAGGCACCATTCCAGGCCAGGGGTGGAGTGGTGGCAAGGATAGACAGAGCCCCTGCTCTTGTGGACTGGAAGTTCTTATCCAGGGAGACAGCAATAAACAGGAAAACACAAACATGATGTAATGGACTGAATGTTCGTGTCCCCCTCAAATTCATATGTTGAAATCCTACCCCTCAATGTGATGATATAGGAGCTGGGGCATTTGAAAGGTGATTAGAGTGGAATCTTCATGAATAGGATTAATGCGATTAATGCCCTCATACAAGGGACTCCGGAGAGCTCTCGTGCTCCCTAGCTCGCTTGTGTTCTCGCTCCCCACCCATCTTCTCTCTCGCTCTCTCTCTCCTCCATGTGAGGATATGATGAGAAAATGACCGTCTGCAACTTGGAAGTGAATCCTTACCAGAACCTGACCATGCTGACCTCCTGATCTCAAATTTGCAGCCTCTAGAACTGCGAGAAATAAATTTCTGTTGTTTATAAGCCACCCAGTCGATGGTACTTTGTGATAGCAGCCAAACTAAGACATGCAATTTCAGAGATATAAACAGCAATTTGGAGTGGGGATGGGGACAGTGACGGTATTAGACAACACAGGGAGGTTCTCTCCAAGGGGACACGCTCGGTTTTGGGCTCTGATGTTGAACAGAGGCAGACTGTAAAAATATCAGAGAAAAAGATGATGCCAGCAGAGGGAACAGCAAGCACCAAAGCCCTTTAGAGAGAAGGGGGAAAGTTGGGGATTTGAGGGTAAGGTCAAGAGCGGAAATCACAAAAGTCAGCAGGGCTACAACTGAACTAACTATCCAGTTTAGCAACCATTAGCTACACAGACCTATTTTACATTAAACTCAAACTTAACATTAAAATGAAGTAAACTCACATTAAAATGAAATATAATTGAAAATTCAGTTCCTCAGACCTACTAGCCAGATTTCAAGTACTCAACAGCCACATGTAACTCATGGCTACCATATGGGACAGTATAGATGAGAACGTTACTGTCAATGCAGAAAGTTCTATTGACCAGCACTGGCTATGGAACAAATAAGAAGTAAGCCAGGGTTCAAGGTCAAACCATATATTCTTGGCCCTGATACTTCATTAAAACGCTTGAAGTTCTAGTTTTCCCAGATTTAAATGAAGTTCTTTCAGCCCAACAGAGGTCCAAATTATCCACAGGGAGACGCCAAGGCCATGAACAGCTGAACCAAGCAGGGTTTTACCCAGAGGGCATGTTCAAGGCCTTATCTATGGTAACTGGCAGCAAAGAGGCCTGTTTAGCTGACTTCTTTGCAACCTCATTTACACTGCCAATTTGGGGCTCCCTGCATGAAAAAAGAACAGAGCATGGCTACTATTTCAGGGCCACACACAAAAGGGAAATTGCTACAATTAGCCAAAGTTGATTTCCATTAGCATATTTTCTTCCTTGGAGCATAACATCTGTTGGTGTGGAGACAGTCATTCCATCTTGTCCCGTTAGGGTGAAAGGCATGGCCAATGAACAAGGCTGGTCCATGAGGAGCCTGACATCAGCCAGGACAAAGTCAAGGAGGGGCAAAATAATAGCCTCTGAGGAACCAGGTGGGTCACCAGCAGTTAGTCTTTAGGAAAGATAAATAGCAAATTGCTTTCTTGTAGAAGCTGGGAGGCCACCTGTGGAGATGCATGCTCTTTGGAGTTAACAAGACCTGCATTGTTACTTGGTGTTGGTGACATCTCCATAAGTTCCCTAACCTCTGGGGCAGTTACTTACCCATGCTCATCTGAGAAATGGGGACAACGACATTAACCTGATGGGTTGAGGCTGATTGCATGTAATAATCTCTGTGAATACACTTGGCATTCAGTAGGTGCTCAATAAATGTTGGCCAAATCATAATCTTGATAGGAAAGAGTCTTGGAAGAGGAAGAGAGGTGGGTTAATGGATGTTTGATTAGCATTCAGGCTGGTTCCAATCCTTGGCTGTCACTCCTTTGTTCATTCATTCAACAAATATTTATTCTGTGAATTGGCTCTGGGGCCTTGGACTACCACCATAATCAGCCTGGCCTCTTGGTTCTGACCTCGGGCCCAATGGGTCCACAGAGCTGATCTACAGTTTCTTCCAGCTCTCTTCTCCTAACAAAGTTTGCAGACACCCTGGAAGGCCTGACCCATTTAGGTTTAAACATGGAGAATTAGAAAAGTATCAAGACCTCAATCCTGCAATCTGAGATTTGTAAGGACCTTGAAAGATCTTTTAGTCCACCTCTCAATTGATCGAAGAATCTTGTTCTGGCCCTGTTGGTGAAAGCTACCTGGCTTGCCTGGACCCTTCCACAGGCACAAACTCACTGCCTCACAAAGCAGCCCCGTCTGTTTTCAAAGTACTCTAATATTGGGGACACTCATATCTATGTGGAGTGTATATAAATTCAAGGTTAATGTCCCTCTTAAAACGTGGTACCCAGCACAGAACACATTTCTGTTTCTATACCTATCAATGAGCACGAGATACCTGTTTCTCCTTCCTGGTGATAAGAATTAAAAGCAATAACATAGGTGGCTGGACTGATACATAGTAGGTGCCTGACAGGTGTTTATTCCCTCCATCCTCTCCAGACAAGGTCTGACACAGGAGGGGGATCATGGGCCCCTCTAACTCTGGTCCCTAGACTGTTCTTTTGTTCTAGTGGGGCCTGGAATGGAGCTATGTTCTCAGTAAGCTTGGGGAAACTCATGTGTGAAGTAGAAGCCAATCAGCCATCAATAAGACCAAAGAGGATGACACAGCCTCAGAGTAGATTTCTCCCACCACCCACCTTGCCTCCTGCCTTAAACACTCAGATAAAGCCAGGAGTTGCTCGAAATCATGGGGCCCCTGAAAAACCATCCCTATGTGCAAGGTGTGCTATGACTGCGCAGAACTGTTGGTTTTCACAGATGGCTAATGGCCTACCTAGATGCAAGAAGCCAATGTATAAACAGGCTGTGGGAGTACACAATAACAGGGAAGGCTGGCTCTGCCTCTCGGTACATTGACCCCAGTCTCCGCTATTGGCTGTAGAGGGCTGTGGCCCTCAGACCACCCTCAACCAACTGCTGGTGGCCCAGCCAGGAAGACTCAGGTCCTGTCAGAGAGATGGCTTTCTGCCCTACCCCATTCCCCCACCCTCTTCCATTCTGCCTACTCTTCAGTGTTCTAATTCATTTATCCACTTCCCAGCATGGTCTTAAATCTCCCTTACTATCCCTAAAAAGAAGGAAGAGATTTGATACACTGGCGGGGGGGGGGGGGGGAGGCCATGGGGATTTGGATTTTAAAATAGCCAGAGAGAACAAAGTGTACAGAGAGGAGGGGCTGCCATGTACATTTTCGGAGGAGAGGTGGTTTCTGCATTCCTTGCACCACCACAAAGCTACACTGGTTCACACTGCTGAGAGGAGCTTAATTGGGCTGATGTGACCTCAGCTGGAACCTGGAGCAATGCTCCACTGGATTTCCCATCTGAGAGCCTGGCCTCCTTGCCCCAAGCCTCTATCAGTTGACCTTTGTCCAGGGAGCTGGGATAGGTGGGAATCTGGGCCTTGGAAGTGATTAGAATATCACTTCCTATAGCAGTAGCTCTGCAGAAACAGGTTGGAAAAGAGGTGACTGCATCAGGTGAGTCAGCTTTCCCAGGAAGGGCTCTGGGCTTATCCCAGCATATTTCTGGCCCCAGAATGGATAATGATGTTGTGAGTACGAGACCCCAAAGTGCTAGGCCAGCCTATGACTGGCTGTATTTCTTTCCATAGGTCTTGGGAAGTCTGAATACTCACCAAGAGTGCCTGGTAGGCTGGTGCCACAGGTCTGCTAGTCTCAGTTGTTGTGGCCCTGTAAGTGTAGGCCAGCCCTTGGAGGGTAAGTTTATATCCTGGGCCCAGAGGCAAGTCAGTCCCAAGATCCTGAATAGACTACATTGTGATGTCACACAACTGGGGTGGCCCCCACTAGGGCTACTGTCACCGCTGGTGTCAGGGGACAGGGATCCCCTCCTGAACAAATCAACACATCTGGGTGCGATTCTGGGCTGGCACTGCTGGAGAAACAATAAGGGGTGTCTACCCTGTTAGAGACCGTCGGCCTAGGAGAAAGCACCCCAATGCCATGTGTTCCTACCCTCACCTGGCTTGGATCAATGCATTAAACTAAGCTAATCTTTCACATAGTTTTCTTACACATATTGACTGAGGGGTTACCCCCAACCCTTAACCATTTCCTTTGCACATTTTTTTTACGATTAATTTAAAAGTCTAGGACAGACCCTTGACTTTTCCCTTATTGCTCACCTGGTGTGTTCAGAGGGCAGCAAAAAGAATTTAAATATTAGCTCAGGAAAACAAACAGGAATGGAAATCTCCCCCACCCTCTGTCTCTTTAGTCAAATCCAACACAGATGTCTTTCAGGTTATCCTCCATAGTATACATACACGCCTGTGCTGCTTGTCAGTGGAAGTCGTTGATAATTAGGTAGGTATGACTTATATTTAATAAACTCGAAAAGAAAAGAAAAACTCACAAAACGGGCCAAAGTCTAAAAGGTTTCTAAAGGCTCCATTCCCCTTTTCCTCTGGTGCTTCAGGTTGGGATTGGGAAGCATTCTAACCAGAGAGCAAATGGGCTTGCTATGGAGACTGTCCTAAATTTTAGAGTCTAAAATAGTGGTTTTCAAACTTTAGGGTACATTCAAATCACCTGGAGGGGTTGTTAAAATACAGATTCCTGAGCTTTACCCCTAGACTTCCTGATTCAGCAGGTCTGGGGTAGGTCCCAAGAGTGTGCATTTCTACTAAGTTCCCAGGTAATGATGCTGCTGCTAGTTCAGGGGGGACACTTTGAGTACCATTGCTCAAAAATGTAAGGGCATTGGGCTCCCGGGTTTGATCCTGAAATGGTGCTGCTGGCTGATAGCAGTACTCAGGGGTCACTGGAGAACAAATACGAGCTATAGCTTTGGGGCTAAAGCTAGCTGAGCCCTCTGGGTATAACCAACCTGCTTTATTGAGGAACTGCTCAGTGCCAGTGCTGAGCTGTAATGGGGAGACACAGCTAATGTTATCACTTTACCACTTCAATGCACAAAGGTGGTCTGACTTCCCACTGCTGGCACATGTGTCTCTTTGCTTGGAGACTGTCTCCAGCTGCTGGATCCCACCCTACCTGAAGGCAGTGCAGATGCAAAGCCAGGAAGCAAAGTCTCCCCAGGAACATCCTTAACTTATGATTGTTAGCAGTTGATGGATAAATAACCTAGCTCTCTTCTATTCAGTGTGGTAACTTAGAGGTGTGCCCTATACCATCTCCCAGAGATCCCTACATGACTAAGCCTTAGCTGCCCACTGTGGTAACTGGCTTGATAACGTACACTACTTCGCTGCCCTCTCTCTTGGCTCCCTTCTCCATTGTCCTACCGGGGTTTCCTGGGATCACTCCCTAAATAAATGACTTGCATTTGAATCTCATTTTAGGGTCCGTTTCTGGAAGAACCCAAATTAAGATATCATGAATAAAGAATGATTTTCTCCTTGATAAATTCACATTTCAAGGGAGAAAGACATATAAACATGGCTTTGTATACTAGGAATTTCGGGGACCTTCCAGATAGTGTCAAGGCTCAGGAAAGATAGACATGTTCTACTGGTTGCCTTTCAGAGTGTCATCAAAGGCACCTTGAGGAAATGCAGGAGCTCAGCTGATACTCTCAGGCAGAGGCCAGCAGAGAAAAGGGGCCTGGCAACCTGGCCCACAGTCCTTTTCTTCCACACAGGGAGGCATGAATGTGGTACTAGCAAGGCACTGATTTGCTATGCAAATTTCTCCTGCTTCCTACCTCCCTGGGCAATTCCTCTTGCGATAGGAATATGGACCTGGCACCAAATAAAAATGACTCTTTTTAGGTTTGGCGGATGCTTGGAGAGGCATTGATAAGGGCTCTGCTGGTCTGATAGGATTAATATGATTTTCTAGTTGCCCAGCTCCACACCATGGCTTACAGCTGCAGTATGGCAGGGTTAATCCATTTCCTCTATTGCTTTCAAATGGGCTATCACCCACCCAACTCCTCCCATGTATGCCTCCCACCATCATCATCAGTCCTCCTAGAGCTCCTTCATATAAACATGCAATCCAAATGACAACACCGTACATGCTATCAAAACACCCCTCAAATGAAGTTCCCACTCCCCTTCTATCTGACCATTCATGTACAGAAATTCTGGAACTACTGCTAAATGGATCCAATTGTTGTTTGGCTGGGCATTTTTGCAGATTATTCTTAGGGGACAAGATACCCAGAATTATTCTTCCTCACATTTCAACTTGGTTAGAAGGAGAACAGAGCCTATTGTACTGGAGCATTGTCTCAATAACAGAATTAACCTTTTCAGCATTACTCAGGACTCAAAAGATAATTGGCTACAAAACAGCTATTAGCTTTGCCTCTAAACAAAAGAATTACATTCATAAAGGGGCCCAATTCCGAGACCTCAGCACAGAGCTAAGAGATGTAAAAGCTTGTGTCTTCGAAGATAGAGATCTTAATGTCCACCTCATATTTTATACTCCCAAAGCCAGAAAAATGCCTTCGACCCAATCATTTTACACCTGTGATTAAAGAAAATAATCTAAAATATTGTTTACAAATGACATTTCTAAGTAAATATTTTAAATCCATGCACTAATGTGTTAAATTTAGTGTTATTTAGAATTGTGGAAAATTAGAAATAATTTAAATGTCTAACAGAGGAATGATTAAATAAGTTGTAGAGAATTCCTTATTGGAATACTAGGAGGCAGTAATGTAACAGTCATGAAGACTACAGGGTAATGGAGAAGAATGGTAAGATTAAGGGTAAATATAAAAAGCAGAGAAAACAAATAATTACAACTATGGAAACACTTGTCTATGAAAAATGCTCAACATTATTAATAATTAGGGAAATGCAAATTAAAACCACCACATACTCAAAAGAATGGCTAAAATAAAAAACAGCAACAGTACTGTGTGTTGGTGAGGATGTGGAATAAACTGAATTCCCATACCCTGAGAAATGGTATGACCACTTTGGAAAATTGTCTCATAGTTTTCTATAAAGTTAAACATACAGATTTACTCTATGACCCAGTTATTCCACTCCTGGGTGCTAACCTAAGAGAAATGGAAACGTCTCTAGCAATTGTACAAGAACACTTTATTCTCCAAACTAGAAACAACCCAAATGTAATGTTCAATAACAAGTGGATGAATAAATGAATTCTGACATATTTTTATAATGGAATATTTGTCAGCAATGAAAAGTAACAAACTACTGGTTCATCCATGATAACATGATAAAGCTCAAAAACACTCTGAGCAATAGAGGCCAGAGACAAAGAGTACACACTTAATTGCATTTATGTGAAGTTCTTGAACAGGCAAAACTACTCTGAGGCTACAGAAATAAGTGTATGTGAGTGTGTGTATTTGTGGTGTGTGTATATATGACATATATTATGTATATATACATACACATAAACACACACACACACACACATTACTTGTTTAGGGGAAAAATCCAGAAGGAAACATACTAATCTGCAAAAAGTGGTTGTGCTTCATGAATGAGATTACAGATGATTTTTTTCTCTTCTTAGATTTTCCAAAATTTTACCTCTATGGTTCTATTTTTTATACAATAGAGTATTAAATGTTCATTTTAAAAAAAAACCACATCTGCTGGAGGCAAGCATTTATGGTGGTCTGCAACATACCAGGTGTGTGTGTGTGTGTGTGTGTGTGTGAGATAAAGTCTTATGGATTTTTTTTTCCTGTACATCTACCAATCTAAATCTTCAAGCCAGGCTCAAATCTCACATATCTATTAAGTCATCCATTATTTCTTTGCCGGAAACCAATACTATCTTTTATCATCCACCACCTTTTCATATATTGTTTCTCTTTAACCACATCATATGCTCACCAGGAGCTGAAATAATATCTTTATTCTTTGTATTCCCAACAGCCACTAGCACAGAAAAGGCACAGAAATTTGGAGAGAATAGACCCAAAGTGGCATAGGGTCACTATATACAGTGACACAGGCTGTGCACTACACAAACTCCAGGTGATGACATAAATGGCTCGAGGCACGGATAGCATCCTCCAGAGTTGTACCAATGCAGTCCTTGGTCAGAGTCCCTGTCCTACCACTTCTTAGTTTTGTGGCCTTGAGGAAGTTACCTCTTGAGCCTGTCTCTTTATTTATATAATGGGATTGTTGGGACGATTGACTTGAGATAGTATGTGCTTGAAGCCCTCTGGAAACTGTATAATATACTCTGCAATGTCAGTGGTGATGTTTTTCATAATAAATCTGGTCCCTGCCTTTCTTCATCCCTTACTTCTTCATCAGCTTTCACTCAGTTCCCTAAAATTGTCAAACATGTTCCTGACTCAGGGTCTTTGCACCTGTTATTCCCTCTGACTAGAAGACTATTGTGCCCACATCTTCCCTCAGCTGGTTCCTTCAGGTGATTCAGATTTTGGTTCCAGTGTCATTTGAGGCTTTACCTAAACATCCTAAAATAGCTTCTTCCTCACTATCATTTTCTGTCTCTTCACTCTGTGTTATTAGTACCTGAAATTGTTTTGTTTAATGCTGACTGCTCACCTCCTACCCCAAACATCCTTGTGTAGAAAGTATATGCCTGTTGTGTTCACTGCTGTATCTCTAGTCCCTAGAGCATACTAGGTGCTCAAAAATCACTTATTGAATGAATGAACAAATATGTATTGATAACTAGGAGACACACTGTATTTATTCAGTTCAATCTGTCAACTGTTTTCCAAAAATAAGAGACTGTGAGGCAAATACAGCTTGTACCCACCTCTTTTGAGAGTGGGAACCCACCTCAATGGCTGAAGGAATTTGCTTAAGACATGCCTGGCGGCCACGGGTCCAAACATTTGTCACTGATGCTGTGCCGAGTAAGGCTTCAAGTCAGCCGCCGTGTGGTGAGGACACGGGGAATAAGGAGGGCATTGTGCTGTCCACAGAAAGGGAGGGTTCTGTGAAGGGCTCAGGAAAATACCTCCCTCAGATTGGACAACCTCTCCCAGCCAGGTGCTTTGTTCCTATCTCTTTTCCTCCTTTCTTTTCCCAAATGAGAGCATGAAAACCAGGCCAATCAGCCTTACCTTTGTCTCTCACAGCTCTCAATGTAGGGTTTCTTTAAAGTTCTGGTGCCATGGAAGCCCTGCCAGCACCACAGTGGAATTTTCTAATCCATGCCAAAGATGGAGCTCATTAATTTTCCTGCCTGAAAGAAAGAAAACACTTCTTTGGGAATTGGCGTATTTAGTGTTCTGCTAAAGGAGAGTGAGGGCTCCCTGCAAGGAAGATTAATGTAGGTCTGTAGGTGGGTCATTCAGGGAAATCCCAGCACACTGCAAAGTGCTCACAGCCCTGTGAGGCCCCTTGGTGTCGTCCACACTGATGATTGCCCGCTCTCCCTGGGCTGAGGGCCAGGGGTGAGCAGAGGCAGGAATGTGCCCCCCGCCTCATCCCCCTAAAGTGACCACCCAGTACATTCCCAGAAAGTTCTTTTGCCCTCTCACTTCCTTCCTTCTCTGAAATGTGCATGATTCCTGGAGAAGTCACACCTGAGGCCCTGTGTTTCAAACTGGAAATACACAGTGGTAAATAATTTAACATTTCTTTTTATGTCAAAACAATGTGTATTTATTAACAGAAAATAGTGTAGAATGGAAAAAGTGAAAAATATCACATGGGAAGGTTGGGACTTCAGGTGATTTTCTACATTTTTCTTAGTACTTTTTCCTGTGTTATCTGTTTTATGTATTCACATACATTATTCTTATGTCATAAAAATAACAATAAATAGTATCCATTTTTAGAAAATCTGCCTTTGTGGATATATTTCGGAGAATGAAAAAAATCACGTGGATCTTTAATTTAAACCTTAGTGCCTTCCTCATACAGATGATTTAGAGACCAGAGACCTCTATTCTCAGAATGCACCTTCACTTTCCCCTGCCATTTGAAGCAGTTTGGTAAAAATGTTAAGAGGAATTACATGGCAAATTTGTAAAACTTTAGTGTGAATTAGTGTCAGCTCACCTCTCTCTCTTTCTTTCTCTCTAGCATATGCACACACATTCATGTGCATACATACTCCTCAGATATCACCTAGAACTCTGAGAGTCTGTGGACTCACAATGAAATGATACTGGTA
The DNA here is from genome assembly GCF_014176215.1 of Rousettus aegyptiacus. Lineage (NCBI taxonomy): Eukaryota > Metazoa > Chordata > Mammalia > Chiroptera > Pteropodidae > Rousettus > Rousettus aegyptiacus. Next base: position 34,404,478 of record NW_023416287.1, on the reverse strand, counting down.
GAAGGAATGAAACTGGCTAACTAAATTCTGCCCAGACGTTTCTGAGCACATTGATCATTAGTAGTCTCAAAAAAGAGTGGCAATGTGACTACAGACTAAGTTCTCATCTCTTGAAATCTAATTTTTCTGCAGCACGCAATAGGATCAGAGATAAGAGGGTAGTATGAGCTGATAAAGTCTGCTTGATCTATTAGTTGGTTGTAGGGCCTGCCAGGCCAAAGGCAGAGAGTTGAACTCAATCACCCTAGCAGCCCTTTCCGGATTTTGTTATATTTTCTTTTTTGCTTCTGGTTTAAAGACCTTCTCTCAAACGCTCGCTAACAATTTTTTTAAAAGCTGATTAACAGAGTTAGAGAAGAGCCACACAATGATTAAGTGGTTGAGAAAAGACATGGAAGAAAGGTTTAAGGAGCTGCAGTTTTTAAGCCTGGAGAGAAAAACCCAGAGGATGGGATAGAATAATAATTTTTAAGTGCCAGGCACTTACTAATCAACTGACACGTTCCATGAACACTTAGGAGAGCACACGGTGAGGTAGGAGTGATTTAAGATACCCCTAAGAAAGGACTTCTTGAAGCTAAAAGCAGCTCATTGTAGAATGGGAAAGCATAGGGAATTCATAAGGAAAAATGTAGGACTTAGGTCTTTTATGTTTTATCACTGTTGAATAGTTATAATTCCTGTACATAAAATCTACTAGGAAACAGTGGTGCTCAGTTGTCTTGGGGCAGCCAGGTGATGGGGAAAAAATGTATTCAGAGACATTGTGGAGGAAGCATTTCTGTGGGCTCTTCAAGGGCAGAGAAAACCCAAGTGTAATCCAACTGGGCACCCTCATCAACAAGGTACATGGCAAACTTAGTGCCTGATTCCAGAATGAATGACCAAAGGCAGCCTTTAAAGATGGAGTAGGAGAGGATGGCTCACAGTTGGGGAGGGTATGCTTTGGGCAGAGGCATGGAGTGGGCACAGATGGAAATAGATGGAGCTTGGTGATTGTAGGGGCACAAGGCTATGGGATTCCACAAAAGTCAGGCAGAGAAATTAAGATTTGACATGGTAGAAACCATTTAAGGCCCCTAAAGGGGAGGAAAGACAAGATAGAAATGGTGGTTTTAGAATGTTAAGTTTGCTAAAAGTGAGCAGGATGGACTGGAAAGAGAAAGAGGAAAAAAATAGGTCTTTCATAGTTCCTATTATCATTTCACTCTATTTACTTTGGGGCACTTACCACAAGTTGAACATTAGTCTAATGAATTATTAATTGCTTGCCCCCATCTCTACTTGTCTATGAGCTCACTGAACATAGGATCCTATTTTCCTTGTTCTCTATTGAATTCTTAGCACCTAGCATAGACCCTAGCATGCATCAGTGCTCCATAAATATTCATTGAATGAATGAATGAATAAAGTAAACAAACCAGGGATAGGGGAAAAGGTTCTGGAGTCCTGAGTTCTTTATCACTGGTAATCTTAGAGAAGAGACAAGATATCTAACTAGTTAGGCTAGTTAAGGATGCTTTCTGCTCAGGGACTGAAAAGCTGAAGCCCCACTGTGCCTTCTAACTCCTTGGTCCTCGAATTTTGTTCCAAGATGTTCATTGTGAGGCATTTAGCCATGCCAGGCTGACCTCAAGGGCCAAGAAGTGTTTCTCAAGAACTATACTTTCCATCTGAGACAGAGGGGTGTGATTCCAGAATTCCTAGGACAACATGGCTGGGAAGCACAACTGGACAGTTTCCACAGTTCGATTAAAACATTCTGACATCTTACCAAGTGCTCACTGTTATCCAAGGAGTAGGCTGAAGGGCAGACCCATGGAGTCCTGAAAAATCAGTGGAACAGAGAAACATTTCATTAACTCATGTAGGGTCTGTTATACCTGCTCATTTCCCCATTGACTTTTCCATAGAGAAAGCGGAGAGATGAATCATGGAAAGATGCTATTTTTAAAGTTCCCGAGGCTTATTTAACTTTGGTATTTGTAGTGTGAATCCTGAACAAGATACTGCACTTGTCTTAATGTCAGCTGCCTTACCTATAAACTGAGGGTAATGATAATTATACTTCCCTCTCATGGTTCTAGTAATGATCATTTGCAAAGCACGAAAGTGCCAAATATCATTCAACTGCTTTTTCCCCTTGTTTTTTGGGGGGGCTCATAGCAAGCCACAGGATCAATCTTCATTTTTGCAAGGACTCCTATGTCTAAGCTCACTTTCCAACAACACCCACACAGCAAACCAATTATTCTTATCCATTTTCTTTTACTACTACTAACAACCATAAAAATTGGTAATATGGGCTCATACTTACTATTTCTTTTGTGTGTTTTATTTTTCTTTTGACAGTTACTATGACCTATCTATAGAGATTTTTCTTTAAGTGTATAACACTATCACTCTGATTTTTAGTAACACTACTGCAGAATTTAAATTGTTTGGGATATCGCAGGTCCTCTGCTCTAGCTTTTTCAAAAGTAGACAATAAATGTGCTGGCTGTAGAGTGGAAGGATCTACATTTTGTTTTAAAACTTTTAAACCCTACATGTTTGGGAACTCAAAGGGCCCTACATTTATTCATTCAAGAAATATTTATGAATTTTGGAGAACACTGTTGGTGCCCTGTTCACATCCTCTCTGTCATTCCTGTGCAAATTGACAACTTCAATTGCAAACATCAGCAACCTTCTTCCCCAGGCATTTCTCTGGGGCATAGGCTGGAAATGCCAGGAGCAGACTTCAACCAGTAATGGATAAGAGTTGGTGAATACATACTTCAGCACCCTCACTTCTCAGTTTGGGTAACTGAGGAATACTCAACATCTTCCAGAGTTCCTCAGTAGATTAGGGTTCAGCTGCCCACAGCAGAAACTTGATGATGGATGCTCTGTTCATTGGCTGTCTTCCCTTCCTTGTCTCATGTCTCCTTCTTCTTTCTTGGGATTATTTGGATCACCTTCCAAATAAACTAGTTTCACCAAGTCTTTTTCTCAAGATCATCCTCTAGGGAGATCCATCAAAAGGTGAGTTTTTACCAAAATCAAGGATTTAGGCTAGGTGTTCAGGGAGCATAATTATACCATTATATTCTCCATTTTGGTCCAGTGGTGTAGGGGAGCCAGCCAGCTCATAAGAGCTAATTATTACATTTTTAGGAATTTTTCAAACAGTTCATGAAAAATAGTCATATTAGAAATTTAATGATATAAACTTACAATGAAATAGATTGTATTAAAAATAAAAATAATAAATACTCAACCTATCACTCCCTAATTATTTGACTACATTTTACTATTATATATGCCCTTGAGAATATTTATGAGATTATCTATATGGTATATAATTGGTATGTTCCTGCAAATTTCTTCCAGCCTTTGTGTTAAATGACTCAGTAGCTTGAAATCAGCTATAATCACGCCACAGAAAATGGCAAAGGCTACGAATTAAAAATTGCCCCTAACCCATCACCTCCAATAGCCTATTGTTAAATATTAACCAGCACATCAACATATCTCACCTGGAATCTTGCAAAAACCTACTAACTGGGGGGCCTTGGAGCCTCCATTATACCATCTTGACTATTCTATACACCAATGCTTACGTATTCTTTTAAAATGCAGATCATGTGATATCTGTTCTTCTCTGTTTGACATTTCTCTTAGCATAATATTCTCTAGGTTCATCCATGTTGTTGCAAATGGCAAGATTTCATTTTTTTTTTTTTTATGGCTGAGTAATACTTCATTGTATACACATACCACAGCTTCTTTATCCATTCATCTATGTATGGACACCTAGGTTCCTTCCATATCTTAGCTATTGTAAACAATACTGCAATAAATATAGGGGTGCATATATCTTTCAAAATTAGTGTTTTCATATGACTTTGCTTTTATGTGGAATCTAAAAAACAAAATAAACAAACAAAACAAAACAGAAACAGACTCATAGACATATAGTTCTAGAAAACTGATGGTTACCAGAGAGGAAGGGAATGGGGAAGAAGAAAGGTAAAGGGGAGTAATAGATACAAATTTCTAGTTATAAAATCAATGAGTCATGAGAATGTAATGTACAGCATACAGAATATAGTAAAAATATCATAACCTTGTACAGTGTCAGATAATTATGAGACATAGTGGTTATCACTTCATTTAGAATATAAATGCTGCATAACTATGTTGTACACCTAAAACTAATATTGTATATTAACTATATTTTGACAATAAATAAAATGTGGATCAGATTGTATTATTCTCCTGCTTAAAGCTCCCGGCCCCCACTGGCTTTCCAATACATCCCAAGGCCCTCTCCCATATCTAGTTCTTTCTTGCCTCATGTGTCTTTTGTCTTTCTCTCCCTTCCTCCTTGAGCTCCAGCCACACAGCCTTCTTTCTATTCCCTGAACTAGCTGCTAAGCTCCTCCCCACCCCAGGATTTTTGTATGTATTCCTCCTTCTTTCTGAGACCAGATCAACTTCTTCTCATCATTTAAGTGCCAGCTCAACCATCACTTCCCCAGAGAGGCTTTCGCTAATCATCTTTACATCCACTGCACTCCCCATCCCCAAATCTCTGTCCCTCTCCATCACATAAGCCTGTTCTTTTTTTGCTGTAGCCCTTTGCATCATTTTAATTTATCTTGCTTATTTATTGACCTGTTACTGTCTTTTTCTCTCCACTAGAATGTGAGTTCCATGAAAGGAAACCTTTTACTTTGTTCATGGCTGTCTCCTATCACCTAGAACAGTGACTGACATGTGGTAGGTACTGAGTTGCAGTCACTTCTTGGATGAATGAATGCACTTTTCTTCTACCTTTTCCCCACCCATTCATTTCTTGGCCTTCCACAATTTGGTGACCACCTTATTACCCACCCTCTCATCTAAAACTGTCTTCAAGGTCCCTGGTGCCCCCTGAATTGCCCTGTTTCACACATACTCTAGTCTTTACCTTGCTGAATTTCTAGGCTTTTAACAATGCTTATCATTCTCCACTTCTTGAAACTCTCCCCCTTTCATGAACCCATCCTCTCTTGATTTATCTTTTCCATCTCTCTTTCTTGAAGTCAGTGGTCAGGTGCATCAGTGTTGCCATTTCTTCATCCCTGACCGTATTTTCCTTCCTCTTGAATCTGGGCTTGTCCATTGACATGCTTTGGCCAAGAGAATGAGGTAGAAGTGACATTGTTCTAAGCCTTCGAGTAACCGCGTATATTTCTGCTCATTTTCTTTTGCTTCTGCTCATTTTTTGTTTTGTTTTGTTTTGTTTTGTTTCAACCATCACCATAAGAAGTGAATACCCCCTCTAGCTTGCTGATTCCAGGAGAAGGGTGTGAACCAAGTGGAACACAGCTTCTAAGATGTCCCGGTTAAGCCCAGAGTAGAGGTGAACCCCTTACCCATCCAAAGACCCATGCATGGCCCAGCCAAGATCAGCCAAGCCTCAGCTGATGCACAGATGTATGAGCTTTAATAGAAATTGTTATTGTTTTAAGCCACTGAGTTTTGGAGTGGTTTGTTATACAGCAAAAGCTGACTGTTACAGACTCTTTTGTGGGTTTTCCTTTCTCTGTCCAGGACTTAAGCACTGACTTTCTCCTGTCCCCATCCATATGCAGCTCCTAGCTCTTTATGTTGTGTATGATCATTTCTGTTTTTGAAGTTTGAACCTCCACTTACGTGCTTAGGTTTCCAACCTGTGTCATTCATACCAGCCTCAAACTCAGCTTCAGACCCAGAGAAACAATATTTCCACCTAGATTTCCCTCAAGCTCCTCAAATTCAACATGTCAAAACAATATGCGACATCCTCCCCAATTCCTGTCTTTCACCTGTTCATTCACCTTTGTGTCCAGCTCCTGCAGTGACACCACTATACTCCTCGTCACTCAGGCCAGGAACAGGGGCTCAAAGGTGGCTCATCCCTGTTTCTCACACCTCATGGTTGCCAAGACTCACCTACTTCACCTCTTAAACAACCCTAATGAAGGACCTTTGCATTTCCCATCTCTACCACTTCTAGCCCTCATCGCCTGAGCTATTACAAAGTCTTTCAATGCAATGAATACTCAACCTAGCTGAGCATCACAATGACCCAAAAGAGAGGGTCAACGAAGTGACCTTGGCTGTCATCAATCACAAAACCTTCCCTGAGTCACCACCACCAAAGATTCACTGCTTCCCACCCCCTCATCCCACACACAGGTATAGCATACTGAGAGTCTGGCACCAAATGCAGTGGTTATGTGCATGGACCTTGGGCCAAACCCTCCTCCACTGACTAGCCCTGTAACAAGGGCAGGCTACTCAATCTCTCTTTGCCTCAGTTTTCTCATTTCTAAAATGAAGATAACAACTATATCTCCTTTATTGGGTTGACCTGTGGGTTAAATAATTTTACCTATTTGTAGGGCATCTCGAATAGTGCCTGGCACATGACAAGACCTAAAAATGTTATATATTATTATGATGGCTTTTTTCCACATGATACTTTATTCTGTTTGTCATTTATCATCCTATCAGAGTTGTTGATAAAGCAAAACCTCTTTTTACACTATAAAATATAATATAGACTCATCTTTCTCTCTAATCTTTTAAAATATCATTTGCAATTTAGTAATAAAAAGCAAAGCACTGTCATGAGTTAATGAACTATATACTAGGCAATTATTCTTGTATGCTTAGTTTTTCCTAATAAGATGCTTTATTTTGTTTTTAAAACTCAGTATGTTCTTTTTTTGAGTCAGGTCGATTGAAGTATAATTTGCTTACAAACCAAATTCACCCTTTTCAAGAGTGTATAATTTGATCATATAACCATCAGTATCACCGAGATATGGAACATTTACATCACCCCAAAAGAGTACCCTCATGCTGTTATGATCACCTTTTGAGTCTCGTCTTTTCTTATCCTCTCCTTTACTCTTAAGGCTTTGGCAAAACACAGCTCATAGTTGCCCCTCGTGCATCATGCTGAAATCATCAGGCATTTACCCCAGGCTGTTCTCTCACCAGCCGGGCCCTTCACCCACTTCTTGACCTCTAGAGAGGCTAACTCACACCTCTCTTTCAAGCTTCTGCTGTCACACCCTCTGCTGTCCTCAGTCTGGGTTAATGCCCCTCCCACATCACCCCCATCCTTCTGACATGTTTACACGTGACAGTCCCTCACTGGACTGTTATCTAGGGGGATGGCAGAGACCTGTTTCCCAGGCTCTAGCCTGGTACCTAGCACTGAGCTTACAGGACCTGGAGGCCAGACTTTGTGATGGGCTCTCTCCTGCAATGGGAGGCTGCATGATACAGGACTGTGATAGAAGATGTTACAGGGCCAGGGGCTCTGAGCCTGGGGAAAACCTCTCACTCCCCCTACAGGCACCCCTGTCCATCTAGTCAGTTCTAGGGTGGTTCTGTTTTTTCCCAGCTACACCTTAGGAGAGAGCAAGGCTGAAGCACACTAATGAGACTGAGCCCGGCCAAGGATGGGAGTCCATGGGCACAGCAGTAGCTAGGTCAGGGGGTGGGACAGGGACTGACCTGGCACTGATAAAGGCTGTGGAGGAAGGATAAGCAGCAGGGAGGGAGGAAAAGTGATGGCTCAGGGTAGCCCACCTTTCTATACTGGAATATATGTTGTGTTGGGGCTGAACCAAAGTTAAATTATGGGAGGGAACAGAGAGCCCCTTTTTTGTAAACACTCCTTAATCCTAGGAAGTTTGTAATCTTATAATTCATTTAACAATATTTATGGAACATGTATTTACTGAGCCTCTACTCTGTGAAGGTGCAGGGTCAGGCTCTGGGTCACGGTTGGGTAGAATACACTATTGTGACCCACTGCCTATACTCTGGCTCTCTAGGCACTCACCTTCTGCCAAGGGATTCTTGCCGCAAGCAGCTGCTTTGCTTTTTCTCTGCTAGAAACCTTTCTCTGGCTGACAGGGCATGGGGGCAAGTTAAAGTCTCCCCAGAAGAAGCTCTCAACCAATAAGGACTGGGAATGGGTAGGTAAATAACCCATTTCCTCACCCCTAAGGTAGGATATTTCTGGGGTGTGTACCATACAGTTTCTGAATGCCCAGTGACACTGAGCCCTGGTTGCCCACAGTAGTCATTTGCTTGATAACTTCTTTTGTGTGTGTGTATGTGTTTTTACAGTAGAAAAGAATAGCTTTATTAGAAGGGAAAGTAAAACAACAGTACGCTTCCAGATGTGGCAGCAGGTGCGAGCAAGAGAAGAGAGGCTCAAAAGGCTCAAGGGCCTATCACGGTGTTCTTTATCAGCTCCTTCCCACCCCCACTTCTCTACCATTGTTTTCTGTGATCATCCCTTAAATTAGTCACTTGAACCCAAACCCTCCTGTCAGGAACTCCTTTTGGGAAAACCTAAATAGTGAATAAGATAAAGGTGGTCTCTGCTCACAGAAAGGCCCTTGAGGGAAGTTGGATCTTTACTGGGTCAGCATATCACTCTAGGCTGCTTGCCTACAGGCACTCAATAAACACAAGGAAGGAGAAAAGGCAGGTAGTCAGGCAGGCATTTCCTCTCTAAAACCCATAGGGGGCAATGATTGTCCTAGAGTACACTCATATTCAGAGAGGTTAACTGGTTTATCCATGGTCAGTTAGAACTAGATAGTAGCATACACCAGCCAGAAGCTGGGATTCTTGACTTTTATTTCATGCCAGCGCTCACTACTGGAAAAAGACAGTGTTGAAAGCTAATCCAGGTTAATCCCAGCTGATTAATCATTAATATTTGAAGGCACTGCTGAGATTAAAAATAGGAATGGTTTCATTTCAACCTAGCCCCTCTTTATTCCCTCACTACAGCTTATATTTTTCACATCTTCCTAACAACAACTAGTACACTACCAGTGACAATGTCTGGGAGGTATATAAAATTGTCCAAGAAATGGATATGAGGAACAAGTTCTGCAGCCACAAAGGCCATGGAAGTTGTGTGGGCAGATCAGGTTGTGGCAGCCCTTTTGGACTTTCAGAAACCTAATTTCAAAGAAGCTGGCTTTGGCTGAAGTTTAAAGAATTAGCTTTAAGAGACACTGATATAATGGTTAAAAATCAGGCTTAAAGTTATAATGAGAGACTTATTTGGTTATGAAGAGTGTTGGCTTATATTGGGGCGCGGGGTTGTGGGGTGGGTAACATCATGTAATGGAGAAGTACCAATTGCTTAGTTTTGGGGGGAAAATAGGGTGAGTTTTCTTGGGTGAGACTCTCTCATCATTCTCACTGTATGGAGTAAAAGCCTTAAGACTGCTTGAAATTATTGCTCTGCCAGCTGTGGTATGGGTGAGTAATTCAGACAATGCCTCAGTTGTACCCTCCCTAAAAACGGGTGCAATGACGTCCACTCTTCATTCTTTGAGCTTCTTCTGGCCTTTACACCCTAATTCCTCCATTTATTCAAGAAAATTCTTTCTAGTGCTGATTGTAGTGTCTTTGACGATAGGGTATTGCCCTCCCTGTACTGACCCCCACTGATCCCCGGTGGACCCTGTCCTCACACGTGGAGCCGCAGGGGGCGCAGCTGTGAGGCTAGATGGATTTAAATGAAGCATTTCTCCCGGCTGTTAACGGGTTGCGCAGCCCTGCTCTGGGTAACACCTAACATTACCTCAGCCCAGCAGTGTTCAGCTGCGCAGGCCCGGCGCTGTTGGGATTCGAACCTTCTGCCGTCCGCCCAGCAGAGCTTGCCCCAGATCAACTAGTCGCTGGAAGCAACGCCGCAGGCCGGGAATGGGCGGAGCCGGCCAGCGCTCCCTCCCCAGTCTAGCGGGGCGTTCCGGCCCTGCCCCGCCCCCGCGCAGGCTCTAGCGCCGCGCCGCGCGGCCCCGCCCCTGCTCCGCCCCCCGGTTCCCCCTACAGCTCCTCCCCTTTCTCATTGGCCGAGGCGGAGACCCTCCTACTCTGTCCAATGGTCGCTGCCGTGGCTTGGCTTTCCGCACTCTGACTGGCTAGCGGCTGGCAGAGTGGCGGAGCACGGACCAATGGGAAGAGGCAGATGGATGAATGGCTGGCCCGGGTGGGGAAGGCAGGAGGCGGCGATCGCGGCGGAGGGGGCCGTTCGCCAGCTCCGAGGCAGAAAGTGCCACGACTCCACACGCGCGCACGCAGCCAGCGAGCGGCCGGAGCGGACGGCGGACGGGGCGGGTGGCGTCGGGGTCGCGGCGCCTGCAGCTGCTCGGGAGCGGCTTCTCGGCAGAGGCTCAGCCGGCTCCTTTCTCCCGGTTCCGCGGCGGCGACAGCGGCTCCTGCCTTCTCGCTCTCTCTCCCGCTTCTCCGGCTGCAGGTAAGAAACTTGGCCGGGCCCTGCAGGGGTGGCGGAGGCGGCCGCAGCAACGGCGCGCGGGCCGGGCCGTCGGGGCCAGAGCTGGCCGCGCCGCGAGTGACACGTCTCCTTGGCAGCCCCTCCCCCGGCAGCGTCGCCCGCCGTCGCCGCAGCCGCTAAGCCTTCGGGTTCGGGTCGGGCCCCGGTGGCGTGTGCCGGGCCGAACCCCGTGCAGGGGCGTCAGCCAAGCGCGCTCCGCGGTATGGACCCCACGCTTCCTGCCGTCGGGAGGACCTCCGGCGGCCCCGCGGCGCGACGTGGCGCTCTCTCTTTCCCTGCCGGGCCGTCGGGCCGGCCGCGCGCACCGAAGTTGTGCGAAGAAAGTTGGCGGCGGGGCAGGGCAGCGCACAGCTGGCTGAGGAAGGGGTTAAGTTTCGGGAAGCGGCCGGATGACGTTGCCGGGCTGGAGTCCGGGCTGGAGGGGGTGGGGGGACGGGCGGAAGGCAGTGGAAGACGGGGGGAGGAGGGCGGGATTGAATGGGGGACCCGCGGGCCGAGCGCGCCCGCCTGCGGACTGCAGTCTGGAGGCGCTCCTGGGGGCCAACTGGCCTCGGACGGGAAGGGCCTGGGACGCGGGACTGCGGGAGATGCCGTGCGGGGCCGTCCGGGGTCGGGACGCTCGGGCGGCCGCCGTGGCAACTTCCCGGAGTGCTGGAGGCGGCTCTCTGCTCCCCCTGGCGGCGGGGCCGGGGTCACCGTTTCTCTGGCCCTGCCGCGCGCAGCCCAGCGCGAGGGCGCCGGGCCGGGAGGACCGGGACACTCTGGGCTCTGCTCGTCCCGTCCCTTCCGTGCAACAATGAATGGACCGGCGGTGCCAGGTCCAGACGGAAGCGGGCACCTCCAACCCGGTTGGCCAAAAGCGCTGGCACCCGGCCTGGCGCCCGCCTGGGCCTGCCGGGTTCGCGGGCCGCTCCCTGGGGCGGGGGGGCACAGGCTGTGGTCCGCGCTTCCAGTAGGGCGTCCGGGAGACTTCAGGGCCCCCTCACTAAATGGTAGCTCGGTATGGTGTATTGGTTAAGGGAGGGAGTTTCTGAAATCCCGGCACCACTAAGGATGATCTCGACCCGGCTGTTTCACTCCGGATGTCCACTTCCCGTGTGAAAAACAGGGTTGCTGATGTTCCTGTTTAAGAGAAAAGCTGTGAAGACCCAGCACACATAGGGAGCTGTCAACAAGTGTTGGCTGTTAATTGTTGGAATGAGTTTTTAGGGGCGTGCGGGGCACGAGAGGGAGCTGGAGTCGGTCTGGCTCCATCTGCATGCTGCAGATGTAGGGCTGGATACCACCCCTAAGCCACCATGCTTACAGTCTCTCCACTCAGGTCCCTTAACTTCTCTGAACCTGGGTTTCCTTCTCTGTAGCCTGGAGATAATACCACCCACTCACGATTAGGTGCTGGGCAGCTTCCTGGGCAAGTGCTGGATAAAACGGACCTTGTGCAAACAGAAGGCAGTTTGGCAATAACTCCAGGAGGTCGGAGGTCAGTGGAGACTAGGAAGCACCAAGGAAATGAAACTTTGAAGGTTCTTGGGAGCCTCCCACATCGCTGTTTGCCTACTGTACAGGAACCTTCAGGATGAGGGTGCCTGGGTGGCACTTTCTCAAGTTTGAGGGAAGTAGGCCCTAGTCGGGCCTCACATCTTAGGCCAGAGATCTTTTTGAGAACACCACTGCTGATGTCCTGGAGACCTAGTTCTTTTGTTGAGCACTCCCAGGATGGACAACCGCATATTTTACACCAGCCCTACACATTTGGGGAACACATATTCTTCACTGACCCCTGCCTCTTGCTTTACACTTTCCTTCTTTAGTTGTCTTAACTTCCCATTAATCTGATATTAGGGAAGTCCTGGTGATCCTGCAGCATGCTGCTTACTGTGGTGACGTCACAGTTCTTTTACGAACTTTCCAAAAGGTCAACCCCACTATGGGCTGCCAACCTGTTTCCTTTTCAGAAAGCAGCTTCCGGTTCTGAGGTCCTGGAGATGCAACTTCCTTTTCTAAGTAAAGTACGGAAAGTGGGGAGAGAACTCCTAGTGGGTTTTCCTTTGCATGGAGCAGTGGGCCCCAGCATGTAGGGTTTCTAAGTCTGTTGAGACTGGGGAAACAGAAAAGGTGTCTTTGGTTTTGGAAATACAGGGTGTCCAGTGGGTAGAACTGTAGACATTATGTTGTAACAGAATTCTTTTAAAGTTAGGAATCAGCTTCTAAACATCTATAAAGAGCTTAAGAAGCTAGAGTGGTATCGTGGTGCATGAAAATTTTTTGATGATGGGAAAGTTTTAAATAAATCCCAAATCATTGAGTCACATTTGAACAGTTTTGCTCTTTGCTGAAATGAACCCTAAGTCAACAGGCTACAATAATTATACAGCACCAAATTCTGTTTAAGTGGTTGAATGCAAGTGATTTAATTGGAATATTGATTTATTATGTAGTAGGGACATCTTTTAAAAGTGTCAGCAACCCAGACTATTCCTGTTCTTTTATCTCTGGGAACTTCAACTAATAGGTGAATGACACATAGGCAGGGAGGCAACATTTCTTCTGAGACACCAGATTTTTTCTTTGCTAAAATCTTGTTTTGGGAGAAAAAAAAATGGTCATTCAGAATTACAAAGGCAGAGACTGTGTTATCAGTCTGTTTACCCTGGACCTGCAATGGTTAAGGTCTGGCCCATAACATTATAAAAGTTGGCTAAATGAGGTAGAAGGCCATACCTGTTAACATGGTCTCATTAGTTGTTTTGTATCTCATTGGACAAATGAAGCTGAGCCCAACTTTATTTGTAGAGTTTACTGTTTAGAATCAGATTCCACAACTTTGACATACATCTAGGCCTTGCTGTAGAGAAGATATGATTGTCCTCATTCTGTGGATGAGAACATAGAGGCCCAGTAGGTCAGATGGTTGTTAGGCCAGTTCTTATTGCCCAGCTGGTGGGTGATACGGGCACAGCCTTCTGAATATTCACCTGCAGGACAGTATAATTCCACACTTGCTAGGACATTAACTACCCAAGGGAGGACATGGAATTAGAAGATCTAAATTAAAAGCTTCAGTGGAAGGAAGGTGGGGAGTCAGTTGCAAATGTGGCAGTGCAAGAAGGTACTTTTCATTTATTTCTCAAGCATCTCCTGTGTGCTGGGCCTTCAAACATAAGTACAAAGGAGTGAGACTTAGTTCTTGTCTAGAAAACTGTGTTGTCTAATATGGTAGGCACAAAGAGCTATTTAAACTTAAAGCAAAATTAAATAAAATTTAAAATTCAATTTCTTAGTCACACTAGCCACATTTCAAGTGCTCAGTAGCCATGTGTTGGTCAGTGGAGATTTAGATCATTTCCATCATCACAGGATGTTCTTTCTCTTGGATAGTACTAGTCTAGATGTAGCTGGTACTCTTTAAACATTCAGATTTCTGTTCCCCTTGAACAGTTAGAAATATTATTATGTTGAACCATATAAAATTGTCCATTCTACATGTCGAAAAGAGTTGACTAGTGGCAGTTCATGTGTTTCAACCTAATGAGATAACATCTTTAGAAAGCATTCCCAATTCTTTGGGTGCATTGTAAATTGCATAATGAGAAAAAAATAAAAGGAGGGTGGGTGGGTAGCCACATAGATAATAGCCCTGCCCTGAAGTGATTCTTACCTAATGCTAACAAACATTAAAATGGCCAAACCAAACATGAAAAGTAGTTATTGGTCAAAGAGCATATAGCTTGTAGGGAAAGTAAAATATGTACTTCTAAGAGAGAGAGTCTGGGCAAGAGGGCCACTTAGTGTTATAGAAAATTAGTTTAGGTACTTCCTAGGAGACTGTTTTCTTAGCTAGACAAATTCTGAGGAGTCTCCTGAAACAGACAACATGACTCCCAGGTCTAAAAAACAGATGTGTTTCCTTTAAGTGCCATAAGTGACCTGCGTCTCCCACCTATCTAGCAATGGGATGCAACTTTAATTTATAAAGAAAGTTTTGTGATTTCTGCATTTAGTTATTTTGGCAAGACTGGAAAAGCTGCTAGTCCACAAACCTTACATGTTCCAATATTACTGGCATTTTCATACTTGGCTGGCATAAGTTATTTCCTGGGTCAGTGACTATTTGCAAGGCTCTGTTGTACTCAGTATAACTTTGAAAGGCTTATTGGATGGTAGTTGGGAAGAATTTTTGAATTCTTAACTGTACTAGTGGACTGGTCTTAGTACTCCACGTAGAATAATGCAGAATGATAGGCAGCTGTTTACTTTCTCCTTGGTCAGAGAAGAGGTTCACTAAGATTGTGCTGGGAATTGCCAGCTATTTATAGTGATGATGAATATCGTCTTCTGTTTCAAAAGCTGGCATAAAAGATCTTTTAAAATCTAAAGCTTTAATTCCATACCCTAACCCTGGTCGAGGTATGAGCAAACAAGATCTGTTTTAGGCTCTTTTGTAGACTGATTCTAGACTGGTGCCCTGCATGGTCTGAATTTGGCCTGCACATGGGATTTGCGTGGCCAACTTCATGTTATTAAGCAAGACACCTTTTAAAATGGAGAATATTTTCATTAAAATCTAGATTTGGGGGGTTTTCTTGGGAAAAATGGGAATTTCTGGCCACACTAGGTCTACCTTCTTGCATGGCAAACATGGTCCATGGTCGACCGCTCTGGGCAGGGCCTGTGCTCTCATACATCATCATCCTACCCTGATTTACATGACATGTGTTGGTATTGGTGGTTCCTGAGAAGTCATTGTCTATTCCAACATCAGAGAGCAGAGAGGAGTTGGAGGGCATCTGAGCATGACCTGAGTGGTCATTGGTGTCTCCTGCTGAGCTGCAGCTTGGGGCAGTGAGAGAAGCACTGGTTGGGGGTTCCAGTCCCAGAAATAAGTGACGTGACCCTGGACATGACTTTTCTCCTCCCTGGGCTTCAGTTTCCTCCTTGCGTAAAATGAAGCTAGGCCAGATGGCTCCATCTTTCAGGCCACAACCTTGATTTGTCTTAACTCCTTACTTTCTCATGCTTGTATTCTGTACAAATAGCAAAATCTTGTCAGTTCTACCTTCAAATTAGGGCCAGAATCCAACCATTTCACCACTTCCACTGCTACCACCTTGATCCAGATCCCTCTCATCTTGCCCAGGTTATTTCACTAGCTGTGAAGTCGTCTCCTTGCTTTTGCTCTCACCTCCTGCCTTCTAGGTTAAGAGCAGATCATGTCACTTCTCTGTTCAAGATTCTCCTTGGCTAGAGTCCCTACAGTGGCCTCCAAGGGTCCCACTTTCACTTTGGCCTCACTCCTGCCTTCTCCTTTTCCTCCATTCCAGTCACACTGTCTTCCTCTCTGTTTCTCAGGCATGGTTCTGCCTCAGGGCCTTTTCACATGCTGTTCCTGTTTGTGGGGAGCTTTTTCCCAGGTGGCTACATGGCTTGCTCCCCCCACCTTTAGGTCTGTTACCTCCCTTACCATGCTATTTAAAGTGACAACCCCTGACATTTCCCCATCCCCTCTCCAACTTCTCTGCATGGTTTTCTCTTCATTATCACCACCTGACATTACTGCATATGTGACTTATTTTGTCATCTCTGTCACAGGAGCATAAGATCTACCTGTGCAGGGGTATGTCTTCTTTTGTTTCTCTAAGGTATCCCTAAGGCCTTAAAATAGTGACTGGCACACAGTAGGTGCCCATCCTTGCTGAGCTAATGGAGAGATGATTTTCTAGTACTTATGTTTATGAGTATATTACTGTTTAACTTGAAGTAGTCTGGATTCCTAGAGCATCAAATATGAACATAAAACATATATTCCAAAGCCAGGCAATTTTTGGATTCCTTCCAGCCTGGCTCCAGTTGGGGTATTGATGGTTATACTTGTGGAGGGGCAGTGTCAAATGTGGATGGTCCTCCTCTCCCAGGGGTTTGAAGTGACCCTTAGGGAGAGACTTGGGCATTTGCTTTCTCTAGGCTAGTTATATTGACCTCACTGTTATCTGTTTCTCTGGAGTCTATCATCCGTACCAGGAATCCTCACCAGAATGGACCCTTCCCAGGCGCTCGCACTGGTTCCAGAAGAATTGGCAGCTTGTGTCCTTTGTTTCCCTGGGTAGCTGATGAGCATTAGGTGGAGCTTGCAGAGTAACTGAGCATATCAGTGATGACACACTCTCCAGAAAACAAAGGTTATTTTTGGTTTGAACAGTGAGCCGGCTTGCTCTGAAAAGAGCTGGATTTTCTGTACAGTGGCAAGAGTGCTCCTTAGTGGTAGGAGGGAAAATTCTTGTAGCTGGGATTCCATTCCCTGTTCTCTTAGTCAGACTGAGGAGTAAGAGGAGTTGATAAAATTAACCTCCTGCCTCCCTTATGGTGGTTTTCTTTTCTCCGAGAGGACTTGCTCGTGGAAGCCAGGGGAGGTGGAGAAAAAATTGTTGGAGCAGGTGGTCTGGTTGTTAAGAGGCCATTCCAGGCTTAGGCCCCCCAATCCTTCATGTCTTCTCTCTTCCTACTTTTGCTTTTTGACAAAGAAATGAACAGCACATCCTAGATTTCTAGCTGTTTCTGACCAGAGGATCTGGCCTACTCATTTTATATGTAACGCCCTCATTGTGGCCCTAAGCTCAGATGGTATGTTTTACTGGAACTTCTCATACAGTTGTTGAAATGTATAACTCAACTGCATCAAAAACTATTTTCTTTTCAATTAAGACTCACCTGAATAGGAATTAGATTTAGCTTTATTTCTGTTTAATACATTTTCATTTCTTTGTGAGTTCTAGATATTTGTGGTAATTGGAAAGAAAAATTGTAATTTTCAGTAGTAGTCACAGGGATGGCGGGAAGGAAGGAGGCCAGTACTGAAGAATAAATGAATCATTGATTGACACCCTTAATGAAAAGTCTTATTAGTGATGTGTCAAGGACGTTTAAAAGTTCAACTTCAGTCATGACTCTGAAGCCCAACCACTCTTGTTGTCACTTCTCTCTTAAGTTGGAAGAGCCTGAGCTTTAATCTGAACAGTTTGATTTTTAAGAGTCAGTAAGGAGGATGGTACAGTGGGCATGGCCATGGACAGCAAGGGATATGAGACAGTTAAGGGAGAGGTGACTGGCTGCCTTGACCTTGGTCCCAGCTACGCACTCCCTTTGGTAGGGAGCAACATGTGTATGCATATGCGAGGGCAGGGAAGTGGCGGGAGCGAAAGTGCTGCAACAGATTCTCCAGTCATTAAAGAGCCCCTTCCGTCAAGATCCACATGATACATTTTTCTACCAAAGTTGGCATAGGTTTTTTTTAACTCTTTACTGAAATGCATATACAGAAAAATTTACTATCATAAGTCTGTAGATCAGTAAACTTTTACAGACTAAACACTTTGTTTAACTAGCTGATGAAGAAACATTATCTGTCTCGCCCATCCCTACCCCTGCTCCTTTTGTGCCCATTCCAGTTGCTGTCCATCCTCCAGGGTATCTGCTCTCTTGATTTGTAGCAGACAGATTTGTTCAGCCTGTGTTTGAACTTGTTGTAAATGAAATCATATGGCATAGGCTTTTTTGGGTCTTTCATTGGTTATATGTGAGGTTCATCCATGTTGTTCTTGTTGTATAGTGCTCTATCATATGAACATATCACAGTTTATCCATTTCACTGTGGATGAGTACTTGAATAGTTTCTGGGGCTGTCAATGTTAAGGAACATCCAAACCTGTAGAGAATTTTAATGAGTTTATTTGAGCCAAACTGACAATTGCCAGGAAGCAAAATCTCAATGGATTAAGAAAATGCTCCAGAGAATGACACTTTCATAGCTTATTTTATACATTAAAATCAAAGGAGGAGACATAAGGAGGGTTACATGAACTCATTGGTGGTAGAGTAAGGGGTAGGGAGAAAGCAGAGCAGGTGGGGATAATCTCTGGGATTGGATAAAAAGTAAAACGGAGACACATACTTCTTTTACATTAGTGGGTACAGGACAGTGAATAATTAACATTTGTGGCACATAGAGATAGTATGCAGGGGTACAAGATAACCATAAGGAGTTTTGTGGTCTCTTGCTCTGGTGCAGTGGGTTGTGCCCTGAGGGGTCTGGGAAAAAGAGATTACTGTGACATTCTAAAAGTATGTTATCTTAGATGCAAAAGACAAGAGGCTCACTTAAGGTAAAGATTGACCTTTGTCAAGAAAGCTATAGGCGCAGAATGTGACTACCAACCATGACCCACTTTCAGTTAGGAATTTTTATGTTCAGACCATCTTATGTGGTTATTTTCAGTCTCTGAGTTTGTAGGGCCCACCATGAGGGCCTTCCCTAATCCTGTCAGGTTTAGTATATGGCCTCTTTTTTTTTTTTTTTTTTTTGTCTACAGGGCTTAAATTATAATATAAATTACATTATATTATAAAATACAAAGTCTTACCCCTGTCTCAAGTACCATTTGTCCACATTCCCATTGGGTCTCTTCCTGGGAGTAGGATCCCTGGCCACAAGGAGTTGTATGCTCAGTTTTAGAAGAGAGTGCCAGACTTATTACCCAAAGTGCTGGTACTATTTTATGCTACCACCACCAGTATAAGAATGTGGAATATATGATACAATGGCTGACTTTAAAAAGGAAGCAAAATAAAGTTTGGGTTACCATTGTTGTTAATAAGAAATAACTCTTGTGCTACATTTCTCTTTGTCAAAAAGGCGGGAAGGTTTGGCTGCAGAATTCCTTAATCAAAGATGAAGTTTTGCAGAGGGCTTGTGAAAGAGGGTCAGATTTTATTGTTGATGAATATATGCTGTCTCCTAATCACAAATCTGAATGGAAAGGCAGCTCTTCTTGCCGTAGTAAATGAAGGGAAGAGGAGTTCAGCAGAGCTCTTCTGGAGATTTCCTTCCTCAGATCCCTTTCCCCTTCCAAGTTAATGTAGTGAATGTTGGAGTATTAAAGAGATTACTTAAAAACAAAGGAGCCAGCATTTGGGTACTGGAAGTCATTCAGCCCTGACCCCCACATTTCTAATCTGAAAATCTGCCCACCTCCTGGAATCCTTGTACAGAACCCAGGGTTGGTGGTGCTAGGACAGATACCGCTCTGCTCCTGGATTACTGTACATCCAGGTTCGGGTTTGGAAGCCTCCCTAGCACTGCCAGCCCTCCTGTTATCTAGCAGAGGTGATCCCTTTAAGAGCTTGATTGGGTGGAATTTGGCTGTAAGTAGGAGTGGCAGCAGTGTCAATAGCTTAGAGAAGGAAGGGGCACTGTTTCAGGTGGTTGGGTGGACTAGGTGGTCTGACTGGGGTGGGGAGAGGTGAGTCATGTGCTACATACCAGATAAAAATGCCTTTGAAAGTATTGAAAGGTTTGGAAGATCTTGAGGAAGGTCAAAAGGAGGCCAAAATCTCAGTGAAAGAAGTAATCCTGTACTAGAAGCACAACCCCGAAGGCATTTGCCAAACTGGCACACTCAGTTTCAGTGGCATCTTTGGACATAACAGGCAGTATAACGGAAGACCTTCCTTTTTAGGGTAGGGCTGGAATCACAGACCCCTCCCACACTTTCAGGGTGAAGGTAAGTCAGAAATAAGTCCTCCTGTGAAGTTAAACTCAGGTGTGGCCCCTCCTACAGATCCCATGACCTTTTGTGGTAGGAAATTCTCAAGCTGATTTTAAAAGTTCTTTATTTTGGAGTCAACCTGTACAGATAGCACTCATGGGTCAGTTCACAAGCAAGCAGATCTTTGAAGGACTGCACCTTTATCCTGGGCTCAGTGAATCCC
Source organism: Rousettus aegyptiacus (assembly GCF_014176215.1). Classification (NCBI taxonomy): domain Eukaryota; kingdom Metazoa; phylum Chordata; class Mammalia; order Chiroptera; family Pteropodidae; genus Rousettus; species Rousettus aegyptiacus. Next base: position 34,384,359 of record NW_023416287.1, on the reverse strand, counting down.
CAGGAATAATTTTTAAAGGAAAACAAGCAGTCTCTAGTTAAGAATAACTAAGCACAAGAATGCAGAGTACTATGAATAAGGATCAATAGAAAGAGATCTGTGAAAACACAAGACAGTGAAGTGGTTGACACTGATTTTAAACAACACTTTTTACTATTAAATTAATAGACAAGATTGAAAATACCTACAAGGAAAAGAAAGTGTCAAATGACCTAGAAAGTTTGAAAAAGGGATCAGGTACAACTTCTTTACATGCAACTCAATAATTTCAAATCCAGCAGATTGAAGAGAATAAATGAACTGGAAGATAGAGCAGAAGAAAATATACAGATTTCATATATAGAACCAAATAGATGAATAATTTGTAAAACCCATTAAGAATCAGAGAGGATAGACTGAGAGGTGTATCCAATTAGAGTGCCAAGAGAGGAGAGAGATTATGGACAGAGTCAGTATATGATGAAATAATAACTGAGAATTTTGTGAAACAAATGAGATATCCATCTTCCAAAAGGTTAAAAAACAAAAACAAACCCACATATAGACATTGTAGTGATATAGCAACCAAAGGAGAAAATCAAGAATGAAGGTGAAATGAAGGTAACTTTTAAGAGAAAAACCAACATAGTTCTTCACTAAAGGAAATTCTCAAGGATGTTCTTGGAAAGAAAGTAATGTCAAGTGGAAAGAGTGAGATATACAAGCAATGAAGAGCAAAGGTGGTAAATATTTGGGCAACTCTAAACAAATGTAAAAGACTAATGTAAAAGACTAATAATGTTGGCAGTGGGGAGGGGGCTGAAAGAAAGGATAGGATTAAATACATGAAAACAATGACATCAAATTAAAGAGGTAATGGAATTAGTGCAGACAGGTAAAGTTTTAATCTTGTGAACCCTGAATGTTAGTCTTTAAAGGTTATTACTAAAGAACAGAAGCAGTGTATTTTGTTATAGTAGAGGGGGGAAAAGAATGATTTAAGAACAATTCAGAAAGAGATAAGAAAGGAGACAAAAAGAACCCAGGACAGGTGGGGAAATAACACAATATGAAATTATAGATTTAAACTCAAGTCAGCATTCATATTAAAGGTAAATTTACTACTCTAGTTAAAACATATATAGGTCATACCGGATTTTTAAAAACATTAGAGAGGGTCACTTTATAATGATTAAAGTTCAGTGCAGCTTAAAGATATGACATTTTTAACTTTGTGTCATATTAACATAATCAAAAGATATAAAAACAGAAATTGACAGAACTATAAGAAATGGTAAAAATCTATAATCATAGTAGAGAATTTTAGCACACCCTCTCAGTAATTGACAGCTAAGCAGACAAAAATCAGTAAGGATTAGAACTTTGAACAAATTCTGGAATGTTGTTGTTATCTATGACTATGTTTAAATAAAATTGTGCAGCCAGCTAATACATATTTGACTTAAATTTTCAAAGATTGACCATATCCAGGGCCTTAAAGTCTCAACAGATGTCAAAGGATTAAAATTATATACAGTAGGTAGTCTGACCACAGTTCACTTAAACTAGAAATATGAATAAAAATATAAATAGAAAAATCTTTGTTTTTGAAAATTTAAAAAGATATGCTTCTAGTATTTGTAGGCCAAAGAAAATGGGAAAATAGAAATATTTGAAATGAAAGATAATGAAAATACATATCATAACTTGTAAGATGTAGCTGAAGTTTTATTAATGGGGATTTTATAACTTTAAATATATACATTAAAAATGAAGAAAAGGTGAAAATAAATGAGCTAAGTAAGCATCTGTCTCCAGAAGTTACAGAAGGTAAAATAAACCAACCCGAAGGAAGTAACAATGAGGTGAAATTAATGAAACAGGAAATATATACAGTAAAGTTCAACAAAGCCAAAACTTCATTCTTAGAAAAGATAAATAATGTTGACAAATACCAAGCAAAATTGACCAAGAAAAGCCATGAATAATATCAAGAATGTAAAATGGGACTTCTACAGATGTGGTCAACATTAAAAAAAATAAGTGACTTATTGTGAACAACTTGTGCTAAGTAAAAATCAAATCAATGTCATAGATATTCATTAAAAATATCTGAAGGATCCAGAAGAGGAGGTGCTGTACCACATCATACGTAGAAGACTTTTTACATCTCAATGTGGCAATAATTTTGCAAGTTTTGATACCATAAACAAATTTCTAGGAAAAACTTATCAACACCAAACCAAGAAAAGAACCGAGAACCTAATAAAAAGGATATCTACAAAAAGCCTACAGCAAACATCACACTAAATAGCAAGACACCTAAATCTTTCCCTTTGAGATTAGGAAAAACAGGATGCCTGCTGTCATTCCTTCTCTTTAGCACTGTGTGGGAGGTCCTGTCCTGTGCAGAAATTCAAGAAAGTGAAGCAGAAGATAGGAAGATTGGGAAGAAGGGAACAAAAACTGTGATTCAGAGGCAATATGCTTACATATGTAGACAAAAAATTTTAATCTACAGATATGTTACTAGAATTAGGTAAGGTTGCTAGGGAAAAAAATCAATTATATTTCTGTATACCAGCAACAAACAAAAAATGATACTTTTAAAGACACCATTGGCAATAGTGTAAAAATAATGATAAACCAAGGAAGAACTCTTTCCAAAAGCATGTTAAGACTCCACAGTGTATTTTTTTCTTCTATGAGGATACCTGTGTTTTTGTTTAGATGTGGTCTTTATAACCATATAACCACATAAGTGAGCCACTCTTATCTTGATGTCATAGTTAATAGAGTCTTTGTTCAGTTGACGTGCTGAGATTTGCTTGGATACAGTGGGGAAGAGACGATCTTTGCTTTATGGAAAAGCTAATGTCTATTGTAGGAAGAATTCTGTTGTGGGCTAGCATATCTTAACTGTTATGTCCATTTTGAGAAGTCAGGATTCTTGATTCCTACCTCATAGGTATGTTATCTTCATAATTGAGGTGAAGCCTCTAGGCTTCTATAAGCTCAGAAGATTTAGGTCTGTTTAAGTACCTACTTTTCCAAAGACCGTTATTTTGGAAAGAACAAAAACATGTTCTTTATTTTTTTATTCTTTATTTTTTTTTCCTTAGGCATCGAAATTGAATCTGAAATGGCCAGTGAATAAGTAATAGAATACATTTCTATTTTTAGTGTTTCAATCTTTCTTTAAAATGAGCAGCCTTATTTCTTTAAAGTAGGAAGTTATTTATTTCCATTCTCTTAAAGCATGAAATAAATTATTTCAGAATACAACTTTTAGTTAACAGCATTTTTCTTAGTTTCTCTGTGTAGAAGAAAATAATCAGCTTATACTTAAAATTTTACATAAGATCATCCGAATACTCTCTAAACCTTTCTAAGTGTTGAGTAAAGTGAGTAAGGTACTTTAAAAAGCAGAGCCAAGCTTACAAGGTAGTGAAAAGAGATTGCCAGAGGCCATAAAGCAAGAGTGAGGGGAGTAACTGGGACCCAAGAGTAAACTTACCCTGGGGTATGAGTGGGGCTTTGTTAGCCAGTCTTCTGGGTCTTCGGCCTTTGGCTTTAATGTCCATGTAAGGACAGGGGTTTATCTAAGGTGGGGAGTAGGACTTGAGCCTCCCCTCAAACACCCAAGTAAAACTTTCACCCTTGAAGGACCACACTCTTAATGAAAGGACAGACTAGTGACAAGGGATGGTGACATGGGGAGCTTATCTGTTTTATCCTCAGGCAGGGGAAGCAGTCACCTGAAAATTTGTAACAGGATGCCCATTCTTATAAAAAAATTTGTTCTTGGCTACAGATTTCTCTGAGGGCCTAGTTGAAGGAAGGATAAAACCACTCTGTAGAGACAACCCCATGACTCAGTCCACCAAAGATATGGTACACAATATCTATTAAAGGCATAAACGTAGGTAATGAGAAATACCAATGGGAAAAAATAATAGTAGGAAAAGAACCAGGCTGACGTGGAAAAAAACCAAAACAAAACAATAAGTTAAAGGACTGGTTATAGAGCCAGTTAGATTCAGCTGAAGAGACAGTTGGTGAAGTGGAACATATGTCTGAGGAGTTTCCCCCAATTGTACCACAGAGAGATTGCGGTCTATCACAAAGAAACAAGAGACAAGGAGTTTAAGACCTAAGTGGCCAAGGGTTTTCCAGAATTGATGAAAAACGCAGCTTCTCAAACTCAGAAAGTACAATAAGCTTCAATAAGATAAATAAAAATAAATACATACCAAAAACTGTTTTTGTTGAATTCTTAGAACCCGAACATGCATATTAATAGTAATGAGAGATTTTTTGAGAGGTATTATGAAGCAGTGACAAATTGACAGCATGTTTCTCAGTAGTAACTAACCTCCCATCCCCACGAAAAAAGCCAGAAGACAAAATAATATCAGAGCAGTGAGAGAAAATAACTGTCAGCAAGGACTTCTATACCTAGATAATCCATTCAATTTCCTGAGGTCTGTAAGTACTGAGAATTTATCAAGAAGAGATCCGTGCTGAAAGAACTAGTTAAGTATATACTTTGGGAAGACCCAAAATTAAGGTAGTAAAATGCAAGAAGCAGTGATGAGCAAATAAATTGGTAAACATATGGGCAATTTAAATATAAGCTGTCTGAAACAAAACAACAATAAGTCCAGGTGTGTGTGATAGAGAAGAAGGGTGGGATGCACTGAGGCAGAAAAGGTGCTCATCTCAGATAGAAGAGCATCAGACTTCAGGCCTGTAATTCTGTTGGGCAAGAGTCATTGGTGAAATGAGGTCAAATATATATGTTAGGAAATGTAAGGTTAAATTTCATTTTAATTATAATTCTAGCACTCACTTAAAAAAAAAGAAAAGAAAAAAGAAAAGAATGTAGAACTTACAAGCACCATAGAGGAAAAGGGGATAAAACTTTAAATAGTCCAGTAGAATGCAAAAAGGGGAGACTGCAAAGAAAAAGTATTATAAATAGGAATCACAAAATAAGGTTATAAATTAGTCCAGTTATATAGGAAATTATAACACGAGTTAATGAATTAAATCTACCAGTTGAAAAAACAAATTGCCACACTGGTCTTAAAATCCAGCTATTTGATATTTTAATAGCTCTACTTGAAATATACAAACACAGAAAGGTTTGAAAGTAAAGAATAGCAAATGATTCTAGGCCATATTAACCCCCCAAGAGTTGGTATAACTTTTTAAATAATCAGACATACTAGACTTTAATGAAAAGAATAATTGTTAGGGATAAAGAGGGTCACTACAAAATAGGAGGGAAAATAGCAGGTACTTTATCAGGAAGGCATGACAATTCTGATCTCATGTTTACCTAATGAGATGGCTTCCAAATAAAGCATAAGTTGACAGATTTCCAGGAGAAATTGGTAAGTACCTGATCATGGTAGGAAAATTTTAAAGCTCTCAATAGCTATTAGGTTAAGCAGGCAAAAAAACTAGTATAGTTCTATAGAAAATTATTAAGCTCAAACTAAGGATACACGTAGAACCCTTCACTCCATAGATTACACATGTATTTATAAAAATTGATTGTAATCTATTAAAATTTATCAAATGTTATAATCTAAACCAGTTTTTCAAACTATTGTGAGCCTCAAAGTCAATTTAGTTGGTTGTGAAAAAAATCATTAAAAATTTTTTGATGACATAGAAAATACCAGTGCATTCCATGTACTAATATTGAATTATTGTTTTATGAAAGTTTTGTTATTTACATGTGTATATACATACATACACTTGTGTGTGTATGTGTGTCACCATCCATCCTGGGTTACATAAAAAATAATTTTTCTGGATTATGATTAAGTCTGGAAGCTTTGTTTTCCATCACACATAACAGATTCTATGATGACAGTACAATTAAATGAAGAATTATCAAATATAATACAGATCACCTGCATGTTAAGAAAGTTAAGGGCACTGCCACTTCATGAGTCTAAGCGATGGTATGGAAGTTAGAAAATACTTAAAACTGAACAATAATGAAAATACTGTGCATTGCAGCTTTTATGTCAAGAAGATAGAATAAAATAAACCAGTGGAAGTTGGAGGAAGGAATAATGAGAATAAATTGCATAGACTGGATCACAAACCAAAAGCTGGTTTTGGAATCATTGAAATTGAATCAGCAATTTACAATAGCCAAGACATGGAAACAACCTATGTCCATCAGTGGATATATGGATAAAGAAGTAGTGTATGTGTAGTGGAATATTATTCAGCTATAGCAAGGGAAAACTCCTGCTCTTAGCAACAGTGTGGATGGTTGGAGGAAGGTGGTGAAACGGTACAAACTTTCAGGTATAAGATAAGTACGTACTAGGGATGTGATATACAGTGTGATGACTACAGCTAACACTGCTGTGTGGTGTATAGGAAAGTTGTTAACAGTAAATCTTAAGAGTTCTCATCATAAGAAAAATTTTTTATTTTTGTGTTTTTTGTTTTGGTTTTGTATCTATATGCAATGACGGATATTAACAACTTATTGTGGTAATCATTTCATGATGTAAGTCAAATCATTAGGCCATATACCTTAAGCTTATTACAGTGCTGTATGTCAATTATATCTCAAAACTGGAGGAATTAGCAGTTAAAAAATCAGTTCTCTACCTTCTCCCTTCTCCAGGAACAGATCTCAAAACACTAGATCCTGACAGTTTTACAGGCAAGTTCTTCCAAACCTATCAACAGGGGGAACGAAATGATCCTTAGCTCATTTTTTGAGACTCGAGTATCCTTGCTACCAAGACCACATAAGAGCAGTTTTGAGAACAAATTTCAACTTTTTCACTTAATAGCACACATGCACATCCCACATAGAAATGTGAACAAACCAAATCTAGTGATATATTAAAAAGAAAAACCCACCATCAAGAAAGGTTAATATCATAAGAACCATCTGTGAGTTAACATTAGAATAGATATTACTGTAATTCAACCCATTTCAAATCAAAGAAAATGTCAAATGATAAAGAAAAAACATTTGCTAAATTTCAGTACCCAATTGTTAAAAAAGGTAAAAAGAAAAGGTAACCAATAATATAAGATAGCTTAATCTGAGAAAATACTTCTCCCAAAAACCTATGGTCAACACAGCGTCTAATAGTGAAATGTTATAAGTGGTGACTTAGGGATGAGACCAGGAAGTCCCCTGTTCCACATTGCTTTAGAGTTCTGCAAGACAAGAGAGCAGAGAGAATTTGGCTTGGAAAGCAAGAAACAATACTGTCTTTTTCATAGGTGACTTTTTTTTTTTTTTTTTTTTTTTTACAAAATAAGTCCAAGATAATCTACAAACTCTTAGATTTGACAAGAGTTTAGCATACTATTTGGGTAAAAGACACGTGCAAAAGGAATAACTTTGCTGGTTTTCTATAGCTAGAATTAGAAAAGTAATTTACAAAAGATATCTTTTTCCAGTACATTTTAAAATAGCAGTACTTTTAACAAAAAGATGGGTGAGACTTTTATAGGGAAGACCATACAAAGCTATCCACAAATTTAAAAGAACATTTAAATAATTGTAGAGCTATACCACACTATATTTATTAGCAAGAAACTCCCATAGTGTATGTACAATGTCACTTCTCCCTATGTTTATCTGATAATTCAGTGTGATTCAAATAAATATCTCGGTAGAATTTTTGGAGGGGATACATGGGCAAAAAGTGGGGTGGTAATTCAGGGCATAGATAAATAATTGGTAGAAGTATGGAGTCCAGTAACAGATTTAGGGATATTTCAGACTTAATGGGACAGAGGTGGTCTGTAAGTTGGGGAGCATGTGGTGAAAGGAGAGAGAGAGCAGTCAGGAAATGGTGCTGGGTAATTATAATGATGGGGAAAAGTTATATCACTATTGCCTGTCATATGCCAAAGTGAATTCTGGGGGATTAAAAAACTATCTACAAAAAGCATTACTGAGGTTTTTAGAATAAAATAACTTGTAAACAGTAAAATAATTTCTGTCACAATGGTTGTCTTTCATCCCAGTGGTTGGAACCTGGGTGGCTGGGGATCAGGGGTATAAGGGAGATTTTTCATTCTGTATGAATCATTGTTTTCCTTTTGAGTTTTGACCTGTAGGGAATGTATTGCCTACATCCAACATAAGTGAGTAATTATTTATATTTAAAGGATAGAGACACTTTTTTCCTTTAAGAGAGGATCTGTTTATGACTTTGGAGTAGTAACTGAAACAAGAATGACAAACCATAAAGGCAAATATTAGTCAATTAGACTACATTAATAGTATAACTAATAGTTGACATCCAAAAACACTACAAATTTGTTGAAATAAACCACAGACTTCAACACATGTCTAAAACAACAAATGATTAATATCAAAAATATGTAGAGGATACCTACAAACAGGAAAAAAAACAATAGAAAAATGGGCAAAAGATATGAATAGTAACACAGTAAAGAAATCTGAAGGGCTAGTGAATCTGGGAGATGCAATGTCATATCCATTTGGAACCATGTTTCAAGTTTGACTACAATAGGAAGTGTTGGCAGATATGTGGAAGGTGGGGGGCCTTGGAGGCATTGCCCCTTTGTGGAGCAGTTTGCCAGCATCTGGCATATCTGTGACCACCCTGTGACCCAGCTGGTCCAGTTCTAGATATATCATAGAGAAATCTGTACACGGGCAGAGAGAAACTGGGAGACATGTCACACTATAGTTTAAGTTCAGTCTTAAAAAATGTTGCCCAGTGGTACCTGCAGTAGTGTCATTTATATAACCCTCACCAGCACTCAGAGCCACAATGTACTTTGCGGAGACAGGTATTTGTAATTCAAGCATAAACACATATGGAGATGCTAAGTGACACATATCTGGGTGCTAGTTCTCTGGAAGGATAGATAAGTTTTTAAAATATCTGAAATAAATGTGGTAAAATGTTTGCATATGAAAAACCTTTATCAAAGATGATAGAGTTGTAGGTAAATGGGTGGTCAGGATATTTTTCTTAATCTTTTTTGTATATTTGAAATATTTCCTAGTATTTAAAAAAATTAGGAGACAGTAATTCTGATACAACTGTATCTACTAGGGTCTCTATTTCATTGTCATTCTCTTTTAGTTTTATATCTTCCTGGTAGGTTATCATGTGCCCTGGAAATGGATCTGGGGACTTGTTCTCTTAGATACCATCCCCTTCCTGCAGCACACTCTTGCCCCACAGCCACACATAGTCCACAGTGGAGTGGCTAGTTAGTGATGAGACCCAACCCCAAGGGTGCCGTTGAAAGCTCTTTCACAAAGTCTGTCTAAATCCAATTGCCAGATTGGACTGAAATGGCCAAACTGGACTAGACTGGTTGGGCTATGTGAGTTAGCAGATGTGTTCTGTCTAAAGAATTTGAGTTTTCCACTTTTGTTACCTGAATCCTCACTCTCTAGGACTTTCAAGGTGGGCCAGTAAGTTTGAGCCAGCCGTGCCTGGGAGTGGTCCCCAAGCCTCTGGGTGACCTGCTTCCTTCTATCGCAGGGTCTTCACCTTTCTACTTTACAGTCTTAGCATACTAGCAATAGTAAATAAAAGGAAATATTTCATAGAAGTTTTGAGAATTGATACAACATAGTACAGGATATGGCTGACACACACCTTTGCCAACCTGGGCATGGCCTGTGGGAAACCCTGGGGGCGATTCCTAGTAGGGGTCCTTTAATGACAGTGGGGAATTCAGAAGCAAAGCATCCCAAATGTTGATCTTGAGCACATTGTGAGGCATCACCAGCTTTATCATTCCTGTGAGTCAGGAATCTCCCATGATGCTGCCCCTTAAGCTGACCCTGCAGAACAGCAAGAAGGCTGGCTTTCACTTAGATTTCTTTTTGATATTAATCATTTGCTATTTGTTGTGCTACAGCCTTGGCCTTAAATGTTTCAGTGTATTACTCCTTAAGATGAGGGCTTTTTATTCTTCTGTGAAAGACTTCTTAAAGCATTTCTAACCCAGGACTTAGTGGTAGGGATGTAATTTCTTAGAGCAATCCTTTTTGTGTAAGTTTGGAAGACACAGTTGTATAGCTATCAAACACCCTTGTGTGTGCTGCAGAGGAAACTATTCTCTCAAGCTAGCCTTTCTTGATTCTGTGCTGTCAGCAGAGAATATATTTTTGTGTCTCATGTTTGCCTAACTTGAGTAAGAGTCAAGGCTAATTATTTCAACCTTGGCTTTTCTGACTAAACCACGAGGCTGCACAAGCCCCACAGCACTCACTGGGGACAGACCCCGCTTTGTAGGAGCCTGGTGACCCTGCAACTCCACAGGAGACCACCCTTCAAGTACAGAGTTGTTGGGAAGCCACTTGGGGCTCACAGAGTCACAGCCAGGGTGACACAGGCCCCTGGCGTTTCACTGCCTCTAGAGAAAGCGAGGAGTGTTTCTGAGGAATTTTGTCGTCTGAATAGACTGAATGTAATGATAGGAACATGGTTTTTGTACCTGAGCATATCCACATTGGCAAAATTCTGAGAGGTCTTTGTGAGAGTTTCAGTTGGTGGATGCCCACCAAGAAATGGAGGTTGACCATAGAAGTTCCAAAGCTTATTGTCCCTGCCCTCTCACTCGCTCTAGGGCTAAGCAGGGCACAGTTTCATTTTCAATACTTAGGTTGTGGGTGTGTTTCTAGAAGAACTAATTTGGCACAGCTTCTCTTGATTGTCATATGTGAGGGTATACCATGGATCACGCTGTGAGAACTCATGGCCAGAGGTCAGAATCCACTTGCCCAGATCGAAGGCTGCATGAGGCTACCTTGGACTTCATTTGCAGAGGTTCCAACTGGAATGAAGAGTTTGATTTGGTCCTACAGACCCAGGGAGGAATAAGTATCACAGCTGCGGCTGATGGAGTTACCACTGTGGAAAGCACAGGCTGTGAAGTGTTTGTCAGGAGCACATTAAACTCTCTACCTGCAGGGGTTTTATTAGAAAGGCACAGTGAAACCCCGTGTCTATTCTGCGATGGCAGTGATTTTTCTTAGAAAGTAATGCTGAGACATTTTAAACAATCTTTCTTCTCCATTCCTTCTTAAGAGTGCCCTAAGGTCAAAATTTAGATTTCATAATTGTTTAGAAATCCTACTCTATTTCTCTCTCCCTCTCTCATTGGAAGAGAAATCTCAACCTCTAAGCCACTGACAAGCCTGGACCCAGCCTACTGCAGCATCTAGAGATTTGGGGGGCTTATCCTGGAGAGGGAGCTTCACCTCTCCTGCTTCTCTCCCTTCTTCCCCTCTCCACTTTCCCTTACCTACCCTTCTTATGCTCACATTCTGTTCACTAATTCCATTGCTGATCCTCTATAGAGGGCTAGGCTCTGTTTCTCACTCTCCAGTTTAGGGGACTGGGAATGTGATAATAACATCAAAATTAGTTGACAAAAGTTGAATGTATCCAAATAAATAAACCTCTTGGAGTTCTTCACTGGAATTGAACCTATCCTGCACTATCAGCCAGGAAGGTGAGAACCAGGCCTCCTCTGACTCTTTGGACTTTGGTCTGTGAGCATTGAGAAGGGATGGTTCATCCTCTTGGTTTGGAGTGTGTTGCCAGGCAAAGAGCCCTCTCCCGAAGGCAAAGATTGAGCCTGATGACACTATCCTTCCTTTCTCTTTGCAGCCTCCCAATGTGAAATTCCAAACCTGAAGTCTTATTTGATGGACTTCCCAAGACTAATACTTCCTGTTTCTTAATGTGTGAATTGCAGGTTCTATAACTCTTCAGCAGCTGTTACAGGCAAGAGACTACTTTTTTTCTCAGAAAATTCTTCATCACTTTTCAGGATTGTAATTCGAAGATTTTCACATCTGACCTTGAGTAGTTGTGTTTATCAGTGCTAGAGAAAAGGGAGATGACAGAGTAGAGATGGCATGCCAGGGGCCTGCTGGTCAGAATACATGAAGCCGAAAGCCGGAAGTATTTGGTATGGCTCACATGGTATTTTTTAAATCTGTCAATTTCACTTTGAGAAAAAGAGATTTCTAGCCTAATGTGAAAAAGCTAGAGATCTCTTGGCACAGCACTCACATTTCTATAGTCAGCTTTGGCTGGGTGACACTTGCTCCCTAATTTAGTGGGGCATTTTTGCCACAGTCCTCACTACTCCCCATTGTCGCACACCTGGCCTGTGCTTGTGCTCATGTGAATCTTTAATCCCTGTGATGGGCGAATATCTTGAATTGTGATTGAGGCTTCTGAGTCTCTAGGGCATTACATTTTTCCTAATTATAGACCTGCACTCTGTCATCTCTCTATTGCTTCATTTCTGCTGGCACTTAAAGGGATTGCTCATATCTTGTGTAAAACTTGTTCACTTCTGAGGAGGAGCAGGTAAAAATGTATGACATCAGAGATTGCCTGGATTTGTTTCTGCTTTGACTTTCAGTCTGAAGATTTAGTGAAACCTTAAGTTTGGTAGTGGGGGTGGGGTGGAAACTGTCAATACCTCAATTTCTGCAAAAAGTAATATATGTGTATGTGTTTGGCAGGTAAAAGGAAAGCAAGCCAGAATGGACATTTACGATACTCAAACCTTGGGGGTTGTGGTCTTTGGTGGATTCATGGTGGTTTCCGCCATTGGCATCTTCCTAGTGTCAACCTTCTCCATGAAGGAGACGTCATATGAAGAAGCTCTAGCCAACCAGCGCAAAGAGATGGCGAAAACTCACCACCAGAAAGTGGAGAAGAAAAAGAAGGAAAAAACAGTAGAAAAGAAAGGAAAGACTAAGAAAAAAGAAGAGAAACCCAATGGGAAGATACCTGACCATGAACCAGCCCCCAACATGACCATCCTCCTCAAAGACCCAGTGCGGGCACCTGCAGTGGCTGTGGCTCCAACCCCAGTTCAGCATCCGATGGTCGTTGCCCCTATAGCCACGGTATCAGCCATGCCCCAAGAGAAGCTGGCCTCCTTTCCTAAAGACAAAAAGAAGAAGGAGAAAAAAGTAGCAAAGGTGGAACCAGCAGTCAGTTCTATAGTGAATTCCATCCAGGTCCTTACTTCAAAGGCTGCCATCTTGGAAACCGCTCCCAAGGAGGTGCCTATGGTGGTTGTGCCCCCAGTGGGTGCCAAGACCAGTACCCCAGCCACTGGCACTGTGCAGGGCAAAAAGGCAGAGGGGACCCAGAACCAGGGCAAAAAGGCAGAAGGAACCCCCAACCAGGGCAAAAAGGCAGAGGGAACCCCCAACCAGGGCAAAAAGGCAGAGGGAACCCCCAACCAGGGCAAAAAAGCAGAGAGTGCCCAGAATCAGGGCAAAAAGGTCGAGGGGGGGCCCAACCAGGGCAAAAAGGTGGAGGGAGTCCAAAGTCAGGGCAAAAAGATGGAGGGAATCCTGAACCAGGGCAAAAAGGTAGAAGCAGCCCAGAATCAGAGCAAAAAATCAGAGGGGGCCTCCAACCAGGGCAAAAAGGCAGACGGGGCCCCCAACCAGGGCAAAAAGGCAGAAGGGGCCCCAAACCAGGGCAAAAAGGTAGAAGGGGCCCCAAACCAGGGCAAAAAGGCGGAAGGGGCCCCAAACCAGGGCAAAAAGGCAGAAGGAGCTCCTAACCAGGGCAAAAAGGCAGAAGGGACCCCTAACCAGGGCAAAAAGGCAGAAGGGACCCCTAACCAGGGCAAAAAGGCAGAGGGGGCCCCCAACCAGGGCAAAAAGGTAGAGGGGGCCCAGAATCAGGGTAAAAAAGCTGAGGGGGGCCCCAACCAGGGCAAAAAAGAAGAAGGGACCCCAAACCAGGGCAAAAAGTCAGAAGGGAGCCCCAATCAGGGCAAAAAGGTAGAAGTGGTGCAGAATCAGAGCAGAAAGGCAGAGGGAACCCCCAACCAGGGCAAAAAGGCAGAGGGGGCCCAGAACCAGGGTAAAAAGGCAGAAGGGACCCCCAACCAGGGTAAAAAGGTGGAGGGGACCCCCAACCAGGGTAAAAAGGTGGAGGGGACCCCCAACCAGGGTAAAAAGGCGGAGGGAGCCCCCAACCAGGGCAAAAAGGCAGAGGCCGCCCAGAACCAGGGCAAAAAGGTGGAGGGGGCCCAAAACCAGGGCAAAAAGGCGGAAGGGGCCCAAAACCAGGGCAAAAAGGTGGAGGGAGCCCAGAATCAGGGCAAAAAGGCAGATTCAGTTGCTAATCAAGGTACAAAGGCGGAGGGCGTCGTAAACCAGGGGAAAAAAGCAGAGGGGGCTCCCAATCAAGGTAAAAAGGCAGAAAGAACCCCAAGTCAGGGCAAAAGGTCAGAAGGGTCCCCCAACCAGGGCAAAAAGGTGGATGCGTCTGCCAATCAGGGTAAAAAGGCAGAGTCAGCTCCTATCCCGGGCAAAAATGCAGATATGGTCCAGAGCCAGGAAGCACCAAAGCAAGAGGCTCCTTCAAAGAAGAAGTCTGGTTCAAAGAAGAAAGGTGAGCCTGGTAAGTAACTTTGATTTCTTTATGAACTTGGAAAGAAAAGCTTTCTTTAAAAGGCTTATAGATTCCCTTTGGGGAAGCCATCTGTATCAGTAAGCTAATGCCACAACAAGGCTGCATAACAAACATTCCAGATTTCAGTGGCTTTCACAAGCAGTCATTTATTCTTGCTCATGCTTCTTTTGAATTGACTGGAGGTTGACTGATCTAAGCTGTCTTAGCTGAGTAGCTCTGTTTCATGATGCAGTTTAACTTGTTTTGGCTCCTTACTGCAGGTTGAGTGTAGGTCTATTCCACATGTGTTCATTCTGAGGCCCAGGTTGAGGCTTTAGTGAATGAGGGCAGAGGTCTTTCTCATGGTTATGGCAGAGCTATAAAAGGGCACATTTCAAACTAGCATTCTTTAGGCCAGATCAAGTCATGTGATTGAACCAGAGTTATGATACAGCAGATCTTTTTTAAATGTCTGACTGCATTCTGTGAGCCTATTCTATTTCTTACCCCACCAGGTACTTTAGCATAGCTTTATTTGTTTCTGTATGTTTGTTTGTTGAGTGAATAATGGTAGGATGTTTTCAGGAAACAATGGCATTCATCCACTACTACCCCCAGTTAATTAATGGAGCAACATATATATATATATATAATAGAACATTAATCCCCCCTTATCTTTTTAGTGGATTTTACTATAGAAATTGGACCAGTGAGTTTCTATTTGATATTCATCGCTCATTGATAGAATAGTTCTGTGCTTGCATGTGTGTGTAAGTCTTTGACTAGCTTAGCTGTTAGTTAATTTGGAAAAGGGATTGTGTTTGTCTTGGTGAGGCATCTTACAGGGTCTGAAATTTTTGGACCTGTATTGGTTAGCACAGGGCCCTGCATTTTTAGCTGGGTTTCCCTCTCTTGATCCTTTGTGAAGCTCTATTACCTTTTCTTGGGTTTCCTTCTCTCCCATTTTCTTGGGTTGGGGGGAGTGCGAGGGAAGGACATTTGCTTAGGCAATACCTTGTCCCATGTGAGGGGACCCATCCTCTGTGAGCAGTTTGGGGCTTTCTACTGAGGGTCAGGGAGTGGCCACCTGACCCTACAAGTCAGTTCAATCTCTCATACCCTTTGAAAACCCAGCCACTTAGCCTCAGCTCTATCTCCACTGGCTGGATCAAGGACACACTGCCTTGTCTTTAAGGTGATGTTCCACTTGATCCAGGGATAAGGGCATCCGAGACTTGAAAACAGGGATGGAACTGAGACCTGGCTGTTTTCTGGCTCTCCCATGTCAGGTCTGTTCAAAATAGAGCTTCCTGTGTCCTATGGCCATTATACCATGTAATGGCTTTAGATGTCTGAGGTAAGGCATGAAGTAGCAGTGTGATGGTAATATAGAAAAGAAGGCAAAATGTTCCTTATTTGGAGATAGTAGAGATACCTTGTTAAAGAAGGAAGACCTAGCTCTATTGCCTGTGTGAACCCATACAGCTGCTCAGCTGAGGTGGTGTTAGAGAAAATTTGAACAGAGGAGAAAAATATCATGGTCCAGGATAAGGAAGATTAAATACTATAAAGTGATAGTTATCTCAAGTTCACTTAGTGGTTTATTATACTTCCAGCCAAAATTTCAATGATATTTTCCCCTCTTAATATGACAAAACTATCCTAAAAGTCCCATCCGAAGGGTAAAACAGATAAGAGTATTAGAATTTTAAGTAGCTTTTGAAAGGCCAATTCTGTCTGATGTGTGAATATTCCCATATTCCCAAACTATAGTAATTACAACAAGTAGGGTCCTGGCCCAGGGCCAGCCAGGTCAAGGGATAGAATGGCCCTGAAGTAGACTGCATCATTCCTAAGAACTTCAATGAGGGGAGGGAGTGTCATTTCAGAAGGGAAGAAAAATGTTCAGGCAAATCTTGGGAAGCATGTTCAAGATTTGGAAGAGTCTGCTTACACCCCTCTAAAAATTTATGGTTTGGATGAATTAGATTTAATTTTAAAAGAAATCAAACCCTAGAAAATATAAAATAAAAGACAGCTGAGATTAATATTGATCAACCCAGACAGAGGGAGGTTGTCAGTCTGAGGTTGCGATGAGAAAATTACAAAAGCCAATATGGAGCTCTTGGCCACACAGATAGCCATGTGGGATGTTCAGACAGGACCAAATGAAAACAGCCACAAGGGTACTACGTGTGGCTGTATAGAACACCTGGAAGGTGAAGTTTTTTATTCTTCAGGGTGTCAGAGAGTCTGATATCATGGGAGAAAGATTTTCTTGTACTTTGTTTTTTATTTTCCTGAATTTCTACTGTGTGATCTCAGCCCAGTTTTCCTGGGGTTAGTGTGTGAAGCTATCTATCTGCAGGGCCCTCCGAGGTAGATGAAGGCCACTCCCCACCCCACAACTCCATGAAGTTCATGAAATCATGGGTTTTCCTAGTGGCTTATGGAATGGGGCTCATAGTTCTCTTGCATTTACATCTTCCGTATGGAGGTTAGTGTTCTAGAATTAATCTGTGGCTGTGACTGTGTTTCCGAGTGAGAGCAGGCCACGTTCTTTCCACACAGTTACACCTTGTGTCCCGTGAGGCTATGGTCAGCCTAGGTTGCCTGACCTTAACCTCCTTGCCTGCCTAAGGCCTGTCTACCCACTGTTTCTCCATGGCTATGTGGGCCCAACTCAAGGGAACTGTGGGCACAACTATGGCTAGGCTGACCCTGGCATCCAGAAACTTGGGAAATGGCAGATATGAGTAGCTTTGCTGGCCTGACGACCATGGGGAGATGCTTAGGGATTAGGTTCCAGTTGCTGGTGGGGAGCAGGCCGGGAAGGGACTCCCTTCTCTGAATCGAGGACACCTTGACTTGGGTGCAAAGGGCTCTAGGGCCATGAACTTTTGTTCCTGGGCCCCAGAGAGCTAGAGTCTAGGGCTATGCTGTCCAATTATGGGAGCTGCTAGTCATATGGGGCCATATAAGTTAATATTTGGGTCAATCAAAAATCAATAAAATGAAAGATTCAGTTGCACTAGCCACATTCCAAACATTCATTAGTCACATGTGCAAATGAAGAACAACATCTCCATTAGCATAGTAAGTTCTTTCAGATCAGTGCTGCTCTAAATAGGAGCCATTGGGGAGATAGCCTCTTGGGTCACCTTGCAGGAGGCCCTGTGGAAACTAACATGTCTCTGTTGGTACCATACAATTCCTCCCCATTTTGTCCAGTCTGCTTGCATCCTAGTGGGGTGAGGGTGAGCTCCCCATTGTCCTCCATATCACAGTAAGATGTGACAGATGAGTCCATGGAGGCAGTGGCTGGCCGTGACACATAACAAATCAGTGGCAAAACCCACCCTGGGGCTAGGGTCTACCAGAGACAGGATTGCTTCCTTAGTCCTTCCCTAGGTCAGCCCAGCAGGGCCTTTGCTTACAGGTAGCCCAGGGGGAGACACAGCAGGTATGGAGGTGGGCACAGAACACATTTCTGCAGACCTGACTTAGAATTATTCCAGGACTTCTGATCTGATTTTCCTTTAAGAGCAAATCAGGGCCATGTGACAGCTTTTTACCTCTTATCTGTGGCCAGATTTGATAGTGAACACCTGGCTTCCTAATCCTTGCTTTTTAAAAACTTGTTTTTGTATAAATATGTGCTTCCAGCAAATAAAATTCAGGCAGTATAGAAGCATGGAAGATGAAAATTGAAAGTCTTCCTTTCCATTCCATCCCATTACTTCCCAGGAGGAACCCCAGGATTGCTCTGCTCATTACACCAGATGCATATGTAGGGCCTGCAGTGCACACAGCTTTGGAACTGGCTTTCTTCATTTACGAGTGTACGGGTGACATCTTTCCATATTGCTCCTATAAGGCTACTACTTTCAGCTATGTCATATTTCATAGCATGAATGTATCATTATTTAAGTGACATTAAGTAGTGTGTAGTTTTTTTGCTGCTAAAATTAACACTGCAGTGATACATATGTATTGTTGTGTATCTTTAGAAAGTAAATTCCTAGATATGTGATTGTTAAGTCAAAAGGTAGGTACATCTTTAATTTAGGAAGACAGTACATCACTCCAAAAACATTCCATGCTTTGCCTATGTCGTGGAGTAAGAGAGGCCACATAGTTCCCAGCACCCTCCGTCTGACTTTACGGCTCATGTGGTGCTGTGGAAATGGTGATAATTTCAGGGGAGCATCATAAACCCAGGTGTGGAACAAGGAGAAAATACTTGCTTATGAAACAAAGAGCACAGATTCTTGTCTCAGTGTTTGGAAAAGAGGGAATTCACAGAACCTGAGAGAAGTGGAAGTTTTCCAGAGATAAAGCTTAGGAACATTTGCAGTATTGTACAGGCCTCCACGGGTTTGTTCTCTGATAGTTACCTCAGCACTCGTGCACTGTGCTTATTAGGAAAGCCATGTTTCTTTAACAAGAAGTACGTGTATATGTGGTAGTGGTGGTTTTTTAAACATCTGTTTTTGTCCTCAGACTTAGTGTTTGCCTGTTTAATTATGCTGTCCTGCCTCCCTTGCGCATAGCATGTGCTAACGGGTGGCTCAGTGGTACATTTCAGAAGAGTCGTTTGTTCCAGGACTTGTAAGTAAGTCCATATTAGCGCAGCGTGGGTCTGAGCCGCAAATAAACCAAAGACTTAGACTTGGGAAGTACAAGATGCACATTCTGGAAACTCCACCTTCAGATGAGCTCTAGAGCACTGGGCTTCCGTTGGAACTTGGTTTGCCCAGCCTAGCAGCTGAGCAAGGCCAGGCTGGGTGGGCGCCCTGGTCATGGCTCTCCTGTCTTGAATCATGGACTGGCTTTATGCCCAACTCCCTTTCCATCTGCAGAGTTAGGCCATTTACTTGGCCCAGAAGGCCATTGCGACAGGGCCCAGGAGAGCCCAGCCACCCTCCAGAAGACACTGGTGTTTACAACCACATGATGACCACATAGTCAGACATACACACAACCCATATGGAAGAAAGAGGCCATCTTTGGGGACAGGACTATGGGTAAATCTTAAAATTTTTTTTCACTCTTCTGCATTTTCCAGTTTTTCTTTAACATGTATTATTTTTTAAATAGAAAAGAAACAAAACAACATTATTTGTCTGAGTCAAATAAACAGGCCCTCATTGTACCAAGCGGAATTCCTGTTCTTTTGGGCACTGTGAAGCAGTCCAGTGCTGATCAGAGGTAACTTGAATGTCCTCTGAGCAGCAGAAAGAAGTCCTTGCTCCTTTAGATGGGCCAGGTTGAAGGAAGAAGATGGCTAATTTTTCTCAGGCCTGTCCCAGTCCTGGGCACCCAGTAAATGGTCAAAAGCTGAGCTAAGATGGAAAGTTTCAGGTGGGTCCTACATCTGTGAACCTGGCAGCATCCTGGGGGGTCCTGGCAGCTCCTTGTTATGTGAGGCCTTGCCAAGCTGCTTTTTTACCTCTGCCAGAACAGGTAGAAATGCAAATAGGATTGTGTTCTATAACCTAATGAATGGGGCAGGGGTCACCAGAGGTCAGAAGACATGGGAAAAATTTTTAGATCTACTGGGAAAATTTGACTCAAGGTGTCTAAACTTTAGCAGAGGTTTCATATTCAACTTTGTGACTTGATGATAACACCACTCCTTCCACCTTCCTAGTACATCCTTCTCACACTCTCACAATGTCCTTTGTGCTATGGGCTTGCTGTGTCTGAGTCCTGGTGCTGTAACGTAATGAGGACTGTTACACCATTGCTTTCCTCAACCAAATGTTTGGTTAGGTGTGTGGTTTATGAAGCTCTTCTTCATGTATTTATCCCCCTTACATTCTCTAAGGTGGATTTTTATTTTTAGCTATTTTTAAAAAGGGGAAACCAAAGCCCAGCTGTTTTGGGACTTCCCAGAAATTGCGAGGCCAGCAGATGGCAGGGCAAGGAGCAGAGCTTCCAGCTTGGGTCTCTTTTTGAGGCCCCCCACTTAGGGCTAAGGTACAGACAATTGTATGTTGAGAGTAAGTGCGATACTCTTTCTTTTGAACTTATCTCAGTTTTTCAGGGTTTGAAGCTCTGAAGAAATCTCTGTGGGGCTTTCGAGCTTTTATTTAACTTTCTGTGTAAGTTCTTCAAACCCAACTATTTTTTTTTTTTTAAGAACAAAAATATCCCCTAAGGAAGCAAGCCAACTATTAGTGTGGCACTGCCATGCCTTAAAGAAGCTACAGGTGATGTTCTTCCAGAACTCTCCATTCAGTCATCTTAAAACAGCAGTTCTGAGACTCCAGTTACTGCCCTGGCAGCTGTGGTTAGGAAGCTACAATTGTATGACCCTTGTCTTTTTTTGCAGTGCATTAGGTAAAATCTTGTCATTTTAGGCCTGCTCTCCTTGGACTAGCCTGACTGCTGAGGAAACCCAAGGAAGTATCTTGCCCAGAGGTCCTCCAGGGTTTGTCTTTATTTGAAAAATACTGTGATGTGGTATTTTTTTCAGATAGAAAAATGATATTTTTTTTTGAAATTTACCAGAAAAACAAAAACATCATGCGAAAAATAAAATCATGCAAGCTATAGCATTTTAACCCATTTGCCATTTGCCCCAAGAATACTCACCAGCGGTGCTTGCAGCTACAGCATTTACCCTGAGATAACTCATGGATTTACAGCCCTAACCTTACCCCCAAAGTTTGCCATGAAATATCTTGCTTTTATTATTACTTTTGTATCACTCTAGTATGTTGATAGTCTTTGGAAACAAATGACGTCATTCTATTTATAGCACTCTGTTTTTACTAGTGGTATTTCCATTTACAAAATATAGTAATTTTTCATTGCTGAAAATATCAAATCCTAGAAAACATAGGATTCCTATGTGTAATATTAAATGTGGGCAGCGAGCTGCACTTTTTTTTTCTCATGGGAAAAGGGTTAAAAAAAAATACCATTAGTCATTAATAAGAGCATAATCTCCCAGTTAGTTAACAGATTATTTTCCAACCAAAGGAAAAGGCCTGATTCAAAGGCCCCAAATAGGGTTGCTCTTGACATTATTTGTACTTCATTCCAGTGTGCTTGAACTGCCAGAAGTTAGTGTCCATGATGGTTAAGTCAAGTGAAGCTGCTCTTACAGGGTCTGCATCTGGTCCGGAGGGCAGACCAGCCTCTGAGCAGTGTTGGGCTCCATGGCTGAGCTGGTCTCAGAGTCTGCCATGTACCTGCTGCCCAGGGCCCACTTCTGTTGTGGTGCAGATGAGCAACAATGAGGATGACAGGGGATGCAGCTGCTGCCATTGACAAATTTGGTGGATCTTTCATCAAGGCCCTCATGAGGGCCGCTTTCTCATAAGCCCACAAGGATCCTTCATGGCTACTGTCCACAAGCACGCAGCTAGTGAGGAGGCCAGTAGTAATGCTGGCTTGAGTTCCTCATTTCTGGAGATGGGTGTGTCTGCCAGCTTCTCTGATTGGGGGCGATGCCCTCTGGACTTGGGGTCAGTAGGAGCTAGGAGCTTGTCTTCTGTCTCAATGAAATGATTGCTTGTATAGTGCTGGACTTTACTGAGGCACAGGGGAACACCTGGGGCCCTGGGGGCTTTGGAGTTTGGCTCACATGACTAGGGATGTCAGAACCTGGCACCCTGAGGTTGCGGTCTGGCTTTCTGTTGGCGGACCTATGCAGGGTCGCCTGACATATATGGAGGTGGTGCCTGTGCAAGGTGCAGAGGTGATAGTCATTCCACCTGCATCTGTGTATCTGAGGCCTTCAGACTGGTCTCGATATTTCCTGAGAAAATGAGTGTCTTTGCCATTAGTGTTCTCCCGCAGCCCCCAAGGCTACACCCCATGGCATGTTCCACTGTCAGAGTCCCTGGGTTGACACCTGGGCCTCTGTCCCACCAGCTCAGCTGCCTAAATAATCTCAGGCCTGGCCCCTGGCCCTGGACTCTTTCCTGATTTACCTGCGTCCAGCCTCATCCCCCTGGGTGTCTTGAAATAATATTGCCCATATGCAAACATTGCTCCATTCTAGGCCTTGTCCTTTTCCTATGGAATAAAATTTGGAATCCTGGGACCTGCGAAAACTTGGATCTACTTTGGTTTCACTTCCTTTGCTCTGACTAGCGAGGCATCTTGCAACTCTCTGGTGCCTGTCCTGTGCCTGACTATTCTTCTTGAAGCCCAAGCTCTTGCCTTCTTTTTTACCCAGTAGTGTTTGGCTCAAGCATCCCTTATTTAAAAGCCTTCCTGGTGTTGCTGCCATAGTTGCTTCCACAGTGAAGTGCACAGTCCTCAGGTTCCCTTTGGGTGGCTCTCCTGCTTGATTGCTCCATGTCCTGAGGCTTCTCTACCTGTGTTAGCTGGCACTTCTGCCTATAACTTACCTTTCCAGGCCCAGCCTTTTGCAGACTGCCAGGTACACAGTAGGTCCATGCTTTGTGTCTGGGGATCCTCTTGACCTGCCTGTCCTGGGAGGGGCTGCCAGGTGTCTGGAACAAGAGCTGGAGTTGAGCTGGAGCCTTTTGATGGCTCATCGAAGGACTGTGGTGATAATCCCCTCCCATTGATTTGGGCTGTCCAGCCCAGGAGGCAGTTCCTGGAGTGTACTGTACTGATACTGACCGATACCGACATCCTTCCTGTTGGTTGAGTAAGCTGGGTATGAGCAGGGCAGAAATGTTCCTTCTAGGAACTCACTGCTAGAGGGGCTAATGCTGAAACAGTGCTAGGCTCTGGAGCCCAATGAATTCCCCTATGGTTGGGACCTGGCCTTGGGGATCTTGGTAATTATGCCGCTGGATAGAAAATTCTCCCGGAAGGACTGCAGTTGACAGAGAGAAAGAGACTCCTAAGTGCCCTTTTTTTGCAAGACAAGTTTAATTTTAGGTGATTAAGCCTCCCAGTGTGGTTGCAAAAGGGAGTGTAGTGGAATTTGAGATGTAATGCACATTATCTGGGAGCTGCTTCTTGGCCGAGAGCCCAGGGAGGCAGAGGGTTCCTTATTTGTCTGTACATGCTACCCCTTTAACCTTATTAGTGAGTATGGTGGTATGAGGCAGGAGTCAGAGGGTCCACAGGCTGTGATGCTCTGTCCATTCCATTGGTTGGCATAGGAGAAAGGGCAGAGTTGCTTCAGCCACCCCAAGCTCCTCTCTGGATGTGCTGTCTGGGGAGGGGTCAGGGTCTGTGATTCTCTTGTGACTGGGGCTTGAAAGTGGCCTTGTGGATGGATTCTGCAATGCTTTACCCTGTGCCAGGCATTGTTAAAGCACATTGCAGCAAGATTGTGAGAGAAGAACGATTATTACTCTTATTTCACAGATGAGGAAACAGAGGTAAAGGGAGGTAAAGCCACTTGCCCAATGACAAGCAGGTGGGAAGAAGCTGAGCTGGGATTCAAGCCCAGGCCACCAGGGCCCTGTTCTGACCATGGCACCCCGTTGCCCAAGGGCAGAGGTGATCTGTAGGCTGGACCTAGCCCATGAATGTGTGTGTGCAGCCCACGGTGGTTTTATTTATGTTTTATATTGAGTTAGCTGTCCATGCTAAAAGTCAGGAGATGGCACATAAAAGTCTCATGTCTGGCTCTCCTCAACAAGTCTGCAGCTCTGGGGTTTCTGGGCCAAACCCCATGGAGGCCGTCCCCTAGATGTGAAGGAGCATGCCCAAGACCTCCCACCCCCCAACCCCATTCAAGAGAGGCTTCCCCTGAGCCCAGGCCTGGTCCTAAGAGGTGTTGTTTACCCTGTGCCCTGCCAGATGGGTCTGGATTACTCCAGAGCAGTGGGACACTGGCCCTGCCTTTCTGCTCTTCACTCTCCTTTTGCCTCATTTCTCCCCCAGGCCTCCTTGCCCTGTTGCTGGTATTTCAGAGTCACCAAGGTGGACAAAGCATTGGCTTCAGGAGGAGGCCCTCAGTGAGCTGATCTTACTAGATTTTACTGCGTTACGGTCTTTAGGAATTCTGTGGTTTAACAGATTAAATGTTGAGTCTTTGACAAATTTATTTTAGTGCCTTAAGATTTCACAATACCAAGGATTATTTCTAGTCTTCCCAGTATTTTTGCTGGAGACCTGTGTAACTTGTGGGCATGTATTAGCTCCTGTGAGAATGCTGTTTGTTGACGGAGTCAGTGTGCCTGTCTCTCAGGAACTGGCACCTCATGAAGGTGTGCTTAGTGGCGAGAAGATCTTGAAACTCAGAAGTAAATGTGACCCTCACAGAAGTCCTGAAGTTCTGGTTCCTTTTCTTTTTCAGTTTTTCTTCCCTTATTTGGGGAGAATAGAGACAGCATCATTCTTACCTAAAAGACTTAATGAAAAAATATAAAGTTATGGCTGTCTAAAAATAATGTAAAAGATAGCTATTTGTATGAGGATGGAGGCCATGGAAGTTTCTGTGAGGGAGTGGGTGAGGGAGAATTTTTGCTGTACATAGCTTTGGATTGTTCCACTTGTTACAGATTTTTATTACTTTGTTCATTAATATATCTAATAAAAGTTACATTATAAAGTTTTATTAGAGGTGTATTAGAATGACACTCTAACCAAAGACTTGCAGAAATGTTTTTTGGACACGATATCTTGGGGCTCCATCTTTCCTAACTCTCTAAGAGGGAATGCATATTTGTTGAGACTACTGGGTGATGCCTGTGAAGGAAATGACATTTCACAGTGAAGTGTAGTTGCATTACCCAGATGCCCCTCCCCTGTTCCTCTTCTGGCATTGCAGTAGGGGCCATGGGGTCCTAGAAAGATGGTTTTCAAGGAGAGCCTTCAAGAGAGGCCTGAGTCCCTGGTGACTATGAGGCTCTGCGGTGACGTGAGCTCCCACGACTTCAGCAGGGAGTGAGGGAATGCTTTGGGGGTCCCCAAGGCTGGAAAAGAGCAGACTGTCCTGTCCAGTAAAAATGTAGTATGAACCACTTAAGTGTACCGTGTATGGAATTTAAACCTTCCTAGTACCCGTATTTAAAAAAGCAAACAAGGAGCAAATGCAGTTAATTTTAGTAATATATTTTATTTAACCCAATTTACCCAAAATACTATCATTTCAACATACAATCAATATGAAAAATTTTGACAGTTATTTTACATTTTTTTTATATGAAGTCTTTGAAATCTGGGGTTGTACTCTCACTTGTAGCATACCTCCATTCACACTAGCCACATTTCAAGTCCCTAGTAGCCCCACATGGCTGGTGGCCAGTGTACCAGACAGTGCAGGTATAGACCTTTTTGAGTCAGGACAAAAAAATGTCTGTGCAGTGATCACCTTCAGAGAGTCTGTCCTGGCCTTTCTTATTTCAGCAGTGTCTTTGAAATGAATAGGCCTCCCTTTTCTGGAAGACAGGCCGAGGGAGGAAAGCAGGAAGCCTGTATACCAAAATGCTATAGTGGGGTTTTCTCCAGTAGTGAACTAGAGAATGGTTTTAGAGAATGGTTTATATTTTCGTTTGGCTTAACTGTACTCAGAATTTTTTCTAGTGTCTCTAAGTTTACCATTAAAATTATATAGGGGGAATGCTCCCTCCTCCCCACCCCATACTCATTTTTGTGACACCCTGTGAGCTTAGGCCTTCAGTGTTAACATGGTTATTTTCAATTTCAAGCTTCACCGAGGTAAGAAGTTCTAAAATAAAGGTACTCATAGCAACCCAAGTCTGACATTCCCCTTATTAAGGTATCATGCTAAGTGTTTTGACTTGCGATGAAAATATTGTGACTAGTGTGGGAAAATAATGTGACAAGCCATAGAATTTAGGGTTGCTATGGAAACCTTCCCCATTTATTGTCCTCAGTGAAGTGAGCTTAGCTGGAGGGTCTGCTGCAGGCTGGCCTGCTTTCTTGATTACAGCTCATTTTTGGCCCTGTCATTCAGCTGTGGGGCAGATTTGAGTCTCAATCTAAGGAATTCCCCAGGCATTTCAGGCAGGGCTCCTGCTAGATGGGGCATCTCCGTTCACTCTTTCTTGCCTTGAGAGCCTGTGATGGGAGCAAAAGTTTGTTGTTGTTGTTGTTGTTGTTATTGTTGTTGTTGTTGTTGTTGTTGTTGTTGTTATTGGTGGTGGTGGAGGGGGATGATATCAGGAGTGTTTCAGAAGTGACATTTGGTTGTTGGAAAATGGCCCTGTCCTCCAGAGGTCATGAATGGACTGAGGAGTGGGAAGGCCTGTTCTGGAAGAACCCAGCCCAAATTTCCTTCTAACACTTGCCTAAACTTCACTCAGGGAGAGATAGAAATACTATTTGAATCTGTATGTGTAGGAAGCAGCCTTCTATTTCGTGGAGCCACAGAGGCAGACCTGGAAACACTTTAGCTTTCTGTGTTTCTCCCATGACCATGGGGTGCGGCTGTGACCATCTATGTTTGTGGGGAATGGCAGGCTTGCTGGTCAGTCAGGACCTGCAGAGCCATAGAGCTTAGTCACAGCATGGGGGTCAAATTGCTAGAAAAAGAAGGAAGGAAAACACCTTTGGGAAAAATATGCCTTCCTTAATTCTGTTCATTTTGATGATAAAAAGGGGAGATATCTCCCTGTCCTCAGGAAAACTCTACCTTTCTTTGCTTAGGGAGCTTCCTCATGGCTGTCTTTGAGCAGTCAGGAGGATTGTGCAGGCCCCGCAGTTTAGTCTGTACAGGCTGTCCCAAACTGACCATGGTTCCACCTATAGTCTTTCTACTTTATGACAAGGCAAAAGTGATACAAATAATAAATTACATGGAATACTCAATACTTTTTTGTAAAATAGGTTTTGTATTTAATGACTTTGCCAAACTGTAGGTTAATGTAAGTGTTCTAAGCAACGTTTAAAGTAGGTAAGGCTAAGCTATGATGTTCAGTAGGTTAGGTGTATTAAATGCATTTTCGACTTAACAGTATTTTCAACTTACGATGAATTTGTTGGGATGCAAACTCAATGTAAGTCGAGGAGCATACGCTAGACAGCTGGACAGAGTCCTGCGCCCTGACTGCCCCCTGCTGTTTCAGGGTGTGCTGAGCTTGGTTGTTGGTGTCTGAGTGTAAGTCCCTGCTCCTACCTTCTCTCTGCACAGGGCCCACGGACTCAGACAGCCCTCTCTACCTCCCTTACAAGACACTGGTCTCCACGGTCGGAAGCATGGTGTTTAGTGAGGGTGAGGCCCAGCGGCTCATTGAGATCCTGTCTGAGAAGGCTGGTATCATTCAGGACACCTGGCATAAGGTGGGTGCCCTTCCTGGCCACGTTCATTGGCTACTACAGCTGGCCCCAAGTGGTCTTGCCCTTCCCTTCCCTCTCAGGGGCTGGTAAGTTTTAGTGGTTATCTGGTCCTGGGGTCCCAGCCTCCCCTGGGCGATGCCTGTCACACTGGCTACACCCAGCTTACCAAGCTGCAGAGTGTTCATGCAACAGCCTCCGCTTACCTTTCTCAGCAGAACCCTCTGTCCTTTCCCTAGCAGAGGTTGCATGAATCACCCTGCAAATGCTTTGGCTTCTGCCACAGCCCATTCCTGTCTGGGCTACTGAATCACGAAGGATGTTAAGCACCAGGGCAGAGCTGTTGTTGGAACGTAGGAGCTGGGGCCTAACTGTTTTGTGCAAGAAGGAGGGTGTGTAGGGACACACTGTAAGTAACGAAACCCTGTGATGGGCCCAGAAACGGTTCTCTCCAACTTCCCTCTTGCTTTCAGGGGCCAGTACAGGGGCTGGCACCCACCCTCTGGTACTTTGGTGAATGAGCTGCATGAAGGAAGTGCTGCATAGCATATGTTTGTTTATTCCTTAATCAGAATTGAATTGTAGGTAGTTTTGCTGGAGAATTTTGTGGCAACTTAGTGGTTAGAGATATTGAGGGGTATTATGAGAGCCACTCCAATGTGACTGCCCTTACTGGCCCATGCAGTCACAGGGAGCTCACTGAGGATGGCGGGTGGAGGGAGGACTCTTGGGTGTGAGTGGCTGGAGGAGGTCAAGATGACCATTCCTCTTCAAGGAGAGAGCCCCAGACTCAGCTCAGGAACCTGTCCCCAGTGTTGCCCTTCCCACAACCTTCATGCTTCAGCCAGAGCCTATAGGCTATATACACAGTGTCTAAGGGGTAGGCACTGAGCCAGAAACAATGGAAAACTGCCCCTCAATGGGTCAGGAATAGGCCCTGACCACCATTGACCTGAGTTAAATGGGAAACACCATGCTCCTAACAATTATCCCAGGGAGCCAGCACTTTTGCCAAACAGTTCCTATGTCCATAGGCCCTAGAGGCCTTATAGACGGGGTAGCTGAGGCAGGGGTGCCTTCTCTCCGAAGTATATGGAGTCAGGATTGAACCTGCTTGTCTTAAAGCACCTGCTCCCACTTCATGAGGCAACCATTCTTGTTGTGGATCTGATTGCTGGATTGGGGGACAAACCAAGTATCTTTCTCTGTTAACATGGCTCTGTGGGCATTTCTAGGCCACTCAGAAGGGCGACCCCGTGGCAATTCTGAAACGCCAGCTGGAAGAAAAGGAAAAGCTACTGGCCACAGAGCAGGAAGATGCAGCTGTTGCTAAGAGCAAACTGAGGGAGCTCAATAAGGTATGAGAGTACATGCCCTGTCTCGAGAAGCTTTGGGCTGTGGCCAACGCTGCTCCTGGAACTTGGGGTCGGCCTCCCTACCATGACGCCTTGCTTAGGCCTGCCTAGTGTAACTGTCCCTCACCAATGCACGCTGTAACTGTGACGCCTGTGGCCAGTCTGTGCAGCCCTTCTTGAGCTCTGTGGGGTGTTGGCTCCCTTCTTAGGACGAAGAATGCATGGATATTAAGTAGGGGTTAAGACCATCAGGATATGATGGAGATGGACCACAACTTCACTGGTCAGTGCCACAGTGATGGGCCATCGTTTTAGGGTATACACCATGAAAGGAGGGTAGGCAGAGCTGATCCCTGACTGTTTGCTTGAGAATTGGAGCAAAAATTCACGGGGAGGGAAGTGTAAGGGCTGCTTTTCTTCTTTTCTGATGTCTGTGGAGTGATCCTTCAGGAAAAGCCTGGTTCCTTGTGTCAGCTGATGGCTTCTAGTGTAACATTTATACTCATTGAACCACAGTTGGATAAGTCAGAACACATGCACAAGGAGCTGCTCTCCCCCTGCCAGAACTCTCTTTACCTTTTCTTGCCTCTCCTGAGGAGAAACTCCGTGGATTGGGTTTTCCCAGCAAAATACTGAGCATTGTTCTTACCCTCTCCCTGCTTACCTGCTTCTTCCATTGGTGCAGCAGGTACAGGCGGATGGCCTGGGCCTTGGATTGCCCCACACTGCCTGGGCTGCAGCCCTTCCTCTGGGTACCTCCATCTGCTCATTTGAGAAGAAATGAAGCAGCCTGAGTTTCTGCCCTGAGTTAGAGGGATGCAGCTCCAAACCAAATGGGAAAGTTTGTCTGCCAAAGCAGACGAGCTTTTGGCTAGTTACTCTTGGTTAATGCTCTGTGCAGAAGAAAAGAAAAAGGCAGGTCTCTGTTGCCTTCCCTAGAGCTTCTGCTGGGGGTGGGGACGGGGGGACTCATCATGTCTCTCAAGACTGTCCATACATGGCTTTACGTGAGCTCATTTTGGATTGCTGGTTAAATGCAGGGTAGCTGGAGTCACTCACCCTGCTTCTGAGAGGTGATTGCACACGTCTCTTCCTGTCTCGGCTAATAGTGTGCCATAGGCCAGGAGCACTTACACCACGGAAGTGGACTGACACTGCCAATCAGAGCCCTCCCCCACCATGAGTCAGCCAACCAGCATAGCACTGGTTAAGAATTTGTGGTCTTGGGGTGCCATTCTTCCATACTCTCTTTCTGGACAAATAGAAATGCCTGTGAAAATTTGTTGACCCCCAGAATCTCCCATCAGAGGAAATAGGAGTGAATGTTCCACAGCTGACTGGCCATGTGGTTGCCTGGCTAGTTCCTTGTGCCTGCCCCCTTGAATTTAGGTTGGGCTCAGGTGTGATTGTTGAGTAGGTACAACCTGATAGTGATGCTGGCCTGTCTCTTCCCCACTGCTGGAGTCTCTGGCCACCATGGGCAGGGCAGCAGGTATAAGAGGGGAGTACATCCTGTAGAAAGAGGCCCCTTAGACATTGCCTCTTGTCCTAGACACTTATTACTCTTCCTCGGTGGTGCCCACTGTACAAGATTTCCAAAACCACAACGGCAGCTAATCCACCGGCACCCTCCCAGGTCTAGATACATTTCCAACCCTCCCCTAGTAGAATATCTGGTAGCTTCTAGCTGCAGAAGTCTGTGACATATGCAGGGTTGCGGCCTTTGGTTCTTATTACTCATCTTACCCTCCAGGGCCCTCCCTCTCCTGACCACATCCTCCTCCCTGCAGCCCAAGGAGGGCTCTCAAATGCTACTGTTGTCCTGCAAAGCCCTCTTCCAGTCTGCCAGTGGCTCCTAATCTTTACACCCAAGTCTGCACCCTGAGCACCACCTATGGTCTTCCACCCCAATCTGTTCCCTGATGTGCTACACCTTCATTGCCTCCTCTGGGCCTTTCTTGCTCTTCTGTTAGCTTCAAATGCCTTTTGCTGCTGAGCTAACTGGACATTTTTCCCTATTCTCGAAGACTCAATTTGTTCTCTCTCTCTGGGGAAGCCTTCTGGAGTCCCCATTTTCTTGTCCTAGCACAAAAGTCATCATTGCAGTTATGCACCATCATATTTGTTGCCAATTACTCAGGCAACCTTGCTCGACCAGCCTAGCAGGCCACCTGTCAGCAAGTGGTTGCTGAAGCCCAGGACCAGCACACGCACAGCTAAGAGGATGCCTCTGATGATTTAAGCATTGCCATCTTTCCTCCCTGTGCTTCTGGAACCCATGGACATCGAGTCCCTGCATTTCTCTGTTGAGAGTTTTGAGCAGAGCTGATGATATATTGACTTTACTCTTGTTATGTTTCCTAGCACAGCACCATTGAGGAAAGTCATATGACAAACTAAATTGTTGAGAATGTGGAAGTTCCTCTTAACTTAATTCCCCCCAGGAGCTGGTAAGAGGGCTAGGCTCTTGTTCCCTCCACATGCTTTTTTTTTTTTTTTTTTTTCCCTAATAGAGAAGTTTTTATAGTTGCAAAAGAGTGTTTTGGTGAATTCTTTTTCTCATGGTCTGTGTCTGAAGGAATGATCCAGAGAATGTGTGAATGGTTTTCTGTTTTGGATTCATGTCTCACAATTGGTGAAGTCCCAGCAGAATTGGGCTCAAGAACCATTATAGATACCAGCTACAGCAAGCTTGCACACCCTCAGGACCTCTGTCCCACCTTTCTGAGAGTCTTCATGGCCCGGTGCGTGGGTTTGAGGACCCATACATGGCTCTGGTGCAGCCCTTCTAGGAAACCATTTTTCTAGCTGTTGTGTTCTCAGGCACCAGGTACCCTGTCAAGGGGCCTCCGTCTCGAGGCAAAGCTCTGGACTATACTCCACACACACTGTGCTTGCTCAGCCTGAGAGATTGGGCTCTGACTTCAGTGCAGTCAGGCACCCTCAGGATGGGTGGAGTGGGAGCTATTCCTGGTGGCAGGCCGTTTTGGTGGGACTTGCCTCCTCCTGTCCATGCCTCAGCAGGCTTTAGATGCTTTCGCCAAGTAGAACCCATTCTCGGTCTATAGAGCAGGGTGCTATTTCTGAGCCAGCAGTGCTTGCTATGGTGTCAGACCTCCTCCCTCAGTCCAAAGAAAACTGGGCTCCAATCCCCACCACCACCAGGCATGCCTCTTAATAAAATCTGACCCTTGAAAATGAATTAACAATTTGACAGGCAAGAGGAATCCTGGGATTCTGAGCTCTTATTATAAAAAGAACCCAAGTTGGGCTAGACAAATGCCCTTAGGAAAAGTTGGCTTTTCTCTGCTCTTTAAGAAAGCCCAGAGGCAAAAGGAAGGGAAATTCCATTGAATTCTGGTAGCCTTGGGACCCCGTCCCCAGGAGGTTGGGACCTTTACACCCTGACCCTGGGTGGATGCCCAGCAGTGCACAAGGCCTGCTCAAGGTGGGTAAAGCTGTCCCCAGAAAGATGCTCAGTGCCAGCCTCTGAGTGTCTGTCGGTGTGGCCAACAGAGGTAGGTGGAGGATGGCCCATATGTAGCTGTATCACCTGCTGCTATTGTGGCTGTGGACCCTCTAGGGTATTTCTCAATTTTGGTTTCTTCTTCCGAGACTGGATCCTATACTTTAAGGGCTCTTGTCTGGGAAACCCAGCAAAGAGAAGGGGTCTCCCCGCATTGCTGGTGTGTGGAGTTTTACTGGTGGGGCTAGCGGGTCTCACACGTTAGAGGAAGCCTGGCAGATCCTTGAATCCCTGCTATGTTGCCCTGTCCTGCTTCTTCGGAGGTTGCTGGACCAGCCTTGTCATTCTTCCCACTTTCTGGGACTCTTGTGGCCTCACACAGTCCCAGGTTCTAGGCCACTTCTGCCACTTACAGTTGCTCCTCAACCTGGGACACCATTTGCTTCCCAGGGTTCTGTGACCTCAGCTTCAATCTGCTGTTCAAGATCCTCATCTTACTGAGAGAACTGAAGGAGACAGCTGCTTGTCTCACAGTGGGCACACAACATCATCCTCCCCTCCCATTTTTATAGATAATCGACGAAGCATTCCTGAGCCTGGACCTCATGGTCCTGTGGGCTCTTACCGTGGGCGGAGCCAAGAGGATTGTCTTTTAAAAGTGGGGCCATTTGGTCCCAAGTGGTCCCAGGGAATGCCATGTGCACAGAACAGCTCTGGCACCCAGCAGCCACCCCAGTTCACTGAGCCCCTCCCCTAGCCTCCAGTTCTCTCCCATCGCAGGCAGGAGGGACACTGGCCCTTGGGAATGGGTCTCCCTGGCAGCCCTGGCTTGGAGAGGGAGAGGATTTCCCACTTCTCTGGTTCACTACTTATGATGGGGAAGACGTAGGGCCTTGAATCTCGTGGGACACTTGCACTCCAGTCACCCAGATCAGCTGAACCCACATCAAGTGGTTGCCATTCTGGCTGGAGGCCTTCTGGACAAGGAGTGCCCTCTCCCCAGGGGCCCATTGCATCAACCCATCCTTACGCTGTCACCCCATGCTTCCTCGAGGCTTTCATCCACTGCCATTCCTTCTGAAATGACACAGATCCTAGCCAGCCCTTCACCCTCAGCCAACCCTTCTTATCCTGTGTTCTGCCGCTGCCTGAGGCTCAAGGTCCCCAGGCCGAACATCCTATGTTCATTGTGACATTCAACACTGCCCAGAACAGACATTCTCTGGGCTATGAGGACTGAATGGCTGCTCACGGAGACCCACGCCCTCCAGGAGTTGGGGCTGACCTCGTAGCCACAGTGAGACAGGCAGCTATCCATGTCCCCACCCCAGCAATCAAGGCTTGCAGCCTTGTCAGTCCTGACAAAGGTGTTCAAATAGAAGTGGGTGTTCTGGGGCCTGGATTTGAGAGACTGAGCCAAGTCGCGTGTTATAACCCCAGCAGGGCTGAGCCAGTGTCCCTGGAGAGCCCATGTTTACTTGCACCTGCCTGTGTCCACTGCATCTGCTGTGGCCAAGGCCTGACATCCAGCCCTCTGCTGGTCAGCCCAGCAGCAGGGTTTTCCAGGGACTTCTCATGTCTTGCTTGTTGTCTGCTGTGACTAGTGTGGGGCTATCTGAAAACTCAGTAAGGAGGGTTCTCGTTGCTCTGCTCTCAAGCTCCTCCCAGCCCCAGTTGATGCTCTGGGTTCTGAGGATCTTGGGTTCACCTGATAAGCTCCTGCCCTGCCTGCCTAACTGGACTTATGCCCTCTGCTTTCTCCCAGGAACTGGCAACAGAAAAGGCCAAGGCAGCAGCTGGGGAGGCCAAGGTGAAAAAGCAGCTGGTGGCCCGGGAGCAGGAGATCACAGCTGTGCAGGCCCGAATGCAGGCCAGCTACCGGGAGCATGTGAAGGAGGTGCAGCAGCTGCAGGGCAAGGTGGGCAGCGGTTTCAGGGGCACAGCTGGGGGGCGAGGGAGGGCTGGAGTGGTCCCCAGAAGGCAATTGACAATGTCTGAGGAGGGGTGGGGGTAGGGGGTTCTGCAGAAACTGGTTCATTTTTAGACGAAGCAGCTGTTTCATCTGGCCAGATAATGGCAGCCAGTCCACAGTGTGTGTTTAATGTTACTAACCAGGAAGATGTAAAATGAATTTTAAAGAGCACCTTTGGAAAACAGTCTGGTCCCAAGCAGCAAGCCCTGTGTCCAGTCTCTTGGGTGCCTGTGGGTCAAGTTCTCAGCCTTTATGTGACCCTAGAGCAATGCTAGCTCTGCCTTTTCCATTTCAGGTTGAGAGGACCCCATAAAGCAAGACCTTAAAACCATACAGCTCTGGAGTGGGGCCAGCAGAGGGCGTGTCCAACTTGGCCTGCATAGTTAGAGCACTGAGCCTCATCTCCTCAAACCTGCACTCTGCACCCCAGTCACCCAGATCACCTGAACCCACATGGGAGGCCAGAGGGCAGGAACCAAGGCTTCCTTGGGGTTATTGTTGGCCTTGACTATGGCCATGTCCTTTGTCTCAGAATAGTCAACTTGGTAACATCAGAGGCAGAGTGTTCAGAACATTTCTGGGGCTCCGGGCTGAGCACTTGGCTGTAAGCTGGGAAGCAGAGGAGAGAGAAGAGGCTTGTGGCTGGGGTTCATTCTTGGCCCCAAACCCCTGATGTTGGAGCTGTGCAGTTTTTAGACCCCGTGTTCTTAGGAGTCTTTCCCACCTCATGTGGAGAAGTAGAGCTCTCAGGGGTTTTGTCTGTGGGCTGTGACCTCACTAACTGTGTTCTAGAAGTCAACTCTCTGTAAGGTCAAACAGCACTCTGATTTCTCATCAATGATTTTCAGATCCGGAGTCTTCAGGAGCAGCTGGAGAATGGCCCCAACACACAGTTGGCCCGTCTACAGCAGGAGAACTCCATCCTGAGGGACGCTTTGAACCAAGCTACGAGCCAGGTGGAGAGCAAGTAAGCTCAGTGCTCTCAGTCACACTCTGCAGTGGCACATTCTAGGGGCCTCTGGAGCCAGGGATGGTCCCCGAGCTTCTCTCAAGGCTGCTACGGAAGCAGTCTAGTTTCTTACTGGACCTGGGGCTGGCTGCGTACTTCTGTATCTCCCCATTCAGGGCTCCATCCTGACCCTCAGTCTCTTGTCTGGCTCTGAAGTGTGGCCAGCGTCCTCTCCTGTGGTCAGGTTGCTCCAGTTCTTCCATGCCCATGCCCATCAGATCCTGGCTGCTGCTGGTATCTGCTTTCCTAGATGAGCAGATACTTTTTCCATGTCTGTCTTCACAAAAACCTGGTGCGAGGCTTTTAAAAACTAATTGTGGCCCAGAACATCAAGTCCAAGTGGATTGTCCAAGATCAGAGTTTGATGTGGTGTAGGGATCTGCTGTGGGCCTGAGTGCCTTGATTCTCCACTAGAGATGGTCCCCTGTGCTAGAGGGACATTTGCTTTCAATGCACTAGCAATAAGCACACCTGCCTAGCCTGCTTAGCAGAGTTCTTGACTCAGCATTGCCTCTCAGGAGTTGAAGTGCAAGGAAGGTGAGTGAGCAGACCCCAGAGAGAAGCACAAATATCACCATGTTAGGTACACCTTGGCCTTCTTCCAGTTCCTTGATTTGAGCATTACAGTCTCAACAGGCTGGCCTGGAGGAAGCTTCCCTGCATTTCATTTTAATTCACATTTCTTTGACTTCTCTTGACCTGAAGTGTCCTGAAGGGATATTGCGTTTATCCCCAAAGCACCTTGACTCTTGTCAAGAGGAGAACTGATTAAGCCAGAGAGCACCAATACCCTCAGTCATTTAGTTGGAAGTCAGGGAGGGAGAACGTCGGCCCAGGAGCTGGACCAGGGAGGGAAGTCAGTGCCCACACATCTGTTTTTGCTGGTGGCTTCCCTGGCACAGAGTAAGATCTGATGGCCACCTTCCTCAGGCCAGTCAGTCCCTTCTCTGTAGAGGTCCCCTCTGTGCACGTCTTCATCTCATTCTTGGCCCATCGGCAGGTTGGAGGTTTGTGGCTGCAGTTTCCTCTCAGCAACCACAAGCAGAAGGTGAACACACGGGTGGAGGAACATTCCAGCTTCCCCTGTCATGTAGAATTTGCTGCGGCCACCATCCTCGGGAAAGCTCTAAAGCATGGAGACCTGTCACCCCGAGGTGGTATATGCTGCCTGTATCAATCTGGAAATTTTGCACATACAGGATGGGTGTTCTCAGGCCCCTCCCAGAGCTATAAAACAGTTCCAAGAAGCTGCCCACCCAGCCTGTCTCCATCCCCAGGTGCTGGAGTCTCACCTCTCCATGAGCACTCCAATCTTGAATCTTGGTACTGTGAAGTGTGAGGTGACAGCCCGGTAGAGGGCCTCAGGGTGGCCTCCCTGGTGCAGATGAGGAAACCCAAGTTCAGAGGTGAGAACCTCCCACTCAATCCCCCAACAGCAGACAGAACTGGTCTTGGCCAGGTTTCCTGCCTCCCAGGGTTGTAGACAATCTTGTCTATGTCGTTCATCTTATCTGGTGCTGTCCCTTGGCTGGATCATTGGCCCTTCCTTGAAGAAGTGTCTTTTGTGCTAGTGAAGGAGGTCAGCTTGTTGATTACCTCCTCACACTGGAAAAGGTGGGCATTGAGCGGCCCCTCTTTTCCTCTTAATCAAGTCTCTTTCCCACCCTCCTGAACTTCTCAGTGGTCCTGAAACCCAGCTTCAGTGTTGAAGTGTTCAGTGTGCAGTGTTGAAGGGTCCATTTTGTTAAGTGCCTCAGCCTCCCTCTTTGGGTGAAGCCCAGCACATGGCCTCCAGTGGGCTGTTGCCGCTGGCCCTGTGGGGGGACAAGGAGAAGCAGTCCACATTTGAGGGCTTGTTTGGACCCTGCTTAGCAATGAGAAGAGTGTCTTGCCTTTTTTTCTGTCTGAATTTCCAGCTGTTTCTGGAAGGGGCACCAGTAGGATGTTTAGTGCACACTTTGCTCTTTGCTCTCTCTGGTCCATATACCATGCTAATAAAACTCCACCCAGCTGATAATGCAAGAGGGGCTTTGGTAATAACTCCAAAACTTGGGCAACTACTTAAGAAAGAGCATGTGCCCTGAAGGGAAAGTTCAGATCACGGTCCTATTCACCTGGGGGCAGCTTTTGGGGTTGGCGACAGCTGACTCAAGCCCTCTTCTGATTATCATTTGGGGGCTGGTGACTATCTTTCAGGCAGAACGCGGAGCTAGCTAAGCTCCGGCAGGAACTCAGCAAGGTCAGCAAGGAACTAGTGGAGAAGTCAGAGGCCACCCGGCAAGAGGAGCAGCAGCGGAAGGCTCTGGAAGCCAAGGCAGCTGCCTTTGAGAAGCAGATCCTGCAGCTGCAGGTGAGTCATGGTGGTGGCCATCTCAGCGCCCTGTTCACCCCACTCGCCAAGACTGTCTGTAGCAGGGACAGGCCAGGGCTTGCCAGGCCACACTGATTTATGCCTTCCCAGCCATTACTATGACAGCTGGAGATTCAGGCAGAGCCAGTGCTAGAACCTTCAACCTTGGCCTCGTGAATAATCATGATCGCTAATTAGCATTGAGTAGCTGGTTTCTATGTGCTAAGCATTGTTCGAAGCACTTGATAAGCATTAACTCAGCTAATTCTCATTGTGACCCTATAAGGAATTTACCTTATAGGTAAATTGACCCTATCTATAATTTACCCATAAGGAAATTCGAGGTGTAGAGAAATTAAGCAACTACCCCAAGTTCATGCAGAGGGAGGATTCGAATCCCCGAGTCTAGCCCCAGAGCTGTGTTTGTGCTCCCACACTCGCCACCATCTCTGGTTCCACAGCTCTAGCCATAGCCAGCTAAGTGAATGTTAGCCGCCTCTGGCGTCAAGGCTGGGTAGATAGTCTTCCTTCTCAGCCTCTGGATGTGGCCTGGAAGCTCTTGTTTTCCCAGGAGGATGCCCTTTCTCCTGAGGAAGGAAGGTAGTTTCTGTCCCCAAAGTGCACTGGGCAACATCCAGTGTGGTTCCTCAGCCTAGGTGCCTTGCTGCCTGTTGGCCTAATGACTTCTAGATCCTCCAGCTAGCCTGTTGTGGGGCAGGTGACTGGATGTGGGGAGTCTTGATATCATGCCTGCTTTACATTTAACTTTCCTGGATAATGAGGAAATCCTGGCGTCCCAAAGGGCTTCAGGTCCTTTTTCTGCTCAGTCATTGAAGCCAGGCTATAGCACATAGGGTAATGGAGCTGTCTTGTGGAAGAGACAAACACAAAATTGTAAGAATAATGTTTGTATGAGACTAAAGGAACATGGACAAATAAACAGTTTGGATTATTTAGGTGGAATTGAGATGGATAATACGGTGTTTACT
The DNA here is from genome assembly GCF_014176215.1 of Rousettus aegyptiacus. Taxonomy (NCBI): domain Eukaryota; kingdom Metazoa; phylum Chordata; class Mammalia; order Chiroptera; family Pteropodidae; genus Rousettus; species Rousettus aegyptiacus. Next base: position 34,345,616 of record NW_023416287.1, on the reverse strand, counting down.
GATTTTCATGTAAAGTGGGCTCTCCCAGACTAATGAAATCAGAACCACTGGGGTGAGCCTGGCCATGATTATACTTTAAAGGCTCCCAGATGGTTCTGGTGCTTCTTGGGCTAGAACCACCACGCTAGTGCCCAGGGTGTTGCCATTATGTATCATTTCTAAAGACCCAGCCTATGGCCAAGGCCTGGCTCTCACCAGTAAGCCCCAGACTCTGAGCATCTCCTGCCCTATCAGGCCTCAGGGTACTTGTCCTCAGCCTAGAGCCACACAGAGGAGTCCGTTTCATCCCTTTTGACCCCAAAGATTCTGAGAATGGCTGACTACGGTGGTGACCGCAGGCCAGGATTTGGTGTTGACAGTGAAGCTTTGGTGTCTACTGCAGGATTTCAGAGCCTCAGTTTCCCCATCTATAACATGGGTGTGACTATAGTACCTGCCTCATGGGGTGTCTGGGGATTAACCACAATGATACATAGCACAGTGCCTAGAATAGTACCTTGCTTGGAAAAAGAGCTCAATAAATGTGAACAGTACAGGGGTCTGTTCAGGAAATTTCCAAGTTAGACTGGAGGTTTAAGTTGTAGGAGGCATCTCTCTGCCACCCTGAAGTGAAAATGGTGCCCGTTTTTTGTACGACCCCTTTATCCTGAGCTAGCTCTTCAAGGGCTAGGGCAGGCATGGCCTCTGGGCTTTTTCCAGTGGATGAACTGACTTTAGAAATTCAGGTGGGTTTTATAGATGTCATCGGGGTAGATGGCAGGGTGTCCTGTGTGACCTCAGACCTAGTTGAGGGCCTGGCCTCCCTCCAACATCCTCATGGCCCTTTTCCCTCTGCCTACTCCCCAGGTATCTCACAAGGAGAGTGAGGAGGCCTTGCAGAAACGCCTGGATGAGGTCAGCCGGGAGCTTTGCCGCTCACAAACCAGCCATGCCAACCTGAGGGCAGATGCTGAAAAGGCCCAGGAGCAGCAGCAGCAGCTGACCGGTGAGGGCAGAGGCTTGGCTCGGAGCCTCTGGGCTGGGTGGTGCAGTCTTTGCTGGGGCCAGATGCATAGAGTGGGCCAGTCCTGTTGGCCAGGGAGAGAAGCATGAAATCCTGGACTTGGTTCCTCAGAAAGTCTGTGAGGCAGAGATTGTGCCCTGTCAGGGGACAGAATAGAAATACAGGGGTGAGGCTCACCCCCATGAGAGAGCTAGGCAACCCGGCAGAGCCTGTGAGAACTGGGTTGGGGTATAGCTTATGAGGGTTAGGTATGGGGGTTAGAGCCTTTGAAGTCTGGGCTGGGGAGTGGGTGGCGAGCCGAATGTGCTGCCACCTCCAGCCTTGTTGGCCATGGAGCCCCACCTGGAGCCATAGCTGTAGGTGAGCTGAGGCACTCCCGAGTTCATTGCTCACCTTCTTGGCTGACTTCTGGACCTTTCTGTTTCTTTGCTCAGTTAACCCAGAAGGCCATTGTTGGAACGTGGGCCTGTGGTCCCCCAATGTTCACAGGTCACCTTTCACAGTCGAGAGAGGATGGTGAAGTCTAGGGCACCCAGGGCCTCTAGAGAAAGAAGACAGATGACATCAGTTATAGCTCAGTGGTCACTTGCTTACCAGTATTTCCTGAGCGACATCCATGGGATGAGCACAGCTGTGGGCATCATGGTAGGGCCAAGAGTGAAGCAGTAGGCATCAGGGCAGCAGTCTAGCAGGAGAGACAGGCATAGGTAGGTAGAGAGACACACATCAACAGGGTCCCAGAGCCTTGTGCTCTGCGGCCTTCAAATAGCTAATGTGACCTAGGGTAGGGTCAATGAGCTATTTCTATTAAGAGCCAGGTAGTAAATATTTTTGGCTTTGTAGGCCAGATGATATCTGTCACAACTGCTCAGATCTGCTGTCATAGTTTAGAAGAAGCCCCAGACAAGGCCTGGTTGTGTTCCAGTAAAGCTTTATTTACAAAAACAAGGATAGCCCATGGACTTGGTTTGCTGATCCCAGCTCTAATGGGCCAAGTGTGGCTTTAGATTGGGCAGATGGAGGGGATGTTTAAGCTGAGGTCTGTATCATGGGAAGGGGCCAGGCTCACAGAGACCAGGAAGGGACAGAAATGGAGTGCTAGGTTCCAGTTGCCTAAGCAGAGCTTCATTTGGAAGTGGCAGGCAGCTGAGCCTGGGTTTGGGGTGAGACCAGGGCTGCGGGACTTTGCAGAGTCACAGACACAAGGATAATATTTACAGCATGGGACTTATCTGAGGTCATCGAGGGAGGATACCCATAGAAGGCCCCTGCTCTTGGTCTCAGCTAATGTGAGCAATCTAGAAAACAAATTTTTAGAAACTGTAGCTGACATGCATTTTAGATTTCTGTCATTTTCCCATGAGTGATCTAAGGGTGTTTCAGTCTACCCTAATGAGTCCTCGAGAACAAAGCCAGGGTGTGACTTTCTCCAGTAGCTAATAAGGCACCCCAGCAGTCAGAAGTATGTTTTAAACTCCCAAGCACACAGGGGAGGCAGGGGAGGGCGTCTTTGGTGCCCATGTGCTGAGGGGCTGGGGTGGGGGGGGTTGTCCATCCTGGGTATTTCCTGCTCCTCACCCACTCTTGCTTTTTGCTTGTCCTGGCACAGAGCTGCACAGCAAATTACAGTCCTTTGAGGCAGAGGTGAAGAGCAAGTGCGAGGAGCTGAGTGGTCTCCATGGGCAGCTCATGGAGTCCAGGACAGAAAACTCCAAGCTCACAGAGAGAATCCAGTGCATTGAGGCCCTCCTGGAGGCAGGCCAGGCCCGGGATGCCCAGGACACGCAGGTCAGCTGACACCACCTCCCCAGGGCTGATGGGAGGTGAGGGAGAATGCCATCGAGTCCTGACCCCGCTGTGTAGAAGGATGAGAACAAATGGACCCCCCACCCTGACTGGTTGCCAAGGGAGGTAAGTCACATGGTGACTAAGGAACGTTCTTTCTGTTTCTCATTTCAGGCCAGCCGAGTGGAGGACGACCAGCAGCAGGCCCGGTAAGTTGAGATGGAGAACTCTAGCCTCAGCACAAAGTGGCCCAGGACCTGGGAGCCAGGGCTTTCAGTGGGGCACATGGCTCCCCTTGGAAGAACCCTTTCAGAGGCCTCTGCCTTTCCCCTGTCCCTCCAGTGGCTTTGAGGACAGGATATGCCTGGGCAGGAAAAAAGGCAGCCTTGCAAATAGCTCCTTGCCTCCTCTTACAGGGCAAGACTCATATGTGTGGAGAGTAGCAGGTGCCTCAGCAGGGGGCTTGGACCTTCTTCTTCCACCCATCAATCCATGTCTTGATGGGGAAGGGTTGGGAGTTCTCTCTTTGTTTACAGATGAAAGATTTTAGGTACTGAGTTCATATTTCAAATGGGAAAAATGATTATACCCAGAATGGAGAACCTGGGAGGTGGCCCAGGCTTTTTGCACAGATTTGGGATGTTGGTGCAGTTCAGAGCTGGCTAAGTTGCAGGTTTGTTTGCAAGGTAACTTCACTGCTGGCAGGCTTTATTGTACCTCTGTGTTGGCAGGCCAGCATCAGGCTATGCTGGTGCTAAGGCTGGAGCTGACATCTGGGTGTGATGGCCCAAGTTGGGGGGCCTGGAGTCCTTGGGACTGTCACCTCTGGAGTGTGCATCCCTAAGCAGTCGCCCATGGGCTTGGAAGGTGGCTGTGTGGCTGGGGTTCAACAGGGCAGCCACATGGGGGCGAACCATGGAGGGTGTCCCTATGCAGATGGTCAGACGTGCTCCTGGCTATCAGCCAACAAGTTTTCCTTGTTCTGGTTGCTGCCACCAGTGAGTCATCTTCCCCATGTTCCCTGGCCTCAGGCTCCAGGGTTTGGGGGCTTTGGAAAGAAGCCAGCTACCCAGAGGGCTCAAAATGCCTCGTGGAACCCAGAATCAAACCCCCTCCATCTTTCTTTCTCAGTATGCTTTTCTATAGAAAGTTTGGGCAAACTTTGTTTTCTGTGATATTTGTTGGGGTAGAGAGGTTGTGCTTGTTTAAGTGTTTGCTCTTCTACTTTTTAAGGTCAGATTATTGGGCCACACAGCAAATTATTATGGTACTTGATTCATGGTGCAAATAGGGTTGATTCCAATTTTTTGTGTCATGCAGGTGTGTTTGCTGGAAATTGTTTTTTACCACCTCCTCAGACAATTGATTTGAAAGTTGTATCTAGGCCAGGTTGTCATATTCCTGGGTAGAAATGAGTGATCCAGCCCCGATGTTCCGTAACTCAAGCAGTGGCCATGAAGGGTGTGGGATGTCAGTGTGTCCTTGCCACCAGCCTGCTGAGTCTTCTTCCTCAGGGCCTTGTTCTTTTGGGGACCCACTTGGGGTAGTTTGCTGGAGGCAGGCTGTTGCATAATGCAGGAGTTGGAGGAAATATCTGTGAGGGGTCTCATTGGAGCTTTGAGGGTGGGGTCAAGGTTCTGTGGGCCTGAAACCGACATCCAAGAAGTTAACAAACTGTCTTCAAGGCCAGTTGCAAACTGTATTTCGAATAAAAATGTGAGGTGGTGCATAGTGGGAGTCCATTCCAGATAGGATGGTTGGGACAACCAGTGTACTCTGCCCACACTGAAATTGTTGCATTTTGTCCTAACATGCTTTAGAATGGTGGTTTTCAAAAATGATGACCATGGCTCACAATAAGAAATACAGATATACATGTCCCCATCTGGTGTCATTGGCAGCCCTGCTGCCCTCTGAGCAGGGCTTATTTCCCACTTTCCAAGTGGCTCTGGATGTGCTGATTCAAGTCAGCATGATCATTTCTGGATGTTAGATTTCACATGTCCCTGGGGCCTTCCTAGTCCTAATTCTACATCTTAATGCAGAAGGTGACATGTCAAAATGTCTATTTGAAGCTTGTTCCTTAGAATAGCTAGTACAGTTCTAGCTCTTTCACTTTCTGGATAATGAGAGTGGGGAAAGCCCACTGGGCCCTTTAATCTAAAGAGGGTTGTGAAAAGATGGGACCAACATCTTACCAACCCTATGGCATCTCGGGGTCATCTTGGGGCTGCTTTCTCAGAGCCCAGGTGCAGAACTGAGGGAAGAGACTTTGGGTCTCAGGAGAATTAGGTTTTGGACAGTGTATGGTCCCACTGTACCCAGTGAACTGAGAGTCGTGGTGCCTGGAGTCTCAATAGGTATGCAGGTGACAGCACTGTATGGGTCTCTAGCTCAGGTGTCCTCTGAGGAGGCCTAGCCCGTGTCTTTTGAATGTCAGTCAACATGTTCTATGGCAACAGAGCAGGACCAGGTTGAGCAGAAACTGTGTAGGCAGTGGGCTCTTCACTAGAGCAGAAAGCTTCCTGAAAACACAATTGTCAGGGCCAGTCCCTGCACTGGTCACTGTGGCTGATCTGACCTCTGCAGTCTCAATGGACTGTCACCAGATGGGATTCTGGTAGCCTCTGGGGTTTGTATACTGGTCCTTCAGCACTCAGGATGAGTGGGAGGGGAGGGGTCAGGGTGGCTGCTTGGGCTTCCCCGAAAGCTTGTGCCCTGCAAGGTGGTTGGCAGAGTGGGGGGTGCATCTGGCTAGGATGGGGGCCTAGGTATAGAAGGGGGACCTCCCAAGATAGGACTGTGGGGGCTGCGGGCCCTCCGAGCCTGGGGCAGTGATCCTGCTGTCTCCCTTCAGCCTCAAGGAGCTAGAGTCCCAGGTATGGTGTCTGGAAAAGGAGGCGACTGAGCTCAAGGAGGCAGTCGAACAACAGAAAGTGAAGAACAATGTGAGTATTGGACATGTGTCTGTGTATATGCCAGGGACTGAAGGGGCCATGACGCCAACCCTGGACTAGTCAGGAAGGGGCCCCATCTACCCCTTTATGTCCCATCATGCTACTCACTGCTGAAAGCCTACCGTCTTTGGGGGGCTTGGGGCGCCTTTCTGCCTCTCGGGTCCATCCAAAGTCCCAGAGCAGACTCCTGTTGGAACAGCCTCGGTCATGTTCCCCCAACCTCTCATGATGGGGACAGAATGTGCTGATTAGCCTGGCCAGGGTCATGTAATCACCTTGGACTGAGGAGGCTGGCATCAGGAAAAGGGGATGTGGAAGTGCCTCCTCTGGCGGGAGTGGGTGTAAAGGAGGCTTAGCTGTATCTTCTCCACTGGGCTGCTTGCCCATCACCCCTCACAGAGCTTAGGCTATTGGGTGACCCATCTGCTCTCTCCAAGGGCTGCCCCAGCTGTACAGAGTCAGCCAAGGAGTCATTGCTTGCATTTTGGTGATAGGAACCAGACTGACCCTCCTTTCTTCCAGCGTCTCCCTGGAAGGATGCTCAGCCTTCTCACCCCCTCATACCATGGCCACCCCATAGTAGGCTGTGACACCTTGGCCTTGTGTTAGTGCTGCCCAAGAGAGGCCCAGTGGACGTGGGCCAAGAGAAAAGGCATGTTGTCCCTTTGTAGGCCCCCTGTGGAGTCTATAATGGGGTTGGGGAGGTTCTGCCCTGCTGTGACTGGCAACTCATGGGAATTGTGTCAGCAACTACTTCACCTGGCTTCTGACCTTTTCCACATCTTCCCTCAGGATCTCCGAGAGAAGAACTGGAAGGCGATGGAGGCAATGGCCTCGGCTGAGAGAGCCTTCGAGGAGAAGCTGCACTCCCTGACCGAGGCCAAGGTCAGAATCCGGTCCTCAGACTTGCCTGCTAGTCAAGACTCGATCAGCAGCACCTGTGTAGTTTAGCAAACCATAAAATGCACTAACTGCCTGCCGAGCAGCCTTGGCCCTGGAGTGCCTCAGAAATCCACACCAGGGACCCTCCAAGAAGCTGGCATACAGAGTGCCCCAACTCCTGCATCTCCCTCCTTCCCTTTTTCTCATTTTCCCTCACTCCCCTTCATTTCTCCTAAGACAAAGAGGGAAAATGTACCCTTGATTACCTTTACTCAGCTGGGCCCTTTACCATCAGGGGACAGAGACAGAGGCTGTGCGGGCTGTGAGCCCACCTGGCTGCTCCGCCTGTTAGTGAGCTTGACATTGGGTTGTCTTCGAAACTCTGATATTTTGTCTGATCCTTCTGGTTTCTCGGGCCCTCTGAAATCCTGGCCCAGTAAGTTCTATGATTTATCTTTACAGTAGGTCACAGAAGGGAAGGACATCTTTAGCAAACTCTGGTCCTAAAGTCCACTTTGGTTCCATGCTCCATGCAGCCCAGATTGGGGAGAATGCAGGCATCTCATTGTCTGGGTCCCCCACATCACCTCTGGAGCCCTGGGCCAGGAGCCAGTGCTGAGGCTATGGCTGGGGCCTGTGGCCTATAGCAGCAGCAAGTAGATGCTTCACCCACTCCATCTCACCACACATTTCTATCTCTGATGAAAGGCCCCAGGTTGCCACCCGCCCTGGCCCCACCACCCCAGCTTCACTGATGCAGAAGGAATGTCTGTCCTGTTATCGAGAGCTTTGCAGTGACTTTCATGAGCCTCCCAGGAAGCCCAAAGGTTGTTTGAGATAGGGCCCCAGGACAGGGTGGGAGGAGGAGGGCTGGCCTCTGTCCAGTTGTGGCAGCTATACTTAGACTCCCCAGAGTTACCTTGGAGCCTTTCTGTCACAAATGCAAAATCTGTGATCAGAGATGTCATCTGACTTGCTTGCAGTCATGCAGCCAAATATAGACAGGAGGTGGTCTTCTTGTCCTCTGGTTCTGGTCTCAAACTCCCACGACTGGGGGCCTGAATGTTGGTCACAGGTTAGGGAGTCCATGGCAGGCCATTGGCATTGTCTGTAGATCAGTAGGTGAGCCAAGAAGGATCCTTTTCTGAGACCCAAGTCCAGACTATGTGGGTTCCATGTTCAAGCAGGGCATCCGTTTGTCGGCTGTCCATACGTGTGTTCTAGAACAGCGCATGATGGCTCCTATTCAGTTGGAGTTCCTCATGCTGCCCTTGGGGCTCAAGCTGAGGCTCAGGCTGTGCTAAGATTATGGGGGTTTGGCAATAGGCTTACCCTGCAGAGAACAGGTTATTAGGGAAACACCTTTTAACTAGAAATCTGCAGCTACCCCAGCCACCCCCCAGGCCGTGGACAAGGGATGTGATCTGTCCCTAGCAGACACTTCTGTCCTAGACTTGACTTTATAGCTCCTTTGGCCCTGCTTCCATTCCTTCTTCATGCTTTGAATGGGAGCCTCAAAGAGGATGGATGGGGGTGCTGGCCCAGAACGCATAGCCACAGCATGGAGTCACACTTTTTGAGAGATGTGACCCCAACCCAAATCTGCTGGGTTGGTTTCTGGTTTTCACTGTGAGAGGTCTGGTCCTCCCTCCCTCCCTCCTTCCCTCCCTCCCTTCCTCCCTTCCTCCCTCCCTCCCTCCCAGGTTGCTGGGTCCGGTCACTCCCAGCCAGAAGTAGCTCCTAAATCGTGGCTACAGGGGTGGTCAGAACTGGCCACTGAGGCTAAACACTCCCCCCGCTCCCCACTTCCCAGTCAGCCCCGCAGAGCCACCTATCTTCTTTGATTCTTGTCCTTCCCCCTTCCTGGGGGTGAATATCCCGGCATTTCCAGGGACACTCCCTGGGGGGTGCCTTAAACCACCACGTCTGAGTACCATCTTACCCCCACAGGAGGAATCAGAGAAGCAGCTCAGCTTGACTGAGGCACAGACCAAGGAGGCCCTGCTGTCTCTGCTCCCTGCGCTCTCTGACATGGCCCACAAGGTAGGGGAGGCTGCTCTCTGGGACCCCACTGCTCACCCAGAATGTCACTGGGCCCCACTTATAAATTTTTGTTGCAGAATTATGCTGAGTGGCTCCAGGAACTCAAAGAGAAAGGCTCAGAACTGCTAAAACAGCCACCAGTAAACACAGAGCCCTCCTTGGTAAGCATGGCACGCGCTTGCTCTCCCAGGGCTGTCACTTGCTCTCTGGTCCCCAGGAAGGGAGGTGTCCAGAGTTGTTTCAGCCGGAGAAACCCTGTGCTTGGCTAAGCAGATCCTTGTTCTGCCCTGTGCCCTCAGGACCTGGCCTCCAAGCTGCGGGAAGCCGAGGAGACCCAGGGCACCCTGCAGGCAGAGTGTGACCAGTACCGCACCATCCTGGCAGAGACGGTAAGACATGAGGACCGCAATATCCAGCTAGGCTTTTGGCTGGGCATCTTGTAGGGCACCGTTGGGAAAACGAGCTTTCAAGGCCTGCAGAGCAAGGCAGGTAGTGGTATGGAAGAGCCCACTGTGCCCTCTGAAAAGAGCTCTGGGTTCAAACACTGGTTCTTTGGGACCTTGGGCAAATCTGTGTCCCTCTCTGGACCCTATTTTGTTGGCTAAATGGTAAAAAGGCAGAGTAAGGGGCTCAGATCTTTGTTGCTTCTAAGCTGAGGAGAGGGCTGAGTTGCAAGTTTGGGGCTACTCTCAGGGAGATGGAGAGACTTGGTCATAACAAGGAATAGTCTGGGGAAGGAAAGAAAGGCATGAGCATTTGGCTGACAGCAGGCTTGAAGCTGTGCTCTCTGTGACTCCAGAAGCAATGCTAGGTCCAGCCCTCCCACTCTAACCCCATCCTGTGCCCCTCATTCTAGGCCAGTGAAGTGGGCATTAGAGGCAAACCCAGCAGAGATGAGAGTACCTATGACCTCATTTGGGTCACAGCCCTCATTCTCTTGTGTGCCTTGCAGCCTTTGTTCACACACTGACCAGAGGGCTTCACTCCAGGACCGTGGTCCACCTTGTTCCCCATATGACATTGACAAAATCTGACAAAATCAGCCAGGCAGTCATCACAGGGGGGCCAAGGGGACAGGAAGACACAATTTATGTTTATGTGGGGTGGGTCCTCCACGGAGAGAGCCCTGTCTCAGTGCCCATTCCTCAGGAGGGCATGCTCAGAAACTTGCAGAAGAGTGTGGAGGAAGAGGAGCAGGTGTGGAAGGCCAAAGTCAGTGCCACGGAAGAGGAGCTCAAAAAGGTACAGCCTGGGCCCTCTGACCTTCCCCAGGGTCCAGCGACACAAGCATTGCTCCAGGGTGTCCACTTCCCTCAGAATTCAAACATAACTTAAGACAGCTGGGAAATCCAGGGGGGATCATTTGGGAGATAGTCACATTGCTGGTTTTTGGTGATGTCATATTTATATAGTGATTACAGAATAACAACTGACTCCTCAATCTCAAGGTGACCCCCTGCCCCATTCTTCCAGGAAAAGGCTATTGTGTCATGCCTGGAGTGGGTGGGTACCATGGAACTTACTGAGAGATGGGGCTCATGTTTGACTTGAGGCCTTCTTGCTTTGTAGTCACGGGTCACAGTGAAACATCTCGAAGAGATTATAGAGAAGCTAAAAGGAGAACTTGAAAGTTCAGATCAGGTATGTACAGGGGTTTTGCTCAGAGAACTAGTATCCTTATTACAGAGAGACATTATTACAGGGGCTATGTTGGTTATTTTCCCTTTTGGACCACATGTCTTAAGAGAACCTAGAGGATCTTGTCATTCCTATTTTTCCTTGAGAGCCATCTGCAACCTGAGTAGCCTGGGACAGTGTGGGCCCTGTATAGAATGCCCTGGTTAACAGTGGCTTCTGCAGTGACCTTTTGAATCATGGGAGCTGTGTGAGGTGGCCTTGCTGCCCTCTAGTCACACAGTCAGCCTGGGACTTGGAGAAAGTGCCCCTGGTATCCACCTAGCAAGTAAATCTAAAAGTTCTCTCCCTGGCTCCTGAGGTCTGAGAACACGTCAGGACCCAGGAGTGCTGGAGCTTGGGTACCATTTTCAGTGAGGGGTTCTGTTGTCATGGGCTCATTTCTGCCTGGCCTTTGTTTGCCCCATAGCTGATAGGGCCATGGAGGTCTCCCAAAGTTGGCCGCACTTTTTGCCCCATCACCCTGTTCCCTGCTGGCCAACTTGAGGCCTCTGACATGTGCTTGTGTATGTGCATGTCCAGGTGAAGGAACACACCTCACATCTGGAAGCAGAGCTGGAGAAGCACATGGCTGCTGCCAGTGCTGAGTGCCAGAGCTACGCCAAGGAGGTGGCAGGGGTGAGTCTCCCCGTGGGGTCTCATCCTGCCCAGAATTGTTCCTCAGCAGCTCTGGTTAACCTGAGCTCAAAGTTCCAGTTCTCAGGCTTTACTCTAGGTCTTAGGCCGGCCATCCTGAGGAGGTGTCACAGGCAGATTTCAAAAAGGCAGCATGGTTGACAGAGCAGGGGTGAAGTCATATCAACCTCACAGCAAGAGAATTCTCCATCTGGCTTAGTGACACTGTTTCTGTGGGGCATGAATTTAAATCTGATCCTGTGTTCTTACTTCGGAAGCAGAAAGAACAAACCTGACACTTCCAATTCTGGTTTGATCTCTAACTTTTGGCCTTATTTTGCGAGATTACCTATAAACATTTGTAAAGGCCCCAGATAAGGCGCAGTGAATGTCAGCCTTCCTAAGTCATCAAAAAATACAGGAGCTGCCAGGGGCCCGGGAGTCCACGCCTGCTCTACCCTGTAGTTTTCTCAAGGGTTTGGGTTATATGGATGTATTAGATTGTGTGTTTAGGCGCTAACTCATAGGTTCTGGTTTTCTCTTTTCTCTCCTTTTCCCCTATTACCTGGGTCTGTTTTCTCCCCAAGCTGAGGCAGCTTTTAATAGAATCTCAATCTCAGCTGGATGCAGCCAAAAGCGAAGCCCAAAAACAGAGCAATGAGCTCGCCTTGGTGAGTGAACCTGGGGTGGGGCAGTGGCGGCTTATAAGATGGGTGTGTGTGTGTGTGTGTGTGTGTGTGTGTGTGTGTGTGTGAGAGAGAGAGAGAGAGAGAGAGAGATATTTATTTCTAATATTCTTTTATATCCCGTCAAAGGTAACGCAGAGTGACAGGGCATGTGCACTGATTTGGTATTTGGGCCAGGCTTTGATCAGTCTGCGCCGAAGGGGCTCTTTACATGTTTGCTCAAAACTCCAAGCTGGGCCTGTGGCTACCAGGACCAGCATGCTCAGGCCCCACCATCCATCTTCCCTAGTACAAACTGGTCCCTGGCCACAGTGCTGGGAGCTCAGGGTGGTCTGATCCCTGTGAGCCAGGTGTCACCTGGGGCCTCTCTGGGCCTCACTGCTCACTACCCCATGGTTGCTAGCACGAACCTTGCTCTACGTGGGACTTGGGCCTTTTTTCTCTGTAGTGGTGGCTGAGACTAGTTTGGTTCAACCACAGGCGGGGAGGGAGGCCTACTATACAGCTAGCAGTAGAAGTAGACTTGCGAAGCTCCCTGTTGTGCAGAGGCCAGCTTTGGTGTCTTGATTACAGTCCCCGCTCCTTGGCAGGGTCAGCCAAGCTGACAGTTGGGAACCCACTGGTCCCTATACCAGCTCCAGGCTGAGGATGCAAATAGCAGCCTATAAGGCCACATATGTGTTGTGTTCGATCTGCACGGTCTTTTTTTTTTTAAATCTTGAATCAGTTGTTAACATTTAGAAATTGGAAGGTTTTCAATAAAAGTGGATGTGACTGGTTTTCTGTGAGGAGACTGAATGAAGGTCTGGTGCGTGGGCTGCCATTCCCACAGCAGCATCACTGAGCCTTGAGCAGCCCCCTGCATGGTGCTTGCGCCCCTGGAACCATGACACCAGAGGATAGATGCCGTCCAGACAGAGTCACCATCTGAGCCAGGGGGCTACTACCCACCAAAGCTAGGTCTGGGTGACAGGCCCCAGGGACACTGCCCCAGGCGTGGAGCACATGTGAATAAGACTCCTCTGAGTATCTTTATCATTGGCCTGCACAGTTTGGTTTTTGCCCCTCACTCTCGGGGTTCCCCTTCGAGTAGAATCTGTTGGAGAGGGCTTGAGATTACCCACATCCCCTGGGGAGCTCATGCCAAGGGTCCCGATTGGGACCTTTACTTGAGCTTAATGGGTGACCAGATTGAGGCTCAGTAGTCTGGAGACTTAGGGGGTGGATGTGCCATCTATCCCCAGCAATGGAGTTCAGGGTGGAAGGACCTTATTAGGCAACAGTATTACCTCATAATCTTCCTGTACCCAATAAAGGGCCCTGAACAATGGGCTGTGTCTAGAAGGAATCCAGAACATGTCAGTGTTGTCTGTGCTGAGCCAGTCGGCTGCCTCTTATTCCCTTTTGAGTTCCTTAGCTTTGTATGTGCTGTGTTCATCAGGGGTCACCTTGCTTCTGGGGAGAGCTGCATGCCGGCTGAGCTTAGAGCAGAGCACATGGGTTAGGCCAGCCCAGCCCCTTTATTGGCCCCTGGGCTTCACTCGGTTTGGCCTAGGTTAGGAGTTGTGACATTGGCCCCACTGCCCCAGTGAATCTGTGTGGGGACTCCAATACAGATCAGTTACCAAACTGGGTCCCCTGTAAGGGCTTTGGGTATTGAGAGCATCTGGGGCCCTCCCAAGGAGGTCTGTATGTGTGTGCAAGGTGGGCATGCTTCCAGCTGTGTTTGCACAAATCCACTCCTCCCTATTTCAGGTCAGGCAACAGTTGAATGAGATGAAGAGCCACGTAGAGGATGGTGATGTAGCTGGGTCTCCAGCTGCTCCCCCAGATGGCCCCCCAACAGAGCAGGACCCTGTCGAGGTTAGGGCGGTGAGCCAGTCCTCAGATGTCTGTCACTAACTACCCTCTCCACCCACCTCCACCTAATCAGAGCACAGATGGCAGGCCTCTGTCCTGGCTAAACCCCTGCTATGTGCAGCAACTATTTCCCTCTCTCCCCACCTCACTCTATCCAGATTCCCAGGTGGGGTCACCTAGGTTCTGAGGAAGCCACAGAGGAGAGGAAAGGGCATGGAAGGTAGCCAGGTGGGGAGTTATTAAGAGGCTCCATACTAACAAGTAGGGGAGAGACTGGAAGAGGGAGGTAGGGTAGCCAGGCCTGCAGTTAGGGATTTGATCTCCCACTGTGGCCCTTGCTGGACGTCACTAGCAGGGTGCTTGCTCTCTAGACTTTTGACCCAAGTAACTGCCTCTGAGAGCCCTCACCAGGAGGCAGGGGCCTGACACCAGGACAGCAGTGAGGTTGTCGTTGGGTGGGGATACTGCTGTGAGATGGCTCTGAGGCATCCTTGTCCTGTGGGGCTCATTAAAGGTGCCTTAAGTCAGAAGTCCCAGCACCATCTCCTTCAGCCACACAAACTTTTATGCCCAGAGGCTGAGGCTGAGGCACCATCTCCCCAAAGGGGGAACTTTGCAAATGTTGGCTGGCAGGCAGAGGCCACTCCAGCTGGTCAGAGGCAGGGAAAGGTGGGAGCACTAGAAGCAGCTAGAAGGTGGAGCCCCCCTGGTCTCAGCCTGTTTAGGAGCCCTGGGCTCCTAAGAGGGTCCTTCACCAGGTTGTCTAAGTATGTTTGTGCTATTCCCATGCAGCTGAAAACACAGTTGGAGCGGACAGAAGCCATCCTGGAAGATGAGCAGACACAGCGGCAGAAGCTCATGGCTGAGTTTGAGGAGGTCAGACCCTACCCAGGGGGCCCTGAACCACTGGCTGTCAGGGATGGTGGGAAATGTGGCCCAGACTGGTGGGTGTGGTTCTGGAGGATGTCTCCCAAAGCAGTAGTGTTGTACAGTAGGTCACCTGCCTCCTGTCCATAGTGTCGAACTGTCGTTCCTTCATGCTGGGTTCTCTCCCATCCCTAAGCAGGCAAGTTGGGTTTGTAGGGTCAGAACCCATGTCCTGACCCTGCTGCCCCCTCTCTACCAAGGCTCAGAACACAGCATGTCGGCTACAGGAAGAGCTGGAGAAGCTTCATACCAGCCCCCTCGAGTCTGCAGAAGCAGAGGTGGCCACACAGCTGAAGGTAGAAGGGTGGGCTCTGCTCCAAGGCTTGAGCAGGGCCAGCTCTTGGCGCTCGCTTCCTGTTGTCACCATCTGAGGCAGGAGTGGGAAAGGAGCCATCTTGCAGCCCCTTGAGCAGGGTCCAGACTACTTCGTGAAGGGTTGTGGGGGCAGTCCCTAAACTTCCAGTGTCATACATGGCAGCCACTAATCAATGTGGCTATTTAAATTTAAATTGAATAAGACATTTAATTCCTCAATCACAGTGGCCATATTGCAAGTGCTCAGCAGCTACCACGTGTGTTGAGTGGCTCCTGCCTTGAACAGTGCATATTAAAATATCCCCAGTGTCATAGGAAGGAAGTTATACTGGCAGTGCTGGTAGACAGGACAAAGACCTAACTCTAACATGGGCTATTTGCTCCCAGCCATCACTCCTTATCTCTGGGTGACCAGGAAACAGCATCTTCCCGCTCTCAGAGGGCTCCCAGTTCCTGGGGCATTGGGCCTCATGGGCATAGCCAGGTAGCCTTTCTGATGTGTGACACATGAAGGCTGATCCCCTTCAACCCTCTGACCCATAGGAGAGACTAGAAAAAGAAAAGAAGTTAACGAGTGACTTAGGACATGCTGCTGCCAAATTACAGGAGCTTTTGAAGACGACCCAGGAACAGCTGGCAAAGGAGAAAGACACAGTAAAGAAGTTGCAAGAGCAGCTGGACAAAACAGTGAGTGTCTTGGCCACAGGGCCCCTGGCTCACTCCAGTTTGCTGAGGAGGGCTGGGCATAGTGCTGGGAACCCTAGAACTCCTGGGAAGCAGGACGAATAGGAGACACAGACTTGGGACAGGAGGTGTTGCGGACAGACTTCTGAGGGCAGCATCAAGACATGCAGCACCCACCCTTCTATGGCTTCCCTTAGTGAGAAGCACGTCTCTGACCCCCCCCCCCCCCACTACCAGCCCAAGTTCTCACTCTGCAGCCTGTGGGACTAGGATCCTCACTCAAACTCGGGGCTCATCTCCTCCAGCCCTAGGAGTCAGCTCTGCTTCTCTAGACATGCTGGGTGTTCTCTGAAGGGCTTGGAGTGGTGTGGGATATTAATCTAGGGGATACTGGCGATCCCTAGGGGTTGGGGTAAGTGCTCTCCTTGGCTCCTTGGCCCCAGCCTCTCACTCTCTCTGCCCTCTTCTCAGGACGACGGTAGCGGCACAAAGGAGGGCACCTCTGTCTGAGTCTCCTCTGGAAAAAGAAGTTACTATTCAATTTACCAAAATGCCTTATACATTCCTTACAAATAAACAAACCAACACAGCATTCGGTATCCAGGCCCAATTCCAGTGGCTCTGAGAAGCCATTAGAGACAAGAGTCTCTTAGAACCACACAAATCTTCCAGACTCCCCATTTGTAAAAGAACCTCTGTCACATTTCGATAAACACTACTCCCCAGGACCAGCCCTGGATCACCGCCGAGCAGACGCCAAAGCCCTTATTAACTGTGTGACAGACCCTGGGGTGTGTGTTGGGGAGGCCGGGACTCTCTGGCTCTCTATATGTCAATCAGTGCAATTGTTTTGTCTTTCAGTGGGGTGGGATTTGGGAGGCACGTGGACCATGGTGAGTTTCAGGCTGTGGCACAGACTGGAGGGGCCGGGCCCAGCCCAGCAAGGCATCAGCCCCTCATCCCTGGAAGAAGTTGCCAACCAGAACTGATATGTGACCTCCTGGATGTTAATGCCATTAAAACCATCATTGTCGCCCGGCACTGCAGTCTCGTCTACTCTTCTGTTGGGGCTCCCCCATTGGCTGCTGTGCCTGGAATGAGGAACGAATTGGGGCTGGCTTCCTTAGGAGAGAGCAAGTGTGGTTTTTGGTTTCTCAAATTCAGGGAACCAACAGCTCTGCCTAGAATGGGGGCAAAACTTGCTGCTTCCAGGTCCCCAGCGCTTCTCCCCATTGTGCCACTTAGTCCGCAGTGCCCACCAAGTGGAATGATCCGGGATGCCTGCTGGCCAGATCTACTGATTACAGTTCCCACCCACCCTTGAGCCTCTGAGGTTACCTTGAGCAGGGCTGTGCGTGGTCTATGCTGCTGTGTGAAATGAGCTCCATGAGTGAATAAGGGGGACTCTGTCCTGGCTTGGGCCTGAAAAAAATATCCATGCCTCAGGAGGGGCAGTCCAGGGCTGGAGCAGCCAGCTGAGACTTCTTTTGATCCTCAGATCCACTGTCCTTGGTGGCTTAAGACAGCATGAGCCAAGAGATGTGTCAGGGACTTTGTAAGAAATAGGAATCCGGAGCTTATGTTAAAAATGGATTTAGAGGCTGAGTGAGGAGGGGTTGAAACGTTCCAGGAATGGAAGGTAAAGCTAAGTAGCCCAAGACATCAATCAGTTCCCTCAAGGGGCTGCTTGGACCAAACTATCCCACTTCCATCTCACTCCCAGGACTCAGAATCCTTGGGTTTCTGATTGCCTGAACTTGGCTGGAGAAAGGCCTAGCTAGCATCGACAGCAGGACCAGCCAGAGGGGAGAGTGGTGCTCCCTCAGAAAGGCAGCCCAAGAGCTAGAGTCCCTACAACCTGCCTTGGGATGTCTCTGTATCACAGGCACCTTTTAGGTAGGTTTGACTCCTCTCTGATATGGTCGTCATGGGAACCTTAAGACCTTGGGAAGTATTTTATTATGCATGTGTGTCCTTTAGCTCAGTGGTCCTCAACCTTTTTGGCACCACAGACCAGTGCTATGAGAATCTAATGCCTGATGATCTGAGGTGGAGCTGAGGTGGTGATGCTAGTGCTAGGGAGCAGCTCCAAATACAGATGAAGTTTTGCTCGCTGGCCTGCTGTTCACGTGCTGTGCAGCCCAGTTCCTAAAAGGCCACAGACCACCACCAGTCCGTGGCCTGGGGACCCCCGCTTTAGCTGACTTCTGCCCCTACACATCAAATATCTGCAAGGGGCTGGGTAGTGCTGACCTCAACCTGCATGACCAAGTCCTGGTCTTGGCATCTGGTCTATGGGCCACCTCACCATGCTGTGTGGCACTTGTGTGTTGTGACTATATTGAGATCAGGGTGCTGGAAAATCTGAGAAGGCTACCCAGAGAAGTGAGCTTAAGCTGGAGCCAGCATACATCAGAACAGGAGGCATTTGTCAAGGGAAGGGAAGAAGGGTCAAGGCTGATAGGACAGAAAGGGAGGCCGTAAAGAAAGGCACTGTGGAGCCAGGTTACAAAGGATAAGGAGTCTGGGCATGTAAGGCTTTAGGAGGTACTGAGGTTTTTAAGCGACAAGACAATCGTATGTGTTCTAGAACTCTTTGGAAGGGGCTGAAGTGGATGTCATAGTACTTGGCCAGGAGACTGAGCAGGAGGAAATGACTGGTAACACCTGCCTCTGGCCATGTGCCCAGCCCTCTACTTGGTTCTCACATGAATATCAGTCCCTGTGGGAGGTGAACCCTTTTTTTTTTTTTTTTTTTTTTGAGAGACTCCCCATGAAGAAAAGATAGCTCACCTGGTAAAGGGCAGGCAGGTTTGGAGCCCACTTCTATTAGCACTGCAATAGGCAGCCTGGGGAGTCATTTGGAGGGAGAGTTTAACTCTAGAGTGGTCAGATCCCATGAAGAGTGGCCACTGAGCCTCATGAACTTGTGGCCCCGCACTGCACCTTCTGTGTGGTCTTTACCTTGGGAGCAGGGGCTTAGGACTAGAGGACTGGCCCTGGGGGCACAACTCATTCTCCCACACACACAGGCCACATGCAATTGTCAGTGGTTTGGGGCCTTAGTGTTTCCTTATAGGAAACAGGCCAGACCTATGCCTGCATCAGAATTACTACCATGGGCCTGGGAGTCTGTAATAACTTCCCTACCCTGACTGCAGAACTGAGAACCCTAAGGCTGGGGAGATGCCCCATGAAGGCACAGGAATGGAAGAACCTCAGGGAAAGAAAGGCACACCTGGAGGTACCAGATGGCTGCCTTTGGGTTCTACAGGTCATTGCTGCTCCCTGGGTTCTGGCAATAGCCCTATTCCCTCAGACCACCTGGTGGGGACCCAGTATCTACCTGTGGGGAGGAAGTAAGACAAAGTGCAGGGTGTGGGGCCCTATAGGGCTCAGGAAAACGCTGCATTGGTGACCACTTGCAGCTCAAGCTGAGGACCCATGAGGCCTCCCCATTGGCCCAACAGTGGCATCTCCCAGGCCAGCAGAGGGAGCCCGAGTTTGCCAGGCAGCCTGCCAGGCCTCATCCTGGCCTCGTGGCCAGGGCTTTCTGGGCAAAGCTCCCTCATCAGGCTGGGAAAGGAGGAAAAGAGCTGCTCAGTAAGGTATGGCAGGCAGCCACCCTCTCTGCAGATTCCAGCACTAGAGGCTGACAGGCCCCCTCGTGTCCCTCAACGTGAACAGATGCCCAGGAGCCTAGCTCATTGGCCTGGCCACTCAGTGCTCTGGCCTGCACATATAGTGATACCTTTATAGCACCGGAGCACTGCCTTTTGTAGTCACTTGGAATGATGTTCTATGGGGAGGCAGGTAACACCCAGGCTGGGTTGGAGCACCTGTCAACTAAAAAGCACTGGCTGGCCTGCTAACAGGAAGCACTGCTCTCCCAAGGCCTGGCTTCACAGAAGCCACAGTTTGGGTGCAGCTTGGACCACCAATAATAGAGATATGAGAGTTCTAAAGATTTTAGAAACCACTAGACACCCTCCACAAATGCTTTCTTTCTAGGCCTTCAGCTTTGGGTCTAACAGGATTCAAAGTCAAAAAAACTGTTTTCATTCTCTGTTCAAGTCTCATTCCTGACACTGAATAAGATCTAACCTTAGAATTCCAGGTTTTAGAAATGAAGAACCTGCCACGGGTGGAAAGGGAAGAGCTTAGGACCAGAAAACAGAACACCTGAGTTGTCCCGGTTCTGCTGCTCCTGAGTTGTGTGACCTTAGGCAAGTTATTTATCCAGTTGCAGACTGGATAAGTCCCCTGCCCTCTATCCTGAGTTTTATATACAACTCCAACTTCCTTCCAACAAAAACCTGGCTCCTGGAATTTCCCTCTCCCAGGCTCAATGCAATTAATGGTCCTTCTTCCAGCTGTAGCCTCAGCTGAAGCTCAGTGTGGAAACTATTCCATATTTAAGCAATGCCCCCAAATCATGAGAAAATGATGTGTCCTTGGGCATATCCAGCCCAAAAACCAACCAACCAGTCAAGAAACAGAAGCTGTACTCCCTGTGTGTGGACCAGCCAGTACTCTGGGCAGCTCTGCAAAAAGGAAACCACTCAACTAAGTCTAATCCTACTTATTGGAGTCTCTGTGTTCAGTTTTCTCAGATTAATATTCTCTGCAATAAGAAACTTCACAGTCAAGTTCTGAATTTTTGTTAGCGGTGGCTTTATTTACTTTCTCAGGGTGAAAGACTATGTAGTAGATGAACCCTAAGTTAGCTTTCCACAAATATATTTTTGTAATGTGTGAATGCTTGTAAAAGTGTAAATGTGTTTGCTGAAAGCAGAGTATACCTGCAGTTTTATTCTTCACCAATGTCATCTGAGGTCCCAAACACTATTCTGCATCAGAATTACCTGGAGTGCTTGTTGGCAGGATTCTTGGGCCCCAACCTCAGGAATCCAGTAAGACTAGAAAATTCCCCTAAGTAGAGAGATGTGTTACAATTAACATCTTCCAATTTCTGGAATAAGAGTCAAGTTAAGTATTGGGAGATGTTTACATTATATTACATCCCTGTATACTGTTTGAAATCCACCCCGCCCCACCCCCACCCCCACACACACGTGGATGTACATCAGCATGGAGTGGAGTTTAAACAAGTCATACCACATAGCACAAGCTGAAATCACAAAAAAGACTTTCTCCTTCTAAAACTCCTTGACCACAAATACCTGGCTGTATCTGCATGGCTGATTCTTGAGTAGGGCACCCTTGGGCATGCCAGTGCTTCTTGGGAGGCATGTTAATATACAGAATCACTAAAAGCACTGCAAATAGCAAAACAAGAAATTCAGGATTAAAGAATGACAAGCAGCTTATCAGTAGAACAATAGCCCTATTTTCTAGACAGTTTTGAAAGAAGCAATTTGATTAAAGTCTTTTTTTGCCTCCCAAATATATCAGAGGTGATAAAAGCCTGGTATTTGGATAAATATTTGGAATAAGATCGAACTTTTATACTAAGTTTCTCATTTAATAAGAGGGAGTTGTGACCTTAACTCTAATTGTCCAAAATACCCAAACCCCCACGACTCGCCCCCCCGACATAGAAGACAAACTCCTTTATCCCCAATTCACATGTGAATAATCACAAGAGATAAGTTAAAAATGCTTCCTTTATTATATAAAGCCAATACAGCTACTTCTAATTTCAACTGTTTGTGCACCTATATTCAAAATGTTATGCCTGTGATGTTAAAGACAATCGCTTCCAAGTGTCCTCAGGTGGTGGCTTTCCTGTGAGTGTCGTCATGTGTCATGCCTGCTCCCCATTTCACCTATTTGACAAACTACTCTAAGAAATTAAGACATTCTTTCAGGCTCCAGAGTAAGCAATATTTTTCCACACCTTATGTACCAGAAGCAACAAAATTCTGAAAGAGACACAGATATTCCAGGTGTCCCAGCTTATCAGTATACTGTTTCATCATTTTCATGAACAAAAGTGCTACAATGGAGCCCTAATTTGCATTATAATTAGTTGTTACAAGATATTGCACATTCTCCTGAGCACACACCATGATTCTCAAGATGCTAGGTCACTCTCAGAACAGTTTCTCATCTAGTAAGTGGAGAGTTCACCCCAGGTGCATGGAGTTGCTTCCTGTATTCCAGCCATGTGCTTGAAAGAGTGCTTTTGCAATATCAGTGCTGATTATTGAGTGTGCACGATTCTGAGACAGTCTCCCTTATACATCTGGTAGAATTAAAAGACTTCTTGACTTAATCTTATTAGAGTTAGTATATTAGTGTTATTACATGTTGTGAGAATTATTTTCCATTCAGTTTAGCTCAAGAGAGAAAAAGGATTGGGGCCAAAATTATAACCAGATCACAACCAATTCTTTAAGCTAAAGAAAGTAATTGCTGAGGTTAACATTCTCTTCATATGACCCTGTACTGTTTTGTGAACCGCATTATTAAAAATCATGAGCTTAGCAAAAATCTTTATAAGCCAACTCATCAAAACAGGCATTTGGCCAACAAGAATTTAATTTCATACCAATAAAATTTAGATTTTAGATTTATTTAGTGCTATCTGCACATGTTTATAGAATATTTAGTTCACTCTAACAGATGACAAACAGCTTCCCCTCAGTGAGACCCTGGCCTAAACATATTTGCTTTACTTATATAGCAAGAGGGTAACATTAAACATGGAAGCTTTTGATTTGTGGCACTGAATGATGATCTACACAGGGCATCCTTCAAAAGCTACAATTAAGGATCCACCTAGCTTTTCGGCAATACAAGCCCGATTGAGGTCTTCTGGCCCATTTGCTTGACATTCATGCTTTATGCCTAGAAGGAAAAACAATTCCATTTAGAATTATGGCAGTAGTTTACTTATTTCTCTAAAATAATCAAGCTGCTTTAAAGGACCAGTTCTAATATGGATAGAAAAGCTGTAGTATACATAATGAAATACGACACAGTAATAGACTGAATAATCTGTAACTACACGCATCAAAATCAATGACTAAAAAAGATATTGACTAAAAGAAGCCAGACATGAAAGTGTACATTCTGGATGATTCCGTTTGTATAACACAAAATCAGCCAAAGCTATTTTATGCTGTTAGAAGCCAGGGTACTGGTTATCCTGTGAAGGAGTAAAAGGAAGTGGTGTGACTAGAATGTGCATGAGTGAGACTTTTGGGGTACTGGTCATTAAATCAAGAAAACCAGTATGTTCAACAAGTAAAAATTCACTGAGTTCTACAATAATTTGTTCATTCATTCATTCATTCAATTTTTAATTCGCCCTCTACTTCCATCCCTGACCTACAGATGTTGCCATCTCCCCTTAAAAACTGGATGTCTGAAGGAGGGGTATCGTCTCCCACACGCTTGCTGCACACATGCAGGTCCTGGCGCACCTGGGGTATGGGCCGTGGCTTCGCTGGGGCTCGAACCCAGGACCTTCTGCATGTAAAGCAGACATGCTAACCACTACTCTAGGGAACTACCACTACTCTATGGAACCAACCCCACAATAATTTATGATGTATGCTTTTCTATAGATATGGTGTACTTCAAGAAAAAATTAAAAAGCAAGTCCAGTAATATTTTTTCTTGATTTTTTTAAACTATAAGTAAAAATATGAATTTGATGTTTTGATTGTAGCCACTTTAGTCAACTG
Source organism: Rousettus aegyptiacus (assembly GCF_014176215.1). NCBI lineage: Eukaryota > Metazoa > Chordata > Mammalia > Chiroptera > Pteropodidae > Rousettus > Rousettus aegyptiacus. The sequence continues at coordinate 34,322,509 of NW_023416287.1, read as the reverse complement.
TATTGAAGAGTAATAATATTTACAAATGTCATCTCTTTTGTTCTACAAACAACTCTCCAGTGGTATTGTACATTTAAGAAATCTATCAGAACGCCATGTAAAATGTGTTACTGACTGCTTTCTCAGAAAAATTATATCACCACACAAGCAGAATGAGCTCAATTATGGAATTATATATAGTAGCTCCTCTGTAAATAGCTACCTTTTAAATAGCTGCATTGTTTCTGATTTTCCATAATTTTAAGACCATTTCTTAAGCTAAAAGCATAACAGGTCAGCTTTGGGACCACTTAGGACTAGCAAGAAAGCCAGTGATGGTTTCACTAGGAAAAAAAAAAAAAAAGGCAACAAGGTAGCTGTCTAATATTACCAGATCAAGTGTATGTAGCAATTCCCTTTATTGAAAGGCACTGCAGAATAAGGACAATGAAGATGCCACCCCGAATCTTTTTGATTGCGTTGTGGAAGTGTTGAAGCTAAGGAGTCATATTAAAACAGTTAACCACTGATGAACACACTTCTGGGGGATGGCGCAGCATCAACCCAAACACATGTAGAACCTGCCAAGGCCTGAACTATGCAGCAGGATGTTTCAGGAAAGGAAGCAAGAATTTTATTTTCCTAAGTAAACAATCTAGGGCAGACCTCTTCAACTATAAGTATGTAAAATCAGTCACAGTTAAACAAACACATTGGGCCGAACCCTTTTGACCTTGGCTGGCCCAGCTGTTTGGAGCTAGCCATGGCAGGAAGGAGGTAGGGCAATCTCTGAGATTCAACTTACACAATCCAGACAATCTCCCTATTCTACAGCTGAGAGAATCAAGACCCAAAGACATTAAGTGGTTCTAGTCAAGGTCACACAGCAGTTAAGATGATAAGCTGAGCTCTCAGTGCAGGCCTTTGACTTGCCCCATGCTCTTTCTAGCATACCACCATTTCCTCCTGGCTGGAAACAGTATGGTCAGGTCATCTCATCAGGATCCCCATCACCCAGTGGGCAAGTCGAACATAACAGGCCAACTTAAGGAGTGAGGGCACTTTCCTTTAGACACAGATGAGTCAATTACCTAAAATCATACCATTCCAAAGTAAAGCTGGAGATAAAAGTATCCTTCCCCATTTATGCACATTTCCTTTTTCAATTTTGTCAACTACATTCAAAGGCAAAAAAATTTATCATTTAGTATAACTGTTAAGCCAATTAGTCTCCACCTGCTTTGTGAGAAACTTGGCAGCATCTTAAACTAGTTTAAAACCAGCCTGAATGAATGATACACACACAAGAATTATTAAATACGGGCAATGTGACCAGAACAAGGCAGAGGACACACTGAAAACTGGGTTTAACCTATTTGTTTTCTCACAACAGGCAGTGCGCTTCCCTTCTTTGTGGCGAAGGCTCTCCCCACAAAAAAAAAGGTGCTTCTAAGAAAAGATGTAACCCCCATTCCAGGGGCTTACCAGACTAAATATTTAGAAGTAAATCTAGACCATACCTTGAAATTTCTTTTTGATTGCATCCTTGGAGCTCGCATAGATCATTTTACTTTTCAGAGGTGCTAGCTCTGGTGCCCTGAATAAGGAGAAGCCAAAAATGAAAACACACAAAAAAAACTGGTTTGCAGAAAGTACAATTTACATCAGGTTAAACATTTGCATCAGTGATGGGGGAGGGTCCTTAGAAACACCTACAAGTTTTTGTAATAATACAATTTTTCTATGTCCCCACCCCTTGGAAAGTAACTTATGAATGGGCAAACAGAATGGTTCAGGCTGACCAAGTGGAAAAAAATTAGAGAACTACTGAATAAAAATCAGATTAATGGGGCCAGAATAAAAGAACCAAACACTGGAAAATTCACTGTATTACCCAATTTGTTTTCTTTAAAATAATTTTTTAAAAAAATGTTATCAATAAAGGCTTGAGTTCAGGCTAATAATAACCATCTTTAAAGATGGTGTTTTTTAAAAAACATTTTCTGGTTGGAAAAAAGTTTCTAACTACAGAAAAATACAGAGAATAATCTGTAAATCATGTATCTGCCACCCTGGATTAATGCTAGCAATTTTAGCATTTTTCCTTCAGACTGTTTTCTAAAAAAAACACAAATAAAGTAAAAAGTTTCTCTCTTTCTCCTCCTCACTCCATCTGTCTATTCTAATAGCAAATTCTGACCACATGAGTACATGTTTTCTGTCTTACTCTAACATAATAAAACATGTCAGAAGGGCTTTTTTTTTTTGGCAATTCAGCAATAATTATGTCTTAATTATCAATATTACTATTGGCTGTATTTAACAGAATTTTTAGTGCTGCTCCCATCTTGGATGAATACTGGAAGCACAGCAAATGCTTCACCGCTTTCTTCACCAGCAATATTGAAAAATAAATATTAATAATGAACAGAAAACCCTATTCTATTCAAACTGCTTATCTATAAATGCCTCATTTCCCACTACACCAACCAAACCCTCAGCCCTACCTCCACTCCACACTACCAAGGTACCAAAGGGTAAATGGAGTGTAAGTATTTTTAAGCATTTTACGATTCCATTTGCTACCATTTTTCCAGGATGTTCCACAGTCATTAACACCATGGGCCTGGACCTCACCTAGTCTACTCTCACAGAAGGCAAAGATTCTATTCTTGGCAATCAGGAAAAGGGCAGTCTCTAAGTCTCTTAGATGCTTCTTCTTCCCAACTCTAAGGTCCAAGGAGGGAGGCAAAGCCATAACAATAGCTCAGGTCTGGCAGATGCTAGAGCTGCAAAGTTAAGTGGCTATTTTTCTTAAGCAAAATAGGTCACTAAGAGGAAAAAGCTTACTTAGCTGCTCTGATTTTGCTCTAAGCAGATTTTTAAAACACTATTAGAGCTGCTCCCTGGGCCCTAAAAGAGCCTGTTACAGAAAACTCCTGAAGGTTTTCCCTTTCTTTAAAAAAACAATAGTACAAAGTAAAACACTGCACTAACATGGAATTTCCTTTTCTTTATTTTTCAAATGATTTTAAATAAGGAGTATCATTTTCTAGTAGGAAAAAAAAATGAATAAAAACCAGGAGAAAATAGTGCAAACAAAGGAATTATTCACCAATTTAAAAGCCAAAACCTTTATTTAGCTGCCACATCAGCCACTCAGCTGTAAATTCCCAAGGGGTAGGGATTTTACTTGTTTCATTCACAGCTGTTCCACCACCACCACCACCACCCTGCCAGCCCTAACACAATACTTAGCATATAGTAGAAATAAGTTTAATGAATGCACCTTTTACTCAAATCAGGAAAGTGCTCCGTGTGTGTGAGAGAGAGGAGAGAGGAGAGAGGAGAGAGGGGAGAGGGGAGAGGGGAGAGGGGAGAGGGGAGAGCAAGCGAGCACGCTGCCCTAATACATCACTGAGATCTCATGTTTATATTCCTCACAGCATCTTAGTTTAGTCAAGTGCAATAAAGGCTTTTTGAAATGGAACTGAGGTATGATCTAGAGTTACATTCCTTTAACCAGAATTCTTTTGACTTTCTAACATCATATCCCAAGCTATTGGTGGCACACAGATAAGAGCTAAACCCGCTTTGCCTTATTGCCTTGGCTCAGGCCAAAGTATCAAGACCCTTACTCCCTCCAAATTAGAGGCTGTTACAACTCCCCTTCCCCTTGGAAGGTAGAAATAGTATATTCTATGTAAGAATTCCATATCAAGGAATGTAGTATAATACAATTAAATGATGGACACAGGTGTGACTTAACTCAAGCTTAATCTCAAATATTAACTTACTTGAAAAGATACGACTAATTTAAACAGCCTTTCAAGAAAAAGGTCATGTAAATCACTTTGTAACACTTTCAGTATTTAGAGCAATGCTGTCTTATAGCGCTTTGTGTGATGATGGAAATGTTCTATATCTGTGCTACCTAATAACATGATCACTAGTCACATGTGGCTGAGCATTTGAAATGCGGCAATTCAAATTTTATGTTTTATTTAATTTTAATTTTTTTAATTTAAAAAGCCACAGTGACTAATGGCTACCCTAATGGACAATGTGAATGTTAGAGCAAATTACAGCTGGAGGCAATGATAGTACTAACTTCAAAAGTAGCAAACCACAGAGGCACAAGTAAAGAGCATCGGTGTTTTAAAAAGTGGGAGGCTGGTTACTGGCATTGCATGTTAGAGGATTTTGGTGAGATATACTTTTTCAGTATTCTATAAGAATTTTTAGAGAAATTTTAGCTTATAAGCAGTGAGTTCAGAGGATGCATAGTAATCTCTACCTGTCCCTTCTACTACCAAAAAAAAAATCAACTACTGAAAGTCATCTTCTTTCAAGTAAACAAAGAGTAGTTAAAATTTAGTTTTGGTCCCAAGAACATCAATCCAGCTAAGACCTTATCTTATGAAACTTTGTATATAAAAATTAAATGACAATGACAGCAGGTAGCTCAACTGAAAATTACTTTGGCCCCAGGAACTGGTTCTCCAAGTGCTAAACCAACAAGATTAACTCCGACTTTTACAGAGGCTCAATATTTCTGTCGATACTTCTTACCACAAAAAAAACATCAACTCCTCTTTTCGAGATTCCTTGGTTTCAAAGCTTGCATCATACAAAGCATAGCGACAATCTTTCTCAGGAAGCATTCCCACAAAATGCTTGAAAGGGTCGGTTATAGTTACACCAACATCTCCAACCAAGATCTCTTTGCCTTCTTCTACAATGATGCACTTTTTGTCTGCACTGAGACAAAAAATGACAGCCTTCTTTCTTTTCTTGATTTCTTCTGGTGTGGAACACTTCCGAACTTTCATGTCATAAAAAATGCGACATACTTCGTCAGCAACTTGCACTCCTGAGGCCTGTAATGATAAAATCAGAAAGAGGCTTATAATTTTTATCATGCCAAATATAAAACACTATGTAGCTTCTGGTTACAGACTGACATACACTTAAAATTTTTAAGGTATACTTTATCATCCAATTGGGAAACTGGAAAATCTGAGCTGCAATCACTAATTTCAGTCATTAAAATATTTTACAAGATTACATATAAAATCTGTTCATCGCTATTATGTGGGAGTAAAGGAAGAGCCAGCTATGTACCCCTTCCTAGCTTAAAAGCTAAAAAATGGTACTTCCTGGGTGCTGGATGATTTTCTTCCTATAGAAGTTGCTTGGAGCCCTGACGGGGGTGGGGTCATCTCCCCAGTCTGGGTATTAATAACACCCCAAATTATTTTCACAATGCATAAGAGATGGTCAGAGTTGCTGGGTTGGAAAGATTCCATTCCTATGGTGTATCTTTTGCTAATAAACAAAGAATTAAAAGGTCTTTGTTCTACTCACATTTCAAAATTGTGATTAATATTCAATAACATTAGGCACATGCCTTTAAAAATCCACTTACAAAATCTCCAAGTTTTAATTATTACAATAAATGTAAGATGGCTAAGAGGCTAGATCTTTGCTCCCACCACAAAAAGGAAATTATTATGTGATAGAGGTGTTAGCTAATACAATAATGGTAATCATATTGCAAAATATAAATGCAACAAATTAACACCTTATGTACCTTAAACTTACACAATGTTATGTGTCAATTATATCTCGATTTAAAAACTAAATACAAAAACATTTACTACTGTCACAAAGAGGATAGCTTACTTTGTGAATTATACTGACCATAAAAATAAACCTTTACCATGTTACATTTGCTACTGAAATGAGGAAGCAGTTACACAACATCCTTTCTTCTTTCTTGTCTTTCTTTTTTCTTTTCTTTTCTTCCCCCTCTCTCACTCTTTCTTTCTCTCTTATACAAGATCTTGACAGCAAAAGCTCTAAAACCAGTTTTTGACCATTTCATCTTCTTTATGGAATGAATGTGCTACTTACATTAACTTTGCTATATCCAAAATTTTTGTATCCTTCATTAACTACTTTAGTTTGCATGTCGGCTTTTTTAAAGCAAGAATTTAAACTTAATAGAGAAAAACTAAACAATGCAACAATATTAATGATACCAAAAATTAATGTCAAGTAATTTAATTAAGAAATAAAAAAAAAAGTAAGATGAAAAGATGACTCATATACCATGATAAAATATTTGCAAATCATCTATCTAATACAGAACTTGTATCTGGAACACATAAAGAACCCTTGTAACTCAACAATAAAAAAGACAAATAACCCAATTTAAAAATGGGTAAAGAATTTGAACAGATGTAGACATTTCTTCAAAGAAAATATAAAAATAGTCAATAAGCACTTGGGGAAAATGCTCACACCATTAGTCATTTAAGGCACTGCATTTCAAAACCACAATGTGAACCTACTTTCAGACTCACTAGGATAGCTATGACAAAAAAGACAACAGCAACAAATTTTGGCGAGGCTGTTGAGAAACTGGAACCCTTATACACTGCTGTTAGAATTAAGTATTGCTGCTGCTTCCGGAAACAGCCTGGCAAGTCCTCAAAAAGTTGAACATGCTGTTAACACCTAGCAATGTGACTCTCCTAGGTAATATACACAAGAGAAATGAAAACATGTCCATATAAAAACTTGTACACGAATGTTCATAAGCAGCATTATTCTTAATAGCCAAAATTAGAAAGAACCCAAATGTCTATCAACTGATGAGTGAACGAAATGTGTTATACCCATACAATGGAATATTAAGCCATAAAAAAATGAAGTACTGATACATGCTACAACACAGGTAAACCTTGAAAAACTATGCTAAGAGAAAGAAGCAGACATAAAAGGCCACATTTCATGATTCTATGAAGTGTTCAAAATAGCCAAATCCATAGACAAGAAGAAAGGTAGTGATTTCTAGGGGCAAAGAGGTATAAGGTTTCTTTTTGGAGTGATGTTTTAGAATTTGACAATAGTAATGGAAGCACAATCTACAAATATACTGAAAACGAGTGAATTGTACTTTATGGTATGAATTGTATCTCAATAAAGCTGTTACTTAAAAATACACGTAAGAATTCTGGGGGTTAAAATACACTAAGATCCCAGCATTTATTTAATGTTAAGGTAACTAGGACATTTAATCATAGCCATTAAAAGAGCTCTAATACATTTCAATCCTATCTAATCTAATCCACATCTAATCATAATCCACTTCAATCCCATCTAATCTAATCCATATTTTCCTTTAAATGAACATTTCACTCTAAAAAGCGGTAGATAAAGAAAATTAAGATGAGAAAATTGCCTCAAAAACTACACAATCTTATCATTTTTCTACTTTTAAAAAGCACTTTTCTTAACTCTTACTGCTTTAGTAGTAGTATTGTTCTGATCTTCACAGTTCACCTATGTTCAGCAATTTAAGAACCTTTATTTTGCTTTTTTGAACTAATTTCAGCCAAATCTAGCTGTAATTTACTGAGGCATCTTAAGTGCCTCAGTAAGGAGGAGTTTGGGCTTCTTCCATCAGAAATGAGGTCTGTGGAGTTCTCTGATGGAGAGACACTCTGTTTGAGGAAATTAACAATGGACCATGGAGAAGAAACTGGTGAAGACAATGGAAACAGGAAGGCCACTTTTGAGGCAATTACAAATATCCAGCAGAAAAAGCTCTGAACTACAGCAGTGGATTTGAAAACAAAAAACAAATCCAAGGACATTTTAAAGTAGAACCAATGTATCTGTGTGAAACATAAAAGTGGCATCAAAGATGACCCAGGATTCTCTAGACTGGTGACTAGAAAAACTGATATGTATAAACAGAAGGGGGAGATGCGTACAGTTTGACATGTTGATTTTGAAGAGTGTCATCTAGCTCCATCATCTGACAAGATGACCTTGGCAGACATACTTCAAGATAGAAGAGGGCTGCCCAATTCTGCTGGACTCTACAAGATAGAGATAATTCTTTACTGTGATAAGCCACTGAGATTTGGGTTTAATTTGTTACTGCAGTTGTTTAAATACAAGAGACTGTCCATGCACACTGCTGATCTCCTCCACTCTCCCAATTCATTCTCTACACTGCAGCCAGAGCTCTGAAATACAAAATCCGATCTCCATTCTTAAAACACTTTGATGGCTTTCCATTGATCTGAGGATAAAAAGAGGGTAATAATTCTTTATTTTAGCATGCATTATCTGGCTCTACCCACCTCTCCAGCTAAATCTTATACAACACATGCTCTGCAGACTCACTACCTGGGCCTTTTTTCAGTTGCTTCTATCTGCCTTGCTCCTTCTCACCTCAGGGCCTTTGCTCACACTGTACATACACTCTGCCAGGAAAAGCACTTCCCAACCCTTTACTGCTTAATTCACTCTTCAATTCTCAGATCAATTCTTACTTTGCAAATAAGTTTTCTGTGTCAAAACTACTATTTCACGCTTCCACGAAATCATGTCTCTCTACTCCACAGTCTTTAACCACAGTTCCAACGTTCTCTAAGGTTATTTAATGACCGACTCTCCAAATAGGCTATAAGTTTAAGACTGTAAATTCCTTAAGATAGACTTGTTCACCACTATGTTCTTCTGAGGAAATCAAAGATGAATTACACTCCCAAGGAAGATTTATTTGATAAATGGAGAAGATAAATACAGCACATACAAATCTTCAATACTAGGTATACATTTATTAATTCTTGATAAACTCCGATGAAAAGGAGTTTAGAGAAGGTAGAAATTAAGTTAGGCAACAGGGAGACACGAGAAGGGTGTCACATGTAAACTGACTTAAAGCATTCCAAAATAAGAGGACTAAAAGGATGAAACGATAGTTCCTGACAAAACAACCTGGCACATACACCCTGACAGGGGGATAAGGCAGGAGGTAATTGAGGTGTGGACTGGGTTCAGGTGGAAGACACCATAAGTAGCAGGCTCAGCAGTTTGGAGACACTGGATTTTTTATTTTAAGTAAGATGACCAGTTAAAAAGCTAATTCAGTAAGCAAGGCAAGAGGCGACCAAGGCCTTCACTAGGGTAGTGGGAGTAGTACAAGGGAGAGGGCTGGCACTGACAGGGCGTAGGTACAAACACTTGTGCTTGACAACCACAGGTTGGGAGAGGGAAGGAGTCAGAAAAAAGTGTTCAGTCTAGTGATCAAGAGACTGATTAACACCTCCAAATGTTCATTTTCTCACATCTTTCCTTCGTGGTGGCTTTAGAGTCACTCATGTTAGAGAAGAATAGTTCTCTATGACTAGTAACATTAAAAAATAAATTTTGCCCATGAAAATAAAAAATCCACCAGGTAAAGTGTATATTAGATTCAATTGTAATGAATAAATATGCTTAAATTTGTTACACCTTGATTAACTTAGTATACCCTTGAAACAGCACTGATATGGAAGATTAAACAACTGGTCCCTAGATTCTTGACAATAATTTTTATAAAGTAAAACTAAAACTGCGAGGACAGACTGAGAAAGCAGGAATGCTGTTCCTACAGGCTAGCACAACACTGTCGCAGGGCTCCTCCCTTCCTGACATCTAAACCAGCACCAGCAGAGCTCCTCTCAATAAGCTGGTAGCTCTTTGCCTTTGATTCTATGTGAACTGGAAAGCTGGAGTAAAGATTAGTGAGGTGGAGAAAAGATAAAATAACCCTTAAGAAACTATAGTTTATAGTTTATTAACAACTTGGAAGACAAAAGAAGATAACCTGAAATTAAAGCACCAGAATTATGAGAGCAAGCAATTCATCCATGCTTCTTCACTAACTAGATGTTAAGCATGTCATTTAACATCTCCAAAGTAAACTACTTCCTTTAACTAACGTATTTAGGGTAGAGCACAGGACCAGTTATGAAACTTTAAAGTGCACAGGAATTATCTGGGGATGTTGTTAAAATGCAGATTTCGCAGATTCAGATCCAGAATATCTGGAGTCTAAGATTTTGTACTTCCAATAATCTCCAGGTAAAGATCACTAAAACGTAGTTCTAAAATTTCATGAAAAATAATAAAATTTTAGCTCAATGCTAATTTACTTCTTTGCCTACAGGTTTAACTATTATGATGAAGCAGCAGTAATAACAGTATTTTACAAAAACAGACCCAGTCAAAGCATTTTTGTATCTCAGATTGCTGGATGAAACCTATGAGTCCTTTCTCAAAATGATGTCACAAATGAAATAAAATATATAGCATTAAAAACGAAGCCAGTTATATTGAAACACAGTTCATCTATGATAATGATTAAGAAGTCCTGTGAGAGTAGGAATTTTGGTGGATATTATCACAAAGAGACATTATAGTGACTCTTAAAACAAAAACAGTCTATGATAGCAATATACAGAATCATTTTACTTTACATTGTGCATTTACCTAATAGAAGAGGTCCTCACCAATCAGTCTCATTTTTCAGTATTTCTCTAAAATGTTAGATTACTAAGATATCAACTACTCAAGTGGTTGAGAAATCTAAAGTTTGCTTTAAAAGCAAAATCAAATTCAGTTTTGATTTTAATTTTTTAAAAGTAATTTATATTCAACTACAAAGTTTAAACAAAGAGACCATTAAAGGATACTCTGCATATAGCACCAAAATTTGCTGCACAGCTGGGAAGGAAAATTTTGAGAGTAAAAATAGATTGCTATTACAAGAGCTTTGTGATTACCTAAAAAAGATATGTTATCCACAACTTGTTTCTCTGTGTTCTGTACCAGTGACCACTGGAGAGTAACAGTTGCTCTTAGAACTCCTCCCCAATGTCAAAATAGCTGCTGTTAAATAATTACTTCACTGTATTTTATCTTACTTCACTACCAGTTTTTAACTTGTTCATGAAGCATAACAGATCTCAAACCTGTCTGAGTCTCTGGCAGAGCTTTTGAAAAACAATGATTCAGAGATTAAGTGAATACATCTGAGGCACTGCCTTTATACCCAAGATTCATTCAGTGTACTCTTCTTTAAAAAAAAGTTACTATTCACAGAGGGTTAAGTAAATGCTATAGAGAATGTGCAACACTGGGTATTTTAAAGTTGTGAATGACAGAACACAGTTAAAACATCAATTCTCTTAATTCTAGCATAAAGGTAGTGATCTCTGAAAGGAACACCAAGTTTTTCTGATTCAGTTTCTGTAAATACCTGAGCCATTTCAAACACTATACAATAATGACTTACAGAGGTCCATCTTAAATTAAAAAATCAGAAACAGTGGTCTCTTTTTATGCTACTAACTCAAGTAGGATACCTGACTTTGGTTCCATATTAATGCTATCTACAATTTACTCAACCCTCAGTGGAGAAAACAAGAATGAAAGCTATTTTCCTACCTCAGAAAATTAATTTAAACAAAATTATGGTTCTAAGCTAAGAATGTCTGAAATATCTGACAGTACAATATTGCATGGCAGAAAAATACAATTTCAAATTTAGACACCTGGCAGAAAACAGACATTAGTTCCATTCCCGACATACCAACTCATACAGTATAACTAAGGAGTTATAATCAAAGGAGTTGGGGAGTTTAAAAATGGGTTCACAATTCTCCTTTATTTACACCATAACTTGCAAAAGGACCAAAAGAAAAAGAAAACTGACTAGAAGATATCTGGGCTTTTGGCTGATGTCTATGAGCAATAATGTTGAGACAACAATAATAAAATAAGTCGCAGTGCTTACGGTACATTTCAACATAGAATGTTAAGGGCTCCGTAGATTTTGTGTTAAAATGGGTTGAATACATACATCTCCCTCCCAGAACTCCACTAAAAGGGATTTTAAAAAAGGAAAAGAACCTAAACCCACAGGGACAAGGGGAACAGAAGAAAAATGCAAGTTCGCATATGGAAGAATGAGTAAAATTAGTTTGAGAAGCACTTAGGTCCCTAGATCTCTTCCTGAACTTCACCTGCCACCACTTCCATAACCCTGGAATTCTGGAGTTTATTCTCTGGAGAGAGTAAATAGTAGGTCTTCCTGGCTTAGTCATCATACTGAAAACAGGAAAATAGCCAAGACACTTTCTCCACCACCAACACCAGGAAGACTGACCTTGAATTACTGAATGCTTAGTCCCACTGGCCCAGAGAGCCATGGGGTCCAAAAGAACTTCCTGTGATGCAAATGTTCTATATCTTACTGTCCAATATGGGAGCCTCTACCATACATGGTTATTGAGCACATAACATGTGGCTAATGCAATTAAGGAATTAATTTTTAAATTTTATCTTATTTAAAATAATTTAGCATAAAATAACACATAAATTAACTCTCAATGCTAAAATAGTATGTTTTGAGTAAACAAATTTATAAAATATATTATATAGTTTTCTGCCTTGGAAAAACAGGGCATTATTTAGATTTATGGATGACTTGTTTTTGTAATCAGGAACCTCAGTTATTATACTACGCTGGGACAGATACTGAAATGCCTCCAAAGGCATGGACTTCAATTCTAGTTTACTATAATAATTATGGTCTGTTATTTTTGGCACAAATAAGCAATTCTGGGGAGAAATTCAGACATTTTGTTTGTTTGTTTGTTTGGAAATGTCCGGAGTGTTAATTTGGAAGAGTCAAACTGAATCAAAATCAAGAATAGGTCATAAAACTTCAGACAAGGTTTGACTTTAAGCAAAGATTTTAATTCTTATAGATGGTATAACAAAAAGTTCTTTTACTCCTGTGGAAAAAAACCATGAATACTGAGGAAGAATTGAAATAATTAAAATACAAGATTTAATAACAATAAATAACACGCAGGACTACTGCAGATAAATTTTATAATTAATTGGGAACTATGGTTTTTAATAAGTTGATAAAGTCAGATACCAAAATTTTTTTAATTGTTATGTTCTTACAAACAGAATTTGAGACATTTAACATTAAAAGACCTTTATAACCAAAGAAGAAGCCACACCATAAGGTTTGGTGAGACTTATTAAAATCTCATAACTTGAGCAAGTTAGCTAACTTCTCCAACCTCAGTTTTATCATTTGTAAAATGTGAATTATGATAGTCTTAACTTGAGAGGATTGACATCACAACACAACACATGTAAACCATCTAAAAACAGTGCCTTGCAATGGCACCATTCAGTAAATGAACACTCATATTATTATTAACCAGAAAACCAGTTTAGGGCTTCTTCAACTCCAACTAGTTACCAATATGGCCAATTTTTAATGAAGCCTTTGGGTAATAGGAGGCTATGGATAAAAGAAATCCAGACAGCTTAAAACTTCAATGTGAAACAATAATTTCTATCTGTTCTGTGATGACCAAAACTACCAATTTAAAAACCATACTGACATTCCTATGACTATTAAATAGTTGACCAGCAAAGACATGCAAGATGAAAAGTAACAGTCCTCTTTAACAGTTAAGATTCAGTTACGCTACTACCTCCTTCCATTATCCTAGGCACAATCATCACCTACAGCCATAAATCAAAATCCACGATGATGAAAACTGGTGGCTATGAGGTGAGCTAATAGGTTGTGTCCTAAGATCTGTCCCTGCCCAGTATATGTCAGTCAAGCAAGCACACAGCGAATCCTCAACCTTTGATAAATTCAAAATGTCCAGAGCTTCTGGGTACAATTTTATACACTGTATCTTACTTAAGGGTGCCTGGCCAAGGGTCCAAGACAGAGCTAAATTCAAGTTCATGTGCCATTAGCCAAGAGATATGCCTGTAGAGCCTCAACTATTCCAAAGAGTACCATCTGCTTGTCTGAGACATCACCCAGAAGGAGTATCATTATGTAATTTGCAGAGTCACCAGATAGACTATCAGTGATTCAGAAAATATTCCAAGTTAACTCTGCCTTAATCACTGGTCCATTCCCCTAAACCAGAAAGACTAAAACAGTGTTAAATTTACAACCAATTTCTAATTATATAAGTTCTTCACCCTTATAGCAAAGCGCAACGTCCTTTAACAGATAACCTATGCAGATCAAATAGCAATTCTACTAGCTGTGAATTAATTTTAAAGAGTTCCACTAAGATGATTTTATGGTTACACTGTGCTTCGTGGAAAAAGATTCACTCAATAACCTAAACTCTATGATATACCACCCATACTCCTATCGAAAGAGAAAAAAAAACAAACCTTACAGAAAAATCATCTCAACAGCCAAAGTGGACTGACAAAATAAAGCCCAGCTGCTAAAAATAATCCATCTCATTCAGATTGTATGCAATCTTATTTTACAGACAATTCTAACTAGGTTTTTTAACAGGTTTCCCATCCCAATTGGAAGGCAGGAACAGGAGGAAAAACAAGGAGCTGTATAAAAGCCTGACAGAGAAAATGCTTCCCACAAAAACACAAGACAGAGAAACAGAGAAATGGGAAGAAAAGAAAAAAAAAAAAAAAACCCAAAACCTAGGCCTAGTAAGCATATTGGCAAAGGGTCCTATGGTTTTACTGTTTTCTTTGAAGAGTTTCCAGTCTTCTTCAGGATATAATCCATGCCATGTAAAGCCCTTTATGCCCTCTCTCTCCAGCCTCCTTTCCTACTTCTCCTTGACACATACCCTTTAATTCCAGTCACGTATAATTCTTTGTGGTTCCCTGAATATACCATGTTCTCTTGTGATGCTTTACCTTCCTCCTCTTGACCTTGTTAAGTCCTTCAGGGCTCAGTTCACATATCACCTCCTCTAGAAAGGCAACTCTTACTTGGTCCCTCAATACCACCTCTAATCCTTATATGTATTGAAAGAGACTACAATTATTTCTATCACAGTATTATCTATCACTGTGATTAACTATCTGTGGGTTGTTTGATTCTCTCATTAGACTGTGGTCCTTAAGTGCAAGAATTAACTCTTAGTATTTTTTTTTTCAACCCTATTCTACCTGGGAATTATCATCTAGTATATTAGCTTTGAAAAACTGATTATCCCTCAAAATTTTTATGAAATGTACTATGGCCTTCAAGATATTTTTTCCCACTCTTTATGGTACAATTATTCAGTTTATACCAAGGAAAATCTTCTACCTCAAAACTTTATGGTTTTCAGGGAAAAAAATAAATAACTTCTAAGCAATTTTTATTCATCTACCTGGGAATATTTTGGTCCTGAGGAGAATCTATTTTCTTTTTCCTGATGATAAATAACTTCAGTTCTCTGAAATAGTGATTGTATAAATTTCTAATGTTTCTACTTTGTTAGACTCATAACTGACAAGAAAAAAATTGTAAAGATGGAAAATTTTCACACTATTTGATTTTTGAGCAACCAACTCACTGAGTATCAGTCACATCATGGAAACATGAATGTCCTCTTGATATAAACAAGACTTTCAGCTGTAATTGACAATATAACATATTCGTTTCAGGTGTATAACATAATGATTCCTTATTTTCATATATTGCAAAATGATCACCAAAATAAGTCTAGTTAACATACATTACCACACAGTTACAATTTTTTTTCTTGTGGTGAGAACTTTTCAGATTTACCCTTAGCAACTTTCAAATATAATATACAGTACTATTAACTATAGTCACCATGCTGTACATTACATCCTCATGACTTATTTATTTTATAACTGAAGTTTGTACCTTTTAACCACCTTTAATATTCTGCCCACCCTCCACCCGCTCCCTGCCTCTGGCAACCACCAATCTATTCTATCTGTAAGTTCAGGGGGAATTTTTGACATTTTATTTTCGATTCCACGTATAAGTGAGATAATACAGTATTTGTCAAGTGTTTTCGTTTCCTTTTGATAAATAACCAGAAGTAGAGTTACTGGATCATAGTGTAGTTCTATTTTTAATTTTTTGAGGAGCCTCCATACTGTTTTCCACAGTAGCTGCACCAGTTTACATTCCCACTAACAGTCCACAGGGTTCCCTTTTCTCCACATCCTCTCCAACATTTGTTATTTCTTGCTTTTTGATAAGATCCACTCTAACACATATATAGTCAACTGATTTTTACATCAATGAAGCCAAGAATATGCAACGAGGAAAGGATAGTCTCTTCAATAACTGGTGCTGAGAAAACTTGCCAGCCAATGCAGAAAACTGAAACTGGATCACCAGCTTAGACCATACACAGAAATTAACTCAAAATGGATTGAACACTTGAATGTTAGTTAAGACATGAAACCATAAAACTCCTAAAAGAAAACACAGGCTGTAAACTCCTTGATATAACTCTTGTCAATGATTTCTCAGGTTTGACACCAAAAGCAAAGGAACAAAAGCGAAAAAATAAACAATTGGGACTACATCGAGCCAAAATGCTTTTGCAAAACAAAGGAACCATGAACAAAATAAAATGCAACCCACCAAAGGAGAGAAAATATTTGCAAATCATGTATCTGGTAAGGAGTTAAGATCTAAAATACAGAGAATTCATATAACTTAATAGCAAAAAACCCAAATAATCAAATTTAAAAATGAGTAGAGGATCTGAAAAAACATTTTTCCAAAGACGACATACAGATGGCCACCGGGTACATGAAAAGGTACTCAATGTCAGAAATCATTGGCAAACTGCAAATCTCAATCACAATTAGATACTGCCTTAACTGTTAGTATCTTTATCAATCCCTTCTACCCAACATATATATACACAATCCTATTCTACCCAGAATTGTGAAGCTGCATAATAAATGTTTACTTAGTTAATATACGTTCTCTACTTCATATTCTGTCTTAAGTCACAAATACATACTTTTCATTTTTTAAAGTATCTGATATTTAAGCATCACTTAATTTCAGGATAAATGCCAGATAAGAGACATTAATGTATATAGTAATCAATATCAAAGAGGATGACCATTAACTAATCAATATTCCGTAAAACATATTGACACATTTCAAAATTTCTGCAATCTATATACACCCTTGTTAAATAACCATTTGATTCTGCAGTTGAAAAAATAAAAAGAGCGCTATTTAATAAGATATATCTATTAGCAGTTTTATCCAATGTAGAAAAAATGACTGTTTCAAGCATTTATCAATATTAGCAAAAGGAAATAGAACTCTACAATATTCTGTCTCATCCTTCAGTAAGACAAGAAATTTACAAAACACATTTCTCAACCAGGGAATGGAATACTGCTCACCATTAAAAAGAACTGCTGATGTACGAATGCTTTATGCTAAGTAAAAAGAAGCCAGATGTGTATGATTGGACGATTCCCTTTATATGGCAAGGTAAAATTATAGGGACAAAAACCAAAGAACTATTGGGAGTTGGAGGAAGAATTAGCACGGGAAATTTTTTGGAGTGAAAGAACTATTCTATACTTTGATTGTGGTGGTAGTTGCACAATTGTATATATTTGCCAAAACCTGCAGAACTTATACTAAAATGGTGAATTTTCATTAGCCAAGACATGGAAACAACCTAAGTGTCCTCAAAGGATGACTGGATAAAGAAGATGTGGTACGTATATGTGATAGAATCATGAAAAATGAAATATTGCCATTTGCAACAACATGGATAGATCTTGAGAGCATCGTGCTAAATGAATTAAGTCAGACAGAAAAGGACAGAACCATATGATTCACTCATTTGTGAGATATAAAAAAAAAAAAAACATTAACAAAACAAACTAACAAACTCATAGACAGACATTAGTTTAGTATTTGCCAGAGGGAAAGGGGAGTGGGGGGAAGATGAAGAGGGTAAAAGGAAGCCAAATATATAGTGATGGAAGGAGACTAGACTCTCTCTGGATGGTGAGCACACAATGCAATATACAGATGCATCACAGAATTGCACACCTGAAACTTAATTTTATTAACCAATGTTACCTCAATAATATAAATTTTAAAAAGTGATGAATTTTACTTTATGTAAACTATCCTGAATGGAAACATTATACTTCTAGTCTTTATTTCAAGAGCAACAATATAAGAAAAAATATTCTACTCCCCTTTGAGAAAGATCATTCTGAACACACAATAAGCTAAAAGTAAAAGATTTCTCCTTGGTTTAACAATTTGGCTTCTCTCTGGATGATTAGCTAGCATGTCAATGAATCTGAGATAGGACACAGTTTTGATGTTGTTCGTTAACGGACCTACCTCTATTCCATGGTCATATTGAGTTTCTAAGCTCTATCAATTCCTCCTTAAATATGGGTTTCAAATCTATTTCTTCTCATCTACTTAACTTAAAATCTCTTAACACTCCCAAGATTAAAAACTTTCACTAATTCCCAAGCATCTATAAAGTCCATGTTCATTAACCGAACATAAAAGGCCCTTTATTATCCAAACCAATTTACTTTTCCAGATTCATCCTGCCACCAGGGGCACCATATTACTCATTCATGCCTTTCAGAAAGCAATTTAACCATTTAGAGTAAGAACCTTAAAATAATCCAAACCCTCTGACCATTTACCTCAGTAATCTCACTTCAAGGAATTTATTCTAGGGAAATAATCTTCATCATACTAAAAATCAGACAGCTCAAATAAACAAAAAGGAGAATTGCAAAGAAAATTATAGTATTTCCACAGGATAGTTTCTGATGCATCTGTTAAAACAGTGTTTATGGAAAGTTTTTAATGACATGGGGAAAATATTTATGATTCAAGTAAAAAATGAAGCTAGATATGAAGTTTTGCATATAGTGTATAATCTCATCTATGTAAAATAGTATAGAGAAAAGGAATTTTATCTCTGACTGTGGGAATATAGTGATTTTTTTCCTCTAGATTTCTGTTTCCCATGTTTCCTATCATAAGCTTATTTTAAAAATCAGGAACATACACACATACACGGAAACTTTTTGATTCAGTGACTGCATACCTAAGACTCTATTGTGAAGAATAATGCAAATGGAGGCAAAGATTTATACACAAAGATGACAAAGCATTACTTATAATACTGGATTTAACAGGAATAACATCATCACTGCACAAGCATGATAGCATTAACAGTTTAAGTAATTTTTATAGATATATTTAATGTCATAAAATTCACACATTTAAGTGTAAATTCAGTAAGTTTTAGTATATTCACAAAACTGTACATCCATTACCAAGATCTAATTCTAGAACAGTTTGAATACCCCAAAGAAAAACTGCACTCAAGAGCAATCACTCCTCTTCTCACTCTTACCTGCCCAAGACCTAGCCAACCACTAATTTACTTCCTGTCTCTACGGATCTGTTTATCCTGGATATTTTATATAAATGAATCACACAATATGTAGCCTTTTTTTGATTGGTTTCCTTCACTTAGTATGTTTTGAAAGTTCATTCATGTTGTAGCATGACTCAGAGTTTCATTTCTTTTTATTGCCAAATAATATCCTATTCTATAGATAGACAGTTGATGGACATTTAGGTTGTTTCCACTTTTAGTCTATTATGAATAATATTACTATGAACATTCATGCACAAGTTTTTTATGTGGACGTTTTCATTTCATTTGGGTATATAACTAAGAGTAAAATGGCTGGGTCATATGGTAACTCCCAAATTGAACTTAAGGAACAGCCAAATGGTTTTCCAAAGTGGCTGCACCATTTTACATTCCCACCAACAACATATGAGGCTTCCAACTTTTCCACAGCCTTGCCAACATTTTGTTACTCTTGTCTTTTTTATTACAGCCATCTTAGTGTGTATGAAGCAGTATCTCATCCTGGTTTTGATTTGCATTTCCCTAATGGCCAATTCTGAGCACCTTTCATGTGCTTATTGAGCACTGTATTCCTTTAAGAAATGTCTATTCAAAGCCTTTGCCCATATGATTAGCTTGTCTTTATTGTTGAGCCTTGAGTCCTTTATATATTCTGAATACAAGTTCCTTGTTGGAAATATGATTTGCAAGGATTTTCTCCCATTCTGTGGGTTGTCTTTTCACCTTCTTGATGGTGTTCTTTGATGCAGAAGTTTTTAATTCTAATAAAATCCAATTTTTCTTTTTTTTTTTTTTGTCACTTGAGGTGTGTCATAGCCTAGAATGGCCAAGAAAATTGCCCCCCAAACACTTCCTATGTTCACAAAGATTTATAGTTTTAACTCTTATATTTATGTCTATGACAGGTTTGGAGACGAATTTTCTATATAGTATGAAACAAGAATCCAAATTCATTCTTTTGCATATCCTAATTCCATTTGTTGAAGGCACTATTCTTTCTCCCGCAGATTTAGCGTGGCACCCTTGTCACTTAGGAATGTGAGAAATAAAGAATATAAAATTGTTACAGACGAACTCAACTGTGTGGAAAAAAAAAAAAAATCTGTATTGGCAGTCTCCAGATATTCACTTTCTCATTTTCATTATAGTCCTTATTACAATCTTCAATTACCTTATTCAGTTGTTCACTTATTTCTTACCTGTCTCCCCCATTACAGTGTATACTTCACAGGAAAAGAGACTCTGTTTTGTATACTGTTTAATCTCCAGAGCCTACAACACAGTAGTCCTCCCTTAACATCATCAATAGGTTCCTGCGACTCTAAGCAAAACGACACACAAGGAAACCAATTTTAATATAGTCTGATTGATATAAACAAGTTAAGTTCCTATGGCATCTCATCAATGAAGGAAACAACACTGAATAAGGACCTGCTGTGCCTGGTTCCTAGAAGACATCCAACAATCATTTACTGAAAGAATGAACATATTTTAAATGGCCTGGAAGAAAATGTGCCAAATGTTAATACCTTGGTTGGAATTGCCATTACGACTAAAATTTTCTTAATGTTTTACAATGACTATAACTTATAATTATAATCAGATATGAAATTAAGGTAAAGATTTAGAATACTTCTGGATCAATTTGTTATGCCTCAAAATTCTAAGAACCTCAATTACTGCCAAACTCTTATTTTAGCTTCTTTTATAGGTCTCCAGGACAATGACACCACTGACTACCTAGGAGCTCAGGTATCTTAAGTTATCCTTGTTGTCTTTCTTTTCATACGCCACACATCTAAATTATCGGTAAGTCCTGTCAGCTCTATGCCCCAAAATATACAGTTGATTCTTGAACAATATGTGTTTGAACTGTGCAGGTCCGCTTATAAGCAGTTAGTTTTCAATCCATGGTTATGAGTCTGCAAATGCAGAAGGATGACTGCACGCACTGATCTACACCACTTTATATAGGAGACTTGAGCGTCCACAGATTTTGGTATCCAAGGGGGATCCTGGAACCAATTCTCCACAGATACCAAGGGTAGGTAAGTTCTGGGGAGATTCGAAAGTTATACATGGATTTTTGACTGTGAGAATCAGTGCCCCTAACCCCTATGTTGTTGTTCAAGAGTCAATTATATATCCAATCTAATTAACTCTCACTATCCCACTACTAAGAATCCTAATTCAAGCTACCACACCATTGATTGCCTGAGTAATACCAACAGTCTCTTAATAAGTCTTTGTTCCCATTAATACATCTTCACACATGAGCCACAGAGATAAATTATATTCCATTCCACTACTTAACACCTCAATACTCCCCCCTTCCACACCCAGTACACACCCAAAGGTTTCCTGGTGTAATCAAAATAAAATTCAAATTTCTCACCTTGGCCTAAGTGCGCTTCCTACATCTGGCTCTTGTCTACTTCTCTTCCCCTTTTCCAATGAATTCTAGCCACACAAGCCTTTTTTTGTCACTAGAATGTCAAGCTCATTCTCTTCACAGGACTTTCTACTTATGGAGTTCCTTCTGCCTAAAATGTTTTTCATGTGGCCTGCTCTCTCTTGCCCTGCAAGTCTTAGCCCAAATGTCACCTCCTTATAGGCCTTCCTTAACAATCTAGCTAAAAGCAGCCAACTTTTCTAGTACTCCTTATTGATCACTCTATTTTCTTCATACCACTCACGACTATCTGACATGATCTTGTCATTTTCCCCCCTTTCTCTCTCCTCATATTAGAATGTAACTTCTACAAGGAAAGGACTTTGTTTTTCAGTACTGAATCCCTAGTACCTGGATCAGTTCTTGGCAGATAAAATTTCTCAACTATTTACTGAGAAATTTTAATCTTTGAAGGCAGTGAAGAACTGTATTTGATTCTCCATTAATTATTTCAGGAAAAATATAACTAGCTATTTAACTCTTTAATAGAAATACTTTAATCAAGAATCATCACTTGAAAAATCAAATTAAAAAGCTGATCATAAAAAAGTTGATCGGGCATATATGATTCCAAGTAAAATAACATTAGTTTAAAGGTACAATAAAACAACTGGAAACATGTTCTAATGCACTCCTCCCACCTTTTTTATCTACAATTACTGAAGCATGCACTGGTGTAATCAGAATACAAAGAGAAAAAGACTGATAATCTAATTAGGACCCAAAGTTCTTTGATGTTATTATTTTAGCCAACACTGATAAGCACTTACTATGTATCGGGCAGTGCTTTTAACTAATTATGTGCATCACCCAGACTGTTGTGATGATAGGTACTACTATCATTCCCCATTTGGAGAGATGATGAAATTGAGGCAAAGAACAATCAATGACTTACCTAAGGTCATACAACTAGTAAGTGGCAGAGCCAAGATTTAAAAAACCAAGGCAGCCCAACTATGAGCCCATGCTCTTAACCACTTCTCGGTATAGTTCAGCAGAATGATAACAATACCTACCTCACTGGAATGAGATAAGGTAACACGTGCCTGATGCATACTAAATACTTATAAGTTATCTAAGATAGCATTACTTCTTTCAAGTGCTTTTCTATGGTTTAGGATTCCTCGCTGAACATCAAATACCATTTAGCTTAATTTCTAAGGGAACTTGTATTTATTGAGAAGTTTCTGTATGTCAGAATTACTTTAAATGTACTTTTCTCAAAGGATTTTCACTGTAAGACTCAAATTAAAATGTAAAGTGGGGTTAGTATTCGATTAGTTTAGGAGTTAAAACTCAATGTCCACTGTATTAAAAAAAAAAGTATGTAGGAATAGAAAGTATGAAAATTAAAGTAATCTATCTCCATGGGAACTCATCCCTGTCATAATTAAGAATGCCCTCTCATTCACCTATTGATGTTCACTCAGTAATAGCTGTTGTAGGCCTACTATGAGAGAAACGTCTTGCTATAAAAATATACAAACCCTATCCTAAGGAACTTAATAGTCTAGTTCCACAAAACATCTTAAGTGCCATAAAAGGGATTTATATGTGATCACAGCATTGTTTCTTATACATGTGCAGAAATGCAGAGAATTAACACAAGTGTTGGTATCCATACTAACTTCCCCTTACAAACAGGCCAATCCACAAAGTCTGAGGCTGGTCCATTAAGGTGGTCGCTCACCAATGTGGTTTAGTGAGTCCACTAAATGTGGCTATTGTGACTAAAGAACTGCATTTTCAATTGTATTTTACTTTAATTAACTTAAATTTCAAAACTGATTATCAATTCCATTATTGGAAAACTTGTAAGTATGCTTGGAGCAAATTAAATACATATTGAATATTTCTAATGAAAACTGAGCATTTGAATTGAGGTGTGCTGTAGGTGTAAAATACATACTGGATTTCAAACAACTGGTATGAAAAAAGAATGTAAAATGTCTTATTAATTTTTATATTGATTAAATGTTGACATATTTCCGATATATTGGGATAAATATAAATTTCACCTTTTCTCCTTACTTTTTAATAGGGCTACTAGAAAACTGAAATATATGATGTAATTCCTATTTTATTTCTATTCGACAACACTGGTCTAAAGGTTACTTACAAAATTCTTAAAATAAGGTATCAATGATTTGAGAATTTCTCAGCACTTCGGAGCTTCAACAATTGACTTAGAAGATTGATCCTTATCAA
Organism: Rousettus aegyptiacus; assembly: GCF_014176215.1. NCBI lineage: Eukaryota > Metazoa > Chordata > Mammalia > Chiroptera > Pteropodidae > Rousettus > Rousettus aegyptiacus. The sequence goes on along the minus strand of NW_023416287.1, from coordinate 34,298,773 downwards.
GTTGGAGGAGTCTTACTGGTCTTTGCCTATAATTTAGTTTTAGCTCTATTTCTACATGAAAATACCACCACCAACAACAAAAATGTGCCATGTGAAACCATTTTAAAGTAAATGTTAATTATATTTAAAGTAAGCGACTTTCTGAAAACAAGCCAAGATAGGAGGAAATTCACCTTCCATTTCTGTAATTAGGTAAACCCTATGAAATAATATAAAAATGCTGAAAGAGTAAACAGTCTTCTTGATGTTATCCAAAAGCACAAACACAACGACAACCTCATTTTAAATGTAGGTTTCCTGCTATAGTATGCACTGTAGAGTCTACTTTTCAAATGTCCGTCCTATGCCCTACTGCAACAGAATTGAGTTCTTTGATGCTAGCTTCCCAGGATTAAAAAAAAAAGCCAGTCTCAGTCTTTTCACCTTTCGACTACAGGTTAAAATCTGAATTTTAAGAATTTTAATTGCATTTTTACTTAAATCAATTGCTTTTTAAAGATCTACATAAAAACTGATTCTTAAATTTTAACATACCAAAGTAAATCACATTAAGCCTTACAACACAACAGCTACTAAAAGACTTATATTCAAGAGTTAAGAATCACTCTAGACTAAAAACTACTCAACTCTATGGGGGTCCTTGTACATGTGCAGAAATGCAGAGAATTAACACAAGTGTTGGTATCCATACTAACTTCCCCTTACAAATAGGCCAATCCACAAAGTGCTATGATGAATGTAAATAACAAGTTTGTCGAAGTGTTACTCACATGAACTAATCTGATGTTTATTTTCTATATTTCTCTCAATGTAAAATTTCAAGAAAAATGAATAGGAGATAGCTTTTAGAAGCACAACAATTCCAAGTGAAAACTTCTAACATCACCACAAGAAGGCAAGCACAAAAGAAAAGTTGGGCTTCAAACTATTTTGGAAGTGTTAGGTGTAAATCTTTGGGTATGGCTTTCATGGACAATCTAGAGAGGAACATTATGCTACAAGGGAAGGAAGCTCAAGATACTTAAATAACAATGTTCCACTTATTATGTTCTGTCGTTTAAGTATGCAAATAGCAAACAGTATAGGCAAATCCTGGAGATATTGTGGGTTTGGTTTCAGAACACCGCAATAAAGTATCACAATAAAATCAGTTGTAATCTTTTTGCTGATGGAGGGTCTTACCTTCAATTTGTAAAAAACTCAACGTCTATGAAGCACAATAAAGTGAAGCGCGATAAAATAAGGTATGCCTATTTAGTAAAGGTTCTAGGCCTAGTCAGAGATTAGAGTATTGCTCTGAAGATAAAAACAATGCATATACATGTTAAATCCAGTTTTCAAAAAGTTTCAAAATTTTTTTCAAATTTCAAATGGGGTGTTCATCTCAAAGTATCTTAATTATTAATGAAAGAAAATATAGTTACTTTACATAAAAACACAGATGTCTGGAGTCTTCCTTGTATACTAAGCTAAATACCATTGTGATTTAAACCAACTCTTGAAAAAACAGTCCTGGTTATTTGTTTTACTTTGCTTTTTTTTTTTTTAATAGACTATTTTTTCAGAGACCTTTAGGTTCACAGCAAAATTGAGCAGAAAGTACAGAGAGTTCCCATATATCTCTGTGTTTGTTTTTAACATTTTGGCTCACTCTGCATTCTACCACTAGCAGGGCTTGACAATGGTAGGTGTCTAGAATTAAGAGTATTGAACTTTCTTTACTTAGCTTGCAAAGAAACTAGGTGGAGAGAAATATAAGCCCTCAGTATGTAGTTCTGGCATTGATAATCATATTTGTGTTTTCTTTTAAGGCTGGATTTATTTGATGGCTCCACAAACAAGCTTGAATGAAGACACGATGAGTATACAATGTCAGGTTCACCGGATGCACATGAATGTAAAAAACAAGCTGCAATAAACATATGAAAAGATACTACTAATCAGAGAAATGCAAATTAAAAGAATGAGAAACCGTTTCACACCCATCAGACTGGCAAAGGTTTTAAGTCTCATAATACCAAGTGGTGAAAAGAAATGGAGAAACAGGCTCCTAAATGCAGATGATGAAATGGATGTAGACAAGAACCACAACTAGTAGAATGAAAAATACATGTGTATGGCCTCTAAACCAGAGCTTCTGCTTCTAGATATACACCAAGAAGACACTTACTGGGGCCACAGAAATAATATATAGTAATATATAAAAATGGAACAGATCTATTGCAAAACAGCTTAAGTTGACAAAAAGAGATCAAAGGGCAAAAAGTTGGGCAAATGTCCATTAATAAGGGAATGGATAAACTTATAAGTCATAAATCAGAAAGTATCGACAGTTAAAATAAAGAACCAGAGCCACAACTAAAACTAAAAATCACTCCCCGCCCCCCAAAAATTCACTAAGTTTAATCTTTTTAAGCTGCAAATGGATACACAGGGCATAACATTTGTATAAAATTTTAAAACACATCAAGGCAATAAAGTATATACTACTGCAGATGCATATGTGTATAGCTCAAAGTATGGAAATCTTAATGAGAATGAAATATATAAATTTCAGGTGACTATGTTGAATTGTACCTGAACCCTGTGCTCCTGGAAAGCAGTGGTGGTTAAGAAATCCACCCCCATCATTTTGTGTTCTAGGGAACAAGTAACAGAAGGATTCTGCCCCTGCTCATTGCAACATAAGACCCATCCCCATTCTTCCTTAAGGCTCCTTGGTCTACTTGTCCTGGGTCCCTGTCCTCTTTTGTTTTTTGTTTTGTTTTGTTTTTAGGGGAGGGGATATTCCTCATTAATTGATGTCCTCCCAATTGCAGTAGCCTTGAAAAAAAATAACTTCCTTAATTAGCTGATACATTATGTCTTTGACACAAGAGTGGTTGGTTGGTTATCTCTGGGGAGGGAAGGGAATGGGATAAGGAATAAGATGCATACTTAGCTGTAATGGTAACATAAAAACCTGAAGAATGGCATAAACTTAAACTTCTTTGTACAAAGGAATGTTATTCTGTGTACTTTTCTGCTTAAAATATTTATTTTTTTAATTATTTAAAAACTTGATGTGGAGACAGAAAAGGTCATAAGTCAATCCTTCAGTCTGTTTTCTGATGTTATATAGGTACATGAACATATGCCCAACCTATTCCACTACACTCTCATAAGTAAGTGTTTTTGCTAATCGTCAAGTGGTAGAACACATTTGAAATTCAGTCTAAGCCAATTAGCTCAGTTTGTTAGAGCAGAATTCTGATTAGTTAAGGGTTGGATTATCAAGTAGACCTTTATTTTGCTTTAGGTGCACCATCACCCTCATACTTCGGAGAGAGCCACATAGCTATACCACAAATGCACATACTATCAGTTACAAGAAGAGCTAGGCAAGTTTGTGTGTTATGTCTCAATCTATACCCAACAGAAGAACTACTGAACAGATAACCCTAGGAACTTGATGGTGGGTTGGTAAACAATCTTTGTATCAGGAACCTGGCACACCCAGCACACATACACCAAAGTTTTGTTTGGTGTGTGTAGATATGGTTCCTGTGAAGGGTAGGCTTTCCTTTTCTTAATCTTTCTTTTATTGGCACTGTAAAGTGAGACTTTGAAAACATGAAATCTCATCTTAAAGTGTCCAAAGTGGTCTTCTGAGTTGGTTTCAAATCGCTTAATTCTAAAGTGCTTCTAGAAGACTTGGTGAGTACTAGGAGCAGTTGAAATTTAACCTAAAAAAAAAAAAAAAAACTGAACAAGCATCTAACCAACAGATCTAAACAAACAGTTTCAAACACAGAGGTAAAATACTAAAACGTGGGATAATAAAGGAACTTTCCATCTTCACAATATTCTCTAATAGCTGGACTGAAGGGAAGTGCTCTGTGCTTGTTAAGCTCAATACAAGAGTAACTTTTAAAAATGGTCAGTCTGAAATGAAATTCCTTTGCAAGTATCCAAACGAGACTAGCTTACAAGGTCTTCTTCAGCTCCCTAAGGCCAACAGGTTTGAAATGCATTCAGAATCACCCATGGTGATTTTTATTTCTCCTCCTCCCCTAAAAACCAGTTAAAAGATTCACTTTATTTGAATGTGCGGAAATATGAAAGTTAAGCTTTAACTAGAGTTTAACTAAAGGCAAAATTCTTGGGCCTATTTTCAAACAGAAAATAAAGTTTTCAATCTAGCAATTCAAAAAAGTAGAATGTCAAATCAGAAGACCCTACAGCAGGTTCCAAAATGCTTTCATCAGAGAGGATGGTCTTAAATTTATGAGAATTCAAAACCCTTAATTTAAAAGTCTTTTAGTAAAAGTAGTGAATATATTTATCATTGTAAAGAGGTTAAAAAATCTTGGAATGTTGATCCTTTATAGCCTACAGAATTAAACCAAAGAAAAACCAAAACTAAACAATATCGAATTCCTATTACATATCCTCAGTCATCAAGAAACTACTGATTAATCTTTTTTTCCACTAATGAGCCAGCCTTCATAGCCATGAAAGTTTGTAATACCTTAAGAAAACCAAAATTGTTATTCAGAAAACCTTTTGTATGGAAATATGCTGGTACCAACTGCTTTCAGGCAGACAGATGCAATAACAGTGTAATATTTCTAGCAAAGTCTGGTAAGCCCTTGCCTGCAAATCATTGACCAAAAATGGTAACAGAGTGTGGCGACTAAAGAAAATGACAAAATGTTCTACTTGATCGTCCTGTTAAGAAACCTGTTTTACAGCGAACTGGAATTACAGTGTAGAGGAAAATATATGTAAATTAAGTAGTGTCCATCAGCTAGTATATAATGAACATCTGTTTACTTTTTAGAGACTCCGATAATTTAATGGACTTTTAAAAAGCTTTTTCATTTGCTTTGATATCTCAGAATCATGCCCGTACCTTCCATGTTAAGTTCTGACAGAGCTAAACTGTTTACAGGTAAAAAAAAATAATAATAATAACTATACACGGCGAGATCGGGCAGGCGAGGGTTAAAAGAGACACTGCCAAGCTTGACAAGCACGACCAGAGTGCTGCTGGAAGCTGATTGCCAGATACCACAAACAAAGCGGCTGCGAGGCCACCCATTCTTAACCATGCCAGGGTCATGCTCGTAGTGATCACACCGCACTCCCGGTTGTTCAATAAAGGCCTTATTTTCCTTATCCGGATGGACAGACCTCGCGGGCCGAAACTCGCACGAGTCACTCTCTGATGCCTCTGTGCCGGGCTTTGGGGAAACGTGTGCCCCGACGAGGCCCGCGCGGGATTCCAAGCCCCGCAGTCCGGGCTGGCGGACCCTCCCCTGACGCTCCGGGGCGGCGGCCCCGCAGCAGCTGCGACCGACGCAGCGGCCGCGGAGCCGCCCCGGGGCTCGTGAGTCCAGAAGGTCCGCGGGTGGCGACGCCCCAGACGCCTCCCCCGCCGGGAGACTGCAGCGGGGCCCGGGGCCCCTGCGCGAGGAGGCAGCGCTCGCCCCTCAGCCCGACCCCGGCGGCGCCCTGGCGCTCGCCACCCCCGCCGCGGCAGCTCGCGCCTCGCTCCCCCTGCCACTCACCATCTTCGCCGCGGCGGTCGCAGGGACGCGGGGGAGGGAGCCGGCCCGCTCCGAGTCTGCTGAGCTGCCTCCTCACCGCAGCGGGACGGAGCCACCAGGCGCGGAGGCGACGCAGAGAGCGAGCCGACCAGGGGGCGGGCACGCGGGCGCGCGCGCGGGGCCCAAACACCGCGGCGCACGTCACGCGCCGCCCGCCGTTGCTACGCAACGGGCTGGCCTGGTAACGCCCCGCCCAGGCGGCCCTCGGGGCTGCCCGCAGACGTGGGGGGCTCCTCCTCACCTTCTGGAGACTGGTGTATCGGGTCCCCCTCACCGGATCGGCATTAATGAAGATGGGGGTGGGTCCTCCCTCATCTGTGACGGATGAGGAGGCTGAGTTTGAGTTAGCACTTGCCGCTGAGGAGCTGCCGAAGGATGACCCGAGGTTGCTGTCCCTTCTCCCCCCATGGGCGGGGCCACATGGCGCTCCGCCCATTTGCGAAGGCGTTGCCCTTACATGGAAGTAGCCACCTGGCCAGGTGTGCGCAGCCTCTGGGGCGGGGCCTCGGCGGGGGAGAAGGGAGGGAGGGAAAGAGTGGGCGGAGCCGCAGAGGGGGAGAAGCGAGGGAGGACGGGCGGGCGCCTAGGCGCGGACCGCTGCAGATTGGGATGCATCCCGCATATTTTACCTACTTTGGTGCGATTCCCGCCATCCTCCCCTGATTGGCCCAGCCAGGCACTTCGGGTCCTCGCCTAAGGGGAAAAATGCGCACATTTTCCTCCTTCCCAAGGCGACTGTGGCCGTCCCGAGTGCTCTGAGTCACCGCTAATTTCAGATCTGGAAAAAACAGGGAGTGATTTATTTATCTTTGGGAACAGCCCGGGGAAGGAGGCCCTGCGGTCCTCAGGGGTGTGGCTGGGAAAGGGCCTGACTTGATTTAGGATTATGGCGCCAGCCACGCTGCTCGGTTTTGGGGGGTTTAAATTTGGGCTTTTTAAATTTTTTTTTAAATAATGGTTGATTGCATCAGAAACACAGTTTTCAGAGGGCTAGAAGGCATCCCAACGTTTTTCCTGAGGGTGCTTTTGTGTGGAATAAAAGGAACAGAAAGAATTTACAACGGGGATGATTACTTAATTTTATTTAATTTAGGCTACTGAGAACATCACGACCTATAACAAAATTTTAAATTCTCCAAATGTGAGGCTTTTGGACAGGATGGTCAGTGAGTTTTTTGCTTATTTTCTGGGCACTACCCAAAAATCTAGGTTTTATGTGGCTTTTGTTCTGACCATTCATCATAGAAACTCATTTCTCATTACTCCTTTCGTATTTTTTGTTTTGATTTTAAGAAGGAGCAAGTTGTGGCAATTCTAAGCCTTTACAACCTGCTACCAGATTTTTGTCAGGCTAGAGCAGTTTCTCAACTTATAGAGAACTTGTTCAAAATTAGATTTGTGTGCCCCACACCCTAGAGTTTGAGACACAGTGTGTCTGGGATAAGAACCGAGAATTTTCATTTCTAACAATTCCCAGGTGATGCTAATGCAGTTGGAGTACTTACTAACTTTGAGAAGAAAGAAAGAAGTATCCACCTGCCGCTGGAACCCCTCGTTTCTCTCTCTCTCTCTCTCTCTCTCTCTCTCTCTCTCTCTCTCTCTCTCTCTCTCTCTCTCTCTCTCTCTCTGCATGGGATTCAGTGCCTGCCACCACCTTTTAAGTCTTCGACACTTCCTTTCTAGTCCAAAATTGAATCGTGTTCATTTAAGGACACAGTCTGCCTCCTGCTCCAGCCTCTGTTTTGCGTTTAATCCTCCACCCTGCCACCAGGGTTATGTCCAAACATAAGAATCTGATCCTGGCACATTGCTGCTTAAAATTTTCTATGGCTTCCTCCAGAGTTCTCAGCAGGTCAGTCTGGCCTTTTTGCCTCTGGTTTCAGCCTCCCTTTTTTGTCCTGTCTCCCACATCTTCCAAAGTGTCTAGTTTTCTTCCAGAACTCTTCTTACTCTCTCTAACTGCTGTAATCATAGGCCTGTTCCTTTCTCAGTCTGGAATATACCTATAACTGTCTAGTCTGAAGACCTCTGACCACTTCCCAAAGGACCAATAGTGTGCCTGTTATAATCCCAGTTCATCAGGTCTCAAATCTTGCCCAGATCAGTTGAAGATCTTGTTAAAATGCAGATTCACAGGGTTAGGGCTAGGGCCTCAGGTGTCCCCAGGTGACTGAAATGCTGCAGGTCTTCAACTTTGAGTAGTAGCAAGATCTTATGGTTTTTCTCTACTGTTATTTAGCTCTGTAGTTTTTCGTTTATATTACCACTACCACCAGATTAGACCCAGTTCCTTGAAGATGAGGTGTTTAAGATGCACCTGATATGTGGACTAGCATAGCCACTGATATATAGTAGGTTTTTAATACATGTTTTCTCAGTAAGTAAACCAATATCTGAAGATATTCATCAGGCAAACTTATATTAGTTCACTATAACTGAAGAGGAGCCCCTTTATTCTTAAGATCCCATTGAACTATAACTTATGCATTTACACATAAGTTTGATCTTTCCATTCCTTCTCATCCCACAGAGGGAAGAAGTTTTAACATAAGGTCTCTGCTTAAATATGAAATGGGTGTATTCCATTTCTCATTTAGAAAACATGCTTAATAATATGTCTTTGCATACTTAACAATCTGTGAACATATAGGCACTTTTTTAAAAAGCGATTAATATGAGTGGCAAGGAAGAATGAATTATGCATTAATGAGGCACTTGAAAGATATGTGTTAACCAATAGACTGGAAAAAGGTTTCTTGCAAGGCAACATAACTCTGTCAGTATATAGTATAGAAAAAACTTTAGTTTCTCCTGTGCCTCCCCACAAATTCACCTGTTCCTTATCTGCTACCCTTGTTTATGTCTATAGTCTCTTTCAAAAAATAGTTTTAGTCATATAAATAAGGCATAAATATATTCTCATTTTAAAAGATTCAAACAGTACAATAAAGGAAAGCCCCTTGATCACCCCTACACTCCACACCCATAGTCTCATTTCCCTCCTCAAAGGTAACCACTGCTATCGATTTGGTCTATGGCCTTACAGAGAAATCTGTACATGTTTTACGTTATGTTTTGCTTTTGTTGGTGTTTTTTTTGTAATGGTTTTATACTGGATGTGTGGTGTCCTGTGGCTTACTCTCTGATTTTCTTGATTTCCTGCCTGCTGGGTTGTTCTGTCCATTCCTGACAGAGTAGTGTTGAAGTCTCCAGCGATGATAGTGAAGTCAGCTTGCAGTTCTCAGTTTTTGCTTCACATAGTTTGACACTGTTGTAAGGTGAATACACATTAAGAATTGTTGTGTCCTCTTGGAGAATCGACCCTTTTATCATTATACAATACCCTTACTTTGAAGTCTGCTCTACTCTACCTGAAACTAATATGACTGCTACTCTTGGTTTCTTTTGATTAGTGTTAGCATGGTATTTTGCCTCTACCATTTACTTTTAATCTATATGTGTCTTTCTATTTAAAATGGGTTTCGTGTAGATAACATATAGTTGGGTCATGTTTTTTGATTCACTCTGAAAGTCTCTGTCTATTTGGGGCATTTAGACCATTGATACTCAAAATTATGTAGTCGGATTCATATCTACAATATTAGTTACTCTTTTCTATTGATTGCCCTTGTTCTTCATTGGATTTTTGTCATCCACTTTTTGCTTTTGATGTTTTAATTGAGCATTTTACATGATTCCATTTTCTCTCCTTTTCTAGCATATAAATAATATTTTTTTTACTTTCTTTAGTGGTTGACCTACATTTTGCAATATATCTTTATAACTAATCCAAGTCCACTTTCAAATAACACTATACCACTACAAGGGTAGTGTGAGCATAATGATAAAATAATACTAATTCCTCCCTCTTGTCCTTTGTATCATTCCTGTTATTAATTTCACTTATAAGCATAAATAAACATATATATACACACACAAGATATATACATAAGCATCATAGTCATATACGTTGTTGCCATTATTATTTGAATAAACTATTATATATTAGATAATAAGAAAAATGGTTTTATTTTACCTTCACTTATTTTTTTCAATGTTCTTTAGGTAGATCTGAGTTCTGATGTGTATTATTTTCCTTTTAGCTAAAGAACTTTTTAAAACGTTTCTTGCAAGGTAGATGTACTGGCAAAAAATTCTCTCAATTTTTGTTTGAGAAAGTCCTTATTTTTCCTTCACTTTTAAAAGATGATTTTGCAGGGTACAGAATTTGAGGTTGGTGGGGTTTTTACTCTCAACACTTTAAATATTTTCATCTACTCTCTTGCTGGCATGGTTTCTGAGGAAAAGTGAGATATAATGCTTAGCTTTGGTCTTCTATAGGTAGGGCGAGTTTTTTTTGCCTAAGTGTAGTTTTTTTTTTTTTTTTCTTGTGGTTTTGGTTGGTTGGGTTTTGTTTTTGTTTTTGTTTTGTTTTTAGATTCATCTTGCTTAGCGTTCTCTGAGCTTCCTGGATGCGTGGTTTGATGTCTGACAATAATTTGAGGATATTCTCAGTCAAATATTTCTTCTGTTTCTTTCTCTTTCCTTATAGTATTCCCATAACATGTATGTTATACCTTTTGTAGTTGCCCTACAGTCCTTGGATATTCTGTTCTGTTTTTTTTTTTTTTTTTAAGTCATTGTTCTCTTTGCTTTTGGTTTTGAGGATTCTATTGATATAGCCTTTAACTTAATTTTTTCCTCAGCTATATCCAGTCTACTAATAAGCCCATCAAAGACATTTTCATTTCTGTGATTTTTGCCTTCTGGTATACCTTGTAGTTTTGTTTTGTTTTGTTTTGTTTTGTTTTTTAATAGCTGGACATGATGTATTGGTTAAAAGGAATTGCAGTAAATAGGCTGTTTGTGATGTGGTGGTGAGGTAAGAGGGGAGAGGGTGCGTTCTATAGTCCTATGATAGGTCTCAGTCTTTTAGTGAGTCTGTGCCTCTGGACTGTGAACTTTGCAAGTGTTTTTTAGTTTTATTTTTCCCCCGTAACTGGGACAGGATGGATAGAGTGAGGTGGAGTTGTATATTTCCCTTTCCAGTTAGGTTAGGCTCTGATTTATACCCCAGCAGGTGAGATTCTGGTAACTAATTTCCCCCCAGGGCAGGCCTTAAGAAGAACAGTGTTCTAGCACAGTGGTTCTCAACCTTTTTGGCGCCAGAGACCAGTGCTCCTATGAGACTAATGCCTGATGATCTGAGGTGGAGTTGAGGCGGCGATGTGAGCACTGAGGAGTGCTGCATATACAGATAAAGCTTCACTTTTCTTATCCACCGCTCAACTTCTGCTGTGCAGCCTGGTTCCCAACAGGCCAAAGACCAGCACTGGTCCTCAGACGTGGGGTTGGGAACCCCTGCTCTAGCATGTTTCAAAATGGTTTATTTTCCCTTCCCCCCCTACCAGAAGCCAGAGGGGATTTTTCTTCAGTATTTAGTGTGGGAACGTTTCAGAGGTAAAACTCTCAAAAGTGTGGGGGTCCCTCCTATGACCTAGTCTCCCTAGAGTTTTTAACTCTCAGACTTACCCACACAGCCTCCAGCAATTTGTTAGTTACAGTTCAGGGTTTCCTCCCTCACCACTGGTTCCCACAGTGGTTTCTACTTGTGAGCCTGCTCTGGTAAGCCGCAGCTCCCTATATTTGCCTGTCTGTCTCCAGTTTTGGGGGCAGCAGTTTGCCCTGTATCTTTCCTTCTCTTTCAAATCCAAGAGGAGTTGCCTGTTCAGCTGGTTACTTGTCAAGAACTGAGTGGCAACTTCCAAGCTCCTTTTGTGCGGAACTGGAAACCAGAAGTCTACCTACATTTTTTTTTAAAGTCCCATAAGTACCAGACTGGGCTTCCACTTTTATCTCATCAACCAGAACTTAGTCGAATCACTCACTGTAAGGGAGGCTGAGTTACGTGGTCTGTTCTCTGAGCACAAGTGTGTGCTCAACTAAGAAATTGGGGTTCCTTTACTAAGGAAGAAGGGGAAATGGACATTGGCGACTGCCATATAACCCCTCTAGGACCAAATGTTTCCTCTGAGATTCTGCTGAAAATTACAGACCCTCTCTCTAGAAAAGTAAATATTTGCCATTATTTGCAAAGCTTAACCTACAATTTTAGGGAGCTCATGGACTGACTACCCCGATGCCCATCCATTAAACTAGATATTTCAAGAAAGCTTTTGGGACATGTTATAAAAAGGAAACTCAGGGTAGGGATAAATGAACAGTCCCACTGTTCCTCCCCCACAATCCACATGCCAAGATCAGAGTGGTTATCAGTCTGACATGAAGCCTTCCGGGCCCTTACAATATCGAGCATTTAAAATATATAAATGGCCTCCACAATGCATATGAGACTGCAGCTTGTTTTTATTTACTCATTGTGCAGTATATCTTGGGAATTCATCCATATTGTCTTCTCATTTTTCAGAAGCATAGTACGTTCTCTCTACAGTTCTTGGGTTACTGTACTTCTGGATTAAGAAAAAGGAGCCACAAAATACTCAGAAAGGGACAAATAAAGGAGTGAAGTATTTCATATAATGATAGACTAAATGACTTCAAATGCTTCCAATTGTACAGAAGCCTCAGAGTTGATCACACATAACAAAATCATGAAGAGTAGGAATGAAGTGAATAGAAATGTTGCAGCAAATTCTAACAAAAATAAGAGGACTTCTTATAAAGCTCAAAAGATGTAATTTTAGGAAAAATAAGTATTTTATATGGTGGATAAGGACAGAAAGAAGATGGCAGATGGAGAAAAAAGCATGTCATTAACAGTAACAGGCTGAGAGTGGCAAGCTCTCTGATTGGAACCCATTTTTCTCTTCTTCCATGCCATTATTCTCTGCACACTTCTGCCTCTCCCATGACTAGTGTAGGGCAAGGAAACCTGAGAACCAGCAAAACACCTGTCTCTAAAGCTGCCAGGTAAAATCAAGGCAGTGCTGGAGCCTTGCTGGGTTATGGGGAGGTAATACTCGTAACACAAGTGGGTTGTTCAAGCCTGGAAGTTTACCTCAACCCATTTTTACCTCCCCTACACCTGAGGACTAAATAATTATATTCTGGAGCAGAGGGGTTGCTGGGAAGTCTTCCAAAAGGGCCTCCTGGTTGAGGTGTGGGGAGTTGAGCACAGATTGCAACATCAAATGTTTCTCAGCTTTGTGCATCCCCAGCTATCTCCCCCTAAACGCTCCAGGAGTGGCACCAGTTCTCACCCTTTCCCCAGGTATTCCGTACAAGCCCAGGTAGATGAAAATCCTAAGGATATATGTATGTAGGTGAAGATAATAAGACATAGTAGGGATCCAAGCATTTTGAAAGAAAGCTAGCCAGCTGAATAAACTCAAGTTCAAGAGGCAGGACAAGAAATTAAAGTGAGCATAGTAAATAGTCTCAGAGAGATAAGGAAATATGCTGGGAAACCAGAAGCAAGAACAAGCAGTTATGGAAACATTAGGAACATGAAATATTCTTGAACAAAAAGATGCAGAAGAATAGGAGAAAAAATTAAGAGGCATGAAGGATAGAGAGGAAAAGGTCAGTATCTGTATGATGGAATTTCAGGATAGTGAAATTAGTAAACCGAGGGAAGAAAATGTTTGAATAAATAATAACTGTAACTTTAGTTCTGCTTCATTTTTAAAATAACTGAATTCATTATTTCAACATTTATATTGTATCTACAATGTGCCAACTGTTCAGAGTATGACTAGGATAGAAAAGTTTCCTGTTGTCCTGATACTCAAATTCCAGTCAGCTACAGGCAGACAATAAACAACTAAACTAAAATGTACCGGGTAGTGATAGGTGCTTTATTGACAATAAAACTGAGTGATGTGGCAAAGGGTAACAGGGTGGGGAGGGCACATTTAAGCTGGTGCTCAGAGAAGTCTTTTCCAAGAGGTGAAATTTAAGCTGAGATTTAAATGCCGAGAAGGATCCAGCTATGTGACGATAGAAGTGAAGAGCATGGCTAGCGAGTGAATGAGCTGGATGTTCAAAAACAAAGGAAAACTACAGCTAGATCCTGGAGGGCCAGGGTGGGTGGACCCAGATGAGGCTGCAAGTAACCAGTAATCAAACCATGGAGACAGTATTAAAGAGATCACGATGGATTAATGAAGAAACAATTATAGCCTCAATATAAGTGATGTATTATTACATCTATACTTCAATTATACTAGGTTGAACATAGGAAATGGGCATTATTCAACTATCTTTGACCTACAAAAGCAGGAATTTCTTACTAATACACACTAACTGAGTAGGAGTCAGAACAGCCTGGCCCTTTTAAAGGATGTTTGAATTACCCCATCATCTACTGTTACCACCCCGAATTTCTCATATGAAAAAGAGAAGATAAGTATTAAGAAAAAAAAAAAAGGTTGTGTTTGGAGGCAAAACAAGGATCTTGTTTACGTTCACAATGAGATGCTACTTTGAAATATTTTCAGTTACATTTGACAGATGTTTACCGGGATTCTGCTGTGCGCCAGCTGTAGCCATGTCAGCTACCAGGACTACAAAGATTAATAAGTCATGGGCCGGCCATGACTTAAGGAGATTACGAGTGAAAACAGATCAACTCCAAGATAAACTCGGCCCCAGTTACTTTGGGAATTCTCAGGCTCCTGACCGGTGGAGTAGATCATACCAGGAATATGTTAGTAGATCTTAGTGAGGCATCTGAAGAGGAAGGAAGAGTGTGTTTGTTACCAATATGATTTTTCACTTAAGTTAATGATGAGTATGGAAAAGATGGCTAAAATGCTCACTTGGAGACTGATGTTTGGAAGAAAAGAACACCAACTGTCCCTACCAAAAAATTACACCCTGTGGACCACAATACCTATATATAGGTACACATGTGAATTTTTTTTTTCCTTTGGGAAGTTGCTCTGGCTTGCTTCCTAGTTTTCTCTTAATTTGAGGGTGAAAGGAGGGATGTCAAATGCTGGTTCAGGCAAAGAAATCTAGCTCTGTCTAATGAGAGAACTCAGAGCAAGTTCAAGACAGCTCCACCAAATCACAGCCAAGGAACAATGGTTATGGTATGAAATTCGAGTGTCTTTTAGTATAGCTTTTGCTTTTATCACTAAGATTCTAATATTTTTATCACTAGTCTTTCAATGAGTATTTGATAATATTGTCACAAGTTCTAGTCTTGACTAGCTGAGTGACCTCCTGCAAGGTATACATACTTCTCTGATCCTCCTTATCCTCACTTGCAAACTGAAGCTGTTGATGAGTTTAACCCCTTTATCTCTAAAATGTGATGCCTACACTATACAGAAGATTTATTAAGTATCTAGCACAATATTAGCAATTTACTGAGTACCCAATTCTAGTAATACTAGGCAGACCTTTGAATTTCAATTTATAAACCCTAGGCTTTGAACTCTTGGCACAGGGACTGTTTTTATAGCAAAATCAGTAAGTAGCTATAATTGCCCAGGTTGTAGACTAATGGGGTTCTCTCAGCTATCCACAGTTAGGGAAAGGGAGCTGATTGGCACATAGGAAGAATATTACATTAATATCACACACACTCTTACATGTAAATGAGAGGGAAACATGTCTCATCTTGCAATCTTTTTATTTTTTTTAAAGTCTCAGTCATTAAGAGGTGGTACCCTCACAAGATTTTCCATGCTGAAAGTGGGAGAAATCACTTGCTCATTTATATTCTGGCTTCTGTGGAAAACCTTCCCTCCTACCCCTTGAGCCAGTGAGTCACTTCCTCAAACCTCTACAGCTTCCTTTGCAGTCCTGGCCTGGCCCTCTGGAGAGGGGAGGGGCTCTGGGCTGTTGGGGTGGAAAGATACTTCAGGCAGCACCCCTTGAATAGCTATAAAGTAGAGAAGGATTTTCACATAAGAGAAAATATATATGTGATTTGATAAATGTGAATGTGAGATTCCAGATTTAGCCTTATTTTCCCTTTTATTTTAAACAACTCTAGGAAAGAAATACCCATAGAAGGTACAGTGGGTTGTAGATTTATTTTATGAGTCATGGAAATTTCTAAAATGATAAATATTGGCTCAGCAGTAGAAACACTCAACTAAACCAGACTCTATGGTTACAAGAAACAAGGAGCATGTATTCAACAAATAAACCTTGACTCCGCTTCCAAACTTTTAGAGAAAAAGCAGAAAGCATTGTCTGGATTCTGTGAGCTGCCCTTCCTGACTGGTCAAGGTTTCATTTGTTTTAACTGAGGCTAGAAACTTTCCTGTGATGGATATAGTATCTTCCTGGCCAGGAAGCCATTTCGAATGCCTTTGGTTTTAAGAACAGACTCTTTTTGGCTAATATGAAAGTTCTTTATCAACCATAAAAACTAATAAGGGTGAAGAAAAAAGAAAAGAAAATAAATATTTTTCCTTCCTGAGTAAAAAATCCCTCCACATCTCTGTGTAGAAGAAACTAGACATTTTGGAGAGATGTTAAGAATACAGAATATCAACTTGTTTCAGAGAAAATTTTGGAAGTATGAGCCATAAATAATGGTTGGGCTCTTCCTGAGTAGAAGTTTTATTTCTATAAAACAAAGCATTACCTTAACTTCTCATCAGCTGATTTTATTTTCTAAAGAAAATATAATATGCTAATATTTATACCCAAGGAAAAGGCTAGTGTAAACAACTTACCAAAATCTAGTAATGCGTAGCTTGAATCTACCATTCAGCTGGTTTATCCTGTATATTGTAGGTTTATTAACAGAGTAGCATTACTTACTAGGAGTATTCTTTAGAATTGACTATCCCAACACATATACAACAAACTTTACAGCCTAGCGTAATGATACATACATGGTGAGGAGGATTAATAAAGAAAGAAAGTGAGAAAAGACCCAGGCCACAATTTTGTTTCAAATACAATGGCTAAAGGGACTGTTAAATGTGTGAGGGTCCCAAGCCAGGACCTAGGAGGAGGCATCAGATCTGAAAAGGTGTTTCCTTAAGTCAGCCAGGTCTTGCCAATGACCTTTCTACAACCAGTCATGGGCATATGGACTTCCCTGGAGATTGAGGAGGCCATGTTAGGATAGACTTAGCCACCCAGGACTGAGACCCTGGAACATGTAGGGGAGGTTGGAGGGCAGAGAAACAGTTAAGGCCATCCCATAAGCTCTTGTAGGGAAACTACCATGAGGCTGGAGAAAAAGAGGTGCCAAGCATAGTCAGGAACACCAGTGCAGGTAAGAAGGGATGTGCAACAAGACACCACAATCATCTGCCCTTTGACCCAGCTGCTGAGAGACTTAATCTCAAGTTTCTCCAGAGAGAGACACTTTGAGAACCAGATTAATCATGGAGCCTGGGGGGTAGTACTGAGGAAACAGGACTTCTTTGGAAGGTCTGGCTCTCTGTATTTTTTCCTCTCTGCTTTTTCGCTCATGTTAATAAGCATTTCAACCTGATGAGGAGGAAGCTCTTTCCCCCTAAGAGGCTGTGCAGGAGTGTCTCTGCAGGTAGCCAAGGTAATGCTGGCAGCCACAGAGGCAACAGTTGTGTGGATGGCTCCTGCAAGAACACCTCACTGGCTGCCAAGGGAGAGGGAGCCCCTGGGCCCTGAGCCATGACACAGATGGGCCTTGGGTCATTTTGCCAGTTGAGCCAAAAAGCATTAAAAGTGATTACAGAATGAAAATCCCTTTGTTGCATTTTTTCCTGTTCATTAGAACATGCAGATTTATTGGAAAGAAAAAACTGAAAGTGTATAATATAAGAAAATAAATGTTTCCAATTCATTATCCCATCACCTTTTTATCTAATAATAAAAAAGATGATTAAAAAATTTTTAATTACACAAATTACCTGGGAATACCTTATTAAAAAGCCACATAGAAGACTTCACCTTCATTTTCCTGCATTCTTTACCCCTTACCGAAATTAAATTCTATCACTGATTTGGAATGTTTTTTCAGAGTTTGTTCTATACATATACACTATGTACACACACAGTTGATTGACCGATAGATACAGTTTTGTATTCCTGTGATATTTGGAAAACAAATAGTATCATAGTCCATCATCACCTTGCTTTCTTCATTCAGTGGTATATTTTGGACATCTTTTTATGGCTGTTCTTTTAGATTCATCCCTCTTGGCTCTCTTGCATAGTGTTGCATTGTATGAAAATATAAGAGTTATTTATTTACATTACTGAGAGAGATTAAAGTTCCTTCCACTGTCAAATAAGACTGCTTATTTGACGTACTTGTACATGCCTCTTTGTGCACATGAGTAAGTATAGATCTAGTATAGATAACTAAAAAGTGTAACTATGTTGAAGAATATATACACATTTAATTTTTAAAATGAGACAAATCGCTGTTCCAAAAGGCTTTATCTATTCTCTTATCAGCAGTGTGTGTCTCTCCATGTCCTCATCAACTTTGGATGTCAATAAGTGTAAATTTTGTCAACTTGATGGATGAAAATGTGTCTCATTGCTTGAATTTGCAATTTCCTGATTACTAGAGATGTTGAGCATCTTTTCGTATGTTTATTAGGTTTTCTTCTGTAAAATACATTTTCACATGTTGCTGAATTTTCCTTTTATCTCTTTCTGATTTTAGTAGTTTCTTTATGTTCAGGTTATTAATCCAGAACATGTTTTGTTCATGTAAAAAAAATAGATCTCCTCGTTGTTCCTCATCTTTTAACTTTTTTTATAGTATCATTTAGCACATATTTTAATAATGTTAAACATGGTAAATGATGATATCTTAATAAGATAAACCTTTTTTTGGTGATTATTAACATTTTTAATTTTACTTAAGAAGGCTTACTCTATCACCAAGATTTCATTTGTAATTAGTTTTATATGTTGTTATGTATCTAATTTTACTATTTCCAAATGTATATCTACTTTTCCCAGAACTTTTTGTTCAACTAGTTTATCCTTTCCCATTGATGAAATATTGTTTTTACCATATAGTCCATTCCCATTTGGAAATAGGTTCACCTGGGTCTATTGTTTACTCTACCTTTTCCCCACTGATTTGTTCATTCTTATACAAATACCACCTTTTTAATTACTCTAACTTCATAGTATATGTTAAGTATTTGATATGCTCTTATTATTCTTTTAAAAATTACCTTTAGTTATCTTTTTGTGCTTTCTCTTCCATGTGAACTTTAGAATCAGCTTGTGAAGTTTTGTAAAAAGTTCTGATGGCATTTGATTGGATTGCATTGTTTTCATTATTAATTTGTGGAGACTCTGTATCTTTAGAGTATAGCTTATTCTCACTTATGAACATGGCATGGTTCTGTAATTGTATATGTCTTCTTTTGTACTGTTCTTCATGTACAGTCTATGTGTGGATTAATTGAATTATTTTTAAAGATATTTTGTGGTTTTCATTATTTATATTTTGTAATTAATTATTGCTGGGGTAAAGATAAGCAATTGATTTTTGTATACTAGTCTTACAGCTAACTACCTAACTGAGCCCTCACTAATTCTAGTACTTTTCTACTTAGTGCTTAGAAATGCTTTGAGAATAACATAAACCATGAATACCATATGACAATTCTGTTTCTTGTTTCTAATTCTTAAAACTAACTTATAATTCTTGCCATTACATGGATTAGATTTGAAAGCATAGGGCTGAATAGTGACAATGATAGCTAGCAACCTTGCCTAGTTCCTGACTTTAGTGGGAAGCTTCTAATATTCCACCATCTCTTACTCTCTTTACATTCTTAACACTCTTTGCCTTTAATGATTTAAAGAAATTTCTTGTCCTAGTTTGCTAAGAGTTTTTATAAATAGTGGGTATTCAACTTTATTAAATATTTTTGGAGATATCCTAGGAATTCCCCCCCCCCTTTAATCTGTTAATGTAGTAATTCTATTAATGGATTTTATAATGTTGAACTATCCTTGCATTCTGAGATAGATTCTATTCAGCTACAATGTTTATTCACCTGACTCACTGTTAGCTTTTGTTTATTAGCCATTCAGGATCTTTACACCTATTTCAGAAGTGAGATAGATGTATGTTTTATGTTTATAATATCCTGGGCCACTTTCGGTCCTAAGATAGAAAATAAGTTGGGACTATTTCCTTCTTTGCCTTTGCTCTGACCAGGTTTTGTAAGATGGGACTTACCTAATTCTTAAAGCTTTAATAGTATTGCTCTGAGAAACCAGCAGTCATGAGATCTGATCTGAAACACAACTCTAACTTAAAGTTAAACATTAAACTAGATTCAGCTTCTGGTCAAGATGAACTAAACACTCTGCTCACCTCCTCTCACAACCACATCAAAATTACAACTAAACTGCAGAACAACCATCATTGAGTATTGCCTGAACTCTAGCTCAACAGAAGTCCTATAACTGAGAATCTACAAAATAAGCCATGTGGAGACTGGTAGGAGGGGCCAAGATGCAGAACTGGCTGGTCTCACACCCACTTGTAGTGGATTAAAAATCAGGAGAGATGTCTTGGCTGTGGAGGTCCCCCTGAGAAGCAAAGTGTCCCAACCCCATACCAGGCTCCCCAGCCCAGGTTCCAGGGCCAGGAAGAGAAGTCTCCATAACTTCTGACTGTGAAAACCAGTGAAGATTGTGGCTGAGTGAGACAGAGGGTAGCTGGAGTCCCAGGCATTCTTCTTCTAGGGCCTGCACACAGACTTACTCCCTGATGGCCTCACTTGCTCTGAGCTCCAGCTCTGGGGCAGCTCAAAAAGTGCCAGGGACATATTGGGAGAAACTGAGTTGTCTGCCTTCAGGGCAAAGGCTGAAGGAACAACTTTATTTCAGACAGAAGTGCTGGCAGAAAACATCGTTTCTTTGTTGAGTCCAACCCCTACGTGGCCTGCACGCACAGGCAAGTGCCATGTGTGAGTCTCCATCAACCTAGTGAACACCATTTGCCCCACCCTATTGATTCCCTGAGACCCTGCCCAACTCAACTTGTGGGCCCATACAAGCCACTTCCAGTGGCTTTTCCATACAAATGACCTGCCTTGGCTGATGTTGTGGACTTTCCTAAAATTTCTCGAAGGTTCACAAACTGCAAACAATCAGCATCTGGCCTCAGTGTCGCCTATATATTTTGCTAAGCAGTCCCAAGCCTTTGCACTAGTAGCAGCTGGCCTCAGTTCACAGCTTAGCTTCTCCTAGGCAACTTCAAACCCAGGTCATGTGGCAACCATTTTCAGATCACTTGGTAGCTCATACCAAGTGGCCTTAAGCAGGGCATAAGCAGTTGCTGACCTTGGCCTGCACCAGAGCCCTGCCCCCTCTCAAGAAGCCCCAGAATCAACACACCAAGTGGCCAGCTTCAGACCACACCAGAGCACCCTCCAATCACTACACAAATGACACACCTAAAGGCAAGACTTGGAAGGTACCAGAGCCCCAATAAAGTGAATCCTGCTCCATACGTTTAGCCCATTCACAAACAGCTGCTCTACCGTAGTCATGGCCCGTCCTAACAACCAATCAGCCTGAGGGTCATTCCCTCGAATTGATGTGCCAACAGCAATCAAGGCTCAACGACAATAGGAAGGCACACAACTCACACAAGGGACACACCTGGAGCACCTCAGATAATCAGGGAGACTATATCCTGGGCCCCACAGGACACCTACTACATAAGGCCACTCTACTAAGACTAGGAGACATGGCAGCTCTACCTAATACAAACAAACACAAGGAGATGGCCAAAATGAGGAGACAAACATGTCTAAAATGAAACAGCAGAACAGAATTTCAGAAAAAATTAAAATGAAGACAAGCAATCTACCGGATGCAGAGTTCAAAACACTGATTGTAATAATGCTCAATGATCTCAGGGAGAATGCCAACAAAGAGAGAGGAAATATAAAAATGGAGATAGAAAACATAAAAAAGGACCAGTCAGAAATGAAGAATATAAAAACTGAAATGAAGAATACATTAGAGATATTATGTGTTAATACCTTCATCTAATATTATGTATTGATACCTTCATCTAATCTATTGTTAATCAACAGATTAGATGAAACAGAGAATTGAATCTGCAATTTGGAAGGTAAGGCAGCAGAAAACACCCAATTAAAACAGCAACGAGAAAAAAATAATCCAAAAAAATGAAGATAGTTTAAGGGACCTCTGGGATAACACCAAGTGTACCAACATTCACATCATAGGGACACCAGAAGGAGAAGAGAAAGAGCAAGAAGCTGAAAACTTATTTCAAGAAATAATGACTGAAAACTTTCCTACCCTGGTGAAGGAAATAGACATACAGGCCCAGGAAGCACAGAGTCCCAAATAAGATGAACCCAAAGAGACCTACACCAAGAAACATCATAATTAAAATGTCAAATTTAAAGACCAAGAGAGAATATTAAAAGCAGCAAGAAAAAAAGCAATAGTTACCTACAAGGGAGTTCCCATAAGACAGTCAGCTAATTTCTTCACAGAAACTGCAGGTCAGAAGGAATTGGCATGAAGGATTCAAAGTAATGAAAAGCAAAGACCGTACAGCTAAGATTACTCTGCAGAGCTATCATTTAGAAAGGAAGGGCAGATAAAGAGCTTCCCAGACAAGAAAAACTAAAGGAATTTATTACCACCAAACCAGTATTACAAGAACTATTAAAGGATGTCTTTAAGAAGAATAAAGGGGAAAAAAATTTTTAAAAATATGAGTAATAAAATGGCAACAATTATTTATTTATCAACAACTACTTTAAATGTAAATAGATAAATGCTCCAATCAAAAGACATAGGATAGCTGAATGGATAAGAAAACAAGACTGTTACAGATGCTGCCTACAAGAGACTTGCTTCAGATTGAAAGACAAACACAGGCTGAAAATAAAGGGATGGAAAAAGATGTTTCATAAAAATGGAAATGAAAAAAGTGCTAGTGTAGCAATACTTATACCAGATAAAATAGGCTTTAAAACAAAGGCCATGACAAGAGATAAAAAAGGACAAATAAGGACCCAATAGTTCTACTTCTTGGTATTTATCCAAAGAAACAGAAAACACTAATTCTAAAAGACATATGTATTCATAAGTTCATTGCAGCATTATTTACAATCACCAAGACATGGAAGCAACTTAAGTGTCCTTCAATAGATGACTGGATAAAGAAAATGGTACATATATACAATGAAATATTACTGAGCCATAAAAAAGAATGAAATCTTGCCATCTGAAACAATGGATAGACCTAGAGAGTATTATGCTAAGTGAAATAAGTCAGACAAAGAAAGAAAAATACCATATGATTTCACTTATATGTGGAATCTAAAAAACAAACAAAATAGAAACAAACCCATAGATACAAAGAACATTTTGATGGTTGCCAGATGGAAGGGGAATTAGGGGGATGGGTGAAAAGGGTAAGGGATTAAAAAGTACCAATTGGTAGTTACAAAATAGTCACAGGGATGTAAACTATAGCATAAAGAATGTAGTCAATAATATTTTATTAACTATGGTCTCAAATGGGTACTATACTTATGGGGCAATCTGTTCATAAGTTATATAAATGTCTAATCACTATTCTCTATGCTGGAAACTAATATAATAATGTATGTCAACCGTAATTGAAAAATAAAAAAAATATTTGAAAAAAACCTTTAAATTGATTCTTATATATTTTTATTTGTGACTGTTGTTCTGAAGTTTTCTATTTCTTTAGTCAATTTTGCTACTTTGTCTTTTTTCTAGAAAATTACACATTTTATGTAAATTTTCATTTTGAGGGTATATAATATATTGTACATAATATGCCCTTTCCCTCATACTGAAACTATGTTACCAGTAATTGTAGTTTTGTTATCTTTTTATACCAATTATAATAAGTTGTGGCATCTCTTGTTTTGATTAGATTTCTCATCTGTTATGGACTGAATGTTTGTGTCCCCCCCAAATTTATACATGTTGAAATCCTAACCTCCAATGCGATGGTATTAGAAGGTTGGTTCTTTGGGGGGTAATTAGGTCATGAGAGTGAAGCCTTTATGAATGAAATGAGTGTTTTATAAAAAAGACTCCAGAGACCATTCTAGCCCTTTTTCTGCCATGTGAGGATACAATGAGAAATAGACAGTCTGCAACTTGAAAGGGGGTCCTCACCGCAACTCAACTATGCTAACACTCTAATTATAGATTTGCAGTCTCCAGAAAATTTCTGTTGTTTATAAGCCACCCAGTCTGTGGTATTTTGTTATAGCGGCCTGAGCTGACTAGAACACAAATGTGTGTGTGTGTGTGTGTGTGTGTGTGTATGTATGCATTTTTAAAAAGTTTTAAGCCACTCTTTTCAAAGATCTCAATTCTAACAGAGGCTATAATGATTACACTGTCTAAAATAGTGCCCCACCCACCCTATCTATCCCCTTTTCCATCTGTATTTTTTTCAAAACACTTTAAGCAACTGAATTAGTTTATTGTCTCTTTGCCTCCAATAGATATAAGCTCCATAAGACCAGAAACTTTGTTTTCTTTGTTGCTGAACTGCCAGTTCCTAGAATATCACTTGGCACATAGAAGGCAAACACTAAATATTTGTAGAAGTTGTTGATTGAAGTAATTATTTTTTTCTTTCGAGGGATACCTTTGTTTACGATGACAACTTTAGTTTCTAAGTGTCAGTTCTGCTTGCTGAGTTTAGCCCTGCATCCTCTTAGTTGCATCCCCATCACTTTCCTGAAACTACTCTTACCAAGGTGACCAGGGAACTTTATATTGCTAAGTTCAATGGTTGATTCTTAGTTTTCATTTCAATCAACACAGTGAATCACATCTTCTCTTCTCCTTGAAATACTTTATCTACTTGGCTTCCACAATCTCATACTCTCCTGATTTTCCACCTATGTGCCTGGATTTTTTTTTTCTTTTTATTCTCTTTTGCTGGTTCCTCCTTATATCTCCTGATCCCCAATCCCTAGAGTGCCCATACTCAGTTCTTAGACTTCTCTTTTCTGTCTACCCTCATTTCCTTGATATTCTGATTCAGTTTCATTATTTTAAATAACAGCTCTCTGCTGATGGTTCCTAAATTTAAATCTCCTTCCTTAATCTCTCCCCAGAGCTCCAGACTTATAGATGCAACTGTCTATTCGACATTTGCCCTTAGATATTTGATCAATATCTCAACTTACCATGATTAAACAGAACTCCTGAGATTCTCCCTTAAATCTACTTAACCTACAATCTTCCCATCTTGTAAATGGTAATTTGATTCTTCTGGTAACTTAGGCCAAGATCTTCAGATTTATGACCAACTCCTCTCTTTCTCTCATACTCCCATCAGCAGATCGTATTGGTTTTACCTTCAAAATATATCCAGAATTCTCTCACTTGTCACCACCTCCATTGCTACAACTTGGCCCAACTCACCATCACATCTAAACTGGATTATTACAATAGCCTCTTAACTGGTCTCTTTGCTTTTTTTATTCTAAACACAGCCATCAAAGTGATCCTATTAAATCGTAAATCAGTTTATGCCACTTCTTTGTCAAAACTCTCAATGGCTTCCCTTCACTCTCATAGTAAAGCCAACTCGTTTTGAAGTTTCGTAGAAACCTTCTAGTATCAGGTTCATTGTTACCTCTTGTGCCCTTATCACCTTCCATCTACACTCACTTTCTTTGCTGTCACCAAGGCAGCCTCCTCACTCTTTTTTAAATAAGCCAGGCATAGTCCAAATACACTTACTCTTCCCTGTGTTTGGGATGTTCTTCCTTCAGGTATCTAAATGGCTTGCCCATCACTTCTCTCAATTCTCACTCAGATATCACCTCAGCGAGGCCATCTGTGATCACCTTGTCTAAAATCACCACACTCACCACTATCCTTCTAGTTCCCTTCTCTGCTTTATTTTTCTCCTCACTCATTACCATCTAATATAGTATATATTTTACTCATTTATATTATTTACTTTCTATGTTCCCCATTTGAATATAAGTTCCACAAGAACAGGGATTTCTATCTTTTTTACCCCTCATCTACATCTGTATTTTCAGTGCCTAGAAGAGTATTGACACATAGTAGGTTCACAATAAATATTTTTTGAATAAATAAATGGATCAGGTCCCAAAGAGTTGATGGGAAGACACTGCAGGTGTAGAAATGATGCCTAGAGGGCAGCAACCATCTTGTGAGCAGGGGCACCAAAGCCACATACCAAGGACAACACGTGAAAAATGAAAAAATCTGGGTTCCATGGGTCCACCAGTGCTGAACTGTCTACCTCTAAACTCCATGTTATAAGACAAAGAATAAATCTTACTTGGTTAAGCTATAGTTGTTGAGTGTCTATTATGTGCATCTGAATGCAATCATATGTGATACCAATCGATGGCCAGAAAGGTTAAGAACTACTTTGAGGGTGAAAAGAGAAGAACTGGAACAGAATCCCCCAGCAATATCAATAATTCAAAGATGTAACGTTGAAGAGGATCCTTTCAAGGTGCTGAGAAGGAGTAAGAAATGGGAGAAACCCCAGAAGCAAGTGAAATCATGGAGCTAGAAAGATTGCTTCAAGAAGGAAGATATAGACAATAGACTCAAATGTTGACGAGAGGTCCCCAGGAAGGGAGATAGGGTGTCGAACTGAGAACACAGTGGGCAGAAGTTGAGAGAGTATCATTTTAATGATTCTTATTTTCTTTGTGAAGTAGCTGGCATAACAATCTGTGGCAGTTAATTTTATATGTCAACTTGGCTAGGCTATGGTATGGAAAGCATGGTCAAACACAAGTCTAGATGTTGGCATAAAGGAATTTTATAGGTGTAATTAACATTTATAATCAGTTGACTTTGAAGAAAGCAGATTATTCTCCATAATGTGGTTGGACCTTGTCCAATTAATTGAAGACTTAAACATCAAAAACCGAGTTTCTTGGAGAATAAGGAATTCACTTCCAGACTGTAACATTAGAAATCCTGTCTGAACTGCCACAATGCTGGCCTGCTCTATGAATTTTGAACTCAAGACTGCAACATCAACTCTTACCTGAATTGCTAGCCTGCTAGCCTGTTCTGTAGATTTCAGACTGGCAAGCCACCTCTATCCCTCTGTGTGTGTGTGTGTGTGTGCGCACGCGCGCACACGCACACACACGCAAGCGTGCATGTGTGTGTGCCCATGTATTGGTTCTGTTTCTCTGGAAAACTCTGACTGATACAGCATCCATTGGGAATATGGAAAGTTCAGACATTTGTCCAGTTATTTCCTTAGGCTAAATTCCTACAAGTAGAATTTCTAGGACAAAGTTCATGAGATATTTAAAGAAATATAAAATATATTATTGGTTTGCTTTCTAGAAATGTTACATCAATATATACTTTCAGGAATAGTGTACAGATGTCTGGGTCCCTAGACTCACATAAACATTAGATAGGTATTTATCATCTTTTTCATTTTCACCAACTTGTTGAGAGGTGCCACCTTTTCATTTTATATTTGTAGTATTTTGATGAATAGTGAGGTTGAACATTCTATCATATTTTTTAACCATGTGCCTTCTTTAAACTTACACAGTTCATAGCAAACTCTAAAGTTATTATTTGCTTTAGAAATTTGTGCCACTTATATATGGCTATTTTTCTTTTTCATTTGAAAAGATCGCAAACGGTCAGGCTTTTAAAATTACATTCTCAACTGTTTTTGTGCTTTGTTCACTTTTCTAATAGGTGTTTATTGTTTTCTTACTGATGCGTAATCTTTATATAGTACTTAGTCTTTTATTTAATATGCAAACTTTCTCCCAGATTTTTGGTTGCCTTTTAACATTGTTTAAGGTTTTCTTTCTTTCTTTCTTTCTTTCTTTCTTTCTTTCTTTCTTTCTTTCTTTCTTGTAACAAAAAGTTTGTATTTTGTATTGGAAAATGTATCGGTCTTTTCCTCTGAGGCAGTTACTGTCATGTGTCACTTAACTACAAAGATGTATTTTGAAAAAAATTCATGGTTAGGTGACTTTTGTCGTGCAGACATCATAGAGTGCACTTACACAAACCTAGATGGTATAGCCTACTGCACACCTAGGCTACAAGTCTGTACAGCATATTACCATATAAAACAATACGAGATTAAATCAAGCACAAAAGAAAATGATGCAATCAAGAAATGGAGTAAACATGAGATGTACAGAGCTGGTGCCAACATGACATGGCATACTGTTTTACAGAAAATATTTTTTTATAAATAGAAAGAGTACACTCTAAAATTATTATAAAAAGCCTAATATAGTAAATATGTAAACCAGTAACATAGACATTTATTATCATTATCAAATGTTATATATTGTACACAATTGCATATGCTATACTTTTATATGACTGGCAGGTTTGTTTACGCCAGCATCTCACAATAGTGAATAATGCATTGTGGTACAACATTTTAATGGCTATGATGTAAGTAGACAATACGAATTTTTCAGTTCCATTATAATTTTATAGGGCCAGTGTCATATATATGGTTCATTGTCGACTGAAACATCATTATATGGCAAATGACAGTATTTATTTTAGAAATGTTAGCTACATATATGAACATTCCTCTTCTCCGATAACAAAGACACAAATGATCAGATTATGGAACATATATTTCTCAATTTAGGAATGAAGTTTATAGTTGTTAATTATTATTTAGTATTTGAACCTCTGTCTGGATGCATGGGAAAGTCTTATTATGTTATTTCTCTAAAAACTTGAGTGGAGAAGCCAGTTATTGCAGCTACTTAAAGCTTGGTGATTTTGAAAAAAAGATGAATGGTTTCCATTTTTATGAAGGTTTGGTTATTCCACAGCATGGTAAAAAACATTGGATACATCCCTTGATTCAAGCCATGGATATTGAGGAAGAGGTAAGTGGTTCAAAGCAGAATTAGGGGTTCGATTTTATATATTATTCCCAATGCTATGTTGATTTAACGGGAATTTATATACATTTTTTTTAAAGTTTCATAATTTATTTCTTAGTACATCTATTAAAACTAGAATACAATGAACACAGTTTTTTATTTTATTTTGTTGCATTATTGTCACTGAAGGGCTGACCCATTAAAACAAATATATAGAGGAACTTGAGCTTGTTTCATGATCAGAAAAAAATGACGCAGGGCTCTAGCAGCTGCTGCCAGCTTTTTTATGTCCCCTGAGCACTTATTTCTAATGCCTAGAGCCTCTTACTCCAAACTACCTGCCATTTTCTGTCCCATGTTTCAGAGTGTTAATGCCCTTGGGAGTAGCTCTCAACCAAAAAGAGATGGACAGGGAGTTGGTGGAAAAGCACCCAGCTTTCTCACCCTTTAAGTGGGATATCTCTGAGGTGTGTCCTACTCTATCTCCTAGGGTCCTCAGAGGCAGTGAGCTCCAGTACCGCCCCAGTGATTGGTTGCATTTCCTTCCTGACCTCACTTTCTCAGTTGTTTCCTGATATTCCAGGATCCTCTCCCAAATACACTACTTGTCAAATTTTTGTCTCAGTGTTTGCTTCTGGAGGACTCCAAATTAAGACAGATAAGTCAGGCTACCTGTAAAAATAATGGTCAATATTTATGAAACACTTATTATGTGCCACACACCATTCTAAGCAGACCATTTAACCCTCACGACAAGTCTTTTGGGCACAACCATCACCTCCAGTTTACTGATGAGGCTTGTGAGGCTTAGAGAGGTTAAGTCCGTTTTCTGAGGTCACAAAGCTAATGGGTCATGAAGGATTTAAACCTGCACTAACTCGAGTGTCCGTGGTTTTAATCACAGTATGTCCTGTGACACAGTGTATCAGATTACTTCAAATATCTTCATTGGTACTTATTTAATAGGCTTTGTGAGGGCATTTTGCTGATGGATGAGCTGATAGATTTTTTTTGCAATCTATAAGCACAATAATGTTGCCTAACTTGGACTGTCTGCACTCATCCAACTGAAACCTGAGTCACTGCAAGAAGCTCATCTTTTTTTTTCTAACAACATCAAGAAGTTTTCTCCTGGCTCCTCTAAAATTAAGTCTGTTTTTGCAGCTAACTACTGTTCCTGGTTTGTTTGTTTGCTTGTTTTTGTCAAAACTAGCTGTCTAGCTTACAATTTATTGTATAGTAAATAAAGGTCACCATTTATGCCCTAATAACGACCTGAATGGATCCAGGATTTTAGCTGGTTGTGCTGTTATGTGAGGCATGTGCATCACTGGTTTGGAAGACAACATTTCATGGACTCTGAATGACCCTTCATTGAACCGAGATATTCTTCCAGCTACTGACTTTATCAAGTTTTTCCTTTGTTACAAGGGAATGTATTATGCTCTCTTCCTAGTCTTACTGCTGGGCTTCAGAAAGAGTAAAACAAATTTTATGGTTCCTAGAAAATGTTATAAAATTTTTTCCCAAGTTAGGTCATTGCTGTTGAAAAATTTTTGTTTTGGTAGAAGACTTGGCCAAAAACAACAGAGCCAATGGCCAGCCGTTGCTTCAGGACAAAAAAAAAAAAATTTCTTGAGATTAGCTAGGGATTGCTATCTCCCTTTCCACTGAGAGAGAGACCAGTTTTTACAGCTAGGCCTAAATTACTTTTGAGATAAATCTCTTTCTCTCTTTATAGACATATAGTTTAATTTATTGGCTAACTTCTCCAGTTTTTGAGGTGGCCCCATAAATTTTTGAAAGGCATTTTAACTTAATAAGGCAATTCATTATAAATTAATTTTCAGAAACTTCTTGAGCCAACTTGAAATCAAAGCAAACCATTTTCTCAGGCTATATACTCTAATTTTAGTCTAATATTTTTAACTGAGCATTTAAATTTAGGGCACCACTTTAAATAATATTCTAGGGAAGACTGGTTCTCTTCTTTGAGCTTGCTGAGATTTGAAAGGAGACCAAAAGTGTTTCTCTAGCAATTTCAGCCATAGGGAGAGAAATCTATATTATTTAATAGGTAATGTGATGCCAGTAAACGTTGAATGACTGACTTGCAAAGGAGTAAAATGTCTTTATTTCTAGTGTTTGTCAATTCCTGTGGTGTAAATATTCCCACCCCAAGTTACCAATGAGATGTCAACCAGTTCCCGAAATTCCTGAAAATTTAACAATTGGCTTTTATGAGCTCCTAAGAGGGAGCTCTAGAACAACAGTTCAGTGAACTCAGCCAAATAGTGCCCCAAATGCAGGCTTGAGGACACAGGTTTGTTGGCTCTTGACGCCCTAGACTTGATCTTTGAGGTCACTAGGACATCATGTAGCAAATTCTGAGAATGGAGCTTTTGGATCCAATGTGTGTGTTACCCCAAAACTCAAGCTACCTTGAAAAAATAATGTACCCTGAGAGAATTTGGTCCCCAATATACTGCTTAATTATTGTATTTGCAGATATTATGTCATACATCTAGAGTCAAAGAGGGCCATCCAAAGGCATTTTAGAGACAGGGGCCACTCACAGCTCTGCAGCTTGAATTTAAACCACAAGGCTCAGCATAAGTTGACCACAGAACAAAATAAGCAGCCAGAATTGAACTTGGATACCACTCTTTGTAATGGATTTTGTTTTACATTTACATCTGAAAAGCCACAGCCTTTTAGGATGCCTGGGAAGTGTCTTCATTATCTATCACTTGAGTACATTTCTTCTTCTTTTCATCTTCTAAAAATAAAAAGCTCTTTTCTAAGGAACTAGTTTTTCCTTTTAGTGTGTCTTGTAACTACAGTCATTCTGATGACTGGTGCACTGTTTTCTTTCTAAATGAATGTATGTTTGTTCTGTCCCTATATATTTCTTCTAATGATGAAAGACGATATAAACCTAGTCTCACAGTGGAGAGCAAAGTAAATTTCAGTTTAGGGCTGTTACAAAATTTGACTATGCCCTTTGAAACAGCCCTGTCAGCAAATGTGGGATGAGAAGGCCAGGCCTTAGGTACAGCTGTTGATAAAAAAGATTCTTGGTTCATCATTGGCCAAATTATATCTAGTTTCCTCATTTAAAAGTTTTAAGATGAACCTCCCAACATTCAAAAACTATCATTCATTTCAAGTTTCTATCTAAGATTCATTTGTTCTTTAATCTATTTTATTAGGCACTGACTTTGTGTCTAAAAATTTACTAGTTGATAAATGAGATATTGTATCTGCAAGTGTTCTTCTGTATCTAACAAGAAATAAATGGCATAAACAAGGAGAACTGAATGAAAGGACAATTCAGAGTTGTGTGCAAGGTTAAGAAAATCAACAAAGCATGTGAAGCACCAGGAAGTAGCAATGGCAGGAAACTCTTACTACTTCTATGCCAAAGGGGGCAAGAAATGGGAGCCATGGAGGGGTGATTCTGCCTAAAGGGAGAGGTGATCAAGAAGGGAGTCTCTCTGATCTCCTGCCAGTGACTCCCACTTGCCAAACCCTACAGGAAGCCGGAGAGGCAGATGATACAATTTGGGAGGAACAGCCTTTTAGGGTTCAAGCAGTCTAGGGAAGAATGGAAGATGGACCTCTAGGGTGATCCTTTGGTGGAAGATGGCCATTGGGCAATGAATATCATTAATCTTGGCTCTGCTTTCAAAGATTTGCAACCTAGTTAGAATAATCATATGGGCAGGGCTGCTAGGATAATGGAAAGGTGGAGCCTTTTCCAGAGGGTATCTTGGCTAAGTCAATGGGGGCTTGGGTATGTGGAACTAAAGACCTCTCTAGACATCTATTTTCATACATTAATATGTATGAGCGATTGGGTGAGAGGTGCAAAAGAATAAGGAAGATGTTGGTAACCAAACTGAGGGACACAGGCAAATGAAGAAAAAGATGGTGTTTGCTGGGTGAGAAGAAATACCAGGTGACAAAAATGTTAAATAAATGAAAGAGTGAGAGCCAATTGGCATCAACTGTGAGCAGGTGGTAGAGGGATAATATTCACATTACTTTTAACCCTTTTCCAAATGAACCAACAAATCAGGAAGTTTGAATAGGTAGTTTTTTGAATTTGGGGTAGACCCATGTGCCTGCCAAACAATAGTAATGTTCTTCAAATTTGCTCTTGTTAGAAATGTTATCAGAAAACTTTACATGGAGTTTAGGTGTAAGAGTTGAATGTTAGGGATTAAAATGTATAGTCTCGGTATCCCTTACTATACTTTTAAACTGTGTACAGAATCCGAAAATAGCCAATAAAATAGCTTGGGATAGCATCCCTCCTGATTTAAGGTAAAAGCTGAGAAGCTGGTAATTCTTGGAAGATAAAACATCTCTTGTGAAATAGTTTGAACAATTCTTCTTTTATATCAATAGGAAAGTATACCCATATCCATACAGATATTCCAGGTATATGTTTGAATATATAAATGTCTTTTTCTATTAGAAATGCCTTCATGGATATGTGTGCCAAATTCTTTGGGGTTCACTTCCTATGTGGTATGAAGTAGGGCAAAGTGGTTATGCCATTTGGCCAACTGTGGCTGGATGATACATCAAACCACTTGACAATCTATTCCCAGAAGAAAAGGGGCTATGGTTCAGATAGAGGCTGACCCAACTTGAGAGTGATAGTGTATCTGTTTAATGATATTGTAAAGAGAAGTTTGGAGCAAAAATATTAATGGCATGGCTAGATTTAAATCCATAAGAAATTATAACTGTGAACAAGACTTCTCTGAACTCAGCCCTGAGGGTGGAGCCTGCTGGGATAGTGACTCATTTTTGCATCCCTGAGGTGATGGGCATGGCCAGTTTTCATGCATAATCAGAGCGATGATGAATGAGTAGAGGTGTGATAATGTCTCCACAACATTCTAAGGCTGTGCCCCATTGTCTGGTGTTCAAGGAAGGCAAGTTCAAGTTCCTTTCAAAATATTTTCATCGTTAGTGGTGTTAAACTCCTACCAATGTCATCAGTGAAATCCTGGTTGCTGTCCAAATATCATCTGTTGAATCAAAGGAGTATTTTTGCATTTTCTTGCTATCATTAAGGAATATCTATTCTCAGTACAATTTTCCCAGAGGTGTTTGGGATTTTGGTGGGGCGGGTAACTTTTTTTTTTTTTTAATAATTTCAAACTCACAGAATTTTTGCAGGAAGAGTACAAGGAACTCCCATACACCTTTTACCCAAATCCACCAATTATTTATATTTTGCTCTATTTACTTCATTATTCTATGTACTTATATATATGTGTATATGTGTAGTATATATACACATATATTATTTATTTTCTGAGCTATTGAGAGTAAGTTGAACATTGTGCCTCATCATCTCAAACTAGTGTGTATTTCCCAAAGACAAGGTCATTTTTTACAAGATATTGTACAATTTTCAAAATCAGGCATTTTAACATTTATAATATTGTTATCTAATTTATATTCCATGTTCAAATTTCATCCATCATCACAATAATGTTTACAGCTTTTTTTTTTTTCTGGTCTAGAATCTTATCCAGGATCAATTGCATTTAGTTGTTATGCCTTTTGTTGGTCTCATCAGTCAAAGACTACCAGAAATACATCTGTTGTCAAGCAAATTGGGTTTGTTCACTTGTGTCAGTTTCTGTGTTAGACCATGAGAAGAGCAGGTTGGGTGCTTAGTGCCCTCCTGCCTTAATGAATCCATGGGCTTCACTTTCCAGAAAGTCTTCAGAGTGAACCATGTGTGTGCACTTGGAGAGAGAGCCTTGTTTCTGACTGTGTCTTCATCCGTTGTCACCCTTCTTTCTGACTCATCATTTAGAGGGCAGCTGAACATGCTGTACAATGGGTCTTTAGAGCCTAGGGATTGTTGGAGAGGCCAGTCTAAGGTAGCAGAGGTTGGGGGAGCCATACGTATGCCCTTTCATTTTGGGGTTGCTGGCCACATTACTTGAAATAAGCCTTTCCAGGCTGACTTTGCCTTTTAAGTGGATCCAGTTTGGTGGAAAGCCTTCAAGCTGTGCATCTGTGCATCCATCTGCCCTTTCTGCTATTTGCAATCACTCTTGGGGGCCAGGAGACAGGATGTTCACTCTTGGGTCAATGTGGCCCTCTTGTGGCAGATATTTGTATGTCCTGGGAAAAGGATGGACTTATTAAAGGAGATGATGCAGAATCAGATGTTAGAGCAGTATATTAATTTTCTAGGGCTGCCGTACCAAATTACCACAAATTGGGTGACTTAAATGTCAGAAATTTATTTTCTCACAATTCTGGAGCCTATAATACTGATATTAATGTGTTGGCAGGGTTGGTTTTTTCCTGAGATTTCTTTCTGTGGCTTGTAGATAGCAGTCTTCTTCCCATGTTTTCACATGGTCTTTCCTTTGTATTTTTGCTTGTGTCTTAATCTCTTCTTTTAAGAACTTCTGTTATGTTGCCTAACCTAATGACCTAATTTTACTTTAATTGCCTCTTTACAGTCCTTATCTCCAAATAAGTCATATTCTGGGGTACTGGGCGGAGGACTTGAACACATGAATTTTAGAGGACACGATTCAACCTGTAACAAACAAGGAAGAGATCTTAGAGATTCTTTAGCTCAAATCCATCGTTTTAGAAAACAGGTTAATAGAATTGTTCAAGGCTGCACAGCTAGTAGACAGTAGAGACCTAATAGCTATAGAATTCTCTCTACTACCCTTCGTGTCAGTAAAAAGTCTAAAGCAAATTCAAAATGTATCTTAACTGAAAAGAAAGCCTCAAAATTCTAGAGTAGGAAATTGACTAAAAGACAGAATATCTATGCCTATTTTACTCAGGCTTTTAAAATATTTGTTCAGTGAACAAAAATGTTAATTAAAACATTTCAAAAGTGTTATATATTTAAACAACTTTCAATGGAAATAAAGAGATATAATGAACATAAAACCTGGTATATTATACTAATTTCTGATTATATGTTTTTTAATATGACTGTAATCACTATATAGCTGGAATTTTTTTCTGCTCTCCTTTATGTTTGTTATAAACATTGTTTTTAATATCATAACATATCCCACACTTACTAATGATTAAAATTATTCTATGGTTATGGACCCTTTTCTCCTATTTTAACTGTACAGTTGGCTAGATCATTTTTCTCTTTGTCCCTCTCCCTCTCCTTGCTATAATAATGTGTGTGTGTGTGTGTGTGTGTGTGTGTAACTATAAAGTAAAGCAAGTAATATTTATTAAATGCCTAAGGATAAGCTGATCTGCAAAGGAGAAGGTCATCATACTTTTCACAAATGTTTTTGAAAATAGTTTCAACCTTTCTAAGAAAAATGGCAGGAAGAGTACAAGCAACACTCATACTCTTTACCCAGATTTACCTATTGTTACTATTTTGCCCATTTCATATCTCTCTCTCCATACATTTTTATATTTATGTTTATATTTATACATATAATGTGTTTTAAGAATCAGTTGAGAATAAGTTGAATTACATCATGAGTTTTACCCCTAGATAATTCAGAGTACATTTTCTAAGAATAAAGATATTATTTTACTTGACTGTTATAGTCATAAACTTCAGTAAATGTAACATTGATGTAATTCTTTTATCTACTGTCCACATTTCATTTTTTCAAAGGATCTAGTAATGATCTTTATAGTATGTTTTTTTCTCCTCCAATATAGGATCCAATCTAAGATCTGCATTGCATTTAGATGTCAGGCCTCTTTAGTCTCCTTTAATCTGAAATATTTTTATAGCCTCTATTTTTCTGTTATAATATTAAATATTTAAAGAATATTATCCCCTCTATTTTTATTAGTAGAATGTTCCTTATTTTGGATTTGTTTGGCTGTTTCATTATGGTAAGATTCAGGCTATACATTCGAGTTATGTGGGCAGAATAAGAGATGCTGTGTCCTTCTCAGACAAACCAAGACACTCTTGAGAGTGAAAGAGGGTGCTATCCATATTTATGCTGAGATAAAGGTGTAAACATGAATTATCTCAGGTGAACTGGGATACATAGTGACTTATTTATGTAAGTGAGTATTCTCAGTTTACCAGTGCCCATGCTGGGAGCAGATTAGTTAAATCACTTACCAAAATGATGGGGTCATAACTTAACCTCATGGCTTTCTCATTGTAACACCATTTCCTAGCCTTACTCCTGAATCATGGCCATTCAGCTGTATCTAGCGTAGCTCTTCTGTAACTGATTATTCATCAAGTCCTGTGGATTCTATCTCTACACATCTCTTCTATTAACACATTTGTTCAGCAACAATTTCTTCCTTATGTGTATGATTTCTATTCCTACTCAATAATCTTTCACCAGAGATGTAATCATTAGGATTGTTGACAAATACGCCCACTTGCTCCTTCTAGGCATATGGCAGAATTGCATTTCCCAGTGTACTTAAAGTTAGGTGGGGCTGTGTAACTTGCTTAGGTCAATTTTATGTAATTGAATGGAAACTTTATAAGCCAGTTCATGCTCTAATTTTTTTCCCTATGATGACCAGCAGTGTTCAAGATGGTGGCTGCTCCAATAGCTTTGCATTCTGGAGTTAGGATGACATGGAGCAGACACCCCAGTGAACCTTAGCTGGGTATGTACTGTGAATGACAAATCAACCTTTGTTGTTTTAAGCCCCCAATATAGGGGGGGTTGTTTGTTATTTCAGTATAAACCAGTCTATATGGTCTGATTCACTAGCCTGCCTTGTTTATGTTTTTAATTTTAATTTTTTATCAGTGTAATATATAAATGTTTTTTTGTTTTGTTTTGCTTTATTTTTTTTAATTTTTATTTATTTTTAATTTTTTTATGGTGACATTGATTAACGAAATCCAGTAAGTTTCAGTAACAGTAAGTTTCAATTTAATAGTAAGGCATATATATATATATTTCATTGTATATAAATGTTTTAAAAGTCAAATAATACTATAAAGTTTAATTTTATAACAGGAAAAAGCTGATTTCTGTCCTGTTCCTCTTCTCTCGGCTCTTCTCTATCCCTCTGCTCTCTCCAGAGCTAATCACTTTTAACCCTAGGTATTTAAGTCTATAATAAATATTAACTACTTTATAACTCTATATTTTGTAGGAGTACTATTATTTCTTGGTTTATTCATTGCAGACATTGTATATTATCTTTCTACTATGAAAGATGAAGAATTAATCTTATTACACATACAGCCCTTTCTCTACCACCCCATTCTCCTAATTATTTATATCACAATTTTTTGACAAACCAGTAATTAATGCTTCATCACCAAGACTGTATATGTATGGTTTTTCCACTGAGTCAAGTAGGATACTTTGCTTATATTGCATTTCCTCCTCATTTTTTTTGTTTTTTGTTTTTTTCTCCTGGAGTTGTTATTTGGCTTATTTTTTTGTTTGCTTATTTGTCCAGGGACTTATCATTAATCTCCTCAAACTTTCTAAGAGGAATCTACAACCTGCTTCAATACTCATTATACATGTTAAACTCCATCGGTTCATGTCATTTTCGTTTTTTTTCCTTTAGAGATTTAGATTAGAAGAAAGTATTCATGACTTATGGATCCACATACTATAAGAACAGTACGGTTAGTAAATTAGTAAATTTCAATAACTGGTATAAATTTATATATATCTTAGATCTATCCATTTAATTTTATTCCGCAGTTTTATTGAGATATAATTGACATAAAGCTCTGTACAGGTTAAGGTAAACAGCATCATAATTTGACTTACATATATTATGAAATGATTACTACAATAAGTTTAGTTAACATCCATCAACTCATATTGATAAAAAAAAATGTCTTTTACTTTGTGATGAGAAATCTTAGGGTCTACTCTCCACTCTTTTTAAAAGTGGCTAATGCTACAGCAATAGCAGCAGGACTCTTATCTACCACTAACTTGTATATGTATCCCAAGTGCCTTCATATTGCCCTCAAAATTAGCTCTTTACCTAAAGAAAGAAGACTTCCTTTGATGGAAGTTAATTTTTCATGCCCACATATTGGGGCATGAAAAAAGCAGATGTGTATTGAATATCTTATTTCTAGAAAGCAAGGATGCTTTCTAGATCATTAGGGACATTGTTGGAAGAACAAAGGAGCCAGTCAGTGGGACTCCCACTGACCATATTGGGATGATATGCATATAAAATAATTAGAATGAAGATAATGCTTACATTAAAATAAATGAAGCCTATAAAAGACTATATGATGTTGATTAAAAGGCAAATTACACGTGTTTTAAAATATTTGTAAAACAAAAGCAGAATGATTATAGTAGGTGATATTTATTTTTTATTGATCTTAACAAGAAGGAAAATGTTAACATATATGGATATTTTGTTTCTTCTGTGAAGCTTATAGAAGTGCATAGTGCATGGATCAATACCTGTTTATATTTCTGTTTCTATCTATTGAAATCAGGGGAAAAAATGAGTGCTGGAAATGCAGGAACCATATAGGGAGTGGGAGGAGCAATGAGCACTGCTATTGTCCTTTAACTATTGCAGGAATCTAGGAGTTACTGCAGACATTCTGACTACGCCCTTGAGCTCCAACCATTTCCATGCTTGCTGGCTCCTCTTCCCACTACCAGCAGCTGTATCTCTTTCTCTAGGGCTTCATCTGGCCATTCGGAGTTCCTGCTGAGTCAACTCTGCCCACCCAGGCTGAAGTGCCCTTGAGATTAGCTGTCAGCCAATGGAATGGTAGAGAATCCCCAACTCACTCTCCCGTGGGTGGGATAGCTCTGAGGTGCCTGTTCTAAGCTGTCTCCCAGAGCTTCCAACAGGATTAAACTGTATTTCTCCACCATGGAAATATGCATGTTATCACAAACTCTGCTTTACCTTTCCCCTCTCCCTCCTACCTTCCTACAGGACCTTCCTGGGATCACCTTCCAAATGAACTCTTTGCCTTTTAGCTCATCACAAGTTGGCTTTAGAAGGACCCAAACTAAGATAACCAAGTAAAAAGGAAATCCAGTTGTGGGTTAGCTCTGATTTCAGGTATAGCCTGTTAAAAAATAAAAATTAATAGTAGTTTCTAAAGTTACAAACCAGATAAATGTCCTATGGAGAAGAGCTAACTATACCAACTTAGTCTCTTTCTCATAGGTGATGAAAACCCTATTAATTATAATAAAATTCTTATAAATATTTACACTTTTAATAGCATCAACAGATGAGGGCAGGATAGCATGATAGCACCAACGTCCAGGTATAGAACAATTCAAGTTACATAAATCTTTTAAAATCTGTACATTTTGAGGAAAACACTAAGTTTTAAAAAAAAAATCTAAGTGAAAACAAGAGATTTAAAAGTCCTATGCTGTAACAAGTAAAACTTTATTATGAGATGGGTCTAGTTTGATGATCAATGGCTTGGGTTTGAATTCTTTTGGAACATACAACCATATTCTTCCATGTTTGAACCAAAAGCCAATTAATCAACATTTCAAAATCGATATCTGAATGGAGACCTTTTTCTCTGCAGTTACTCAACTTCTCTAGAAGATACTCCCAAATCTTGTGCCTGGGGAATTTGTGCCAGCATCCTGGGAGAGAAATGGCGAATAGGACATGGGAGAGTGTACAGCTCAGCCTTTGCTATGCCTCTCCAACCTTATGCCCTTTGTTTCAATATGGCCTTATCCTGCCCTTGACTGTGCCTGGTGACCTTGAATTTAAGACCTCTCCTGTTCAATTTCACCAGAAAATAACACCCAGCTCTCCTGTCGTGATGGGGGTTGGGTCAGTTGCCTGGTTATGCAAGAATGGGGTAGGAGATTTGAAATTCAAATTGCTTCTTATTTAGACTCTTTGGCAACCCTCTGGTTTTTCAGCTCTGCTCTTTACCCCCTCTTTCTGCCATATCTGATTCATTCAATTCCTAAGCTTTTTCTGAGATCTTCTTGCATGAACCAGTTTGTTTTTCTTTCCCATTCCTCTCTGCAGGCTGTTAGGTTTCAGCTTTCTCCACTCTGCTGTCAGTAGCCACTAATTTATCTCTCCTCAGCCTTCTGCTAATTTGTTGATGTACCTTGTCCAGTGCGATCTTTTGTTAGGAAAACTTCTTAAGGTGTACTGAAACTGACCTCCAAAGGAAGACCAACTGAACAGAGACCAAAGAAAGACTGACAACTCCGGAATTAGACAGAGTTTATTAAGCAGAGAGCCTTAGATCCAGAGTCAAGACAGTGGATCTCTGCACCAGAAAGGGGATGAGG
This sequence comes from Rousettus aegyptiacus, assembly GCF_014176215.1. NCBI lineage: Eukaryota > Metazoa > Chordata > Mammalia > Chiroptera > Pteropodidae > Rousettus > Rousettus aegyptiacus. The sequence goes on along the minus strand of NW_023416287.1, from coordinate 34,258,075 downwards.
CTTAATATATGCAGCCTCCAGAAACACAGGTGGCTTGTAGCCATGTGGCACGTGCTTGCTAAGAACTGTATATTCCAAAGCAGTAAACAACTTAATGGACCTGTTTCTCTATGTAAGAACATTCCTTTCAGGTCATATGCACCCACCCCTCCCAGGGTCAACTGGAGGTCACTGAAAGCAACTTGCTTCTTAAGACGGCATTGGTCATGTCAAGCACCAAAAAGCATTTTGCCTAACATCTTTTCTTCCTCATTTTGTGGAGTTCTAATCTAAAAAAGTTTGTTGCTGCCGTTTTTGGTAGGGTTTAGGGGGAATTCAACTCTCTACAACTAATGGGAAGCCCAGCCCTCCCTTCAAGCTTTCCTTTTTGGGCCCTTTCTTGCTATGCCTGCCTCAGCTCAGCCTCCCATGTTCAGGGAGCACGTGGCTCAGCCTGCTTCACCTCATACTAGGTGCTCTCACATCTCGTCTATGCTGTTATGTCTGGAATTCTAACTTCTGTACCAACTCACACACTACTCACTATGAATTCTTTCATACTCCACAGCATTTTGTTAAGATCTCTATTTCATAACTTATCCTAGATTTCCTGTTTCTTCATTAGTTGGGTAGAAATTTGCCTTTTGCACCTTGAGGTTTGGGACTTGACCTTGCTCAGTATTTATCTCCATGAGATTATGTTTTGTTAAAAGATATTTTCTGTTTGTTCTACTAGATTAAATTGAAATTATATTTTTTTCCTTTGTTATGTTTCTGGGATATACTTTTCTCAAATGGAATTGCTGTGTGTGGTACACTGACTTGCTGGTCCCCAAACTTCACTCCAGTGTGATAGGGTTACATACCCACACCCTTGCCATGGCCTTGAGGTGGGCTATGCCTATTCCTTGCCTCTTGACTTTGGCTGTAGCCATGTGATTTGCTTTGACCAATGAGATGTTAGTAGACATGATATAAACAAAGGCTTAGAACAAATTCATGTGGCTGAGGTGCTTTTGTCCTTCTGTCACTGGTAGTTCTAGGAAGATGAGACATATTCAGAGCAGAGCTGCTCCAGCCGATTAGAAGTCTTGCAGCTTGAAGGACCGCTGTCCAACTTACCTGCAGACCTGGGAGTGTAGTGATAAATACTTCTTGTTTGCCACTTAGTATTGGGGTTGGTTTGTTTTGTAGTAATACCTGACTGATATATAATGTCACAGGGAATGGATGATTTTATAACTCTTGTTTTATGTTGGTTTGCTCTCTAAGAAACCTGAAACCAATTTATGGTTTATGTGTTCCTACTATATACACTGTGGCTCTCCTTGATTTGATCATAAAATCTATTTTAAAATGGTCAAGAAAAGAAAATGAAACAATAACCATACCACTAGCACAACTTGGGACCTTAAAGAACTTCATTCAAGACTGAATCTATTATCTTACAATCTTTTTGGAGTAACAGTAAACCCTAATAAACCAACACAGATCTGTGTAATTTTCTTGACCTTTGATAACCATGACTTTATAGTATAATTATGTACAATTCACATATGGTACTACTAATCTTTTTTTTTTAAAAAAAAAAAAATAAGAGCCTTTCTAAATGATTTCTAAAATTGGAGATATGACAAAATATTTATGTCATATCTAAAATTGGAGATATGACAAAATATTTATGTTTAGGAACATTCTCATCAAATGCTATTAATTTCTTTCAACATCCACAATCCATTTTTAAATTTGTCAAAGCCTAGCTTTGTTATTTCCAATGAAACATGGTGACCAAAAATTCTTTTATATTCTCTAATTGAGAGTTTGGCAACTTGTTAAATTTTAGGCTGTAAGGATTTTTTTTCTTTAGTTCAGAGAAACTATTATGCCAATATCCTGATGGAGCTCTATTTGTTTCTCCCAGTCCAGAAAGGGTGTCAGAATCCAAGAAAGCAAGGGTGACATTATAATAACGATAATTGGGCATATTTCCTAAGTTTTTATACAAGGAGTAGATGCTTCACAAATATGCACTAGTAGCAGTAAAAACTTACTACTTATAACAAACCTCCACTTCACTGAGACGTGGCATTTTATTTTGCATCCATGCTTAAGAACCCCTACCATAGGAGGGTTCCTAAATGACAAGTTATACTGCAATTATGAAAAGAAATCGCTTAAGTAATCAGGGGGAAAAAACCGCTATTGTTAAATATAATTAAGATCTCGACTGAAAGAGGGAAAAGACATAGGGGTCTTTGGGCTCTTGAACTAGTTCAAGTTTATTATGCTCCCTTGGACTTCCTCACAATTCCAGTGTAACCAGTCAAAAGAAAATCATGCCTCTCTTGTGCCTCCTGATTCTCCATTCAATCGTACAGCAATAGACTTTATCACGAAACAAAAACCTCACTGCTTAATTTAACCTTCCAACCTCCAGAGCTACATGGTCCACTAATCCAGTTCACAAAAGCAAGCCTGCTGCTCTTTTATTCTCCCCTAGGCTGAGCACTGTGTTGAGCCCAACAGCTGATCAGTTCTGGAACGTCCCAGCAGCGTGCCAGCAGCCTCCGATGTTTATTTAGCCGGCTGCTGCTGGACGAGGGGCCCCCCGGAGCCGGCTTCGCGTGCGCCCGCCCGCAGAGGAACTATGTACCGGCGCAGCTACGTCTTCCAGACCCGAAAGGAGCAGTACGAGCGCGCAGAGGAGGCGCCCGACCGCCTGGTCGAGGGCCGGGCTGCGGCGCCCACCCTGGCGGCGCTGCAGGGCCTTGGCGAGCGCGTAGCCGCCCACGTCCAGCGGGCCCGCGCGCTTGAGCAGCGCCACGCAGTCCTCCGGCGGCAGCTGGACGCCTTCCAGCGCCTGGGAGAACTGGCCGGCCCCGAAGATGCCCTCGCCCGCCACGTCGAGGGCAACCGCCAGCGCGCCCGGGACCTGGCTGCCGAGCGCGCCCGGCTGGAGCGCCAGGGCGCAGAGGCGCAGCGCGCGCTCGATGAGTTCAGGAGCAAGTAAGCGTCGACCGTGGGGGCAAACCGAGGCAGGGTGGGGGCGGCCCCCTAGCGCGAATCCGGGAGCGGGCAGCCACCTAGGGTTGGAGGGACGTTTCTGCTACGCCAGCGACAGATGACTTTATCTGTGCAAAAGGCACGAATGTAGTGCATTTCTCTAAGATAAGACTAGCTTCCATTTTGATGGCACTTCACAGTTTACATGAAATGGTATACTTTACTTTTAATGTATTTTAAAATTTAGGTATAATTTACACACAATAACATGCACAGATTTTAAGTACATAGTTCAGTGAGTTTTGACAAATGTATGTACCCATGTAACTACCACAACAAGCAAAATATATCTGTACCCTAGAAAGTTCCCTTCTATCCTTAGTCAATCTTCAGTTACCACCTCCCCCAAAACAAAACAAAATAAAGGCACCCATTGATCTCATTTCTACCGCAATAGATTAATTTTGACTGTTTTAGAATTTCACGAAAATGGAATATGACTCGTGTCTTATGTTTCTGGCTTCTTTTGCTCAGTATGAGATTTTTGAGACACATTGATGTTATTTAATCCTCACAGCCTCATCCTGTTATTGATGGTAGTGCAGGTACCTATTTAACATATGAGGAAACTGAGGCCTGGAATTGTGGAGATTTGGTGCAAGTACATTCAGCTAGCGAATTGCAACCCCGGGACTGGATGGAAATGCTGGGCATGCTAAGTCTCATTGCAGTGAAGACTGCATCACAGCCAACACCTGGAAATTGTTTCAATGTGTGTCTTGTGTCTTCTAGGGCATTTATCAGATCATAATCATTGATTCCATTCCTATCAGTCCTTGTTTCTGGTTTCACTCCATCATGGGAAAATAGACTTGTAGAGGGCCTTTGGGTGGCAGGACTTAACTCAGATTTTCTTGCCCTGGACCCATAATCTTTCTAGAACACTGTGTGTTGTGGTGAGAAGCCATTTTTGGATTCCTGTGGAATGAGGCCCCGTGAAGGACCTAGGACCTTTTTCAAATACAGCTAATGTTCTCAAAACAGAGGGAAGTGTGTGCTGGCTCAGGCACTCAGATCCATGGGTCAGCAGGATCCCCTAGATCTCTAAATAGCCTTCACCTGGTAATTAGGCCACAATCAACTGTGATTTAGCTGCGCAAATGCACTCATTGAATGAGTGGCCCTCACTGAAAAAGTGGTCATATTTTTTTCCTGATTTCACTTCGTTCTGAGTTATATGTCCAGCATGGAGCAGTCCTTTCAGGCTCTATGATTTATTTAATAAATCCCATTGATTTATACCTCCTATTGCCCCCTTGGAAAAGTTTTGATATTCTGACTAGGTTAGTGGGATTTGAAAATTATTATAAAAAAATCATACCTGTTTACCTGCGTAGGTATACACACACTAAGTGTGGTTTCACATTTCAGGGGGGAGTTGATGGCTAACCATAGCAGGTGAAAATAATGCAGATATGGGTAGCTGTATGCAACCTTGTTAGTCATATTTTCTACTTGGATAGTTAAACAATTTTAAAATCGGTCTTCAGCATTTCAAACACACTAAAATAAAACTAAAAGCAAACAAAACTATAAAAATATAATAGTGAGTATAGCCAGTTAAATTACAGAAAACCAAAATAATTATGTGAAATAATCAGATAATTGAAGCCAAAGCGTTATTTTCATTTTACAAATTCACTTATATATTCACTTATATATTCACTTATATGTATATGAATGTATTATGAATTCTTATTAATATTTTATAGCTAATAATTATTTAGTATGAAAATTATGTTAATAAGTTATCGATCCTATTTTTAAGCTACAGATTTTCTTAGATATTTCTAGCAGGAAAAAGCAATGAGAAAATTAGATTTTGTTAACAGTTTTATTCTCAAAATTAACCATTAAAAAAATTCTGGCTCCATTAGAGCCACACATAAAAGAAACTGCTAAATGCGATATCCTGGTGTGAAATGTAACACTTGTGTAACTATGTTTTTATCTGATTCACGCCTCACTTAGTTTGGAGTCCTTCACAAGTAAAGCCTGAGACAGGGATTTGAAGGCAAGGAGCTATTTGGGAGGTGACTTCAGGAAGCCCGAGTTGGAGAGTGAGGAAGTGAGACAGGAAGGGAAGGCAGCTAATGCTGAGTGCACTGTTATCACTGTGGCAACCAGGACGAACCTGCAGAGTGGCGGACACACCTCACTTGTCCCAGCGGAGGGCAAGAAAGCTGGGGTATCCATCCATGTACCTGCTTACCTTCCTGCCAGGAGCAATGACTCTGTGGCCTAACCAGCCCGCCCTGCCCACAGGCTCAGAGCAGGTCTTCAGTGTGCAGGGGTGATGCCGCAAGGATGAGGGTGGCATGCTGGCAACATCTGCCTTCGGCGTTGGGCCAGTTTCTCAACCTCAGTTTTCTAATCTTTCTCAAGGAGGTATGAGGGAGGAAGAAATTTTCTTCTACTCTACTAAGTTTTTTGGTGGGTTTAATAATTAAGTCTATGTGGAAGAGATTAGAGAAAATAACCACATCTAATTACCTGTGTACGGATAGGAACCCCACATATGTAAGAGTCAGAGACCTCACATACCTCACACACTTAAAGACAGGGAAATTGGGGTCTATATGACATTCCAAGCTAAGGATGAGGTAAGGCAGCTTGGGACTTCAGAGGGTCATTGCAGGGTGATTAGAAGAGCAGAGGCTCACTAACAAGTAGTTTGCCCTGCCCTCAAGCATTATTTATAATGGTATCTCTTATTTAGATTCTTTAAGGAGCGGTAAAAGTTCCTCCTGAGCCCATAGGCTCTTGACTGCCTTTACCTCAAAACAACTCATATGCCAGAGTGGCACATTTTGGGGAGGCCTGTTCTGAATCCCTTCAGTGGTAATAATAGCTGCTTTTTCCAGAGTTTTGTGAGGATGAAATGGCATAATCTAGAAACACTGCCTCTTGTCGATAAATACAATAGTATAGGCAACCCAGAGGAAGTCAGGGTAAAGGTGCTCGTTGTAGCTTATGCAGGGCAGCTTCCCAGACTTTGGTTACTGTTGTACAGAGATGTGATCCCCTCATCTTTGGTGTGGCTGGAAGGGAGGTGCTTGGGTTGGGGCTGGGCCTCCAGGCTGGGTGACTCCTCTTCCATTTACCGCTCCCGGTTATCCCATGTGTGGTACCCATGTCAGCACTTCCTACCTGTGCCATGATGTGAAAGAGGTTGGGAAGCGATGGGCTCACAAATGCAGCATTAGCTCCTGCTTTAAAATTAGGAACTGCTCCTTAAAGAGAAGGCATGGAACTCATCTCAGGTTAAATTTAATGTTGATTGTGTGATCAGCATGTGTGGAATCACGGAAGCTGCTCAACTTTGTCTTATGTGTCCAATTTGCAGATATGAAAACGAATGTGAATGTCAACTGCTGCTAAAAGAGATGCTTGAGCGACTAAACAAGGTGAGCTGAGCACATCTTTAGGTTTGAGCAGATTAATGACAGGGTTGATCAAAATAACTGTGATGAGTGTTATTTCAGGATTCGCCTTTTTATTTTGCTGTCACTCTCTTTCTTGACTTTGTAATTTCAACTAAATCTTTGTGTGAACTCACATGTCCACACAACTCCTCTATCACAAAATACAGGTTCTTGAGAGAGAACCTAGACTATGAAGCTTATTGCTTGTGCTGGGCTATCAAAATGTACTAGCATTACATCCAGTTTTGTTTTGCCATTCAGACATCCTGGTTCCAAACATCAGCCTTACGAGGGCACTTGCTTTGAGCCATGCTTATTTGGATGCAGTGATACCTCTGTCCTGTTGGCGAAGAGCCTCAAGATTATTCCTCCACAGGAAAACTCTTCAGGGAGCAGAGGAAGGACTTTCCACTTCCTCTCAATTTTCTCACTCTCAAAGTAGCCACATGGGGGGCACCAGGGATCCTTAGCTTCTTGCTGGAGACCCTTCTGCAGAGGTTGTGTGGAGTTGCTCCTCTCAAGAGCAGCTTACTTCTGATCCTCCATCACCATCCTGATGGTTTGGATTTTTTGCTTTAGTCAGGAGAACTTGCCTACCAAATAGCAGAATAATTCTAGACCACAGAGGTTAGACAAACCAGGGACACATAGCTGTAAGCATTATTTCCTGATCATTTCAGAGCTCAAATGTCAGAGCAGAAGGACCCATGGAGACTATCTAAAGTTTAGTTGAAGGATTGCTTACTTAGGGCACATAGCTGCCTTCCTCCTCTCCATCTCTCCCCTGCCCATAACCTCATCAAAATTGCTGGTAAAACATGGCACCTTTCCCTATTGTGCCAGATGTGGCCTTAAGATTCTTCTCCACATGGAACTCCAGAAAACCACTTCAGACAGTCAGAGTTAGCTCAAGATACTTGCTTTCTGCGGCTTTGTCCAACTTCAGTTGTCTGTGATTATTCTACTGGTTGATGGGAAAGGCAGAACTAAAATATGAGATAACTGAATTTTTCTTTGTGTTATCTACTGCCTGATACTTCCATGCCCTTCTCTATGTGAGCATATAATAAATTTTCCAAACTAGGACACTGTGTGAAAGGAGGTGCTGTCAATAATTATGCAGGTTCTTTGATAGAAACTAGGGCAGCTGGCACATATAAACACAAAGACAGGGAGAGAGCATGCTTCAGGAGAACCCTCAGCACACAAGCTCAGTGATTGGCCTTGTGTTCAGCATTGCTGTGGCCCCAAGCCTTTTGGAAGTCTGAACTCGGATTTGGCTCTTGTTAGCATCTGACATCACCCAGCTTTTCTGCTGACACTTGAAGTTCATCCCACTCTTGTTTTTGGTAGCAATCCCGGTCTGCCAAATGGGGCTACCATCTTGCTTACAGATCATCACCTTCAGGGACATAGGTACCCCACACCCTTCACTTCGATACCAATCCAGCCCCTCCCCAACGCCACCACATTTTGGTTTGTAGTTGTTCTTACTGCAAGCAGAGCTATTTCTGGACTTACCTCTAAGGTTGTCACTTATCAGGTGCCGTCGTGTGCATGACTCAAAGAAGAGGGAGAAAGAATGTGGTCCTTTCTTTTATCTTTGATAGAAAGTAACACTGGATTTAAAAACAAGCTCAAATCTTCTGTTGTTTTCTCTTATTCCAAAAGCAACACATATTCTCAGTAGAAAAATAATATAGTAGAGATGATAAAAAGTAAGGGAAAGGCATCTGACCATTTCACCCCCCAGAGAACACAGCTGTAACACCTTCATGTACATCGTGTAGATGATTGAAGTATGAGCCTGGCGAGAATGTTATGAAAATTCTGGGAAAAGATGGTACTGAGAACATGGGCGAAGATCAGCACAGAGCATCAGTGTAGCTGTTTCCTGGAAAGACACTTCTGCCCGCAAGTGAGCTATGCCATCTAGAAGAGTGTTTAAACTATTAATAGGATCCTTCACATTACTGTTGAGTATCTGTGAGACTTTGGGTGAATTGCTTCATCTCTCAAAGCTTCAGCTTTTTAATCTGTGAAATGAGAACAATAATAGTTCCCATGACCATCCCCATGTCTGTCTGTGTGCCTAGTGAGAATTAAATGACATAATAATGTTTGTGACTTACCTGTCACAGTTATAATTAAGCACTTCATATGATGGACAGCAGCTTAATTTTCTCCAGACTAGGGTGCCGAACCGTGGTGGAGTGGGAGATGACCTTAGATGGTGTATGGAGGAACAACTTTCTAGTAGTTGTAAATTTATTTTTATGATTACTTTTTCTCTACAGCAGATGACATTAAAAGGTTCCTTTTTAAATACATGTGAGTATGAACAAATCAATCTGAAGAAAATATGGGGTTAATAATAGTATAAGCAGCACTTAGATATAGCAGAAATCACCAACACATCATGCAAATGCAGCAAGTTGGAGAGGTCCTTGCACTAGCTCGTGGGAACCTGACAATAGCCTGGTGTTATTGGTTTTACCCCCAGAAATGACCCAGTCAGTCCAGCACCCTCTCTTTACCAATGGGGAAACTCACTCTCGGCGAGGTTAAATTACCTCAGAGCCCCCCTGCCCATCTGTAAGGCAAGTACAGGCAGAAGGAGAGTCTTTTGTATCCGAGTCATTCTCTCTTCCTAGTCATAGGTGGAAATCTCTGTCTCCCAGAAGACAAACACAAAGTAGATAGAGTCTCTGGGTAAAGATGGCCCCTTTACATTCAATGTTGGTATCCCATCCATCTTCCTTGGCACCCCCCTCCCCCCTCAAGGTCATGCAGACATGCTGAGCACAGTGGCACCTTCCTTTATCTCTCTGGTTTAGGAAACTTGCTTGATCTGCAGGAGGCATAGTTTAGAAGAATGGGTGACAGGAGAAGGTAGATGAGTCCCTCAGTCCCTCAGTCCATCAGTTGCCCATCCCTTGTAGCAACAGTTCAGAGGTGAGTCCCTCAGTCTCTCAGAGAGTCTCCAGCAGGACTGAGCTCATGTTGTCCAGAGTGCTGGCCTGCTCATTGCACATCTTTATTGGCTTTGTTTCTTTTCCTGTATCACTCCCGCCTCCCCTACCAGTGCCCCTAGAATCACCTCTCAGATAAACAGTGTGTACCCAGTCCTTGCCTCGGAGTCTGCTTCTGAGGAACCCAAGCTAAGGCAGTCCCTTCAGGGATCAGCCAGGTGAAGTCTGGACCTTAAGGTTTTCTGTCCATTGAGATGGTCAGATGAGAAGAAGGAGGTGAAAATGGAAGAGTAGAATTCACATCTTGTTGGCTGGTCATATCAATGATTTTGGTCAACAGATCTTTGAATGCTTACATGTGTCAGAGCAGCAAGGTTTTTACTGTCATCTCAGTCTCAGTGCCCATTTCCTTTGGTCTCACATCCCTGGGTGTGACCATGGGAAAGGGGGTACAGCAGGAATTGTTAACCTAGTCTTCGACTCTTAGTTGGAAAATATTACAGTAGGTACAGGACTGATTACTATTGTTTTCACAAAACTGCCATGTATTAATACTGCCCATGTAATTAAATGTCCCTTTCAAAGAGCTCCTGTATTTTTAACAGCCAAGCAAACTAAGGCAAGCCACTGTTTGCTATGCACTTGGAAATGAAATAAATTCTTCAACATATTACCTACATACTATGGCCAAAGTTATTCAGACTTTAAGACTTTTGATGTAGTAAGAATTCCTGATGACTTTTAAGTATTTGGGTTTGGTAACCTCTAGGACTCATTATATATCTATATCTCCCAATAATGTCTGATGTTTCTTATCTTAAGAAAACTGTAAGGAGCAGACTTTAAGGCTCTCTTCTTTGAAATTCCCAGAATTAAAAAATATTCACTCTAGTTAAATGCTTTCACTTAAAAACAATGTTAAGAAATATTTAATGCTTGCCACAGGTGCTTTTCCATGTAATTCGCATATCTTTAATATGCCTGGAAGAGAGTGAGAGGCAGGGGAGTTTGTGGGTTGAAAGGGTGGGCATGAAGCTTTCCCCTTCAGGGCTACAAGCCTTCAGATGCCTAAGAAGTCCTCTGAGGCTAGAATGAACTTCTGGAGAAAAGCAAGAGAAGGAACTGGGAGAGAGATGTTTAGGAGGAGCCTGGGGTTGGGGAGGCTCAGAGGATAGAAGGGCAGAGCCAGAGGGAGGAAGAATGTAGAGGGAAATGAGGCAGTGGAAGAGGGAGGGTGCAGAGTTGTTCCACACGTCCAGCACCTTGCTCCAGGCCAGCCTGAGCACCGAGAAGGAAAGTGACTGGAAAATTTTGGAAAGGATTTCGAATTCCAGGGTCAAAGAGTTTGTTTTTTTTAAAAAATTGAGCCTTAGTTAATTAGAAATTTTAATGAACTTGAATACCCATTCTTTAGCATCGTTTTTTTGTTTGTTTTTTAGTGGGGCTCTTTAGAGGTTGAATTTGGGCCTGCATGTAAATACAGGCAGTGGGATTTCTAACGGATTTTAGTAGCTCTGTGAATGGGTTAGCAAGGCTGATTTTTCGAGGCTACATTGGATTCTAGTTATTTCTCTAGTCCGTTTCTGAAAAGTGCTCTCAATCAGTGGCTCAGAAACTTTAGTGGGCATCAGCATCACCTGGAGTGTGTGTTCAAACACCGATGCTTGGGCCCTGACCCTAGAAATTTATTTATTTCCCTGGTGGTATGGTGCAGGGGCCACACTTTGAGAACCACAGACCTAGTTCTCAAACACACAATATCAGGGTTGGAATGTTTCCTAAAATTAGGCTATTGACCAGAGTCTCAAATCAGAAAAATCTGGATGCTTATGCTGGTAGAGCTTTTGAAAATGCAGCTGACAGCATCCAAAGCATAATAAAAACACAAGCGTCTACACATTTCTGAGTTCTGGTGCAAACAAAAGAAAACACTTCCAAATGCATTCTCCTCAACATATCGGCAACTGCACATTCCAGTTGCACATACTCACCTTTGGGAGTTTTCTGGGGCAGTTGATCAGATGATTGTCTTCAAAGCAAGAGAATGTGCTTGCAGAAGCATCTGGTTAATCTCTATTTTAAGGACAAATATTGGCTGGCTTTTTATTATCCCTATGAGCAGTTTTAAAGGCTTGGCCGATAGGACATAAGAGTGGTTGTTTTATCATGATCCTAAGAAAGAGATGGGGGAAGAATGGCAGGCACCTGGCAGGATAGGATCAGGACTCAGCGCTCAACTCTTGTCTAGTAGAGAGAAGCCCAAGAGTCTAGTCCCACGGTCTTCTGTTAACCTCCATTAACTATCTTTATGATCCACAAGATCAATCTGGCCCCAGCCTCCCCTAGTCTCTGAGCTGTGTTTGGCAGAGTCCTCAGGTTTCTTGGAGTTGCTCAAAGGGGCTCTGAGTGAGAAGGGTTGCTGGGTGGATGGGGTTCCTGTCCCCTCATCATGTCCTTCAAGAAGAGCATCTGTGTTTTACCTCTATACATTGGCTTCCTGGAGATATTTTGTTTGAAGGATGACATATGTGGCTTAAAAAAGACCCTAGAGGACCAAGTGATCTCTAGGGTCTCTTCTATTTCTAAAATTCTGAGTGTTTGATTTCTTTATAAGCAATTAAAAAGGGTTCTTGAAACCCTATTTCCAGTTCTTCAGCTCCAGTAACAGTGGATAAATTGTGGATGAATTTTAGGTAGAAATTAAGATGTTTGAGAATCTCCTCCCCCCATCCTCAGCAGTCTTAAGAGGGGCGCTAGGGGAGGGGCACTAGGGGATAAGATGTTTGAGAATCCCTTCCCCTGTTAGGGGATGGGAGAGGGTAGAATAACATCCAGAAGGACTCAACTTTTCACCCAACACTCCGTCTGCCCCAAATTTAGCTTTGCCCCTAAGGGGTGTCCCATCCCCAGAGCTAAGAATCACTTTCACAAGGGACCACTGTCCCTGATGGGAGTGGTGCTATGTCTCCAGACATTTTGATTTCCCTTCCCATTAATGTGGGCTTGGTAGGACTGTCAGTCAAGACGATGGTCTTGTAACCATGTTGGCCATCACAACGTGCTCTCAGAAACATTACTCCTGAGGCTTAGAGATGAATTCATTTGGTGCTGGGTCATTCCGAGGGCAGTGCCACTAACTCCTGCTGCTCAGGTTCCTGGGACTGTCCTGGTTTCTGTCCTTCCTGAGGCCTGGCTGTGTTTTCTTTGGGGTCCATAATTTATGGGGTCCATACCAGTATCTCTCTGGTTCCTCAGCCCTTTCCCATTACCGGAAAGGGACCAAGGCTTTCTTTTCATCACCATTTCTCTCACTAAGGGACTTCACCAGGCTTTTGTGATAATTTTGGGTACTTTAGGAAGCCAGACATCAGGAACTCCAAGTGGCCCACCCACTTTCCTTGGGGAATTAATGCCTTATTTGCACATGGGCGTAGGTGAGTTTCCCATCTTCCAGAGGTGGGCAGCATGCATCCTCTGAAAGCGGAAACACTACTGTTGAGTTTTCATTGAACTCTGTGTAACTGTCCTTGAGGACTTATCATTAAGTCCCCACAATGGTGAACTCCTGAAAGTAAAGCTCATTAAAAGTCAGTGACTCATTAATTTATTAATCCAAAGAATGACTTCAGAAGTCAAACACCCACAGTTGGATTTCACATTAATTTATTCAGATAATTCAGAGCCCTGCGCCTGGAAACCTGCGACCTGTTTTGTAATTTGGTTCATTCTTTTACTTCTGATTAAAGGAAAAAACAAAAAATCTTCAGACCATGTGTAGGTCTTTCAAAGGGTGCAATTTTACCACATGCTCTTGCTTCTCCCTGTGGGCAGTGGAGACCCAGCTCCAGGGTGAGAAGTGAGCAGAGCCTTAGAGAAGGCAGACAGGAGAGAGTCCAGGGGCCACGGGTGAGGAGCTAGCTCTGGACCTCGAGATCCTCTCTTCCTTCCATCTGAAGGTTTGCTGCCTCATCACCCGGTGTTGGTATCCCCGGTACCCATGAAGGGATTTCGAGATCTTCAGAGGAAAGGATTTGGTAACTGAAAATTAGAGTACAGAGAGACTTGGAGAATTCATCCTAGAGCAGAAACCTGGAGGAGACATTTAGGAAGAATGAGATGCCCAACTGTGCCTTAAATTAATCCTATAGAGCTGTACTGTCCAGCCCAGGAAAAGCCACACATGCCTGGGGAGCGATTGAAATGTGGAGAGTTCAAGTTTCAATGTGGTATGAGTTTAAAGCACACACTAAGCTCCAGAGACCTAGCCTGAAAAAAGGAATGTAAAATATGTCATTAATAACTTTAAAAATATTGATCGCATCCTGAAGTGATAGTATTTTGAGTACATTGGGTGAAAGAAAATAATAAAATTACATCTACTTTTTATTTTATTTAATAGGGCTACTAGAACATTATTTAAAATTATGCCTGAGGCTTGCTGTATTAGAATAACTTAATTAATTTTTACTTATATAAATTCATGCAAAAAGGAATGCTTTAATATACATTCCTAACAGTTGCAGATTGACAGATTTGATCTTGTAGAAGAACTCTTAAGTTCTTTAAGATAAACTCTAAACTCTTTGGCAGATGAAGTAGCTTCAGAGGTTTGAGTTGGGTAAGCGTTAACCAGACCTCTATATTCTTGTTGATGTTTCAGACCAAATTCACACAGGTGTATGTTTCTTAAATAAGAATTGATTCTGCTGCATGCCCCCAAATTTTATACAACCTGTTTTCTAAGCTCAATGAAGTCTATGCTTTTTGATATTTTAGGTGCTAAGGCAACACTTTGCATGACAGTCTCATTCAGGGCAGGTGATCCAACAGAGTCAGAATCCTGTTATCTATTGTCAGCATCAGACGATCACATATCTTCCCACACCAGTGGTCTTTTACAGGAACAAGGTTAAGGAATCAAGTGCCTTTCCTAAGAGTGCAGGCACAAGGCCTCTCCGGAACCTAAACCCTATTAGTGCAAGGGTGGAAATCTCTCAAAATATCTTGACTGTCCACATACTTAGCTGTCTTAACACTGTTCATGTGAGGATGGAGAGTGTCTTAAATATTTTAGCCAAACCATGTATCTACTTCTTTTAATGAGAGCCTATTGCTAACATCCATCATGCTTTTCAACAAGTCATTAATAAGTCAGTAAAACTTCATTTAGCAAGGCCTCAGATATTGGCAGGTATGCGTGGCAGAGGTGTCTCACAGGAGTGGCAATCTTGAGGAACCCAGGTAAAGCTCACCTATAATATCACACTGGACCACTGAAATATTAAAGTCAATTCCAGTTATCACAGCACTATCTTATTAACTGCACAAACAGCTCTTCAACGTGTTTGGTTCATCTGAACAAGATCAATGAATGAAAAATAGGTGACTTATCAAAAAGTTTGGAGAAAACATTCCATCTTCTGTCATAAATGCCATTTCCAACTTTAGAGGAGCAAATGCTATTCGCCACAGCAGTCATTCAGAAAAAATGCATTTTGTATTAAAGATACATGGCCTCAGAATAAGAGAGAACAGTCCTTGGGATAAAACTATTAAAATAGAGTTTTCACTGTTAAGAGAAAGCTGTTTCTTAGTTTTTGAAACTCAACTCACCAATGATGAGATATAGAACGAATGTAGATGTAATTTAAAACTTAAGGTTATTAGTATGTAAATAGACCCTACTTGGCACTATTGACATTTTGGATTGGAGAATTCTTTGTTGTGTGGAACTGCCTTGTGTATTACAGGACATTTACCAGCATCCCTGGCCCACTAGATACCAGTAGTAACACCCCACCCCCCAAGTGGTGACGATTAAAAATGTTTCCAGATGTTGCCTAATATCCCTTGGGGACAAAACTCATTCCTCATTGAGAACTACTATTTTTAACCAGGTCTAATGCACTAACCTTGTACCTGCCTCATTAGAAATGCAGAATCTCAGACCCTCCCAGACCTCCTGAACAGCAGTCTGCATTTTAAGAGGACCCCAAGTGGTCCATGGGCACATACACCTGGTGGTCACACACTGATGTGAGATGCCTCCACCGTGAGCTCCGCAAGCCTGGCGTTGACTCTTTCCCATTGCAGGAAGCTGATGAAGCCTTATTGCATAACCTGCGCCTTCAGATCGAAGCCCAGTTTCTACAAGACGATATCAGTGCGGCAAAGGACAGGTACAAAAAGGTAACCACGACCCTTCTGAAGCCCTTCGCCCAGATGACCCAGTTCGGGTTTGTCCAGACAAGTTGGGGGCACTTGTGGTTGAAAGGTGAGACTGCTAGATCATGTTACTTTTGCGTGCATTGCCCCTGAACCAGTGGGTAATGGGTTGGTTGCTGGACACCTCTTGGTGAGTGAACATAGAGGAGGAGGCAATAATTGTGTGTGTGTGTGTGCGTGTAGGGGGGAGTGTTGGGAACTAATAATTCTATAGTACATTACAGTTTACAAAGTGATTTTACATAGATCTGTCTTGATTAAGGTAAAATCTGTCAATTGTTTCAGCTCAAAAATGGAAGAAATGCAGAAAATGCTATATATATAATCTTTTAACTCTGCCTCTGAGCCAGTAAATTCAGGGAATACATGGCATTCAGGAGCCTCCTCTCATGTAATGCTTTGCTCTGCCCCCAACCCTGGCCAGCTTTTCACAGGCCTTACCCTTGGGGGCGTTGGTGTACTGCAAAAATCAGATCCCAGAGCTGTGTGATTATTGGGATGTGGCCTAACCATTCTGAGCTGCTTTATTTTCAAAAGCAGATATCAGACTGTTGTCCACAGAGCTGTGTGGTTAACTGAATGCTGCGGACCTGTGGCCACGACCCTCAGGGCTGACCTCTCCAGTGGGTTCTGTCCTCCCTCCAGCTGCCAGTATCTGCAGCCCTCCCTCAGGATTTTATCTAGGCGATGGAGGGCTGTTCCACCTCACAGGAAGTGCTGGAGACTTAACATCTGGGCAGCAGCCCTGGCCGGTGACTGATGTGAGTTGGCGGTTATGTCCCCCAGCTCCCTCTCTCGCCACCCCACTCTGTTGCTCATGTTTCCTGGCACATTTGCTCAGCTAAACTGTTTCACTCAGATTCCTCTCTTGGGGTCTGTACTTCATCAGTGGGGGCTGTTATAGCAAAGTACCATGGATTGGGTGGCTTATAAGCAACAGAAATTTATTCCTCACAATTCTGGAGGCTGGGACACAGAGATCAGGATGCCAGCATGGTCAGGTTCTAGCAAGGTCCTCTTCTTGCCTTGCAGATGGCCACCTTCTCCCTAAGTGCTCACCTGGCCTTTCCTAGGAGCATGTACATAGGAGAGCGAGTGAGCAAGCTCCCTGGTGCTTTTTATAGAGGTGCTAACCCCATTGCGGGCCCTCCTCATGACAACATCTAAATCTAATTATTTCCCAAACATCCCACTTACACATACTATTCCACTGGGGGTTATGGCTTGAACGTGTGAATTTGGGAGGGACACAGTATTCAATGTGTAACAGTCTACTTCAGGGGAAACCCAGACTGAGGTAATGTGATAATACAGGTGAAGCACCTGGTGCACCTGGAGCTTGGCAAACGCTCGGCAAGTATTAGATTCCCTGTACCTGCTTCAGCATAAAGGCGGCCCTGTTGCTTTGCGTTGAAGGAATATTTCCCCTCCCTTTGGCTTCCTCCAACTTCCCTCACACAGGAGGGTCCAGTCTGGTCCCTCTTCTGCTCCTGCCTCTGCTGTACTTTACTGGAATCCTGGGAACAGTGCTTGGGGGCAGTTTCTAAGAAGCTAAAAACATTCTTCAGAGCCATTTAAGAATAATGATAATAAGCACTCACACATGATGCTTTATCCCATTGGATCTCAACAACAGCCTCATGAGATAGTGTCTTAAGTCAGCAGAGCCTGAGGTGGTGATTTTTGTGTGACTGCTATATGGGTGGAGAGCATCCAGGAGAAAGGGAGGGAGGAAGGGGAGTGGGATAGCACAGGGGTAGGAGCTAAGCAGGAACCTGGGCTCTGCTGGAGCCTCAGCCTGGTCCCACCATAGGGGTGGGGGTTCTGGGGCATGAGTCACAACACAAGGTTGTTCCTACCTTGAGACAAGAGGGTTGGTTTCTTGTACTTCTGTGCCAATGAGTCCCTGACCTGGATTGGGATTGAGGCAGGATTTGGGGCAAGTTTTGTAGCTTCCTGGACAAGATGACTATTGTCTGGCCAGGGGCAGTTCTCTGGAGAGAGGGCAGCTGTGTGATGTTATCAGTCCTTAGCACAGAGCTGGGCACAGGTGTTCTTCAGATTGTTATCCTACTTTTATAGAAGAGCCTGAGTTTTAGAAGGTATAAATAGCTTGCTTGAGGCCTCACACAGCTAATAGGTGATTTAATCTGGGACCGACTGACCAGATTCCATCCTTTGAAGTCCTGTTCTGTGTCAGAAAGGGTCCTTTGTACCTTCTGGGGCATCTTTGTCCTTCATTTCTGCTTTTTTCTCATACTTCTGCCGCCCAGGGCTCTGTGAAGACAGCAGCAAAGCATCTGTTTAACTGAAGGGAAATGTCAAAATAAACCAAGCCTCAGTTTATTTATCTGCCCCATTGTTCTAGTGAAGATTAAAGATGTAAAGTGTCCTCTGCACAGGTCGGGGCTGTCCTAGTTGTGACGGTAAAACCTGTGAAAGCCTTCATCCCTGTGGTTATTTGATCCTGGAGGGTCTCCGGAAGCTCAGATTTTAATGAGAATGCTTTCTTTCCTCCAACAGAATCTTCTGGAAATTCAGACCTATGTCAGCATCCTGCAGCAGATCATCCAGACCACCCCTCAAGCGTCTGTAATTACAGGTGGGATGCGGGAGGTAAGAATCGAAGCCCTGGCTGCAGGGGAAAGCACATTTGAAGATTGTTCTGACGTCTTTGTGGGGCTAGTTACAGGTACGCAGAGAAAGGCGGCAGGCCAGACTGCGTGGAGCTGCAGTGGGTTCCCTCCGCTCCACTTCTTTACGTTCACATTTAAAGTTTTCCGTTCTACTACTCAGATAGTGAACACTGCTCTTTAGACATCTAAGGACGTAAACTGTGACCCTGGCCATTTTCTTAGGTGTTTTCCTTGAGAATCGTGGGTTGTTCTTCCTGGTTAGTTTATAAGAAAACTGCCAGGCTGTTTCCCAAAATGGTGTCTCCTTGTTGCATCCCCCCCAGCAACGTGGGGGAGTTTCGTTGGCTTTGTGCCCTTACTAGCACTATGTGTGTCAGGTATTTATTTACTTTTGCTCATTGCTCTTCTGATAGGTATGCCGTGCATCTCGCTTGGGTTTTAACTTCATCACCCGATGACTAATGATGTTGTGCATCTTTGCATGTGCTTATTTGCCATCCATGTATCTTCTTTTTTGGCATATCTGCTCAAGTCTTTTGCTCATTTTTTAATTGGGTGGTTTGTTTTCTTAATCCTCTTATCTATTTGACTGTAAGTTTTGAATACAGAGAGTCTCAGATATTAGTGACTATATTTTCAGGGACAGGGTCTGCTAATGATTATGTGAGTCTGGCATGAAAACTCTCTGGAGAGGATAGAGATTATCGAAGCCAACTTTTTAAAAATGGGGATTTGGATGTGAAACATTTTCAATATAATGTTTCATGTTCCTTCTTCACTTAGCTCTCTAATTGCACAAAAGGATATCAATGTATTTTTTTCTTAATGTGTTTTATGGGACTTTGTGATGCATAATATGATACATATAAACATACACGATAAAGAATGCAGATTAAAACAAAAATGTCATGTGTTTCTTCTCCAGAGGTTGTAGTAGTCTGGTACTGGGTTTTGTGGACTGGTCCATGGATACGATGCTTTTTGTTTGTTTGTTTGTTTTTGGTAAGGATCACTTAGAATAGTGGTTCTCAACCCTAGTGGCACTAGGAATTGCCCAGGAGTCTGCCCAGACCACAACCCAAGTCAGTTGGCCACCTGTATAACCGGTGGGCTAGGGCAGCTGACCGCGTGAGTAGTTTTTGTTTTAACTTAATTTTTTTTTTAATATCAAAGCTTAAGAAATTTCCAAACTTGCTTTTGAAGACACTATTGAACTGTACCAAATAACATCTAAGAGGCAGGAAAGTCTCTTTTTTTCGGCCTTCATGGGACAGTTTTTGTCCACCAATGATCATTTCAGGTTTCTACTTTCCTCAATGTAACCGAGGTTGCTACAAAGGCCTAAATTAGCTTTTCCTAAAGCTTTACTTTTCTTTGTCAGAGATTTCTTTCCAGATACCTCATTTTTATTTTGCAAACACATTTTTTCCCTCTAATTCAAAGGTGTTTTATACCAGAGCACTTTTTTTGCAGTAAATTAGGCATTGCTGCTATTTTTTAAAATTTATTTTTATTTTTTTAAGTTTATCGGGGTAACATTGGTTAATGCAATTATGTAATTTTCAGGTGTACATTATAATTTGAAATCTAAAAACTATGGAACGTGTCACGAATTTGCGTGTCGTCCTTGCACAGGGGCCATGCTAATCTTCTCTGTATCGTTCTGATTTTAGTATATGTGCTGCTGAAGCGAGCACCAGAGCACATTTTAAAAATCATGTCATCTGCTTCATGTAACAAAATTCTGAGTTCTAAGACTGGGGAAACTGATTAGGCTTCTTCTGAGGGCTTCACTCGTTGGCCTTGCAAACCGCAGACCCACTGGGTGAGAATCTGCATTTTAGCAGTATCCCCAGGGATCCATGTGCACGTTAAAGGTAGAGAAGCACAGATTTAGAAAGAATCACATTCTTGATTAATCTTAGCTTAAAAATTCTACATATGAGTTAAATGGTCACTTTCAGGTTGTGTCATTGACTGTTATACCATCCTAGAAAATGTGTGTCACATTTGCTCAAATGAGGATGCAATTAGCATTGCTAATTATAGGAACACAGGTCAGCTGGTTAATGTGTCAGTAAGCATAATGCCAGTGCCCTATAGTCAGAGGCCACTGGGGACAGGCCTGTGGTTACATAAAGCTGGACTTATTTTTCACTGCAGGAAGGGAGGGTGTATCCTGTGGAGACTTGCAGGGTGTCTCAGTGTGTTAGGTGATCTGCGGGAGGGGTCAGGTAACAGGCCCTGCTCTGGGTTGGATGCTGACAGGAGGGAGATGGTCCTATGACCAAGTGTCCTGATAATTTGTGTCTAGGAGGCAGGGGAATGGAGTGTGGCTAAAGCTGTGCCTGGAAATTGAACAGCATCACTTGTGTTCCAGGAGAGCAGACATTGGCCATTTTTGTGGTTACATAGTAGTCTTTTGGTCTGAGCTCAGACAAAATTACAAGGGGTCTTATTTCTGTCTCATTCACCCATGGCCCCAGAGCGACATCTTCGGATGTTGGGTGTGGCATTATTTATAAGTAGGGAGCATCATGGCCTGGCAGTTAGTTCCAGCTACTAGCTGACAGCTTCAGGGCTATCTCCCTTCATCTTCAATTAGTATCTGAGGGCTGTGGGCAGGTGTGGGAGGGATGTAAGATGAGTAGGAGCTGGGCAGTCAGAAGAGGTGGGGCCAGGCAAGCAGGCAGGGCACTGGCGGGAAGCAGTGTAATGTATTTACACTGGATCCGCTTCTATCCTGAGGCTGCGGGTCTAGGATGTGTGGTATATCTCCATATACTATATGTCCTCCATACTGATAACCAGGGGCACAAGTCCCCTTCTGCTCCCAGCTACCCCTTTGTCTGCAACTTTGAGGCAGGGAGGTGGGGACTGAGATAAAAAGAAACAGAGGACAGAGACAGATTGAGAGAACTGTGAGAGACTGAGAGCTTGTGTTCCTCTGTGCACCGAGAAACGCAGGAATAAACACATGCAGTCGAGGACGTTCTTCTGCAGTTATGTCTCAAGTCTTGCCTTCTGCGTGGAGTCAGACCATAGGACCAGACGCACACTTCCTCTTTAACCACATCCGTCTTGCTTTGGCTGGCTCTGCGTTGTTGCTGCAGCCACTTTACAGGGAGAGGCGGGGCTGTCCTAAACACATGGCCTTGAACATGTGAACTGGGCACATGCTTGTTTCTAACTTTACCTGGCTGTGAGGCCACGTTCTGTGTCAGAGGCACTACTCTTGAGCAGTCAGGCTTTTGCGAAGCAATTTGGATGTTTCTGAATAGACAGTGGAGAGGCTGATTGAGGGAGGATTTCCTTCTAGAACATTCTGTGGAGTGTTAGTAGGCAGTGCAGCTGTCTCACCAGGGCCCTGGCTTCTCTTGTGTTCCTTGGCTCCTGCTTTGCATAGCAGCATCTTGGCATAGTCGATGTCTCAGGGCTCAGACTGACCATGCCATCTGTATAGACACGGAGAATAGAGTCTCACAAGAGACTGCATTCTGCGTGCTTCTTTTGACAGAAGGGAAAGTGCCTTGTCCAGACTTTGTGGCACAACCAGCTCTAAAATGTGGGTCTCCTGACAACGTCTTCACATTTTACACTCACAGCATTTATGGTTCAGATGTTGAAGATGAGGCGAAAAGGCATTAGCAGTGGCCACCATGGGCCTGTCTTTGCTCTGGCTGCTCTAATGAATTTCACAGATTGGGTGGCCAGCAGATTCAGTTCCTGGTGTGAACCTGCTTCCTGACTTGTAGATAGCCACCATCCCAATGTGTTCTCATGTGACCTTTTATGGGGGGCGGAGAGGCATGTAGCACAGAGATAGAGCTCTGGTGTCCCTTTATTTTCTTATAAGGACACTACCCCATCCTGGAGACCCTACCCTCATTACCTCATTTAAACTTAATTACCTCTCAAAGATTCCAGCTCCAGGTACCATCCCATTGAGGGTTAGGGCTTTAGCATATGAATTTGGTGGGGACGCATAAACCTGTAGAACATAACCAGGCCCACACCTCTCACCCTTTTGGATTTTCTCACATGTCAAGTGTGTGTGAGTGCTGAGTCTGGCCCTCCTTTGTGCAGGAGAAGCTCCTGACTGAGCGGGAGGCAGCCGCCCTGCAGAGTCAGCTGGAGGAGGGCCGGGAGGTGCTGTCTCTCCTGCAGGCGCAGAGAGCCGAGCTACAGGCCCAGGTAGGCCCTACCCCCTCACGTCTCCATCTTGCTGTCGGGCTTCCAGGGTTTACAACATGTTTTATTCAGTGTCAGGTCCGTGCAGAGATGTGCACACATGGTCGGCTCAGTGATTCTCACAAACAACACATCTGTGTGCCAGCGCTCAGCCAGAAACAGCACTCTGAGTGGGATGACCAGCTGTCTGGCTTTGTCCTGGACCGAGGGGTTTATCAGGGTGCAGACTAGAAAAGTCCTAGGTGAACAGAGACGGTGGGTCACACTAATTCCTGGCCCCTCAGAGAGTGCCCTCACAGGCCCTTCCCCACCAAGGGTAAGGCTGTAAAATAAGTCCATTTTTGCCCAGTTTAAATTCGTTTTTAAAAATAAGAAATGGATATATGTTGAGATTTTTATTCCACACTTCCTTACATCTGTGGTTCCTGTTTCTCCTTTGACCTAAAAGTTCTCCTTTGGAATTTGGTTACAAACCTGGAAAAGAATAGTTATGTCAATGTTTGCTCAGCTCAGAATTTGTTAGCAGAAAGCTCATAATTCCACATATCCCATCCCCCTTTTTTGGAGTCAATTTTATTTTGGAAACTAAACTCAACAGAAAAGCTCAGTCCTGTTTCCATGGTACACCATTTTGGTGACCTGGTAGTGTGTGGTTTCCTCTGAGGTACTGAAAGGATAGAGGGAAGGTGTATGTGTGTGTATATGTGCATATTGTATATACGTGTATGTAAGTGTGTATATATGTGTGTAAATGCATGTATTATGTATGCGTGTATATGTGCGTGTGTATTGTGTGTGCATGCATATGCATGTGTATATATTTATGTATATGGATATATGTGTACGTGTGCGTGTGCATGTGTGATTGAGGAAGTGGATGCAAGCTCAGTCATTGTCTAGACCAGTGTTTTTCAAAACAATAGTTATAGCTCATTTTTGGGTTGTAAAATGAATTCAATAGAATTGACTGGAGTTGAAAAAGAAGAAATTGACACTAGGCCAAGATAGAATAAGAAAGAGTACTTGGCAATTAGAAAGGGATTTATTTTGTGACATCTTGTTTTTAATAAATATGTATATTTATATAAATACATATTCAAATAAATGCACACACATACATATTCATAAGATATGTATGGTTTATGATACAAAATGTGATTCTTCCTGTGGCCCTGGTGATAAAGTTGAAAAACACTGCCTTAGATACTGAGAAAGATGAAAGAATCCAGCCTGATGTGGTAAATTCCAGCTCCAGAGCAAAAGAATGTTTCTCCCTCTACATACACATATGTATTTGCTGAGTATGAAAAGGAAACATTTCATAAAGGATTAACCTATCTTCTGAGACCAGGAAATGGAACTGTCTGGTTGGCCACCTGTCCCCACCCATAGTTGCTGCAGAAAGACGTACTTGTCTTAGTCTGATGTCATTTTTTCTCTAAATCGGGGGCTTTACCTTTTCTTCTGTGCCATTTCCTCCTACTGGTAGTCTTGTGAAGCCCCTGGACTCCCTTCTCAGGAAAATGTTGAAGGCATGTAATAAAAATAAAGTCTATGTATAATTAAAAGGAAACCAATTCTATTGAAACAGTTATCAAAATGTTACCAAATCATATCCTATATAACAATATATGTACTTACATTAAATACAGTAGTCCCCCCTCCCATCCACTGTTTGTTTCACTTCGATGGTTTTAATTACCTGCAGTCAACTGTGGTCAGGAAATATTAAATAGAAAATTTCAGAAATAAACAACTCATAAGTTCTAAATTGTACATTGTTCAGAGTAGCGTGCCATCCCCCTCTGTCCCACCTGTGCTGCCTATGGTTAGGGCATCTGATTCTTCCACAACCTTCCACAGTAGAGGCCTAATGGTGAGCTCTCTGAACCAGCAGCATCAGCATCACTTGGGAACTTGTCAGAAATTCAAGTTCATCGGCCTGTCCCAGACTTACTTGAATCAGGAGCTCTGGAGTGGGGCCCAGCAATCTGTTTTAACAGGCCTTCCAGATGGTTACAAAGCTCAAGTTTGAGAACACTGGTCCACAGAATGGGGGACACAGCACCCATCCCTTTGAGGATGGCACTTATAGGTGGAAGAGAAAGGGCAGGCACTTCTGATTCCTTAAATTGCATCGACTGAGAGTTTCTGTGACAGGAAAGTGAGAACCCTCATATGTTATTTTGGAAAGTGAACCTCCTGGGTATCATTGCTAATTAAAGTTGCTTAGCACCATCTAGTGGTAGGTTTGGGTAAAACTATGTAATCAGTGAAGGATATATGACTTCTTTTTTTCCTTTGTGAAAAAAGACCTGGACTCAAAGGAGTCTGGGAGCCTAAGGAGATTGATGTAGGAGGTCGCCCCTCCAGATGTGGTTCACTATAAGGTGCTGTCTTGGGGTCCTGTTGACCGCTGCTTTGCAAAGGCAAGCCCCACTGCTATGCTTGAATACTTTTTTCATTCAACCTCTACTGCAAAGCTCCACGTGAGATTCAGGGGATACTGAGCAGAGCATGACATGGCTCTTGCCCTCAGCTGCTCACAGCTCAGTAGGGAGATGGCTATAAACCAGATGATATAACTGGTAAAAGCAGAAACACAATAGTCACCTTTGCTCAATATGAAGTTCAAATTGCCTCATGGCCCACACCTACCTGCTTCTCTCTCCAGTATCCGCTTGGCTATTCTTTTCTAAGAAGCTCTGGACTGGCTGTAGGCTGCTGTCTCTTCTCTTCTCCCTGGCTCCCCCCAGTATTTTCTTGCAGTTCCTGGTACCTGCCCCTTTGCTCATCACTACTCTTTCTGGAAGTTTCTTTTCCTCTTCAGTATTCAGGACTGGCCCCACTACCTCCAGGAAGCCTTCTCTGACACCCTCCAGTGCCCTTGGGCTGCTCCATGTGCTCCGTGGGCATGTAACAGAGCTGCCTTCCCTGCTGGACTGCGGACTCCAAGAAGGAGGGTCCATGTCTCATTCTCCGACAGCCAGGCTGATGCTGGATAACGCCTGACGCCTGTGCTAAGGTCACTCATATCAGGGACATCTTCCTTGGCTCCTTTGAGCTGGTGAAAGTAGGCTTCTTACTACATTCCCTGAACACTCCTCCTTGTGATAAATAGTTTAAATTATTGAACTATGAAGACCACAGTTTTATAAACCTGGTCAGCACTTCACTAGACGCTGTGGAACCTTAGTGGTCACAGGCAGAACCACGCAGAGCAGCTGTGCCAGTCACAAGTTGGAAGGCGCCTTTGAGTCATCCACCGAGCCTCCCTCCCAGGGCAGGCAGCTCTCCCACAGATCCCATCAGAGGACAGCAACCAACCAACCAACCGCTAGCTCGTGAGATATAAGAAACATTGTGTTTGCCCTGGTGGTCCAGAGGTTTAGATGACATTTTTCTCATTTCTGATTTTCCAATTCGTGACAACCCTTCACTATCCTATTTATGGTTTAAAAGTTTGCTAAGTGAATAGGCTCAGGGAGGGGTTTGATGGGGGTCATACAAGTCCCCTGTGTCTTCAGTGAGAATAGGCTTATGGTGCTTGCCTGTTGATCTGTGGGAATGGGGAGTTTTCCTGGGGCCTTGGAGTGTGTGTGTGTGTGTGTGTGTGTGTGTGTGTGCGTGCGTGCATGCATGTGTGCTTGTGTGTAAGCATGCACACTGGTCCCCTGCAGCTTGGAAGGAGACTGAAAGAGGAATGTTCGTGATTTCTGGAAGTATCTCAGAGCCTGTACAGGTGAGTCTGAATCTTGCTGTTGTATTTATGGCCAAGTCACTGCCTGTGTACCTCAGTTTCTTCATTTGTAAAGTGGGAATAATGTCAGCCCCTCCCCCATAAGGTTGCGAGGCTGATGAGTTGATCTATGTCAGAACTCACTTATACAGCCATTACTCCCGCTCTGCGCTGGGGAGCTCATACCCAAAAGGTAATAGAGTCTCTTCATACTTAATCTTTTCTTTTTTTCTTTATTCTGAAGTATTTCAAACATACACATGGTCTCTCTTACATCACCTAAACGCCTCCCACACCCCATGTAATTCTGAAACAATCCCAGACACCATGTATCTTATTCAGCAACACTTCAATGTGTATCTCCAAAATATTAGTGTTATTTTTATAGGCTGCAAAGTGAACCTTTAAAAATGAACACCAGTTCTTTAATATCACCAAATGTCCACTGAGGGATCAGATTTCCAATTGTCTCATAATTTTTAAAACTGAGGTGGTAATTCCATATAATGTCGCCCTCTTCAATGCACAATATATCTTTTTGACAAACACATACAGTGCTATAACTACACCTACAATCAAGATATAGGACAGCCCCCTCACCCCAAAATTCCCTCAGCTGTCCTTTTCTGGTCAACCTCTCCCGTCACACCCCCTGGCAACCGCTGAATCTGTTTTCTATTTTTCTGGTATTGCCTTTTCCAGGTTGTCATGTAAATGGAATAAGACTGTGTTGTCTTTTCCACAATTTCTTCCTTTAAAGTTTGTTTGAATTGGGGTCCAAATAAGGTCCACATTGTAAAGCTTGTTTGAATTGGGATCCAAATAAGGTCTATACAGTGTAACTGGTTTATATGTCTCTGAAGTCTTTTTTTTTTTTTTTTTTTTTTAGGCAGGGCGACCCTTGGTTGACCTCACAGGTTGCAAAGACCTTGTCAGTTTACAATCCTTCCTTCCTTCCTTCCTTCCTTCCTTCCTTCCTTCCTTCCTTCCTTCCTTCCTTCCTTTATCTATCTATCTATCTATCTATCTATCTATCTATCTATCTATCTATCTATCTATCTATCTATCTACAGTACCTGATTTTCCTAAGTGGTCTCCTATCCAAGTACTAACTATGACCGACTCTGCTTAACTTCCGAGACCAGATGGGATTAGGTTTGTTCAGGGTGGCATGGCCATAGACTTGAAGTCTTTTAACCTACAGGTTCTTCTCCATTTCTCTTTTTTTTTTTGAAATTTGTGGAATATACATACTTTTAAAATCTGGGTGCTCCCGGCACCAGCTCTTTCCTGTACACGAGGGAGAAAGCTAAGCTTTGGTAAGAGGCAGTCACGTTTATCGTTCACAGCCTCCCTGCTGCCTGGTTGACACTGGGACCCCTGGCCCTGCTCTGGAACCCAGTTATACCAGCCAGCGTCCCGCAGGCTTAGTTCTTGGATCTGCTCTGTAGAAAAGGAGAGTCTGACTTCGGAGTTCATCCATACCCAGATAGCTTCTAGTCTCTGAGGTTCAAGCCTTTTAAATTTCTATTTCTTGGAAGCATTTCCTAGTGTGTGCAAAATGCTGGTATGGGTAAGAATATGGGACTGCAGCAGAAATTAGTGGGTATGCCTCTGTATTTGACATTACAGGTAACTGAATGGAGATTCCCCCCCCCCCCACTTTTATGAGAAAAGAAACCTGATCAAACTAGCTTAAACAATTTCATTTTGAAATAATTTTAGACTTCTAAAAAGTTGCAAAAATAGCACAGAGGTTTCCCACACACTCTTGACCCAGCTTTCTCAAATATTAACAACTTAACCACAGTACAGCGATGAAAGTGGGAAGGGTAACCGCATCATCCTAGTAATGGACTCAATTAAGATTCCACCCATTGCTCCACTAACATTTTTTCTGGTTGTGGATCCTGCTTGTATTTAGGTGTCATGTCTCCTTAGTCTCCTTCGATCTCAGACAGTGCACATCTTTCATGGCCAGGTATTTCATAGGATGTCCTACCATCTGGGCTTCCCTGACACATCCTGAGAATTAGGTTGAGGCTATGTGTTTGTGGCAGGAACACCACAGAAGCGATATGTCCTTCTCAGTGCATCTTATCAGGGAGCTTTGCACTGACAATGTGACTTGGATCACTTGCTTGAGGTGGTGTCTGCCATGTTTCTCCACTGTGAACATATTTTTTTCCCCCTCAACGGCACAGGATCTAAAAGGTAGATGATGATGTCAGAGCAGGGTGTATGGCAGGAACCAGGAACCAGGATCTGAGGCAGCAGCTGTCTCTCGTTGACATCTTCTCTTCCCACAGGTGCTCTTGTCTCTGTTTATCTTTGCCCTTCGGCTTCATTTCTCTGCAACTCTGAAGAATTGTCTTTCTCAGCTTCTTCATGCACATTATGAAAGATTGCCACTTTCAAATGGTGGCCTCAGACCCCAAGTTTATATGAAGCCGTCCGAACTTGCTTCTATTTTGAGATCCTTTTCCAAATTCCTGGGAGAGGAAGCATATGATAGACCAGCCTGAGTTAGGCCCAGCCCTGGTTCTAGTGCTCTGATCAGGGGAGTGGGGTCACATTGCTGCTGGGACCTTTCTCTAAGTGAGATGGGGCAGTCATCAGACAAGGGAATGACACGGGCTGGCAGACATCTTCCCAAAGTGTCTAGTGCATGTACCCCTCCTCCTCCCCACTGTCTCTCCTCTCCTACCTCCCCCCACCCCCCGCCACCCCCTTGCTTCTTTCCTGATGCAACAGATACATTTCTGAAGACCTTTGTAAGCTAGGTTTTCAAAAGCCATCACTTAGGGAACTTCACTATTCTAAGGCCACATCTGTATATAAAGTGAAGAATCAAATCATCATGGGAACAATTGTGCTCTAGATTGTCCAAGATGCATATTTAGCTGTTTGTGTGAAATGCCTTGTAGTGGACATACTAGAAGTTGAATTCAGATACCTGTCTAGACTCTCATTGACTCAAAAAGTGTGGTTCAGAGATCAGCGCCATCATGTGGGAGCAGGTTAGAAATGCAGAACCTCTGGCCCCTATGCCAGACCCACTTAGAGAGGACCTGCAGCTCATCAAAATCCTCAGGGAGTGCAGTGCACATTGCAGTTTGGAAAGTGCTGTGCCAGTGCTGCTTGTTGTATTTGTTTTTGAGGACCAATAGTGCATGTTGGATTCTTTTCTATTTGGGAAAATGAGATTATAAAAGAATTATGACTATGAATACTAAGTGTATAAATAAGTATACTATGGCTCTTTGTGCATTGTCAGAAGGTCTTAAAGTGAAAATAAGGCCACCTCTATTTTCCCCACTTTAATTTTGACTTCTCAATTAATATAGAAATAGTGTTTCCCTGAAATTACTTTATGTATACACAAGTGTGCACATGCATGCATACATACACATGCACATACACACATACATTTTAACTACCAAAACATACAGGTAACTACTG
Source organism: Rousettus aegyptiacus (assembly GCF_014176215.1). Classification (NCBI taxonomy): domain Eukaryota; kingdom Metazoa; phylum Chordata; class Mammalia; order Chiroptera; family Pteropodidae; genus Rousettus; species Rousettus aegyptiacus. Next base: position 34,228,383 of record NW_023416287.1, on the reverse strand, counting down.
ATCAGAAATCATGGAGAAAAATAGAGCATCATCATTAAAATAGGAACAAGGAAACTCTTCCTCCCTTAATGATTTCAGTAAAAATAACCTCTTCTCTGTTTAGTATGTGTTCTTCTTTTTACTTATTTTTTGGCTATCAGAATTTTGCTAACTCATTGCTGACAGAAAAACACACAAATAAAACAAAAGTTGAAATACTGAGTCTGGGTTCTCCCTGCCAAGTCTGGGTCTTAAGGGAGAGGGCACAGCGGGTTTCCTTACAGCTGTGTCTTTGCCCACAGACAGCAACCCTGGAACAAGCTATTAAAGATGCCCAAGAGTGTTACGATGACGAGATTCAGCTCTATAACGAACAGATTGAAACCCTGCGGAAGGAGATTGAAGAGACTGAGAGGAGCCTGGAGAAGTCTTCCTATGATTGCCGGCAGCTGGTGGTCGCCCAGCAAACCCTGAAGAATGAGCTGGACCGGTATCATCGGATCATTGAGAATGAAGGCAACAGGTGTGGTCACAGAGGAGCACAGCTGAGGGAGTGCCACTCTCTCCCTGCTGCCAGAGGCTTATATATTCCACAAATCTTTGTTGAGGGCCTCCCATGTACCAGTTTTAGGCAGTGGGGATGTGGCAGGGAATGAAACACAAAATCCATGACCTCATGGAGCTTGAATGATGAATGAATTTGTAACAGAAGGAGCATGATCTATGACAAGTGCTATGTGCTATTATGGCAGGGAAAAGGGGAATGGCGATGGGGATGTTGGTGGAAATGTTTGAAATTTTGAGTTTGGCAGTCAGAAGAGATCTCATGGAGAGGCTACTTTTGCTTCTCAGGCCTCTGAAGACAAAATCGTCTTAGCAGAGAGGATAATCAGTAGTATTTAATGAGATGCTGCAGGTGAGGTACCTTATACAGTACTTGATGCTGGACAAGTTCTCTGAGATGTTAGTATTATCACTGATGCTGCCAGCATGATTTTGCATGATTTTTATCATTTGGTTGGGTCTATAATGTGACTGTCAATATTGTCTGGTCTTGTCCATAATGGAGCTGTGACTTGCACTCCACTCACTTTAAGACAGCCGGGAAATACATCTCTGTCACTATCCCTATCCTCACCTCTACATTATCTACATCTATACCTTTACCTACACCTACATATACATCATCTATGCTTATACCTACATCTGCCTCTGTATCTACATCATCTACGCGTGTACATTGATGTCTACATCTACATTATCTACACCTACATCTATGTCTATATCACCTACATCTAGATGCACACCTTCACTTAAACCTACATCTGCATCATTTACATCTGTATCACCTAAATATCATCTATATCACATCATCTAAGTTAATACCTACATTTATATCTATATCTACATCATCTACATGTGCATCTGTACCTACAATTACATTATTTACACCTATATCTATATTATCCATGCCTACACCTACATCATCCACATCTACATCGATATTGTCTACACCTATACCTATATCTACATTATCTACATCTACACTTACATCTATGTCATCTCCATCCACATATAGCCTGTATCTACATTATCTAGATTGACATCTACATCTATACTGACATTATCTGTATCTATACCTACACCTACATCATCTATCTTTATACCTTCATGTATATATACATCTATACATAATCTGTATTAACTGCATCAACAGCTACATCATGTACATATACATCTATAACTACAGCTGCATTATTTGTACTGGCACCTACATCTAATCACCTACATCTGTGACGATGTGGATATCCATATCCATATCTATAATTACCATCAGAGAGTAGATTGGGGACAGCCACTCATATTTGGACTATGATTCTCTATTAAGTTGTGATTCCTTGATTTATTTTTGCTGATATTTTTAGGTTTAGACTGAATTAAAAGAGAAATACCCAGAAGTACCCCATAAGGAGCAGTTCTCTCTTTTTTTCTGGGTACTCTATTTTGGCTGCAAGTACTTGAATGTTTAACAAGAAAATCAAAATTTTGGGTTTTTTTCCTCCTCTAGTTATAGTCAATGTATCATGCATAATTCCAAATTATATTTATGTCACAGTGAATGCTTTATGCACACGTTTGCAAAAATAAATCTTGAACCGGCATTTAAATGTTCTTGTGCAAAATTTTTGTTTTGGAGGCAGGGCTTCACAAAAAGGTAACCAGATACTTCTTTCGTTGGTTCGTGTATAACTTCTAATTTTAATATACTAATTTCAAATCACTAGAAATGTTGCAAGCATAGAACAAAGAACTCATGAATACTCTTTGCTCAGCTTCACTAGTTTACATTTTGTTTAAATTGCTTTATATTTATTCTCTATGTATAATGCACATTGTTTTTAAAAAAAAAAAGTTGGAGCTATCGTACTCTGGTTGCCCTCAGGATGTTAGCCTGGGCTGGCCACTCTTTTATTAAAAACAAAAAACAAAAAGAGAACAAACACACTGTTCAACAGAGAAGTGGCATTTTTACGGTATAAGCAATCTCCACGTCCCAATTTTTCTATGAGTTTCACAGTTTATGGTTTGATCTCAAAGAAATGATCATTTCCTTTATATCCTCATCTAGTGTGTAAATATGTATGTGGTTCATGAGCAGTTCAATCTAGAGAAAGATTTTTTTCATTTTTGCTCTTAATTAGAGGGTCACTGTTACCCTCTGACCATCTGTTTGGCTTGATGCATTATCGATGGTGACCACCTCTTTCTGGTCCTTTCCGCCAGGCTGAGCTCCGCATTCATTGAAACGCCTGTCACTCTCTTCACCCCAGGCCATGGAGCCTCCCTCAGCCCTCTGCCCAGCAGGAAAGGTAATGCTCCCCATCCCCAGCTTCTGCTGTTTTCTGTCTTTGAAAAAATGGAAAAAAGAAAACCCAAAAAACAAGTGGCTCTCTTCATGAACTTAATATTCATGCTCCCTTTCAATCCATCTGGAAATTAAATGCTTTCAGGTGAGGTCTCCTTCTCTGCCTTGCTGATGTCTGCCCAAAAAGTTCACAAGGAGAGAAATCAGATGGGAGAGGGGGAATCAGGCAGACCTCCTTGGGAATGCATCACCAAATACATAACAAATTGAAGTAAATATTGAATTGTATCTCTCCCCCACTTCCCACCCCCCAAATTAAATGGACTATACAAAAGTGCTTAATCCAGCGTCTGGAGCAGAGTAAATATTCAATTACTGCTCCTTTTCTCTTCCATTCTCAACTGAGCAGAAGCAGCTTGGTTGGCAAGTGTGACTTCTGCCTTCAACATATGACCCTTTCGGGTTGATTTCAGACACCTGTGAGATGCCTAAACCTCCCTAATTCTGAACAAATGGTGTTCTGGGAGAAGAAAAGGTCATAATGTTGGTGGCCCATAGTTAGAGTGAGTGCCTTCAAATCCATGTGTCTCAAAGAAAGCTCAGAGGGGTTCGTGGAAATGGGGTTCCAGAGTTAGAATACTGTTGGAAGGGGCAGCAGTCCCCAGACACCCAAGGTTGCTAGCTCTAGAGACATGTGACCCGTGCACAGGGCACTGTACTCACAAGGGCTTAATGTTCCGCAACCAATGTCTTGAAATTCCTAATCATTTTGAACAGGGGCCCTGCCTTTTTCTTGCACTCGGCCCTGAAATTCTGTAGCTGGTCCTGTAAGCATCCCATCCTCCCATATTTGCTCCCAGCTGGCTTCTTTTGGTGGGTCCCACTCTGCACCCCCTTCTCCCTTGTGGCTTCATGGCCCCTTTCTGCCATTTCCTGATTACTCTGTTCTCTCATTATAAATCACACTAGATGCCCTTGCTTTGTCTGTCTTAGTCCTCTGGCTAATAGGATGAAGAAGATTTTGGGGATGAAAAAGTTAAAAAAAAAAATTACCACGTGAGTGAAGTAGAAAATCTTCATGGATGAGGCAGGGTTAGATTTTGTATGTTTCTTAAACTTTTAGTTTTTCCTTTTAGCTAATCTGAAGAATAAATATGGCCTAGGAAACGGGATTCCTGTTAGTTCTGTCATAATAGCATCACTTCCCATTTTTACCCAGGAGGAAAGGGATGCTGTGCAAAGGGTGGTCATATTTATTTAGCTTGGGACACATGTAAAAGGGAGCAGCCAGATGAATTGATATGATTCCCATGCCTAAGGCCATTCTGAACATGTCAGAGGTCCAGGCAGCTCTGCCTTCTCTCCTTTGGGGAAGTCCAAGGCAGGAATGACTTTGTGGAATGAGTTTCCATCATTTTGTCTATGGACCCAAATAGCCAGCACGAGCTCAGCAGGGAGTTGGGCTGGGACAAGAGCTGCTGCTCCCACTGAATATTATTGTAGTAGAATCACACGTCTCAGTAAATTGTACCCAATGGGATGGAAACTGTGAGTGTCAGATTAAGCAATGTTTTCCCTCCCCTTTGGAAGCCCAGAGGGGTCAAGTGACTCATTCAAAGTTGCACAATTGGTGGCAGAGCCGGGACCTCAACACAGGCCATGGATGCTACAGATCCAGGCCTTTTTCCCTTTTGCTTTGCCCCATTATTACTAAACCCACCCCAGTAGTAGGCGTTGGTCTCCAAGACAGCATAGTTTTCAGCGAATACATTTTCTTCCTCTTTCATTGACAATTATATTTGATTTATTGTCCATTTTTCTATTAAGATTTAGCCAGGGCTGTTCAGGATATAACAACGGCAAAACCAAGACAAAAAGGCCTCCCCAAGAACATTCCAAGGAAAAAGGAGATTATAGCTAAAGATAAAGCAGATGAAAGTCTGGAAGACACACCACTGAAAGGTCCAGAAGACACAAAGCCGGTGCAGGTGGTAGTTAAAGAAGGAGGTGAACCTAAGCTTGAATCAGAGGGCGAAGAAGCAAGTCCTCCCACCCTAGAAAAGGCTCCGGAGGACGTGCCAGATGGAGGGAAGATAAGCAAAGCCTTTGGGAAACTCTGCAAGATGGTCAAGGAGAAAGTGAGAAGCCCCAAGGAGCCTGAGCCCCCAGCTGACCTCTACACCAAAGGGCGGTATGTGCTGGTCTCCGGGGATGCCAGTTATGTGGACCCTGGATTCTGTTCCTCATCCATTCCAGCCAGGGGTGGAGTGGTTGTTTCCATTGAGAACGACTCTCTGCATCATGACAGTCCTGTGGAGCCCTCTCCTGAGCAGCCTGAGCCCCCTTTGGAGAATGGACAGGGAGGTCCACAAGGGAGAGAAGATGGACATTCACCCAACCAGCATACTGTGGACAAGGAGAATGAGATAGACACTGAAGAACTGAAAGGTCCCAGGGAGAAGCGTGATGGCCAAAAGAAGGATGAAGGGCCCAGGAGGCCCTGTCTTGTGGTCATACCTGGTCCAGAGGGACCATCCACACCCCCACCCCAAAAGCCTGCAGCCAGTCAGGGTGGATCTGAGGGACAGGGGTCTAGGAGCAGCAACCTGCAAGAGAGAAGCCCTCCCAGGACTTTGGCATATGAGAAAGTGGAAGTGATGGAATCCATTGAGAAGTTTTCAACTGAGAGCATTCAGACATATGAAGAAACTGCTGTAATTGTGGAGACCATGATTGAAAAGACAAAGGCAAACAAGAAGAAATTGGGAGAGAATGGCTCTGAAAATGCCTAGGCTCCATGGGAGAAATGTCTCTGGGCCACTGTAGGGGAAGTGCTTTTGATGTAGAAAAAATGATAAAAGAGTGAGGGTTCCTATTTGGATTAGACCATAATTGGCCCACCTGGCATTGCCAATGAAGCCTTAATTAAAAAGTTTTCTTTGCTTGCACATCGTTTGTCTGATTAACAGGTCCTTGGGAATGTAGGTGGATCAGCCACACTCAAGATAGGATGTTCTGTTAAATGGCCACCAAACTGTTCTTGTTTAGGAAAGAGACAAGCCCTTCATCATGGTTCATTGGGAAACTCACTAGAGACTCACAGGGTATCTGGATTTCACACACACACACAAATGATAGTTGATGGTATTGGCTCATGCTCAATGCATTTCAAGCACAAGCATATGCTCGCATGGAGTAGCATTTTGTAAGAAGTAAAATGATTAAAGCTATCTGTCCTAGCTCCCCTAGAAGCTTATCCTGACATGAGGATTTAAATGCTGTTTCTTAGGGGTTTGATCTCAGGAAGCACCAGTAGGACAGTGAAGAGGAAGACAGGGATGGCAGGGCAGCCAGTAGGAGGTATGTTACCAGGTCTGAAAGCACTGTGGGCGGCTGGAGCTCAGTCCCCCAAGGGATTCTGGGAGACAGAATAGAACATGTGCCACAGAGTTATCCTTCTTGAAGGGTAAGGGAGAGGGGTGTTCATCCACCAACTCCTGTCAGCCAGTGGCGAGGGCTGCTCCCAGGGTGTTAACTTTGGGGGCAGATGAAGTGTCCAAGTGAAGCATAGGTTCTGGCATTTGGACATCAGGCATGGAAATGGTAAGGGTCACGGGGTTATAAGCGGGGACACCAATGCCATCTGCCATAGCATATGTGCCAAATGTCTTTTTGTTTGAGTTACTTCAAATTTTTCACAGTCAGAGATTGCAAACCTAGGTCAGGTTTCAAAAAGCAAAATCAAATGTCACTGCGTAGTTTCTTGTTTAGGGGTTAATTAGTCTAATAAGCATTTATCGAGCATATACTATGTGTCAGTACACTATGCTGATAAGGGGAGGATTTGTAGGCTTATTAATAACCATAATACAGTTTGCTGTAGTACATGTGTGTGTGCATGCTATCTCGTACACAAATCCACATGTGCACACAGGTGCTTACTGTGTTGCATCTTAGGAAACAGGTTATTTCAAACCAGAATCTTCACAGAAATTTTTATTTTGCCTCTAGGCATCTATTTTTCTTTCAGTCTAAAAATATTTTTTTTACTTATAAGAAGAAAGTACTCCTTTCCCATTGTAGATGGGAGTACATTACGGGCACTGAGTAAATATGCTTAAATGGATTATTATGTTTGCCTAAACGAAAGCATCTGGCAAGACAGCTACACATTATTAGAGAAAATTGACTAAGTCATAAATTCTCTTATTTCTCTGTTATGGACAATAGAAAGAATACTAAATGGAGTCACTTTTCCTTTATTTAGAGCTTTAAAAAATCTTGTTCTGAATTCATCTGAGGTTTTGATTTCAAGGAAGAAATATGCTTTTGTTGTTTTTTCTAAAAGATGAAGACTCACTCCATTGCACAGTTTTGAAATATTTATAATTTAAAAGCTTAAGGGAAAATGATGGAAACCATTAGCAGGATCACAATGTACTAGGAATTTGGCCAATGTATATATTGTATTCAACAAAACAGCCACTGTAAACCTTTTCGTTTCCCCCATGAAGTCTTTTTATTTTTTGGACTATGTGTTCAGTTAATATTCTTATTTAAAAAGGCAGGGGTATCCTTTTGGAAAGAAAGGTCATTTCTATATTCACTCAATCATCAAAAATGGATTGGGGGCCTGTCCTGTGCCAGGCATGGTTCTGGGCCCTGGGGAGATAGTGGAGAGCAATCAGACCTGGTTCTGCTCTCACATTACATATTCTGGTGGAAGGAAATGTGTAAGGAAACATAACTAAAAAAAACACTAAGGAAATCAACAGGGTGACATGTAAGAGTGACTGGAGGTCTACTTTAGGTTGGGTGATCAGGTAAAGACTGTGGATGAGGTGACGTGTGATCCGAATGACCAGATGGGCCAGTCATGTGCAGATCGGAGGGAAGAGCATTTCCGGCAGAGAAACTGCAAGTGCAACGGCCTTGGACAGGAATGGACTTAGCCTGTTCAAGGAGGAGGAACAAAGGGGATTGAGGGGAACAATGGAAGGAGGAGAAGTCAAGGCGAGAGACAGGGACCAGGTGAGCACCATTTCCCAGCAGGCTCACTTCCACCTGAAAGCCAGGCTCCCAGTGTGAAATGTGGGGCTGCCTGTGGTTAGCATGTTGGAGTCTAGTTGGGCTCCACTTGCTCATTTTCTTGGCTGCTACTCTCCAATTTCACTGCTTGGTTCTATTTTCCCCAGCAGAGTTGCAGAACAGGTTCATTTCCTGCCTTTTCTTTACCCCAAGGTCTTTGAAAGCAAGCATTTAGTTTTATAAAAAGTATTTCTCGTTAGGAAACATGGGGGCTCAGAACAGGCCTCCCAGAGGCATTGATAATGAGAGTGTCAGAACTTAGACTGGCCCTGAGACACCTGAAGGCAAGTGCTGTGGGTGGCTTGTCCTAACTGTTACCCTAGAGGGCCCCCAGCTTCCTCCTTCCAACTCAACTTCAAGTTTGGCACTGAGCCTCTCCAGAAACTGCCTCCCCCACGGAGAAGCTGTGTCCAAGCTCCCCACTCCTCCATTCTCCAGGCACTTGAGTCAGTAACCAATGACTACTGTTGTATGAGCTGCCCTGGGTGCTGACCCCTTAGATCCCCCACCCTCACTGTTCTGGCTCAGGCCTACACATCCAGGCTTCTCACACCAAGCACATGTGACTCTGCCTTAGGGGTGCCTATGGCCTTAGGAACATGATTGGTCTGTAAACTGGGAGTGCTGGTGCATTCATGAGGGGAGCAGCCCTCAACCAGGGTGGACAGGACTTGGTGCATAAATACCCCAGCTTTCTCACCCGTCTGTTGGGATAAGGCATGTTCTGCAATCCTCTGTGGGCCTGAGTCCCGGATACTCACGAAGAAACCGACTCATCAGTGTGTCCCAAACTGGTCCCCTTCCTTTCCTATCTCACTTTCCTGCTCCCCTATATAAAAATGCTTCCTTTCAAATAAATGACCTCAACTCCTGACTCGGAGTCCACTTCTGGGAGGACCCAACTTAAGACAGCTGGTTGGCACCTTCCCAGCACAGACTCCCATTCTTCAGGTGGCAGCTCTGATATTGTGTTGAGGAGTTGCTCCTTCCACACGGGGTGCAATCCTGATCAGACTGTCAAGACATCTCGCCTTTCTCTAGCTGTGGGGTGGGCAAGTACCCTAGATGAGACCTGTTGTTGGAATTGGAAATCTGAGTCCAGGGAAACCAGGACAGAAAGTGGTGGAGCTGGCTCCTTGAGGGGTAGTTCTGACGTGGTCACAGTTGGTTCCTGCTATGTATCCCCACCCCCAGGCTTGCTCCAGTCTCCATTCCTTTTCTGAGTGGATTTAGGCTGGTTCTTCAGGCGTTCCTTCAGTCCTGAGAGCTACCCCACGTGCTTTGAACATGCTGCCTGTTTGTTTTCATTAGTTGGCATTGCATTCTGTTGCTTTTGACCCCAGAAATCCCAAAGGTAACTGCTAATGAATGAGGTTCAGTATCAGTGGAGAACTTGTGGAGATTTTAGTTAAGTTGGGTTGCCCCAAAGCAGACCCTAAACAAAATGGGGAGGTTTATTAGAGCAGTGATCACAGCAGCTCAGGGTGCCCTTAGTAAGCGCCTACCTCTTCGCTCCAAGCCCACCTTTCCAGTGCAGGAGTTGGAACCTGCCACCTTGTTTCTGCTTGGCCAGGGTCTCCCTGGTAGGCGGAGAATAAAAGGTGGAAGGAGGGGGAAGGGACCTGCTCCTTCTTGTCTATCTTCATCTCCCCAGCAGCACTTCTTCACCCTGGCCACAGCAGTGCTTCCTGTAGCAGCAGCTGGATCCAGTTTTCAGGTTTCCCAACATTTGCAGAAGCAGCAGCCTCGTGACAATCTCCTCAGAGACGAGCGTACCAGCCAGTTGATGCCCATCTGCAGATGTTTGGGTTTTTGGGTGCCCACCACATGCACTCACACTCCACCCCCGGGGATGGAAGGCGAGTGGAGCAGGGGATTCTCCCTCCCTGGGACCCCACCATGGTCCCAGTGAGCCCCTGACTTGAGCACATGTTAGACTGCTTGATCTGTGTGATAGTTTAATGTTCTCTTTTGCCTTTCTAATTAAGTAGGAAATACTTCTTTATACTACTCATTTCATGATGCTTTATATTTAATTCTCTCTGTTAACATTACTGGTAGGATTTCTGTCTCCTGACTGGTGAAAGAGGGGCCGTGAGACAGGGAGGGGAAGCACCAACACAGGCAGCATTAACCTGCCATCACCGCTGTGGGCAACTGGGGCTCCATCCCACTGGGAACCCCCGAAGAGACCACGTAGAACATCCTCAAATGTCTCAACAGGAGGCTAGGAAGCTGGGATCTCCCCGTACAAGCTCTCATCCTTCCTAAGGTGGGGGTGGCCCTGGGACATCGATCCCCTGGCACTTTTCCAGTTGCACACTAGGTCTGGTGCATATCCGCAGCCAGAGAATACCCACTGGCAGAGAGACATAGCACACTTGGCATGTATGAAACTCTACAGGCGACCTCAGGTGTGGGCCAAGGAGATAGCTATAGGGCAGAGGTTGGCAGATATTTTCTATAAAAGGCCAGATTACAGGCTGTACAGTCTCTGTTATAACAACTCTGCCATTGTAGCATGGAAACAGCCGCAGACAACACAAAAACAAATAGGCAGGATTATTTCCAAAACAAAAAACAAAAAACAAAACCAAAATACAAAAACAGACAGTGTGCTGGACTGGGTCTCTGGGCTCCATAGTTTACTGATCCCTGATGCAGAGCGTGCAGCAACAGGATCTAATACCAAATTCAATTTACATAACAGAAGACATTTCTACCCTGGCATCTTGTTTCTTCCTTTCCCTTTCACATTGGAAAATTCCATTGAAATCTTTCTTCAACTTGAAGCTTATAGAAAGGATCTTTATGCCACCATTATAATCAAGTTTATCCTAAAATTTTTTGTATCATAGGTTTGTAGTTGGCATGTTGCTGGTGAATGAAGTCAGCGCAAAACTCATATAGCATTTGTCATGTTGATAATGAAGAACACCATTTGGTACCTTGATTAGAGCAAATGCTTGATGCCAATTTCTCATGCTTGGGTAAAAGCAAATAAACGCCACAAAAAAGCCACATTGTCTTATGTTTCATTCAAAGAAACAGAGTTTTTGAGTTGAGATATATCTCTACCTGGAGATATACCCTTGGTCAATAACTTCACTGTGCTGGTGCCCTCACCAGTTACACCTGCCCCTTTACCTGCATGCGTGTGTCCTTATGACCAGGTGCTTACCAGGTAGCTCATCTGTCACCTGTGGCTGGTCAGTGGCTCCAGCACATGGGGCCAAAAGAGAAAAGGTTTTAGCCTCTTCCTTCTGTTCAGCTTTGAGTAGCCCATGGGGTGTCCTCTTGGGTGCAAAGGAACATCTTTGAGGGTGCTATGAGGTGGGACACCCTATGTTGGGATAGTGAGGGTGGGTTGGCCTGAAGCCTCCATGGTAGAAATCTATGACAGTTCACATTAGACCTAAGGAATTCCCAGCCTCATATAGATGTTCTGGCATTTAAAACTCTGTGGGCTGAGTCTGCTAATCGCCTCGATCCCACCCCAAACCACATAATATTGAGCATTAGGAATTTAGTAAAACATAGTCTTCATCTTTTGGGGCTGAATACATTTTTTTGTGGTCAGTTTATTCTGTCTCCAGTTTGACAAACAGTCTCTTCTAAGTTCTAAGAGAAAAAGAAGCTGACAGGCTGGCTTGGAGAATTTGCCTCAGGTCAGACTTTGATACCTGGTCTCTTCTAAATCTAAAACCAAATGCAAACAGAGTTTTTTTTAACCCAAGGGAAGGGACTCTTGGTAACTAAACAAACCTACAAGAGATTAATGGAAGAACTCAAGTGCTAGTTGAGTAATTTGCAATGCAAAGAGGGGAACTCTCTTTTCTAGAGATCCCAGTGCTGGTTCCCCCATCTCCCGATGTTAATGTTCTTGTGAGGCTGGATGAAAGATTAGGAGGCTGTGGCTGGGCCTGGAATCAGACCAGTGGGCTCTGTTTTCAACACGCTTCAGCTATTCAGAGACCAAAAGCACCCTTTACACAGCCACTGTGTTTCCCTATTCTGAACATCGCCAGATACTCTGCCAAATTTTGTCTCTAACTCCCTATTTTCCTAAGTGCCCATGAGCTGAGTGGTGGCCCTTATCCCTGCCTTGTCTGTTGATTTATTCATTCTTCGCAGACAGAGAACCACCCAGTTGGCCACAACCAAATCACCTTCATTGGCTCAGGACACATTCTGTGCTGATGTTTCCCAAACTCCCAGAGTTTTTAGAACCCCTTATTCTCTCCCTCAACCACTGTCTCTAATCTTGGCATTTTGATTTTTAGAAATTTCTATCAGATTAGACTCTTTGCATCTAAGAACTTACTCTGGTTGTGGGGGTACCAGTTCCCCTAATTCAGCATTTATCCCTCTAAATATAAAATACTTAGCTATGTTTCCTAAAAGATTTGTAGTGTGTGGTTTTCATGTGACCACTCCAACCAATGAAGGCATTGGTCACATGAAAACCACTCCTATTAATTTATACATGATAGTAACAATGACATATGGCAGTAACTCTATAAGAATGATCAGTTTTCAATCTTTTGGAAATCAGTCTTTGAGCTTAGTATTGAAAAGCAGTGTCTCAGTTTGTTACGAGGTCAGACTTTGGATCTTATACTTTTCGATATCTGTTTTTAGCCACCTTGTGGTGTGATTACAAACCATAAGATTGAAGGTTGAAGCAGCCTGAATTTCTGAGTCACTACATTGAGGTCTGTGGCCTTTGGTAGCACCTGAAACCTCAGTGGGATTTATGTGAATAAAAAATAAACCTTTGTTGTGTTAACCCACTGAGATTTTGAGGTTATTCATTATTACAGTATAACTTAGTCTGCTCTGATTAATATATTCTACAATGTTTCTAAAAGATTTTGACCATAACTCATAATAAAAAAATGTATTTTACATTGTGAGCTAACACACACACACATTTCTGAAAAAAATATTTCAGGAAACAATATTTATCATTAATATGCATGATCCATTCCATTCCATTCCATTCCATTCTGTAATGGTGGTTCTTGTCTCCCTAAATTTATTTTATAATCCACCACTGAGGTGTAACCTGAATTTGAAAAATGATACTGTAGGTCATAATTTGTGCATGATTTATTTGTTAATTATAAACTTTCATGCATACTTATGAAAGCAGGCTTTTTAGATATCTTTTTGGTAACTTTTTATTATTCCTAGAATGTATGGAAGTGTTTTTATGTAATACATATCACACCCTACATAATTTTTGAAAGGTAATATTTTATTATTGAGTCTCCTAATTTACAACATGTCTTTTTAAACTTATTTATAAAATTTTGTCATAGGGAGTAATAATGTTAACCTGATTAACCATCATTTGTTTATTTTCATCTTTTAAAATAAATGACTATAAATAACTCTCTTGCATTAGGATCAGAGATATCACAAAAACCTCACCAGCTAGACATATTTTAGTGTTAATACTAGTGCAAAATATGAAATAGAGACCAAATAGTTTCATATGGCACTATATATATTTATATACTGTATACTTATATCAAAACTTGCCATTTCTATTAAGAAGCTGATAAGTTACACTCTAATTTCATAAATTATACCGTGATTGTGAAAATATGGACAACTGTTTTATATTTTTGCTGCTATATAAGACATTTAAGACATTTAATGTTTATACAGAGAGCTGTAAAATTACAGAAGTGATGAAATGGGAACCAATGAACGTTTTCACCTGAATTTCCACTGGCATTTTTTTTCAGCCAGAGTCAACTTGATAGTTTTGAATATTCTTTTAGAGATGAATATGATGTCTGTTTCTTCAATAAATACACATACACACATTTTAGGTATATGTGTGTATATACATTTATACAAGTGTATATATATACACATATATACACACATGTATATAGTCTACATATGTATATATTTTCCTGTGTGCACTTATACACACATGCACACATAATGTCCTTTGGTTCATTTTCAGACTGTTAATGTGAAATGAATTTTTGATGATTTCCATTGCTTTTTTTCTTTAAATCTAAACTGGTTTAAAAAGACCTTCGCAACAAGTAATAAATTTCTTTTAAAAATTATGATTATTATTACATTTTAAAGCATTATATAGAGAAGGGCATATGGTGTTAGAGAAGACAGATATTTATGCCAACATGGGAGAAAAAGAAAGATAATGGGTTTTCCAGACTTCTCTCTTAGAGTTGCCACCTTCGGGGAATGAAACCTAGTGCTCTAGCATTGCCGGCTTAGAGAAAGAAGCTTCAGGCTTAGCTATGTGCTCCAGGGGAAGAGATGAAGTGTGGATAGAAGTGGTTGATCAGTTCTTGAGATACAAGTCAAACAAACAAATCATTTCTTAGGACTGGGTGAGCATTGGGATTGGGGTTGAGAATTCAATCCTTGAGTAGGAAAACAAAGTGAGACTAAGTCAGAAAGCATTTCTGTTTGGTAGTGAAATGGTGTGGTATCTTCGGGGTTGACAGGGAAAAGGAATGCATCACTTTGGGTTGTATGTTAAACTTCCTCATGGGTTGCTTAGTTGCCAAGATGGTAACTGTGTGCTTTCCCTACTGAGAGTTTCTTTTGCTTCCTTCAAGCATCAAGTTACTGGGGAATGACTTGGCGTTCCCCACTTTGATAGAAAAGGCTCCATACAAATGGAGGTCCATGTGATGGTGGCTGCTCACATCTTCAGACACACTCCCTTTCCCCTTCACATGCCTCTGCCAGAGTAGAGGCCATTTCTCTAACAAATCACAACATGCAAGAGTAAGATATTGCCCTCCAATCATATGTTTTGGAAATCAGAGCCTAAATTTATGTTAGGATAGCTGTCAAAAATACTCACCTTGCCTTCTTGCTTACATTAGGTTAAGAAACCTCAAAGTGATTTAGACAAAGGAACATTTCTGGGTTAAAAACTACTATAATGTGTTGCCAGACCTTGCACCTTTTCCTCTTGGACAGCTATGTGAGAAACCCCAGAAAATTGGGGTTGAGATGAACTCTATGCAAACCTAGAGTAATTTGGGCTTCTGTAGCAGATTTTACCATAACTCAGAGCTGCAGCTGGTGAAAAGACAGCCAAGCTACTTGGGTTTTATATTTGTCATGCTGGCTGGGTAGGATGAGTTATGATGTTGGTATTGGTAGTAAGATTTCCAATTCTCATGCTTTTTGACTCTTTCTTCCCTCTCCAAAAATTAGGGCTCTCATGGATGGCATCTTTTGAATCATGCTACCTTCATCTATGCCACTGAAAAATCTTACTAGTTTCAAAACATATTTCCCCAAAGCATTTACAGCATCTCTTGTGCTTTAAGAGATTCAGAGCTCACCCTTGGTCATAATCTTTGATTTTCTTTTTACATAACAGGTCCTCAGTTGAGACCATGAATAAATGTTCTTGCAGTCACTGTGTGTCACTTTTAAAATACATTCTCTTCTCTTCTCAGATATGAAAAAATTGAGGGGAAAATTGTCCCAGTTTTGTTTGCAGGATATCACTTATTTGAATGACACAAATAAAGAACTTAAGAGTCACAAATAGAACATAGGTGTTGGTGGGAACACTGTATTTGGGGCATGGAATAAAAAAGATTGCTTCCATTGTAATGAAAATAATCATTGACAGTGAGTGAAGCTTCAGATCAAGAAGTTGGAACTGCTTGTGTAGGGGTGACAGTAATTGCTAGGTGCCTGACAGTGTGGAGTGAAGACAGAGAGGCAGAGACAGGGTAGGGAGGGAGGTGATGGAGGCCATGGTGTAACTCTAGTTCTTGTGCAGGATGCTTTTCAGGCTTCTTTCCACAGCTTCATCCAGCTCTTCCTCCAGCTCCTCCTTCTTGGACATGGCCAGCTTGGACTGGTAATCCCTCACGACCTGGTCAATGTAAGGGGCACTCTGTGTGCCATGCAGCATCAATGTCCACTCTTTCAGCACTCCCTTCTGGGGGGCGCTCCCCACAAACCCCAGCTCCAAGGTCCAGGTTCCTCGGGCGTCTTCTCCCCAAGTATGGGTGGTCATGAAAGGCCACTTGTCAAAGCCCACCTTGGAATCATCATCCCTTGGACGCCGACTCAGCAAAATGGATTTGGTGCCCATAGGGGAAGTCATGTTGATGTTCAGGTCTCCTCTCCTGGTTGCATTGACTGTGATAACAGCTTGGACATGCTCGAGGTAGCGGACAAAATTTTCCTTCCCCTCGCATGCATCTGTTGTGAGGGTCAGCACCAACTTGCCAGTGGATGGTATTTTCCTGAGGGCAAAATGATAAGGAGAGATGGCAAGGAATAGGCATATTACATGAGGAGTTTTGAAGACAGTTTCATGCTATAGAAAGAGCCAGAGCTCTGCACCTGGTCAGATAGACCTGGTTAATTCCTATACCAGCTGTGTGAGCCTGAGCAAGCTACCTATACCCTTTGAACCTTCTGTGTAGAAGGGGAATGTAGCAGATGCTGTTGACACCCCTCTCACTCCTCCTAAGTCAACTCTGAGTTCAACTGTAGCTGTAGCATCTGTGTACCCTGCCTACTTCCCATCTCAGGCATCAGCATCTCCCAGTTTCTCTCCTGGAACCTTTTTCCTGCACCATGGGAATTGGTTTAGCCTTTGTGCAGGGCAGCCTAAAACTGTCAGGGACTTAACTGCTCAGGGACAATTCTCTACAATGACTAACAGAAGGTGGTGGATAAATAATACTCTAGCTTCCCAGTTCCTCAGGTGGGACAACTCTGCCCCCAGTGGGATTGAGCCTAGTTGCCCACAGCAGCAACTTGCTCATCAATGTACTCTTTATTGGCCATTTTCCTCTTCCCTGTCTTAAATCTCTTCTTCCTCATTTGTGTTTCCTGGGATCATCTCTCAAAAAATTGTCGACACTCAAGTCTCATTTCAGGGTCTACTTTTGGGGCAACCCAGATTGAGACAGGAGCTCACAATGCCTTTTTTTTTTTAAGTGTTAAGTACCTTGATAATTTAAAGTCATTGCCAATGTGATTGTTATTGTTATCATTAAAAAAGCTGAATTTGGGTTAATTAATCCTAGTGAAGGGCAGCCCTTTGAAAGTTCAGGGAAACAGAGGCGACTCTTTGATCATAGAGTTGGAGCCCCATGGAGGGTCAGTCTAAGCATTTCAGCTCTTTCCATATAACCAATCTTCTTTCTGGAGTGGGTCTCCTTTGAAGGTGAGATGTTCAAAGTATCTTACATCAGAAACATAATAAAGGAAACTATATTTGAGAATTGTATGGTATAATGGAAAGACTCTAGACTTTGGGAACAAAATTATTTGGGTTAGAATTCTGTTTTTACATGTATGGTTAGGAGAGCTTGGGCAAATTATTCAAATACTTGAAGTCTCACTGTCCTTTTGGATGGGTTTTGTGAGGTTCAATAAGACCATGTATGAAAACATCGAGCATGGTGCCTGGCACAGAGTGTTAGTTCCCCTTCCCCGGCCTTTACCTATCTTAACATCCTCCCTTACCATGACTTTTACTTTGGAGCATAAAATGGTGGATATTTTAAAATTCACATCTTGTAGGGTGCACCTACAAAAAAATGCTGGTCACACACCCAGCTTAGAGCCAAGCCTTGGTTCTTCAGTGCCCTTGGAGCCAAGGCCATGAACCTGGGAGGGCTCTCAGAAGCATCCTTGGCCATGGAGCTCCCGTGGTGATAGTAGAGGTGGGGTCCTAAGCACCAGACTCTCAAGAAATCACCTAATTTGGTGCAGAACAGGCATTAGCGCAGCTTTGGAGGTTAGAGTATGGATAAGCACTACCTTGATCTTTCAAAGAAGATGCTATTTACTCAGTATCTGTTATTTTAGACATAAAAAAGGTGAGCTGATAAATGACTAACAATAATTTGGGCTCCAGCCGCAGGTGGAAAGCTATGCAGGGTGGACTAAAGGTCCAGTCATGGGCAAGGCATTTGAACTGTCTGAGCTCATTTTCCTTACCTGTACAATGGGGGATATTACTTCCTGCCTAGAAGAATTGCTGTGAAGATAAGATATAAACACACACTCATATCCATCACATATTACAAATGCCAGCCTGGCCAGTAGAACTTTCTGCAAAAATGGAAATGTTCTATATCTGTCCTGTTCAATATAGTAGCCGCTGACCACATGTGACTATCAAGTACTTGAAATGTGTAAGAAACTTTAGTAAAGTTTTAATTAATTTAATTTAATTTTAGTCATTAAACTTATTTAATTTTATTAAATAGCCACATGTGGCTGGTTATTTCTGTATGGACTAACACTGATGTAAATTGTGTATATTTAATTTAAACTTGATAACAATAGCACTATCACCAGGGGAATCTTTCGGGCTTCTATTTTAAGCACATATTTTTTCACTATGGTCCACAGGCTCTAGGAAAAGTGGTTGGGGAAACTGTGGATCCTGTCATGCAGATTTTCTGGCCACCTTGCTGGATGGAAGCTTCTGGAATGGCTTGAACCGTAGGTGTGAGTCCACCAGGTTTCTACATGGGCAAGCAGGCAGGTCCAAGGTGGAAGATTTCTTCCTATAATGGAGCCTCAGGGGCTCTGGAACTCTCTAAGCACAACTGGAGGTAGAAAGGGTAAGGATGGGGCCCACAGTGGGAAGAGAGACCCTGGCTCTGAGTCTGAGTTGAGTTTGAGCCCCTTTCCTATTTTGTAGGTCGCCTTGAAAAATTCAGGAAGGAAATTCATGAGCTAACAAACAGAGACTGTTATGTAAGTAATAACCATTATAGGTATTAAAAAGCTTTACTAATCAGTGTCAAACACCATAGTCACCATTATCACGAGGATTCAAAACACAAGCTGTATTCTAAAGAAGTTTATTTTTTGTCCCCGTTTGCACTTATGGACCAGAGTTCACACAGTTGATTGTCCCTTTACAAGAAAACTCTGGAGGAAAAGTGATATTACTTTCCTGGGAGAAAACTGAAAATAGTTCTTTGATTGGCCAAGAATCAGAGATAGGATGGCCACTTTGGCTGGAAATCAGATCCATAGCCCATTGTGCAATGGAATTTCTGTAAATGAAGAACAACAGGGTCTCCTGTACAAGAGGCTGAGATGATCTCTTATGACTGAAGGAGAGAAATAGGGGTTGCATCAAGCCTGAGACAATCTTGAGGTACACCCTGGCTCAGGGAGTTTCACTAGATGACAGTGCCTCAGCCAGATACCCTCCACAGCTGCTCTGAGCTTTGGCTGCTAATGGCTCTCTGCTGTCCCTTTCTCTGCAGAATCTCCCTCAGGTGATGGGAATGGCCTTGCCTGGCATGTCACTTACTTGGTTGATGCCCGGCAGATATGGGAATATATAAGGCCAGTGCCCTGGCATCAAAGTGGGGACAACTGTGTGGTGCCGTCGGTGCTCCGCCCCATGCACGTGATGGTCTAGTACAGATGCTCGCAGCCAGTTGTATTTTCTCCTCTTATTTTAGTTGAGCACCCTTCACCAACTCTCCTGATAAAGTCTCTTTAGAAAATTGCTTTTCAAATTAACTGCTTCTCTGGGAAGATTAGTGCTGAGGAAACACATAAACCTGCCCCTCATCTCACTCAGAGGCTGTTTCTGTGCAACTCTGCACATGGTTGCCTAGGCTGTTGACCCCTTCATCCCAGCTCCTCGGAAGCATAATTCATGGTGATAAGGGCCTCTGTCAGTGGCACAGCCAGCCTGGGCATTACTCTCTGGGTCTCCCTGTCCAGCCTCTGAGTTCTCCACCAAGAACATCTGCCCTAGACCGAGCTCACTTTCATCTGAGAATGAGTTTAGGTATGGAGTGGAGGGCGAAAAGAACACTGAGAGGGAGGCAGAGCCCCTCCACCAAGGCTCTGCCTCCTTCTGAGATTCCCTGGCTGGTCCAGCGGTCCTCTTGCCACCGTTTAGACATCTTCTTTGTACAAGTGATGCTGGCTGAGTAGCCATTCATTCATTCATACATCCATTCATTCAAAAAATGTTTATCATGTGTCTACTAAGTTCTAGGCTCTTTTGTAGGCTCTGAGGATACATGACTAAACAAGATTGACTAGGTCCCTGTCCTCGTGGAGAGCCCAAATGAGTTAGTGTTGAAATAGCTCTCTAGTTTCCTTTCTTTAAAAATGATGCTGCTAATAATGGATAAAGTTATGAAGTAGTTGTGAGCTATTGGGATGTTCACATCTCTGGGTCTCATAATCCTTAACTATAAAATTATGGACATGGATAGCATATTTTCAGTGTTGCCTCTGGCTCTAAATTCAGCCTTTATGTGGATTGCGACAGAATGTTAAATGTATGCAGAAACTGGGAGATAAATTTTTATTCCTCTCAGCATATGTTCTCCACCTCCCTCCTCCCTCACCCCTTGCTCACAAATGCACAGAGCTTGAAGATCATTAGACATCCATGCTTCTCTTTCAATACAACCTCAGAAAAGAAGGTTTTATATCAACATGTACCACAATTAAGAGGCCCCAGTGCATCCCAAACTGACTCCCTAAATAGAGCAACCAGGCTACCATACTGCTTATGTAACTGATGTGCAACTAATTGTAGATATGGCTCCAGTGGCACTGCCCAGGAAGGATGTTTTGGCCCTCACCTGCTGCTGATGGAGCATCTGTAAAGGCACAAACATTGTAAGCCTTTCCTTCTCTGCAAGTTTCTCTATAAATCTCTCTCTGTCTCTCTCTCTCTCTGTCTCTTTCTCTGTCTCTCTCTCTCTCTCTGCAATAACGGAGAGTTTCAAGGCCTCAGGGCTTTGCAGACTGGATAGATGATGAAGTTGTTCTTTCTGTGAATTAGGGCCTCTGTTTTATTACCTGTAATTAGCCTGTTAAGTGATGTCAATCTTCTGTGATTAAATGAGATCGTGGCAGAAAAGTGCTAGCTTAGTGACTGTCTGAGAGCAGTTCTTAGTAGGTGGCAGCTCTGTGCCTGCGTTCTCCCAAGGGCACCCTTAGTCTGGCCTTTAGAGTGAGCAGAGGATATGAGAGGGGCACTGAGGGAGGCGCTAGCTGTGAAACGGACTCACCCAGCTTACTGACAGGCTTGACATCACCATACCCCTTCACAGAGTCGACGTTATTAAACGTACCCTTCCCTTTCTGTCTCTGCTATTTAGCATCTCTCCTGCTACTGTGTGATTACCAGATGTGCCTTAGAGCAGAGCTATCCAGGATGGGAGCCACTAGCCACCTGTGGCAAATTAAATTTAAATTAACTGAAGTTAAACCAAATGAAAACTTTAGTTCCCCCTTTCACACGAGTCACATTTCTAGTGCTTCATAGCCACAAGCTATTGTACTGCACACTCAAATATAGAACATTTGCAGCACTTGCAGAAAGTCTCCTGACCCTTCCAAATCACTCAGAAAATTATTCTGAATTCTAACAAGGGAGCACAGCTTTCAATGCCTGTGAAATGCTGACGTTGGACAAAGTCAGTTATGTTGAGTAAGATTTACCCTTCAATTCCCCATTTGGACAGTGAGTCCAAGTCTTGTTTCTGTTTGGTCCCTTTATTCATAGACCTCGGCAGTGATAGGGTCTCCAGAATGGCACTTACAAAGTTTGGGGAGGGAGGACATCTGTTAGGTGGGTGTTTTAGAGTCCTGGAAGGATTATTTAAAAACTCCCAGGCCCTTCTGATATTTCCTGAGCCTCGTCTCCTCCTGTGGAGAATCACTGAGGCACACTGAGGTCCCTTATGGGGTGGAGTCCCGAAGTCGCTGTGCCTGGGGTCAAACCCCAGTTTGGTTGCTCAGTAACTGGGTGACTTTCAGTGTGTCCATAACATTTCTGAGCCTCCTCTCGTCTGTAATGACACCCCTGAGCTGACAGCAGGGCTACTCTAATAAGGGTCTGAATGTACAGTAGGAGCTCACCAAGGTCAATGTCTTATAATGCAAAAGCCTGGGGTTTGGATTCAGATGGACCTTGTTTCAAGTCCTGGTCTTTCCTTCCTAGAGCACATGTCTTATGCTTTCTGCATTTCAGCTTCCTCACTAGTAAGAAGTAATAATGACAGGATACACCAAACAGTGTATGTAAAAGGCCTCACGCCAGCCACACGGTAGGGGCTTCTCTTTGAAATAGAACAGTGGACCAGTTTGTTGTTAATACTGCAAAATATCCACACCCTGACTGTGTGAGGCCAGGCACATCTTCAACAACAGAGTGATTATGAAGCTTATGTACAGCTGTGAACTAGGAGTGTCAAAAGTCATGGTCAAATTTGAGGAAAAGGCAAAATTCCATTTGCTGAGTGCCCACTGTGTGCCAGCTCTCTGCTAGTTGTCTCACTAAAGTCACCCAGCAGCCTGGTGAGGACAGAGATATTAGCTCCATTTTACTGGTGAGGAAAGAGAGAAGAGGCTCTTGTTTTGAGGCCCATAAGGGAAGAATTGAAGGGGTATATGAATTTATATAGAAAAAACCTACACCTTAATTCTCAGTAACTTATAATAGAAACAGCTTCTTCTTTGATTATGAAGTAGGCCACATGCCAGAGTGGTATTAGTACTATCTTGGTTTGCCATCAAGGAGCCCAGAGATTTTCGTATCCCATTATAGTCTTTGCAGGTAACTTGAAGCAGCATTTTCTTCTCTATCACTGCTCTGAAATTATCATGGCCATTACACTTGGCACCAGGAGTGGTATGACACATTTTTACTTAATGTCTTGATAAAAGAAAGGACACATATCACTCCATTACAAATCTGTTTAAAAATTTTATGCTTGGTTTTCAATATATTTCATTGTAGTTTTATGTATTTTATCGAATGCATTTAAAAACAGTATATTGAGATATGGTTCATAGACTTCACCACACTGCTGAAGGGGGCTAGAGTATAAAGGTTGAGAATTGTTAAAATAGAAGTTTGGACAGGTGAAAAGTATTGTTCAATTTGCTGAAATCAAGATTTGAATCCAGGTCTGGGTAATCATCCACAGAAGCTGCAAGTCCTTTCAGGACCAAAGGAGAATGAAGGGGAAGATGTATTGTGAAAGGGCTCTGACTCTGGTCAAGCTCAGATGATTAACAGAAACAAAGCTGGGGTAGGTGATGGTTAAAGAGATAGATTTTACCTCCATTTAAGTGACATAAGTTCCCAGAGGTACATTCTCATAATGCAATATGACACAACAAAGGGAATTCATGAGCTATTACTACACATAACAACTTGGATGGGTCTCACAAAAATAATATGGAGTAAAAGAAACTGGACACAAAAGCATTCATATCATGTGATTCCAGTTAGATAAAGTCAAGAACTGTAAAGCTACTCTATGGGGACAGGAATGACTACATACGAGATGTGGGGATTAACTGGAAAGGGGCACAAGGAATCTTCCTGGGGTTATGGAATGTTCCAGTTCTTGATTAGATGGTGGTTATCCAGGTGCATACATTTATCAAAACTTAAATAATATACTTAAGTTCTGTGCATTTCATTATATGTGCACAATACTTCAATTAAAAATAATAATGATAAAAATGACTATTTCTGTTTTACTGATGGACTGATGAGGAGAGAAATTAAATAAAGAGGGATCCTTATTGTCTAACCTTTTTGTTGTGATGGGAGTTGGAAAGGAAGTAGGTACATGTGACCAGCCCAGTGGTTTCTGTGTGGGGAAACTTCTCACTCAGGTTCTTCCAAATGGCTATCCACCTCACTCAGGATCGAATCAAGTCCTTACATTGCCCCACAAATAGAATGATTAAATAAACTGTGTCATAGTCACACAAAGGAATACTAGTCAACAATTAGAATAAATGAACTATAAGCACACACTAAATGTGGTTGAATCTCACAGTGTAATTCTGAGCAGAACAATCTTGATATGAAGGAGAACATAGTGTATGATTCCATTTACATTAAGCATAAAATAGGCAAAATAATCTATGAAGTTAGAGATAAGAATAGTAGTTCCCCTTGGGGAAATGATAATGGAAGGGGACATGGGAGCCTCCTGGGATATTGGTTGTGTTCTGTTTATTGATCTGAGAACTGGTTATACTGGTTGGTTTTTGCAATTAAAAATAATGGCATAAGGCACCAAGTAGTTAGGGCTCACACCTCAGAGGGGTTCTGAGTTACACAATTGTGTTCTATGGCAACCCTCCCCTGCCCCCCCGAGTTGTGCAATTCTATAGCTCCACCTGGAAGCTGGCTGTCCCTGAATCACACACAGCCCTCCTCTCTGACATGGAATGTGATATTGTTGCCAGTGCCATAGCACCACCCCTGAGGCACTTGCACATGCAGCAGAAGAACACTGTCCCCACTTACTCAGGGTCCTGCACGGAGCCTCCCACACAGTGGAACCTCTCGGGCACAGTTTTCCAGTCTTTAGCCATTTTCACCATGGCGCCTGCGTCAAGGACCCCATAGCCAAAGAGGTGATTAAACTCCAGGCCGACCCCATTCCGCCGCCACTGATGGACCTCATCATGAAGCTGGTTCCGTTTGGAGGTGAGCACAGTCAGATGCTGCATGTCTCTCCAGGTCAGAGCCAGGCTGGATACCGGAGGCAGAGAGAGTTCGAGAACAAAGCAAGGGGGAGGGTGAGAGAGGGAGAAAGACACAATTACTAAGAAAAAATCCTTGTAAGATTTTGGAACATCTATGAACTCCCAAGTCAATGGAGAATTTCCACATACATATATATATATATATATATAAACTTGCCTATTTTACTTAAATTTATTTCAAATGCACATTCTAACGCACATGTTGGAATGGCTAAAACACAAATGTGAAATGACCGAAACACATGTGCTTTGTTATAGGAGTGTAGGTCATTGCAACTACTTTGGAAGACTATTTGGCTGTATCTTCTGATGTTGTCTCTATGCTTAAGCTATGGCCTAGAAATTCCATTTCTAGGTACTTATCCAACAAAAATGTGGGTTTATATTTACCACACGTAGCTACTAGAATGTTCACAGGCCCAAACTGTGAAGCCGTCAAAGGCCCATCTAGAGTAAAATGAATAAACCAATTGAGATGTATTTATAGAATGTAGAATACTATACAAGAATGGATAAACTATAGCTACTCTGAATAACATGGTTGAATCTCACAAATGGAATGTTGACCTATAGAAACCAGACACTGAAAAGAGTATACTGTATGACAGTCATTTTATTTTTAAAGTATAAAAACAGGCAAAGTTAATCTATGTTGTTAGAAGTCACATTAGTAGTTAGTGGTTGGAAGGGGACACAAAGGGGCATCTGGGTGCTGGCAGTACTCTGATTCTTAACCTGGGTGTTGGCTGCATGGGTGTGTTCTATTTGTGAAAATGAGGCTGTTAATTCTTCAAGGGAAGAGACAATATCTTCAGCATATTTGTATCCCCAATGCCCAAGGCAGCCCTTGGCATACTGTCTGTTCAGTGAATAAAAAAGTCTGCTCGCAAATGCTATTGTCTTTAAAGTTACTGTCTAACGTTACTTGGTGTCTGTGTTTTTCAAACTGCAAGTCATGTCCCTTTTGTGGGCTAGGAAATCAGCTTATTGCACAAGTTACCCACCTGAGATATACATTAAAATCCACTGCTCATGCCACACCTCAGACCAATCGATCCAGACCCTCTGGGAGTGGGGCTCAGACATTGTGATTTGTTAACACTTTCCAGCTCATTCCACTAGATAGCTAAGGTTGAGAACCAGTGCTTTAACGGATGGGACCATCACTAAAAATGTACAGCATAGAATAGAATAGAATAGAATAGAATAGAATAGAATAGAATAGAATAGAATAGAATAGAATAGAATAGCTGTATACATTGCATGTAATATGGAAAGTCATTTTGTCATGGAAATTTTGGAGTATCTGTGTGTGTGTGTGTGTGTGTGTGTGTGTGTGTGTGTGTGTGGTGTGTTGGGTTGCAATGAAAAATTTTGTCTCGCTGAGAGTCATGGTCAAAAAAGTTGGAAAAACTCTGCACTATGGTTCCCTTCAGAAGTCAAATAATTCAAGGGCCTGGGAACAACATAACTCATTTGATAAAATTTCAACACACCCAGCATCATTGCTTTGAAGTTTTAAATCAGAGCCAAAAGATACTAATGACTCATATGCTCTTGCAATGTAGACCTTCAGCTTTTAAGGAGAAAGTTTCAGGAAAGTTAATGGTTATTTGAGAAAATCAAGAACATATCTTGGACGTATGGTCCCCAGGACCCAGGTGAATGGTGTGAAACTTCCCGAAGTTGATAACGAATTAAAGCTCAGTGTTTTGCCAGAATAAGATTCCGAATTCATTAAACCCAGAATGGTGTATAATTGACAAATAAAAGATTTGGTGTTTTTGAGGTGACCTGAGAGCTGACTGGCAGGTGAAGCATCTCTCATCTTTGCTGGAGTCTGCCGCAAAATTGTGCTATGCTTCCCAACACTTGGAGAAGGACCCCTTCAGATGCTTCTCCACAGACTTATTCTTATGGGATCCATGGTAGGGGGAGAGAAAGAGTGAGAGAGAAGGAGAGAGGGAGAGAGAGAAGGAGAGAAGGAAGGAGAGAAGGAGGGAGGGAGGGAGGGAGGGAGGGAGGGGGGGGAGAGAGAGAGAGAGAGAGAGAGAGAGAGAGAGAGCGAGAGAGCATGCTATTCAGCCAGTCATTTGCATATGTCAGAAAAGTAAAACTGCATCTCTCCTATTTCCCTCTTCTGAGCAATTTCAGAATTGACAGAATACACTATTGTATAAGGTAGGTATTTCATGCTATCCTACCATAGCA
Organism: Rousettus aegyptiacus; assembly: GCF_014176215.1. NCBI lineage: Eukaryota > Metazoa > Chordata > Mammalia > Chiroptera > Pteropodidae > Rousettus > Rousettus aegyptiacus. The sequence goes on along the minus strand of NW_023416287.1, from coordinate 34,201,679 downwards.
GCTCAAAAATCTTAGGTAATACCCATTAAATAATAAAAAATAAATTTACAGAGTACTTGTAATATAAAGCATCTACAATATAACACTGTGTTTGGTGTTATAGAACAAGTAACATAACATGTTCTTTCCTGTTCTAAAATATTTTATGTAATACTTGGGGAAAAAAGACACATATATGTGGAAAAGTACTGCACAATGAAGTGATTCTATGAATGTCTCTTGAGTGTCTACCACGTCCGGGCGCTGTCATAGGAAGGCCTCTGCCCTCTCAGAGCCTACAGCCTTGGGTGATAGAGAGACAGCTCAATATTTAAAAAGGAACAAAACCACAATGAGGTATTACTCATGCCTATCAGAGTAGCTATTACCAAAAAGACAAAAGATAACAAATGGTGGGCAAGGATGTGGAGAAAAGGAATTCTTGTGCACTGTTGGTGGGATTGTAAATTGGTGCAGCCACTCTGGAAAACAGCACAGAGGATTTTCAAAAAGTTAAAAATAGAACTACCATATGACCCAGCAATTTCGCCTCTGGGAATATATCTAAAGGAAACAAACACTAACTTGGAAGGATATAAGCACCTCCATGTTCATAGCAGCATTATTTACGATAGCCAAGACATGGAAACAATCTAAGTGTTCGTCGATGGATGAATAAAGAAGTTTGGGGGGGGGTGTGTTTGTACGCAATAAAATATTATTAAGCCATAAAAATACAAGGAAATATTTTCATTTGCAACACCATAGGTGGATCTTGAGGACATTATGCTAAGTGAAATAAGTCAGATAGAGTAAGACAAATACTGTATAATTTCACTTACATGTGGAATATAATAAAAGGAAAACCAAACTCAAACTCATAGAAAAAGAGATAAGATTAGTTGTTATCAAAGATGGAGTTGAGAGGAGGTGTAATTGGAATAAGGTGGTCAAAAGGTACAAACTTCCAGTTAAAAGAAAAACAAGTACTAAGGATGTGATGTCCAACATGATGATAACTTAGTTAACAGTGCTGTATGATAAATATAAATGTTAAGAGAGTAGATTCTAAAAGTTCTTACCACAAGAAAAAAATTTTTTTTTTATTGTATCTATATGAGATGATGAATGTTAACTAAACATATTGTGGTAATCCTTTCATAATATATGTAAGACAAACTATCATGCTACATACCTTAAACTTATACTATACAGTGCTGCATGTCAATTATACCTCAAAAAAACTGGAAAAAATAAATAAAAAGGGAGAGCTGTCATGAAGGGGGAGCTAGGATGCTGAGAGAGCCAACAGTGGAGCTGCTGTGTTATCCCACCAAGGGGATCTCAGGCTGTGGTCTTCAGGCCCCGTGTCAGAACCATGTCTGGGGGAGCAACAAGTTCAGATTCCTGGTCTCAACCCCAGCTCTCCTGATTCAGTTTTTTGGAGGTCGATGCTGAGAATTTGCACTTAAGACAACTCCTAAGATGATTCTTGTACACATGGATGTTTGAGAACATTGGTCTAAGATGCTAGTTCTCAACCTTGGCTATACATGTGAATCGAATGTTTAAAAATGATGTCAGATGGGACCCAGAGATGATTCACTTCGCTTGCCCGAACATCTGGCATTTCCAACATGTAGCCAAAAGCTTGAGTAAAACTTGTCTAGGGGAGTGGTTCCTAATTTCCTGAGCAGCACTGCGGATGTACATTAAAGTTACAGCTTTGTAGGTGCTCTCCTGGAGATTCTGAGCCTGTGAACCTGGGTGGGCTTGGATACCTGTTTTTAGTAAGCACTCCAGGGAGTCTGGTTATCAGGAAATTCAAGAAACTCTGGTCCAGGAGTTCAGCAAGGATCCCTTAGGAAGCAGCATTTTAAGCCAAGGTCAAGGGGACAAGTTGGAGCGACTGATTGAAAATACAGGGAAAGGGAGAGTTCTAGGGGAGAGAAGGTTCTAGAAGGAAGGATCTAGGGGTCAGAGAAGGCAAGCATCATGCTGGTGAGAAGTTTTAAAAAGTTTAGGAGGGCAGGAGACCTAAGCGTGACAGGGAGGAAGACCCAGGAATTTTAAGGCAGGAGAGGGTGACAGGGTGTTCACCCACATTAGTGCACTGGACCTTTATGTCAAGTGACGGCCAGTAGAGGCAGAACGAGATGTGATCTGATCTTTATGAACATCAGCAGGGAGCATGGGACTAGAAGGCATGGCCACACAAGTCAGAGGCTGCTGCAGGAATCTGGCCCAGATATGGCCATAAGGAACGAAGCTGGGAGCAAATGGTCACAGGGCCGTGCATGAGTAAATCCCAAACGATCAACAAAATTGTGACATTTGCGCACCTTGCTCCAATCACTTGTAGGAAACTGTGATGTTCTAAGGACAGATGTTTAATTGCCCTAAGCCACTCAGGGTAGACCAGCTTGCTCTTGGTTGAGAGTGAGCACCCAAAGAGATCAAAGTAGAAACCAAGGTGTCTGGTGGAGATGGAGGATGGTTATGTCTTCATGTGGAGAGGCCAGGGCTCCAAAGAAAGAGGTCACTCAGGACACTGTGGAGAAAATTCTGGACACTGTGGCAGAGGTCTTGAGCAAGAAGTATGGAGCTCTTGGGAAAGCCAGTGTGAAGCCCAAGAAGAGAATGGCCTTGCACGGCTGAAAGAGGAATCTTGTACCAGGCAGACTCACAAAGGACTATTTCTTAAACCACCTACAGTTGCAAGCGTATTACATACTTACGTTTGTTTGCCTATGTGTATTGGCAGAACTAGATCACCTATGGAGTTCTGCACTAGCTAAAATGTACGGTAGGTTTACCAACTTCTCGCAACAAAGAATAAAGTATAAAATATTTACCTTTTTTTTGAGTTCCCTGTTTGTGAGTATTGCCCCTCAGCATCATCTTTCAGAGTCCTATTTATGGTATCAAATTCTCCTGGACCCAAATCACATTTTTTTCCTAATGATCAAGACAGCAAAGGGAATTTAAGGAGAGAACATCCATCTTGAGAGAACTTGAGAACTGAAATGTTTTACAGAGGTTGCAGTGTTAAGGTTGGAGGAAAGACTTCTACTAACATTTGGTACATTCTAGAAGCCAATAGATTTTTAATCCCTCTACTTACTGGATATAGTCTTTATCTGAACAGAGTGAAGTGTGTGAACCTCAGCAAGCAGCTTCATTGCTCTGGGCCTGGCTCTCTTATGCATAAGAAAAGATGTTTGGAGTAGGGAAAAATCCACTTGTTTTCTTTCAGCTTTAGAATTCAGAGTCTATTCTCTATAATCTGACAAGATCAAAAAACAATTTTAAGGGTCTGGATTATTTCCAGTCTGAGAAAAATAATGCATTTGTAAGGCAAGCTGGTATTCTCTCCACAGTCCCTATTTGCCTAACTCTTATAAACTGTGAGAGAAAACTAGTTTACATGACACCCTGGTGTAGATGTTGTGTGCAAAACCTCATTTTGAAGAAACTGAAGCTTGATTTTGGCATTGCTTTTGAGAAAGAACCAGTTCATTCACTGCAGCCCACTGCTCTGGGCAGAATGAGTGGTGAGACTCTCAGTCTGGGTGGTGGCTCTTCTAAGTCTCATAGTTGAGCCAAGGAAAGATCATGGAGTTGGAGCCCAGGCTCCCTAAGGTTTAAATCCCAACTCTGCTATTTTACAGCTGTGTGAATTTGGACAAGTTACTTTAACAATCCAAGCCTCAGGGTTCACATCTATAAAATGGGGATAAGGCCTTAAAGGTTTGTTGCAGGGTGTAAATGTAGGTTGCCATGTGAAAAGTAACTAGCATGGTAATGGACACTCAATAAAGAGGTTATTATTATTATTAACAATAAAGTCTATCACATATATTGAGCATTGCTGTTAGAAGAGAATAGACAGTTTCCCAGGTAAAGTACTGGTCACAATATTTTAAATTAAGTAAAAATTTTTCAGCTTTAAGTCACATTCAACCCTAAAATCTATACATATCTTATTTTAAGATATAGTTTCTTAAAGCCATGATATTTTTATCCAGAAAGTCATAGGAGACTTATTGATAATCTAACTTTCTATTTTCCAGATAATAGAGACAATAGCGATCTGAAGATGAGTAATTGCCCATTTAGTTGCTGGAAGACACTAGCATTTCTCTCCCTCCAATCTATCCTTCTTCCTTCCACAATAAGAAAACCTCAATTTTATTCAGAACAGCAATGTTATCAGCAACAAAACTACATTTTCTAGCCTTCCTTGCAGTCTGGAGGGGTCTTGTGATGGCTCTGTCCAATGGGAAATAAGTAGAAGTCACTGGATGGGGCGTTTTGGAACAATCTCAGCTGGTCAGTTTCTTTTTCTTTTTTTTTCCCCTTTGCTCTTCCTCTTTTCTTGCCTGAAATATAAACACGATGGCTGGAGCTCTGGCAGCGTATAGAGAACATGAGGTGGCAGAGCAGAAATCCAGAGACAGCTGGATTCCCTAACTCACGGGTGGCACCCCCACGTTTGCCCAGGGTGCCTTACCTCTGTACCATCTTTCACATAACAGAAACATACTTCCCCTCTTCTTGGTTTAGCTATTGTTATTTGGATTTTCTGTCTTCAATCTTGACCTAATCCTAGCACCTGATCAGAGGCTGAGTCTAGATATTCCTGTTCTGCACAACAACAACATGATTCAGAGGTTCATAGAGCCATTGACTTACTTGGTGCCACACACCCCAGTCCACAGACTAGCAAAGGGCTGGCTGCTTATGTAGTACCTGAAATGGGGTTGAAAAGATAAATTCCTGGGCCATCTGTCCCCAGGGATTTGTATTCAGTGATTTTTGGCTGACACTTACGAATTTACCATTTTCAAAACTCCCCCCAGTGCTCAACTTCACCAGTTATCAGGGAAATGCTAATTAAAACTACAGTGCAATTCCACTGCACACCTGCACCTCTCATACACTGCTGGTAGGAGTGTCAATGGGAACATCCACTTTGGAAAACTACTTGGTGGTGACTTCTGGAGCTGCATATATGTACATCCCTGACTCAACATTTTGACTCCATAGTAAACACCCAACAGAAATGTGTCCATAGCTTCACCATAGTAGACATGTACAAGAATGTTCATAGCAATATTACTCATAATAGCCCTAAAGTGGAAATAACCCAAATATCCACTTATACAATGGAGTAATAGTCCACAAGTATGAATGACCTATAACCACACTCAATAGCCTGGAGGAATCTCTCAGACTCTCAGAACAAAAGGCCACAGACTGGTACTCAGGTAATGGTCTGCTTCTTGATTTGGGTGATGGTTACGTGGATCTAGTAGCCTTGTAAGAAGTCTTTAAGCTGTGCCTAATATTCGTGCCCTTTCCTTAGTGTTCACTGTACTTTGATGAAAGTTTTACATTGAAAAAAAATTCATCCTCTGGGAGGCCAGTTATGAAAACATTGTTCTAGTCCAATATATAGGCCACTTTACTATAAATGGTTCTTTTGAGGCAAAAATTTGCCTCTTTATGAACTTTACCCCTCAAACCTAGCTCAGTCCTCTAGAATCACACAGAAAACCCTGAATTATATAGAGAATATAAAATATTTGAAGGTGACAGTCACCCCTCACTAAAGAAATCCTTTGATATTTCAACAAGATTGATCACACTGGGAAATGTAAGCAATATTCCCTGTGACTCAAGAAGCCATTTTCAAGCATTTGGAGGGAAGCACTTCATGAGATTAAACAACAAAGTGGTGACCAGGCAGGAAAGAGGAAGGGTTTCTTTTACTCCCCTGGAGTCATGGGGCGGTTGTTCTCCCTCTTTTATGGTCCTGATGGGCATACATTTAGACAAGGTAATTTGTTTACTGCATCCAAATTGCTTTGTAAAAGTTTTTTTTTATTGGTCCTCCGGGTGGGAAAGAGCTCTCCACTGCTGTCACACTTGTCATTGAGGACTCCCACTTGTCTTGTTCCAAGATAAAGAGAGAAGAGCTGTAGGAACTGTTCATGGAGAGATTTTCCCTCCTCCTCCCTCTGGGGTCTCTGTGCTATTTCATGCTAACCAGTGGTTTTAACTGCTGGCTACTGGATCTCCTTTGCTCGTAGGTTCAGGAAGCCAGAGGTACCTCAGAGTTTTTTTCCCTAGGTAGCTCTTAGCCAATGACTGGCCAGCACAAGAACATGGCAGCCCAGCTCCCGTGTCTAGAGGCAGAACAATCTCTGAGACATAATTTATACTCCAGAGCTCTTCATGGGAGCAGGCCGAACAGTTTCATCTTCAGGAAATGCACATAAGCTATGAGTAAGTTTAGGTCTCTGTGTTTAACAGGACACTGTGTGAAAATAGGAATGCTTTGACCAGTGTCCATCTCTTGGTGCCCTAAATTTTCCACCTAACTTCTGTTAGGAGAATCGAAATGGATTTTTCTGATCCAAAGAGAGGAGTACCTTCCAATTTGGGGTCTTATCTGTAAAAGGAGGATAATTATGCCTTTTCTGCTTGAAGGCAGAGAGTTGGACTAGATAATTGTTCAACATCCCTTCCCCATTCTAGGAATCAACTTTTGCTTCCTTTGCAAATCAGAAAATGTAGTGCATATGTGGAGAGAGATGAGCAGGGCTGTCTCGAGAGTAATGCTAGAAGCTTTGGTTGCCTAGCAACGGTTGAGGGGTGTGGGATGAGGACTCTCTCTGCTTCCCCAGGAGCCTGAACCCAACTTTTCACAAGTTCCTGGTGCTACATTCTCAGACAACTCCCTACATAGCAGACATTTGCACTCATACTGAGTGCATGGTGCCTGAAGCCCACATGTTCATTGTTCAAACACAAGGCTAGCCAAGTACCTTGGCTGATGCTCACATCCAAGGTGTGCCCAGCAGTAGTGATATGTGGGAGGGTGACAACAAAAAGATAGTTCTTTTTTTACCTATAGTTTGGAAAATTTTCCAATAAATCCCATATCTTAGTCTTTACTGCATGACTTTGCCCACCTTGTCTCAGTGTTAAAAAGTGAGTTTCACTTTATAAGTTAACACATCTTGAATGGGAGCACCCTGTTTGCCACACATTCTGACATACCTTGCTAGATACTAAGGCTGGTAATGGTTTCCCTTCATTTAGTTGATTGTGAGTATTATTGGAGTAAAATAGCCAAGGGATACACAAAGTATAAAGAGAAGTTTTTATAAAGAAAAAACATCTACATGCCCCTATTTTGTATGAGTAAGTAATTAATATGTGCAGTTGGGAGTTGGGGTCTTGCACTGTCCTAGGGATGTAGTTTTGTGGAGAAGGAAAGATATAGAGGGAGGAAGGGGTGGGGAGAGAGAGAGACAGGGAGAGAGAGAGAAAAAGAGAGAGAGAGAGAGAGACAGAGAGAGAGAGAAGGGGAGAGAGACTTATGGCCTATGGTACATTTAGAAAATCCCACCGGAGTTCATTGACCCTGACTGTTCATGGGCTCTCACACCCTCTTTTGCCATGGACATCTGGTGTTGGGTGGAGAGATACACGTTAATACACCCTGCAGAGCCGCCCCTTGGCCTCGAGCTGGAAACATACTTAGCCTCTAAAGCCAGTGCAAACACTCCAGCTGCCTCAGGAGCAGCTGCGGATGTCCCAGAATGCCTCAGAGTGCAGTTTCCATACAAATCTGTGGTTGCCTGAAAGGAAAGATATTGAGTAATGAGTGAATAAATCACACTATTTTGAACCCCAAAACAATATGGAGCAGAAGACTATTCATTTCTTTTATTTAAGCTTGACTTTGTTCTGAAGAATACTAAGATGACGGTAAGCATAAACTTAGCACTCATATATCTATCTATTTTGCCATACATTTTTATCTGATCTTCCTAGCAGCCCATGTAAAAAGAGGCACACAATGAGTTGTAGTTACGACATCCACAAGATAAAAAAATAAAAGTAATTGTTCAGAGAAGCATATCTGTAGCAATTTCACAGACTAGAGAAATTTATTTCCTGGATCCTAAAAAGGAAACATGATAGGTAGAAAATGACTAGTCAATACCAGCACCATAGTCAATGCAATGGTGAGTTTTGTTGCTTGGGATTGACTCTCAGAAAACCCAAGAACCATTGTATCAGCATTTTCCCTTCAGGAAGGAAATAATGGCATTCCCAAAGAGGAAGAATAACATGCTCAGCTAAAACTTGCTAGAAGGAGAGGCCATTACAAGAAAATGTTTCTCTACATCTAAAATTCATGGAGAGATTCTGAGACATGTTGAGCCAAGATAACTTATATGTGAGTGATTACCTCCACAATTCTTCTTAAGTGGGGAGATCTTCTTAATGACCAACCAAGTGTTAAAGAACTTTCACAAAGAGGAAAACATCATTTTCAATGTTTGTAAGAGTCAGGTTTTCATTAAAATCATATATGAACTATAAGAATTATTCTTTCTACTCTATAGGATCCTCAAGTGGGCCTATTATTTTGAGGAACAAAGTATCAGGGATGTTTAAAGGCATCTATTGGGGAAAATTACAATATTCAGAGGAAACTCAAGGCACTTTTCCAGCCCAAGTAGAAAGATAGTCCTAGATAAGGTTGAGAGGCCTTTGGGAAAAGAATTTCCAGGGGGAGTAGTGAAGCCTTACAAACAGAGCAGGTTTGGGGCCTCCCTCACTTGTCTCTTTCTGCTGTTCTTCTTTCTTTCTGTGTAGGATAAGAAGGGCTGAAGTCTCATTCTGCTTGGGAGGAGCTAGCACACTCTCTATTTTCTCCAAGACTAAGGAGGAACCCAGGAGGGCTCATGGAGAGAGCCAGGCCAAGGTCTGGATCTCCTGTAGGTAAAGCGATCTCATGTGAGAGCCTGGTCAGCTTGCCAAGGTGGGAACTTGGAATAGAAGAAGCACTGGTTGGCAATGATTGTATGCTGAGTTCTTGCTATCCACCCACAAGAAGCCCCAGCTGAGGTGGGTAGCTGGTCAGGGTGTAACTAACTCAGCAGGACTATTGAACCATCTACCAAGTTCCTGGCTTGGAGGTCTGAGGAAAGGCTGATGAGTGAAATACCCAGAGAGAGGAAAAGATAAAAAAGGTTCATTACAATGAACAGATATATATTTCTAAGGGACTCAAAAAATTCACCATTATGCTAGTTGCCCAAGAAAGAAGAGATGCTCAGAAAAGTACAATAAATATCATGATTTTTAATTTTTTTCCCTCAATCATTGATCCATTTTTACACTGATGAAAATCACTACTCTTTTTTTCTGAGAAAATACACATGTGTGCCTTACTTTGGGATGTTTATGGACCCAGAAATATCCACCCATGGATGCTATTTTTTAATTACTTTACTACATGGATGGCTTCTTGGCTCAGATGAGGTTGTGATGTGATGCCCAAGTTCTTAATATTAGTTCTCTTTATAAGTGACCTACTTGGGCAACTTTTTGATAAACCAGAGTTCATAATTATTTGTAAACCAAAACAATAAACAAGAAAGACAATCTATGAAAAATAAGCTGGAAGAGGGTCATCACGTTTTTTCCTTTCAATTCATACTTGGTATGTACATCTCTATGTCAATAACAAGGCATTATCAAGCCTGGAAGAAGAGGGATCTCCCCTCAGAACATGCGCTAACTTTTTCGGGAAAGGGGGCTCTCCCTTTCCTCTCATGATGTCACGGTATCTGTGCATGATGTCAGCGTCTGTGCATTCCACAGCTTCACAGAGGGCCAGTGGCTGCACTTACCACTCCGGCCTCGGGATTCCTCTTCCTTCCATTGCTGAAGGTGGAGGCCAGGGTGGAGGAGCAGCTCTCGTCGTACAAGGCTGTCCTGCCGTCGTTGATAGCCGAGTTGATGGAGATGGTCCACATGCTAGAGGCGTAGCCATCGCAGTTGCAGTCGTCATAGCTGCCACCGTCCCCAGAGGCCCACACATAGATGCTGCCTTTGCCCCCTCGGCCCTGTGAGAGGACAGGAGAGATGCCACCAACGCCCACACCCGTAGGTTCCAGGGGCTGCAAGGGGGGCGCCCTGCTCCAGGGTGGGGGTTCCACCCAGGAAAGGTCGGGACTTGGGCTTCCTCAGCAGCTGAATGAAATGACTTTATTCAGTTCCTCTGCCTTGTGAAAACTACTATCTTGGTGGGGTGCCATGAACATTTTTTTTCTTTTTTTCAGGAAAGATTCAATATAAAAAGCCATCTAAATTTATAACTTAAGTTGGGGATAACAGGTGAGAAAAGCTGGAAGAATCTCCATAAAATTTTCAAATGAACTACTTTTAAAAAGCTACAAAGGTAATATTTTCTCATGGTAAAAAGTCAAAGTATATGGAAAAGCAAATGAAAAAAAAAATCCCCCCACGTGTAATCATTATCCAATTCTTATGTATCCTTTCCCTCAAAAATGTAAGTATACCTATACGTTTATATTTTGCTATATAAGATAGAAAACATATTTATATATCTTTTATTTTATATTTAGTCATATATCTTTTATATATAAATTTACATTATATGTAAATATTGTAAGTATAATATACACATTTTATTCCAAAATATATAAATATTACAGAGTACATATATACATATGCACATATACACAAATATGTACACATATAATATGCACATGTACATATGTGTATGTACACATACATGTATGGACATGTATATGCATGCACATACACATATGTACATGTATATATGTGCATATATACATACATATATTTTACATATGGATCATACTAGAATTCTTTTAAACACAATATATGACATTTTACTTGTCATATATTTAAGGGAACACCAAATATAGGAAGAAAGTCTAATACGATCAAGTAAAACATAGAGCAAAAATAACTTTAAACACATAATGATATGCACAATGTTATTACCAAATGCTAATTAGTTATAAATGGCAAGCTTTGTTATAAATACCTACAATTAGTATTGCTTTTCTGTTCAATGTTCTTAGTTTAAACAAAACATTTTTTTCTTTTCTCTTTCTCTGTCTTCCACCATTATCACCCAGGAGTGGCTGTTCCTGTGGCTTCCTATGTTCTGACCCTGGGGGGCAGTAGGGCTAGGGCTACCCTGTGGGCTGGGTGGGAGGAGAGGAGAGCAGCGGTGCAGTGTGGGAGGCGAGCAGCCAGTGTACACTGTCCCTCTACAGCCTGGCTTAGATGGCTTCGTAACCCTCTAGGATCAAGAAGGCAAATTGAAACTATGGAAGAATAACTCTGTCCCTGCATGGCCACCAGGGGTCCATGGGCTTGCCTCAGTGATTTAGGGGAGATGCCAGAAGGAAGGGAGGTGACTGGCTTACCTCCAAGTCCTCTCTGCCTCCTGATCATGAGAAGTGACATTTCGATTGCTTTTAACAGGACTTGGAGTTAATCAGCTTGCGATTGATTGTTTTGATACGTCAGCAAAGATTTATTTAGCCACTAGCTGAGAACTGTCCTTAGTGTCTGGGTAAATCTATACTAAAAAACTCCACCAAAACAAGCAACTGTTCTCAGAAACCAAGACAGAGAGGGAAACAGATCATCCTTATAGCTGGGGTCACATTCTCAAATAGACGTGGATGTGGGCTCATTGTCAAGAAATGGCACCCTCTGAAAGTGAAACAAATGCGAATCAGGGTGAATGGGTGAGGCCCACCATCTGTGGAACTTTCCTCTGAACCAGTCCACAGGTGGGCTACTTAGTGAGAAGAAGCAATGCTAAAAGACAATTAATGCTCAAAATGTTCTCACCTTGGTGTAGAGAGTGTGGTAGATTGTGATTAATTTTTCAGGATTCCATGTATTCATGCCCCTTTACAATATGACTTTGTAGTTTTTCCAACCAAAAGGAGGGATCTATTTCCCACCCCTTGTATCCAGGCTGGCCTCCTGTATTGCTTTGGACAGTAAAATGGGGTAAAAAGCAATTCTGTGTCGATTCTGAGCATAGGCCTTAAGAAGCCCTACACAGTTGTGCTCTCATTGGGAATTCTGTTGCACAATGGGAAACTAGTCCAAGGTTGCCTGCTAGTTGATGACAGACAAATTAGCCCAGTGAAATTTACTGCCCCAGCTCACAGCCAACAACTGCCAGACATGCAAGGGAGTACATTTTAGACCAGACTGTAGATTGCCCTCTAGCTGATCACAGATGCATGAGTGAGGCTAGATTAGATGAGTTAAGGCTGGTTCAGATTGGCAGAACAACCCAGCTGACCTATAAACCATGAACACACTTAAGTAGTCGTTATTGTAAGCTACTGAATTTTGGGGCAATTTGTTATGCGGCCTAGCTCACTGATACACAGAGAACAACTGTCAGCCTGTTTCTGAAGTGTAACAAACATTAGTTTTGTATTAGAGTGTAAGACTTACCCACAAGAATACTTTGATTCCTAGGGGTATTAAGCTTCATTTTCCTAAGCAAGATAGAACACATGAGGCAATAATAATTATATCCTAGAAGAACCACCTCATACTTCTTACTCCTCAAACTTTTGGAATGTTAAAACAGAGAAGAATGACCTTTGGCTTGGGCCTAAAGCAACATCTGTCTCAATCAACTGTTTGCAAAGATAACAAGAAAGCATATATTATGACTACCTGACTGAAAATGAAAACTATTCTTTAGAATTAGCATCACTATGTTAGCTTATCTGCACCAATAGAAATTCCTTCTATACCCCTTGCCTTTGCTCTCTAATCAGAACACTTTGGGTTTCTGACTGAATCAGTGATTTTTGAAGAGCTATTCTTTTCAATCTTAAATAAATAAATGCTGTTGCTTCTCACTTTGGCCTTTTATTTTTAGGTTTACACTGTTAAAACAATGTCCCAAGATTTAGTTCTGCCCCCCACCTTCATCTGAACAGGAACTGGAAGTGACCAAGACACAATAACTGTGACTTACATTTAAATGATAATCAGCTGGAGGATACAACGAAGAAACTAGGATGATAATTATAGCAAGCACTTCTACAGCACCTACTGTATGTCAGGGACTGCTTCAAATACTTTACATAGTACTTTACACAGTAGTCCTCTGTGGCAGCATTATTCGCACTAGCCACAAAAAGGATAAAATACTTAAGAAGAAAGCCCACAAACTCAAAAAAAAAGGTAAGTACTAAATAAGACTGCGAAACTCTATGGAGAGACACAGATGATTTCACCTACTCAGAAGACACATCAACACATCACATTGTTGTATAGAAAGACAGCGTCACAGAGATATCAACTTCCCCCAAGTTAACTTACAAATTTAGCATGATCCTAATAAACATCCTCAATCAACTGAGATTCAGTCAGGCAAATATTGCCATATCGAGCAGTTCAACAGAGGAAATTTGATCCACGGATTAAGTGGTAAAGAGCCAAAAACCCAAATGGGGCATGGAGGGCACCCAGAGATCAAACTGGGGGAGATGGCCCAGGAGCCTGCATTGTACACAGGAGCTGGGCCCGTGAGGACGGTCTGTCTACTGGGGGGTCTCCTATCCTTATTCTGCAGCACATGCTCAGAGGATAGAATAGAAGTAAGACTTGCCTGCACTGTTGACAGTGGAATTGCCTGCTTTCTTTCTATTCCCCTACTACTATTTTTAAATCAAAGTATAATCGACATACAATATTATTTGTTTTGAAAAAAAGCAGTATATTTAGATGAAAGAAGTACATGGTACAATTGCACTTTGAATTCTGTTTTGAACCAGTCTTTTGGAGTTTAGCAGGATTAGTGCTTCTCTAAAGTTTTCCCAAAGGGGAATTTTTCACTCAGACACTACATAGTATTTAAGTATTATGGTTTCCAACCACAGGTAATTTTTGCACCTCAGGGGCCATTTGACACTGTTGAAGACAATTTTGGTGGTCACAATTTTGTGTGTACACGTAGGCGTTATTACAATTTAGTGGGTAGAGGCCAGGGATGCTACTAAGCTTTTATAATTCATCAGACAGTTCCCCATGTCCCCCATAACAAAAAATAATCTGGCCCAAAGTGTCAATTGTGCTGAAGCTGAGAAACTCTGCTCTAACCTATTGGCAAAGGGCAATGAGTTGAAATTTGCTGGTTTTTAGGTCACAGCCTAACATAGCCTCTCATTTCTTAAACGTTCTTGCAGATTCTATATTGTGTTCATAACATAAAAATAATGTCACAAATTGGTTACCATCAGCCTAGGTAAAGTTCCAACTAGAGCCGGGTGGTATGGTTCTGCATGTCCCTACCACATCACCTATATCTCAGGTGAAAATCTCACTTTGAGAAGATTGGGGCTAAAGTGAGTCAGTCTCTTTACTCTAACCAGTGTGTAGTGACCTGGGCTAATGACCAGACCAGGTCCTGGCCCAATAGTGTTATCTGCGGATACTCAGTGAAGCCGCCTTCTGGTAGTGCTTGCCCTTTCCTAAACACTAAACTATACTAAGTTTTATTTTCCAGTCACCTTGATATCTTAATACAACATTGGTAGACATTAAAAAAGTTATATTTTTTATTATGAAAATCATTCATAATAATTGCTATATAGACTATAATAGAGTATAAAGAAAATCATTCATAATAATTGCTATATAGACTATAATAGAGTATAAAGAATAAAACAAAAATTATTTATAGTCTTCCCTGATTAGAATATCACTGGTGATATTTTGTGGATTTCTGCCAGTTTTATATATAAATGTGGGGAGAGTTAGAGAAACATTGTGGAGTGAGAGACATCCTCAGATCTCTCCCCTTGAAACAACAATAAGCTGAACAACTAAAACTAAACAAAAAACACCCAAACTGCACACCAGCACATCTGAGCATGGGATCTGTGCATAAGACCTACCATAGGTCAGAAGCCTGGATGTTAGGCAGTAGACTGGGAGAAATAAAGAAGCTGCTTCTCGCAGCAGCCAAAGCTCCCTATAGGAGGACGGGGAGGGGAGAAGGTGCAGCAAGTTCCCTGAACAGCTCTGCCTGGGACTGCTGTGAGCTTCACATGGCTGGTGGCAGGAGAGGAAGCAGAGAAGCAGGACAGCAGAGGAATAACAGTTAATTTTTACCAGCCACAGTTGCAAAACCAAGGCTGAACTGCAGCAACCAGTCCCCAACCCAGAGTGCCCCTCCCCCCATTTCCTCTGAGACCAAACACTGAGGAGCCCAGGGGAATCTGAGTAAACGCTACCGAAACTGTCGTTAACACTGACAGGGACTGAGACTGAGAATAGTGAGCGTGATTAAACATATATAAGAAAAAAGCCATTATTAAGGCTTTATATAAAGCAGGGATCTAAGAGGCTTAGATGCCACCTACTGGAAAACAAAGGAAAAGCACCTTCTTTGCAATAGACTAAGAGACCCTTATATAATAAATCTTCTTTCTGGAAAAAAAGCACAAAACACTTCCATTAATGCTCAGGCAGAGAAATAGTCCATTAAACAACATGAACAACCAAGGCGACAAGGCATCTCAGAAAGAAAGAGAAAAATCTCCAGAAAACAAGCATACAGACATAGAAATATGCAACTTAAATGACAGAATTCAAGATGGTACTTCTGAAAAAACTCGGTGAGTTCCAAAATGAGTCATATCAACAATTTCAGGAATTAAAAAAACAACTAGATGGGCAGAGCAAGGAGATTGAAACCCTCAAGAAGAACAGAATAGATATTCTGGAGCTGAAGAACACACTGCAAGAATTAAAAAACGAAATAGCAAGCTTGGGAAATAGAGTTGAACAAATGGAGGAAAGGATCAGTGATATCAAAGACGGAAATCTACAAATAAATCAGAAGGAAGAAGAGAGAAACCAAAGAATGAAAAATAATAAAAGAGAAATACAAGATCTAGCTGATAACATCAGGAGAGGAAACATAAGAATAATGCGCATTATCAAAGGCAAGGAAAAGAAGCAGGGACTAGAAAGCATTTTCAGGCAAATAGTTGATGAGAATTTCTCAAATCTAAGGAATGAGCTGGAGCTTGGAATTCGAGAAGTCAACAGAACACCCAATTATCTCAACCCAAAAAGGCCTTCACCAAGACACATTGTATTAAAATGATCAAAAATCAATGACAAAGACAGAATTCTCGGGGCAGCCAGAGAGAAGAAGACAGTAACTTATAAAGGAAAATCTGTAAGATTATCATCGGACTTCTCAGCACAAACCTTACAAGCCAGAAAGGAGTAGAATCAAATATCCAAATTAGTAAGTGAAAGGAACTACCAGCATAGAATAATGTATCCAGCTAAGCTCTCTTTTAGATATGAAGGAGAAATAAAGACCTTTCCAAAAATTGAGGGAATTTTCCGCTATGAGACCTACACTACAGGAAATACTGAAAGGGGTCAGTAATTATCATCTAAAATAAAAACAAAAACAAAAAAGCACAATTAGGAATAAGGTGACCATCAGGCAAATAGAACCAGAGGAGTGCAACCCTCACTAAGGACAGGGCATTATAAGCTTAAACAATAAGAGAATTGCTATTGAAAGATAGTAATGAACATTCAGCATACATAGGGACAAATTGAGACAACAATGACTAAAAAGGAGAGGATTCAAAGATCCAAATTCACAAAGGGGAATGGAGATAAGGCACACAGAAGAAAATGGATGACTGTACACACACACACACACACACACACACACACACACATATCCTTTACATATTTGTAATGGTAACCACACCAAAGATTCAGAACTAAAGTATACAATATAAAACAAGAAGGACCAGGGGGGAAACCCACAAAAGTCAATCAGAATAAAGAAAACAGAAACACAAAGACAAGGAAGCAATGGAAACACCAAGCTACCAGAAAGCAAAAGATAAAGTGGCTATAAGAAGACCTCAGATTTCAATAATCACCTTAAATGTAAAAGGACTGAATTCACCAATAAAAAGGCACAGAGTTGAAGAATGGATCAAAAAGCAAAGCCCAACCACATGCTGCCTCCAGGTGACACATCTCAGCTCTGAAGACAAATATAGACTCAAAATGAAGGGTGGAAAATGATATTTCAAGCAAATGGCATTCAGAGAAAAGTGGGAGTAGTGGCACTAATATCAAATGAAATAGACTTCAAAATTAAAAAGGTAAAGAAAAATACTGAGGGACACTTCATAGTGATAAAGGGAATCATGCACCAAGAAGACATAACACTTGTTAATATCTATGCTCCCAATCAGGGAGCGCCAATACACGTAAAGCAATTACTAACAGAACTAAAAGGAGAAACAGACCAAAACACTATCATAGTGGGGACCTAAATACCCACTGTTAGATATGGACAGATCATCCAAACAGAAAATCAATAAAGAAATAACATCCTTAAATGACACATTAGACCAACTGGTCATAATTGACAGAGCCTTCCATCCAAAAACAACTGCTTATACATTCTTCTCTAGTGTATATGAAACATTATCAAGAATCGACCACATGCTGCGACGCAGAGATAGTTTCAACAAATATAAGAGGGTTGAAATCGTACCAACTGTATTCTCTGATCATAATGCTTTGAAACTAGAGATCAACTGCAAAGAGAAATCAGGAAGAACCACAAATAGATGGAGATTAAACAACATGCTACTGAAGAATAACTGGGTCAGAGAAGAAATAAAAACAGAGATCAAGAGATACATAGAAATGAATGATAATGATAGCACAACATATCAAAACTTTTGGGACATGGCAAAAGTGGTCATAAGAGGAAAGTTATATTACAGGACTATCTCCAAAAACAAGAACGAGCCCAAATAAACAACATAGCGCTTCATCTTAAAAAACTAGAAGAGGAAGAACAAATGAAGCCTAAAGTCAGCAGGAGGAAAGAAATAAACAAAATTAGAGCAGAAATGAGTGAAATTGAAAACAAAAAACAATACAAAAAATAAATGCAACAAAGAGCTGGTTCTTTGAGAAGGTTAATAAAATTGACAAACCTCTGGCTAGACTCACTAAAGAAAAAAGAGAAAGGACACAAACAAAATCAGGGATGAAAGAGGGGAAATTACAACAGACACCACAGAAAGACAAAGGGTCATACATAAATGCAAAATATAAGAACAGGTTTAAGAATGAAACTGGAAGTACAGCACAGGGAATGTAGTCAATAATATCGTAATAACTATGTATAATGCCAGGTGGGTACTAGATTAATTGAGGAGATCACAGTAAATTATATAGATGTCTAACCATCTGGTCTGTACACCTGAAACTATATAAAATAATATTAAATGTCAACTCTAACTAAAAAATAAAAATTATAAAAAGGAATGAAATTGGGATTATAAAATATATCCACCTTGTGGCCTTGCTTAAAATTTTATTTCTCACTATATTATTAAAATTTCCTCATATAATTAAATATCATTCTGTACCATAATTTTTTGTTTCTTAATAATAGTCATTCTGTAGTTTATTTACTCCTTTTCTTAGACATATGTAGAAGGCTATTTCTAGGTTCTAAAATGCTGCAGTGAACATCATTTTATATGTGTCTATATTTCTGTTTATTTCCTCAAGCAGAATTTCTAAAAGAAGGAATCTTGGGTGAGCCCACTGCTGACCATGATGGATGTGTAGCCGAATGAAAAATCTTTATGGTTTGAAGCCCTTGAGCTTTTGAGGCTGCTTGTTACCACATACGGTTCAATCAGTTCACTTCCATTTAGGTTATATCAGATAGAGCAGGGGCCCCCAACTCCTGGGCCACGGGCCGGTACTGGTCCCTGGCCTGTTAGAAACCAGGCCACACAGCAGGAGGTGAGCAGTGGGCGAGTGGGCCAAGCTTCATCTGTATTTGCAGCTGCCACTCAGCGCTAGCATCACCACCTCAGGTCCACTTCATGTCATCAGGCATCAGATTCTCATAGGAGCACCAGTGCCTGGTGCCAAGAAGGTTGGGGACCACTGAGACAGAACATTTTTTTAAAAATCTCAGTGTATTGCAGTCCCTGAAATTTTTATTGCAAACCACAAGTAGACATTTGTATAAAATTAGAACATTGCTTTTTTCACTTTTCCTTAGATGTATATTCTTACTCTTGACAATTTAACCACCTACTGAATTGCTTTTAATTTTTTTAGTGTGAATAAAAACCTTTTAATTTGAAAGATGTTAAGCACCTCACAAGTGGAGTGACTAGTATAATGACTCCCCATGTATCCATTACTCAGCTTTAACAATGACCAGACTTACAGAAGTTTTTAATAGTTCTATATAATAATTATTATTCTTTTTTTTTCTTTTTGCTAAATATTTTCCCTTTGTGTTTATGCTTAGGAAGGTTCTCTGCCACAATATCAGTAACTGAGCTATATTTTCATGCCACTGTTTTATGTTTTCATTCTTTATCTGCTTTTCTGTACGTGGAGCGTTGGAGGTGGTAGCAAAGTCACACAGGGATTCAAGCAGGGGCAGTGGGTGAATGGATTTTTCTGAAAAGATCTGGGCTTGCTTTCAGAGAACTGCCACAACTATAGGGCTAAAGGGCTTGGTCCTACTTTATGTTCCTTCAAAAACAGATGTTGAGATAAAGAATTGGGAGCAGGTCATTAATTCAAGGGGAGATGATCTCAGGAACCACTAGCGAAGAGTGGGGAAGTGTGAGACAAGGAAGGGAGAAAAGACAACCACGTGCGAACTGATGAGCAGTTTCCCTCTGTGGGCACCTGGGTTCAGTCTCCTTGGAGACTCCCTGTGAACCTGTAACTAGGACAGCGAAGCTGGCAGTTGCCCCTGGGGTAACTCCCCATGGAGCGCACCCTGGGAAGCATACTCCCATGGTGCCCAGAAGGTCCTCAGGCACAGGAGCAGAGATGCTGGCTGGCCCTGCCAAGCTGGGCACTACAGCCACCCACGGGCACCACAGAGTCTGCCCTGGCACCCCCACTGGGTTCAGTGGAGTTCAGTGGAGTCGGCTGAGGGTGTCAGGATCTCCTGGAAAGCCAAAGGAAGGATGGGGCAGTCACCTGAAACCCACTGACCCATCAACCTAACGGAAATGAAAGGAGGGATTGTAACTGCAACAACCATTTCAGAGGCTGAATTGTAGACTCCTTGCTGCCCCTGCTCAGTTGTGAACCTTCATTTCGTTTCAGAGTATAAATCAGGGCTCATGGAGTATTCCTGAGAGCTCCTTGGCAGGAGGCATTCATTGCCTGCCAGAGGCCCCAGCACTTGCTGACACCGTGTCAGACCCCTGCTCTGATTAAATTTCAGCAAGCAGCACCAGGGCCTCGCCTGGCCCATTCCAGATTAATCACTGTCTTCCTAGGCAGCCGCCCCCCTCCCTTTTCTGGATGGTGGTTTTTGAACTGCTCTCTTGCAAGTGACCCTTCTCTAGTACAGTCCAGCCTGATGACCCGGGATCTGTGCTTGTGCCCTTCGCAACCCCCCAGGGAATAAACAATCAATGTTCTGTCTCATCCGTGCCTCAGAGGATTTTCTACATCCTGTCTTTAAACATTTCTAAGATGTTCCCTCTGGTAGCAACCCTGAGTGTGATTAATAAGAGATTGGGGTGTAGAGTCATCAGCGCCAGCCAAGGACATGCCAGGGTTGCCTGGGGCAGCTGCATTTCCTCAAGATTTGAAAAGAAGTTCATGAATCAATTGTCACTTTCAAGGCCCTCTAGTTTTATCTGAATTCCCCTCTGGTTGTTAGAGCAATATAACACACTGTGTCCCACAAGGGCTGGACTTTGTTGCTCCGTTAGTCTCTATGCAAGGGCTACATCTTTCCCTGACCAGCAAACACATTGCCTTATTGGTCTTTTATTACCCAGAGAACAATGACTCTAGGTCTCAGATTAGGTTTTACTTACACTGCACTCTGGAGATTGCACCAGAGATGGCAGTGGGTATCAGCCCATATTTCTTAGACCTTATATATTCTGTGCATAAGAATTTCCAAATGCCAACATAGACATCTCTTTGTCTAAGGGCTTTCTCCCAAGAGGCTAAAGGCTGCTCCACACACCTGTCCCAGGCCGAAAGTGCTGGGGTGTTTACTTAGACGATGACATTTACCGGAGCTCCCTTGCTGTAGGATAACTTCAGTGTGTGTTCTACGTGGTCTGCCAGTTTCCCAGCAGGACTAAGCTCCAGTTGTTCACAGTGGTAGCTGGCTCAATAACACACCCTTTATTGGTCTCTTTCTTCCCTGTCAAATCTCCCCATTTACTACTGGTGATCTGACCTCTCAAATCAACTACTTGAATTCAGTTCTTGTCCCAGCTTCTGCATCCAAGGGACCCTAAACTAAGACAGAAGTTAATTATTAGAAATCCCATAATATAGGGGTCTGTCACCTACTTCCTATATATAATGTGAAGACCACTTTAACTATAAATTCACCTTGTAGACTATGAAGTTAAAGTAAAAAAGATTGGAATAAACCAAGGGAGAAAGTTTTTCTTTTCCCTTCCTCTCAACCTGTTCTTTGCTGCCTCCTCAAATATTTATTGACCAAACTTAGTAGATGTAAACTCAAATCCCTAAGGAGCCAGGTAGGTGGTGTTTTGTGTGAAGCAGATGTGAAACAATTGGGAGCGGTGGGGACTTTGGCAAACAATACCCCTGGATAAAGTTCTCTTATCCTCCTTTTCCTTTTCTTTTTTATCATTACTGTGTTGGTTAATCAGAACCTATCCACAAGATGCTAAAATTCAAAGACAAGCATAAGAACTATTTTTGTGTAATAGGTAATTATCTGACTCCTTCGTTTAGGTGGGGACCATCTTTTAGAAGTGAATTTTCCTTTTGAGTAGACAAGACAGTTGAAATAATTGAGGGGAAATGCACAATAGGAATATATAATATACCATCTTTCACAAAATTCTACAACATTGTCCGAAAATGTCATTGTGAAACTCAAAAAGAATCATCCACACAGTCTAGGGGAAAGTCAAATGAGAAATCATGTATTTTTTTATAATACTCACTTCACTTTCTAAAATATTTACATGCTGTCATCTGATTATAAGTCATAACAAATTTTCTCAAGTTTCACGTGCTTGGCATGCTTTGCAGAACAGTCACACTTGAAAGGTCTTTCTTAGTTGTAGCAGGGGGGGCTACAGATGGAGGAGAGAGAAGTACCCAGACTTGAACTGTGCTGGAGCAGTCAGAAGTCTGTGGAAAATGACAGGAGCCACCCAGGGTGTGCTGCATCGAGCTCCATCTGCATTGTAAATTCGCACCAAGGGCATATGGCACCTATTCGTCTGACTCTCTTTTGGCCTCAGGTGTCAAAAAATGCTTCTCATTGAAAATCCATGTCTTCTGGGAAAAGGGGACATCTGCCAAGTGTTCCCTTGAGTACCTGCTTAGAGGTACATCCATTTCTCTCCATCCACACAGTGAATATTGTGATAAGGGAATAAGCTGTTTGTGTGTAAAAGTTTCATCCTAAAGACTCCTAAGGACAGGTAATAACAAATGTTAGAGAGGATGCAGAGAAAAAGGAATTCTCATACACTGCTAGTGGGACTGCAAATTGGTACTGCCACTATGGAAAACAGTACGGAGGTTCCTCAAAAAACTAAAAATTGATCTACCATATGATCCAGCAATCCCTCTATTGGGTATTTACCCCAAAGACTTGAGAACTCATATCCCAAAAGATATTTGCACACCAATGTTCATAGCAGCATTATTCACAGTGGCCAGGACATGGAAGCAATCGAAGTGTCCTGTGATAGATGATTTGTTAAATAAGCTATGATATACAATGGAATATTACTCAGCCATAAGAAGAGATGAAATACTTTCATTTGCCACAACATGGATGGACCTCAAGACAATCATGCTAAGTGAAATAAGCCAGACAGAAAAAGCTGAAACTCACATGATATCACTTATATGTGGGATATAAACCTAAAAGCAACAAATGAGCAGGACAAACAGAGACTCATAGACATGGACTATAGACTAGTGGTTATCAGAGGGTAGCAGGGCGGGGTAGAAGGGAGGAGGTAGATGGGGTAAAGGGGGTCAAGTATAAGGGAATGGGGGAGGGTGAAGTGGGTAAAGGGGATCAAATATATGGTAGCTGAAGGAAACTGGACTTTGAGTGGTAAACACACAATAGACTATACAGATGTGAGATTATAATGTACATCTGAAAACTATATAATTGTATTAACCAATGTTAGTCCAATAAACTTAATTTAAAAAGACTCCTAAGGGTCTGGGCATTGAAATGGGGCAGCATCACCACCTCCCTCTCACCCCAATCCTTTGTAGACCCCCTCTGTAAATGGCATTGTGCTATTTAAATGTCAGGGGTCTTCTTGCTGTCTCAGATGGGCTGAATGCCATAGCTGGTTAGCATAACCTGGTAATAAAACATTACTGTATTATTTCCTCAATGGGCCCATCCTGGTATAGCAATAAATATTTAGTCGCTGTCATGGATACTGTTCACTTTCAAGGACTCAATTTCCCATTTCCTACAGTGTTTCTGGGATCCTTTTCTTGAATGCATGAATGCTGAATGGCCTGAGGTGTGAGGTCTTTATTTAAAATACTTAGAAAAGTTGCCCTCCATAGTCTTGGGTAACTTGTGACTATGGTTGGGAAACTTGTAATTTTGGGGAAACACTAAACCTTAGGGTTTCAGGTGATTTTTCTCTTCTCAAAGGCAAAGCTGGCCTTTTGTTGCTGGGAGAATAAGTAGGTAGCTAACTGCAATAATTGAAGGGAAGCCAGCTGAGGCCTCTTATTAGCAGTGTGCTGGCAAATGTGTAACAACCCGCTTTCTGCAGGGGGCACAGTCACCATGTCTAATTTCAAGTTACCTATGTAATGTCATCAGGAGCCAACTCCAGCTTGGCACTGTCCCAAATGCAGAAACTTATTCTCTCCTACTATTACATCATGAAATTTTTTGCCTGCTTTTCCTCTGAGGGACTATGTTAGAAAATGGAGGATGGATCTTCTCAAGGTTCCAGAGGAGAAGAAAAAAGTTGTAATTGGATCAACTATCAGCCATCTTGTCTATAAAAGAGAGTGCCTAGTGACATCAAAGGTAACCTACAAAAGTGACCATGTTCTTCCCGTATTGCTTGAGTCTGGCCAAATCTCTTTTTTGACTGCTCATTCTGACACTGGGAGGTGTATTGGTTTTCTAGGGGTGCCATAACAAAGTACCACAACAGAGATGCATTGTCTAGCAGTTCTGGAGGCTAGAAGTCTAGGATCAAGGTGTTGGCAGGCTTGGTTCCTTCTGAGGGCTATGAGGGAAGGATCTGTTCCATGCCTTTTTCCTTGCTTCTTGTGGTTTGCTGCCAATCTTTGGCATTCTTTGGCTTGTGGAAGCATCACCCCAATTTCTGCTTTCATCTTCTCACAGCATTCTTTATGTGTGTGTCTGGGTTCAAATCACACCTTTTTATACAAACACGTACTGGATTAGGGGCTCACTCTGCTCCATTGTGGTGACCTCATCTTAACTAATTGCCTCTATAATGATCTGATGCCAAATAAGACCACTTTCTGAGGTCCTGGGGGTTAGGACTTTAACATATGAATTTTGGGGTATACAATTAAACCATAACAGAGCAGAGCACGTGGTCTTATATTTCTGTTTAGAACTTTGAAAGAATTCAACAGCCCAGAAGAAACTTCATCAGAGGGCTGGAAAGCCAGCATGAATATAGATGACTGTCACTTGATTTTGTTGGGATAGAAAAGAAAGGGGCTCTGTTAGCAATCTTCTGACTATCCTCTGACCTTTCTAAATCTAAGTCCTTCCAACAGGACCACACTTTCTTTTCTTTTCTTTTTTTTTTTTTTTTTTTTTTTTTTTGAGCCTATTAATGGGAGGACAGTCTCTCACTGAAGCATTAAGGGGGAGCAGATGGCAGTTGGGGTAGAGGCTGACAGGTTGTAACAATGAGAATGCTGATAGGGCTCTGTCCAAGAGGAAGCACCACATGAACATAATCCTCAAGGAAGAGGAAAAATGAACTGAAGAGGTGAACACACAAAGCCAGTGAGAAACAGGCAAGCTCTGTGACTGCAGAGCCCTACTGGGGAGCTCCACACACTCTTGTGGCCAGCATCCTGCAGCCCCCTTGTCTGGTCCCAGTCTGTATGAGGTCCCGCCTGGATCTATCTCATTGCTCTCACTACTCATGTTTCCTACAGCAAGAAACCCCTTTACATTGAGTTACCTGGGCCTCTGTTCCTGCAACTCAGAGACAAATTAGCGCATATGGCTCAATCATCAATTCATCCAATGCACCACCCAGATGAGGACATGCAAAGCTGTTACTTCCAGAAAATGATTCACCTCCATCGTTCTTTTCTACACATTGTGGGCTTTTTAAAACAACACACTTTATGGTCTTAGTATCTTAGGTTTACATGATGGATATTCTAGAGATCACTTAGAGTGGCACCTCTCAAACTTTAATGGAATATTGTTAAGATGCAGATTCTGATATATCAGATGGGTGAGTGGGGTGAGGCTGAGATTTTGCATTTCTCACAAACTCTCATGCAGGCCAGCGGCCACACATAGAGAAGTACTGTTATGGACTATTTCATAGAAAAAGAAACTGAGGAATGGAGAGGTGACTAGTCTAAAGTCCCACAGCCAACGAGGGACAGTATTGAGGTTTGAACTCAAGTCTCCCAACTCTTAAGCTCAGTTGTCCACTTATCTGAAGATGTAGATATGAACAGGCCAGCATAAAAGCTGTTCATTCTGAGTGAAGATTCCATTCATTTAGTGTTCCATGTGCTTCCTCCCATGTGGAGCCTATGAAAGGTGTGTTTGGAAGAGAAATCGTGGCTGGAAAGATGGGCCCGGCTGTGTTCCAATAAAAGTTTATTTGCAAAGACAGCTGGTGGGCTAGACTTGGCTTGTGGGCCAAGGTTGGCTGAACTCTGCTCTGAGGGGCAGCACGTTGTTTGACTTACTGTTGACTATTTGTTAGGGCCTAGGTGTTGTCAATTTTTGTTCATTGAGACACGTTAGTCCATTAAGACTAGGAATGTGTGTAAGCAAGCAACAATTAGAGGATCCAAAGTTAGATTTTTCATGCCTAAATTTGATCTAATTAAACTGAGCTCGTTTTATAAATTCCTTTACAAATTTTACATTGCTTAGTATTCAGAGGCTTAGATTCAATGAGATTACAAATAAAGATGCAGGAACAAATGCTAAGGAATGATTGTGGAGGCCATGGATGGTAAAGAGAAGAGAAAAAAGGGGTAACAGTAAACCAAGCCTAAAAATACCTATGTTGTTCGGCACAAACTTAGTTCTGAGCTTCGTGGCAGCCAAGGAAAAGAGCATACTCTAATGGGTTAACATCATAGGGCAGGTTCCCTAGAAGCAGGGTCTGAGGGACTTGAGTGCAGCAGCTGTATTGAGGAAGAGCTCTCAGGAGAAATCCGTGAATGAGGGAATAAAACAGGAGATGCAGGGGAAGGAGCCCCCTAATGATGTAGTTGTGAGTAAAGTATTGACCTGATTCACTAAGGACCCTGGAGCATAAGTCACAGCGTAGAGTGGTCCCTGCTGGAGACAAGCAGGCTGGCCCTTTCCACCTGGAATCAGTTCCTCACTGGCTGTGGGCTGCCCTCTGGGTGTGAGTGGGGGCAGAACCTTCTGGATGAGAAGATTCCCATTAGCCAGGGCAGTTCTACAGGGAAGAGGCAGCTGCGCTGTTATCAGCAGCAAACAGAGCAGTGGGGTGGGGTGTGCGAGGGGCCACCAAAGGCTTCCATTATAGTTATAGATTTCTATATGACTTATAATCTTTCACATCAAATTTCATTTATGTGTTAATTCTATTTACTGAATAGCTGATGTACCATATTTTCAAGTGCTAAGTTATTTCTGCGGATGGATAGCTAGAGAAGAAAACATGTTTTCTGATCTCAGAAATGTATAGAAAAAGTAGCCTTCACTATTATCAAAAAGACAAGAAATAACAAGTGTTATTGAGCATGTGGAAGAAAGGGAACTCTTGTGTATTGTTGGTGGGAATATAAACTGGTACAGTCATTATGGAAATCAGTATGGAGGTGCTCTAAAAAATTAAAAATAGAGCTAACATATAATCCAGCAAGCCCACTTCCGAGTATATATATTCATAGGACATAAAATCAATATCTTAAAGAGATAACTGCACCTCATGTTCGTTGCAGCATAACTCACAACCTAAGCATCCATCAGCAAAAGAATGGATAAAGAAAATGTGAAATATATACATATATATATAATGAAATATTATTTAGCCATAAAAAGAAGAAAAACTGCCATTTGTGACAGCATGGATGGAATTTGAGGGCATTTTGCTAAAAAAAAAATAAGTCAGACAGAAAGTCAAATATTGTATGATCTTACTTACATGTGGAATCTAAAAAAAAAAACCATACTCGTAGAAACAAGAGAGTAGAATGGTGGTTGCTGGGTTTGCAGGAGGTAGGGTTGGGTGTTGAGAAGATGTTGGTCAAAGGGCACAAGCTTCCAGTTATATGATAAATAAGTTCTAGGTATTTAATGTAAAGAGTAGTGACTATAGTTTAAAAAAATACAATAATGCTTGGCATATTGTAATTCTTCAAAAAAAAAAAAAAAAGAAAGAAAAAGAAAAGAAAAAGTAACCTTCAGTTGTTCACTCTAATTTTCTTCAATATTTTTACCTTTCTAGGCTACTGTGAAATACAGTATTTTGTAGATATATCTCTTGTAGTGCTATAACTTTATAAGTAATGAGCTTATGTATTTTCTACATACAAACTATAAATAATTTAAACATATATACATAGGACAGATGCATTTTACAATTTATTTATATAATGCTAGTCTGCATATGTAAATATAGTTATAGCCATTTCATCTATTTGAAATTTATCAAAATCCAAGAAGCAAAATTTAAAAATATTCCTAAAATGGATTTCCAAAAGTCCATATTCCAAACCTCATACACTTGTCTTTCCCTCACTTAGGACCTGATTACTCTTACTCTACACACCATTGTTGCAATCTTTGGGATGTGATTCCCACATGATGGCTGATTAGACAAACAAACTGAAAGAATGGAGAGGACAGTGATGTCAACCCAATGGCAAATTCAGTCCTGAAAAAAGACTCAAGTGAGGCAAAACGACTTCTCCGAGTGGTGGGTGTTGTGGCACCAATAAGGAGTAATTCTGGATTCAGCACATCGCAAGAACATGTGAAAATACAATATTCTGGTAATTCAAATCACTAGTCTTCCAGCTGAGGCCCAGGAATGGTGGAGCAGAGACAAGCATTCCCACTGGGCTCGTCTGAATTCCTGACCCACAGAATCCACAAGCCTAGTAAAACATTGTGCTTTATGTCACAAAGTTTTGGGGCAGTGATATTAAGCGTCTATAATGACAGGGACAAGAACCAGTCCTTTGTGGGGCACTTCCCAGTGCCAAGCATTTGCATATTTATCTCACACAACGATCCCAGGTGGAATGTACTGTTATTACCATCTCATAGGCAGGAAAACTGAAGCACAGTGAGGTCGTCTCTTGCGGATAGACTCAGACCTGAGTGGTTAACCGGGACCATAACCCAGGGAGACTGATCCCGGAGCCTGCTTCATGCCTTGTCTGGGTGGCCCCTACGCTGAGATCGCAGAGACGGAATCTCCTTTCTCTCACTGTGTAGCTGCCGACGGGCATAGCGACCGGTGTTTTCCTGCTGCCCTCCCTCTGAAGGCTCTGCCTTGGTCGGATCTCCTTGGCTCTGTTGGTTGCTGCGCTAATGCCAGGGAACTGCAGCCGTAGATGACACGTGGCTCAGAGCTCCTGCCTGAGAGCGTTGTGGGTTCACAGCCCCTGCTGCTGCCTCCTGAATCCACCACCCAGTTTGCGCAGACGCCCCACTGCCTGCGGGCTGCTCCCAGCCAGGACTGGCAGGGAGAGGGTGCTATTCAGGCCCTTCCTGCCGGGACCAAGGCAGAGTGGGATCCTCCTTCCTCCCACTCCTTTGCGGGGGCCAGGCCCACATCACCTTCTGTGTCTGAAGGTGCTCCCTCCCTCCTCTGGCTACCTCCACTTTGTCTTTCACAGGTCAGCTGTCTACCTCCATTTTGGGATCCATTTCTCGCAGGTCCCGAGTTAATGCACAGGGTAACAGCCCCACCTTTGCTCCTGCCCTACCCCTTCCTCCTCTGTCATCACCTCCTCTCAACCACTCTGTCCGCCCCACCCCCCAGGTGTTGGACCAGAGCCTCATGGCAGCAGGAACGACTTTACCTTGTTCACACCATCGGCCATCGCCTGGAGCGTGAGCTCTCGAGGCCCATCCACTGTCTTCCCGTTGTCTGTGGGGCCCCAGCTGGCGCTGTAGATGTCGATCAGCTGAGGCATGTGGCTGATGGAGGAGGCCTCTATGATGTCCGTCATAAATGGCTGGTCCAGCATCCGGATACCTGCGGACATATGTGGACAGGGAAACAGCGTTTTGGTTCCCAATTCTTAGGAGACAGAAGGGGAGGAGGGCTCAGTCCTGGGTGTGGCTGGAGAGTTTTCCATCCCAGGTGTCCTGGGGGACACTGCAATCCTGAGTACAACTACAGCTTCAGAAGATCAAGAAGGAGGCACAGAACGCCCACCAAATCCTTTCTGAACCCCCACCTTCACCTTTCCTTATGTAACTATTTGTAGACAATTTTATTCCCCCAGCAAACTTCACCAGAATTCCCAATGGGGGAGAGACCATCTTTGTTGAAGACATACCCGATAAGCATGTTTCTAAGTGGAAGGTCAGGCTCCAAAGACTGGGTGATGATGACTGGGGTCAAGTTTCAGAGAAGAAATAAGGCTACTGTGCATTACAGTAGGGGGAGGCAATAGATATTAAATATTTAAGGAGAAATCCCAGAGGGCAGAGGGCAGCGGGTGGATGGGGTTAGGGACAGTGCAGGTACGGGCAGATCAGAAAGAGAGAAGCTCCCAGTTGCATTATATCTGAGAAGGAACTTAGGGGGAGGACAGAAATGTTGCATGGGTTGTTCTGAAATATACTAGTAATGGGGTGTGTGACATAACCACCTCCTCTTTCTCCTCTATGACATCTTTGTAAAGTTTGTGCTACTCTCTGACGCCTTGTGGGAGTGACTTCTTGCTGGCAAGTTGATAAGGAGCAGAGTCCTGTAGTCCAGGATTGTATGAGGGGTAAACTTGAGCTGGGCAATGGCATACAGGGACAAGGAACATGCTTTTGGGCACCCATGGTTCACATTACCCTCTCTGTCTGTAAAAAGCTTCTCCAAGGTTAACTCAGTAGCAATCAATGGGATGAGCATTCTGTCCCTCTATCACTAACCTCAAAACATTGCTGTTTGGAGCCATATTGTTTTTTTCCTGATACACTATTTTGTGGCAAGAAGCCTAAAATTTAGGTATATTTGACTAAGTCTTTCTGTCCATGGAATTTTGAAATGCAAGAGCTGGGCTGTACATAATAAAGGCTTGGATGCTGACTCTCCTTACTCATCATGGTCAAGGATATTATTACACAAGTGTCACTCTCTAACAAAGTATGCAAATTAGTTTCTTGCAACCACTCAGGTTCTTGCAGGACACATGAAATTGCCTTCTCTCTTAAGGGCCTCTCTTTCCTCCTCGACTCTCATAGCCCGCCCCTTGCACTGCAACTTCCCTCAGGGCTCACCCTCCTCCTGACTAACCTATGTGTCTAGTAGGCATTTCCCCAGAAGGCGTTCTGGGTCTAGCTCTCTAGGTCCTCCATTGGCATCACACTTTCAGCCTTCCATTACAATTGATTGATTGTGTGTTTCATTCACCACCAGACAGCAGTCTTTGGGTACAGGGCACACATCTGCTTTGTTCACTTTGTGTCCAGGGCAACAGCATGGTGCTTGGAATTTATCTTAAGCTTGATAAATATTTGATGAATAAATGCTTAGTATTATTACTTTATTTAGTTGATTTTCTCCCTAACAGAAACAACGGGTTTAGAAGAACAGATAATAACAGGTCCAGATTTTCCATCCTTTACCATTACCTTATAAATCAAGTCACCATTTTTGCCAAAAAATATATCCAATTATGAGATAACATCTTTTGTCCTGGAGGAAGCTCATCTAGAATGAGTATAGTCTATTAATTGAACTTTTTGAAAGCTAAGTTTTATGCTTCATTTTATAAAGGATATGAAATTTCAAACTCTCCCTTTAGTTTTTGGTCCATCCATATTTTTAATTATTTAAAAAAGTCGTTCAACAAAGGTGGCCAACAGGTGACAGAATAAACCAAATAATGCAGTTTCTTCTTGCTAGAAGTCATGCCCACTTTGTGGATGGAGAAACATTACAGAGAGGCTGGTATTCACTTTCCTGCAAAGAGAAAACTCAGATGGCCTTGAACTTGTCTAGTGCCCAGATGACCAGGACTTAATAGCCACCTCAACTGGAAGGTGAGAGAAATTCAACCTTGGCTAAAGTAGTCCTGGATGGTTCCACATGCCAGCCAATGACAACACTGGATTTTGTCATACAGCCAGCGCGTGGTGCATCCAGCCATGCCCTGTACCCTTTCTCTTTGCAGCTCTTGTTCTTGTCTCTTTCCCTCTTCATCGCCTCCCTGGCTCCCTCCCCTTCTGCTGCACAGAAAATCAGAGCTGGTGTGCATTAATCTTCTGACTTTCAGCATCAAGGGAGGCAAGGGCAGCCACAAACTGGAGCAAGGCTCTCATTCATATTCAGGGGCCAGGCGCCCGACATTCTTTTAATCTCGTTAAGCTTGGGAGGAATGAGGCATGCATTAATTGAATGAGACATGGCATTAATTTTTGCAAGAGACTGAACTATTAGCAGCCAAGACAGAAGCTCAGGGTGACCCAAGGGATTTTAGGGAGGGCCTCATCTCTGTCTCTGGGTGCTGACTGAGAGAGAGCGAGAGAGAGAGAGACAGAGAGAGAGAGAGAGAGAGAGAGAGAGAGAGAGAGAGAGAGAGAGAGAGAGAGAGAGAGAGAGAGAGAGAGAGAGAGAACGAACTAGAGAAAAGGCAGGAGATGAGAATGAGAGGCAGGAGAGGTCAGACCTGGAAGCTAGACCCAGTGTCTCCACATTCGTAAAAAGCTCTACTGTCTGATGTGATTCGATGGTGAGGACACACAGTGCACATCAAGCATCTATTCCCCCAACTCCAGGCCTGATCACCGCATTAATGACCAGTGGTGACTCTGCATCTTCTTCCTCCCTTCTTTTAGGGTCTGAGCCTCATGCCTGCCTGCACTGCTTGCACTGTTGGAGCTTTTGGTTCTAGGGTTTCATGGACCAGGGGATTTGAGCTAAATCCTTTCTGTGTCTAATCCTGTTACAAAAGGTGACCTTGTACCTGACACTAGGAAATGCTACAGCTGCCCACAAACCTCAGTGTCTCTAATTGCCACCTTCTGTGCTTATGAATATTAGTCTGCAGGCTGAGGAGCAAAATCACACTGATCTAGGTTTTAAGGATCTGAAAATGTGTTAATCATTGTGCTAATGGGTGATTTTTATTGGTTATTTAAAAATTCAGATAAAATATGTATAAACCTTTGGAAATATTATGAGTTTTATTGGCCAAATATGTGGAAGCAATTCATTGCTGGTAGACAAATTCCAGAGTATTTTGACAGTGCTCACTAGTGTGGTTCTCAAACTCTTCAGAATCTTTAATCAAAGGAGATCTCATCCTGAAGTCCAGTGCATAAATCTATATTCTCTGACTTCAAAGGAAGGCAGATAAAGTCAATCCGTCCCGGCTTGCACCCTGAGGCTGCTCTGAGAAGCTCTACAGAAGGGAGGAAGAAGATGCAGAGTCGCCACTGGTCATTAATACAGTGATCAGGCCTGGGGTGGTGCTGTAGAGCTCATCCTCAAGTCACTAGCCGTGCCCCACCCCAGTTATTCTCTGCCACCATGCTTTGTTTCATTCCTACCAGCAATCATTATCTGATATTATCATGCTTATTTGTTCATTGTTAGGGTCTCCTCTTAGACTGTCAGCTGTGTGAGGGCAGGTTTCTTGTCTGCAGGCTCATTGTTGTATCCCACCATTTACAGTAGAGCTGGGCACACAGTAAGCACCCAACTGTAAGGCCCAGGTCTCCCTGGAACTGATTCGATTGAAATAAAGGGAAAAAGGTGAGAAGGTGCTCATGGAAGCTTTCCGGGTAGAAATTTCATCAGCTTTGGGTCCTTAGAGCCTCATGCCCTTAATCCCTCTACTCCAATCATCCATGCATTCTTTCATTTAATAATTAATCTCTTCTGCTTATAATGGGTTTCTTCATTGGCCCTTCCTTCTCTTTACTTCTTCCTTACTTTCTGTCATTCAGCAAATACGGTTTGAGCATCCGCTGTGTCCAGACTCCACGCTAGCTGCTGAAGTGAGAGAAACAGACATGGCTCCTGTCCTCATGGAGACCCTTGTCTCTCTGAGGAGGAAGATATTAATGAAATAATCATGCATAAGAATGTGCAATAACCAATAGTAGTTAGTGCTGGGAAGGAAAAATCCTGCATGCTTTATCAAGTATAGATAAGGAAACTGGTCTGGAAAGTGGTGTTGGAGAAAGCAACGGGAACCTGAGAGCTGAAGATGAAGGGGAGGAGGCCAGGTATACTGCAGGGAGGAGCAAATCTGGGCAGAGGGAAAATCATACACAAAGGCTCAGTAGCAGAAGGGGTTGGCTACACTTTCTAGTTTATACTTGTTAGGAGGAGTTATCTAAATTATACTTATCCAGAGACTAACCATGTATGTACAATGAAGGTGGCACCACAAATCAAAATAACAGGCTGGAATATTAAATAGACAGTACTGGGGACATTGACTCATTGTTTGAAGAAAAATAAAACTGGACACCAAGCGAGCATGACGCACAAAGCTGGAATTTGGATGAACTAATGACCTTATGTGGAAGTTTGGGAGAAAATATTTGCATCTACTAAAAATGATCAGGGGCTAGTATCTAGAACATATCATGAATGCTTGCAAACAAACAAGAAAAATATGGAGACATGAGCAGAGTTTGTAATATAAGAGAACTTAAGAGGCTAACAGGCAGATAAAGAAATACTCAATGATTTTTTTCCCTTTTTTACCTTCAGAAGACTCATTTTATAATCTCATCCTCACTTTCTTTTATTTTTCTGGACTAAGACTCTATAGCACCTTAATTTTAGCCTTTTTTTGAAGGCAGGGTGGAGAGACACCCAGGACCTGGGATGGGCTTGGGACATTGCAGCCGGTATCTCCCCAACCTGTAACTGAACAGCTTGGGACTGCCAGAGACTAGCAATGACCTCAGTTGGCCACCAGGTGGCGAACTACACAGTCTTGTGGTCTCAAAGCTCCTGAAAGGGAAGATTTCTCTGGAAGGTTATGCTCGTTTAGAAAAATAAAAACCAGCTAACTTTTAGAATTGTCAACCAGAACAAAAATTTCCCCTAAATACATAAGGTTGAGGAGCCTTAAATTCTGCTTTTGTTGGGATTCTCGAGTTACACTCCAGTGTGTTTTCCTGATGAATTCCTTTTGCTCCCCTGGGGAAGCCTAAAGAACACTGGCTGTCCTACAGAGCACAGGAAAGGGGACTAGAGCTTCCTGGCACTTGAGTAGTTAGAACCAGCATAAGTGGTTACAGAGAAGCAAAGCTGGAGTTAAGGAAGCAGTAAAGGGGAGAAAGGTGGCTGCTTTGTTGAGAAACTTTGTATGGCTGGGCATGGCTTCCACCAGCTCTGGGCTTGGTTTCTGGAATCTCAGAGCACTGCTGTGAGGGTTTCAGAAAGCACAGGGCATGTCTTTGAGGTGTCAGGCTTCATTAACTCGCCTTTGGGAAGAGGGTCAGTCAGCAGGTGAGGCAGAGGCTGTCATGCTGTGCCTGGATCCACCGGCTCCATCTGATTGTCTGTCTGGGGGCTGTTCTCTGCCTTAAGAGTTCTGCTCAGCCCATGTGAGCTAACAGGCTAGACAGGCCAGGGTGTTCGTGGTCCAGGAGACTTCTCCACCAATGAGGGATGGGAGTTGGTGGATAAACACCTCAGCTTCCTCACCTTGGGGATGCAACTCTGAGGGGTGTCCCCATTGTCCCTCAGAGCCCCAGCTGTCCATGGGAGCGGCTGGCTTATCTACACTCACTTTGTAGGCTCCTTTTTGCCGTTTTCCCCTTACTCTGGCTTCCTGGGATTGATTACTTTCCAAATAAACTCCTTGTACCTGGAGGGAAGCAAAATTTGTCACCCCAAAATATTTCTCTCTAGCACAAAGATTATTGTATTTATGAAAAACAGAAGAGTCAAGAAGAACCTTTTACCTTCCTCTTGCTGCCTAAAAGAATTTAGATAGAGGGCTCCCTAGAAGGGAGCTCTCACCATAAATAACTATAATGTAATATGAACTCCATGTGGTGGGGAAGACTTAGAACTCAGAGTCTGTTCTGTGTCCCATTGTCTCTGTATGGCCCAGGAAACATTTGTTTACCAAAATGTGTTTTTCCATCTCTCTATGAATTGCCTTTCTCTCCTTCAAAGTTCCAAACCACTACCTCCCTCTCCTTAACTCAAGTTGGCATATAAACTTCAACTGCCTGATTTGTCCTTGGGCCCCATATTCTTATGGATCCCGTGTATATATGTATGTAATTAAATTTGGTTCTTTTCTCCTATTAATCTGTCTCATGTCAATTTAATTCTTAGACCAGCCAAAAGAAACTAGAAGGGTAGAGGAAAATTTCTTCCTCCTTTACATACCCAAATTCTCATTCTCATTTTGCTTTTAGGAAATTCAAATAAGGAGAGCAGGTGAATCAGGTGCATTTGATGAGCAGCTCAGATGTTTTCAGACTACAGATAATAGAGAAAGTGATAGAGGAAGCAGGTGGGGAAAGGGACCCCAATAAATCTCCAGAATACTTTGAGTTGCTCTCACTCTTAATTTTTAGAGGCAGTAATTCCAAGAATCCCTTATTCAAAAAAACCAGTTGCTTGGGATGTACAGAGGCTTCAAAAACTATTTTGAAGACAATCATTGTGAAATAGAAATCCAGATTTGAATTTTTCAGTTGCCTCCAGTCCTGTCTTGTGAATAGAGAGCCCATGTCACCTCAGCTACCACTCTGGTACAATCCTAGCTTATAAAATATTAATCGGGTGATATTCCTTCCCCTGAGCTCATAATGGCTTCTGACATTTTAATGCCAACATTTTGGATGCACACAAAGAGAGCTGAAACCCAAGGGGCAAAGCCTCCTTTATTTACATTTCAGAACCTTCCAGATGTATTCTTTTGTGAAATTCAGCACCCAGCTCAGGCAAGCCTCTTGGCAAACAGTTCTGAAAGAGGTTAATGGTAGGTTTGTACAGGTTGCTCTTGCTTTATTTAGGCCTCTGGAAATTTAAGCGTCAGCACAAAGTATGTTTACGGTTCCATTAAATTGCCAGGAAAAAAATATCAAGACAGTTGTAAAAAAGAAATAACAAGGTTGGGTGACTCAGCCTAAATAAATTAAGAACAAATTTGATGCAAAACTCAGAATGAGCCAGGAGCCACTCCATTCTCTGGCATTTTGTTGAAAGATTACGAACCCCTCTCTTTCATCCTCTTTCTTTCCCTCTTCTTTTAGGGTGGTAGGGACAGGTGTTGCTTTCTAAATTTTTAGTGACCTAATACCCTCATTTATAAAGTCCCCTGTGAAGATGGAATTGCTAAATATCCTTCCCATAGAGCTGAGATGCAAAACACAAAAACAAAAAACAAAACTGCTTTGAAGATTCTTAGTATGTTTATAACAATTTAAATTCCATTTATATAAAGTTTAAAAACTGGCAATAACCAATATTTGCTGTTAGAAATCAGGATTGTGGTAATTCTTGTGTTTATGAGTAGTAACTGGGAGGGAACACAAGGAGGACTTTAGGGGTGCTGGTAATGTTTTGTTTCTTGATGACCACATGTGGTATGGCCAGCCTGTGAAAATTCATTGAGTTGTATGTTTGTGATCTGTGTACTTTTATGTAATTATATTACATGTTAATAAAAAATTTAAAAGTTTATTAATATTGCCATGTAGGTTAAAATTAAAAATTTTTTTCACTCTTGCTAAGTCCCAGGCCCCTTGCTGCGGAGTAGTTTTCGCCAGGCCCTGGCCAGCCTGGAGCCCAGGCCGCGATGCGTTTGGGACTGACTGCCGGAAACGGGGTCTGCTCTTTGGCAGGGACAGTTTACCTGCGACCTTGGAATTGTATGCTACTCCAACTCCACAGATATTGTTGTTGGCTGCAGCAGAAACTTCCCCGGCACATCGGGTCCCGTGGCTGTGGAGAAAAATAAAGACAAGTTACATACAACTTCAAAAACCTTTGGAGGAATTTCTTTAAATTCTATCAATTGGAAGCAATTTGGTTCTTTTCAACGGCTCAGTTAGCCTGGAGTCAGCACGTCCCTCCTCCCCCCACCCGCTGCATTTCCCTCTGTGTATCCTAGGGTCCCCTTTCTTCCCCATCCCCGCTCCCAGATGCCTTCTTGACCTTGGCTTGTTTCTACCAAAAGAGGCTTCTTAGAACATTTCGACCTTGAAATGTGATCTTTACTTTAAAATTTGAAGTATCTTCCTGCAGAAATTGCACTTACAGGTTTCTGGTGAAAAAAAAAACAAACGCAATGTAAGACAGGTTTGTGCTGAGTGGAACAGCTCTGATTTTTTTTGAAGCACTAGAACTGTGGGCTTCTTCTTAATTTCAAGGCTGGTCCATCCATTGGGACGTAATATTGCCTGTCAGTTACAGGATAATGATTCTTATCTTTTCTGGATCATAGACTTCTTTGAGGATATATTGAGTGCTATAGATTCCCATTTTTCTCCAGGAATAAAAAAGCATATATTGGCAGCATTTTGCATACAGTTTCAAGGAGTCCACAGAAACTTTGAGGCTGACCAGATTATGGACCCCAGGCATTCATTAGATACTCTTTCTGAGGTTCGTCTGGCCATATAATTCTGAGCAAGGCCTTCTCAGGAATCATGTTCTAGAGTATTCTCTGCAACAAACACCATAATTCCATTAATTTTATCCCTTTTGCTTGCTTTCTCTTCCCTTATAACAAAAGGTTCCAAATAGGTCTTCCCCTCCCGTGTGTATTTCCTGTCTTCTTGAATTGGGCTGACTTGGTGACTTTGTTGATCCATAAAATGCAGTAGAAGGAAGACGCACTACTTCTTAATAAGCCTGGCAGCTTCCACTTCCATCAGCTAGTGCTGTATAGAGGAGCTTGAACTAGCCCACAAGTGGACGAGCCCCATGGAGAGAGAAGCCCAGTAACCTCCAATGTTCTAACACCTCAGATGAGACATCCAACCTGTGAGGGAAGTTGTCAGCCAGATCACCCCAGTCAGCAGCTAGGGAGAGAGACAGGCTATTCCTGCCCAGATTACAGAACTGCGAGCAAATAAATATTTGTGTATGTGTTTTTTTTTAAGTCATTAAGTTTTGGGGAAGTTTGTTAAGCAGCAATAGAGAACTAAAACAAATATGAACTCTTAGTTAGAATGCAGTGTTTTAACCCCAAACAGCATTCACGATTGGAAGATTCCATTTGTAGAAGTCATCAGAAACTACTGGTCCTGATGCCGAAAAGCCTATTTTGGTGGTCTGTGAAGCAGCTAAGGGATTAAACGGTCACATTACCAAGTCTGCTAGAACAGTGTGACCACAGCCTACTGATGGCTGGGTGAGGAGGGCGGACTTTTCCACTCACTGTTTAAACTCTGGTTTACAATAATGAAATGTGGGTACAGGAGCTGACTGGCTACAGGGCCCTAGGAAGTTCTGATTTCTGCAGTATTGACTGGTGTATTGTTTGACATCCTCTTGGGGCAAGCAATGCTGTTGCATCAGCCCTTAAAAAAGAACATATGTATACATAAAAACCACACATGCACACACACGCACGCACGCACACACACACTTTCTTTCTTTGTATGAGCAAAAGTAAATCCTGCCTTCATAAAGGCTACATATCTCTGGGCTCCAAATTCCCTTTGGAACAATAATAAAATCTGTATGTTTTGTCCACGCAAACCTCCCATTACAGGTCAGCCCCTGTGGTGAAAGATCTGAGAAAACTTAAAGTGCTGAACAAACCACTGTCTACTTGTCTTTAAGTTTTCTGTAAACCACATTTGAGATTCTTGAGAAGGTGCTTAGTTGTGGTTTAATTCTATGAGAGAGTCTGTCATGGGCATGGCTTTCGCAGCTCCAAATGCTGAAGAAATTGATAAACTAAAATGAAAAACAGCATGAAGCACACACACACACCCTTTATATTGATTCATACATATATACTTTAAATGTACATATTTAAGTATATATTATTATATAGATTTATATATTTATAATTATATACATATGTGTTTATATGTAATATATACCTACACTATATATATACCCACATAGTATGTATTTAAATATATACTTATATAAAATACATACCATATGTAAAGTAGATATATATGCTTTATATATATGCACATATATTTTTAAAAATAGAACTTTAATGAAAACTGATTAAATGTGGCTTGTTTGCTTGCTGTTTGGTTCATGCTAACAAGTAATTTTTAAATGAATGTTTAAAAATCAGTGCCATGTCTAATTCGACTGAGCACTAATTTCCTTATTATTTAATAATCAGCCCTGTCAAGAACTCCTTTTTGAGACATGAAATGTGCAATCGGGCCTTGCCTGGGCAAGTCAGCACACTCCCTGACGTCTGTGAAGAACACGGAGGTACCGACGGAGGCCGTGTCCTATGCGGACCCTGCTCTAGGAGAGTAAGGAGCTAAAAGTACGAACAGCCATCTGCCACTTTCTGGTCATTATTCATTACCAGGTACTGTGCTCAGTGCTTTTCTTGCCTAGCCCCCTTTAATCCTCACAGGAGGGCTACGAGTTGGTATTGCTCCATTTCACAGATGTCGAAGTTGATTCTTAGAGGTTCTGGCTTGCAGGTGCACAGTGAGAAGGTGGTAGAGCCAGGTCTGAGACCAACGCTCTTTTACTTCATCACCCCACTACCTTCCCACACACTGATAAGCCCTCTCTGATCTAAAACTGCTCACTAATGGTTGGAGGACAAATGCATGTGAACTGGCTTGAGCAAATGAAAAACACTGAAAGCTTCATATCTTTAATTTTGGCCTTTAAGTGGGGAGATGAATATCATGGGCTTTCCAGAGGAACATATGAGAAGAAACATTTCATTACTAAATTAGGCAACACTAATTTTAAGCAGCTAGTAGAGGCTTCCTATAATTGTTCTCAACACCATCTTTTTATATTTCTGGGACTTTGTAGGCTCTGTTCCCACTTCCTTGAATGCTTTCCCCTCAATCCTGCCTTACTGATTGTCTCAGGCAAACATACTTGCTCCCTGAATGTCAGGAAAATCTTTTTTCAAATTCATTTTCATTGGTCTCCTTGCTTTCTTAAGAATATCCAGTAGCTCCCTCTTGCCTCTAGAATAAAACATTAGTCTGTCAGAAGTGCAAATAGCTATAGGGGATTAGGGACAAATATGGCTGTTAGATTGGCCTCCTTCTAACAAAGGTCCATGGGAGGAAGGTAAACAGGAGGCAAGTGACAGGAGTCGTGGGTGTGCTGTGTTACCCAATGGCTCCGGTCCACTATTCTACTGGGCCTATGCCCTTGACAATGTGATTTTCTTGCTCTTCATGAAGAAGTGGAACATATTCTCCCCTCCCTGGAATATGACTGGCTTTGTGACTTGTTTTGGCTAAAAACAAGTGGTAGAAATGATGCTCTTAGTTCGCAAAAGGACTTGCAGCCTCTCTTCTTTCTCTTGAAATTCTGTTCAAGTGCCATATAGGCAAGCCCAGTCTTGCCTATTGGGTGATGAAAAACATGCAATTTGTCATTCCTGTCACTCCAGGTGACAGACACTTATCCTCTATGTGAGAGGGGACATCCTAAACCAGTAAATGAGTCCCCAGCCAACCAATGGAAGCATGGGTGAACCCAGCCAAAAACTGGGCCTGGTCCAGATCAGTAGAACTATCTAGCTGATCTATAGACTTGTGAGCGATAGTCAGAGCTTATTGTTTTAAGCTACTAAGTTTGGGGGTAACTTATTATGTGGCATTATTTGGCAATAGATAACTGATACAATGGATAAACAAGGCTAGAGGAACAACCCATGGTTAAGTTGTAGGGGAATGGGGTTCAATCTGGACTGTCATGATGACTGCATTGGGGCTTCCCCAAACAGCTGCAGTGGCTGTCCAAGTGAAAATCTGAGGCTCTGCCCCTGACCCTGGGGAACACCGGAGAGAGAGCTCAGGCACGGCCTTTCTTCCCGCATCACTGGTCCTCCACTGGAGTTCTTGATGATCCTTCTTATCTTTTACATCCAAAAGCATATCCTTTCATATGTGTTCCATTCAAGGCACAGGATAAGTCGTATTGGGCAATGTCTCCTTTATTGTTATCTAGTAGGGGTGCACTGTGCTGAGACTGCTGCATGCATTATTTTATTTAAAGCTCAAAACAAACTATTATTATCCCAATTTTAAAAAAGAAGGAATTGAGGCATAGAGATATTAAATCACTCCTCAATTAGGACGCAGAACCAGAATTCAAACTCAGGGCTGCAGCTTCCAAACCCTACTCTTAACCACACTCTTGACCGTCACCTATTCCTGACTATCAGAAACGTGCAGATAAAAAGCGTAATGGTTAATTTTTTGTGTCAGTTTGGTTGGCCATGGGGTGCTCAGATATTTGGGCAAACATTATACTGGGTGTTTCTGTGAGGGCACTTTGGATGAGATTAATTTTTAAATTGGTGGATTTTGAGTAAAGCAACGTATGTAGTTCCGAGCATGACCAGTCAAGGAATCCTAGATATCCTCAGGGCCAAAGGAATATGTAATTACAAGGGCACATTCCATGTGTCTTATATTGGTATAGATTTTTTAACAATAAATAAATATGTGTATATGCGATCGAAGCCCTACTTGAGACCATTATGCCTCAAAGTCAACCTCTACACTCAGTGTGATGTTTGGAACACCCATGCATGTTTTTATGCCATTACCTTATAATCAGATATGCATAGGCATAGATGCCACTATTAGCTTGTTTTAAAACTCCATGTAAATGTTTCATAGTATATGATCTATTTAAAATGTGCTTTATTCACTTGTAATTTTGAGGTTTATTCATGAATTCTGTTTTATTCATATTTAGAGCCACATAGTAGTTCATTTATAAATATGCTGAGATTTACTTATTAATATTCCTAATGAAAGGCATTTAGGTTGTTTGCAATTTGCTTGCTATTACAAATAATTTGAAAAGAAACATTCTTGTATATTATTTCCTTGTGCACATGTGGAGAATTTCTCTACATAGGGGTGAAAACAGGTTTATGGATATATGCTGCTTCTGCAGAGTGGAAGGATTCCTGTTGCTCGAACAGCCTTGCCAACATTTAGCATCGTCAAACTTTACGATTTTTGCTTGTCCAATTGGTACAAAATGATATCTCATTGTTTCGTTTTGCATTTTCCTCATTATTAGGAAGAATGAGAACTTTTTCATATGTGAATTCACTCAGGTGTTGTCCTCTGTTAATTGCCTATGCATAACCTGTCTATTTTTTCTATTTTTAATCTTTTTTTTCATTGATTTGTAGTTGTTCTTTACATATTTTAGACAGTAAATCATTTTTTAAAAAAATTGTTGCACATTTCTTCTTCTAGTCTGTGGCTTGTCTTTCAACTTTATTGTGACATGTTGAAGAAAAGTGTAATTTTAATGTAGTCAAGTTTATCAATCTTTTCATTTTCCTGTGGTTAAGTGTTTTGTTTAAGAAATTCATCCCTATCTTAGGTCGTCAAGATGTTTTTCTACATTTTAATTCTAAAATATTTAGGTCTTAATTATCCTGGATTTTATTTATGCTTGAGATGTGAGAGGAACAGCTATTTTCCCATATAAACAACTAGCCCCATTTATTAAATATCACACAATCCTTTCCTCATTGTTTTTATTGCCATCTTGGTTAGATGTTAAGCTTTTTATATGTGAGGGTCTGCTTGTGGATTCTCTATTATGTTTCTTTGATCTTTTCTCTCTCCCTATGCTAATCCTACTCTCTCACAATTACTATGGTTTTGTACAGTTTTGCTCTCTGATAGGCAAAGGTTCCCCACAGTGCTGCTGTTGATCTCCTTCTCTCTCTCTCTTCCTCATACTCACTCCCCTCCTCCTCCTTCTCTACCTCATCCTCCTCTTCTTCCCTTGTTTTCTTATTTTATTCTCAGCCCTTTGCTTTTTCTAAATCAATTTTAGGATCCTTTTGCCTAGTTTCATAGAAAAAAAATGCTATTAAGACTTTAACTGAAATTGCATTGAATTAACAGATAAATTTGACATCTTTGTGTTGTTACATCTTCCTATCTATGAACTTAGTATGTCACTCTATTCATTCAGGACTCCTTTTATGTGTTTTCTAAGTTTTATAATTTTCTCCTTAATGTTATCACATATATTTACTTAGATTTATAGTCATTTCATTGGTCATGAGATGTGGCATACTGTCAAATAAAAGAGATGATAAGCAGCATTCTTAATTTGTCCCAGCATTAAAGAGTATGTCATCAAAATTTCAGCATTAAGAATAAAGTTTACTTTAGTTTTTGATAACAGACAATGTTATCTTCAATTTATTAATTACCTCTTCAACTGCACTCAGGCTAGATCTTATTTTTTTTTATTGAGATTTTTATTCCAAAGGTTATATTTTTCAATTGTAATAGGTTCTTTTTCACATTCATGTTTATTTTTGCTTTTAAAACAGATATTATCCATGCATTTGTCATTGTGAGCAAATGTGCAGATAAAAAGCATGACAGTTAATGTGTCAACTTGCCTGGGCCATGGGGTGCTCAG
Organism: Rousettus aegyptiacus; assembly: GCF_014176215.1. Taxonomy (NCBI): domain Eukaryota; kingdom Metazoa; phylum Chordata; class Mammalia; order Chiroptera; family Pteropodidae; genus Rousettus; species Rousettus aegyptiacus. The sequence continues at coordinate 34,157,745 of NW_023416287.1, read as the reverse complement.
ATATTTGTTCAAACATTATTCTGGGTGTTTCTATGAGGGTTTTAAAACATAACAATTATAAAGTATTTTTCAAGACTCTATAAAATTAATTTCACCTGGTATAAATTCCGATCCTATTTTTTTATTTTGTTGAATGTGTTTTTTCCAGCTCTTTTTGAATTTTGGTTTGCAGGCTAATTTTGAGTCAGGGATTTTTCCCCCTCTTCTTTCTCTCTCTTCCTTTACTATCCATTCCTGGCTATTGATCTTATGGTTATTTTAACTGACTCCTTAGTTCTATATCCCACAGCCACATTTTACGATTGAGTTTTAGGGCTCTGGATTCACAGAGATATTGGGAATAAGGCAGATTGATTTAGCAACCCAGTGGGCAACTTGGCCACATTCATGGGCATGAAGCTGTGTTTGTCTTCCAGTCCCCAGTCTCTTTAGGTGTACAGATTCTTAGGCACCCAAAGTCCCAGAGTGTCGAGCTACAGTCTTTTCAGCCATGTCTATGAAGAAAGATGCTTCCATGTTGGATATATTGGAGCTGAGATGCAGAGATTACCTAGCTAGTTTGGCATCAATCATATATGCTGGCTAATGTTTAATGAGTTCTACAGAGTACGACTTTAGGGTCTCAAGAATCTTGGTTAAATAGTTGAGAATATGCAGCTGCTTTTGAAGAAAACCCCAGGTCTGCTGGCAAGCACCTAGTGCTTTTTGGAGAAGTAAGAAGCTCTCCATCTTTCTGAATCTAGAAACTGGGTTTTCCAATGTTCCAAATAGATCAAGCTCGTCTCATGTATACAAGCTATCTTTGGATATAACTTCAAAGCTATATCCAAAGCATAGGCACTAGACTCTTGAAAGAAAGTTTAATCTTGAGCTGATTATTATCAATTTCTCTTAAAAGCTTAGATGAAAGAATGGTTGTCTGAGAAAGATGGGTGATTGGCTGGGCCATCTGCTTACTCCTTTAGCATAAATTGTCCTCATTTTCTATCTGGTTAGAGAAGCTTTGACTTGGCTCCTGTAGAAATCCTTTCACTGAATTTTACAATTATATTTGCTACCACTGGGGAGTGCCTACCATGTGTCATGCCCAGTACCAAGCGCTATATATAAATGTTTCTAGTCCCTTATATAAACCTTTGAGTAGAGTTTTACTCCCATTTTATGGAGAGGGGAAACTGATTAAGTGATTAATTAATTATTCCATATCAAGTAACTAACGTCACACTACATTTATTCATCATAATCTGCCATATTTTTCTCTCTAAAGAAAGAGAGAAAGAATTATTGCCACCTGAGGATTATAAAATCACCATGTATGGCATGTGTACATTAACATAGTAATACATTAACAATGTAATTCCCTCCATAATTCCTAAATCTGTGTCATGTCTATTTTTTTTTTTTTTTTCTGAAAGGAAAACTTAAGTAGCGAAGACTTGTCTAATTCAGGTAAGGGATTAGAAATAAAATTTAAAATTTTTTTTGTGTGTTATTTCTCCGATGGCTTAGAATAGCTAACAAAATTAAACTCCGTTGAGCTTCACTGTACTGTGGTTTGGATAGACAAAAAGGTTTATGACAACAGCAACCTTCGAGCAAATATTGCTTATGAAGTACAGTATTCTCCTCTGGTCCCGCTTTTTGCAGTTTCAGTTACCCATGGCCAACTGTGGTCCGAAAATATTAAATGGAAAATTTCAGAAATAAGTAATTTATAAGTTTTAAACTGTGTGCATGCTGAGTAGCATGATGACATCTCCTGGCGTCCTGCTCCATCCCACCCAGGAGGTAAATCGTCTCTTTGTCCCTCATACCTGTGCTGTATACATTCCCTGCCCATTAGTTGCTTAGTAGCCATCTCAGTTATCAGATCAACTGTCATGGTATCACAGTGCTTGTATTCAAATAACCCTTATTTTAATGCCACATTCACATAACTTTTATTACAGTATACTGTTATAATTGTTCTATTTTATTATTAGTTTTTGTTGTTAATGTATTACTATGTTAATTTATAAATTAAATTTTATTATAGGTATGTGCGTATAGAAAAAAAAAGCAAAGTATGTATAAGTTCAGTGCTATCTGTGATTTCACTGGGGGTCTTAGAATGCATTCCCATGGACAATGGGAGATTACTATAGTCTCAAAGCTCACATAAAACAAAAAGTTAAATTAGGTCTTTGAAAGCAGTTTGTATTTTATTATCCAGGAGGTGATTTCAGAATTATCTATAAAGACAGAATGGAAAAGTGTTTGTCTATTTCTAAACCATTAAGTGTCACTAGAGTAAAGTATCCGTTTCTATCAGTGTATAAATAGCCAACCACAGAGGGTCATTTTTCTCACATGTTCTTCTTTGGCTTGTCTCATAGGGTTCTTCAAAATGAAATATGACTTTTAATAAGATAAAAAGTTAATTACTGAAAATCTTTCTTATTTGAAGGTTTAACTAATGCTATCAGTCAAATGAGCTCACATAGAGATAAATGTTCCTCAGCACCCATTTCTCCTTCCTCCTTCCCTCCATTTTGGTTGCTTGAGTAATAAATGTCTTCTCTTTTCCTGAATTTATGGTAAACTTTTTGCAGCCAGGAATTGCATCTAATCCAGAATCTCTTATCTCTATCTCTTTAAGGCTTAATAGATAGAACGTGTTGTGCCCTGTAATGCTCCATAAATATTGCTGATGGCAGGGATGACATTTCGTGGTGAACACCTGTCAAAGAAATGCTATGCAAGAGGGATTTTTTATGGACAGCATCACGGTAATGGAATACAGATTTGCAATGCATCACCAAACATTAACCTAAAACCAAGCAATGCTAGAAGATTATTGACAAAGCACGTGCTGCAAACCTTGGGAGAAGTAGGCAGCTCTGGACAGATGTCAAGACCACTCAACATCCTGACATAGCTGAGAGGGTATGCCATCTATCAATCAACCAGCCAATCTATATTAATTGAGTGCCAGCAAGGAAATGTGATGCTAAATCCTGATACCTCACAGCAAATCAGTTATATCTATTTCGTACCTTTTTGGCATTTGTGTTATTATTACTATTATTATTATTATTTTAGTTGACCATTTGCATTTCTCTGTAAGCCAGAAGAAAATCAGTCTCCTTTTGCAAATTTCTCAAATGTTCAAATATCCTTGAACCTCAGATACTGCTTGTAATTATTAAATGGCTCACAGTAGAATAAATACACTTGCTCTGCTTAAAAAGAATCTTACAAAATTAAATTAAGCACAGGGCAAAAATTCTAATATACATATCCACTAAAAGCAATTCTGCATATGTATGAAGTTTGCTTTCATAGAGTACTTGGCTTGGAGTTTTAAATACGTTCTTAAAGAAATGTACACTTGAAGGAAAACAAGTTAGTTAACAAATCAGTACAGAAGGGTTGATGTGATGGCTTAAGGTTTCAGGAAAGCCCAGGAGAGACATGCTGCTTTTGAACTTGGTTCCCAACCAAGAGGAACATTTTATTTGCTTGCTTGAGAGTACTCCTTTTAGTTCATTTTATTTTCTACTTTTCACAGCAATGAGAATCCTGTGATGGAAAGCCACTGCCTTTTTCTGTGCAGTAATTGCCTCTAAGTCATAACTGGCCTTTGTGGTAGGCAGTGTGGCCACGATAGCAATAGCAGCAAGTTATTGCTAGTTAGCATCAGTCAGCCCTTTATCAGAGTTTTGGTATGTGCTGAAATGAGCGTTTCTCAAGAGCCCCAAATCTGCTGAACAGAGATGGGGCATTGGATATGGTGCCCACGCCCAGAAGAGAACTGGCATGTCTTTGTGGCTGCACAGCGGGCCAGAGGCTCATGCTGGATTGGCAGCAAACCCTGCCAAAGGCAAGTGCTGGGCTCAAGGCTCTGGGAGCCTCTGGAGAGCAATGGAGGACGGTCCTCATCTATGCCTCTGGCCCAGTTCCCTTCCAACCACAGAATCTCTCTTTTGCGTTTCTGCTATCAACCTGTCCAAAACCTTTCATACCCAGTCTTCCATGAAGCTTTCTTAGAATGCTGCCCCATGCTCTAGTCCCTAAATCCCAGACCAGTTATCCAGACTACCTTGTGAACTGCACCTCCTGACTCCTTCTTCATCTAAATTGTACCTTACCCAGGAATACACCTCCCACCTCTGCCAATACCTGTTACCCTCATTAAAATCTTAGACCAAATATCACCTTTTCATAGAAGTCTGTCCCAACTGCCCAACCAGAGATAATTTTGCATTTCTTTGTGCTCACCAAAGCATCTTTATTATAAGGCAATACATGTAATGGCCCCTTTAATGGTATCAAACCTTGGCTCCACCACTTTTTAGCTGTGTGACCTTGCACAAGTTATTTAACCTTTCTGTGCCTCAGTTTCCAAAATGAGAATAATAATAATGATAATGCCTATTTCAGAGGTTATGATGAGAATTCATTGAATCAATACATACAAAACACTTTAAAAACTGCCTTAAACATAATAACTGCTTGATAGCCATTAGTTTTTAAAGTTTTTTTCCTTAGCCTTGGCTACACTTAGCACTGTAAAGATTTAGGCATCTGTTGCCTCCTCATATGACATTGCAAGTTCCTCAACAGCTTACGCACCAAAACTAATACTTTCATGTGTACCAAACTGAAATCCCACACTGTTTATTGCTCTTTTTTATGCCCTATGCTTTTAAAACTTACTTCTTACTATGGAAAATGTCAAAGATATAAAAGAGAGTAAAATCTCATGTACCCATCGCCTGGCTTTAACAATTATTAACTCATATACAATTTTATTTCCTCTGTACTCTCAGTCATTCTTTTCTCTCTTGCTCCAAACTCTAAGTTGTATTGAAGAAAATACAGGCATAATATTTCATCTCAAGGGGAATTTTTAATAAATGTATCCTACACTCAAGGGAAGGGTGTTCTGTTCAATTCTCCTTGTGCCAAGCAGGAACTGCCTCCAGGACAGATTCAACCTTTCAGACTATGGATCCTCCCAGCGATGTGGGCTTAAACTTTGACCCGTCTCCTTCTCATAATCATTTATAATAATAATTATGCTTTGAGAGGCCATGATTTGAACTGTGGCACCATCTAATCCTTGTTATAATAAGACATGGTGGATGGGGATCTTTGAAAATGACTTGATAATTGGGAAATGTCCCATTTATTTGCCAAAGTAGACACTATGTTTTGAGTCACTGGCTCCCTAAGAGGCAAGAATCATGCTTACCTGACTCACTATGACTGTACCTCAGACAATTGAACACTTGGGAATTTTTACTGTTGACAATGAAGAATTTCATTGCGCTAAGCACTAATTAGTTCTGGTTGGAAGATTTTAGTTAGTTCAAAATTGTACTTTCAAGAAACATGTTTGCAAATGGAAATACTTAATATAAACATCACAGTTATCTTTTTTTAAAAATAATATTCTTATAGCATATTTCACAGGAAGAATTGCTTGGGGAAAGTTTGTGTTGGGTTCAGAAAAAGAAATAAGGGGGAAAACCATTTTGTCAGTTATATTTTATGCCTGGATTAATTAATCAAAGGTTAATCTTATTCCTACTAGCTGCAGCAAGGAGCCAGCACGTGTATCACTACTGCCCTTTCTGAGGTCATGTGGACAATTGGTAACCAGTCATGCTGCAGCCAAGCACTCCGTCACGGTCCCTCTAACACAGTGCTCCAGACTGCAATTCCCAGTTATGGCTCACCTCTGCCTTAGTGACATCTGTTTTGTAACATCACATCCCTGTGTCTGAAAAGTTTTTCACTAAGTGACTGTTAGGATCTAGGGTTATAAATCATGAAGAGACTCTTCATGTCAAAAGTTCTCAGTTGTTTTTATATATCCTAATCCCCTAAACACACACTTCCAAGCACTTCATGATAATTTTAAAGACGTAGTTGAAGTTGATCTTTTAAAAATCTTATAAATTTGAATTGTATTTTCTTCTTTATTCTTTTCCTGCATTTTCTGTATTTCTGTAATTGCCAAACTCCCCAACCTGTGTGTCCTGTATGCATCTTAGACGTTCTTGGATCAACCTGCTAAATGTAGGGACAGTATCTAAGCTATCTGGTCCATGAGGGACCTGTCCCTGGCTACTTTCTGGCCATTATCCTTCCTGTCTTTCTTCATAAAAATGATGTTTATGAAAAAATGGTAAAAGTTGGAATTTGAGACATTTATGAGGCTTGGGTTCAAGTGTTGTCTCTGACATATATTAAGTTTGACCAGGGAAGTCACTCAATCTTTCTGCTTGTCTATTGCAGATCATCTATTTTCTTGTCACCAAACTGAGAGTGACAACATTTGTTTTATGTACCATGAGTTTGTCACGAGAAGTAAAAAAGAATGAGTAAAGTGTAGTACACATAATATATTTTTACAGAATTAATTAAAGTTTATATGTTCTCCTGAACTTAACCTGAGAACAAACATCAGTACTAGGGAGGCACTAGATTTAAAAAGTATAGTATTATCTGGATGAGCAAGCCATACATCTTTATTTCTTGAGATTGCTTATGTGCAATCTATATTTAAGCAAGAATTTTACTTGGAGAAAAGAGAGACTGCATTTATGTGTATAGTAGCCAAATTAGCTGAAGAAAACAGATGGGTTATTAGATAGTTTTGTATGGTAGGATACCAAGCCACTGGGTCCCTGGAGCTGCCTGTCCACTGGGGCCTCCACCCAGGCTGTCTGCCAGTTTCTCCTGCCGTTTTGCTGAAGGGGACTACATGAACTTTATAAGGTTATAGTAGAGACACTTTTCAAAAACATACAGATGCAGAGCCGTGGTGCAAAAAAAGTTCTCCGTGGTAGTTTCACCCAATCAAGTGAAATCAGTGTGTTTTAAATCACTTTGTGGTGGATAGAGAAAGGGTTTCTTATTATTTTTATTTTCTTCCATCTATAATAAAGTAGCAAATAATTCCTAGTACAACAAAATAAAATATTCAAAAGATAATCTAGAGAATTATAATATTTTAAAAATCTGAGAATTTAGAAAATGTAGCCATGGAGAAGAAAAATCACAATACAATTTACTGAATCATTGAGATTATTTTGCTGGTGAAATTCAAGCCTTAAAAATAAAACAGAGCAGAATAAATCCCCAAACATAAATTCAAAGCCACCTCATGAGGCCAAGTTTACCTGTTAAACCAGTCGTCTGTGTATCGAGGGTAAGGATAGGGGTCGTTGCTACTGAAGTCATAACTTGCTTCGGCATTCTGAAAAACACAAGATGTCTCACTGGGTCAATAAAGCCAGAGGCACAGGCAAGAGAAAATGCTGTGAGACCTGACTGTTTCATGTTTATAGACCCTCCCTGGCATGTTGTGTTAATGCTCTTCTCTGGACCAGCCCTTGCAAAATGGTGACAGAGCTGCAGTGTGTTCTTGGAGCTTTCTATCCTCCCTTTATCCCCTTTTCCAAATTTTTTCATCTCATCCTATTTCAGGTCTTCAATGAGTTAGAAATTTGAGCACTGTGCTCTTCAGGACTGTCTTCAACTTAAGCTGAGTTACCCCTTGAAGGTAAATGGGGTGCAACTGTAATCCAGGGCTTATATTAAGCTTCTCCGGACAAATGGCCAAAATGTTCTAGTTCTCATGTCACAAATGAGATAGCTGTTAGAGTTTTTTGCTTCATGCAGAAGGCTCACTTCCAGCTCCCTGCTTCAGACTGACTCAAGCCCTTAATTTTGGCCACAGTATCAACCTCAGTTATTCACACAATTCGCTGTTTCATTCATTGAAAGGGACTATATGAGCTGTTACAAAATTATAGCATAAATTCTTTTGAAAAACATATCATTGAGTCTAATAATATATGCAGAGAATTTTTCAAGTATGGAAATATACTGGTGACATCCGTGCCTTCATATAACGTATAGCCTAGCTATAAGACATCGATCAAATAATTAAACAAATAAATAAGCAATTAAAAACTAGACGGATTCCTAAACCCTGCAGTATTCAGTAGGAAGTTTAAACTCTGTGCAATCCAACGCCTCCAATTTTTTTTTCCACTGCGAGTCTTTCTTTACAGAAATTGAAGAAGGGCCCCGCTGTAGTAGAGGCCTCACAGCATCCCCGGCTTCACTTTTCCTTGCCCTAGAGCTTAACAATAGATTGTTCCCCTCAGCTTGACCCAAAGCTTGGAATGTCTCCTGCCACAGAAAATTGCCCAGAAAATTGCCCTGAAAATTACGATTACTACCCTTAGGCTTACTGATCACAATTCTGGTCTAGCGTTTTTTTCCAGACTATTCCCATCTTTCTTTGTTCTTGGGTTGCTAACGCCCTCGGAGGATTACTGGCCAGAGGAGTGGCGCCCATGAAGCATTGGAGACCACCCTCAATCCCACACCAAACGTCATAGAGCCCCCTGGAATAATGCCCAGATTTTCCCTAAATACTCTAAGCTACACTGAGAAGGCAAGGCAGTTTTGAAGGTGTTAACCTGCTGCCTTCTCAGGTCACTGGCTCTCTGACAATAAACGCTTCTTCTAAATATCTCAACTCCTGCGCGGGTGCCTGAGCAGCACAGGCAGTATGAGCTCCAGATTCAGTTGCCCTCCAGTTTCAAAACAAATTACATATTCACTACTTAAATTCTCTTTAAGTGATTTCATGTTTTAATTTTTCCAATTTAGATCTTTAGTTAGTTAGCCATTAATTTTGGTCTGTGATAGAAGATTATCCACCACCATTTGTTGACGAGTCCATTCCTGCCCTGCCGCCTCCCCTGCCGCCTTCTCTGCTGGCCCGGCCTTGCAGAGTTCTGTGAAGCTCCTCTCTCCACCTCTCATTCTTCTCTCCTTCGGTTTTGGGATTGCCAATAAAGATTCCAGACGTTTTCCTGATCCAAAGCGTACACTGGACTAGGAAGCACTGGGTTAAATGCCTATTGCAGCTTGGGCATTTCTTAACTCCATGGGTCTGGAGACAATTGCAGGAATTGTGCTCCTTTAAGAGGCAAAACATTGTAGTTTGTGATTCACTCTAGTTTCTAAACCTAATGCAATAGTAAATAATGTTTTTAAGGGCAAATTGACTAATTCCATTAGCTTGTGTTTCCATTTGTTAGATGACAAAGAGTTGTAATGATCACAATTGTAATACTAATTTATTTAAATGTTGTGCTTGGGGCCAAAGTTGCTCTGAAATTTGTTTAAAAATTTTTAATTTTTAATTTATTAGCTTTATTGTTGAGACAGGGTATTACTAGTAACATTCTTAATCTTTTAGCAGGAAATGCAATGAAATATCTCTTGCAGAGTTAATCTTTTTAGTAAACCTAGTTTACTTCCTTTCTTAGGGAAAAAGGCCCTCTTCTGCAAATCCTGATAATTACCCTGAAATTGGCAACTCAGATCCTCTGGCTATTGATAAGGGTCATCAGCCCATTGTTAGCAGAAATGGTGTTAAACCAGACAGGGCCCTTAGAGTCTGAGAGGGAAGAGGACCCTCATCCCAAAAGTTATTTTATTCTTTAAGAAGTATATTAACCAAGCCTGTTTCCCTTTACTCACTCAATAGGCAAATCAATAATAGAAATTAATAGCTATATGATTTAAATAATAAGTTTGTATCTCCTTTTCCTTGTCTAGGGACTTTAGCAAACCCAAGACCCCACCCTGACTGCGGCAGAAAGGGAATGAGCGCCATGAACCCCTGTAGGCAGAGACTATGGCTATTCTCAGCAGGAAGCAGATAACAGAATAAGAGCCCTCCCTTCCCTCAACATCCGTACTAATAATAAGGGGGTTCATGAACTTAGAAAAGAATTAGGCAGGGAAGTTAGGGGGTTTCGGTCTGCCTGGAAAGACACTGAGGTCATCCTATCCTAGAAGGAGTATGCCCCAATCTGCCCACAATTAAGCAAACCAAAAGACATTTCTTTAACTCACACAGGAAATAAGTAGGCAAAGAATTAGATACCAGTTTAAGCCAGTCACTCGCACCTAGCACCTACGCAATGAAAACCCCAACAACCTTCAACTCACCTGAGCCTCATTATATCATTATTATAATACTATGCATATGCCTGGAAATTCATTAATATAATTATAACAAACTGAATTCTGGGAACAAACATGTGCAGAAAGCGAAGCGATGAATCACTGCGTCCTGTCAATCATAGTTGTCAATCAAGGAAGCCTACTCCTCTAAGAAAAGTAACCACCCATAGTAAATGGAGATAAAAACCCCAAAGGCTTTGTTACCAGGCCTTTTTGAGCCACACTTCTCTTACTCAGGCCCACTTCCACGTCTGGAAGTGTACTTTCCCTTCAATAATACTTGTCTTTTTTACTGTATTTCGGTGTCTTGCTCAATTCTTTGTTTGAGACATCAAGAACCTGGACAACATTCTGGGAGAGGACCCCACTTTCCAGTTATATTGTGGTATAATTGATATACAAAAAACTTGTACATATTTAGTCTATGGCCGTGTCACCCTGAACAAGCCCAAACCCATCTGATCTCAGAAGCTTTAAAAGTTTAATTCTGTTTCTGGTGTATAATCCTTGTCTCTGGGAGATCCTCTCAGATTTGGCATGTTATTTTATTTTTTTTCTTGACTTTCTTAAGATATTTGTATCTCGGTTCTTTTGAGGGATATTATTTTGAAATAGTATTTGACTACCCTAAGTATATTTGGTTACCCCGAACCTTCCCTGAATTTTTGAGACAAGAGCATTCTTAGGTAGAATTGCTGAGGTAGGAGTATCAATAGAAGTACAAGTTAACATTTTTCTTTTTGGGTTTCAAAGCTGAGATTGAAACTTAAGTGATAAATTTGGAGCCCTATTTGCTAAGGCTGATTTGTTTCTCCATAGTGATTTAAATTCTTAGGTCTAAGGTGAGTTGGATAAAAAATTCAGCATGATTAGCCATTGTAGGGGTCTCAGGAAGGCCTGAGAGCTACCTCTTTCTTCTGATCTGTGTTCTTGGAGTTGGTTGAAGGTATGTTGGAATGTTCAACTTCAGAGAAGTCTGGGACTCATCCTTGGACAAGGACATGAAGTTGCAGATCAGAAGTGGCTCTGTGAGGCATCTTAGCTGAGGGGGTTGTGTTGGACCCACTCTGCATTCCTGTTACCCTCAGTATTAAGTAGGGAACAGCAGTATATTCTGTGGGATGCTGAGATTGGTGAGAACATGACAGTGAGAACCAGCTGGCTTTAAAAGTTCTGGGGTTCAGGCAGGATTTGCATGAACTGACGTGCCAGGAGGCATGGAGATGCATGCAGCAGGAAAGTCCAGGATATACAGATGATGAGATGTGAGCACCAGGACCCCTGTCCCTCTCTTCTTAATGCTGTGTTTATCCTTTGAAGCTTGAGGGCAATTCTGGAGATAGAAGGGTGGGGAAAAACCTGAGCTGACCAAGATCAAGTGTATACTATAGGTGCAATTAGGCAGGCAGATAGAAATTAAATTCAATTAGAGAAAAATCAAATCAAAATTTTCTGCACCTTTGTGTTTGCTACCTGTTTTTACATACTTTTTACTCTGGCTCACCTTTTTGGCTCATAATCATCACCTGTGGCCTGGGGTGAGGCCTTCTGGTGCTCCTTTATGATTCTGGAGAAAATGGCTTGCCCTAAGGTGGGTCGGAGCTCATGGGAAGAATTAAAGAGTTCTGACAGCAGAATCAGTAGCCGAGAATCCACAGAACTCTGAGACTACTCTTTTAACAAGAAGAAAGACCATGTATTATTGCCTTATGTCAAATTCACTTCTGAATGTTGAAATAGATAATGACTTAGGAACTCTTAAGTATTTTGTTGTCTTTATGATTAATTTGATGACTAATGCTTAATTCCTTGTGTAATAGTCTGTATTGAGTATTAAAGAATGAAAACAGTTGTTGTTATTGTTTGGCGGTATGTTTTCTGGCTAAAAATCAAATGGTTTATAGCAAGAATTTTGTGAGGGTTCTATTTATACTTTTATAGCCCAAACCAAGTCATTTATTGATCTGAATTACAATGTTGTCTTCTACAAAGTTATTTGTGTATAGGAATAAATTAAACTGGCTTTGAATTATCCTGGAATTTTCTAAGATAGTCATTAACATGCACATTTGGGGGAAAGTGGTGTCTGTAAATTTAGTGCTCTGGTCATCCTAGGTTAAGCCAGAGGCTCATTTTGGTTTAAACTCTTCTATAATTCGTTCCTAAAATGCATTAGTCTATTTTATTGCTTTAGAAAATACTAGATGTTTAGTGAACATAATTTAATCATTGATGATTCAGGATCAGGATGATTCAGAGTCATCATTAAGAATTTGAATTATCATTGTACCATCATGCAGTAAGTGAGAAGACTGGGCTGAATCCAAACTGACCTCAGGGTTTCCCTGGAAGTTATTTCTGAAATAAACTCTGATAAAGGCTCATTTTCTTTCACAAGAGTTCAGTGCAAGAGAAAAAAAGAACCTCTGGTATTTAATAATTCTAAGGCTTAATTTCTGAGGCAGAGTTAGAAAAAAAGACTAGATTAGTTCTTATGAAGGAAGTTTGATAATTATGGGTTTGGCCATTGTTTGCACTGTGCACCTTCCCATCAGATGCCTGCCTGCACAGTAATAGAGGACAAAGGAATTACTTATTTTTACAAAATCTTCTGACTTTTAAGATTTAAGGTACTGCATTTAAGGTACTGAAAAGCACAGGCCAACAAATGGCACATGTCAAGCGCTAGGGCTGGTCTCACTGTGAAAGCTGGTGGTGGATCCAGTAGTAACCTTGCCCATTGCTTTAACATTCTCAGAGAAGCTTCTGAGACCCTTGAGACTGAAACCAGTTCTGTCACTGCCAACCTTACCCCAAAATCTGGAATGGAATGCCTTTGGGACTAGTGGACTTTTCTTCTTGAAATGTACAAGGCAAATGTGTCGGCAAGGCTTGGAGTAGGGGAAGGAAGAGGCATTAAAGTTAGACAGATCTGGTTTTGAACCTAGACTCCTTGGTCTTGGTAGTTTTCTTATGTTCTGCAAATCACAGTTTCTTCATCTTTCAGTGCAGATGATAAAACCATAACTACTTGGTTGCTGTGAGGATAAAATGAAGAAATGGATGTAAACTGGTGAGCACATTGGTCAACAAGGTATAGGTGTTCTCTCACTTCTCCTTTTGTGTCCTTTGTTTTCTTTGATCACCTAAGGCAAGGGTCAAAAAAATGCCCACAGGCAAATCTGGCCCACCATCTGTTTTTGTAAATAAAGTCTTATTGGCACATAGTCATGTCCATTTGTTTACAGGTTGCCTTTCACTGCTTTCACATTATAACAGCAGACAAATAGTTTTGGCAGAAGCCCACAAATCTTAAATATTTACTATCTTTTATAGAAAGAGAAAGAGTTTTCTCTCTCTCTCTCTCTCTCTCTCTCTCTCTCTCTCTCTCTCTTTTTGGCAAAGCAACCCTCGGTTGACCTCACAAATTGCAAGGAACTTTTCAGTTTACAATCCCTTATTTTTTATATTTTATGCTTACAGCACCTGGTCTTCGTAGGTGGAGTTTTCTAACTCTTGACTGACCTTGTAGGTCTTTCGGGCTCCCAGGGTGCCTTCTGATAGATAGCCTGAGGCCGATGTTAGAGCATTGTCTCTCAGTCCCTGTCTCTCCGAAAAGCACCCTTTGCTCTGAGACGTGTCTGTCTCACATTCCCTTCTCTTTAGGTGGGCTCTTGCTGCTGAAAAGGAATCTGATATAAACTACCCTCACTACATTGCTAGGAGTCTGAAGTTTGCCTCTGCTGGGTTCACACCAATCAAAGGTGGGTGATCAGGAGTTACTGTGGTCAGAGACTGGGGCTCAGCCTGCTGGGGTGCTCATAGAGTCAGTAGAGAGCCCACCATTGTTTCTATCAACCCCCTATCTATCATCGGTTAAAAGATGCTCCTAAGTGCACCAACCCTCTAGCTCTTCTGTCTGTCCGTCTGCAGTGTCCTGTCTGTTCCCCTACTCAGAGCATCACCAGTGGCAGAGAACAGCAGGTGTTCACAGTAAACAGCCCTCAGCATGCAGCAGTAATTGTCTATACAGTATGCGTACAAATAGTGTCTGCTACACAAAGCCTCATCCATCTTTTATTTTTAAATGAGGTGCTACATTGGCCTTTTATTAATACTAGGCTCTTGTAATAGGCCAATATACTTAATATGAGAGCCCACTGGTGTGACTGAACAAGCTCTGTGGTCCTACTACAAAATTAAGAAAGTGGTATCTTTTAAATCTGGGCTGCTATGTATAGTCATGCAGGTCTTGTCTTGTATAAAGGTGCACACCCAAGGGGAGCATGGGAGCTGCACAGGACTTGCCAAGCCATGTGCCCTCGGGTGGGCATTTAATTTAATTTATTCTTTAATTTAAAAAATTATTTTTCCATTACAGTTGATATACAATATTATGTTAGTTTTGGTGTACCTGGGATGGGGCTTTAATTAATAATTGGTCAACCCAGAGAGGCCACCCTTTTTTCATTTGTCTCCTTAGAAAGAGGAACATTTTCTAATTTGTTTGCCTGGAGGGGAGGGTGCTATTTTGCAACTTACCCACTAGTAGGGGGCACTTTTTTCAATTTCACACAAATGCTCTATATAAGCACTAGCGTGTCTATGAGCCATGGCAAGAAATAAGTCTTTCTAGTTATAGTCATATATAAATTCCGACATCAGAGAATTGTACCAAGGAGACAAGATGTCCTCTGTGAAATGTCATGTAAGACCAGACTTAAATAATATCTCAGACAATAGGCATTTATGATCATGAGTACAGCATGGCATATTATTGATTGACAATGTAATTCTACATTGTCAATAGGAACTCAGAACAAGAAAGTACATGCATTTATCCCTCAATTCTGGCTTGCTACTTTCCCTGAAGGCATTTAACCAAATAACACAGCTAGGAGCTGTGTAACAATATTAGATGAAATTGCACTGTGCTCATGGACTAATGAAGGAGAAATGAGCTTCCCCAGATAGACTCTCAAACTACAGCCATATTGCCCCAGAATAAAGCTCATCTGCGTGGGAACAGAGCGACAGAAGAGCCCAGGCCATTAGAATCTGAAGAATTTTGCTGTTGCGTCTGCTTGCATCTAATGTGGTCATGGCTGAATGTTCCCAACTGTGTCTATTTTGATTGTCCTCAAATAATTCTCCCACATGATCTGGTTTAATGATAATGTTCAGCTTACTTTTGACTGAAACCAACATTAAGGGGATTTATGTCTATATTAAGCCTGGCTGTAAAACTTAATGAAATTTAACATTTTTCCAGCACTCAAAAAAATTTTTAAAAAGATGTATAGTTAGAAAATTATTTGTAGTCTTTCTTCTATACTCCTAAGATTTTCAGAGTCACGTATTTTTCCAGTGATAAAGTGTTCTCTGATAGTAGATTTGACACCTCCTACTATCACTTCCTTTTTGCTCCTGGAAATTCCAGCAACTTCTTTAGCCGCTGGAGCACTATCTAGGTAAGCAGAATGATGCAACATAAGAGCTGGGCTGGCAAGTATTACCATGTCCCAAGACATGCCCAAACTACTAGGCTTTGTATATTTTCCAAAGCTAAGCAGCTCCATCCTCTGGCTCGCAACATCACCCTTATCAGCATATTTGAGAGACTATACGTTTAGTTCTAAGCACTAAACGTAAGAGGAGATAATAATAATTTTAATTCTTAATGGTTAACATAGTACCCTAAATTAATAGAATGCCTTTGGACATGGTTCCATAGTGTAGCAGTTAGCATGTCTGCTTTACATGCAGAAAGTCCTGGGTTCACACCTCAGTGGAGCCATGGTCCATGGTCTATGGCCATGCCACCCTGAACAAGCCTGATGTCTGATCTCGGAAGCTAACCAGCATCAGGCCTGGTAAGTGGTTGGATGGGAGACCACCTAGGAAGACCAGGTGCTGTAGGTATAAATACTTTTTTTAAAAAAAGTGCCTTTAAGTTTCTCGAAGGAGTTTAAATTCTCTTATTTTATTTAATATTCTCTAAAACGCTATAGGGTAGGAGAGCAGAAGTATTGAAGGAAGAAGTGTGGTTGTTACTATCTCTGAGATACAGTCAAGGCAGCACCTCTGGATGACTCCTTTAGAGGTATCTCTGACTGTCCATGGCTTCTTGGCTTGTCTCGCTCTCTATTAGGCTATATTGAGGCTAATTCTCATGCATGAATTTTAGTAACTCCCCTAAAAGCATCAATTAATCTCTAAGAGCTGGCTCTAAGGCAGGGTCCAAAACTTGTTCAGAAAAAAATTTACATCTTTATTTTCATGAGCTGCCAACTCAAATTTAGCATTTCCTTCAATTATGGATGTAGACTATAAGCCACGATATTATTAGCAGTAGCTGTGAGCTTGTCACAAAAATGTACTTTCATATCACATAGTTGCTGCAGATATGCTGAACTATCTCTTCTACTCACCCTTACTAGATTTTGTATTTAGTGCATTATTAAAGAGGAGATGTATTTCCATTTCACAAATGTGTATTTTTAATTGTTTGATAACTGTGTTTTAATAGAATTGCTTTCTCTGGTTATTATATGTATTTTGTTTTATGTTTCTAAAATATTATTCTGAGAATGAGGGGAAAGAGGCATTTGCATACATGGGTGGTTGGTATGTAAATTTGTGCAATCTCTTTGAAGAGAAATTTGGCAATATTTATAAAATAAAAGCTACAAGGACTCTTTAACTCAGCAATCTCACCTCTAAGAATCTATCTTAAAGATACGTGCTTGCACATATGTGAAAAATTTGCTTTAAACATATTCATGGCAACATGATTGCAAAAGTAAAGGACTAGAAATAACTTAAGCATTCAACATGGGAAATGACTTAAATAAATGATGGTGTACCCACACGATGCAAAACCTGCAAAACTGCAGTCTTGGCAAACTGTGAGGTACAAGGCCTGTGATGAACAGTTCCCCAAGAAATACTGTTAATTTAAAAAAGCAACATGTAGAATAAAGTGCATAGTGAGCTCCCATTTGCATAGAAGAGAAGGATATACTTGATGGTAAATGTATAGAGTGTTTCTGAAAAGATACACAAGAGCCTTTTTTATAGTACTTTGTCTCTAGGGAGGGGTCTGGAGTCTAGGGTAGAAGGAAGACATAGTTCATTCATTGCATAACCTTAGGTTTTGTATAAAAATGTTTTTGCCATAATAATAACAGGTAACATATATTGAGTGCCTATTTTGTGCAAGGGACTCTTTTAGATGCTTTGTACACATTAGCTCCTCCTTATGATGTGCTATGTAGTAGTACTCATTATCCCTCTCATTCTATAAGCAGGGAGACTGAAGCACAGAGAGGTTGCATATTTTGCCCATGGTCACACAGATGAGAAGATGCAGAGCAGGAATTTAGACCAGAGAGTCTGGCTCCGGAGGTCTCTCCCCTAACTGTGCAACCTTGCCTCTTTGCATTAGAATCATAACTAGCCCATTCTACTGCTTGCATTGTTTAAAGAGAAAAACAAATATAAATGCAAATAAAAAAATAATAGTTTTGTAGATTTACCCCTTAACATGTCAATGGTTCATTCTGTTCAAATCCAAATACATAAATTGAGCTAATAATTTAGTCTCCACACTGGGCACAACTTACTAAAGATCCAGGAAACACATCTCTTACTTTGTATGATCCAACCATTTTTTAATAGCATGGTTTTATCTAGTGAATTATCTCATCCAAAGTAAATATAATGCTTTCGAGGCCTACACCATAAATATGCCGCCAACAAGAAAGTAAATTCCCCTGTTTTCAACAGCAAAAAACAATCTGTTCCTTTTTTCTCTGTTGATTGTGTTGTTTCTATTAGAAGTAGGGCTTTTAAAAGACAAAACAACAAACAAACATCGCACTGTGTATGAGACAAATAACACTGATGTCTGGATTCCTCAGAAAATGAAATCTTGGAAATGCATCTTTTTCCCAGAACTTCTTCAGAACTGTTGGTGGCCCTTGGGTTTCTGAGTACAGTTTAAAAAATCATTGGCTGAAAGTTGTATTTTGTGAGATGTTTGCATGTGGTGCCTTCAGTAACATAGCATTACAGGACCAGACTGTGACTCTTTTCAACACTCCTCCAATCTTTCTTATTATGCCAATAACAAGTCTTTGTTAAGTGCTCCTGTGTCTTTAATACCTCCCTGTTCCTTCCTAATCTATCTTCTTAACTGACAGAGGCGAGCATTGGCAAGCAGCAGCATCCAATTTGACTTGCTTTCATTGTATTTATTTTGATAGTTACTTCTACTTATGTCAAGGGATATTGACTGTGTTCTATTTAAAATAGTGATATATAGTTTATCCTTAAAATACATTCATTTAGGTTACTAAAGTGAGTCAATTTAAGGAAACATGAGGTAAATAATAATATTGATAGCAAAAATTGGGCTGTGACTGGTGGATGTTTGGGAAATGCTGGAGTAAAGCAATGATAATATTTATGGCTTTGACTCCTCCAGTTATTAGCAGAGTCAGCCGTAAGAGTAAACTGAGTATCTATTCAGGGGATCTGAAGGAATAATGGGAGATTTTTGTCCTTCAATCTCCATTCTGTCACTTGTCATTTTAACATTATGGCATCAATTCTTTAGATTATGGTGGGCCTTCAAATATCTTCATTCATGCGTGCATTCAGCCAATCTTTTATTTATTTTTTTTATTGTCGAGTACCAACTATTTGCCAGGCACTGTGCAATAGCAAGTTACTATTAGAGAGGAAGATGCCCTCAATCGGGCTATCTTGCCTTAGCTCTCATGAGCTAATACATTAGTTATAGACTGACACCCAAGTTTTTAATGTATTTATCAGCTAACAGTGGTTCTCAAATCAGGCAGGCTGCTCAATAGAATTGCCTGGGGAACTTTTAGAAATCTAAATACTTAAGGACCCCTAAATTCTGATTTAATTGATCTGGGGTGTGGTTTGGGCATCAGTAGTTAAAAAAAATTTTTTTCAGATGATTCCGATGTATACCCAAGGTCAAGAACCACTGAGCTAACACCTTGTTAAATCATCCACATTCTGGCTCCCTTGCTGCTTAAAATGTGGTCTGCGGACCAGTAGTTTTGGCAGCACCAGAGAACTTGTTAGAATTGCAGACTCTTAGGTCCTACCCAGACTGGTTGAATCTGAATCTGCATTTTAACAGGATCTTCTCGCATATGTACATTGATTCTCTTATTTGTAAAACAGGTGCCTGGGGCCAGGTTTCCCTTTGGCTCTTTACTTTCCTTCTTCACATCCATAATTTGCCTGATGTAATTTTCTCCTACTTTCTCTCCTCCCCCTTCCACCTAAAATCTTTCATTGAAAGAAATCAAATTTGATAAGCCATTCGTATTTTAGCATGAATAAATTTAGTACCTTGTTCTTCCCAATATTATTTGCTCTAACAGAAGACAGTGGATATTGGAAAAAGCTAAAGAACTCTATCTCTAACAGTAGAAATTGAAAGGTGGTATTTTGGGAGTGTCGGGAACTTCCTAGCACCTCTCAGATTGAAGTTCTTTCTGTATAGAGGGTCAGTTCTGAGACCAGAGTTGCCACAACGGTTTCCTTTTGTTCTGAAGGAGAGGCCTGATGAACCAAAGAAAACAAAACAAAGCAAGATAAAGTGTGAGATTCTTATGCACAATATTATTGGTTCTCTGTGCTTCTGGAAGGTGAGGGCTTTAGGGGAATTGATTCTGCAAGAAAGAAGAGTAAAAGTTCAAAGTGAAAGCTTTCCAGCTGTTAAATAAATTTTGGTGAATATTAAGGTATGAATTATTTTTGCCTCCTGCTGCTTAAAATAAAGTTTCTTCAAACTCTTAAAAATACACCCAATTATAGACAAACTAAATGCCAAACTACTTTAACAGCAATAGGAATGAAAATATTTCTTTTAAATATGTTTATATTTCAATGCATGCTTATTTTTATATCCTGATTTTTTCTTAAAAAGAAACAATGTTTTCTATTCTAATAAATGATGTAGAGAAACAAAAGTTAACAATATAGTAAGATATTATTTTGATTTAGTAAAAATGAAGGCTCACATAGGTAATTCTGTGCTCAGTCAGTTCTTGGCTTTATAGCCCAAATTTGTCCTCTTGAGTATAAATGCTGTTTGAAGCCAATCCAAACTTGTAACTCAGTCCATTAACTGGTCAACTTTCCCAACCCTGTGCTAATCCTACTGGATTTCTTTCCTTTCCCAGTGGCCTTTGGTGCTGGGGTCTGTCTGTGTCACACCTACCTCCCCACCCCTGGGATAACAAAATTGACCTTGAGTTGTATAAAAGCTGTGCTGAACCTTTATCACTTCATTACTCATCTCTTCAGGAGAAGATGACAGGAATAATGGCTAAATTCAGGTTGAAGAACAAGAAAACGTGGGTTTAAGAAAAGCAGTTAAATTTAGCCTTGATACCTTAATAAGAGGGCGAGAAGAGTGATCACATAGGGTGACTGCAGGGACGTACTCCGGGACTCAAGACAAAAGGGGAGCAGCCAACAGATGGGCTTACAATAGCTGCTGTTATGGAACTTGCCCGGGTGGCAGATTGAGAGGGCCAGGAGTGGCCAGCTGGAAAGGCAATTCAAGGCCGATTCTTGCAGTTTCACAAAGACTAAGTGTGCTGTCAAGACCCTGAAACAGCAACTGTGAAAATCAGCACAAGGATAGCCAGACACTGTACTGAAAAGGGAATGAGAAGATAATTCAGCAGCCAGAGTATAAATTTGTGTTGTCAAGGTGATGAGGTACAAGTCAATTTGTGTTTCCCTCTCTTTTGACTGAGAGTTCTACAATGTTGTAGAGCTATATGCTCAAGGTTTCTCCACCTTCGCTTCTTCTGTGAGCGTTCTCCTTGCCCTTGTTTGGCTGCTGAGGTCAAGGCGACTACCTCTGAGTCCAGATGTCCTGGGAGAGAGGGAGACACTAGTTTACAGCCCTCCCTGTGCAACTAATTATACAACTTCAATATCACCTGCCTCTCCTTTTCCAGCCCTAAAAATAGCAAAGACGCGTTCACTGATAGCTGAGTCACCTCATCTAAGGGGTTGTTCTGTCTGAATATCAGTTATTGGAGACTTTGTCCTAAGCACATCTTATACAATATATTTTCCTCTTTTTTAAAGGCCTAGCAATATGAATAATAAATATATTGCACAGTGGTTTGTTGCTATTATACACATACATATGTTTTGTATATAAATTACATGTACATATAATTCAACACAAATTGATTTCAGTTGAGCCTCACAGAAATTTTGAGAATTGAGTATATAACCCCAATTTTACAGAAAAGAAAATTGAGGTTTAATGAGGTTATATACTTGCTCAAGGTTTTTAGCTAAAAGTGGCCAAGTTAGTACTAGAAATTAGATTTTCTGACTCAGACTCATTCTATTTGTATTTCATGGCATCCATAGTTCTTTCCTATGATAAAAAGTAAAGAAGAAAATTATGAGAATAAACATTTGCTTCTCTCAGCACCTCAGCACTGACTGGCAGCATTAAGACCTAAAATATACAGCATCAAGATAGGGGGGATTCAGGCCTTTGGGCTGCCACTCACTGTTGCAATCATAGTAAATTATACTAAAAAGCTTGTCAATAATCTTCTCGCTTGTCTCTTTTGCTTCAAACAGTTAATCTTGGCTTTGGTGATTCTTTTTTAGGATAACCTTGCTAAGAGGAGAAGATGGAAATAGAGTGTAATGACCTTGGGAAATATGCGAAAAGGCAGTACAAGACGCATTGTAAATATCTCAGTGTTTATAGTTGGAAAAAAGCCAAGTGGATCAGTTCCTGTTCATGAAGTTGTTTGAGGTTTATCTTTGAACGAGGCCAATTTTATGTTCCCAGTCAATGTGAAATATAACACAAAAACAGGAATGATCCCCAACTGTTCTGGAGAAAGATTAAATGCACTCCTGGTTCCTTTCACAGCTATTCATCATTTTAATTGGTTTTGAAGCCAAAAAACTTTGACAGAATTTGTGATGGGAATGCAACTTCATAATTCATAAATTATGGAAAAGTGATTACAGCTTTCATTTGGAGGCTACGCACATATCTCATGAAGTAGCTGCAAGGATGGAACACCAGAAGCCACATTAATCACACAACCACTTTGTACATAGTGTTATATCTGTTGAATTATGGACACTGATCTCCCATGAAGGAAATACTCTGCTCTGACATTTTGGGTATGACATGCCCTCAACTCACAATGTTCCCTGCCACCTATGTTGCCGCCACTGTTCTCGGCATTTCGAAGGACCATAAAAAATGCTCATCTGGTCCCCTTGCCTTTCCATTCCATTGCCTTCCCCCCAACTCTAAAAACTCCTTTTTCAATTCCATCTTATCACCTCCCTTGATCTAATCAAAACCCAGAATGCAAACTGTTGAACTCACATAAATGTATTCTCCACTCTCTGCTTTGTGTTCTCCCACTTCTCTCCTCCTCTAACCACCAATGTATCTCGTTGGGGCCTGCAAATTCCTTACCCACTCCACTTTGTTTCCATCTCATTTTGCATTTTACGCTTCCTATCAACACTAGAGTATGTCCCCAAGAGTTTGCAGGGTCAGGTTCTCACTCTTGGCTTCACTTCCAAGACCATTTGTGATCAGCCTGTTACCAGTTTCTCTCTAGCTTAGGAGTCACCAAAGTTTTTCTGAAAATGGATAGATGGTAAATGTTTTAGGTTTTGTGGACCATGTGGTCTTTGTCACAATGACTCACCTCTGCCTTTGTGGTGGGAAAATAGCCAAGGATGATATGTAAACAGATGGGTGTGGCTGTGTTTCCACAAAACCTTATTCATAATCAGCAACAATAAAAAAGCGATGAGGGGGCTGTAGTTTTCAGAACTCTGCTCGTTGTGAGTTAAAGCGTGTCTTCTAAAAGGACATATTGAAGTCATAACTCTAGTGCGGAAGACTTAACCCTCTGTGAATGTGACCTTACTTGAAAATAGCATCTTTGCAGATGTAAATGAGTTAAATAAGGTCGAACTAATTAAGGTGGGCCTAAATCCAATGACTTGTGTTCTTAGAAAAAGGCCATGTGAAGGGATAGAGATACAGAGATACACAAAGAGGAGAACACTGAGTGAAGGTGGGGACAGAAATTGGGGTGATGGGTCTACAAACCAAGGAAAGCCAAGTGACATCGGATGCCCACAACCACCAGAAACTAGGAGAGAGGCAAGGAACAGGTTCTCCTTCAGAGCCTCCAGAACTGTGATAGAATAACTTTCTGTTGTTTTAAGCCACCTGGTTTGTGCTAATTTGTTACAGCAGCCCTAGGAGATGAATCTATGGCTCTAGTGTTATCTTTTTCCATTCCCCTGCATGCAATGATCCATGACTATCCTCCATGCTGTTTCTCATCTGTCTGGAATTCTCTCCTCCCTAAATCTGGCTAACATGAATCAGCTTAAATATCACCTCTTTAGGAAGAGCTCTCCCCACATAACACTGTGCTGTGGATAGATAGACCTTTATCAGATTCTCCTCACTTTTCCATCTCCTCAAGTTTACTGTACGTGGTTCAGTGATATGGGCCATGTCTCTTACTTGATGCTACTATGCATGTAGCAGACTTCAGTGCATGTTGAACGAATAAATGATTGTCTAAATCATTTGGTAGACTCCAGTATCATTTGATGTGATGAGAGTTATGATGTGGAGCTTGCTCATTTTTGTACATTAACAAAATTGCTAAAATAAGATTGTTTTTAGAATTGCGCAGAACAACACAAGTGTGCTTCCAAGAGTTTCCAAACCTTTAAACATTTTCCTTTTCACTGCTTATATTTTTGTACATTAAATGTTGATGTCCCCAAACCTCTTTTCACATGTGCCAGCATCATCACACTTTATCTTTACCACGTTTAGCTACCGTGGTGTTGTAAGCAGCATAATTTGCATATTTTAATTGCATTTTCCCCTTATTATTTTAGAAAAAAACAAGTAGAAAATGGAAAAATGAAATAAGCTGACACTAGGGAAACATAGAGGTCTCATAAACTTAATTCAATTGAAACAAGAAAGAGATCATTAGGTGTGCTGGAACAGCAAACCTTAAGCCTCCATCCAATACGCATTAGATTGAACTCAGCTGTGTTCAATTGCCATGGAAAAGAAGAAACATTTAAAAATATTTATCTTTTTGAAAACAAATCATCAAAAATTATGTCCAAGAATTGAGCTATAATTATAATAATTTTAATATATATTTTAATATATTTTAACATTTAATGTTAAAATCGGGGAACTGTATATTTTTTTAAAAAATTCCAAATGGAGAAACAATCAAATTCCATTTAAATTTCTTTCTTTAGTTAAAAATTCCAGTATCTGTCTATAAATTATTGCAAAACTTTTCAGATTGATGGAAAAAAGAAAAGAAATGACATGTCTTGGTTTAACTTGACTTAGGGACTAAAATAAAAATGGGCTAGTGATTTTCTGGACTCATTGGACTGAAGGCATCAGACTCCACATTCTGAGTTCCTTATCCCATGCTGGAATTGCAGCTAGAATGGATGGCCAGACAAGCCCAGATCACAGCCTGTTCCCTTCTAGACCCATGCTAATTAAGTGAGAACAGTATTCATGGAGAACCTTCTCAAATTCAGGGGTGGTGGAGCTGTTTCTAGTCTCCCTGCACTCTGAGGATAGTTATGTTATTTTCTAGAGATTAAATAGCAATTGGGTTATTATATGACCCAGCAATTCTAAGATAAAGGAAATCTTAATTTCACAGAAAAACCTATATTTGAATGTAAATGGTGACTTTATTTATAACTGCCAAACTGGAAGTCATCCAGTGTCCCACAAAGAATGGATAAATAAAAAGTGTACATTGAAACAATGGAATACTACACAGCAATAAAAAGAGTGAATATTGATATATCCAACTATATGGTAAATCACAAATGCATGAAGAAAACCACACTCAATAGGCTGTATTTCATAGGATTCTGCATATAAGACATTCTCTAGAGAAGGCGAAACTATAGGGACAGAAAATAGATCCATGGTTGCCAGGGACTGTGGGTGAGAAACGGGAGAGGTTGACCAAAAAGGGGTAGCACGAGGAAATTTTGGGGGTGATGGAAATGTTCTTCCTCTTCATTATGGGGGTGGTTACATGATTTTATGTGTTTGATGAAACTCATACAACAGTGCACCAAAAGAGTCAATTTTACTTTCTGTAAAAAAGAAGTGAATTAAAATATAGCAATTGGCTACCCAGTAACTAGAGTGATTTTATGTGATAATAAGTAAAGTGCTTTAATTCTGATGGAATATTATCAATCGTTTCAAATTATAGCTTCAAAATGCATTGTCTTTTCTCTCAAATCTTTTTTCCCCTTAGTCTAAAGAACTATTTCAAACAAAATTGACTACAGGGTGGGTCGTGGATTCTCTCAGACTTGGTCAGCAAGATGCTAAATTGTTGTCTTTGGTGTTTTTCATGTTTATGCATTTCATCACAGGCATAAGCTAAGTTTCCTTCAGGGCCATATTCTTTCAGGTTCAATAAGAGTTTAATTCCATTTAAGGAAAAAAAAAAAACCTTTGGGGATACAGACAAATCTGTTTGTTAGAAAATGTCCTATTTCCTGAAGGGTGAGCTGTATGAGACAGGGATTCGTCGGGATGCTAAGGCAGCATGGAACTCTCTGTTTCTGAGAGCCCAGCACGCATTCTCGAGAATAAGAGCTGTGTCATGTTTTCCATCCCAACCCAGTTCCAGAGTTCTGGTTTTCCCACCCCCACCAGTAGCTTATTACTTAGCTTTTAGGTTGAGACTTGGTGGCAAGTGAGACTCCCTTCAATTCATCTTCATCTCTGGTTAATTACTGTAATTGACACAACACTGTTTCCAGCCCTAAGTCTATTAACCAGCAAATGTTCAAGTCATAGGCTCTCAACTCTTATTAATCTCATTGCTTAAAAGATTTTTTTTTAAATCATGTGTTTTATTTCCTCATTATGGAAATTTCAAGACAGCTGAAAATAGGGACATTTTGGCTTTACCATCACCTTTGTTTTTCAAGGGTATTGGAGAGTCTTTGAATATTGCAACATTCTCTCCACCTTATTTTCCCTCTTTGAGATAAAATTGAGAAGTGAGGCTCTTGGGAGGACTGCAAATTGGTTCAATCTTTTCAGAGAATAACCTGATAGGTTTATCAAAATTAAAATTGAATGTACTCCTTGACCTAGATTTTATTTCTAAGATTTTATTATAAAGGGATATACACATAAGAATTCAAAGATCTATGTTCAAGGAAATACATTCATTCCATAGTTTATAATAGGAAAACATTGAGGGAGAATCAAAATGTCAGTCATTAGGGGCTTGGTTAAATCAATAATGGTGTGTTTATACCATGAGAAAAAAAATACATTGTTAAATAAAAGAGCAGATTGCACGATATGATCTACTGTATAATTCTAGTTTGGGGAAAAAAACCTGGATGAATCCACATAAAACTACCAAATCACCAAAACTGGGAATTGAGTAGGGTTTGTAGAGGAGAAATGGGAGAGGAGAGAGACAGGAAATTGCAGTTTTTATTTTATCTACACTTCAGTAACGACTGAATTTGTTTTATAATGAGCACAGCTTACCTCTATATTAAAAAATGCAAATGTGGGAAAAAGCAAGAGTGATGAAGTTCTAAGAACTTAGTAATTATGATCAAACAATATTTCTTTCAGCCTGTACAGTGATAGTGATTGGAGAGTTTCCAAGTGTCTTGACATTTCTTATCTTCTTTTCTGCTGGAGAAGACCTAGGGAGGTGGGTCAGCATACATCCTCTCCCCGGGGGGCAGTGAAAAAGCCGCTTTCCCAGAACACAGGAAGGTTTCCATTCTTGTGCTTCACAGGGCATTTTCAGTAGCAACTGATTTCTAAATTGGCTCTTTTACCAATAGGATATTTCTAAAACAGCATTTTAAAAATCGAGATGTAATTTATCTATAGCAAACTATGTGATGGTAAGTGTGTAACATGATGAGTTCTGGTAATGTATACACCCATGTGACCATCATGGCAGTCAAGATACAGAAGACTTCCATCTCCTCATAAAGTCCTCTGTGCTCATCTCAGTTAATCTCTACTCACCTTGGCCAACCACTCTTCTGATTTCATTCACTATAACTTAATTCTGCCTTTTTTTAGAACTTCATGTAAATGGAACAAGAGGGGATGTACTCTTTTGTGTTTCCCTAAATAGCTAACATGTTTTTGAGATTCATCTATTTTATTGATGCATCAGTAGTTTGTTCTATGGACACATTACAATTTTATTTATCCATTCACTTGTTGATGGGCATTTGCATTATTTTTAATTTTTGCTAATATGAACGAAGCTGCTATGAACATCCTTGTTTATATCATTTTATGGACATGCGTTTTCATTTCTTGGGTAAATACTGAGGAGTAGGATTGCTGGTAGTATGCTAAGTGTGTGTTTAACTTTTTGAGAGACTACCAAACCTTCTTCCGAACAGATTGCACCATTGGACATTCCCGCTGGTAATATATGAAATTGCTGCTTGCAAATAATAAACTTTGGTACATCTGTAGGTATTTTCCTATAGCAAAGGCTAAAGGAAACTTTCGTCAGCAGTAAAAACAGTACCGAGCCCTTGCCCATTTCAGTCCCTGCTCCATCCTAGGTGATAGGGACATAATATAAATGAATGAATGCTGATTCCAGCAACAGGAGGTGAGTCCAGAAGACTAATCTCCCTTTTAGCTGCTGGTCCCTGGAGCTGCAAAGTCTAAGTTTCTAGACCTAAGCATATTTTCACAATCTTTTCACGTACCATAGAGCCTTTGCTTCTTTAGTTTTATGCAATAGATCCTCATTGCTGTTCGCTTGAGAAATCTCCCTTTCTTTCTCCTCCATTCTTGTCCTATATCAATTGTGTTGTAGACACACATAGCTTTGGGAACCGATGACCCTAACATTCCTCCCAAGATCCTTTGCTACAAGCAGTTCCCCTGCAGCATTTCTCAGGATGTGCTGCATGCACCGTGAGCTTCACAGAGTGGGTTTTAGGAGCGGACTATATCTCTTTTTAATGATTGTTCACTTTGTATGGCAAGTGAGGTTTTCCATTTATGGTGGTAATGTACAGTTACCTTTAAAAACAATTTAAGTTAACTTATTTTAACTTAAGTTAAACTAGTAGGTCAATTAAGTAAAAATGATTACATAAATAATAGTTCGGTGAGCAATATTTAGAAAACCACAGGTCTGGTCTTATTCCTCACTCACTATTAAAGACACCCTGAACAATATTGGTTCATCATCATAATCAAAAGAGAGTCACTAAGCACCCATTGTCACTCAGGAAATAATGAGCCCCAAAGTCGATATGTGTCCCTGCTTGGGACTGAACATCACTAATACTCTTACTAAATATATTTCTGTCAAAATCTTTGTAATATCTAACTCTCTCTGAGTTGCAAAAAACCTGCGCATCCAATTAATTCCCAGATCAAGGCTGCATGCTTTCTGATTAAACATCATAAATGCTATTCAGAGCTCTCCGTGGGCTGGTCTGGGCTCCTGCTGATGGGGGAGGGAGATGTTAAGATTGCAGTTGAATCCTTTTCTGAGTTTCCCACAGTTGAGGCTCCCTCTAGAACCTGGTACCTGAGCTTATAAGGTGCCTAATGAGGCCTGCAGCATTTGACAATATTTTTGCCTACTCTTTTTAGAGATATTTGCTTTGTAGATATCACCTTATTTTAAATGTCCCTGAGTTGTTTCTTTTTAAGAGGAATAGAGAAGTAATATTTAGTGAATGTCTTCTAAATTTGGGTTACTATACATTTTCTCTTGCTCTCTTAAACAACCAAACAAATAAATAAACAAACAAAACCACAGGAACTGTTCTTCAAATAATCTTTCTCCTAGAAAAATCCCCCTATAGGTCTCCCCGCTTCCATTCTAGCCCATTTCAATCCATCTCCATAGCAGACAGATCCTTGAAAAATACCAAACCAGGGACATCCTCCACTCTTGCCTGGAAGAAAAAGTTTCCCTTTGCTTCCACACAATCAGTTTTCTTTTTACTTCTCCAGTGTCATCTCAGGCCATTTTCTCCCTGGATTGACATGCTTTCCTCTTCCCCCAAAACACATACCAGCTTTCTTCAGATTAAAAGGTGAGTATATTCCTGCTGCAGGGCCTTTGTACAAGCTGTTTCTTCTGCTGCCAGATATCTGGCTAACTCCTCATCCTTACGGCACTAGGTGTCTCTTCTTCAAGAAATCCTTTCCTCACCCAATAGTCTAGATCAAGCTCCCCTTGTTAAATACATTCATAGGACCCAATACTTTTCCATCATGGAAAAGCCCCACAGTTGTAAATAAACAATTATTTCTGTGATTATTGATTTGGAATCAATTTCCCCTTGTAGACAATAAAGTCCTTAAGGGTAGGGACTATGTCTGCTTTCTTCATCAATGTACCACTGCCTCCGAGCTGGCCCCAGTGTTTTTTTCTTCCTGGTAGTTATGACCTTGCATTAAAGTCTCCCACAACGAACACATATAACCAGCTGATCCATATAACCAAGATATTGCAAAATGGCAGTTGGTGACTTCTGAGGCTAGGTCATGAGAGACGTTGTAGCTTTCAAGCTGCTCCCTCTCAAGGACCACTTGTTCTGGGGGAAGTCAGCTGCCATGTCACGAGGATACTCAAGCAGCTCACAAAGACCCACACAATGAGAAGAACCGTGCCTCCTGCCGCCCCTATCTGAACCATCTTGGAAGTCAGTACTCTAGTTCCACTGATATCTACAGCCCTGGCCAACTTCTTCTTGACTACAGCCTCATAATGAAACAGAAACATCTAGCCAAGATGCTCCTGAATTCCTAACCCATAGATAATGTGTGAGATAAAAAAAAAGTTGTTATTTTATATGTCCAAGTTTTAGGGGCCATTTATTATGCAATATTAAGTAATTAATACACCATAATTCCTGGTATAGTAGAAGACTCAATAAATGTTGAATGAATAAATGGAAACATTTTACTATCTTTCTTTCACATTAGAGGAATGTACAACCCAGAGAGGTTGAATAACTTGCCCCAATCATAGTAACTAAATAATAGAGGGAGTATTGGACCCAGATCCACCTATTGTGTTGCTTTCAGTGCCATTTTTATTATACCGTTTTATCTTTTTTGAAGCGGGAAATCTAGCTAGCCAAAGCATTTTTACTTCAGAACTTTTTAT
This sequence comes from Rousettus aegyptiacus, assembly GCF_014176215.1. NCBI lineage: Eukaryota > Metazoa > Chordata > Mammalia > Chiroptera > Pteropodidae > Rousettus > Rousettus aegyptiacus. The sequence continues at coordinate 34,127,395 of NW_023416287.1, read as the reverse complement.
TGATATCCCATGAATAGGGTTACACACTGGCTGTTTAGTGTAAAGGTCTCCAAAGTGGGGCTTGCCCACCCTAGGGGATGTGCAAGAAATCCTTTGGTGTATGGGGAGAAAATATTATAACTTCTTTTCTTTAGCTTGATTTTAAAAAATTACATATTTATTTTTAATTGTGTTAAAAAGTCATAAAATGTACTATCTTAACCATTTTTAAATGTACAGCTCAGTAGTTTTAAATATATTTATATTGTTGTGCAAAAATACCCAGACTTTTTCATCTTGGAAAACTGAAATGCTATATCCATTAAATAGTAACGCCTCATTCCTCCCCACCTCCCCCACTCCTGGCAACTGCCATTCTACTTTCTACTCTATAAATTTGACTACTCTAGGTACCTCATGGAAGTGGAATCATTCAGTATTTTGCCTTTTTGTGACTGGCTTTTTTCACTCAGCCTAATACTTGAAAGTTTATCTGTGTTGTCACAATTAGTAGGATTTCCTGCCTTTGTATGTATACACCACGTTTTGCTTATCTACTCATTCGTAAATGGAGACTTAGGTTGCTTCCATCTTTTGGCTATCGCTATGAACATGAGTGTGTATTATAACTTTTTACGTATTTGTTTATATTTTATCCTTTAAAATTTTCTTTCTTGGATATGTTTTACAATGTACACTGTCTATTATTATAGTAGTAAATACACACACTGTGCAAATAAATGTGAGTATATTTTAAGAGCCTGCTCAAAAAATTTACAGATAGGGATTCGTGATTAAAAAGTTTGGAGACCTCTGATTTTTTAAGTGTAGCAGATGCTGTTGGATGCCCCATTCTTAATTCTTTGCTTTTAGCATTTCAATGCATATTGGCTGAACTTTCTTCTATCAGATTCCCATCTTTTTTTTTTTTCTCTGGAGCCCAGTTTCCTCATGATCTTGGCAGCCCAGAAGTACAGGGAATTAGTGTGTTAAAACCTCAACACTTTCCCCTCATGGGTTCTAACCCATGTCCTGGGGTTGCCCAGCAGAACTGAACTCTAGTTGTTCATATTGGTTAACTCATTTCATACATACCCTTGTCCTGGCTCCCTCCTCTACCTGTGCTTCCTGAGATCACATCCCACGTTAAGTACTGGTCTGTGAATATACACCTCAGGGTCAGCTTTTGGAGGAATCCAAATGAAGATAGTAAATGAATGTAAAACTCTTCAAAATTATTTCCACAGTGATTAATGTAGAGAGCATAATGGAAAAGGAGCATAATTTTGACTTAATGTCTGCCGTTCTCAAAAGCAAGTTCAGTTGCTTCTAACTACTTGACAATTTCATTTCCTTATAAAACCAATTTAGCTTTTGTTTCTTAATCAGTGATTTTATTGGAAGGGCGGAGAGTTTCATAAGATTTTAAAGTTATAACAGACAGGTCCAATTTTCTCAGTTTACAAATGAGGATGCTATGCCTCCAAGACGTTTAGCAGCTTGCCAGATGCCACATAGCTAGAAAGTGGTACAGATGTGACTGGACCAACATCACAACTCCCTGGACTCATGTTTCTAATACAGCTATTTTCTTACTTTGATATACATCTTGATATATAACGGGGTAAGTAGATTAGGGGATTTCAGCAGAGTTTTTCTTAAAGGGTGAAAATATAAAAATTATAGGTTTTGCCAGTCTGGCAGTTTCTGTTATAAAAACTCCCCTTGGCCATTGTACCGTGAAAGTAGCCTTAGATAATAAGTCAACAAATGAGCATCGTGGGTTCTACTAAAACTTGGTCTACAGAAACAAATGGTTAGTCTGTGGAGTGTAGTTTACCATCTCCTAGGTGAGATTATAGAGGAGACAAATGTTCTCTTTGTTTTCAAAACTTCCAAACTCCCCTTAAAGTCTTTTAGTATTTCTAATTGATTTTTAAATAACACATAGTCACTTAAATGTATATGAAAGTGTGTTTTCCTTAGACCTCAAGTATAGCTTACTTGGTCCCAAGATGCATCGCTGCCATTTGTCTCCCTGCCCCCCATATTTTTATCATGTTAATCTTGCGCATTAAACCTACTGGGCACTGGGGTTTAGTTACTATTTGTAGTACACACAGTGCACCCACAGATAAGCCTTCTCTTCCCCAAAATATTGAAATGAAGTGTATGTTTTTCATTGTGTCAATATTAATTACTCATAATTAATTACTAATATTTTTTACATTAATTTTAACACAATGGAGTGAGTCTAATTTGGAATGATAAGATTCATTTGCATTTAAGTTGATATTTTAAGCATTCCCTGTGAAGAACAAATAACAACCACAATTATAATTATATGCATTGTTTCCAGGGCAGGTTTGTTTTCCTTTAGAGAAGTTTGTAAATATGGTACATTGAGTTTAATATTAATAATTATGACATAATGATACCACATGTTTCTAGAGAGAGTCCTATGACTAGAGTTCCAAATTTTTGGAATTTCCTTCTCCTAGTGGAATAGTGACTAGGCAAAACTTACTAGGTAAGAACATATCCATGCACATCTTTTTTTCTTTAATTCAAAATCTTTTAGATACTTGCAGTATTCAAAAACCTAGGTTAATATTTTTAGCTTGAAAATGCATGCTTTGAGAAATCGAATGGCTATTGTTAGTTACATGTAGCACCAGTGAATGAGTTGAAAACATCAAGACAACCATTCTTACTCTTTCTTAATTTCTTGCGGCTCTCTGTGGGGCACAAGTCAGCCTGGATAAATGGGACTTCTGTGCCTTGGTTTGTGGTTGTGAAAAAATAATACCAGTTCTCTCCAGACGCTGGGAAGTACTAAGAAGTGCTCATTTTCCTGTGTAAACTATCTTCCTAACGGCACTGAGCAGAGCTTTTCATTCCATAGTGAAATGCTGCTGTTTACTGAAGTGTAAATGAATAATTTCTACTATGAACAGAACAGAAGGAGAAGCATAGCAAAGTCAGAGATAGGGTTTTTTTGAGGAGAAAGCAAAGTTAGAAGAAATTAGGGGTGAACGCTAAAGAAAAGGAGAAAAGCAAAACCTTTCAACAGCCAGTCAGTCATCCAACACACACTCTTTGACCACTTACTCTGTTCCAGTCACTGTGCTTTGCTGAAGGTGAAGAGGTGAGCAAGACAGCTAAGATCCCCATGTGCCTGCAGCTGACATTCCAGGGATGGGGGGAGGCACAAAAAACAAGAACCAAAGATATAATTACAGACTATTTTTAAAAAAATAGCTAGGAAGGGGCTAAACAGGGAGTGATACTTAAATTGAGATGGGCTCAACTGTGGGACGAGCCAGTGTACGAGCCTTGAATTAGGAACAAATCTTGGAGTTGTGAAGTCTGACGTATGATGAGTGAACAGGAGATAGTATGAAAGGGTGCCTGGAGTCAGGACACGTGAAGTCTCACAGAGAAGGAAAAAGGGTATGATTCCAAGTGTAAGGGGAGCCACTGGATGGGTTTAACCTGGGGAGTGACTTGGCCTATGGTACTTTTATTCTCTGTCATGATATCTCTGGTTATTGTGGGGAAAGTGCGTTGAAAGGAGCAAGAACGAAAGCAGAAAGATGAGGCTTTTGTGGGGTCCAGGAGGGAAAGGATGCTGGCTTGGTCCAGGAAGCCGTTGTTAGAACTAGAGAGAAACAGATGTGTTGCAGAATGGAGCTAGAACTAGCAGATAGAGTGACTGAGGGAAGAGAGAAAGGGTAAAGAGTCAAGGATGACTCTCCTGTTTGTGACATTCATCATTGTATCCATGGCAGTGTCATTTGGTGAGCTGTGGGAGCCTGGAGCTGGGCTAAGCTGAATGAAGTTTGCGTGATGGATGGTGAACTTGACATTTCACTTCTCACCCAGCTGTGTGAGCTAAAGCAGATTATTAACCTCTCTGATCTTCAGTTTCTAAGAGAAGTAAATAAGAAAGTGCCTACTTTATTGGTTACATGCAAATTAAATGTGGTAATGCATGTAAAACACGAGGCCAAGAATGTAGCACATACTCAACGAATGCTAGGTACTAGGACTGCTGTGGATCAGAAGAAGCTAAGGAGACAAAAGAGACTAAACAGCAGGAGCCAAAATATCAGAACAAAGGAAGGAAGAAGAAGCAGGGGATGTGGGAGAGAAAAGATGAATCTTATACTCTGTTGATGAACAGTCAACTCATCATCGGAGGGGCTATGGATTTATGAGCTAAGATGAAACAAGCATCGCATGAAAACTCCCAAACCAACTGTTGTGCAAAATAGCATAATTGACATTGCTTGTGAATTTTAGTTGAAGTGTTTATGAACCTTGACTATGGTTTTACTCACGGAGCATACATTTTTTCTTTGTTAGGGGCCTGTTAAAAATCTCAACAAGGTACTGACTGTATTAAATAACTCAGTGCCTATCTGGTCACCACACTGGCACTCGCACAGGGACTGGCTCCTTCCCAATGAGTCTTCTAGAATATTCTCTACAAGTTCAAAAGAGGACACGTGTATGTCTGTGGGGTAAGATGGAGAAGAGAAAGAAAGGTAGTCCAGGATCAGTAGCCAGAGGACATCAATGACTGTAGCACTTTGGGGAGTAAAATTTATATTTTTTGATAAATCAACAAAGACCCATTATTCTTATCAGTGATATGGACAATCAATACATTATACCCCTTTAATTCTAAAGGAGGAAAGACAATCATCCCCGTCTTATAGGTGGAGAAACTGAGGACCATAAAGATCAAACAATGCATTTTTGCTCACAGTGACTCAAAGGGAGTCCTTGAACTAGCACTCCCTGAATAGCTTAGATTTATACCAGACCTCTTATTTTAAAAAATTGGCAATGTTTGAGCTATAAAACATAAGCCTTCTATTTCCATAGCTTAATGAAAACATCTCCCGCTGTAATACATCTTATTCTTTCTCCTAGCAGAGCAAGGAGGGTTGTGTGTGTGATATTCAAAGTACAGAACTCACCAATATACTAGGGACGATGGTGAGGAACATTGCTCAGAGCCAAGCCCTAGCTTCCTGCACTTGGCTTCAGGTTTTAATTAACAGTTAGTAATTAAGGGTTCTTTCTTTTGTGAAAAATAATTTTCCATAGGTTGGGAGCCAGCAGGGTTACCATGGTTGAGAGGCAAATCTTATTTCTATGTCAGATATTCTCTCTGCCTTGGCCATAAAGGATGGAAAATTCTGCTTTGCATGAAGCTTCAGACTGCTCAAATGTAAGGAGGTCAGGATGCCCCGAGCAGACTCTGAAATGATGACTGTGGGCAAGTGACTTATTAAAGATTTGCTTCCAGGGAGGCTAGTGAAAGAGAGAGGGAGGCGGGATTGTTTTACCTGGAGAAAGCTGAACCAAGATGTGATTTCCGGTACATCCTGCAGGGGGCCCTGGAGGGATAGTTACACATCTGCATTTTCCCAGCCAAGTGAGAAAAATTTTCCATGCCCCCACAGGCGGTCACAGATTTATGCATGCCAAGAGGAGGGTGGAAATTCCCAGATATATCACGTCTCCAAGTGTGGGGCAAAGAAGGTTCGAGAAGCCCTTGGGCAGTCCTCCAAAAGGAGCAGTAGGTGCTGGCAGTTTGGAGGCAAAAACAGACAAAAAGCGGTGCAGTACACGAAAAATGATACAAAGACATAACCTGCTCCAGAAGGCTCCCTTTGGTGGCTGAATGTGAAAGTTGTAGGCGGCAGAAGGTAGGTTGGGAGGACATGGCGGGGAGAAGATTGTATTGAGTAGGGATAAGAGGCTTGAAGCTCCATAGAAGGACTTGTAGGTGGTTCTCTACCTGGGCCAGGTTTGGTCCGAGCACTTGGAAACATCCAGATGTGGATCTCCGTGCTGTGAACTGGCATTGTGAGGTGAGCAGGTGCAGCCACGCCTCAGGACTGAGGGATGCTGGAGACTTAAGTTCCAGGACTGGCTCTGTTCTAACCTGCTGCATGCCCTCTGGCATTTCACATTCCTGCTGGGCCTCAGTTTCCTCTTGTGTACTGAGTGGGGGACCAGACTTGACTGCCTCTCAAATTCCCTGAGGTGTTTACAAAGCTCACCATTCTGCATACCCAGGGCAGACCATCCTTCCTTAATGGTTTCACATTTACTAAAGTGAAGGCCGTCTCAGTTTCGAGAAAGCATGTGATGGAGAGCCGGGGTGGTATAGGTGCTGTGTGTCTATTTGAATAAGGACTTTCTGAGAAGTCTTAGGGGATAGATTTTGTGGATTTACCTCAAAGTCCACACATTTTTGCTCACCATGCTGCCTGAGGGGCTTTAATTTCCTGGGCTTCCATGTGGAACAGTTTTGAGCTCATCCCGGCCACTGCTGATTTCAGAACTGGTTTATCCAGATCTCTCCCACCCCGGAGCCTGCAGTGCTAGGACAGTGGCTGAGGAGTAATGTCCCACCTCAATCACTTGTGAGGTTTCATGTTCAGTTCTCCATCAGGTGAAGGGAAAACACTGTTTTCAAGGAAGATGATCTGTGTTTTCTATTGCTGCTGTAACAAGTTACTACAGACTTAAATGGTGAAACAACACAAATGTGTCATAGTTCATTATCATTCTATGGTCAAAAGTCTGAGTCATATCACTGGGCTAAAATTAGGGTGTTAGCAGAGTGGTGTTTCTTCTGGGAGGCTTTAGGGAAGAATCCGTTTCCTTGCTAATTCAGGTTGTTGGCAGAATTCAGTTCCTTATGGGACTGAGGTGCCCACCTCCCTTTTTTCTTTTTTTTCCTTTTTTTTTTTTTTTTGCTGGCTATGAGCTGAGAGCCATTCCTAGTTTCCAGGCTGCCCATAAGCCATATGCATTGGCTGTGTCCCCCTTCCTCCGTCTTCAAATCCGTCAATGATGAGATGAGTTCTTCTCATGCTTTGAATCTCTTCTTCTCCTCCTTCCATTATCACATCTCTTTGGCTTTCCTCTCTTGCCTTTAAGGACTTGTGATTACATTTGGCTAATCTAGAGAATCTCCTCATTTTAAGTTAACTTGAAATCCATCTGCAAAGTCCCTTTTGACATGTAACCTAACACAGTGGTCCCCAACCTTTCTGGTACCAGGGACCAGTACTCCTATGAGAATCCAACTCCTGACAACCTGAGGTAGAGCTGAGGCAGTGATGCTAGTGCTGGGGAGCAACTGCAAATACAGATGAAACTTTGCTCACCTGCTCACTGCTTACCTCCTGCTGTGCAGCCCGGCTCCTAACAGGCCATGGACTGGTACTGGTCTGTGGCCTGGATTTTGGATACCCTTGACCTAACATATTCACAGGTTGCAGGGATTAGAGCATGTAACAATTTGGGGGCCATTATTTCATTGACTACATGACCATTTGGTCATTATGTCTTCCGTCTCACCTTTGATTTTGATGGGGACTTTCTCTTCAATCTTTCAGATTAGATTGCTCTATTGACTTCATTCATTCATTTATTCATTCAGCAAGCAAATAGTTATTCACTGTCTGTTTTATTACAAGTCATGCCCTAGGCATTGAGGATGTGGAGAGTAATAGGCACAGGTCCTATCCTAACTCAGGAGGCCCAGAGAGATGCAGTGCCTGGGTAATGATGCTATGGGTGCCTGCCCAGGTTCCCTTCACTGGGCCAGTGCACCCAGACTCCAGCTCTGGGCATGATAGCTGCTGAAAAGTCATAGCTCTCTCCTCAGGATAATTGTCCTCGGGCAAATGGGGCTCACCAAGCTCAGGAAGTTACAAAGGCCCCAGGGACTGCTGGAAGTTAGTGACCAGATGACACAGAGTTACAAAATGCTGGTTCTCTTCCTCAGGGAGGGACCGACTCTGTAATGTGATTCATGTTCCAGAGCCCCCTAAGGGGTCAGGTTGAGGTCAGATTCCTTCCTCTGTGGACCTGCTTTCCTCCTTCCCTTTCTCCTGATAATACACAATAAAAACGCTTTCTCAGGAATCCCCACTTTGGTTTCAGGGAATTTATCCTAAGATAGTTAGTAATAATAATAACCGATCTAATCTCTTTCATCTCTCTCTGGTGAGTGTGTGTGTGTGTATGTATATGCATGTATATACTTTATTTTTGTAATAATGAGGAAGGACAAATTTCACGTTTTCCGTTGGTCCATGTACCTGTCAAGGTACATAGTCATGTACCATGTACCAGAATATACTTACAACATATCCTTCAGACCTAAAATAGAATTCTCAAACAGGCAATCATTCAAGTACTTTCATTTTGCAATATCTGGAACTTGGCTTAGAGTTGGATTAAAAAGCTAAACAAAGAAATACTATTCCTGATGAACTTTTGGGATACTTTGTAATAACAGGAAAGTGAAAGGAAAACATGAAAAATTAGAATAACACACTAATTGCCTCTTTTAATTTCCTTTTCAATATGCTCTCTATGAACCCATTATGTGTCTTTGAGGCAGGAAGGGAGGAAGAACTTAAGCGCAAGGACTTTGAAATCTCATTGTCTCAGGTTTCCTGTGCTAAATTCTAGCTATCTGACCTTGGGCAAGTTGCTTAACTTACAACTTAACTTGTAACTTGCACCTTTTAATATCGGGTGACCTATATGCCAGCAACCTGTGTACACTATTTAATTGACTTGTCTCAACCACCAATAAGGTCAGTATTATATTAAAACATTTTAGAGACAAGGCACAGAGAGATTAACTTGCCCAGGGTCAAATGTCTAGCAGGTAGTTGGGGAAGGATATGAACTCAAGGCGTCTGGTCCATTAGTCCTTAACTCTTATACCAGAACTGTGGCTATAAGGAAGTATAGTGGAGAAATAGGCACATGAAGAGAGGGAGAGAGTGAAACCGATGTCACCTCAATAAGTGCAGCATTTCTCATTACAGCTGCAGCAAGGAGTTATTAATTATTTGTGGGGTCTGCTCTAAGCAAGGTTTGGTCACCTATGGGTTTTTGGTTTTCTCAGGTCAAAAAAAAAAAATGCAAAGTAGTAAACCTGGTGAAAGGTTTCACATTTTGGGAATTCAATGAATATATACTCATAGTGGGAAAGAGAGTAAGAAAGAAATAAAGGCAATGGGGAAAATATGTTTTATATTTGTGTAAATTACTTTTTGTGGCTTATCATATAATGTAAATATTGCTATACTTTTTCAGAACAGGTACGTTTTGTGATAAGCACAGTAAAATCCTAATAATCTCATTAACATCCATTCATCCATCCATTCATCCATCCATCCATCCATCCATCCATCCATCCATCCACCCACTCACAATTCAGTCATCTATTTATATAAGAATCTGTATTAATGATCTTGGGAATGAAGCCTTCGGTTGATTCTTTCATGAATAAGAGAAATGGAAGTCATTATTTTGGCCTTTACATCACTTAGATTTAGTTAAAAAATGAGACTCTGTTACAGGCCTTTAGGGAATTTAAGGTGAGGAAATGATTTTTGTGGGCAACTTTTAGTCTAGAGTTCTTGGTGGAAGGAAATTTCCCTATGGAAAGCCAATTACAATCCAATCACTCTTTGTTCAGTATCAGATAGTTCAAGCTTCTAGATGAATTCGTATGCCGTATCGACCCAAGAAAACATTCTTTAAGTGCTTTTAAGTATCTCTCTGTCTGTAAGTTTCAGGGCCGACCTGCTTGTTCTTCCTGCTGCATTCCCATAGCGGGTGTTGTTTTCATTTTCAGGTCAGCACTGAGCACATTGTGCTGTAATTATATGCTTACACGTGTGCTTCCCCCATTGAACTCTGAAATCCCTGAGTGGAGGGTTCAGATTTTTCACATTTTAAAATCTAGGTCCTTAGCACAGCATCTTGCATACAGAAGAAAATTAATACGAGTGTCTTAAATGTTGGCTAAGTTCAATGGAAAAAAATAGTCAACTGAGCAATGTGGGAAAAATTGACCAGATTTTTTTCTTTGCTTTCACCTGTAGCTGTAAGTTCAGGTCCAAACAAGCAGTTTCACTTCAGTTAAACAAGATTTTTTCTTTCAATCCAATTTTTATATTGATGTATGTCCCTGTAAAAACAGACAGATTCTTCTAGTACATGGGTTAAATCAGATCATAGTCATTTGACTGAGGTCTATCCAAATGATTTTCGAAAAGTTCTTTTCCATAATATTTAGTGTGGCCTCCTAGTGATAAAGTGCTAGTATGATCTGACCAACATTATGAATACATTGAATAAAGGCAGCCCCTCCTTTCAATAAGACACAAAGATTCTTTAAACCTCAATTTATATGCAATATTAATGCGCCATATTTAAATATTAACCAGTCTAAAAGCCTGGGGTGATGCATGGAATCAATACTTCATAGCATCTGAGTCATTCAGGGCCTGAGGACAGGGCCCATCTCCAGCAGGCACCCTTTCACCACGGCAGCCACCTGCCACCTGGAGCCCTGGTGTGCACACAGCTGCCGGGCTCAAAGGCACTTCCTGCAAGCTCTGTGCTGGCAGCCCTTCACAGTGCTCCAAAGGCCCTCTTCAGAGATAGTCACCTGTCAGGAACCCATCAAAAGAATGAAAAAGGTGTGGGCTTTTTTTCTTTTATAGGAACTACTGTTGGTGAAATACAACCCTGGAGTATAAATAAATTTCCAAATTTTGAACTGAACCAAACAGCATAATGCACACTTTTCCATCTGGGAACTTAATTGCATTTCCATCAATCCAAGGAATTCTAGACATTCCAGAAAAGAAACAGCTCTTAGTTATTGGTATGTAGATTATCTACACTGAGAATCATATTCTCTCTGGACCCTTGGCCATGAGGACGTCAGTTAATCCTATGGTCCTCTAGTCCCCTCACCAGCAGCATGCGTTAATGGGGAAGGGAGTGAGGCATCACCTACGAGGCCGTTGAGAGCTTGGAGTTAGAGGGTTCTGCCTGTTGGAGTTTCTCATCATAACTGATAGAGACTCATCATTTAGCTCCTGATCTCATTTGCAACATATGAATTATGAATTAATTAATAGTCAACGCAATTTAGCAAATGTTTATTAAGTATTGGCTTAGCACTGTGTTAACTGTTAAGGGGGACCCAGAATTTAAAAAGTACATAGTTTCCTACAAAGAGCTTGTGATCTACTTCTGATTTCATCATACATTATAGGGGGACTAGTATTGTTGAATAAATGAATGATTGAGTGAATGAATAAAGTGCCACCATGAACGATAATGTTAATCATCAGAATCTGGGAATGTTTTCAAAGAAATGTATGTTACGAAGCTTATCCTTAAAGATTTCAATTTAGTAGGTCTGGGGTAGGGCCAGAGAAAATCTATATTCTCCCTAGACAGGGAGGGGCATCAATAACTGTGGGAGGACTGAAGAGGGGGTCTAGCATGGGTAACTATAAGAGTTGCTAAATAAAACGAACAATAAAATGTCAACAGCATAACACAATAAGCATTTATATCACCCACGAGTCTGAAGTTCATTTAGGAGTAAGATGATCTAGGCTGGGCTCAGGTGTGCAGCTCTTTAGATCTTGGCTAGGTTTGCCTGCTTCTAGGGGGTTGTCTGGGGTTAGCTGATATTGGGGGTCCCCTTGGCTAGGCAGCTCTGCTTCTAACTGCAGTTCTGTAGGTCAACTTTGATGGCCGTGCTTTGGGGTTTGGCAGTGGGTAGCACTTCTCCAGGTGTCTCTCCTCTTCCTCCTGGGTCCAGTGGGCTAGCCTGGGCATGCTCTTCTGATGGTGATGATAGAGGCACAGGAGGGCATGTGGGAACACACAAGGCCTCTTAAGGCCTCTGAACTGGCACCCTGACACTTCTGTATTACTCTATTAAACAAGTTGCATGGCCCAACCCAAGTCAAGGAGTGAGACATATACCTCCCTTTTTCAGAGGGAGGTTCTGCAATGCTGTGTGGCAGAAGCTGTAGGTCCAGGGAAGGATAAAGAATTGGAGTGAATGCAATCTTCCACATTTGCTGCACTCAGTAATTTGTGGAAAAAATCAGGAATAGCAGGTGAATCTGCACAAATTCAGCATAGGGTCTTGGAGCTGCTCAGAAGATAACCCCCAGTTTCCAAGCTGAAAGATGAAGGCTCAAATTCAAGAAGTGGGCCTATTCTCCTTGTGATTGTTTAAACATCAAGAGCTATCATTTCTGTGGCCTGGAGAAAACTTTATTCAGAAAAATTGCCATTTTACCTTCTTTTCGCTCACCTTGGGGATTAGGCTTCTCTTATGAATATCCATGACTTTTCTTTCAGTTCAAAGATCTGAGACAGAGAAGAGTAGATGAGAAATTCTTCTCTCTCTCGAGGGCATCCTTCTTTATCGCATCCCTGGCCATGGGCAATGGGTCTTCTCTCTCCCCTTATCTTCTATTGTTGGATGTTCTTTCTCAAATAAATATTTTATTTTTCCGATCTTTGACATTCATTTTGGTAGCCTCCACTTTTTGGCCTCTGCTTTCCTGGCCTCACAATCTTATATTTAGCGCAGATGAGGTACCCTTTCTTCTCTTTTGAGAACCTCGAGCTTTCTGTGGAAGGCACTGGGAATAGCACTGGTTTCTTGAGGCACGCTCCTGGTTCTTCTCCATCAAGACAACCTGATATTGTGCAGAGTTGTAATCTCAGCTCTTTCAGAAAGGAAATGAATCTTTATTGAGCATCTATTATCTGGCAGAACCTATATGCATGATATATCTCAATGATACCTCATAGCAAGCCTGATGTTGACCTTGCTCGTTTAACAAACGAGGACATTAAAATTCAAAGAGGTTTAATAGGGTAGTCTGAGATTGTGCAACTATGAATTAGGAGGCCAGGTGTCACTCAGGTTGGACTCAGTTTCCACTTTTGTCACACTGGCAGAAGCTTACCCTTGCATGCTGGCTGATTTCTGTTAGCACCGACAACACTTAACTTGAAGACTCTTTCTGTTTGCTGACGCTATTCTCTTTGTATGGTGGACAGGCCAGTAGAGGTAAGGTCCCTACCTTCCCACCTTGTGCCCACTCCTGGGGCACAGCAGCTTTCAACCAGTGATTGACAAGAGTTGATGAATAACGCTGAGGTGGCTCTGTCTATACTGCTTCCCAGAGTTTCATGGTGAGATTATGCTCCTGTTGCCTCAGGGGTAATTGGCTTTGCAAAAACCCTTTCCAGGCTGCTCTCCTTTCTGAAATTGTTTCCCTTTCCCCTAGCCGATGCTTCCTGGGATCTCCTCCCAAATACATTACTTGCCTTCCAATCCGTGTCTCAGGTCTGCCTCTGAGAAAACCGCCACCTACAGTGAGAAGACTATCCTTGGATTTTACCAAACCACTGGCCACTTCTTTACCTTTCTAGCTTTAGCAGGGCAGGCTTTAGGTGAAGCAGGAGATGGTCGGCCCCACCTACATCCACAATGCGAGAGCTACAACCTCAGTCACACTTCTCATGTTTTTGGAGAAGTCTCATTCTATTCCTGGAAGGACCTGCGGGCTTGAACCAATGCTGTGAACATAGCATCACCCAATAAAGAGATGAATACCCTCCCTGCCTGCCCACCCCTCACCTGTGAGACACGTCCCACACCTGTGTCCTTACTGACCTTGGGCTCCCCTGGAGAACACATAGCAGTTCTAATACACAGTGATTGGATTGCTTTAGAGCATATAGCTAGACCTTTTACACAGAGAAGACGAGGTAAAGGAACTCTGATTTTGACTTGGTCTAGAATAATGTCTTGGCCAATACTCATTTCATGTTACTATTATTGGGATGGAAAATTTTTTTTTTTAATTATTTGGAATAGTGAGCATTTATCAGTGGTACTAGATCCCTCAGATTAAATTCAATTGTGGAATAATGGAGTAATAATATAAGCAGCTATCATTATCCTTTGCTTCTAACTCTCAACAGATTCACTGTAGATTTGTTGAATTAAATTAACACTAATGACTCACATTATATGTTGATTTGCAGTTTTCAAAGGATTTGAATTCTCTATTTAAATAGAAAGAGCACCAGACTACCAGTGTACGTTGACTCTTTTCTTTTAATATAAGGGAAAAAAGTTTTGAAAATAATTCTACTTTGGGAATCATTTTACCTGGTTTAATTATGAATAAATTTTTGTCACCTTTGACTAAAAACCTCTGCTAGAGTTTTCACTTATCACTGACAATAACCAGTATCAAGAAGGAATTTTTCCAAAACAGAACATTTTTGTTTATTTTAACCTTTAATGAATTCTCAAGTCATCCTCTCTGTGGCAGATGTTGCCAGGACCTGGTGAATTCTGGCTGCCTGTTCCTGCATCTATTTGTTAAGGGTTGTGGGAAGGTAGGAAGTGCTGGGATGTTAACATCCCCTGGGGCCAGCCCTCAACTAATGACCAACAGGAGGTGCTTTATAAATGCCATAGCTTTCTGGATGGGATAACTCTGGCACACATATTCTACACCATCTCCCAGGTTCCTCAGTAGGATGAAATTCCAGCTGCTCCTCATGGTAACTTGTTTGATAATGCACAGTTTATTGGCTGCCTTCTCTTCATGTTTTATTTCCCCCATTATCCTTGCTTCCTGGGATCACCTCCTAAATAAACTACTTGCACTCAAACCCTTATCTCAGAGTCTACTTCTGGCAGAACTCAAACACAGACCCCTCCCCCCCCCCCCCCACTGCCTCAAGTACATTTCGCTAGAAGGGCATTGGGCTAGCTCATCACATCTAAGTTATTAAGTCATCTAACAAGGTGCGAAGCTGTCTGTTAATCCTTTGCTCAAAAATTTTTTGAACTTATCACTGTCCACTGATTTCATTGCTCTCCTGGGCAGGTCTATTGCACTTGCCATCCTCATTCTGTTAATTATAGTGTAAAATTTTTAATTAAAAATAAAGAAGATAAATTTGGTTAGTAGTTTCAAAGTTGTCACTGTCAACTCTGCACAGGGTGAAAGAGACACCCAGATTGGCACAAACCAGTCGGATCAGGTCCCTGCTGAGGAATTAAGCATATTTGGATGTCACTTTTCTCACCTATACCAAAGACAGAAAATTTTCACAGCCATGTGTAATTAGATATAATTTCTTTGTAAAGTTCTTGGTAAATGTTGAAGACTTGGACCTTCCTCTGGATAGAAGTTGTCAAAACATGCAGTTTTGAACGGAACTTATGTTTTCTGTTCAATTCTTAGATACATCTAGTTAAGTTTAGTGTAGGTGTTGTCATCTCAACAATATCCCTGCTAAATGGCCACCAGCCCTCCTTTTAACCATTTTCAGATGCGGAGAATTCACTATGTCCTAGAAGAGCAAATTCCTTTTATTGATTATCCTGATTTTATTTATTTTTTAACTTTTACATTTTTTTTATTTTTATTACGGCAGTATTTGTTAATGAAATCCGGTCAGTTTCAGGTGCACAATTCAACAGTAAGGCATATATATATTGCATTGTGTGTTCATCGCTTAATCAACCTGATTTTCATTGTCTAATGAAGAATCATTAGACAATTCTTCCTTTAATTGAACTAAAATTTTCTTCCATTGGTCATCCATTGATGGGAATTTTCTTGGAAGAATATTTTGAACAAATTGAATGCCTCATCTTATATGGAAAATTTGAACTACTTGAAAATGTATTTTATATACGTGCCTCTTAAGTTGTCTTTTTTCCCCAGTTCTTTTAGCTCTCTTTAGCAGGTTTTGGCTTGGAGCCCCTCTACCAGCCTTGTCATTACATTACTCTCCCTCTTAGAATGAGACACCCATTGGAAGCAACCTAGCTGTCCAACAATTGGGACTGGAAAGTTTAAATAAATTACAGCATGAGGCAATACTGTATCACCCTTATAATCATGTTTTGAAGAATAATAACAAAAAAAAGTCCAGGACATATCAAGTGAAAGGAGAGATACTGTATATTCAATGAGTACAATTTCATTAAGAATGGTGATATGGCTAGTTTTGACTGTTTTATGCTTTTCCAAATTTTCTAGAGAAAACATGTACTTAATTTTTCATCAGAAAAAAATGTTTTTGGAAAGAAACAAAGGAAAAGAAAAAGGAACATAACACTCATTGGACCCACAGAGTTCTTCAGGTATATTCTGATATTACAGATTTGAGGGAAGCTGGCACCTTTCAATTTGAATGCTTCTTTTTCCGATTTCAGATTAGGGCTTTTGGCAGATGAATCACACTGTCGATTAGCATCATACCTGCAGTTTTTCAGAGCCCCAGAGGATTTTTTTTCCCCACTTGAATTATTATCTCTTTTAATCTGGTAATTGACCCTTGGAGGCAACCTGCTATGGCACCACCTAGACTGGGCAAGGAGAAGGGAAGGATGCCCAGGTAAGTCTTCATGTAAGTGCCCCTTGTTGGGGCTGGACTGGCAGAAGGAAGCCAGGCACTGTCAACTTGCCAGCGTGACTGACAGCTACTCCATTTAGAAGTCCAACAAGTTGCAAGCTGGAGCAACACTAGTTTTTAAAAGTGAGCATACTCTTAACTGGCTGCTCTGTGAAATGCTGGGACCTGGAGATGACAGGAATCCCATGCAACCCTCAGCCTGGGAGGCACAGGGGACAGGCCTCTGTGGCTGAATCTGCTGGCTTCTGAAGACTATTATTCCCGCCATTTCTATGAGTATGGAAAGGCCTCTGGGTATCAAAGCCTTGGTGGAAAAGCAAAACTCGTGTTTCTCAGTCTCTCATTTGGAGAATTCTTCAAGGGCTCTGTAGTTATTGGAGAGGCAGAGAAAAGGAGGGCATTAGAGGAGGCGAACAAGGATCTGTGTGGGGCGGTGCCTTTAAGGAAGCAGAAGGGGCAGCCAGGCAGACAGCTCCGCGTGTGCCTGCAGTGGAAAGCAGGACATAGGAAAAGGAGAAGCATGTCCTTAGACTGCAGACAGACTGCTGAGGCTGAATCTACCATTCAGATGTTTCTTTACTGTCATATCTACAGGAGTGGATTCTCATCTCTTGGAATAGAATTTTGGATTAATTTCTGTCATGTCTCTCTGTCTCTCTGGGGGTGTATTGGCTGGACTGTGTCAATGATTCATTTAGCATTTTTTAAAAATTAAAAAAGATGCTCAGTCCTGTGTATACTCTTCTTAATTTTGTTTCCTGATACCCAAAACACTAAACATGGAGAAAATCTCTGTTCTCTTTTTGCAGTGCAGACCACATACCTTCTAGGATGAATGACCCAGAATGCCCCAAAACACTTCTACTTGTTAACCATCTTTCACCATTTAAGTCCATGTTCTCCTAAATATGATCTCTTCAGTTACTAAAATAACACTTTTTAATACTTAGATATGCAGGTTACAGAAGTATAACTTAGTAAGAATTTGGATAATTTTAAGAGAACACACCAGTGCTTGAATAGTGTACTTCCTGGGGTTAAAATAAAGGGATCACTTACATTTAAAGGGTTTGTAGGTTTCATCAGGGAAGCAATGTGACTTGCTGGATCAGAAGTCAAAGCATGTGCTTCTAGCCTAACACCATTACCATGACTTTCTGTTACTATTTCTAACTTGTCAGAAGAAATTAAATGCTGTACATAGTGTTGTAGAGGAAAGTTGGCATTCAGTGCTCATAAACACAGAAATAATAAAAAAGATGATGTCCTTGCTTTCATATAGCTATGGTTGCAATGTGAGTTGCTGCACTATTTGGCATTTTGCCATCAGTTTTATCCAGCAAAACTCAAATGGCTCATTTACACCCTTCGATTCAATGCCAAGGCTCTCTCTTCTTTGCCCCTACCTATACCTTTTTCTTGGCAATCTGTTTTTTCAGGTCTCAAGTTTCCTTCTTTTCTTCTCACAAAGCCACAGGCTTTTCCTGTTGTCATACCCCATGCCTTGTCTGTTTGTATTTGGCCTGAGCTGTGCCTCTAATGAGGTCGGCAGTTCTTGTGTGCATGCATGCCTGCACGTTTTCCCATGTGAGTTTTTATATGCATGTATGTGTGAGTGCATGTGTGTGTGTGTGTGTGTGTGTGCACGCGCGCGCCAAATAATGAGGGATGCCAGAACACCTAAGGTACAAGTGTTTCCCCAAACAGATTGGCTTGTACTTACGTAGTTTGAGGCCAGGTCCGGGTGGAGATAGTCAATCCCTGTGAAAAGACAACAACAGCAAAGGAGTGAAAGGTCAATACCTGCCACTGTCCTCAGGAAAGCACCCTCTTTATATTGTGCTACCAGGAGATTTGGATGGGGGCGAGCAACTGTGCCTGAGGCCCCAGCCTTGCATTTCCGTTCCTGAGTGAGGGTGGGCTGCACTGCCCAAATGGAGAGACAGATGCCACCAAATGCATCAGAGGAGTGAAGCCAATTAGATTTGAGGCCTCAGAGGATAACACTTTTGCCATAAATGTCAGCATTAAGGGGTTTAGTGGCTGCAGGATGGATAGCTCATCAGGGCAGTGATCTAAGAGATTTGTGGAAATCCTGACATTTCTAAAACATCAAATGGCATTTCTTCTGAAATGAAACTGGCCCTGGGGAGGGAAAACAATTATTATTTAACAGGGCCTGAACAGCAATGGATTAGGAGAGGTTTCTCTGGCATGGAAATAAGAACACGACTGGGCAAGAAAAGCAATTAGGCAAAGAGCGAAAGGTCTCCTGCGAGGAGCTGATGCTTGTCTTTCCAGAATGTGTCTTTCCAGGAAGCCCAAGACCTTGAGTCTCCCAGCAGGGATCCTGTGCTTTTTCCTGGATGCGGATGACCTTGTTGCACAATTGTTGTTCAAAGGCAGAACTATGGTCCATGAACTACTGGGTTCCATCAGACATGTGGGCCTCAGAAAGGACCCTGGAACTTCAAGGCCAAAAGTTCGCAAACAGGTCTGAGAGTCACATAATCATTGCAGTAGTTATATTTGAGCATCCAGCCCTCCAAGAAACCAGCCAGGTTCCTGTACTAGCTAGCAGAATGGTTCCAAGTATAGGTTTTGGAATCAAAGATCTAAGTTTGAATCCCAATCCTCATGCCAACTGGTTGCATGACTTTAGGCAAGGTAATTGGCTTCTCTGTGCTTCCTTTCTTCTCGACCTAGTGAGGGTAAGAACAATGTAGTGTGCATGTCCTGGCGACATTTGACGACTCTATTGGGATGCAATATTTAAAAGCCAGAAGTATCATTAAGTCCTTCTTATAGCTGTCATTTTCACTGCATGCATACTAAGGCCAGGTTTCAGTTATAGCTTTACACTGCAAAAAACAACTTGTATGAGGATGTATACAATTGACCCTTGAACACAGTGGAGTTAGGGTAGCCAACTGCCAGGACAGATAAAAATCCTCTCATAACTTATGTTGGCCCTCCACATTCACAAATTCCCAACCATCAGTTGACCCTTGACCAACGTGGGCTTGAATTGCATGGGTCAGTGGAAAAGCACATGTAAAAGTGGACCCACACTCTTCGAGGGCCAACTGTTTCTCTAAAAACAAATTCTTCTTCGTTGGTTGCACATGTAATTTTTGTTAAGTACTTTCTGGACCTGGAGTCACTGTTCTATAGAATGCGTTTTACATTTTGCTGCTGATATTTTGAGATTCAAAGCAATTACTGTTATAATGGATACTTTCTATAGCTTAGGAGAGAATAGGAGGTCACTTCCCACCCACCATTCTCTTCCTCCTCCCTTTCAAAGACTGTAGAAGGACAGGAGTCAGAATATTTAAAGACTAATATTTTAAAAGTTTGCAGACCCTTGTTCTGAACCCTAATTCAGAGATGGTCAGCTTAGGCTATGGGTGAAGTTGGGGATGAGCCCAGGCTAGAGGGCCAATAGACGCAGTTCCATTTCAGGCCCACACATTATAATATTTGTGTGACTTTGACCAAGTGACATAATCTCTCTGATCCTTGGTTTCCTCACCTTTGAAATGGGGATTCTATTTACCTTGCAAAGCAATTTTAAAGATTAGAGCCAATTCTTTGATAGTAGTTTGTAGTACACACTTGTTAAATTATATTTCTACCATCATTAGTACCACCATCTACCATATTACTAGAGTTATGCAGATAATGTAGAAGTGCAGAACATTAAAAAAATCTATGTGATTTTAGAATATTTTGTTAAAATTAAATTGCTGTGTATATTTGTTAAAATTGGTTAAATTGTGTTAGCTCATTGTTAGGCCAAAAAAATTGTAACATACAGATAAGTTATAAAAGAAGGACATATACACACAGAAAATGTGCCTTTTTTCTAACAGGGAGTCAGTTTTTAAAACATGACATCATGTTCTGATAGTGCAAGTTGTTTAGGGGAGGAATTTTCTGAGAAATTGTAGTCTCTTTTCTCTGAAGGGAAAATATTGAAGCACAGAGATAATTTGAGACCAGAAAGAAATTAGAATTAAAACAAGATAAATTTAGCCTATTTAAAGTAAAAGATCTTTAACTTAGGTTAAAGGGAAGACTAAATGTTAAGTTAGAACAGACCCAGACTTTGGTCTGAGAAAAAAAAAAGATGATTTATGGAATTGTGAAGGATGATGGAAAGAAAATGATTCAGAAAGAGAATAATGAACTAAAAGCCTGAAAATGATAACCTGGTAATTACATAGTATTTTAATATTTTTGTATATTTGATTATTTTTTGAGGGGAAATATACTGAATAAATCTTTGAAACATACTTTTTAAAAATTCTTATATTAGTAATATATTCATTTTTATTTTTCATGAATTTGTTCATTCTTAGCAATGAATGACAGGTACTATGTAGGTCTTGGGGAAAAAAAACAACTTGGATATAAAAGCTGAGCTGTACAATTGTCTATGGCTCCCAGTCTGCAGGGGGCACCAACTCATCATTAGCCAATCATGATGAATGTGGCGCACAAATAACAAATACTTGGTTATAGTTTTGTTTATAAAACATTCGTATTCTGTCATTAGTTTGGAGTTTAATCCATAATAGTGCAAATTCCCAGGAAGCTCTGACAGTTCTAGAGACTTCAGAGAATTGGCAAGGAGCTTCATGTACATATTCCTAGTTAGAATGTCCTAAGCCCAGTTCCTTTTACTGTCCCGAGAAAGCTAGCCCCATACACTATGCCCACTGACTTATATGTTGATGAGGAGTAGACATCAATGGATGGATTGTAGTTTTTGAAGGTAGTGGTTCAATATCTCTCATCCCATATGGTCTTCTACAATGTGACAAGGTTGCCCCTCCCCCAATTAGAGGTAGGTTTATTCTCTCCTTTTCAGTCTGAGTGGTCTGTTACTGCTTCTACCAACAAGATATAGTAGAACACTATTGCATGACATCAAGCCTAGGTCAGAAAAGGCCAGGTATCTTCCATTTGTTCCCTTTGGATACTTGCTCACTCTGAAGGAAGCCAATTGCCATGTAAGAAACCCATATGTAGATACTCTGCTTCACAGCTCAGCTCCAGCAATAGCCAGCATCAATCGCCAGCCTGAGAGTGAGTCGTCTTGGATGTCCAGCTAAGTCGAGACTTCAGATGACCACAGCCCAGCTGACATTTGACCTCCACTGAATGAGCTACCTCAAGTGAGAACTGCCCAGATGGGCTCTTCCTATGCTACAAAAATCATGAGCAAAATAAATAGTTACTTCAAGCTGCTAAGTGCTGGAGTCATTTGCTACACAGCAATAAGAACTGGAAGAGACATCCTGCTGGAACTTTTGAGGCCTATGAAGCCAAGTTAGGAGAGAAAATGTTGTTATTCTATGTGATGCAGAGTTCTAAATCTCTTGGAAGGGTGTGGGTGACTGTCTGGACCTCCACTTACATGAATAAGATCCCATTCACAAAGTCTACAAAGGAGGTGGAGCTAATGGGTGAGTTTCAAGCGCTGAGGATGGTGGTTAGAATCAATTAGATTTCAGGCAGTTTCTTGCCTCTCTAAATCTCAGTTTCTTCATCTGCAAAATGTGGATAATAATAATAATACTAACCTTAGAGAATATTTGTGGCTATGTTTCCAAAATGCTAAGTAGTCCCTAAGTAGTACTCAGTAAATGCTAATTTTTATTATTACTTCAGCTTGAAGCTCCCTCTGACCCCACCTCACTGGCCTTCATTCAATCTTACTTTCTTGGCTTCATCTGATATCAGGTAAAGACTTTAGTTTGTCATCCCTGACCATCTTTGACTTTGAAAGCCAGCCAATTGCCCTGAATTATGCCTGGCAGGGGTGATTCCTGACCATCCCCATGTCTTGTTATGGTCGCATCCCATTTTCTAGGTCAAATTCCCAACACTGAACAATTCTATTACAACAAAAAGGATAAATTGCCATTATTAAGAGGGGTGCTTGCTGACATCTAATTTCCTGGGTTGTCAAAGTAGACCTTTAAGAAATGCTTTCTGCTCCTTTGGGCAATAATTAACCACGGAAGAACTCTCTTAGTTGTATGTAGTGTATGGAAATGACATTAAGTCACACATGACTGAAGGCAGCAAATATTTATTGAGCATCAATCAAGTCCCTGGGCCTAGCAGAGGGAATGATGGCTGACTTCTGAGTTGTGCAATCAGAGTGGGGCGAATGATTATTAAAACCGAACTATCAAAGCTTAGAGAAGATATAATAATATCATAATAACTTTGTATTATGGCAGATGGTTACTGGACTTATTCTGATGACCATTTTGTAAGATATATAAATGTCGAATCACTATGTTGTACACTTGAAACTATTGTAATATTGTATGTTAACTACACTTTAAAAATAAATGGGGCTGTCTACAAATTGAACATTCCACATGAGGTAATAGAATATTTGTCATATAGGCCAAAATATAGAAAACCAAAGCTTATAAAATATTATATTATTTGCTCTTAGGGGTGAGAGTCAGCATCTGTGTCTGTTTTTAATTTTATCTTGCAATGATATCATGCTGAGAGAGTATCTGAGAAATAATGCCATGTTATTCACGTGTCCAGGTAGTTTAGAGAGGAAACACAGCACTGATGGTCCCAGTCTCATCTTCACTACTTCTCATTTTTAGGTGTTGGGGCAGAGATGCTCAATTGAGAGGCATGTTTCGAGCCTAATGAGCATCTGGAATTGTACTTGTTGCACAGGAGGCCACTCTTGTCCCAAATGCGCTCATCTTACTCTTCAACGGTAAATTTGGAGAATGGTCTGGCAGTCCTTCTTTTCTCAAGTCATCATACTGAATAAGAGCACATTGAATTAAAGATTACCATGAATCCTTTTCTCTCTTCACACCAGGAGGCAGGATCTATTACTCTTCCTCTGGAATTCATCCCAAGACTGTTGATCCAACAGAAGTGTCAGAGTAATACTTGCCCATTCCAGGTCCTGACTTTAAAAGACTGGGAGCATCTGATTCTTAGAATGCCTGTTCTTGTAAGGCTAGAGCCATCTGTAAGAAATTCAGCCTCCATGCTGGGGAGACCACATGGAGTGGAGAGGCCCCCAGACTGTATGGAGTGGGAGGGAGCCTCCAGTTGAATACAGTCCCAGCCATCTTCTGACTCCAACTGCCTTAGAGACTCAGGGAGACCAGCAGCAGAGTTGTCTAGTTGAGTCTGGTCAACTCACAGAACTGTGAGAGATAACAGCATGGTAGTTGTTTAAAGCCACTCAATTTTGGCGTGGTTTGTTCTGCAGTAGTAGGTGATCAAAGCAATGGAGAAGATAGGAGTTTTAATTGGGAGGCAGAGTTTGCTATTTGGGGATCCCAAAAGTCACTAACTAGCAGAATAAGATCAAACAATTTCTGCCAAAATTTTCTGAAGGACTTGGACTCTTAAGCCAGGAAATGTGGAACAGAGTCAGGAGTCATCCTCTGCTTTGCTATCTTTGGACAGGATAATGGACAGTCAATCAAGCGAACTACATTAGAGTCCTGAAATGGGCATCACGGGACTGTTGGAAGTTTTGTAAGAAGAGGGCGCCTGTCTGCTGGTACTGTAGTGCTACTTTTAGGATGCTCTAGTAATAGCAGAGGGGTACCCAGAAGATATGCTGTATGAAATGGTCATTAGAATATATCCTAGGCAGATTTCCCTCAAGCCTACATGCATCTTTCTCTTGGGTGAGCTGGCTTTAGCCGCTTTGGTTTTTAAAAACATTAGGAAAGAAGAGACAGTTATAAGCTCCCAACACTGGTACATGCACAGTTGCGCAGAGCTCCTTTCTTCTTGAGAAAGTCCTCAGCCACTGGAAGAAGCTTTTACATCCACTTCAAAACGTCCAACACATCAGAAAACAGTGTTTGTTTTTATGTTGCTGTTTAATGAGCCCACACAAAGACAGCAGCAATTTTAATCACTCTGGCTATCCTTGTTTTTCCATCAATTCTGCTTCAAAGATTTGCTTTAGGGAACATAGTGTTCTTTGAGGATCCTCAGAAGGAAAAGGCTCCATTGTTTAGCTTCTGTATAGTCTTTCTATGTAATTGGGCCAATACTGCACAGTGGAGCTTTTACTGGAGGACCCAGACGGCTGACGAAGGGCAACAGTACATCCCTGATGAAATGACTATGGGGCAGAGATGCTGCAGAATCTTGGCAGAGCCAAGGACATGTATGATTAGAAAAACACCAATTCATCCAACCCATTGGCTTCCATATCACAAACTATAGAAAATAAAGTTCTGTTAAATCTTTATTTGACAGCATTTGGGATAGGATAACATATTACAGGGGCATATGTCATAAAATGTTATCAATATATGCTTTACAAGAATTCACTCTGAAAGTAACAATGAAGTCAAAAATTCTCCAAACCCAAAACCTGCTGCTAAAAAGTGATTTCATGAATCTAGAGCCACACCGTGTAATAGAAATTTTTGTGATGATAAAAATGGAGTTGGCTTCAATTTCAGCAGCTGTTAGTGCCATGTGGGTATTCAGAACTTGAAATGAAGCTAAGAATTGAATTTTTAATTTCATTTAGCTTCTATTAATGGAAATTTAAACATAAATAGCCACATATAGCTAGTGGCTACTACATTGGACAGTGTGGATGTATACCTTAAGGTAAGGTATAAGCAATGGCCTAATGAGAGATTAAGTTTGAGTGATGGCCAGATTTCATTTGTCTATTTTTTAGTTTTTATAGTTTATTAATTTAACAAATACTTGTTTAGGGTATCCTCAAATTCAAAGACCATGAATTTTGGGGGAAGGTGAGGGTTTAGTCACGGTATAGACTGTTATCAGGCCTAGCATCTTGCTATTCTGCCTCCAAAACAATGACTCTCCTATATTCTGAAGGCATGCAAAGATACATTTCCTTCCAAATGATGTAAAGGCATTGAAATACTCACCATCATCCATAATTCCAATGGTAACACCTTTCCCTGTGTATCCCAGCTCCCAGGCTTCTGCTACATTCAAGTCAAGGCCAGGAGTACCATCGGCTTGCCCAGTATTGATCTGATACAGGAATTACAAAGCAGAGAATCTTATTGGTTTGGTGTAGCGAAGCACCTGTGTAAATGTTTGCTTGATGTGCTCTGCAGGCATCTGATATTCCAGGGCCAACTCAAAGGCCACATCTTCCACAAACCAGTACTTTTGGGTGTTTTCCCACCCACCTCTTTAAGACTTCTCCTTCCATTTTTTGATACGCACAGTTGATGTTTTATGTTTTAGATAAGTATGCAAACACAGTTTTAATCCTTCATCCTTTATGACTAGATTGCTAGCTTGAAACTCTTTAGAGCTGACATTGCAAGAAATCTCCCCAATTTAGAATTAAATGATCACTTTTGTAGTTCTTTATTTATACCTTATGTTTTGAATTTAGCACATATTGCCTTAGATTAGTCTTATTTGAATATGATTTCCTTACTAAATATAGTATCCTTTGCAAAAAGAAGATGTCCTATTTACCTTGGTTATTTCAGTAGTACCACACCAATCTTGCTTAATATTTGTTGAAATGAATTAAAAAGATAGCTGGCTCACCTTTAATGTATATTCTAATGAAAAAAATATATAACTATAAAAAATAAATCCCCCCCTTAAAAATTCAAAGAAGAAATAAAGAAAAATTCCAAACAAATATGCTCACTATCCCCTTTTCTCTCAAAGATGAATCATAAAAAATAGTGAAATCAGAATTTGTACTGGCAGAAACCCACAGTGACCAATTGACTATTACAGTATTGCTGAAACATTATGTGAATGTCATTAGTGCTCTTTATAAAAATGGCTGCTCTCCATTCCCTTGAAAGTGAGAATGATCAAATGACTGGTTTTGGCCAATTGAATGTGGGCTCCTGTGCCATTTGTCACATCCAGGCAGAAGCTTTAAGAGTCAGTGTGTGATTTGCTTCTTCCCTTCTTTGAGGAGCTCATGAAAGCAGGGATCAAGATGGAGCAAAGATGAAGCTTGATCGGCCTGAGTCCCTGAGAGATTATAAAGCATTGGACTTATAGCATCAGTGAGAAACTTTGATTTCACTAAGCCATTGTTATTTTGGGCATTATTGCAAGAACCTAGCTCATCCTACTATAGTCATCCCTCTGTATCCAAGGGGTATTGGTTTCCAGGACCCCCATAGATACCAAAATCCATGGATGCTCGAATCTCATATAAAATGGCATAGTGTTAGCATATAACCTATATTTTGCATATAGGCTAAAGTTGGGTATGCCTACATATTCTCTTCATTTGCGTAGATTCATTACAATGCTTTGCACATGGAAAATTCAAGTTTTGCTTTTTGGAAATTTCTGGGAACTTTTTTTTTTTCAAATATTTGAGTAGGTTGACTCTATGGATACAGAACCTGCAGATCGGAAGGGCTGACTGTGCACATGAGTTTATTTAGTCACTCAGATGGGCTTTTAAGAATTCCATGCCAAAAAAAAAGCATAAGGCATAATCAAATTCTGAAGCCCCAAGAGGGGGCTTGTGATGCATTCCTACAATGTAGCAGTCCACAGGGTCATAATTTATTTTCTCTATTGATCAACATCTTTTAATCTTAAATAAAGTTTCGTATTTATAAATTAGTCACTCTTTTTCTCCCAATATGTCCTGCAGTTTGGATGGTTTGGAGGCACTGAGGACCTTTAAAACACAATTGAATCCATCTAAGTGGATCATGAAGGACTGTCGGTGAGCCAGAAAATATTCACTTCACCAGACAGACTGGTTTTCCCTGCTTTAAATGCTGCATCGATTAAGCCCCATGGAACTGATCACCTGCCATTATTTTAGAAAACACTAACAGATACTATTTATGTTACTTTAGTCTGTAAGGTCTCCTGCTTGTCCCTTGTGAAGTCACCTGAGTCTTTCTCTTATGCCGGTGGTTTCATTATATCTTGCCATTACTCTGACTACTGAGACCCCAAGTAACTTTTCCCAGACCTTTGACTTGACTTTTACGTGCCTTTGAAAGTCTTCACTCTTACACTGGCACTTTTTTTAGAGTCTGTAAGAGTCTGACTCATTGTTGGTAGTTTCTTTGACCCTAGGAGATCATGGCTATTAGCAGTTCAGAAGAAAGCAGATTAGAGAATGAGATGCATAGGTGGTGATAGAAAATCAATACATATCAGAAAGGACAGAACGGTTCACTGAGTTGGATGTTGGCTAACATCCCAAAGAATAATGAAGAAATAGAAATGCATCTTTTATCTGAGGCTCAAGATGAGAAACATTAGGAATGATGCAGAGACACTTACCAGATACCATTGCTTTGTAAAAAGAGGATCATTCATGTTGATGTCGATCTCATTGAGATCTCTATACCCTCGCTTTTTTCGGTTGAATCCTTCTTGCTGCAAGGCCATCTTTACCTGGAATGACAATACTAGCATATTACCTGAATATCAGCCTGAACATCCCTCTTCTGGAATTCATTTCCATGAATTCAAATTCCATTTGTATATAAGGTGTTTTTTTTTAAAAAAGCTGAAGCCAAGTTCATCTCACACATACACTTTATTATTATTTTCCAAGAGCATTTACGTCTGCTGTGCCAAACAAAAAGGCTTGGTGATGACTCAAAGCGAGTTTCCTTAAAATAAAAATTAAATGGAGAAAAGCATTCTCAAGGAAGGTAAGGTGGTAGGGTCATTAAGTGAAATAAAACAAGGCAAAGGAATACCTTTGTGAAAGAAAGAGTGATGTGGATTCAGGGAGGGAGAGAGCGAAAAGTGCATCGATCATTTTTCTGGAGAGTTTTCAAGTCTTTCTATTTGTTGGCAATATTGTGCTATCACATTTGGGAATCAGCCCAAAACAACAACAGCAACAACAAAATCAAACAAAAAAACCTGCATGGAAAGCCAATAAGTCCATAGGAAAACTCCACAAGGTAAGTGAGGGACCTTTGAAGAGAAATTGATGGATGGTGCTGTTCCTTGCAATGACAACACTTTGTTTTGGATAGTAAAACAGAACCCCAAACCCTTGGATGGAAATGAATTAGGAGATGAATTAGTTCAAATAGGCTCCTGGCAAAAGCTAGGCTCTGTCCCAATCAGGAAAAGTTTCTTTCACTTGGATAATAACTAATTTATCATCCAATAGCTGTGGCCAGTCTCTGAATGTCTACAAACTCAAGGACAATGCAAATGTATAAAAGAGTGTATGCCGGATATTCATTATTTTTTAAAATTATATTTCATTTTATTTCTCCTTTCCTCAAATCTCCTTGTATATTTGGGGAATTACCTCGAATCCACTGGGTTCTGTGTAAGTGGGAGTGAAATTTGAGGCCCTATCTGCTGTAAAGAAACTGAAGACTCTCTCCACCTCAGAGGTGCCTCATGGATATCTCTTAGGATCTGCATCCCACAGCCCAGTCCGGGAGCTCCCCCAAGACTAACCCTTCAGCCTCCTATAGATTGTGAGCTGCCCATACCTTTTCGACAAATTCTCTTTTGCTTAAATTGTCCATAATCAATTCCTGTTGCAATCAAGAATTCTGATATGAAACAAGAGGAAGACAGAGGGTCCAAATCAAAAGTGATGGTGGGCAGGAAAGAAGAAAGAGACAACGGATGTGGCCCAAACCCTCCCCTTCCCGCTCCCCTGGAATGGGGAGGAACACTGTGGGAGAGTAGCCCCTCACTTTCTTGCTCTACGTACCCACACAGAAAACCTGGGCCTCATTTGCCAGAAAAATTCTTTACTATACCCAAAACGCTATACATGTAGAAAAGAAGCGGTAGATGTGGCATTTACTCTGTGAGTTCTTTGGACCTATTCCAGAAAGACACATTCACTGTGGCATAGTTAAAGAAAATCCCCTAAAGAAATAATAAAATAGTGGAGATAAATTATGATTCAAATATATGTATATGTATATGTGTGTGTGTGGTGTGTATTATATATATCTCTTTTGAGAAGCAGTTGCCAAGATGGAATTAAACATGCAGGGATTCTATTAGGAGAGAAAATGGAAGAAACTGTGATGCAAGTCTGACCCCGTAAAAGAGTGAGTGAACAAGGTTGGGCAAAAGTGTCCTCAGCTGCTCCATAGACTAAAGAAGTTTTGGCAAGACTGTTGGGGATTTAAAGTCAGCTGTCAGAGGAACACTGTGTCTCCCGGGGACGGGCCTACCTCAGTACTTGTGCTGTGCTCTGTCACTGGCTAGAGCAGCCACAGCCATTGTGACCTGTTGCCAACACAGTAATAGTTTTCAGAGTGTAGCAGTTGGGGTCCTTGGTCAGTTGTTCTCCCTGGAATCAGAGGTCTGTGCAGCAAGTTCATGCAGCTGCCACAGAATATATACATTTATTTATATACGTGTTTGCGTGTGTGTGTGTGTGTGTGTGTGTGTGTGTGTGGTGTGGTGTGTGTGTATGTATTCATTAGTGTAGACCATTTAAAATGTTGAAGTGAATGTAGTTCTCAACCTGGAAAGAGCCGTGACACACCCCTTAACACTTTTTTTTACTGAAGAAGCAAGTACAGTACTTTTTCTTGTCCGCAGGGATACATTCCAGACCCCAGTGGATGTCTGAAACCAAGGATAGTACCAAACCCTATATATATTATGTTTTTTTTCTATATACATATACCTTTTCACCTAAAGGAAGCACTTAATGGTTTCTCTTTGGCGTATCTGAATTGCCAGGATCATTTGTGCTTCGGGGCCCTTATTAAGTAATGGTTACCTGAACGTGAGCACTGCAGCACCTGCTGCTACTGGCAGTCAGTCTGGTCACCCAGACGGCTACTAAGTGCCTAATGGACAGGAAACACCTACACCGTGGACATGGAACAAAGGGGCAATTCACATCCCAGGCGGGTCGGAGTGGGACGGTGTGAGATTTTGATATTCTGCTCAAAATGATGCACAATTTAAAACTTGTGAATTGTTTATTTCTGGAATTTTTCATTTAATATTTTCAGAACAAGGCTGACCACCAGTAACTGAAGTCACATAAAGCAAAACCATGGATAAGGGTGTACACTATATTCAAATACGAGTGCCACTTTAACTTGGGAAGGAAGGATCCTGAATTTGGCCATCACAGCTTCCCATTTTGGTCCCACAGCAAGCTCTTTATTTGCTATTAATTAATGGGCAGCTGTGACTAGCTTGCCTTGAGGGATTCCCATTATTTTGGATTCATTGTCAAGAATGACTTCGTTGAGATAGTGCCTACCCTTCGCTAGGCTCTTCACTAAGCAAGAGCATCTACCACGTGGAAATTTAGAAACTCTCATCTGTAGGTTCCCAGCAGCATAAAAACGGAAAGACACATTCGATTTTATCCTTTTAGATAACAGTGTAGAAACAGCTATTACAATATCACTCCAAACTCAAGTGCATTCTAATGACAAGACTGTTTAAATTAATTTCCATAAAAGTTATTTTTAATTCTATAAATTAAATTTTAATGGAGACCAGTGATGCTTTGGAATGTGGCACTCTGGACAGCACTCCTCCTTGACAAACCATGACTTAGGTGTCTGTAGTTTGCATCTTGCATTACTAAAAGTTAGGACTCCTAAAACCACAGAGGATTTTCTGAGTCCATTAGTTTAGCTTCATGTCCTCAGTGAAGATCACACTTACAATTACAAGAGAGAGGAACACCTTTAAGACATATATTTTTACTTATTACACAAAAATAACTGGAGAACAGTTTTTTCCCCCACAATGATACCATGTAATACTATCAATTGCTTTTATTTTCCTGTTTTTTTTCCAATCTGAATTTGCATTTCAACCTAATTTTTACACAATAATAATCATACTATAGATAGAATTATACATTCTTTTTTTACTAAATATCCAACCATAAGTATTTTAATATGCTGCTATATAGGTCTCATATTTTAATTTTTAATGGCTACCTAAATATTCCATAAAGTAATGCACCATAATTTACCCACCATGATCTTTTTTTCCTTCTTATTGGTCATTTGGATTGTTTTTCATTACAAGTAAAATTGCTATGAGCAGAGAGATGAGGTTATAAACTATTTTTAAAGATCTCTGGGGAAGATTTCAGGGTTATAATTCTATTTGTGATAAAGCCCTAAATGTCAGAGTATTTCCTAGTGTCTATAGTTCTTTCTCATATTACAACTAAAAGGCCAATTTTTTTTCTCTTCCTCTTCCTTTCACTACCCCTTAGATGTGGTACCAGTGTCATGTATACAATTTAACTGTAGCTTCTTGCCTTTTCAAAAAATATGTACAAGTAGCTCTGGTATTTTATTTTAGAATGCTTCTTTAAGTCGGTCTATTGACCTAAACATTTATACAAATAAAAAATATTTAAAAAACAGGAGTGTTTATTACTGGGTATTATTTTATTAAAAATGATTAGATGGATATTCTACAATCCTGGTTAAGCATTTAAACCTGGATTTGAAACATGTGCAGAGCACACATTTTACATGAGCAACTCTATCCACATCCTTTCCCTTCCAGTCCCTCTGTTCAATTAAGAATTTTTCAGTTAACAAACATTTCTGTGCATCTACAATGTACAAACTAGGATAAAGCAGATTCTATCTCTGCACAATAGCATGCTGTTTTACAAGTTACATTAACAAGGTAATTTCACTACATTCAATCTTCTCAACAAAACTGTGGCGTGGTATGGGTACAGTTGAGGAAATGGAGGTTTAGAGGCTGTTGTTCAACAGTTGAAAGCATGGCGAAGTCACCTAGGTTGACTACTTCTAAATGCTATGAACTTTCCACTAAGCCGCATTGCCTCTCCCTAAGGCATGGAACACAGTCAAGATTCTAGTAGCTGGGACAGCTTAACTGTGGACGTAACTCTAAGGATCAGGTCCAGGATCACTTCTCAGCAGGACTGATAATTAATCAGCTGCTCATTATCATCCACCCTGTAGAATAGGAGGGGCCAAAGGAAAGGGGAACAGTAGGGAAATCTATCTCAAAGGGCCTGTTGAACATCTTGGCTTGAAGTGAGCACAAGAAAAAAAAAACATAAAATATAAAACTGACATGTTGCTGAAAATACCAAAGTTTATGAATTCATGACGCCATTGATTGCCACATTATTATTTTCTATACTACTAAGAATTATTTTATTTGCCACTGTTATGAGCTGAGTGGTGTGTCCATAAAAGATATATTGAAGGTTTAATCCACTCACCTATAAAATGGGAATGAGACCCAATAATGACTAACATTTTTTGAGGGCTGATTGTGTACCAGGTGGTGCTTTACGTCCCTCATGTACATTATCTCAGTTACATGGACATTATCTTTGTTGTTTCAAAGCAAACTTGTGGGGAGTTATGAATGAAGGCATCAAGAAGTACATGGCTGGATAAGAATCGCACAGGTAGTCAAGAGTAGAGCCATGGTCCATATCTGTTATGGGAGGAATTGCATGCCCCCCAAAAAATCCATATGTTGTCATCCTAACCACTAGTACCTCAGAATGTGACTATATTTGGAGATAGTGTCTTTAAAGAGGTAATTAAGTTAAATAAGTTAAAATCAGATCATTAAGGTGAAACCTAATCTAATATGACTGGTGTCTCTGTAAGAAGAGAAACTTTGGGCACAGACACTAGAGAGAATGATGTGAAGACACAGGGTGAAGATGGCCATCTCCAAGCCAAGGAGAGAGGTCTGGGTGTATTCTTTTCTGATGGCACTCAGAAGAAAGAAACCCTGTCCATATCTTGATCTTGGTCTTCTAGCTTCTGGAACTATGAGATATACATTTTTGTTGTTTGTGGTACTTGGTTACAGCAGTCCCAGAAAACTTGTATACTACCCCAGCGATCTGGTTGCACAGTCTGCATACCTTCCTATTGCATTGTGTTGCTTCTCTGCTCCTACCTCATGTGGGGATTGTGGTAAGGATCAAATGAGATAATGCATGCAATGCATAACACCTGGCTCATAGTATATACCCTATAAATGCCTACGATTTCTACTATAATTATTGCCAATGTCGTTATAATATTTCAGGTTGTGTGGAAAAACAGTGGGATGGTGCTTTCCCTCGTTCCATCCTGCCTCAAGCCTGATATGTCTTATTCCAAAGCAGGCCAGAGTGCCTTGATTTATTCTTTTTGCTCTTAGCTGGTTGAAGGTGAATCAAAGTAAACATGGCAAGAGAAATCAGCAGGAGTTTATTTCCATGTGTGTGTTCAGATGCAGAAGACCTATCTTCAGGAAGAGCGCAACTCTTTTTGCCTTTGTCTCTCCAAGGCAGTGTGTTACCTTGGTATTGAACGGATGAGCTGAACACAGTTTATGAAATATGAAATCCAGAAAAGCCACTAATGGGGGTGATGCGGGAAGGAGGCAACTCCTAAGCTCAGATGTTCTAGTTCATCTGTCTTCCTATCAACTGCTGGCATTGGTTGTCAAGATCTAAACAGGGATCTAGAGATGGAGAAAGATTTGGAGAGGGAAGACATGACCCTGGCAGGTCAATTTGCTGAGAGGGAGGGAGAAGTGAAGGAGGAGGCACCAAACTGTCAGGGAGTCCAGGTACCTAATTTACCCCTAGGGCAGGCAGAGATGACTTTTTGGAAATCCTAATTATAGGCAAATTACAGGGCTTTACTTTTCAAAGAACAGAGAGTTAAGCCACAATCGTGGCTGAATGCACCATATTGATTGCCCTCATTTAGAGAGGTTTTCCTATCTTGCAAGAATGAAGACGATCAATCGGGAGGACATGGCTGCATGCCTCTGGCCACAGTTCTAGTTACTGCGACTCAGTGAGAAGATATTAACAAATTGCTCTCTATCAGCTAAAGCCCTCTATATAAGATATACTATGAGATAAGTTAATGTAATTAGAGAGGGGTCGAAAGATGTTTTTAGTGGAGTCAATTGCAAAGGCAACTTACAGGAATGCCTTTAGCGGGTACAATTCCAGCTCCTACATTTGCTGAAACATGTGTATTATGTTTGGAGTTGCATTTCAGCAGGAGCTCAATCTTCCTCTTCCTCTTGTTTCTAGGATGGTGGAGTAATATCATAAGTTGGATTTAGGGGATTTTATTAAGAAAAGGATCTTAAAAGATGGTAGGTACTTAAGCTAGATGTGGAGGCAGGGATGGTTAGACTAGGGTATACTTGAGAAGACAATTTTCCAGGGATGCCAGGAACTCCTAAACACTGTTCTGGCCAAAATGACATAATCCTCTCAAGGAGGTTTTCCTGAGGAGTGTGGAAAAGAAGCAAAGCAAAGCTAAGTCACCTTAATGTACTAATGTACTAATGTACTAATAACTTTGGCCATGCACACAATGTAGCCAAAGAGAGCCTGCCACAGATGGGCATAAGAAGCTCATTCTAACACAGACAGTTCCTCGAAGAACAAATGGGAGGAGGAACAGGAGGATAGTGGGGAGAAGATGAGGATTAAGGCGGAGGCTCTACCCCTGTCCACTCTAGCTGTGGCCCTACCCCAGTGTCCTCACACCTGACCAGCCCACTCTGGATGGCACTCAGGATTGAGAGGTGAAGAGAAGCTGGCAGGGCCCACAGAGAAGGTGCTCATAGTTCCCAACTGGGAATAAATGTCTCCAGCACAGCACAGAAAAACACAGCTTCCAAAAGCTTCATCCCCTGCAAGGCCTCCATCATGATGCTGGTTCATGGTTCAATTCGGCTAGTGAACAAGAAGGAAAATGTTGGATGGGGATGTATCTGGGATGCCTATATCCCATTTTGGGCTAGTGGCGGGGGGCAGGGGCGCGGGGAGCTCAGTAATGTGTTTCCGGAAAAAAAATGGGTGAATCTGACTGAAAAAAAACAATGCAAGTCTCATAAGTTATGCTATTTATGGCTGTAAGCCTCTTTATGGAGAGTTAATATCAAGGTCATCTGGCTTGGTCCTGAGGGTCAGTTACCTTCACTCTGTTTCTGTGGTTGCAGGGTAATAAAGGGACCCCAGCCCCAGTTGCTGCCTCACAAATGTGTGTGGGGAAAAGAGGGAGTGGATACAAAGTGTGAATGATTTAATCCAAAGTCATGACTCTACAAAGTGTGAAAGACCATGTCTCAAATGCAGTGTGGTGGGATGAACAAGCACTGGATTTGGAATTAGAAAGAAATGGGTTCGGTTTCTGGATTGGTTTGCTTCTTATTTGTGTGTTCTGAGGTAGGTCCCTCAAGTCCTCTGAATCACGTTTTCTTCATCTAGAGCAAAAATTTTTTTGTAAATAAAGTTTGTTGAACACAGCTGTGCCCACTTGTTCACATCCTGGCTCTGGCTGCTTACATGCTACAATGGCAGGGTTGAGTAGTCGTAACAGGGACTATGTGGCTCACAAAGCCTAAAGTATTTGCTCTCTGGCCCCTGATGCATATTATGAAGATGGTGGAATTCTTAACCATATAGGCTTAATCATGAGGATCACATGAAATAATTTTTCCGTGTTGGGAACTATGAGACATACATTAAAAGTCTATAGTTATGATGCATAATATGTCTTAGGAATCCATTTCATCTATGAAGGTAAAAGCAAGGGCAGAATTTTGAGTAGTTGTGCAAATGATATGATTTGAGGGCACAAAGAAAGTTTCCAGTGACCCAGATCACCTCCCCTGAACGCATGCACACTGACTGAATTCCAGCCATAAAGAGTTAAGCTTTCATTTCAAGCCTTTATTATCTAGGTTGATTATGTCTATTTGAAAAGATTGGAAAAACAAGTCCTTTGGGAACAGTACCACATCCAGGTGTTATCACTTACCAACACAGGTGCATGAGCTATTGATTAGATGGCTTTTCTCAATGATGCTTGTTGAGACTGGTGCAAGGAAGGAATGAGAATTTATGGAAAAAGTAGTTTGAAACTCTTGGGCAGTATTTTGGAAGCCAGGGAGAAGTGCTCCCAAAAGAAAGCAACAACAGATGACCCAGAATTTAGGATTGGGTGCCACTAAGGGAGAAAGGATAAAGATTAAAGAGGTGAGAAGATATGCTGAAAACCCTCCCAAAGATGTTTGCTTTTAGACAGTCTCTATGCATGACATGTTTTCAGTATAAAGGATACACTCACCATTTACTTAATATGCCAAAGGTTGCACTGTTGTTCCCTCATAAATGTTCAGTGGGGAACAAACCAAAAAGCTGTCTGTTAGAGAATACAAATGGATTCTTCAACATTCATAATCTCTTTTTCTTAAGCTCACAGACTCTGAAGAAGTTTTGATGTTTGGATTTGGACCATAGACTACTGAGTTAAAGAGAGAATATTCACTTCCTCAGCTCTTTCTTCCTAAAGGGCATCAATTTTAATCTTCCTCAAAGGTTAGCCCTTTTGTCAACAGCAATGTCTTGTCAATTCTTTTCCTCTTATTGGTACTTTATCAGTTGCCAATGGAACAATTCCAGATTAATAAGCTAGAAAATAAGGTATGTCTGAAATATTTGGGGGCTGGTAACTGCAGCCCCTTCACCAGGCCGCTGGAGAGTAATTTATATGTCAAGCAAAGCAGCCCATGAATGGCAAAACATGAACAAGGAGTAAAGATCAGAGCTATTGATTCTTAACACACTTCTACTTATTCATGGAGTACCCAGTGATAGGGTGTTAATGAGCCCAGCATGTGATACAGAACAAATGAAGAAAGTAATCAATCAACTTTATAATAGTGCTCCTGGAAGGCACAGAACCAACCATGCACTTAGGTCTGCTCTCTGAGAAAAACCAGGAGAAAACGGCTTTCATTCTGCAGGGTCCTAGGTTTCTATGGCTGCTGTAACGAATTACCAAAACTTAGTGTCTTCGAACACACAAGCTTATTCTCTTACAGTTCTGGAGGACAGAAGTCTAAAATCAAGGTGTCAGCAGGGCTGCATTCTTTCTAGAGGCCCTAGGAAAGAATCCATTTCCTTGTCTTTTCTGCCTTCTACAAGTTGTGTGCATTACTTGGCATGATTCCCCTTTCTTTAGTTTCAAAGGAAGCAAAGATAGGTCAAGCTATTGCATGGTATCACTCTCACCTCCTCTTTTGCCTCCCTTTGTTAAGATCTTTTCAATGACATGGGGCCCACCAAGATAACCCAGAATAATCTCCGT
The DNA here is from genome assembly GCF_014176215.1 of Rousettus aegyptiacus. Taxonomy (NCBI): domain Eukaryota; kingdom Metazoa; phylum Chordata; class Mammalia; order Chiroptera; family Pteropodidae; genus Rousettus; species Rousettus aegyptiacus. The sequence goes on along the minus strand of NW_023416287.1, from coordinate 34,089,947 downwards.
ATTTTAAAGTCAACTAATTAGCAAACTTGATTACTCCTTGCAATGTACCACAACATATTCATAGGGATTAGGATGTAAAAATCTTTGGGGGCCACAATTCTCCCTACGACATACAGGAAGCAAGCTAATATTCATGTTGAAATATGAAGCTGATTCTTGACTAGTTCTACTGAAGATATCTCTGTGGGGATGCAGGAATCATGATGGAGATATAGAAAACCCAGAATTCTTCAGAAAAAAACAAAACAAAACAGCCATATTACTGGATGAATCACCATTGGCAAAGTATTAATGAAGGGGTCCAATTTAGTGGTAAAAGGTTGCTGGGGTAATCTGAACTCTTTCTATTAATAGCTGATGCATGATACTAGTTTTAGAGGAATGGATAGTCCAAAGATGTTAACAGATTGAACTGATTGGCTTATATCAATCAAATATAATTGACAGTACATGTAGATACAAAATGCTATTCTTAGGTTGAAAAAATCTATTGTACAATTACAAGAAAGAGAAGAGAGTCTTGATAGAAATGTAGGGTTTTAGCTGACCACCAACTTAATGTAAAAGAATAATAGAAGTTAATACCAGTGACTGAAAAGTAAATTCAAATTCTGGGTACATCAGGAGAAGTAGAGTCCCAGATAGAGGGAAGGACAGATATTTTTGAGACAGTTGGTGAGGCAATACCTATGAGCTTGTTAAGTTTTGAAGTGCACTTTAGGAGGTCACTGTCAATTTTGTGTCCAGAGGAAGGAGCTAAGGCGATGACAAATCTGAGAAATATCATAGCTAGGAAACAAGATGTGCAAACTCAGCTCATGGGTTGAACTGCAATGGTGATATTCAGAATGGAATGGTCTACTACATGTTCCAGATGGTTACCTGGTTGGGCACGAGTTTTCCAAGGCCTGTTTCAGAACTCTTTACCTGTTGGACTATACTATTTGGATTTACTCATCCCCCCACCTCCCTTAAAGGAGTATATTTCTCTGCTCCAATGATATTAGGTTTAGCAGAGTGAATTACTTTGGACTTATGCTAGGAAAAGTATACTTGTCCATTACTGAATTCTTGGATTTCAGTCATGGTTGTGAGAAGAATATGCCCAATGTGTCCTGGTAGGCCCCCTAAAATAAGACACATGGAATAGAGCTGTCCTAGTGGGCCTGCACATTTTCACGTTGTAGCTCAAAGCACAAGGTGAAACCTGCCAATGTATAGATGCAAAATAAATACTTATTGTTGTATGCCACTGAATTTTGGTGTAGTTTATTATACAGCATTTTTTTTTTTTGGTTCATAGCTGATTGATACATTGGCATTATGTATTCTCTTTCAATCTCAGAGTATGTTGGGTCTTTCTATTTTAATAGTACATAGTCATATTTGTTCCAGAGGCTTTCTGAGTTTTTAGTAAATTTTTGCTATGTAGACTCCAGATGCTAAAGAAGACATACATAATTCTAAACAAACATCGTAGCACTGAAATATTTAACATGTCTTTATCCAGATGGGTAGCTTTTATATGTTGATTTGAAAAGTACAGCTGTGGTTATAAGTGCTTATGTTAGAAAAGAAGGGGGAGAAAAAGGAAAGTACATGTCCATTAATAGAGGAACAGTTTCAAGAAATACGGCACAGTTATTAAAATGAATGATTCAATACTGATTAAAATAGTTGTCCATGTTTTATTTTAGATAAAAACATATATAAATTATGTACAGCATAGAAATTACATACAGCATTTTTTATAAACACATCAGCACAAAAACTGTGTGTCTTGTGTGTGTGTACATATGTATGATTAAAAACAAAAAAAAAATCTGAGAGGATAGTGGCCAATATTGGCTACCTATAAAGAATGGTATTGGAGAAAAAGAAAAGGGAAGTTTTTGGTTTTTTGATGTATCCATTTGGCATAAGTAAAGAGGAGTAATTTTAATTTTCCTTTCTGTTATTTTCTATATTTTCCAAAATCCTAATGATGAATATGGGATGCTTATGCATATGTAGTTAAACCTTTTTACTTATACACATTGTAAAAAATGCTGTTGGGCATTTACAATATCCTAGATTAGAAAAATTGACTAACATCACTGGATGAAGCAGAAACAGACAAATATGTACATTGCAGTTTTGTTCAGGAAAGCTGTGGGTCCTTATAATAAATGACTTTTTCTTGAAATAATAAGGAGCAGTCTCATTTTCCTAGCAGAAGAGAAGCCCAAATCCATACGACTAAGATAAAAAAAAAACACACACACATCAAGACAGGAACAAAAAGTACATTCATAAAATATAGAACAACTACGAGGATGCCAAGCACAAAAGCAGCAAAGTGCAGAATCAACAACGTGGGAATTGATCAATAATAATAAATTTTAGTTTTATCAGAAAGTGATAAAAAGGGTTGAAAGAAAATTATAGCTGTGTAGAACATAGAGCAGAGAAACAGAGATACAACATAAAAGTTATAGTTAGCTAGGGGGATGGGGAAAATCCTGAATACTTTCTCACAAGCAAATATTACTGATCTCTAATGTGGATAGTTTCAGGTCAGTTCATGGGGTGCCTAAGCTGCTTCAACCCCTCCTTACTGATAAGATTTAAGAGGAGGAGATAAAGAGGGGGGAGGTGCTTTCTTGTCTCATTTGTGTTTCATTTGTGTTTTCTTGTCTCATCAGTGCCAGCTTTTGGTGTGGACAGCTTGCTTAGGAATTTACAGCCAGATAGCCACAGTTTCTGAGGTCTGAGGGAATTTACAGCCAGCATCATGTAGGAGTGGGTTGCATGGATGTTATAAAGAACAAAGTTTGAACCTCAGATCCTAAGAGGTCCTAAGTATTAACATGAGACTCTTCCATTGCTAATACTCACTGTAAGCAATAGTAAACTGAGCCCGTACTCTGCCCATAGTTTAGAAGATACTGCTCTCTTTTCTATTGCTGATTCTTATACCTAGAGTGGTGACAGCACTGGAGCTGGGCCGCAGAGGGGAATGGCTTGACTCAAGGTCTCAGATTTATAAGGGGGCCAGCTCCTGAGCTGACAATATTCTGGGGGGAAAAAAGGAATCCTAGAACCACTGGAATAGACGATATTCTGGGGGGAAAAAAGGAAACCTAGAACCACTGGAATACACATTAAGCAGAACATTTGCATGTATAGATGGAAAGGCTCAGCACATTCTAGGCAAGATTGATAAAGTGAGATCTATACTTAGCCATACTCCAGGGAATGCTTGAATTGTAGTGATAGAGATAGAATCTCAAAATAATTCAAGTAGAACAAAATACATATTAACCACAAAAGAATAGAAAATAGCCAAATTGTTTAAGCATTCTCTGCAATGCCAGAAGCCAAGGACAAAATGTAGACAGGTCAAGAGGCCACTGTTTGTGTTCCAGCTACTGCTGTTGCATAACAAATTGCCCTAAGATGTGGTGGCTTAAAGAAAGCTTGTCCTTATGCTCACAGATCCTGGGGGTTGGGATCTGGGGATAGCACCAAGGGATGGCTTATCTCTGTGGCATTTCTGGACTTGGTGAGAATGACTCAAAGGCTGGGTGTGACTCGAGGACTGGGGGGCTGCCTAAAATGTAATAATAACTACTGGGTTAGGAGCTCTGGATAGATCTGGCCAAAAGAACAATGTCATTTCCTTTGCCCTATACATTTGCTGCTTGCTCATTTCCTCCTAGAGGATTAACTAGGGAAATTACTTTCACTCCTCTGAATGTCTAAGTTCTGGATTCTTCTCTGTAGACACTAGCACTTTTCCCCCACCGTAGAATGCAAAGATACTTTAGCTTAGACTTCAAGGTGCCAGAGAATCCCCACCCCCTCTGTCCAGTTTACATCTCCATACCGTAGTTCCTCCACCATGACCCAGCCAGGATAGTGTTATAAATCCTCATCTGTTCCCATGTGTCTCCTGCCTAGGATATATTTACTCATATCTCAAAGTTTATGTGTCAAAATATTGACTCACAAAACATTCCCTGTACACTCCTCATTTTTTTTGATATCAGCCATCATAATTTTTGGTAACTCTCTTGCAAATAAATTGCTTAAATCACACAGTAGGGACTTGAATAGTCATTTAGTACTAGACCATTGAACATTTTCTGAGTTTTGGTATCGTACCCACCATTAAGCTATAATATCCTTGGGGAAAACAAAACCAAGTATAAAAATATATCTTGTCCTCCTTTCAGAGGAAAAACCCTTCTTCCATTTCCATATTCCAGGTTTGCATTCATGGAACAGTGAGCATACGAGGGCTACAGTTACCACCTCCACCACCACCTCTTCCCACATGGGGACAGCCTACCATTACTTCCTGATGGGGCGTGATTTCTAGTCACTTCTTTTCCCCACTTCCAAACATGAATTGGATCATATGACAGTTAAAAGACAAAGGAAAGTCACCAGGTTACCCATGCCTAGTCAGCATTTTAAAAAGCTATATTATGCTTTATTTCACACTGTGAAATTTGATCACTTTTATGCTGCCAGTTTATGAAATCTGAAAAGCATTGTGTAGCCCCAAGAAGCCTTCTAGAGGGGACTCTTGTTATTTTAATTGTTGAAAAGATATCTCTAAAAATGTGTAATAGTCTTGATGAACAGAGGTTTTATTTTCCTCCTTATTCTATTTCAATACTTTGAAAAAATTTATTATTCATTTCAGGGAAGACAAAGAAATTTCATTAGCGTAAGGTAAGACGAGGAGGTTTTCTCTTTTTATTCTTTCTAGAAATTAAATAGGAAAGTAAACTTTATTTTCTGGTTTGAAATGACATCACTGCATTCTGTTTTCATCTGAAGTTGGGGGTAAAATGGATGCTCTTTAAACTAAATGCTGAAAATGTCCTCCAAACACAGAGCTTGACACACTTGCTCTGTTGGAGTCTTTTGCTAAAAAAACTTGCAAAAATCTAAAATTAAGCCCAAGAGTAGCCACCCCATTTGGTTTTCATCTTATACTATAATAAAGAATAATCTCCTTAAATTCAGGAAAATTGGCAAAATTATTAAATATCACTCTTTGGAGATTCTCAGTTTTGTTCCTTGAGGATCAACTGTAGCTCTTTGAGAATCCATTTTGGAGACAGAGCCAAACAAAATTTGAGGGGCCCTTTTTAGCCTTAGTCATTGGTTTCCTTCCAATGGTGTGACTTGCAGGTGGTTTCCAATCTGCCTCCCTTTGGCTGAGGGAACTCCTGGCATTTTTTTTTTCTGAGTGGAGATGACTACACTTCAGTGTTTCTGGGTGTCAATAGCAATAGTGTTGATTGGTGGTTTCTTGAATTTCCTCCATCTTAAAGAAATCCTGTCACCACTGAGGCAGAGTAAGATGAACCTTCCTTATTATTTCCAAGAGTAGAATCAATTTTGTACTGGGAATCCTAGGATGCATACCCCATCCTCTGAAATGCACAGTGCTACCTGTCCTTAACACTGTATTCACCTCAGCCTTTAGTTAGCTCACTTTATACAGGGCTAGAGTTTAATTTTTATGGATTTGTTAGAAATATTTTCCATGATGCTCCTTAGTACCACCTGGGTGAGGTGTATTATCAGTTGGCAGATAGCAGTGTGAACAATGATGTGTACTTTCAAATCTAAAACCAGAGTGTGTGTGGAGAAAGCACCTGAAGCTTAACTAGCTTGATGTTCAGAAAGCCATAACTGCCTTTGTTGCTCCTCACTTGATCTCTTTCTACATGGTCTGCCATTTGCCTGATGTTTGCTCAGCACCTGGTAAGCAAAGAGCTTTCAAAAAATGTAGAAAAGAAAATCAATATCTCTGCCCATTTAGACAGCCTCTCACCAGTCAGTGACATTCATACAGTGCTGTGGAGGAAAGTGGGAGATCATGCATCTTAGGGACCTCGAGAAGGCATTTGGTTAATTCACCTAAGCAATCGATGGCATTCAACTAGTTGCTAGCCTGGATTCAAGTGGCTTGGTTTTTATAAAACTGTGACTTGAAGAAACAACATCATGTACTTGTGTTTCTCTCTCATAACATGCATCTCTCCAGCTAATGAGAAGCTGTATCCTATCATCCCGCTATAAGCCAATAATTATAGAAATCTCAATAACAACACTAAATGCAAACTACTTTACAATTATTATGTCTAGTCCTTTCAGCAGTCTTACTCAGCAGTATTATTGCAACAGCTTTAAAACATGTCTTTAAATTCTAGGATGATCCTCCCATACAGACTAGGGTCTCTGTTCTTCTCTCAGCTCTCAGCTCTGAGTGGGCTTGTGACTGATTCAACCAGTAGAACATGGTAGAAGTGATGCTATTTGACTTTCATACTAGATCACAAAAAGCCACCTGGTTCTTTTGATGTAGTGAAGCCAGTCCATGCACAGAATTCCAACTAGCCTGAGGCCACCTTGTCGGAGAGGCCGTGCACAGGTACTCTGACCAATGTCCTCAGCTGGGCTCCCATTCTAAAGCCATGTGAGTGGACCCATCTAACTGCAACCACGTGAGACCTCAGGCGGGAACTGCTGAACCCTCCCCAAATTCTTGACCCACAAGATATTGAGGGAATAAAATTGCTGTTGTTTTACATTTCTAGGTGTGGGAGTAACTTGTTACACAGCAATGTTAGCCAGAACAATTACCCACCATTTTATGAGTGAAGAAGTTGAGCTTCACGAAGTTAGAGTAACTTGCCCAAAGTCACGCAGTTTCAAAGTTGCTGGTTTTATACCAGATTTGCCCCAATCTAAAACCAATGTTCTTGACTCTATATCATAATGCTTTTCAAATTAGTTGGTTAAATGCAGGGAGAACCAAATGCAACCAAATATATGTGAGTAAAAATGAAATATCAGTATTTTATATGCTTCCTTGAAGATCCAATTGGTGGCGAAGATCTCAATCCCAGGTGCACAAGTGTGTGAATAAGAAAGTATGGGTCACATGATTCTAGGTCCTCTTGACTTCTCTCAGAGAAGAACCCTTAGGTGCTTTTCTTCTAGGGCTTTCCACCCCTCACTGGTACCTTTCTATTAGCCTTCGCCAGCATGATCTTCGCCATCAGCTTCTCTGCCAAAATCAGCCATCTTCATTTTCTCAGAGAAAAGAATTGAAATAATTGCCTGCCATGGCTCCAGACACGATTTGCCAGTAATCATCTCATTTGATCTTTGTCACCACACTGGGAGGGAAGTACTGCTAACAGTATCTTGTGGGTGCAGAAAATGGGGCTTAGAGAAGTTAAGTGACTTGCTCTAGTTAATTGGTAAATTTAATCTCACAGTTTTCTGACTCTCATTTTACTGTGTTCTGTCCTACTGTCCTCAAAATACCAAACATTTAAAAAATAAGTTATAGGTCAGTGCTCATAGGGTAGCTGGAACTTTCTCATTCCGATGACTTCAGTGAGAAATATTATTCCCACTTCAGGAGGTGCTTGGTACTCTAAACAAAGCTGTTCCCTACCTAAAAACCTTCCCTGGAAAACCAAAGTGTGCCCATACCACCGTTCTTCCAAACCCCTCACCTTGAGAGTGTGCTGGCAGAAATTATTTCAGGCACAAATGACTTGTAAGTAGTACTGACAAACTATGTTACCGTGGACAAGTTATTTAACGTCAGCATTTCATCAAGTATTAACTGAGAGTGAATCAGCTAAACTTGAACATGCTATGAACTTACTATGGATACACAACTATATAGAGTTGGACACATAAATAAATGAAATGACTTATAATAAAGACATCTATAGCAATAATAACAATAGTAAACACTGAATAACTTACTACATGCTCAGCATAGTTCTTAGCACTTTATATTTATTTAATTGCCTTTACTCTTACAATCCCATTTACAAATGAAACACAGAGGCTTGCCTGACCATGGTCACAGTGGATGAGGCAGGATTTGAACCCTGGCCGTTTGATCCCAGAAGCTGTGCTCTTAAACCACTTCTAAAGATTGTCAAATAAGCATGAAGACAATAAATGTGACGATCATTGTACCCTTCCCCATGCCTGGTGCCCACTCTATCCCCATAGGCATCTCTGAATCCTGACATACTGCAGGGCTGAAAGTGATGCTTGGAACATGAGAGTTTGTCAAATAAGTTGCACACATTTGGAGCATAAATCACTGTTCTGTTTGTTTTTCTTTTTTTAAACTTTTTTATTTTGAAATAATACTAATAAATAGGAAAACTAGTGCATAGAATACTCACATATTCTTCACTTAGGTTTTCCAAATAGCAACATTTTACTACACTTGCTTTACCATTCTCTCTCTTTACACACACACACACACACACACACACACACACACACACACACACGCGCTTTTTCTAAACCATTTAAGGGTAAATTGCAAATAGTATTCCCCCTTAAATTTAAATATGCCAGTGTGCATTTCCTAAAAACAATCACATTTTCTTACGTAATCACATTTCAGTTGTGAAAATCAGAAAATTAACATTGATATGATCTATTTTTCACACTTTATTCAATTAATGTCTCATTAATGTTCTTTATGGCAAAAATTATTTAGGATTCAATTTAGGATGATTTATATACTTTTCAAAAGGGAAAATATTGCAAACTTTCCATTCTTAGAGAAACCAAAGCCAAATATAATATAAGGTGTGGTTCCCTTGTAGGACAATAACTAGGATGACTATAAGCAAACACAGCTACTGTACATATAGTAAAATAAAGGCAGAGTTCACAACAACCAAGAATGTGAAAGCTGCAGTGCCAACCATTATCCTTTTAGCAGGTCAGCAACAGTAAATGTTGTACACAGCTGTTTTGTTTTGTTCTCAGAATCCCTTAGAGCAGTGGTTCTTAAAATTAGAATCCTCTGAAAAGCTTGTTGAAACACAAATTGCTGGATTTTAATCTCCAGAGTTTCTGATTTTGTAGTTCTGGGTGGTCCTATCAATTCCCAAGTAATTGGACCAAGTAATGGGGACCACAATTTGAGAACCACTGCTCTAAAACCTATATTAGATGATGTCCCACCCAGGAATTTCATCCAATTTCTTAATTGCTGAATTCAAGTGTTAAGGCAAGGTACCATGTCCTAGACAGAACTGAATCTTGCTTATCTTTCAATCTCTATATCTCAACTCTATTACTTTGTAACTGTGTGACTTTGGGCAAGTTTCTTAACCTCTCTGTATCTGTTTCATCAATAAAAGAGGAATAATAATAAAATGCACTTATGGTAGATTAAATCATTATTCAACAAATAGTCACCCTCTCTCCCTCGGCCTCTGTCAGAAGAGTGTGCTTTCTATCCTTTGATTTTGGGCTCGGCCATGTTACTTGCTTTGGCCAGTAACATGTGGGTATAAGTGTGGGGGCTGTAGAAAGCCTAGGCCTTAAGAGTATCAGGTATTTCTGTTTTTCTTTTGGGAACTTCTGACCTCCATCAGATAGTTTTTTGGACACATAACTTGAACCCAGCCTTTGGCTTAGAGCCATGACTAGCTGAGCCTACACTATATCAAATGAACCATAACCTAACCATACATATGCATTAATGAGAACTTAGTGTGTATCATAGACCCCTGCAAGTTTCGTTTGTTTGCAGAAGTAGCTGACTGACAGACAACCTTGTAGTACTATTGTGAAGATTAAATAAGATAACAAATGTAAAAACTTCAAAATAGTGTTTAGGGTATAATATATACTCCGTAGGTGTGAGCTATAATTATTATTATACCCGATATGTAGACCCCTGGGAAAGTTTTGATAATAGAAGAGAAGGAACCTTCCTTGACATCTAGTATCCAAGGCCTTTTTAGTATCCTGGAATCCAAGACCTGGGTTCTGGCTCGCATATTTGTTCTTGACCCAATCACTTCTTTGAGTCTCAGTGACCATTTATGCAACAGATTTGAACATTTCTGCCAACTTCACAGGGCTTTTTTTTTTTTTTTTCCAAACCATATCACATGATGGACATAAAAGTACTTTGAGAATTTTACCCTCTCTTCGAGAATGAAAGCTACCTGAGCAGATCACAGTAGACAGATTGTTCAGCACTCCAGGATCTGTTTGGTGCTCAGGCAAAGACTGCATACAAGAGGTTTTCACAAATACTAGAGATTATACTGGGAAGAAGCTGAACTTTATATTGGGTTTTCAAACTAATTACAAAATTCAATGTGAGATTACTTAATTATATGTTCAGTTTTCATGAACTATTTTTTACTCCTCAGGCAGGTCTCAGCTAAGAGTGGAAGAAACAGTAAGTTTGTTAACAGAAGACCAGGATTTAAGGAATGATTCATGGCTCTGCCTCTTCCTGGTTGTGACCCAGGAGAATCATTTAGCCTCTGGTAGAACGAAGGTGATTTTCATAAAAGTATAAACTGTACAGGGTTATTTGATAATCCAATAATGCCTGTGCTGCTGCAGATGGGGTAAAACATATTTCTTATACATTTTTAGAGGAAATGAAAATTGGCATAGCCCACGTGGAGTGCATGTTGGAAGAGTCCATCCAACTCTAAAGCTGGCATGATGTTTGAGTCAAGAATTACATTTCTGATCTATATGTGATCTTTGGGTGCCTCATTCTCCATTCTCCGATTCTCACTACAGAGACCGAGATAGCCAGATGCCTGTGTACCCAGCTTCTTTGTGACTTGGGAAGGACGTGTGAGCAATTCTGGCCAGTAAGCTATAAAAAGGGCATCTGGAAAAGATTTTTTTCCTCTTTCATGAATAAAGGAACCACCCTTTCTCATTTCCTGGTTTGGATGTTGGTGTACAGACATATGCCCTCTGGACCTGCAGCTGCCATCTTGCAACCACAGAGGGAATTGCAGAAACACCAACATGGAGCCTGGATTCTTAGTTGCTGGTCTAGCCTCGGAACTGCCAGTCTTGGAAATCGGACTTTCTGTTACATGGGCTAATTACGACCTTTATTATTTAAACTATTATTAGTTCTGTTACTAGCTGCAAAAGAACATTTAACTGATGTACCATCCTATATTCGGTCTCAGTCTGTATGTCTGTCTGTCTGTCTCTTTGGTGCTCTCTCTCTCCCTCTCTCTTTCTCACATACACACACACACACCATATACTATACACTCAATATATATAGAAAGGAACATCTAGAGCTGCATTGTTGAATAGGTAGCCACACTACACATGTGGCTATTGAGCACTTGAAATGTGATCAGTCTGAATTGAGATGTGCCATAAGTATAAAATATACACTTGATTTTGAAGAGTTAGTACAAGAAAAGAATGTAAAATATCTCACTATAATTTTATATTGATAACATGTTGAAATGATAATATTTGGGATATATCGAGTTACATAAAATGCTATTATTAAGATTAATTTCAGTTTCACTTTTTTAAAAATGTGGCTATTAATGTCATGTACTCATTTATGGTCTATATTATATTCTTTGGATAGCACTTTTCTAGAAGGATAGATGCCAAATTAATGATAATGATAACCTCCAGTGTGTGAAAGTGAAAAAAGAACTTGATATTGAAAGGATTTTTTTTCTTTATATACTTCTTAAATTTTCTACAATAAACATATATTTGTAGATTAATTCTCTGAGTTCTAGGAGTATAGGACAAAATGAAAACAAATGAATTAGTATATGCAATCATATCTTGTCAATTATAAAGCTACGTGCATGGTACTTTCAAGGGTACAGCTTTTAAACTTGATAATCATTTATTTTGGAACATTATATGCACTTGAATATAAGTACCAGGCATTTTAAATCTCTACAACCTTAAATATCAGAAAAAGCATACAGAGAAATGTAGCATAGTATTTGTGGAAATGAAACAGAGTATCCGTTTTTTTATCAGCAGAACCCTATATATAAAATGAGCTTGCTTTTGAATAACTGGGGGATATTTATGAAATAAACATTAATAATTCAATTTAAAAAGCTGACATAAAGAAATTAAGGTGATTTTGGGTTAGCTCAAATATAACTAGAAATATTTATGCTAACTCTTTTCATTGGTAGAACATAACAACTTGTAAAACACCCCAAACTCATCTTGGACTTTGCCTTTATGTTATGCCTGGGAGGTTTATTTTTCTCCAAAAATCTTTGAGTTACTGAATTTCAGATTTAATATTGATTTATTCCTTTTGAGAGTTTGCCAAATACAAAGATAAATTACTTGGCCTAAGTGATTAAGGAAAAATAATGGTTTGTTTCTAGTTCACACTGTGTTTAGTTCTTTAATTATTATTATTTTTAATTAAAAAGCCAGGACCTGATTCTCAACCTGCTGATGGAGCTGGAAAACAAAACAGCACCCAGGGTTCTGGAACCAATGGGGCGTAGTTCACCAGCCTGGTTTGGGAGGTAATCTCCAAAATCGTTTTCAACTTGCCGTATCCTCTCCTCTTTCTCCTTCTGTATCACCCTCTTTTTCCTAATGTTCAGAGTAATCAGTAGAACATGTGCATTGTCTGACATTTAAATTCCCCGTTAATTATCTGCATTACAGATGTCCTTACTACTAAATATGTATATAATATAGCAAATTATATGTGTTATGTATAAAATTATATATAATTTAATATAAAACATATAGTAAATTATGCAACTATATTAAAATTACATATAATTAGATATTATTTTATACATAATATAAATTATATGCAATTATATAATATATGTAGATATATGTATATGTACATATATACTTAGATATACTTATTTATATATATATGCATATATATGTGTGCATATATATTTAAATACACATACATGGAAAAGAAACAATGTTGTGGAAAAAATACATTCATAAACTCAGACTCCAAAAATTTCTCTAGGAAGAGGCAGAGAAAAAAAACATTGTAATTATATTTCCAAATCTGCAATAAAACCTAAATTTAAAAATGCTTTGGAATTGCTGCTTGGAAATTTAATTTTAGAGAAGGGATAGGGAGTTTAAGTTCCCTTTCCCCCTCTTTGTTTTTCCATTTTTCCTGCCATTTGTGAACTAGAACTCCTTAAAGGATAAAGTGAGAATTCTTTGCTAGCATTCATTCCATTATTGACTAGAATCTCAGTACAATGTTCTAGGTGTAGAGTAAGACCCAGGACTCAACAAACATAGCCTATTAACAAATCTCTTCTCAACATGGGCATAGCTTGTGTGTACAAAAGAATTGGATTGATTGAGGCATCAGTAAATAAATTTGGAAGCACTGAACTGTATTAGAAAAACATGACTGAGCATTTAAAGCTTTTTCTCAGTGAAATAAATGATATGTTTGCTTACAATCTCTTTCCAGTGCATTAATATGGAAAAAGTGATTTACCAAATAATGGTAATAGAAAGCAGCAAATACCTTAATTTGTGTTATTATCCTAGCCAATATCAAATTCAGGGAAGCAGAAATGGCACGGGTGGAGGTCAGTGGTAGCAGCTGCTCCATGACTCCATGGATGCCACGTTGCCATAGCAGCAAGCTATGCCAGTGAGCTGCCTGCAGCCTCAGGCAGCCAGCTCTGCCCCAGGGAAGGTGTGCAGAATATTGATCCTACCTCAGATATTTGGGGGTTAGGGGTGGGGGCATATGGCCTGATGTTTCATCAAATTTTGGAGGATGCAGGATGTATTCCAGTTGGTTCCTGCCTTCAAGGAACTTACAGTTAGGCTGAGGCACCCTAAGAAAAGGTGTATAAAAAAGAGCTTCGGGTGTCGAGAGAAAGGGCAGTTGATGAAGGCTGTAGCAGTTAAGAAAGTTTTCTTAACTGGAGGTGTGATTTAAATTAGATTTCAAAGAATAAATTCAATTAAAATGGACTACCCTGATCCCTCTGTAGCACTGGGTTTTGAAGTTAGTGTTTGCATTTTTACTCCAAAATGATAGAAGTTTGATGTTGAGTCCAGAACTCATCCAGTCTTACTTTCCATACAGATGAGAAAACAGAATTGGGAGAGGAACAAGGAGATGGCACGGCATATGTGCTGAGAGGAACAAGGGTGAAGTGGAATGAGGCTGGAAGGAGCCCCAAGGGAGGCCTTCAGGGGCTGAGGAGCCTGCTCCACATCCCAGGCACTGCAGGCAGCTGGTCTCTCCTGGCTGACAGGTGACTGACAGAAGCCCTCTCCGCCTACGTCCAACCTCACTCTGAGCAGATGTCTCAGGTAAGTATAATTTCTAGTCTCAGAGTCTCGGAAAGGAGACTTTTGCCCCCAGGCAGAAAATCTGACCTTTGTAAGACAGTAATAAGGTTAAGTTCTTGATGAATCTGGATAAGAAATGATTCTTGCTATCATAAATCATATTTCATCTTTGACTGCTGTTTGTTTAAATAAACTTGTTTTTATTTTTAATAAAATAGTTTTAAATTTATAGAAAAGTTGAAAGTACAGAAAGTTTCCCTATGCCCCATACTCAGTTTCCCTACTGTAAATATCTAACATTATCATGGCACACTTCCAACAACTAAACATTGTTTTTAACTAAACTAATACTTCATTCAAATTTTCTTAAATTTTACCTAATATCCCTTTTTCTGTCCCATTATCCCATCTAGAATTTTACATTACATTTTTTTAAATCATGTTTTCTTTTTATTATTTTTAGTTGTGACAATTTTCAGGCTTTTCTTGCTTTTTGATACTTTGACACTTTTCAGGGGTACTGCTTTTCAAAGAAATTCAAACCTTCATGATGACTGAAGATATTATTGTCATTTAGCCATTTGCTTTTCTAAATGTATTTCATCATGTACTTGTCCTCTAATCTTGTGGTAGATTGCATTATTGGCCTTGGTTTTTCACCCTTTCGGGCATCCTTAGCCTTGTAGTGGCCTTACTGTGGGTGGAGTTTATTTATCCAACTCTCGACTTTGAGTTTGATCATCTAAGTTGTGTCAGGCATCAGCAAGCAGGCAGAAGTGATGGTAGGCCATGAATGAGCCCAGGTCTTAAGACCTCCATGATTTCACTTGACTTCCTCTGCTTTTGTCATTGTCATGAGAAGAACATGCTTGGGCTAGCCCACTTAGGCAGGAGAGGGATGAGAGTCACATAGAGTAGAGCCACCCTCAGCTGAACCCAGCTTACACTAGCTCACCCCTACACATATTACAGATGAATAAACAATATTCAGTGATCGTTATTTTTAGGCTCTGAGTTGGAGAGCTTATTGTACTTAGTTGATATACGCCCTAAGGTTGAAAACACTTAAGGCTTTTTAAAATTAAATTAAATTAAATTTAATTTAATTTAATCTTATTACTTTATTTTTTTATTAAGTTTATTGGGGTAACATTGATTAATACAATTATATAATTTTCAGGTATACAGTATAGTTTGACATCTGTACACTCTATTGGGTGTTTATCATCCAAAGTCCAGTTTCCTTTAGTTACCATATATTTGATCCCCTTTACCCACGTCACCCTTCCCTTTTCCCCTTATATTTGACCTTCTTTATGCCATCTACCTCCCCTTTCCTCTCCTACTCCCTACCCTCTGGTAACCACTAGTCTGTAGTCCATGTCCATGAGTCTCTGTTTGTTTGTCCTGTTCATTTGTTGCTTTTAAGGTTTATATCCCACATATAAGTCATATCATGTGATTTTCAACTTAATGCTTTTTAAAAACTTTTTAAAAAATGCCAATCTTTGAAAAAAAATTGGGGGGAACATATAATCAAGGGGACAACATAACTTTTGGGGCTATTTTAATGTCTGTCATGAATGGACAAGTTTCTCATTGAAAATCTGAGCTGCCTCTGATTTTCAAAGGACAATGTCTTTGACTATTGACAAACTATGGAGTGATTTCGGTAAAATCTAAATTGAGCTGTTTAAGAATGTATTCATTTGTTCCTTTTACATCTATTTCCTTGGTACCTAATATGTGTTGGACCTTGTGTTTGGTGCTGACCATACAGGCGTGAACAAAAGTGGACACAGTCTTGGCCCTCAGGGAGCTGCCTTCATGGGAGGGATGTGAATAAAAATGCAGTTACAGCGGTGATGTGTTTTTCAGAGGAAAGCTATTGTGTATGCATTTATGGGGGGTTCTGAACTGTTTGTGGTCTCAGGAGAAGCTTTTGTGAGGAAAGGTGACCTGAATTCTGAAGCAATGGGGAGTTGACTGGGCAGAAGAAGGGAGCATTCTGTGCAAAGGGAATAGCGCACTCTGCAGCAGGAAGAAACACAGTGCTTCATGGAGCTGCATAATGCCTAAGGAAAAGCAGGTGCTCGTAGGGAAGAAAGGGACTGGATTCTGACCACCCAGTATACACACGCTGATTTTTTGGAAGGCCCCCACTTCCCACTGTAGATGCTTAAGTGGGAAAGAGATTCCTCTTCTCCCATCGTGGTAGCATGCTTTTAAGGTGGAATTTTGCAGCAGGAATGTGATCAGGACTCACATATAAAGGGGTCCACAGGGGTGTCTGACACAGATGGTTCTCAGAGCAGGGATTTGTCTGTTTACCTTTGAATCAGATAAGGTTCCTGTCCTTGTAGCTGATCCTGTAAGAGGCCCTTCTAATAAATTTCTTTTCTATTTTAGTTATCCAGACACTCTCACTGTTGCTAAAGCCAAGAACCCTGACAAGGTGTTATGCCAGATCATTCCAGATCATTCAGGTTATATTAAAGAATGTGACCTATAGCCTAAGAAAACTAAAGCTTCATAGAGATGTTTGAGGAAGGAGAGGGGACTGTCAGATTGCAGTCAGTGGTTATAGATTTGTTTCTCCAGTGGAGTTCCTCCAGAAGAAGACCCTAAGAGAGCTGTTGAGTGCAAACAGTTTATTGGGGAGGTCATCCCAGTAAGCACCAGTGGGAGAAGGAAGACAGCTATAAAGGGTGTGTCTCAAGCCAGGTACCACTGTAGGCAACTGGGGACAGTATTAATGGGGAATTTTTGGAACAGCATAGAGCATGGCTCAGAGTTACTCCACTTGAGAGAGGAGGGAACTAGGTATATATTCACCAACTCATCTCAGTCATTGGTTGAGAGCTGCTCTGGGGAGGTGGGGGTTCAATTCCCAGAACTTCCTGTCTGTCTTGAATAAGGGGCAGGTGGGCTCCAGTGACCAGGTAATTTGCTCAGGTGAAAAGTTACAGATATTAGCAGCTGAAAGTCTCAGAATCTCTGCACCGAAATATGTCAGTGCTGAAGGGATGTTGATGGGGATGAGGGAGACACAAGAGTGTCTGCACATTTGGATAAAACACCATCTGGTCCTTATATCTTGTAAACCGAAAAATGCTATCCCAGGCTGGAGGCTATAGAAAAAAACTATAAATATCCTGTGCTGTGTCCTGCCCCATGGAAAACTACCAATTGATAAAAGGTATAATAAAGCCTCAGTTACTTTCTATTTAGCCTTTATTTATAATTAGTTTCTGCTTTGGAGGAAGGTTAAACATAAAGAGGAGAGTTGGGTTTATAGTTCAGTAAACCGAAGTTAGAATCTTGGTTCACCTTTATAGCTTTGTAATATTGGGTATGTTGCTTAATCTCCTGCTCATGGAAATGCTTCTAGAAGAGAAGACTGCAAACCAACTGTATTAGCTTGCTAAGGCTGCAATATGAAATACAGTAGACTGGGTGGCTTAGAGAACATTTTGTAGTAGTTCTAGATGCTAGAACTCCAAGATCAAAGAGTTGACAGACAGGGTTGGTTTCTCCTGAAGGCTTACTTCTTAGCTTGTAGATGGCCATCTTCTTCCTGTGTCTTCAGGTGATCTTCCTTCTGTGTGTGTCTGTGTCCTAATATCCTCTTGTCATGAGGACACCCTTAAGTGCATATTGGATTAAAGCCCACCTACATGCCATCATTTAACCCTAAATACCTCTTTAAGGACACTCTCCAAATACAGTCTCTTTCTCAGGTACTGGTAGTTAGAGCTTCCACATATGAGTTTTGAGGGGATACGATTCATTTCAATACAAACTAAACAGCTTACTCATCAAGAATTTCTTCAAAATCTTTACCTTGATGTGCTCACCAACCTAAAGTAAATAATAATAAAGTCATAAAATTTGCCCAATTCCAACAAGTTCCCTGCCTTGCAAGATCCACCTCAATTACTCAGCTCAGTCCTAAAACCATTCTTTATCAAGGCAGTATTCTTTCTTGCTGCAGTAAGTCTATTAAATGTAGCTTTGCTTGATCAACAGTTTCCTCTGGTGGTCTCTGGGGAGTTGACAGGATCAAATAAAATGATAAATGAAGACTTTTATAATATCTGAAATTTAGAGGTGCTCAATAAATGTTAGTTTTTCTCTGCTAGTCCAATCTCATCACAAGAGAAAGGATTTTCAAAGCTTGAAGAATAATTTTTATTTTCTTCCTTTGTTATGCCTAATTGACAAAATAATCTTCAAAAACCTTCTGTCTTTCTGTTTTGTCTGAATGTATCGATACCTAATACAAGTCAGCAGTTTCTAAATTATTTTAAACTCTTTCTCATAGTCCTCAGAATGTCAGAATCAATTAGAGGTTGGTCACAAGTTTGTTTTTTGTTTTTTGTTTTGTTTTTGTTTTTGTTTTGTTTTCATGTTCAATACAATTCTATTGAACATGGCAGCTGCTGGGAATTTTGCAGACTCTAGAAGTCAAGTATTAATTATGGAACTAAATACTGTTGTAAATTACAGGGAAATACAGAATGATTTCTCTTTCCCTGTGAGATCAGAACATAACGCTCCTTATATTAAAAGAAGTACTTACCACAACCTGATTTTATTAGAGCTACTTCTTTATATATGTGCCTTTCTCCAAAGCAAAAAGTGACTGGAAAGAAAAGGTTGTGTTATTAGTTCTATATTTCCTGCGTCTGAGATAGCTATTTTTCACACAGTAAGACTTATATAGAAAACTGATGAAATGGAATTAATTTCCTCTTCAGAAGTGAGGAGAGTATTAGAGAATGAGGAAGGAGGAAGACATTTGTGTACCTTTCACGGATGAGCTGCATAGCATGCTCTCTTTCATTCTATCCTTACCACATCGTGTACAGTCAGGATTGATATTCCCTTTCGACAAATGGGGAAACTGAAGCTTGGAGGGGATAAATTAGCCAAGATCACAGTTTAGGTAAATGACAATGACAGAAAGAATTCCAGATCTACTATTGCTTCCTAATGGAAAGCAATGAAGAAAAACAAACAAACTTTGCTTTCCTGTTGAATGACTTGGGTGGATAACATTGAAAGCCAACCATGTATTTAAGGCAGCTAACACATTATTAGTTTCCATGAAAAAATAACAGTGAAATAAACCAATCAAATAGTCAATTCAAGAGAAAAAAATCAAAAGGGTTGTTTGATGCTATAATATTTTGCTCCCTTTAATACTTTTCACATGTTTTGCTTTTCATGTGCTTACCTTTATTTAAGTTACAGTCTTTATACATTTGTTATTCCTAACTTTCTGGTTAGTTCTCTAAGGATGGTTAAGGCCAAAGAACTCTAGGCTCCCTGACATTGCTTCTGCATTCTTCTCTACAAGCTTAAAACTGCCTCCTATAAACTTCAGTGACTCTCTAGCTAAAGCCTTTTCTCAAATTCCAGCCCCATGCCTAGGAGAGCCAAATAAACTGGAGAATTAATTCTACTGGGAGCACCCTTGACCAGTACCTGCCAGGTAATTGAGGTATAAACACCCAATTCCCTCCCCATTAGGTGAGGTAACACTGGGGCATGTTCTACACAGTCTTCCAGAGGCCCTCGGCAGGTTTGAGGCTAGGTTGCCCACAGCAGTAATTTGCTCAATAAGACACACTTTATTGGCTTTGGTCCCTTTCCTGTCCAATTCTTCCCACCCTTGGTACAAAGTTTTTTAAAACAAAGTGGCCTGGACAGGGAGTAGAGACATGAGAATTCAGATCTCCTATATCTTCATGGATGACAATAGCATGAAAATAACTGATTCTGGGAGGAAGAGATCTGGAGACAGAAGAAAAGTATCTCCCTGAGGTGCATAAAGTGGGGAAGAATCTAGGTTTGGGACTATATCCTGTGCATTCTATGTGGTTTCTGGCAATGACATGGATGAGAACTAAGTGTCTCCTGGGTATATACCTCTTTTACTAGGAGAGCTCTCCATGGGAGGTCATGGTAGTCAGATGTCTGACATGTTAATATGGGAAGTGGTGATGTCAGCAAGGAGAGAGGAATTTAGAGGCTGAATAGAGATGAGACAGGAGGATTTGGATAGACATGGAAAACCTTAGGACTTTGCCACTGTGATCCTGAGATCAGCAGTGTCTGGGAGCTTGTCAGCAATGCAGAGTCTCAGGTTCCACCTCCTAAGTTAGAATTTGCATTTTAACAAGACCCCAGGTGTTAAAAGATGTTAAAATTTGAGAAGCACTACATTATGCATCTACAAAGTAGGAGGAAAATATGACACCTTGATATTTCAATTGTTTTTCTGTCATTAAATCTATATATTGCCTACCTATCTGACCTCAGTCTTTTCTTTTCTAAAATAGACTCTCTAGTCCCATAATTTTTTCTCAGTGTAAATAATTTTACCTAACCTAAACACTAAATCAGACTGTGATATTAGTGACTCCAGATGCTTTCCAATGCCTTCATAATTAATATATTATCGAGTTAGTCATGTGATCGTGGGCAAAAAAGTGACCTGTCTGAATTTAAGTTGCCTCATCTATCAAAGGGAAAGATTTGAACTTGGAGACCTAAGATCCATTTTGTCACACAATTTCCTGATTCTAAGTCCCCATATTTCAGTCAGATGGATACAGATAAAAATGTTTCTAAGAATACTTCTGTGTAGATTGTTAGAGTAATGGCCTCAATTTATTTATACCTCCCTTGACTATTTTCTGTCCACACTGACCCTGGGCCTGGCTATGTGACTTGCTTTTGTCAATGGGATATAGCAAACATGCCACAAGCAGAGGCTCGAAGAGTGTTTGTCCAACTGGGGTGTGCCCTCTCTTGCTGTACCTGGGAACACTGAGACCACCAACATGGGAATAAACCCAGTGTAGCCTATTGAAGGCAGGGCCCAGTCACCCTTTGCTTCCGCAGTTGAAAGCCAGTGCCAAACACCAGACATGTGAGTGAGGTCACTCAAGAGCAATCAGCTCCAAACCATGTGACCAGATGACTGTACCCTCACCAGAGACCCCAGACAAGGCAAGCAGATTTCCCATTTAACTCACCCTAAATTTCTCAGCCAGAGAATCATGAACTAATAAATGCTTGTTACATAACAAAAGCAAAATTTATATAACTTTTTTGTCTTGAGGTCTCCATATAGGCTTCTTGTAAGGGTGTAGCTTGATAGTTATGACAATGGAACATTATAGGAGGCTACACACAAAATGCCATTTTTGTCATTCGAAATTAGTTATCTCCCTTACAGTTGACTTTTTCATGGCCAATTAATGATTGGTTTTTGTTTGACTATGTCCTATTTGATAAAAAAGAATAGATGTTTATCTCACAAAGTTAGCAGTATGCTCCTTCCTCAAACACTGGCTCAGAAATAAACACTGCACATAATGAGATGGGGCCTTTTTTTTTTCTCACTTTTTTCTCCCTCTTTCTGATTGCTGAATTGAATGATCTTGCACTGGGCTGCTCTAATTGTATGTGTACTCTTCCCATGGGCTTCTTGTCTGAAGTAGCAGATGTATTTCCTCTGTCTCTCTAAAGAAATGACAATAGGAGTAAATTGTGGCCCTGTAGCTCATTCAAAGCTGCTGAAAGCAGAGGCGGGCTTTAGAGAAACTCAGAAGAACTTTGACATCCGTAGGCGTCCCTGGTAGACGGTGGTTGTTAGGTGGGTGCCCTGTGGAGATGAAAGACCACCAGCTACAAGTGGTTTGGGGCCATAATGTTTAGAAAATGACAAAAATACTCATTATTTCTTGACTTAAATCAAAACAAAACAAACCAAAATAACTCCCACGCTGCAATCATAGCCACTTGACATTACCCAGCTCATATACAATGCAGAATGCATTTTGCCTTTGAAACAGGGACTGGTAATATTGTTTTCTGTCCATAGGGGACCTCAGAAAATAAAAAATCATGATGGCAAATGAGTCAACTTCAACATATTTTGGATCTCGAATGGCTATTCAGCAAGAGCCGGTCACATCTCTCAATTCTCATAGAGAGCAGGCACGAAGCAATGTCCTGCAGAAACTCTGAGAGGCAAATAATACACTAGAGCACAAGTTTGAGGATTGGGATTTTTCCCCTCCACATTATGGATGGAAATGGAAGTGGATGTGTTCCGTTCTCGATTTTCTTTGGCATTCAGAACTGTGCTCTTGTAGGGGGAGTTCATTGCAAGCAAGTAAATCAGCATATAACCTGGATGGCATATCTTAAAACATGTCCAGGAATCTAACTAAGTTCCATCCAAAGCCAGGACAGACACTGGGTATGTCTAGCACATCACAACAAATTTGAATGGCACATCACTTTTTAAAGAACTACCGGTAGAAAGGAATTAGCCAAACATTTTCCCTCCTCTTATATCCTTCATCTCTTATACCCTTCATCTGTGCTGCAGGCCCCCCTCCAGCTCTTTGATAATTATTCATCTTTCCAGCCATACCCTAATCTGTCCTTTCTGCACCTACATCTTTTCTTTAAAATTCATTTTCTTTGTTATTTTCTAAACTTCCATGTGTTATTTATATGTTCTCTCCCCTCCATGACTCTTCCCAAGTTTCTTTTATTTTGGGGTATTTTATTATTATTTCTATTTTGAGTTACTTCTTATTTCTCTTCTTTCAAAAAATGTCTGACAATTGGGCTTGGTGAGAAAATGGCATAGATGACAGAGGCTTTGTTCGTCCCCTTGTGACTAAATCAAAGTTGTGATGGAAACATGGAACAAACAGCAAGAAAGTTGCCTGGAACTAGATAAATAGAAGCACTACAACTAGGCTGAGAAATAGGGAATCACCCTGTAATAGTAGAAGGTAGGAGGGAGCAAAGATGTGAGGCTGCCTGGTCCTGCCTGGCTGAGTAGGACAGAGGCCACGGCAGCTGCAGATTCAAGTGGACTTTCATTGTGATGGACTTGCTCACTCTGAGTACCAGTGTCAGGTTGGCTGCTTGGGGGGGACCAGGACTTACAGGGGGACACTGAGTTGTCAGAGTGAGGGCCAGAGGTGAGGCTTTTTTTCAGGCAGAAGTGCTGGCAGTATCCATTGTTCCTCCCCAACTCCTAGTGTGCAGACACAGCACCACCATAGCTGAGACATCAACAAATGGATAACAGAGGTTGTTCTTCCCAGAGGATTCCTTGAAACTCTGCCTTTCCCATCTCGCGGCCCTGCACAAGCCACATCCAGTCATGTTCTTGGCAAGTTCTGTGTCCCTTGCTGAGCAGCTCCAAGACCTACACTGGTGGCAGCTGACTTTGGATTCTGGTGTGGCCTCTTGAGGCAACTATAAGCACATCTGTGGATTGCTTGCTGAATCTTAACAGGTGGTCCCAGAGTGGCACAGGGTGGGGCTGAACTTGACCTGCAGCAGAGTCCCCCTCAGGACTCTGGAGCAGAGTCCCCCTCAGGACACCTACTATTCAAATCCACACTAGTACTGGAGCTTTACTTAGTACATGGAAACAGACACAGAAAGGCAGCCAAAATGGGAAGACAAAGAAGCAGAAACCATATGAGAGAACAGAACAGAGATCCAAAAATAATAGAGTCAAGGAATCTAACAGATGCAGAGTTCAAAACACTGGTTATATAGATGCTCAATGACCTTAGGGGAAGAGTAAATGAATTCAGTGAGAACTTCAACAAAGAGATAAAAACATAAAAATGGAAATGGAAATATTAAAAGGAAACCAGTCGGAAATGAAGAACACATTATCTGAGATGAAGAGTATATTAGAGGGAATCAACAGTGTTGATAAAGGGGCTCGAAACACTGATATAGAAGATGTGGAAGCCAAGGACACTCAATCAGAATGGCAAGAAAAAGAAGCCAAGACTATAATAATAATTTAAGGAGCCTACAGGACACAATTAAATGTAAATCATCCATATCATGGGGGTGCCTGAAAGAGAACAAGATGTTAAAGAGTTATTTGAAGAAATAATGATGGAAAACTTTACTAACCTGGTGAAGGAAAGACATACAAGCCCAGGAAACTCAGATTCCCCAAAACCAGGAAACCAAATAGGCCCACAGCAAGACACATTATAATTAAAATGCCAAAGGTTAAATACAAACGGAGAATCTTAAAAGCAGCAAGAGAAAAGAAGTTAACTACAAGGAAGGATCCATAAGGCCAGCCACTGATTTCTCAAAAGAAACTACACGGGACAGTAGGGCTTGGCACAAAGTATTCAAAGTGATGAAAACCCCGGATCTATAACCAAGAGTACTTTATCCAGCAAAGGTATTATTTAGCATTGAGGGACAGATAAAGAGCTTCCCGGACAAAAACAAGTGAAAGGAATTTATCAACACCAAGTCAATATTACAGAAAATGTTGGAGGGACTTCTTTAAGAAGAAAAAGCATGTATCAAAAACAGGAATAAGAAATGGTAACAACTACATTCCTATCACTACATACCTCAAATGGAAAAGAATTAAGTGCTCCAACCAAGAGTTAGAGTGGGTGAATGGATAAGAAAACAAGACCCCTACATATGCTGCCTACCAGAGATTCACTTCAGATTAAAAGACACACACAGACTAAAAGGAAGGGGATGCAAAAAGATATTGCCTCGAGGGACCTAGAGGGTATTGCGCTGAATAAAATAGGTGGAATAGAGAAAGATGAATATCATATGATTTAATGTACATGTGGAATCTAAAAAATAAGATAAAAAACAACAACAACAAAAATGGACACAAACTCAGAGATACAGAGAATATTTTGAGGGCTACTAGATGAGAGTGGGGTTGGGGGGATGGTGAAAAACGGCAAAGAGATTAAGAAGTACAAATGGATAGTTACAAAGTAGACATGGAGATATAAAGTGTAGCATGAGGAAAATAGTTAACAATGTAATAAATATGTAAGGGGAAGAAGGGTAGTAGATTTAGTGGAGTGATCACTTTGTGAGTTGTGTGTATCTCTAATCACTATGCTGTACAACTTAAACTAATTTATTGTATGCCAACTATAATTGAAAAAAACTCATTGAATTGTACAGTGTACATATGAGCAACTAATTGTCTATTACATTTCAATAAAGTCAGGAAAAATGTTTAGATATAAAAAAAGTATGACAATTGAATATAGAAATGAATAAAGAGCAATGAATGAAAATATTTCAGGAGGATGCTGGAGGGATAGAGGGGGGTTATATTGACGTGGAGAAGAACAGATGGCAGCTGCTAGTGAAAGAAAAACACCTTTAATAAATGGCTCTTTAGTTACCCATTTTCAAAATCCAAGTTTGCCAAGAGAGGCACTAATGGACACAGCCGGAATCAACCAGGCAAGACAACAGGAAATTGCGAAAAGCTATGCCCACACCTCCAGTGAAAAAAGGAAAAGAGAGACAGGCCAAGTGGACAAACTGAGTGAATAGTGGGCTACTATTTGCAGAGTCCATAAGGATGTTCCTGGGAGAAAAGTTTAACGGGGACAAACATTATTAATGTATAAACATTCACATTTCTCCCTTCTCATATCATCACCTTATACTGGGGAAGAATTGAGTCAGCTCCCAAGCTCTTCTTTATTACAGAGACTTTGGAAGCTGACAGAAAATGAATACATGCAGAGAGGCCAAATTTATTCAACTAATTAAGAGCTAGCTAGGGAAAAAGTTTGCTGAGAGGGAAAATAAGCCTTTTGGGCAGGGTGTTCAGGCAGCTGGGAGATGTCAGGGCAAGAAGCGAAGATGTGACATTCCAATAACTGGAGAAAAGGGTGAGAGAAAAATAGACCCCAAGAAATGCTCCCATTACCATTCTTTGAGAGAGGTCAGGAAATACTCGAATTACCTTTAATTACTTTTGGCTGTTGGACCAAGATGGTGTGCTGGCTGAGAACTACTTATGTAACAGAAATACTCCTCCTGCATTCAACTCTTAGAACCTCACCGTCGTGTCACGTATCACACATTGCAACCACACCATCCCACATCACAAAATCAGAAATAGGGAGAAAGGGGCCATTGTTCCTTTAATGATCAGCACGAGTTGATGCTAGTTTATAATTCGCTCGTGTAATGTCGCAGGTGTTCTATATTTAAGATATTAACCCGAATCCTGAGGAAGAATTCTAAGTTGTCAGCACTCTAATTTCCCTTAAGAATCAGATCCTGACACGGGATTCCAGAGCAAGTAGTTCATTTGGAGGTAGTTTCAGAAAGCTCTGGTAGGGGGGTAAGGAAGGGAAACAGGGGAGGGAAGGAAACCAGTAGAGGGTGTGTTTTCAAGCCTGATATCTGAAGAAAATTGTACAAGGCCTTGCCGGAATGGTATTTCACCTATATATGCACTTGCAAAGGGATCGAAACACAGAGAGGCTAATACATATGTACGAACATACAATCAGGCATGTTTATGTGTCTATAGACACATACACACATCATATAATTTTTAAATGCTTGAATGACTTGGATAAGTTACTCCGCAGTGTTTTTTGCTTACTTCAGCCTAACTTTGGGTGAGTAGCAATCCAGATGGAAGTGACAATGAAAGTATGTGATGACAGTAAAAAGAGGGGCAGGGACCGTGGGGGTGGTAGCTAATAGTTATTGAGCAGGACAGCTTGTTCATATGTAGTGCTGGGTGTTTTTGGTGCATTAGCAAGTTTTTGGGATTCCTATCTGACAGCCGAAGAAGGAGCCATAAAGAAGATGAGGTTTAAGAGTGGAGCCCACGTAGCCTGATTTCAAAGGCTGAGTACCTCTGTGGTACTCTTACTCCCGGGTTGGGAGGCCAAGTGGCAGGGGCCGTGCTGTCAGCAGTAATGATGGAGGTGTTAATAGTGAGGATCTGGAGGTTAATCTTTAACACTGGGAAATGGACTTTCATGTTCAGGGAACCGCTAGCTACCTTGCCCCCTGTGCATACCTGACAGGTGTGCCCAGCTGGCCATGAATTCACATTGAGGTAGTGGACTGGCCATGGATGGGGTAAACCTATAGGAAAGTGAGGTGGTCAGAGAGTAGGAAGCCTCACAGCCCATAAGAGGCCTTGAAGTCAATTTATATTCAACCAGATCCAGCTTTACCCTATTTTTGGTTTTTCTTTTTCTCATCAATTCACTAGTTAGGTACCTCAAGCTTGTCGTGTGAGGAATAGAAGGACCACCCTGATTCTGCAGCCTGTTTGGGGCCTGCGGAGCTGTGTCTGCTCCACCAGTCTGGCTCTGCCTTCTCTTTGGAGTATGGGAGGGGTTGGGGAATGTTGGAGACATAGGACAAGGGTAAGAAAAAAGGCAGCTGATGTTGTCTAGGGTCTTATAAGGCCTCTGCTTCAGCAGAGATGGGATGTGTGAGAAGTGCACCCTATAGCATTTCCCTGAGGAGTGGCCCCTCTGGAAGGCAGGAGCTTCCCCCAGAGGATTTGCCTGGTGGGGAATCCCTCATTCAGAAAAAGATCAGCTACCAATAAAGTTAAAATTTCACTTCAGTAAATAACTTTATGAAGACCAACATTTGTTGTGCTTTTCAGGAATCTGAAAAGGCTAATTTTCAATTTTTTTTCTTCCTCTACTTTTGTATTCTACCTCTTTCCCCAGGCCCCATCCCAACCAGCACACTCACAGACACACATCATCACCACCATCACCATGCCACATTTTGAGAGTCTGGCATTTATGTCAACTTTATGTCAGGAATGACCCATTGGAGGGTCTCCAGAATTCACAGGCCCTGGCACCTCGGGCATTAGTCTGGCATTCCTGATTAAGGAGATACAAAGAGAAGACCACACAGATTTTTCAAGGGCACCACAATAAAGTGGTTCCATTGCTTATTGCTTGGCTTATTTCAAAAAAGATTTGAGAAACCTTTTCAGCATTTAATACCTCTCATTGTAAGATAGTCCTTTCTGTCTAGTCTAAATCTCATGCTTGCTGTAATTTAACAATCGGCACATCCCCAGAGAACAAATTTGCTAACACAAAAGAATATTAGAAATAAAAGTAGGAAAGAGTCACAGATTAGTGAACATTTAAAAAGTGTCTGATAACATTAGTGGCAAAGGCAACATGTGAAAATTTAATTTTTGAGACCAATGGCTAGCAGAGGCTGGCAAATTAGAAAGGATATTTTAAAAATCTATAGAATAAATCAATATTTCCTACTAGATGTATTATTTTTAAAATCATTCAAAAGCAACAACTAGCATCTTTGGGTTCATTTGGTTTAATATACAATAAAAGTAGGAAAAAACCCCCACTTGTACAGAAAAGCCAAAAACCATGCTGAAGGTCACTTTGGGATACTGCACATAAACCTGTCCCTTCCCCAGCTTGGTAACTCCCAAGGCAATATGTAAGTTATTCAGAGCATAACTCAGGGCATAACTTTGAATCCTTAAATGCAAAACCAACATGACTCCTACATGAATGGTAAACATCACCTGGCACAACAGCATTTCATTGATGTAGATTTGGATAACACTGTCCATTTGTGTTCTAAGTTTGAATCTCAATGTCCCAGCATTGTTTTCAGGCTCTGGTTTTCCCTTGATATTGAAAAGTTGGTGCTGGATGAAACACAAAATAGAAAGATACATAGAAAAGAAATCAGAGCAGATTTGAAATTCTGAAAATTGCTAAATGGGAGGTTCATTTATCTACCAAGGTTCTATTTTAAGACAGAGTTTAAATGGCTAAAATTGCTTGGTTTTTGGTCACCTGCACATTTGTTTGGCAACGTATGTTAACAATCAGAGTAATTCAGCCTCTTTGTGATGGAGGCAGAGGTTCAGGTCTATTTTTTACTGGAAAGAAGCACTTAGGCTTTAGTAGAAACAAAAACAAGTCATTAGTCACTGCTGTCTTGGTTGAAAAATGAAGTTTTCAGAGTTTACCTTGTGCATTTGAGCTTTTCATTTATAGTCAGGTACACATGATTTGTGTTTCATTTATCTATTAAGAAATGTTCTGTAAATGGGTTTGGGCTTGGATTACTCAACGGGCTGATGTAACAAACATCCACCCTTTTATGTTCCAGTCTGTCAACATCATTAATGTAGGCCTGCCATTAGCAGTAGTTGACTTGTAGAGAGGAACCTTATAAATTATGGTCCATTGTTGGGTGAATCACCCTGTAGTGACCCAGAAAGTAACTCTGGAGGCCTCTCTCTTCTCCAGGATGCAAACTGGTTGGGAATGAGGTTGACGAGGAGTGGCAGTGACCCCTCTTTGCCAGCCTCTCTCTGCTTTCCTAATGAAGAAGTCATTGTAAGCTCTAATGCTGATTGCTCCCTGCTTGGCTTTAGTGTTGCCAGTGGCCCCCTCAGAAAAAGCAACTTGAGGTGCTTCTGGGGTTTCTTTCTGGTGATGAATGGAGGTCAGGAGCAGCAGGGATGAAAGGGAGAAGGTGAGTACATTCCTGAAGAGGCAGTTTTATAAAATCTGAGGAATAGCTCGCGAGTGCTCTCGTCACTGGGCTATCATCCAAAATATTCTAATGTTTATTAATACCGAATCTATGTCCTGAGTTATGTTTGCTTACAGAACTAAAAAGGACTCCCGACTGCAAAGACCAAGGTTGCTATGTGTTGTGGGTAAAAAGGACTATGGGCAAAAAGGCTGAGTGCAACAGGAGAATAACTACGTATGCCTAAAAGATTTACACTGAACATCTGTTCCAAGCGTCTTTTTAACGCAGAAGAAAATTGCATAAAAAGAGTACACCAGGACGAAAAAAAACCACTAACAAAATAAGCCAATATAAGTCATCAAAATATTTATTTCATGTATTTTCACAAAAAATGCTAATGAAAAATCAGAAAAAAACAAAATAAATTTTATTTGCTCTTGGTGTCTGTACTGTAATCTAATCAACCTTCCCTCTTTTTTAATTGGCACAAAGTCACTACCTTCATCTATCAAAATATTTGGAAATGCTGCTTTGGTTTCATTATTTATGTTTATGTTTTTGGATGATCTTTTTCCAACTCTATCTTTTGCTAAGTTTTCATAAATTCTTTGATATTCACTGCAACATTTTTTAAAAAAGTCTTCAAAATTTCAAGGCTCATTGGACTTTTGGATCAATATCTAGAATTGCAGTTTCCCATTTTGTGGCCGATTAAGGAGCTTTGTAAATATTTTCTGCAGCGAATGAAACTGGTTTAAGGTCACTGCCATATTCATCAGCAGGATGGGCTTCAGATATTAAGTGAATTAATTCATTATCAGTTAATTTGTGATCAACCAGTAATTTATTAATTTCATCTACATTTAAGTTGTCAGAGCCTTCTTTTTGAAATTTATTTAACAAATTAATAATGTCAGTTAATCCCTCTTCAGTTGTTGGAACCATATTTATTCCTTGGTGCAACCACTTCTGGCCATATTACTTTCCAGCAAACATTTAAAGTTGATGGCTTTATGTCACTCAAAGCTAAAGCAATATTCTTGATACAACTTAAAGTTGTGTATTTTTTCCAGGCTTCTATAAACTGTAAGTGATTCATTATTTTCAAGTTTATTAAAAATATCATTAAAACTCCATTTAATATAGTTAATCTTAAAGGTGGAAATAATGCCTTGATCTAAAGGTTGGATCAAGGAAGTTGTATTTGTGGCAACATACAATTTTTATATTTGGATGTTCCAAATTATGTGGATGACCAGGTGCATTATCTAAAAGTAAAAGTATTTTAATAGGAAGACTTTTTCCTTCTATAATTTTCAGCTTCTACAGCAGAACATTTGTAAAACCAATCCCAAAAAAGCATCAGCAGTCACCCATACTTTTTTATTTGCCATCCAATGAACAGGAAGATAATTAATTGTGTATTAGTAAGTATTAGTTTTTTGTATGTTACTGAGTTAAGCTATTGTTTTCTAGAAAGAGTAATTGCTAATAATGGAAATGAAAAAGAAAGAACTGCATAAAATGAGACTGTGTATCTAGAAATTGTATATAAAAAAGTCCACGTAAACAGGAGAATATTTACCACATATTAAAAACTCATGTAAAAAAAAATACCAGGTAAATAGGGGGACAAGTGTACTCCACCCCACAGCCTATAGATACAGAAGGCTTTTCCCAGTCAGAGAGAATGTCCTGTTAGAGCATGAGGTCGCACTTCTCCATTTCTTGATAAAGAATATGGCTTCTGCTCTGCTTTACTGAACTCAGTCTCATTCTATTGGCATGAATAGTACTAGTTAGAAGGATCTTGGTTTGGGTCCCTGACCCAGAGTGTGGGTAACACTTTTTGATCTGTGCTGTCAGCCACCGGCCATGACACGTATGACTTTAGGGTACTTAAATGGGGTGGTCCAAATAGATGTTTGCTTTAAGTGTAAAATACATACTAGACTTTGAAGAATGAGGATGAAGATAAGAATGTAATTATTTCATGAACATACTTTAGAATATTGACTACATCCTGAAATGATAGCATTTCAGATATATTAGGCTAAATAAAATGTATTATTAAAATTACATCTCAATTGTTCCGTCTTACTTTTTTTTTTTTTTTTTTAATGTGCCTAAAAGAACATTTAAGATCACCTGCATGGCTCACTTTATATTTCTAGTGGACATTTGTCCACTAGAGGAAGTCACTTTGACCACAATAAGTGACCCAAATTCTCTTTTTGGGAAATAAAGTTAGTACTTTTGAGAAGAATCTGAAAGGAGGGGGGAAAGATTTAAGTTTGGGACATAAAAATTTAGCAGTTTTAAAGTTCCAAAGATAGGGTTGTATCTGTTCCATTCCGAAGTTTAATAGCAAATCTTTGGGGCCAGATTTGGTGGCTGTAGTGACAATATCAGAAACATTCCACAACTAGCTTATTGCTCTATAATGATTGCACCTCTTCTCTCATAATCTTGAAGAAAAACTGTGCTTAGAAGGGTGGAAATTTTCCTAATCAGGGATCAGGTCAGGAGATTTTATTTCTTGTCCTGGGAATGCCCAGGCTTTTGCTTTATCTTTGAGTAAATTGCTTGGGCACTCTGCACCTTTCTCATTTGCTAAAAATGTTAGTGTTTGTCCTGTTGAGTTCATAATATTGATATCTGGATCAAATGAGTTCCCAAGTTTGGAAGTATAATATTTTACAAAGTGTTAAATGGTTCTCAATGAGTGTATTATCACTAGCTTTCAAAAGAGAGTAGTGATAGATAAGGATTTATTTCTTGAGAAACTGAAGAAATCACAAGTCCCTGTTTCCTTGCCTCTGAGGTTGCTGTCACTCTATGATTGTTCCTCGACTAATTTCAAAATTTAGGCATGGCAGGAGGACTGGGTCAGATTAGCAAGATGACTTCTGAGTTTTGAAGTCCATAAAACCTAGTCCCTAAACCTGAAGGAGAGACTGCTGTTCAATGCCATCTGCTTTGTAAAGACCCTTTGATGAAATGATGTGTTTGTAGCCAAAATAGATAATTATCAATAATAGGGGCTGCAGAGTTAAACAGTCAGGTTATACTACCTGAATGAAACATCTTTTATTTATTTATTTATTTATTTATTTATTTAGGTCCCTTTGTTTAGTTAGGCCTGCTGTGGGAATATACTGAATGAATGTGGAGTATATGTCAATTACAGAAGCAGGGAAAAAGAAAGAGAATTATTTTCTCTAGAGATATAGCTAACCTATAAAATCAGTTCTGGAGCCATTGTTTTACGTCTTGTAAAACACACAGCCTTCTATTTCACTCCAGTTTAGGTTCTTTTCAGGGTCATCTATGAGGGTTACTCTTCCTAAAAAGAGACTCTACCAGGGTTAGAAGATGTGGGTTCTTGTCCAACTTCTGATTTATTCATTATAGATCACATAATGAAGGCACATTTATCATTGTCAACAGGCACTTTAATAGCTCAAGGTGCATCCTAAGAGCTGAGAACTTTTTCACACTCCCTAAGAATGAAATGATAAATCACCCACTTTTAGATTTAGCCATCTACTTTCTGGGTCACCTTGGAAGACCAGCAGCTTAGCAACATCAGTTAAATGATGGTGATACCACCTGGCCTGTGTAACCAGTCAGGTTACACAGGTTAAAGATCTTTAAGAAATACATACAGATGATATATTTATGTAATATTTATCAGGAATTATCAGGAAATAAATTATTCCACATAAGTAAATTTTCCAGGAACTGAAAACTTACCTATTTAACACTAAGTAGATTAAAAAGTAGATGTTTTCAATGGAAATCTTTTCAGAATCTATTAGAATGCAGAATATAAGTGAACCCTTTTTCTTAAAGGCAGAGTATTTTCATTAAGGCGCTCAATGAATACAGAATGATGAGAGTTTCTCAGGATATTTGCACGGCATTTAAGGCCTCAGGCTACTCTAGTTGTTGAATACTTTTGAGGACTTTTTATTTTTATCCCCCTATCCCCAAGGAAGACTTCATTCATTCATTTATGTATTTCAAATATTTTCTGATAATCTACTTGGTGCAAGATGCTATGTTACATGAAGATGAATGAGACTTAGTCCCTGACCTCAAGGAAATTATATACCGAGGGAACAGACCAATTTTGAGAGTTATATTTCAATAGAAGAAAATATAGTTTGAATATTGGCACATGCATAAACTGACAACACTTATTTTTGGCATTCCGGAGGTCAAGACAAGGTAAACATGGCAAGTTCTCAACCAGTTTGGGAATTATTATATATTATTTTTATTAACTTTTTTAAATGGTAGGGATATTAGATAATAAAATTTTCATATAAAGGAAATAGTTTCACATTTGTTTATTATCACCAATGTTTTCTACCTTGTAATAGCAATTAAACTTCCAGACATAGTGCCCAGGGGAAATAGTGAAACTTGACATCTGTTTTTGTGTTTTTAGCCTATTAGGTGGCAGTAAATATCCCAGAGCGTCTTTAGACAACCAGACAGCATGGTAGATGGAATGACTCCTGAATTGAAATTAAGAGATCTGCTTTAAAACTTCAGCTCTTCTGGTAAGTGTCAGGAACTAAGCAAGGATGAGAAGATTATATTTGGATCAATGAAGTCTCTTCCAACTCAACAACTATATAGTGATCATGATTAAAGATTTTATTTCTTCCCTGCTATTCTAGTCCTAACTATTATTTCATGGTCATATGAAAAAAAAGACCCACCCTTCACTGACCAATTCTCATCTGGTTATGATCTGAATAGCAGAGGTTGCCAAGCCCTTCAAGAACTGTCTCTGGCCAATTTCTTCAATTTTATGGTACACTGTGTAAAAATGGCCACAATACTTCAATTCTCCCTATATACTTCAGTCACTCCCTTTGCAATGTGTTTTTTGGGGGGCTCTTTTTGTCAAGAAGTAAAGTTTATTTCCCCTCCCCTTGAATCCAGGTTGGCCTTTTGTCTTGCTTTGATATTTACTCTGCAATGGAATTTTGCAGGGGAATGGTGTGCCAGTTCTGAGGCCTCAAAGGCATGGCAGTCTCTGTACTCTCTGGGACCTTATGCAGTTGCCAAGTTGGGCTAGCCTTCTGGGAGATGAGAGACCACAAGGAGCAGAGTAGTCAGCTCAAAAGTCCCACCTGAGGCCCCAAACATCTTAGGGGTCCTGGCTAAGATCAGCAAATGTGCCTACATTACCCACAGCTATCCTGAGATGTATGAGGGAGTCACTTAGCTGTGTTCAGCCTGAATTATTGATATACAGAATAGTTAGCTAAAAAAAATGTTGTTGTTTTATGCAGTTAAGTTTTGAGATGGATTTGTTATACACAGTTGCTACCTGATACACATACAAAACTCCTTCCATTCCAGCGACCCAGATATTCTTTCTATTCCTCAAACACATTGAATTCGTTTTTTCCACAGGACCTTTGCATTTCTACCTGGAAAGCTCTTCCCTCAGATTTTTGCATGTGATTCAGATCTCAGTTTAAGTGTAGCCTCTTCTGAGAGACCTTCCCTGACCATCCTTTCTAATTGTACTACCTAATTACCTTCTATTATTACATTACCTTGCTTTATCACTCCACACAGCATTTACTACTTCTTGATATTTTAAAAAATTTGTTGTTCTTTTAGTTATTTTCTATGTATGCAAATGGAATGTAAAATTCATGAAATCAGGAAGTCTGTTGTATGTCCCGGGCCTAGAATGCTGCTGGTACATGGTAGGGCAATAAAACATTGGTAAAGAAAGGGAAGGCGTTCTTTAACTTGCTCCAATTTGGCAGAAGCAATATATAAAATCTGGGTGGTTATTATCCATCGGTACTAACAGGGTTTTTACAACTCCTGTTCTGGTCTAGCTATCTCTCAGGCTGCTCCTGACACCATCAACGTTACCCTTTGGCCACATGGGGCTACATGTATCATATTCCCTAATGGCTCATTACCTCTGACCATGCTGTTTATTTCAGAATGGCCTTTGTCACACTCTCATTCATTCCCCCAAGGCCCTCAGCTCAACTTTCAATTCCTCCTTCTATTCATCTCTGGTCACTAAGGAGAATTAATTATTCCGTTATCTATATTTTTAGAACTCATAACAAATATTTCTATGATAGTCTTCTTCCTTAGCCTGAAAATTCATTAAAGTTAGAGACTACTACTTACTCAACTTTGTATTCTTAGGTCTTGGCAAGAAGGCTCTCTGAAAATATTTGCCATATTAAATAAGATACTGTCTGAAATAATTCTGCAAGGTAGAGAGAGTTATAATCTTACAACTTGGCAACCTTGTTTTTAAGGCAGACCTAGCTAGGTAAAAATATTTCAAAATTAACAACTCTTACCAACTTTAGTGGAATGAATGAGCCAAATAAATGCATCTGGAATAATTTTCTTCCTAAACTAGGTACCTACATGAATGATACATAACGTTTAGATTTCAAAGTTTTTCTAAATATCAATATTGTTTCCAGAGAGACCTTTTTTAAAGATTTATGGCAAAAGAGTTATTAGATATGATGTTAATTTCTTCAGGAAAGGTATTATGACTGAAAGAGTGTGTGTAGTTCATCACACCTTGCTCTTTATATAGAACATAAATAAGATTTTGGAGTCATTGAAAGTGTCTCTGTTAATGAATACAATGGTCTACCCAGGACTTGCATAGGTGAAGTGCTAATGAGAAATGAGGGTGGAGTTGAAGGACACCATTCCCACGCAATACACATTTAAACCTTGTGGAAGGCAGTTTTTTTGCAAACTCAGTGCCCCATAGATATGCTAAGTAATCACCTGCCTGGAACCATCTGTTTGAAGATTCAGACTGTTTTCTTTGGACAGTTTCAGGCTTTTCTTTTAGTATTGCAGTTTTCCTCACCAAAGGTATTATTTTAAGTAATTTATTTATTTTGGCATATTTCAGTCATTTAATGCCAATGCCATGTTGAAAATAAATCATCTACTTTGCATGAATGATTTACCTGCGAACCAGAAACAGCCCAAGCTGAGGAACTTAAGTTCATGTAAACTTGGCACAAATTGCACTGCTAATACCCTGTAGCTGTAAGGAGGTAAGTTGATATAGTTCATTTAATTGTTTTTTAGGAAGCTCTACAAAAATAGTTCATCCTAATAAATCCAGTATTTAGTACCCAAACACAACTCATGCAAGTTCAGCCCTCATTTTAGAAGTAACAGTTTTGCAGAAAAAGTCCCGCTAAGAAAATGCTATGGCATTCACAATAGGAAAGCCTAACAGCAATGGGACGCACCATATGCAACTTAATTACAATCATAATAGTCTTTTTAATGTTTGTGTCTATAGCACACTGCTAAACTTGCAAAAGTTTGATTATTTACCCAGTAAGTAAATTAATAAATGTTATCTATTTATTTATTTAACAAGATTTAATGAATGCTAACTATTAATGATGCTTTGTCAAATGCTAAGAGTGCAAAGAATAAAGTAAATAAGACAATTTTCTGTGTTTACTTTATGTTTAAGCTTTCCTGTCCTGAAAACACATTTAATAGGCCATATACCTCATATTTTTTAATTAGACCCTTTGAGGGAACTACTATTAACCCATTTTAAGGGTTCGAAAACAGTCTAAAATCTAAAATAAAGTTTAAATCACGTGGCTGGAAAGTGGCAGAGTTGAGAAAAATTTAAAGCAAGAAAAAAATGAGGCCTGGAGAGGAAGTATAAGATATAAGAAGCAAGAGTCGAAAACAGCAATAAAACTCTCCGGAAAAAAGTTGGTAAATTTAAACATGTTTGAGATGAATGATAAGAACCAGTTGATAGAAACTGATATAAGCTGGAAGGGAGCTGTAAAGTGGATATTGGGTCATGAAATTCCAGCATTTAAGAAAGTTGAGTGTCAGATAACTGTTTTAAAATAAGCAGTGAGTCCCTACTGGAACCCAACAAGAAAATCTTTTTTTATTCAAGGCCTGGGGTTGCTTGAAGTTCTGGGTTAAGCAGGGACATTCTATGGAGAGAAGTCAGACAAATGTGTGATTTTTTTGCTTGTCTACATTCTAAACCTGGAAATTTCTAGTTTCACATACTTTGGCTTAATGTGAAAGTCAAGGCTGCCATAATAAGTATGTGAGTTTAAGAGGAGAAATCTCTCTATGTATTTATTTTTGATCTCTTGGATTCTTGTGATTGGCAATACACGAGATCTTTCATTTTTCAGTTTGGGGATTTCTACCAACTTGACCATGAGCATTTTTTTCTTTGTTGCAGCACCAAAAAATGTACCAAACTCCTTAAATGGAATTAAAATAATAAAAACACCTCACTGAAAACATTTTGCAATTTGTTAATAAGCATTAGGGTAACATATAGCCAAATGTGTATTGTTTATAACCTTGGTATTTTAAAAGATTATAAATAGAATTGGGCTATGAAATGAAATAAAAAGGCTATTTTTTTCCTTACAACATTTTAGGTTTTATGACAGTGTTTATATTGCATCTGTCTAAGTAAAAGGTGAGCCCAAGAAGAATATCCAAAAAAAAGTTTCATGGGCAATGCAAATATAAAAGCTTTTTGGAATATAGATGAATGAGTCAAATGTCCTCCTATGGTAATTAAGTTATTTGTTTGCTCACATCTAAAATCACACATTTAAAACCATTGCTTTTTCACTGTCATAGTTCGCGATACTATTTTATTCAAACTCTTCCCAGGTGTCTTGGATACTGGGGTCCTTCTCCAAGCTGCTTTATGAGTCATCACACAGAGGTGTCAGATCAGGGCTTCAGACATCTTCATTGCTATTGCAGTGATCTGAGATGCAGCACTTTCAGAATCCACATGTGATGCCAGTGTTAGAATTTTTATTCTAAGTCCCAAATTCTTATTTATATAACATCAAACCTTTCTTCTTTTCATTTATCCTGCAGGCCTTAGTGTCTTGCCTTTTAAGTTGATTTTAAAAGGCTTGTT
Source organism: Rousettus aegyptiacus (assembly GCF_014176215.1). NCBI lineage: Eukaryota > Metazoa > Chordata > Mammalia > Chiroptera > Pteropodidae > Rousettus > Rousettus aegyptiacus. The sequence goes on along the minus strand of NW_023416287.1, from coordinate 34,051,444 downwards.
TACAATGACACCTTCCCTCTGACTTGAGGTACAAGATCATACCCAGACGAGGGTGACTATGTCTTTGTTAATCTTTTTTTTTTTCACTTGTTTCATTGGGTCACTTCTATAAGCATCTAAAATTAGCATTGATTGAGGTTAAGACAAGTTATGCCTCTTCCAAGCAGAAATTTATTTTTCAAGTAAAGTAAGTGTGAGAGTGCCTAATAAGAGGTTTTATGAGGACTTCACCTTAAGGCAATTAGTTGTTTTTGAGGATTATTTTGGTAAAATCTCAGCTAACATTAGGATAAATGCAATATTTTATAAATTATTTTGAATATTACCACTGAAAATCATTCTATTCATTATTAATCAAAAAAGTATGAAAATTAGAAAGTTAGAAAAATGAAAATATTCTCATTGTAATAATCAAAACATGGAACTCAAATTTTCCTTGATCACCCCTGTACTTCTTAAGTGTCCAGTGAGTGTGCTAGACACAGACAACAAAATCTCACTCTTCCAAACTTCTGTGGAAATGACCAAAAAGGATATAAAAAGTGAAATCTATGCACAGATTGTAAACTGGGAAGTCTATTAGGAGCTGTCTGGCATTTCTTGCTGATTCAATGCAGAGAGGCTGGATAGGGATCTGCAGAGAGGACACAGCGGCCAGACCCTGGGAGATATGTTTTGATCCCATTGATATCACCTGGTAGCAATTGCCCGCAGCAGTGCAGATTCCAGGCTATGACAGGAACAGATGGCTCTGCTGGGAGGACAAGACTGCAGACTTGTATTGAGGGCAGTGTTGCTTGGGACCACAGAGACCCTGCTGGGACTAATTCATGGCTGCTTGGCACAGGGGGAAGAGGCAGACTAAGGGACAATGCCTCAGGCTTGAGCACTTTCCCTTGGGTCTCTGAACAGGTGGAATCAAACCAGAGTGAATTTCGGTTTTCACTGCTTTCCTTGTGGACAGCAGTCTTTCAGAGAGTCATCTCTTGGGAGCAAGTGAGGGTTAACACACAGCTGGTTTTCTGAGGAGAAACAGAGATTCCCCCACAGCCCCCCAGCATCTTAAGAAAGCTGGGATGTTCATTTATAAGACAGAGCTGATGCTTTTCACCAATACAGATCCATAGCAAGGCACGAAAGAAAAATGAGTGTATTTTTAATTTCTAACCAGATTCATGAAAGTAGAGCTGAAAGTTTCCCTGAAAGAAATGCTTTAATATCAGTGAAGATTACATGAAGAGCAGAAACAGGGTTATTAAATTCAAAACTGCCATGCCAGAAGAATGCAGAAAATGAGATTGGTGAAGGAAAATGTAAATTTGAGAAATTCTTCCAGAACTTGAAAAAAAATAATAGAGTTAAAAAGTAATGTAAGAAAAGAAAAATGGAGGATGGATCAAGGGTGTTTAGTATTGCAAAATGTCAAATTTTTACACATTAATTGGAAAATTTAATGCAATTCCAATCAAAAGTTCTAAGGGGTATATTTTACTCTGGAGTTCTTCTGAAAGAATAAATGTGCTGGGAAAGTTAAAAAAAACGATCGTTGACAAGTAATAACAAATGTTGGAGAGAATGCAGAGAAAAAGGAACCCTCATACAGTGCTAGTGAGACTGCAAATTGGTACATCCACTGTGGAAAACAGTATGGAGGTTCCTCAAAAAACTGAGAGTTGATCTACCATATGATCCATCAATCCTTCTACTGGGTATTTACCCCAAAGACTTAAAAACTCATATCCAAAAAGATATTTGCACACCGATATTCATAGCAGCATCATTTACAGTGGCCAGGACATGGAAGCAACTAAAGTGTCCTATGATAGATGATTGGCTCAAGAAGCTGTGGTACTCATATATAATGGAATATTATTCAGCCATAAGAAGAGATGAAATACTGCCATTTGCAACAACATGGATGGACCTTGACATAATCATGCTAAGTGAAATAAGCCAGACAGAAAAAGTTGAAAATCACATGATATCACTTATATGTAGGATATAGACCTAAAAGCAACCAATGAGCAGGACAAAGAAACAGAGACTCATGGACATGGACTATAGACTAGTGGTTACTAGTGGGGTGAGGGAGGGATCGGGGGAGGTAGATGGGGTAAAGGGGGTCAAATATAGGGTTTAGGGAGAGGGTGAAGTGGGTAAAGAGGATCAAATATATGGTAGCTGAAGGAAACTGTACTTTGGGTGGTAAACACACAATAGAATATACAGATGTCAAATGATAATGTACACCTGAAAATTATATAATCGTATTTACCAATGTTACCCCAATAAACTTAATTTCTTTTTAAAAAGGATGGCTGTTGAAAGTAACTGTAATGACAGAAGATTGGCAGGTATAATAATATATTATATAGTCAAAACAATTAAAACACAGAGGTCAGTGCAATAAAAATTGGATTAAGTAAAACAAAACATAAACTCCAGAAGTTAGCCCTTCAGATTAGAGGAGGAAAGATGGACTGTTTAATAAATTATATTAGGAGAATTACTTAACTATCTGAGGGTATTTTATAACATGCTTCAAAATAAATCGTATTGAGTTAAAATCATTACAGGTAAAAAGGTAATTCAAGACAATTAAGAAAATATCTACTCTCAGAATGGAGAAGGCCTTTCTGGCAAAAGAGAGAAGGAAGAAATTATGAAGTAAATTTTTTTTAAAGGAAAATGTAAACTTTTTGTATATCGAAATATCTGAAATCTGATTAAATCTCATATAAATGATATACTAAATATCAAAGATTAATCTTTACACTACAAATATTAGACAAAGGGTTACTATAATAAATAATATAGTTGCATAAGAGACAACGGAAATAAAAAAATAGGCAAGACAAAGACAGGAAATCAACAAATGGAGGTGTGAAAAATGCAAATATATGGGAAACTTGCTTACCAGAAAAATACCCTTTCTCAGAAGGAGAAAGATTATGACCAACCACCCTCATCTTCTCAGATGAGTTTGTCTGTGAGCGTACTGAGAGAAAGGGTTTTAATACTGGATCGTAGAGAAGTATACCTCTTCTCTGCAAGGTCTACTTGAAAAAAAATTACTTAAAAATGTTTTCTGGCCACGTAAGGCATAAATAGCAATGAAAAATTTAAGAATGAGGCTATAAATATGATCAGGAATATTAACTTATAACTACCGTAAGCAACAAAACCTTTAGAACACAGGTTCTCAATCTCAACACTATTGGGATTTGGGGCTGGATCATTTTTTGTTGCATATTCTGTCTTGTGTACTGTAGAATGTTGAGCAATATCTCTGGCCTCTACCTATTAGATCCCAGGAGCAATGTTCCTCCCGCCCTCAACTCAGACAGTTATAACTGTCTCCGGGCATTGCCAAGTGTCCCCTGGGGGCCGAGATCACCCCACTGCCCCTGATGAAAACCACTGTTCTAAAGATAAATTATAAAATGTATATTATGAGGTGGAGGGAGGCTAAGTCTAAAATCACCACCTATGTCAATTGAAATTGGAACATAGCCAAGCATGCCGAAATTTAGCATCTTCCTCAAAGATAATTTAATAAATATTGTTTGATAGTTGACATTTTATAATTAGAGAAAAATGGGTTCATATGTTTAAATTTTTATGGTAGTCTTGAAGAGAATAAAGATAGATTATAGTTTTCAAAGTATGAAGGGAAGGAAAAGAACAATAAAAATATAATCCATAAAATAAAAGAAAAAAGGAACCAGTCTAGCAATCATAAAAACAAATATATTAGCTTTGATAATAAATAAAAATACCTTAGAATGCTGCACTAAAAGACAAATACTTTTAGTTGAGATTAACACTCCAAATTCAATTGTATGCTATTTTTTAAAATTACCTAAAAAGAAATTGATCCAGGAAGGCAAAAAATAAAGGGACTAGAAAAGATGTATTAGGCTCATGTACTGATAGGAGAGCAAGGTGGCAATATTAACACTGGACAAAATAGACTCAAAGGCAAAAAGGATTGAATGACATGACTTTATATTGATAAGTAGCTATATTTACAATGAGGATGTAACCATGATGACTCTGAACCAAATAATATCACATAAAAACACATACCACACTTTTGCTATTTGCCATGTGCTATAGACTGAATGTTTGTGTCTTCCACAAATTCAATTAAAATCCTAACTCTCATTGCAGAAGTGGGCCCTTTGGGAGGTGCTTAGATCATAAGAGAGGGACCCTCAGGAATGGGATTAGAGTCCACAGAGCTCCCTTGTTCCTTGTGCCATGAGAGGACACGGTAAGAAGACAGCCATTTTTAAGTGTGGAACTGGGCCCTTACCAGACACTGAATCTGCTAGCGACTTGGTCTTGTTTCCAGAATTGTGAGAAATAAATGTCTGTTGTTTAAGCTACATAGTCTATGGTATTTTTGTTATTGCAGCCAAGCTGACTAAAATACCACAAAAAACATAGGTTCCAGGGAGACACTAGTCCTAGAAAGAGAGACACGTGGAAAAGTCTCAAGCCCAACCTGCATCTTGGAATGTGTAGCCTGCCACTCTCAGGCTGCCAGCTAGTGCTGTTGTACATGATGGTGACGTCGAACCTGGCTTCCTCTATGATAAATCTGTTCCCACCTTACCAGGTGATGCTCCAATGTTGAATAGTCTCTCTTTGTTCTCTCTCTGTCTGAGAAACTCAACCATGGCACCTGGACAGTCACCTATGTCACTCTGTTCTTGAGTCTCAGTGGGATTACCAAACTTGTCTCCAAAATCCCAAATCTTACTTTCAAGCTCACTACTGCTGCTTCCAAGACCCCATGTCTCTGCCTGACACAGTCTGCTGTCACCCTCTGCTTTCCTTCACTCTCTCCACACTGTCCTCTTCCTATTTCTCTAAAGAAAACTGTCCCTTTTTTTAACGTTGAACTTAGCTGTCCCGAATGAGTACAACACCCAGAACATACTTTTGCAATGCCCTATTCACTGACTTCTCTGCTCAGATTCCAATTTTTAATTAATGTATTTTATGCAATTGTAATTAAATTCAAATGTCATGAAAATGCCTTTGAAATAAATGTAAATATATAAATATAAAAGAACCGCTTTGAATATCATTAAGCTTATCTTGCTCTCTAGGTATATTGCTCCCTAGTCTACAATGAAATATATTTTCTTTTCATGTAGCATCTTTGGGCCAAAAAATGGAGGATTTTTAAATATACATTAACTTATTAGGACCTGTTACCAATGGGCTTGCTGCTTACATTTTAAAATAGAATATAATTCAACAAAATTTTAAGGGTTGAGGTGACTTTGCCTTAAAAATATCTTCCCCATATTTTCTTCTTCTGATTAAACAAATATGATAATTTATTTAAAAATATGTAATGCAAAATCTGCCAGAAATACAAGATGACCCATTTTCAAAGTGGTGATTTTAGCTCAGGGATTCTTTCTCTCCCTTCAAAAATTCTATTGAAATAACAAAGGAAATGTAAATTGAAGATAAAATATGCAACAGAGCTGAAAACCTCAGGCCAGACTTGACAGGTCAGGTTGCAAGAAATTTCTGTAAGATAGGAAACAGATGGCCTCAAGGTGAGCACAGGTAAAGGATGATGGGGGGCGCATGTGGTTTTGCTGCGTCAGAGGTAGAGATGTCTACAAAATGTCATGTACAGGTTCTTTGAATTTAATATCTACCTTAAAACGTTGGTACTTTTCAAAATAGTTTTAGGTTAAGAGAACCTATGGTTTATCTGTCCCAGTTTACACAGGTGATTCACTATCTTTTGTTCTGGGATATTGGGCGTTTTTGATGCGGATGTGTGTAGCAGACTCTGTTGATGTCCTGCTCACATGCCCCGGGCACCCACCTTTGCCACACCATGTCTCTGACCCCAAGGGAGTCTCCTGTTTTGCTCAGGTAGCCTTTCTGCTTTGCGCAGTTACTAACTGCCCATCAGCAAGCAGGGGCTGGAGCAGAGAATTGTACAGACACCAGATCCTGGAACTTTGAACTCCTCTGAGCTCTGCATCCAGAGAAGTGGGCATGGCTTTATCTCTAGGCTAAGTCAATCACCCCCACAAGCACTTCTGCAGGTCCCCTGCTTGGGAGGGGAAGAGTGAAGGCCACATAGGTTATTAATATTTTAATTTTTTGTATGAAAATGAATCATATAACAGAAACACCATGAACATATATCTTTAGAAGCAGCAGCTTGGAGGACACCCACCTGAGCATAAAGAGCAAAAGCTGACATTGCATGGGGTGGAGCTTTCAGGCTTCTGGAATCAGACTGCCAGAGTTGGCATCAAGCTCTGCTTTGGTCTCCTTGTGTGTAAGATGTTGGTAGTAATAACTATACATGTCATAATTGTATAACCCCAGAGTTGTTCAGTATTAAACAAGTCAACATAAAGCATTTAAAACAATATCTGGGACATGTTAAATTTTCTTGAAATGGTAGGTGAATGTGTGTGACCCTCACTGAAACAATAAAAAAGCAGGGAAGATCACTTCAATTTCTAAACGATCAGTGAAATTTGAGAGATATACTTATCAATATAATATGAACAATTTGCTATGAGAAAAGAATAAACAGGAAAAAGAGAATTTTTTAAGAAAACTGAAACAACTGCTGTCCCAAGTTTAATTTAAGAATAAAATAGACATTGCTAAACACCAAGTTAATGAGTAAAATGAACTCAAAAAATTATCTCAGAGAACAGAACAAAGAGTGAAAGAAAGAAAGCCAGGGTAAGAGGCATGGAGGAGGAGAGCCCCGGAATATCCTATATCTATAAAATATCAGTCTGAGAAGGGAAGGGAAAAAAAGAGATGAAGGAGAATAGACAAAAATAATTTTTAACTGCAGAAAAGCTTAATTTTTAAATTGATGACTCTTACTGAATAACAGACAAGGTTGTTGAAAATAAGTCATATTTTGAGAAATTTCTAAATTTCCAGAATAAAAGTTCTGTAAACTTTTAGAAAAGGCAAAAAATTATAAAGGTAGGAGAATGAAATTGCACTTCTTAGGTACTAGACTTTTTATTTGAAATACTACATGCTAAGAGAAAATAGAATAAGATTTACAGAGTTCAGAGGAAACTAGATTGTGGCTTCTGAATTTAATTTGAGGCTATCTAACCTTCATGTGTGAGGGCAGAAGAAACAAAGTAAAGTCGGTTATTCCAGCAAAAGACAGAAAAGAAAAAAATGGAAACATCAAAATAGTATAATATACAGAGGACTTAAAACAAGGGGACTAAGGTACATATTCAGAGGTTATAATGAATTTGAATGACTTAGATGCTTACTAAAGACAAAGGTTTTCATACCGAATAAACCAAAGCAAGTACCAGTTATATACTGTCACAAAAAGGCATTCAAAATTAGGGCTGGCAATGTTAATATCAGAAGAAACAAAAATTATGTGAAAAGTACTAAAAAGGATGTAGGGACTACCTCATATTATTAAAATGAACATCCACCAGGAAGATGCAGCAATCACCAACATTTACACATTTATTATAGCTTTGCAATACGTAAATCAGCAACTTAGAACACAGGAGAAATCAATTGGTTATCAATTATATGTCTTTCAAAAATGGCAGACCAAGAGGAGCAAAAAATCATAAGGATGTGGAAGACCTATGTAGTACAATGAACACATCAAATTTAGTACGAGTTCAGTTATGTACGAAACTTCATTATCAAACAGATACTGCATATTTCTTCGAATACTTATTTAAAAAATAATTATAGGCTACTTAGGAAGAAGAAATACTGGATGATTGCATTTCAAACCCATGAGATAAATCCAAATCTTGATTTGAAGAAAAAATGTTTAATGAAGTATATTTATTAATAAAATCTATATAGCTTTTATTACAAATAACATAGCATGAACTCAAGAAATAAAAACAATAATTTCAAAGGAAATAGGAAAAAGGTGTTAAAATAAAAATGGGGTGTAAACATGTTTCCTTCCATTTGGTTCCCAGGTTGGAAGTTCTGGTCAAGATGGTGGAATAGGTAAAGGCTGTGCTTGGCTTCTTTCATGACCACATCAAAATTACAACTAAATTATCAAACAATCAACCTGGAGAACCATCTGAAAAGTAGCTGAACAGAAATTCTATAATTAAGGATATAATGAAGAACCCACATCAAAACTGGTAGGAGGAATGGAGATGCAAAATAAGCTGGTCCCACATCCACAGGTGGCAATTGATAAATGGAAGGGATATCTCAGTGCAGATATCCCTACTGAGGAGCGAGGAATTCTAGCCCTACTTGGGGCTCCCCAACCTAGAGAAACATGCTGGGAAGAGGAGCCTCCAAAACATCTGGTTGTGAAAATCAGTGAGGATTCTGGCTAGCCATCTGGGTGAGGAAGAAGGCTGCTGGAAACCAAGTGTACTCTTAAAGGGCTCACACACAGACTGACTAGCTTGCAAGCACTCACCCTGGGCTCTTGTGGAGGGATAGAATCTAGGGAGATACGAGAGACATAGAGGAAAAAATAGTTGTGTGGCTTTAGGGCAAAGGCTAGAGGTACAACCTCCATTGTCCCTGTGTTGAACCCTCCACCTACATAGTTGGCAGGTGGATTCCATGTTTCCTGTGTTGAGATCTACCGCAACTCTGCCAAAACTGGATTTGCATTGGCTTTGTGAGTTCTGCTCAATCCACACTGATGACTACCTGAGACCCTGCTTCACCCAACTTGAGCACTACCAGAGGCTCTTTTGCTGCAGGTAGCTGGCCTTGGCCCCACACTGCAATATTTCTTAGAAAAGCTTTAAAGATATATAGCCACCAGGCAGGTGGCAGCTGGCGATGGTGTACCCTTTGCCTTTTCTGAGTGGCCCCAGGGTGAGTATGTGTGCCAAATCTGAATCTACATTAACCTGGTGAACACCACTCACTATACCCTGGTGACTCCCTGAGATCCTGTCTCGTTCAACTTGCATATAATTCGAGGCACTTTCAGTGACTGAGTCTTAGGGGCCGTTAGCAGGCAGCAGACCTTGGGGTGCCTTGTGCCTTTTGCTAATCTGCTCTAGGCCCCGTACTTGTGGCAGCCACCCTCAGTTCACAGTGTGGCTTTTCCTATGTGCCTTTAGGTACCAACCAATTATGAATTGCTTTGTAGTTCCTACCCGAGAGATTCAGGCTGGTCACAGGCAGTGGCTGACCTTGGTCTGCACCAGACTCCCTCCCAAGAGGTCCATAAACCAACACACCTAGTAGCTGGGTTCATGCCACAGAAAAGCACCACCTGATTTGCCTCACAAGCAGCAAACCCAAAGGTTGGTCTCAGCAGGCACTACAGCCTGCTACTGCAAAATCCTACTTGTGGAGTCAGCCCTCCACAGCAGCTCAGGTCAATCACACTCATCAATTCATCAAAAGCAATCAAGGTTCAACTACAACAGGAAGGCACACGCAGCTCACACAAGGGACATTCTTAGAGTACCCAAATCAGGTGATTGCAGATATTGTGCCACTGGAACCCACAGGATACCTACTACATAAAGACTGGGAGGAATAGCAGGTGTACCTAATATATAAAAACAAACACAGAGAGGTAGCCAAAATGAGGAGACAAAGAAACATCTTTCAAATAAAAAAATAGCACAAAAATCCAGAAAAGAACTAAATAAAATGGTAAACAATCTACTGGATATATAGTTCAAAACACTAGTTATAAGGATGCTTAAGTAATTTAGTGAGAACTTCAACAGATATTAAGCATAAAAATGATATAGAAACCATAAAAAAGAATAATTCATAAATGAAGACTACAATGACTGAAATAAAGCATACACTAGAAGAAATCAACAGCAGATTAGGTATAGCAGAGGATGGAATCAGCATTTTGGAAGACGAGGTAGCAGAAAAAATCCAATCAGAACAGCAACAAGAAAAAAATTTTTTTAAATGAATGTAGTTTAAGAGACCTCTGGGACAACATCAAGCATAACAGCATTCACATTATAAGGGTACCAGAAGGAGAAGAGAAAGAGCAAGAAATTGAAAACTCATTTGAAGAAATAATGACTGACAATTTGCCTAACCTGGTGAAGGAACTAAACATACAAGTCCAGAAAGTGCTGAGAGTCCCAAACAAGATGAACCCAAAAAAACCACACCAAGATGCACCATAATTAAAATGCCAAAGGTTAAAGACAAAGAGAGAATCCTAAAAGCAGCAGAAGAAAGGTGGTTAGTTACCTATAAGGAAACTCCTATAAGACTTTCAGTTGATTTCTCAACAGAAACTTTACAGCGCAGAAGGAATTGACACGAAATAGTCAAGGTGATGAAAAACATGTTCTACAACCAAGACTACCCAGCAAAGCTATCATTTAAAATTGAAGGAGAAATAAAGAGATTTCCTGACAAGAAAAAACTGAAGGATTTCATTATCATCAAACCAGTATTATAAGAAATGTTAAAGGGACTTCTCTAAGAAGAAAAATGGCGGGGGCGGGGGGGAAGTATCATAAAGATAAATAAAATGTCAATAACTATGTATCTATAAATAATCAATTTAAATGTAAATGGATTAAATACTCCAATCAAAAGACATAAGGTAGCTGAATGGATAAGAAAATATGACCCACACATAGGCTATCTATAAGGGACCTAGTTCAGAATAAAAGACACACAGAGACTGGATGTAAAGGGATGAAAATAGATATTTCATGCAATGGAAACAAACAAACAAAAAAGCTGGGGTAGCAATACTTAAATCAGATAAAATAGATTTTAAAACAAAGGCTATGATAAGAGACATAAAAGAACATTTCATAATGATAAAAGGATCAATTCGACTAGAGGATATAATCTTTGTAAATATTTATGCACCCAACATAGGAACCCCTAAATATATAAAGCAAATATTGACAAATGTAAAGGGAGAGATTGACAGTAACAGAGTCACAAATAGGGGAACTTAACACCCCATTGACATTAATGGATATATATAAAGGAAATAGTGGCCTTAAATGACATATTAGACTAGATGGGTTTAATTGGTATTTTTAGAGCATTTCACACCACAGCAACAGAATATATATTGTTTTTAAGTGCACATGGAACATTTTCCAAAGTAGAGCACATGTTAGGCCACAAAACAAGTCTCAATAAATTTAAGGGGTTTGAAATCATATCAAACATCTTCTTCAACCACAATGTTATGAAACTAGAAACCAATTATAAGAAAAAATCTGAAAAACACTCAAACATACGGAAGCTAAATAACATGCTACTAAACAATGAATGGGTTAACAATGAAATCAAGGAATAAATTAAAAGATACCTTGAGCTAAATAAAAATAAAAACACAATGACCTAAAATCTATGAGACACAATGACCTAAAATCTATGAGACACAGCGAAAACAGCTTTAAGAGGAAAATTCATAGCACAAAAACTCAAATAAACAATTTAATTTTATATCAAAGGAATTATAAAAAGAACAGCAAAAAAAAAAAAACAAAGTTAGTAGGACAAAGGAAATAATAAAAATCACAGCAGAAATAAATGAGAGTTAAAATAAAAATACAAAAAATTAATGAAACCAAGAGCTGGTTCTTTGATAAACCACATTAACAAAATGAAGGATAAAAGCATGCAATTATATAAATAGATGCAGACTAAGCATTTGACAAAATCCAGCATTTACTTATGATAAAAAATCTCAGCAAAGACCATATATGACAAACCCCAGCTAACATCATTTTCAATAGAAAAAAAAAAAACTAAAACCATTTCTTTGAAGATTGGGAAGAAGATAAAGATGTCCCCTTTCACCACTTTTATTAAACATAGCATTGGAAGTCCTGGCCACAACAATCAGACAAGAAAATGCTTCCAGTTGGAAAGGAAGAGTAAAACTTTATTATTTGCAGATGACATGGTACTATATATTGAGAATCCTAAAGATTCCACCTAAATACTATTAGAACTGGTAAATGAATTCAGTAAAGTAGCAGGATACAAAATTAATATACAGGAATTAGTTGCATTTTATACACTACTAATGAATTATTAGAGACATTAAGAAAATAAAATCCATTTCTAATTGCATGAAAAAAATAAAATAAGAATAAATTCAATCAAGGAAGTAAAAGGCCTGTTCTTGGGAAATTATAAGACATTGAAAAAAGAAATTGAAGAAGATAAAAATAAATGTAAGCATATACCATGTTAATAGATAGGAAGAATTAACATAATTAAAATGGCCATACTACCAAAAGCATTCTATAGATTCAGTGCAATCCCTATCAAAAATACCAATGACATTTTTCACAGAAACAGAACAAATAATCCTAAAATTTATATGGAACCACAAAAGACCCTGAATGGACACAGCAATTTTGAGAAAAAAAGAACAAAGTTGGAGGTTAGCATGCAACATGATGTCAAACTATAATACAAAACCATTGTAATCAAAACAGCATAGTACTGGCCTAAAAACAGACACATAGTTTAATGGAACAGATCAGAGATCCTAGAAATAAACCCACACCTATCTGGTCATTTAATCCATGACAAAGGAGGCAAGTATATGCAATGAGGTAAAGACAGTCTGTTCAATAAAGTGTTGGGAAAACTGAACAGATATATGCAAAAAAATAAAACTAGACTACCTTCTTACACCATTATCAAAGTAAACTCAAAATGGATTAAAGACTTAAATACAAGACTCAAAACCATAAACCCCTAGAGAAAAACATAGGCAGTAAGCTCTCTGATATTGCTCTTAGTAATATTTTTTTCTAATATATCTTCTCAGGCAAGAGAAACAGGAGAAAATATAAACAAATGGGATAAATCGAACCAAAAAGTTTTGCACAACAAAGTAAACCATCAACAAAATGAAAATACAATGTACTAAATGGGAAAAGATTATTTGTAGTAATACATCTGATAAGGGCTTAACATCCAAAACGTATTAAGAACTCATACAGCTTAACACCCTAACAATGAACAAACCAATTTAAAAGTGGACAGATGATACGAACAGACATTTCTCCAATGAGGCATACACACATGAAAAGATGCTCAACATCATTAACAACCAGAGGAATGCAAATAAAAAGCGCAAGGCAACATTACCTCACACCTGTGAGAATGGCTGTCATCAATAAATCAAAAAACAGCAAGTGCTGCGAGGATGTAGAGAACAGGGAACCTCATGTACCGCTGATGGGATTGTAAATTGATATAGCCACTATGGGAAACATTATGATTTCCCAAAAGTTTAAAAAATAGAACTGTCTTCTGATCCAGCAATTCCAGCTCAGGGTATTTATTTGAATAAAACTAAAACACTAATTCAGAAAGACATGTGTACCACTATGTCCAAAGCAGTATTATTTATAATAGCCAAGGAATGGAAGCAACCTAAGTACCCACCAATAGATGATTAGATAAAGAAGTGGTACATATATACAGTGGATATACAATATTACTTGGCCATAAAAAGAATGAAATATTACCATCTGCGGTAACATGGATGGATGGACCTAGAGGATATTACGCTAAGTGAAATAATTCAGACAGAGAAAGGCAAATACCATGTGATTTCATTTATATGTGGAATCTAAAGAACAAAATTATCAAACCAAACAGAAAGAGACTCATAGACAGAGAAGAAACTTATGGTTGCCAGATCAGAGGAGGTTTGGATGCTGGGTGAAAAAATTGAAGATTTTAAGTACAAATCGGTAGTTGAAGAATAGTCATGGTAATGTAAAGTACAACATAGGAAATATAGTCATTAATATTGTAGTAACTGTATGTTGCCAGGTGGTAAACTAGACTTACCAGGGGGATCACTTTGTAAATCATATAAATGTCTAACCACTACACTGTACATCTGAAATTAATATAATATTGAATGTCAATTGTAATTGAAAAAAAAGAAAGATACAAATGGGAAAAAAATGTCCCCTCCTTCCAAGAGTAGTATTGATAAATAAAAGCAAATTTTGGTGTTTTTGATAAAGGTAATATAATAGACAAACCTTTAAAAAGTATATTAAAAAAGAGAGAAAAATAAAATTATAATACACTATATTAGATATAAAAGCATGTAATTATAGATACAAAAAGGATTTCTAAATAAGAGAATACTGTATACAAATTATATATTTTTTTTAATTTTTATTTTTCAATTATTTTATATTAGTTTCGGGTGTACAGCATAGTGGTTACACATTTATATTACAGCAACAGAATTGATAATTGAGATGAATAATTACTCTTTAAGGAATCTATAAATTACCAAAATGGATACAGGAAGTGGCTGAATAGACAACATGCATTTTAAAAGAAATTAAAAGTTGTCAAAGAAATAGTTTCAAAGAAGGATCAAAAAACTGCCCAGTCTTAAATAGTTACATTGATCAAGAAGTATGTTTTACTTTTGCTATCTAATCTGTTAGAAAGCACAGAAAAACAGAAAGTTTCCAGTTTATTATAAGGGCTTAACAGCTCCTGAGAAAAAGATTGCCGAAAGAAACTGGAGATAAATAGCTTTAGGAATACACATTTTAAAAATTCTAAATAAAATATCAATTCAAATTGAATCCAGAATTTCATAAAGGATAATATCTCATGACAAAGTAAATTTTAATCTAGTAATTTGGGGATGCTTTTATATTAGGAAATCTCTCAAAATAATATACTTTATTAAGTTTATTATTTAAAAGAAAAACAATGTGATCATGTACAAGTTACATTTACAAGTATATTGATAAAGTGCCCATTTCTGATAAATACTTTTTATAAAACAATAAATATTTTGAAACATGATGAAAGGTATTTGTTAGAATACAAAAGACATATAAAACAAAACAGGCATTTTCATTAAAATTATGAACAACACAGGATGTTCACACTGACAGCTATTACTCATTTCTTTGGAAGTTGTAAACAAAACAATGTCAAGAAAAATGTATGATATATAAATAGTATAAAAGACATGTGAACTCATTATTATTTATACTTTATCTGAATTTCTTCCTAGAAAATCCAAGAGAATCATTTTACAGGCTATCATAATTAATGTGATTCAGAAAGCTGTAGAAAATAAACATTTAAGAATTTCATAGCTTTCCTATGCACTAGCAATTGTCTTTTAGAAAAAGTACTAACAACCCAAACTTAAAAGCCGGGGAACAAACCTACATCAAATATGAAAGACTTAATTAAATAAGGAAAACTATGAACTGTTACTGAAGGACATACAAGAATATGTGAATAAATTTAGTGACATATCATGATCTCGAAGGGGAAGATACAACATTGTAAAGATGTCAATTCTCCCTCAGCTTCCCAGTAATACACATTTAATGAAAACTAAATCCAAATATTTGATGTAAAAACTTTGGTACATGATAAATTCTAATTATTAGGTCTAAACAAATTAAATAATTGGTACTGAGTCAATCATCTAACTGAAAAAAATTCTTATGTCACATCACATATTAAATCATTTCCAAATAGATTAACCATGTAAAAGTATATTTTAAATCAATTTTTCAAATACTTAAGATTTTATCTTGTGGGAAAATATAGAAGTAGTTTTCTTATTCTCTTTTTGAAGGACTGAAGGGGGAAGAGCTTTCTAAAATGTTTTATTTATTTCTAAATAAATTTTTTAAAGAAAAAATGGTATGTACTAAAATAAATTCAAGATAAATTAGCATTAAAATTGAGGTTGTAAAAGATGTAAAAGGAAATGCAGGTAAAATTTGACTTTGGAATAAAGAATCTATGAAGAAAAGACCTAGATTCATGTCATAATTATTGCTATTTACTCTCTATTCTACCTTTATAATACTCTTTATTTTACCTTTATAATAAAACGCATATATCATTGAGGACAGCTATGTGCTCCACCAAAACACTGTACTTAATATCATCCCTTGCCAATAAGTTTAGGTAATGATATTTTTGACCTACTATGGCAGTCATTTTTTACTCCAGGACTTTTCTTGATTTTATTGTCTGGAATGCACATGTAAGAGTGGAGTTTCAGCAGTCGTTTTGTTACCTTGAGATTGGGAGTCCATGTTCATAATTACAGAGCAAAAACAAAAACAAAAAAATGAAGGAGCTTATTTGTTTGTTTGTTTGTTTGTATGTTTGTTTGTTTGTTTTTTGCCTTTGTGGAGCTGCCATATCAGCCCCGAACTACGTGCCTCCAGATTCCATTTATGTGAGGAAATAAACCCTTCTATATTTGTCCTAATGTGATTGGATCTCTATTACTAGCATCCAAACACAATTTCTAATGAATAAAATTAAAACCTTTTATACCTTAAAAACACCATAAATACAAGTGTCATAACTGCTATGAAGGACACTGTGATAATATCTATAAAAACTACAAATGTACATACTCTTTGAGCTAACCATTCAAATTCTTGGAATTTATCTTATAAATAAATTTGCACATGTAAAAAACAAATTATGTAGCATTCCAGCTGTCCATTTATAGAGAACTGGTTAGGTAAAATAGGATTCATTCATACAATGAAACAGCGTTATCTGTAAAGAAAAAACGATATGGAAAGTACCAAAAAGAAGAGTATAATGATGTTTATAGTGTACTACTGTTTGTGTAAAAAGGAGGAATATGAATATATATATTCATATTTTGTAAATGCATAAACTCAGGGAGATTACACAAGAAATTACTAATGGCAGTTACTTAGAGTAGGTATAAGCGAAAATGGGCAAATGGGGGAAAGAGTGAGAAGAAGAATTTTTTAAAAATTTATACCTATATGTATTATTTTTGATCCATGTGAATATATTTACTATTCCAAAAAACACACATAAGAGTAATTTAAAAAGAAGAAAATCTATCATCAAAGGTAAATGTTTATGAAATTTCAGATGGAAATGGGTACTGTTTTTTGACGTGACCAGAGCATTACTTAAACTCTGGCAGTTTTAATTTTTCCATTAGCAAACAAGGTAATAATATCCACCTCCTTGGGTGGTAGTAAAAATTAAATGAGATAAAGTATGTAGAGTGTATATCCCAGGTTAAGTACATGGTGATAAATACTGGTGGTGAATATGATTAAATTGTCATACAATTCACCATATGGATAATAGACAAGGGCTAATGTTCTTATGATAAATGGGGTCATTGAAGTCCTTAAGGAAAATATAAACACCCCTGAAAGATAGCAAAAAATTCAAAAGGCAAATCATTCATTTTATCACAGATTGAAGACCTACTGCATGCCAGCAATGCTTTATTCTGCAGATACTGCTGCAAGTGACAGACTCCAGATCACTGGCTTTCCACTGAAAAAGAATGTAAATGACTAGGAAATATATGGAGAAATTCACTTTCACTGAAAATCAAATACATGCAAATTAAACTAAAATGAGATACCATCTTTGGATTCCCAAATGAGAGGATAGAAAATTACAATAATATCCTGTTTATAAAAATGTGTTTTTAAAAACCTAAAAAATGGGCAAACTGATTAATGCAGCAATTCTACTTCTAGGAATTTATCTTCTGCAAACAGTCAGAAGTGTGTTAGAAAGTACAAACAAGACTTTCTTTACAACAGTGTTCTCCGAAGCTCATTGTTACTACAAAAAAATTTAAAAATGATCATTAGTCCAAAACAGGGAACTTGTTAAATAAACATGCTATACCTCAATAATGAAAAACAAAGTAGCTTTCAAAAACAATAATACAGAATAAAGTAAAACTGACATTGACTATACCATAGGCTGTCAGTTTTATAAAATAAAAATTTAAAAATAGTGATACTAAAAAGATATAAGCAAAAAATGTTAAGCGATATTTAACCCTGGCTATGGGTAGCTTTTATTTTGAAAGTTGCTATGGACTGAACGTATAACTTCAAAATTCATATGTTGAAGCCCTCACCTCCAATGTGATGGTATTTGAAAATAAGGCCTTTGGGATGTGATTATGTTTTGATTAGGTTGAGAGGGTGAAGTTACCATGATGGGAAGAGAATTCTCACCAAGAACCAAATTTGCTGGCATGTTGATCTTGAATTTCCCAGCCTCCAGAACCATGAGAAATAAATGTCTGTTTTTTAAGCTACCCAGTATATAGTACTTTGTTATAACAGCCTGAGCTAACTAAGACAAAGTTATACTCTTTAAAAATATGTATTGATTATTTATATGTATTGATTATTATATCTTTATCTATCTATATGTATAGATATATCAATACCTATATGTCTATAGCTATACATAAGACAAATTTATGTGTTAGTTTCTTTAATAGTAAAAGTGTTTTTAAATTGTTAACTAATTTTAGTTATTTTTTGAGATTAATAAATTATTTATTAATAAATTATTTTTAGAGCAGTTTTAGTTTCATAGCAGACTAAGTGGAAAGTACAGAGGGTTCCCATATACTTGTTTCCACTCATATATAGCCTTCCCCACTGCTGACATCAGCTCTACAGTGGAACATTTATTACAATCAATGTGTTAGTTTTTAAGAGAGAAGCTTTATTCTGACCCTTCACTATGCATGGTTCCCTCCTGCATTATTATATATGCTCATTTTAGGTGTATAAATCTAGACTTCAAATAGATGAACTATAACACTCATTTTGCTCTTCAACACAGATATTGATCAATCTAACAAGTTTAAGAGAACAAGCAAAGAGGTAATATCATTACATAAATTTATATCTAAAATTAGAAGAGATTTTATCACTTATTTATTCTACATCATCTAGAACTCTGCTGATATTCCTGTTAAGTGAAATAAAATGTCTCCTTCCAGGCACAAGATGGTTTGTTGTCCTTATTTCCTTCCTTCTGTGATCCAATAACACAGCTCGACAATCCAGCTTGTCTTTTCTTGTAACCTTTTAGGATAGCTTTGTGCAGTAATTTAGAATTGCTAACTATAATTCAATTTAGAGTGAAGCTAGGTATATTAGTTTGCTACAGCTGCTGTAATAAAGTATCACAGCTTAAGTAACAGAAATTTATTTTCTCACAATTCTGGAGGCCAGAAGTTCAAGATTAAGGTGTTGGCAGGGTTGGTTTCTTCTGAGGCCTTTCTCCTTGGCTCGTAGAAGTCTATCTTGTCCTTGAGTCTTCACATGGTCTTCCCTTTATGTGTGTCTTAATTTCCTCTTCTTTAAGGACACTGGCCAGATTGCATTAGGGCCATCCCTAATGACCTCATTTTAACTTAATTATGTCTTTAAAGGCTTTATCTTTAAATACAGTAACTTTCTAAGGTACCAAAAGTTAGGACTTCAACATATGAATTTTGAGGGGACACAATTTAGCCCATAATACTAAGAATTATGTTGTTGCAGCCACAGAAATTCGAACAGGGGGATAGAGACTCACTGCTGCCTCCTCTTTCAGCCTTCCACACCCTTGGAATGGCACCTGCATTTGTCATGTCACTACTGGTTTGCTCCCTGTCAAAGCCACTGGGCCAGACCCTTTCCACAAAGCCTTTGTCATTCCAATTATTGAAATGACATCCTGGATTTTTTTTTGCCTTTGGGAACATTGTCGTATTCCCTAGGGTAACAGGGTATCTGCTAATGTGAAAATTAGATGGAGACCCCATTAAAGGGCATCCTTATAATAGTGTTTATGTCATCTTCCACAAGCAGTGCTCTCCTAAGAGCAGAGCTTTCTATTAGTGAGAGAGGCTCAAGAAGGGTTTGTGTTCTGCCATGTAGATTTAGGGGACAAGTGGGGAAGGGCACACACAGTGACATGATCCAGACTGCAGAGCTCGTCTGTGAGTGGGTGCGAGACCACTTAGTATAAGGAAGGCAGGACATTCTGAGGAAGAAGGTAAAACCACCCAAACCTCAGATTCCAGGTCAGGTTGCTCTTTCAGGTGGCGTAGGGTGGGTACATCAAGGACAGGTACAAGGCAAAAGCAACAAGAGCCCCAGTAAAGCTGCATTGATGGTAAAGGCAGGCAAGCTTTAAGACCAGGTGCTATACAAGCCCCAGGGTTTCGGGGAGGCTCCCCAAGCCTCCCCAAGTGTCCCACTAGGGTGGCTTGATGGAACACCGGGAGGCCAGGGGTGGGAATTTTAACTAAAAGGAGCCTTGGGCTTGGTGCCTGATTAAGATGGGACAGTGGCTGCTATGTTGTACTGCTGCCTCTGAAGCTCCAGGGTTCTTAGAGAACTGAGGACTTCTTTCCAGTAAGGTATATGGATGCTCAAACCTTACTGGTTAAAAAATTACATGACTACATTTGCCCTATGCCTGGGGGGTCAATAACACTAAACAGAAAAAGAATAAATCTTCCGCTTCTTGGTCTGTTTACTTTTTCAGGTTTATTTGCATCACCTTCTTGCCCTCTCCCACTTCAACACACACACACACACACACACACACACACACACACACACACACACACACACCCTTTACATTAAAAACATTCTGAACACAAAGATCCTTGAAATGCCTCCACATTTTCATGGAGAAATAGTGAAAAGTATTTTTTGCTGTGGTTTGTTCTGCCTTATCTGCTTTACTCTTGGAAACTCATCACTTTCTCTCAGCAGACCTTCCTAATATCCCTTGTATATCAATTATCATTTGATTTGTTTGCTTGGATCATTGGACTGTGGGATGGTTAATTTTATGTATCAATAGTTTAGGCTATGATATTCATATATTTGATCAAACACTAGTCTAGATGTGGCTGTGAAGGTATTATTTAAGATGTAACAAACATATAAATCTGTAGACTTTGAGTAAAGTAGATTACTCTCCATGATGTATGTGGGCCTCATTTAATCACTTGAAGGCCTTAGGAGCAAAGACTGAGGTCCCTGAGGAAAAAGGAATTCTGCCTCCAAATAGCCTTCAGACTCAAGATGGCACCACCAACTCTTGCTGGAATTTCCAGGCTGCCGGCCTGCCCTACAGATTTAGGATGTGCGAGCCTTCACAATCACATGAGCCAACTGCTTAAAATAAATCTCTCTTTCTTCATATGTAGATCCTTTTGGTTCTGTTCCTCTGGAGAACTCTGAGCTATATGGGCTGTGAACATGACCTTCTATCACAGAGGGGTCAAATGCTAAGGGTTGGGACTATTTTGCAATCTATGAATCAAAGTAAGTGGGCTTAAAATATTACCAACTCTTTGAATTCCTGGCAAAACTAGGATTTATATATAAATGTCTCCCAAAATATGACTGAAGGGTAATATTCAAAGCATTGCAGCAATTGCTACATTTTACTCCTTCCAAATTCAGCTCATTTGTTTATTTGAATTGTAAGCTCCGGGAATGGTATTTAGTACATTTCTCATAAAGCCTCTGACACATTCTAGGTGTTAAAGAAAAGGTTAATTTCCTTTTTTTAAAAAAACCTTTCTGTGCAGAGAGCTTGCTCTTCCAGTTGCATCGAGGCTGCATCTAATTTCTCTATATATCTTCAATATTCTTCCTTCTGTCTTTGAAACTCTTTCATTTAGCGTTAGCATTTGATTAACCTTTTACACAAGAGACATCTGGATTTTGTTATACACTATTACACTGATTCTGGCTTGTTTTATTTCAGATAATTTTCAAGTAGCCACATGTGTCAGGTAGAAAGGTCTTCTTTTATTGCTAATTTTTGGCGATGGGGCTCCAGGAAGAGCGGTACCCTTGCTATGCAAAGCTGTTCACTGTGGAAAAGACAGGAACAATCCAGTAATGACAGTGAGATTTTATTCACCATATAGAATTATTTAGAGGAAAGTCTTGGCCATCTTTGCCTATACTTATACATTTTCTGCAGGCTTTGAAATTTATACTTTCTACCAATTAAGATTCATAAAAATATAATTTAACTAAAAAGACTAAAGATAAATCTATAGTTATTTTCATCCTGGAATTTTGTCAGGAGTACCTGTGAATTCTGGCAGTGAAATTTTTTTCAAGTCTGCTCTGAGGCCATAGTGTGATCCACAGGTGTGTCTCTGAAATGCTAGGGCCTGGATGATGTAAACCAGTGGTCCCCAACCATTCTGGCTTCAGGGACTGGTGCCCCTATAAGAATCTAATGCCTGATGGTCTGAGGTGGAGCTGAGGCAGTGATACTAGCACTGGGGAGTGGCTGCAAATACAGATGAAGCTTCATTTGCTCATCCGCCGCTCCCCTCCTGCTGTGTGGCCTGGTTCCTAGTAGACCATGGATTGGTATTGGGCTGTGGCAAGAGGGTTGGGGACCTCTGATGTAGACCATAGCCTAACTTCTAGATTGGAAGGAAGAAATATTCTACTCCTAATTATTTAACAGTCATGATGGGTCATGGTTGCCAGGTATAGACCCGATCAATGAGTTGTACCATCTTTTGGCATTTCCTCAAAGCTTTGTTCTGAAGGTTACTATTCTCATGGGGCCACTCTGTTGTCTGAAAGAGGAGCTCAAAATACAGTCTTGTCAAGAATTGAGGGCTATTGAGAGATTCATGGCTTGCATGTGCCTGCTCTCTCACATAAGAAAAGGACTGGGAAAATGTAGCAGATAAAAATACTGGAAGACAGAGCCAAATGGTCATGGTGGTGATTAGGTTCTGGCCTAGGGAAAATCAAGAAATACTTTCATGGACAGGTTGAAAAGCATTGTCAATAGTAGTAGACAGTACTTACTATGTGGTGTGGGCTGGGAGGTGGCAAAATGAGCTCCAGATAAGATCTCAATTTATTATGCAAATTTTAGACTTCGCTCCATGCCTCTTAACCAAGTATAAGAGGTGGTTCCAGGAGATTCGGTGAGCCCTGTTAGTTGAGAAGCAGGCAGAGACCAAGATTGGTGCCACTGAAAACCTGGATGTAATTCTCACTTTTAAAAAGTGAGAATTAGTCTTTACATCTAGTGGGTATGATGTTCTCAAAGTGGGAGAAGTGATACTCTCGGGCTTATCTTATACCATCCTCAGAGGATGAAAGAGATTTATAAACTTCTAGTCTGTTTGAGGTGGTGATGGTGGGGTGGAGCTGATACCTACTATAAGATGCCCAAGAGAGACAGGGCTTCATGTCAAAGATCTAAATATCAGAGGAGAATATGGATGGGCCACATACATTAGACATGCAAGAAGTGAATTCCAGCCATAGCTCTAGCAGTGATAAACCGGGGCATCTCAGGAAAGTTAAAAAACTTCTGTGAGACTCATTTTGTTCATCTGTGCCCATAAAGAGAGGCTTGAATAGAAGCAGAGTAGATAAGTAATTTTTGTTATAGCTGATCCTAGTCTAGGTATGGTCACTAATTTGATTTAGGTGGGGTAAGAAACTGGCAGTGCCTGCACCTGAAATCTAATTGTCTTCTGCCTCTTAGCATGAGAAGATAGGTAATAACTTAATTCTTCAGCACAAGAAACTGAAGCCTTAAGCACCTGTCAAAAAATGCTTACCCTAAAAATCATATGGTGGTCTTATTCTAGCTCGATAGAGAGATAGCTAGAAATTAGGCCTCGTCTGATAAAGGGATACTTAATGTGTGGAAGCTCAGCCTCAGCATCCTTTCCATTTGGTCCAGCTGTGTTTTTGCTTGTTAAATTGGCCAGTTTCTTCTGGAGATTCTGAGGCTGTTTAAACCATCACAGTAGGGTGTCGGGTGGGAGGTGGCAAA
Source organism: Rousettus aegyptiacus (assembly GCF_014176215.1). Classification (NCBI taxonomy): domain Eukaryota; kingdom Metazoa; phylum Chordata; class Mammalia; order Chiroptera; family Pteropodidae; genus Rousettus; species Rousettus aegyptiacus. The sequence goes on along the minus strand of NW_023416287.1, from coordinate 34,027,789 downwards.
TGAGCTCCAGATAAGATCTCAATTTATTATGCAAATCTTAGACATCACTCCATGCATCCATCAAACTTCCCTAAGTATTTAAATTCATCCTGATCGCCCCCATCTATGAATATCATTTTTTCATTTTAGGTTTCTACAGAGTTTAGTACTCAATTCTTCTCTAGTCTCTTTATGTATGTATGTATGTACATATGTATGTGTATTCACATATCCATCCATCCATCCATCCATCCATCCATCCATTTATCTATCATAGCGCCTTTTCCTTTCCTGTCTGAGTGTAGCATTCTAAGAAAAGGGAACAGGTTCCCATTCGGTTGCTCAATTGAGCAGGACCCACAAAAGGTGTTCAAATGGTTGATCAGTTAACTGGGCTAATAGGGTGTAAGGTCACATTTAGGTCTAACTTTCTAAAGAGGCCCCAGTTTTAACCATCTTTTAGGCAAGGTAATGAGGAATGAAAGAAATTGTCACTGAGAATAGAGAGAAATAGGTAATCTGAGACCTGAATAAACTTCAAATCATGGTAGTTTATCTACAAGACTCACTCAGGCTAATTCTCTCCAGCCTGTATGATAAATAAGAAAAAGACATAAGGTCTTACTTTATTTTAAAAAAAAAAAGCCTGGCATAACAGTTCTTTTTTTCACAGCATGTATGCCCTTTCAAAGGAATTATTTCCACTAATGAGTCTCCTTTGCTTGTCCATTAGTTATTAGGCGCTTCTTAGGAAAAAAATCCCAACTTTCCTTTAATTAATGTGCTGTTCTTTAGACCTCCTTCGGAGATTTTATTTTTATCCTAAGCTACAGAAATAAGACGAGGAGGAGGTATTATATTGGCATAAGCTTATCAGTATTTGATACAACAGTGGGGTGCCTCCATCTTTCTTTTCTTGAGTAAGCTCCCCTTATAAAAGAGCAGTACATGGGATAATGATTATATCTGGGTCAAAACCAAGCACAACCAATAAAAAAAATGAATGTTCCACACTTAAAGTTACATAGGAATTGGCATAAATAGTATACTGAAAGCCTCTTCCCACCCCCTCTTTCTACTTCAAATCCTTAGATATTACAGAATGATAGATAAAAAAAAAATCCTTATTTGCATTGAAGAATAGGAAAGGGTTTTCCTGGTGGAACATACACCATAAGAAATTCCTGAAAGATATAGTCAGAATAATATAGAATAAAACAGGGCAGGAGAGAACTGTTACAGATTGTGTGCATGACACTGGGAAACTCAAAGTTGGAGGATGGATACAAGAATAGGGCGGTACCCAAGGCCAATAGTCAGGTGGTTTACTACTGTCAAGTGGCATCATGGGAGGAGTAGCCAAGTAGGAAAATAGAGAATTCCCCCACAATTTCCAGAGAAAGACTTTGTCCACAGACAGGAGCAGTGAGTGTGGCAGTCAGATGAGAGTGGCAGGACAATGTCCAGAGGGTTCAGAGACATCTTCATTCCTGTAACAAAAGGTACTTGAATATCCTGCTTAATACAAAAGTTGGCCATGGCCTGCAATTGTTTGGCTAATAGGTATAGCATGCATAGGGATTCACAACAACCAACAGGAAACAGACAAGTAAAGATGAGTATATGATAAAATGATGTCTAGGGGTGAGAAGCCATTCCAGCCATGTTTAGCAGACAGATTAATTAGAATGAAGAGAAACATCACACATGGCCGTTTGCATGCTCATACTCATCACCCTGAACTGGTACAAGAATGGTGAGAAGTCCTCGAGACACTCTCAGCATCACCATAAGAACACAGGTATCATAGTAAGGGTTAGAACAAGCTGTATAAAGCACCCATGTTTGGGATCCTGTCTTTATTGAGGTTTATCCCCAAGGGGACAGGAGCACCTAACTTCAAAGTTCACAGGCTTTTCTTCTGTACTCTACTTTTCATCAGAGTTAGGAAAAAGTGTTCAGATAAAGAAGGAGTTTCAGGAGGACTGAAAATCAGTAAGGGGTCATTGTAGGTATGTGAGAAGTCTATTTCATTGCACAGTTAGGAGAATAAAGAAAAGTTGCCTACAAAATCTGCTTAGTGGATGGGTAGTCAACATGGGTGGCAAATCAACTGAGAAGGGCATCACATGCCAACTTCGATCCAAAATAGCTTTGGTGGTGAACTTCACCAGGGCCACTTCACATCCGACTAAAATTATTTTCGAAAAGATATAAAGTAAGTCTCCAGGAAAAAGAGGGAGAAGGTAAAGGTGGCAGGATATTGGATTTGGCTACAAGTTGTATTTATATCACTTGCTAGACCTACTGAGCAAGTTAAAATATAGTGAATAGAGGAGAATAATCCAGTGAGATTCCTGAAAAGCAAATCAGAATAATTGATTTGTGCAGCAGACATAGGGTTTCCAAACTGCTGACTTAGGAGTTTATCATTTGCTGTGCTTTATTTGCAATATACCTATTTAGCCAGGTAGAATTTCTGGTGGTTATTCTGAAGAAACAATTGCACATGTGCACAAAGAGGCATGCAACATTGTTTATGTGTGAAAAGTTTGAAATGACATAATTTCCATCAATAGGTTAATAGTTAAATAGTGTACATAACATTTTTAAATACTATACAGTATTTAATAAGAAAAAATAAAAGCATATGTACCTAGAAGCCAAATTCTCTAAAATATACTAATAAGTGTGTGTGTGGGGGAATTTGCAAAATAGCATATACGATACGATCCATTTTGTTTAAAAACCTGTTAATACACACACACAAATCCCCTTTTAATTTCCATATGTACACATATATCCATGCAGACATGCAGAAAAATATCTGAAAGCTGCACACTAAGGTGATAATAGTATTTTCTTCTGGGAAGGAGAGAGAGATTGATGGGGGACAGGGACATATTTTTTCTTTATCTTCTACATTTGTTTGGATTTTTAGCAATAAAAATGCATTTATGCATTATTTGTGTCATTAAAAATAACCAAATATAAAAGTATTTCTTAAAGAAGTTTGAATCAGCAATTTGAGAGTAGGATCAACAATTTTATTAAGGAAGCAAGGATATTTACATGTGGATGGCCCACACAGACACACTTTGAGACACCTTAAGGTTTTTAAACATTTTAAGATTTGCAGTCAATGAATGCTCAAATGTCATGCCAATAATTAAAAACCCAACTTTGATGGGAAAATGAAAGTAAAACAAAAGGAAAAAACAAATAAAAAAGAAATGAATCCACTACAAAATGCAGAGAACTAAGAGCAGAAATAAATTATAGAAAAATATAGCTTATCTCACATCATCTTCTACTCTTGTTAAAGTAGGGGGAAAAGCATTAATAAAATGCCAAAGGTATGACTTCAGTCTGTCTAGACATTATGCATATTAATTCTTTAATATTAGAAAACATGCATTATGCTGTTTAGATCCTTATAGTGACAGCTAAATTTGGGAGGGAGCATCTGAGATATGTAGTTTTCTTATCACATTCTTATCTTGGTTTTCAGTAATATTCAAGGATGACCTTAACCAATACATTATTTGAGCCATCTAAAAGGCAGTGGAAATGTTATTTACTAGACAGTGGATATTTCAACGGGAAACAGAAAGAAATTAAGACAGTAATTAAGGGATTATGCATAATATATTCTGTTGAGGGAAAAACCAATTTTTCTTATGAATATATTTTTAAATTAAATCAATCGAAAGAGTGGTATATGGTACTTAAGAGAGAAAAGAAGAAAAGGAAAGCAAGCAAGCAGGAAAGAAAGAAAAAGTAAGGAGGGAGGGAAGGAAGCAAAGAAGGAAGGAAGGAAAGAAGGAAGGAAGGAAGGAAGGAAGGAAGGAAGGAAGGAAGGAATAAATAAAGAAATAAAGAAATGAAAGAAAGGAAAGAAAGAAAGAAAGAAAGAAAGAAAGAAAGAAAGAAAGGAAGGAAGGAAGGAAGGAAGGAAGGAAGGAAGGAAGGAAGGAAGGAAGGAAGGAAGGAAGGAAAAGAAAGAAAATTCAAAGAAGAGAAGTGGATATATTTCAGGATATTGATCTAAATATTCACAATTACCTATGAATCCATTCAGCAAATATTCATTGAGCACTTGTGTGTAAGGCAATATGTTAGGTACTGAGAATAATGAAATAGTCACAGAATCTACCATTATGAGGCTCACAGTCAAGTGCAGATTGACCATAATTGACCTATCATATTTTTGACTTCTGGTTCAATATGATAGATATTGCATCTATCATATTTACCATGATCGAAATGATCACCAATAGACGAGTGGATAAAGAAAATGTGGTACATGTATAACATAAAATATTATTCAACCACAAAAGAAGGAAATCCTTATCTTAAGTTACATGGCCACTTGTAGAAGGAAAAATGTTGGATGACTTCACTTATATGAAATATCTAAAGTAGCTAAACTTATAGAAACAGAAAGAGGAGTGGTGGTTGTCTGGGTCTCTGGAGAGGAGGAAATTGATAGTTGCTGTTCAATGGCTATAAATTTTAAGTCTAGCAAGAGGAAAAGTTATAGAGAGGTGCTGAACAATATTATGCTTACAGTTAACAATATTGTAGTATCCACTTTAAAGTTTATTAATGGAGTAGGTTTCATGTTATGTTTTATTTACTACACATAATTGTCATTGATTTAGCTGTACTGGGAAGCTAGAACCTAAGTACACATCAAGGGAGAAGCCAACAAGATATACGCTATGGAATCCCAGAAAGACTAAAAAGTCAGAGGCACCAACTACATCAAAAAAGGAGGAGAAGGGTTCAAAACCTATATGAAGGACAATTAGGGTTACTATTTTTGAAATTGGACCAGAAAGTTTCTATATTGGAGATAATAAAGTGTTGAGAATAAGTGTCATATTACAAATGGGGGAGTAATTGAAATGGTACCACCACTGTAATGGTACATTCTCTTCTCATGATTGAATCCCAGAGTGCAGGCAATCAGACTTTTCTTTCCAGGCTGGGGGTATTTCTTTTTGGAAAACTGATGTGCTCAAGAGATAAGACCTGCAGTTATTTGGGGGTACCCAAACAAATGGCTGTGTCTCCACTTGCATACAAAGAAGTTTCAGTAGAATTTTAAATTTGAATAGACAGATAAGAATAATCAGGTATTTGGGAAAATACTCTAAAATGAAACTTTAAGGAAATAAATAATAACAAAACTCATAAAATAGTGACCTCAGAAAACCCAGAGACAATGCAGGGAGTAGAACAAAACTTTAAACAAACTAGAAGAAACACCCTGGAGAGAACAGAAATTACATTAATGAAACAAGAGCATGATGCTATAAAAGACGAATAAGAAAGAGGTCTTAGATTTTAAAATTATATGTATACACATATGACATATATATATACATATATGTACAAATGTATGTATGTGTGTTAGAAAATCTCCCAGAAATGTAAAGCAAAAGGAAAAAGGATATGGAAAGCAAAAAATGAAAAATAAGATAACTATAAGATCAATCTTATAATTTACCCAACAGCTAACTGATAGTTTTTAAGAAAATAGAAAACAGAGAATGAAGGTATCAAAATAGTAATACAAGAATATGGCCCAGAAGTGAAGGACACATATCTCCAGATTGAAGGGATTCATCATGTGTCAAACAGGAATCAGAATGATCATCAGATCCTCAGAGGCACTACTATAAGCCAAAATAATATAGCAACAATTTTGAGAGATGTTTATTTCTAACCAAATAATCTATAACCAGCCAAGCTATCAGTGAAGTTGAATGTGGAATAAAAGTCTTAGAAATATCATGTCCCATGAGGGACATTCTCATTCAGAATAAGGGACTAAACTGAGGAAAACAAATATATGAGATCTAGGGAAGATGTATCCAATACTAGCAGCAAAAGGTAATTCCTGGAATGATGATGAAGTAAGAGGTGTGAGCTAGTTCAGAGAGCAGTCACTACATAGAGAACCCATGAGGTGGTGGCTCCAGAATGGATGACTCAACTCAATAAGAAACTGATCATTTATCATATGTGTTTGACTATGCTGAGAGGAGACAGACAACTATTGGACATTTTAGGGAGAAAATTAGACATAGGAACTCAGGAAATTAAGAAAATGAAAAACGAAGCAATTGCGAATTCCAGGGGAGGGGATGGGGAGCTGTTTGAGAAAGGAGATGAAATTGGCGTAATAAGTGGATAAACTTATTACTTATATAAACACTGAATTTTAATTTAGTCCCATATTGTGTTATAACTACATTCAAAGCTGAAAGAAATACATACATTGTGTGTGTATGACTGTGTTGTATTTGAGAAAGTTCTCAACTTCTATAGAAGAAAGCCAATTGACTACAACTGAAATAAAAAGAAAATCAACATAATTCAGCAAACACATATTATTTTAAAATGTTGTGATAGCATGATGAACAATTAAAAATTGATGAATAAGCCTTACATTTAATTTTAAAAGCTGTATTATTTTGGCAGAATTACAGTAAAAATAAAATCACCTACTCATAACTAAATGTAATGTGTTTATAATGTGTGTAAAGTTATAAAAGGACAAAAGGGAATAAAAGTGCTAGCAAGGTAAATTTCAGAAATCAATATCAGTCACTATGTAATTATATGCTAGAAAATCATGGGTATCATTTTCTATCACTTAGTTTTAGCATCATCTTATTTAATGTTCATATCAAGCCTTGAGATAGGCAGTATTATTATTAGCCACATTTTATAGATGAGAGTATAAGAAGTTAAGTAGCTTAATTAAACTTATACCATTGGAAGGTGGAGTGGTGTACCAGAGATTGAAATTTGAACCTATCCAAAGCTCATAAACTTGGCCACAAGCCAACACTGCAGACAGATGAAGAGGGTACAAGAATTCAGAGAGGGACAAGACTCTTTTTCCAGACCAAGATGCCAGCAGACTGCAAGTTTCCTTGTGCTTAAAAGAGAATTTAAATCCAATGTAATTTGCTATTTGATAAGGCACTGGTTTTAATTTTAAAAATAGTTTCGCTTGAGATTCTTTAAAACTCACTTCCTATAAATTTTTAGTAAAGCTATAGATTTTTCAGCGTAAAACTTAAAATGCTCTGAATCTTTATGAACAACAATAACATTTCAATTTTCAAAGAGCCTCCCTTCTACCATCTTATTTGATCGCCACAGAAACTCCATGAAATGAGCAGGGCTGATGTCATTCATCACTTCACAGATGGAGGTGGGCAGCACTGAGGACCATAAAAGAGAAGTGGTTTTCTGTAATCCACAGGTAATAAAATAACAGAGTTGTGATTAGAACTCATAACTCCCGATTCTTCCCTCAACAACCCACCACATATAGAGCTCCTCATGTGTCTCCTCGTGTGGTTCCCCGTGTAGCACCCACTGATGTCACTGCCATTCAAGGGACATTTTGCTTCTGTTTCACTCTGAAGTTTACACTTAAAAGAAGCTCACCTCTTTGAGATCTTTTTTCAGTTTCATTAATTTCTTAGGCTTGAATAAACCTGAACAAGGAATGTACTCTTTTATAAGAAAAAGGAAAATCATTTTTTCACTGATCTTCCAATATTGATATGCTATTTACAATATGCACAAAATAAAACTTGGTAGCAACTCTGAATGTTTATAGCTTCTATACATGTTTTATACTAAAACATGTTTACAAGTTAAATATAAACAATATCACAAAAATCAATAGCCAAAGAAATAACATTGACTAAAAGATCCTGAGAATATGCTGTACTGGGGTTCAGTGTCTTCGGTGTTCAGCCTGTCTGTCCATTTTAAATACTCCATGCCATGACTCAGTTCTCCCTCACTCATTCCCATTTGAACTGGTGGGAAGATTCATTTATCTTCTGATTATCTATTGCTGCATAATAAACTACCCCAAAATTTAGTGGCTTGAAATAACTATTCTATTTTGCTCAAGATTTCATGAGTCAGAAATTCAGAGGAGACATGACGGGGTGGTTGTCTACGGTGGCAGAAGCTGGAGTGGCTAGTGCTTAAAGATCCACTTCTAAAATGGTTTCTTCGCTCCTATGTCTACTGTCTTGTTCCTCATCGGCTTCTCTCTCTCCTCACAGCACATCACCCTCTCCATCTGGCTTGGCTTGCTGAAAAAGATTGTTCTCAGGGTAGTCACATTTCCTACATGGTAGTTGGGTCCCAAGCAGGAGTAGAAGCCACTGGGTGAGGAAAGGGCTATACCCAGAAAAGTCACAGCATCATCCCTACCACATTTTACTGGACCAAAAGTCACGGAGCCTGGATGGAGAAATTGACTCTATATATTGATAGAGAAGGGGGTCAGATCACATTGCAGAAGACCACACATGAGAAATGTTGGTTCGACCATCTTAGCAAAATACAAGTGCCCCAGTTTGTAACGAATGCTTCATCCTTTCTCACTAGCCAGAGATTGCTTGGTGGTAATTACCAATATAGTTATAAACATGAGTGTTGAGCTTTAGTTCCAAGGAATCACCCACAAGAATAGAACATAGAACATGCATATGTATGTGTGTATGTATATGTATGTGTGCATATATATGTATGTATATGTATGTATATATGTATATATGCACACATACATATACACATATGTGTGTATATCTACATATATACACACATGTATATACATATATATGTGTATTTATATAATTGTTTTGAATAAAAAGGACTGTGCAAAAGATTTTTACTATTTCCCATATCCAGTTTGTCTCTCCTTCATGAATACACAGGAACAAAACATTTTTCAGCTTTTCCATATTGAGATTTGCATTGTGACCAATGGTGGTGAGGAGAAATGATATGTGTCATTTACAAGATAAGGCATTTAAGAATGGATTAAGCTCATCATGCTTCCTCATCCCCTTTCTCTTCCAGTGCCCTGAAAGCCATATGTTAGGATGAAGGCATCTCAAAATGTTGGAATATTCAACAGAACCAGTGACTGAAAGATAATGTTAATCAGAGTGCACACCAATCCATGCTGGACTTGTAACATGAACAGAAAGTAAGCATCTGTATATTAAACCATTGAGACTTGGGGGTTAACTTTATCTTAACATAGTCTCTTTTATCTTAACTAATATTTTTATTATTCATGACATTCTGTTAGGAAATATAAGGACCCCAACTTCATACAGTTTGAGGAACACTAATTTAATTCACACTAAAATGTTTCAAGGAGAATAAGTAGAGAATTAAGTGGGAGAAAATTCAAAAGAAGTAGATGATACTGTCACCTTTTCTGCTCTGGCAAAAGTTATAACGTATTTATGAAGCTAATATATACTTTCAAAGACTAAGTTATCCATCTAGCTTTGAAGTCTTGGGCATTTATTTGCAGACCATTTGCACTTTCATTGTGATTTCATGATAGAGATTAAAAATTAAGGTAATTTATTTCCAGACATTTGGCCTTTCATTGTTATTTAATGATAGAGATGGTAAAATAGAAGCAATTAGTGAAAGTTAAGTGACTTGCCCAGGTCACATGAGTAAGTGGTAGGAAAAATTTTTGAATGCTCTGATAGAAGTCAAATGATAAGTTACATTTTAGCCATGGAGAATATCTTAGCTGAACTAGTCTGTTTCTGAGATGTCTTTTTTTTTTTTTTAATTTGACAGAATTTTTATTTCACAATAACATATCATTACTGATAAAAGTGACCTGGCAGTTGAAAATGTGTGATGTTAGAGTAACTGTTAGCTAGATTATAGAATAATGTCTTCATGTTTAGCCATAGATAGCAGTAGGCTTGAAAATGGAGCTCCAAAGTTTTGACATGGTACTTACAGCCACAAGTTGTTAGGTTACCACCAACATGTACACAGATCGAAATGAACAATATTAAAAATGTATGTAGACAGGAGAGTTATATTTTATTTCTCCTGTGATATAAATTAAAGGCCAGCTTGTACACCAAAGCCAGGTCCTTTGGGTGGCTCAGTCGAAGAGGTAATGCCCCAGCTGGCTTACAAGAGAAGTGTCTGTTCCTTGGCCCAGGTTTTGGAATTTTGCCAGCCTCGAGCTCATCAATAATTTATTCAATATCCTTGGGTGTCAGTTCCTCATAGCAGTTGTCATTTACTTGAACTATTGGTGTGTTTATAAAGCCCCTGAATATTCTACCTCAGTAAGAGTGAAAAGTTTGTCAGGTGTAGTCTCCCCAACCTTTATTCCATGCTTTTTCTGAATGGCTTCCAGCATGCAATCAGAGTTTCGAAACACACAAGGTGTAGAAGTGCAGACCTGAATGTGATACTTTCCAACTGATTTTTGATTATATATTGTATAAAAAGTTGCTACTTCATAGGCTCTCATTGGTGGTGCTTGTAGAACTTCTGCAACATTGTTTATAGCAGAGATGGGAAGCCATCCATTCTGACTTTGGGCTAAATCCAGGTTTTCTTTTTCTTTTTTTTTTCTTTTTACAATTGTTTCTATCCTGTTATAGTTTCCAGTGTGAAATCAAATGGACTATCTATCTGGGTTATTCTCAGGAGTATCTCTGTGAACACATGAAGCTCATCCAGCTCCATTTTGTACCACTGTCTTAAAGAAATTCCTTATATACCTTCTCCATTGGGTGGTGAGGCCAGACACTTGGGTTTGGAGCACCTCAGAGAAGAACATGGTGGGCCAAACTGTTGGCCTTTCTCAGTGGAGCCAGGCAAGAATCCCAAGCAAGCCTGAGACACATGGTGTCTATTTCTGTTATATCTCGATTTACTCAAGGAATCACTTTATTAAGTTTTAGAAAAATTTGATTTGGTCCACACTTGAGTGCCACCTGGTACTCTCATGATTAGAACTAATGATTACTCATTGATTGTAGCTCTTTGATTAAAATATTTTATGACTGAACATCAAACAGTTGCAGATGTGTGGACAAATTATCAACTGAATTCAAATTACTTTAAAAGACCAGGTTGAAAACTGGTTGGTCTGGTGATTTTGGTCATGTGAATGGCGGAATTAGATTGCTCCTGGCAAATAAACTGATTACTCAGAGAGCAGTGTACACAACAAATCAAATAGATTCAGAATGATGTAGTTAAGCCATATAAACTCAGTCTTCAAATAGCCTCCCTTGTGAGACATTTTTTCATTTAACCTGAATGATGTGGATTTTTTAAAAATTTTGGGTGCTCTATACTTTCTTTTCAATATGGAGTCAATGTGAGATACTCCTTAAAGTCTATATGAATCAATTATATCTTCCTGGACAAAAGGATCTGAGCTTTGCCATTTTTTTTTCTGTCCTATTTAACCTTTTTATTAAGTACTGGTAAAAGATGTTGATCAAAATCATAGATGACAGGAAGCTGAAGGAGACTGAATGAGGATCCAATAAAATCTTGACAGGTCAAAATGGATAAGGTAAAATATTCAAAAATTAAACCAAATTTTTGCTTTAGGACCAATACCCTAATCCTCCAAGGATGAATTGATTCACAGAATATTTGAGAAGAACCTAGACATTTTGGCTAGCTGTAGGGTTAGTATTAGTCAATAACAAGATATATCACTTCTTAAAAAAAAGGGTAAAGTGATCTTATGGTGTGTTAATAGAAGAACAGCTTTCAAAATATGGGAAACTCTGACATCATCAGACTGTAGCTGGATAGTGTGTGTAGTTCTCAGACAATGTTTAAAGAGATCAGGAAAGCACAAGAAATGAGCACCAAATTAAAACAGCTGAAAGAATCAGGAGTGTCTATGCTGAAGAAGATCCATGGGACATGATAACTATCTTCAAGTGTTTAAAGGGCTCTAACATGGAGAATGAAATCATTTGGCCCCAGAAAGCAGAACCTGGATTGTGGACCAACACTTTAAGGAAGTAGCTTTAAGGAAGAAATTTTATGTGGATGACTTTTGCAAACGGTGAAGTCAAGGGCTAGTTATAAAGGTGTCTTGCCAGAAATAAAGGTCATCCTGTCTTGAGCAGTATTAGAATAGGGATTGCAACATGACCTCCATGGACAAATTTGTTCTGTTAACACATTTTCTTTAGCTTCCTAGTGTGTTAAAAATTTTTGACTTAGTCACTAATATTTTTTAAAAACACAAATATTTTGCACAAGATTGGTATTCTCTGGTTTTCTTGAAAAAATTTGGAAATCTGGCAACCATAAGCCTCTATTTTTATGAGGTAAAAATCAGCTGGGGAAAAAGTTCTGTTTCCTTCTTTTGACAAGGTGTGTAATCCGTGGTTCTCCATAGTCCCCTCTGCTCGCTATTGTATTCTCCACATAGAGGAAAAAGATAATGTTCTCATTTGTCCTCTCGAGTTGCTGCTGTGCTTACATCCAACCCACCTCAGTGTGTAACTTATTTGTCTGGCCTCTCTAGGCACTCAGTTTGTGGTCCTTGTTAGATACACCACTTGACTGGATAGGAGAACAGGACCTATTGAGAAATCAGTGGTTTCTGAACTTTATTTTTTTAGTTGAAATATCTCCAATCCTCCATAGCCACTTGTCAAATGAAATCTGATGCCAAATCTCAATTTATTAAACAAGACAAAGGAACTATTACCTTTAAAGTGGATGAATGACCTGTACCTCATAATCTAACATTTCCCTTGAGGCAAAAAATAAAATTTTAATGCCTTTGAAGGACTGGTTTGAACAATACAGGATTTGAAATTCTCTTCTAAATTATGAGGATACTAACATAAATGATATTTCTTTTAAGCACTTCGGAGTATTGGTTTAAAGAAAAATTTCATTTCTCAGATTAAAATAAAGCTATGCAAAGAAGAATCACAAACTAGTGGAAATATTTGGGTTTCAGTCCTGGTGTTGGCATTAACCAGTTGGGGGAACTTCACTTTGCCCCTAGAATCTCAGTTATTAAGATGTGAGGGGCATATTGGAGAATAACTACGCTACACTCCTCACTGTATAGATTTAAAACAAAAACAAAAACTAAAACTAAAACTAAAGACTGGGAGATAAAATGGTTTGTTCAATGATTTATTGGCGTCAGAGCTAGTATTAGAACTCAAGAATGACCTCCAGTTTCACTCTCTCCATTATGCTTTTTTTCTTCTTAGTAGACAATTATTTGAGTCGCTTTTGACACAATTGATTTGAGTTGCTTTGACTTTCTTCTGCTCTTTGTTAGGGTTTTCTCCTGTCGTTTCTCTGAGGCGTCCTTACAAACTAACACCCATCAAGCAATTTTTTATGTGGGATGTGCTGCTTTCCTTTTTCAAGGGGGATGGAAAATGGAAAATTGTTTTGCCTTAGCTGTTTTCTTTCAGGCAATAAGTTCTTTATTGCTAAATAGGACATACTCAGAGAGGGTGAAAAACGTAACATTTTCAGTACAAATAATGGGAAACCAATTAAATAAACTCTAGCAATTGGGTTGTTATTTAGACACGAATCTCTTTGTCTAACTGCTGTTTACTTGTTTCTAGACCTGGCTTCACTCGTAATCTCTCTTCAACCCACAAGGGCTTGAAACTACTGGAAATAGTAAGAATTTAACTCCACTCATTTTCAAAATACTCTTGGCTTGGATTTAAGAGCATGAAGCCTATTTATAGATGGAGACGTGATCGCAAACATGCAATGGGCATTGTAGAGGGAAAATGGCTAAACCAGTTTAATAAACCAGAAGAGAGTTTTAAAGAGTGTTTTTAAAAATTTCTTTCTGAGGCAAATCCAACTCTAAATCTGTTTGCCTCACAAAACATCTCAGGAAAATTTAGTAGTAGATAGACATATCTATTTTAACCATTTATATATGTCATCAGTAAGGAAAATTGATAGTTTCCTTCAGCTAAGCTTTGAATAAAAATCATTTTGGAGCAGTGGCTTAAGGAGTGAGAAATTACTTTGAAGATAGATTTTGAATCTTAACGGGAAATTATTTTAAGAACTCTGTCTTTCTGAAATTCATGAAAATGTGATCAGGATTGTATCAACACAGCTTGCATTTTTATTTTTTTTACTTGGAGATTAAGAGTTCTTCCTCTGGTATTCAGTCAACTTGATCTTTCTCATGGCTTTTAAATTTAAGTTCCTTAAAATTAAAATAAAGTGCTCAACTCAGATTCTTCTCTTGCTATGTCAAACAGAGGCTGTTTCTGAGTGACTTTGTCCAGTAGCTCCCAGCACCAGGTCTTGGCTCTGAGATGTTGCCTACTTGGGCTTGAGGCTTTAAGGGCTTGATTCTCATTCATTTGGAGTCAAATGTGACTCCCTGCTTTAAAGCACACTGCCCAGCTCAGACACAATAGCGTCTGGGTGAGATAAAATTCATGCCACCATTTTTATTACATAAGCTCATGTGTGCACCGTGAATTTCAATACCCTTGGAGAAAAAATAGATCAGACAGGGAAAACTGAAGAAACATTTTATTGATATCTCTAAGTGGTTCTAGTAAGAAATAGTTATAGGGATGAGCAAGTTACTCTGGTAAAATGTCAATGAGGAAGGACTCACAGACTAGATTAGTTTTTGCTTGGCCTTTGATACTCTTCCTACATTGTCATTTCTGTCTCCTTTGCTGGTCCCTAGTTATCTTCCAGACTTCTAAATGTTAGCGTGTCCTAGGGATCAGTCATACACAACTTGTCTTCTTTATTTATACTCATTTCTTAGATGATCTCAATTAGTCTTATGGTATAAAAGTTATCAGTAGGTAAGTGACCCTAGTATATGTCTATAACTGTGACCTCTATCCTAGATCTTGAAGTCCATTTGCTTATTTTACCTCTCCATTTGGATACTAAATTCAAATCTCAAATGTTAACATGCTTAAAACTAAACTCTTGATTCCCTACCCACTTCATACTAACTTGTCCTCCCCCACCCCATATTCCCCATCTATGTGAATGCTGTCTCCATGCTGTAGTAACTTGGACTAGCAACATTGGGGGTCATCTTCGCCTTCTCTCTTTCTCTCTCATTCTCTATCTGACCCATAGCAAGTGAATCCATAAATTTTAAGGCTCTGTCGTCACAATATATCTTCAAATCTGACTTGTTTCTCATCACCTCTACCAACTTCTACCCTGGCCTAAGCCTTTTGCTTTTGGAATGTTGCCGTCACCTTGCACTGATCTCCCTGGTTTCTGCACGTTTCCCCCATGTTCACCTCATAGTCTATTCTTCACCTGAAGTCAGAAAAATCTCATCTCATTCAGAGCTGATCTAAAGTCCTTACCCTGACTTGTAATGTCCTCCATGGTCTTGTTGTTACCTCATTCCTCTCTGACCTCATTTCTTCCCCGTTCTTCTCAGCTTACATCTTTCCAGTCTCCCCAGCATTTCTGCTCTTCACAAAATGCATCAAGTGTGCTCTGGACACTAGGCCTTTCCCCTTGCAGGTTCCTCTTCTGGTAACGTCCTTTTTCTAGACAGCCACATAGATACCTTCTTTACTTCCATCTTACCAAAGTCCCCAAGCCAGAATTCTTTTTATAAAATGGAAACTCCCCTCTCTGGCACTCCCTCTTCCTCATACTTCGCTTTTCTCATCTGTTTTTTGTTTGTTCGTTTTTTGTTTCTTTTTATCTCTGTCCTTCATTTCTACTAGCATATAAACTTCATGGAATGAGGACATTGTTTTGTTCCCTGCTGTGCCACAGTATGTAGAACAGTGTTTAGCATGTAGCTGAGTTCAATAAATATTTGTTGAATGAACATATGGTTTGCTAGCATGCAACTAGGCAATGGAGTTATATTGTGAATTTAATAAGCATACAGAAAATGTTCACTTTCATTTTTAGAAGATACGATAGATGCATTTTAGATGTTTAAAGACATTTTCTTTTCCATCTTGGAGAAGGTTAGGGAAGGAGCCAGGTAAGGCAAGTCTGGAAAAATTTGCCACAGAAACAGGATTTTAGGAAATCCTCAAAATTTGCCAGCTCATTATCTGAGAGTCTTCATCTTGTGGATTATAAAGATCACACAAAACTACTTTCTTCTCTTGGTGTCGCTTTTCTCTGCACTAGGGCTTGTTAAAAACCTCCCAAATGTTAAAACTCCTCAAGTGTTGTCTCCCAGAATATTCCCTTTTCTTTTAATAAGCATGGCACCACGAACTGTAGTAATCACTTAAAGATATGCTCACAACATCTAGAAAAAGCCAGGCTTACTCACTAGCAGCTTTCACTGTGCCTTTCTGAATTCATAGTAAATAATTCTCTGTTCCCTACAAATAGTTAATTATAGCACTAGCAGCAACTCTTTGAGGCAGAAAGCCAGACACATCTGCAATGCCCAGAAGATATACGGAAAGTCACTCCCTGCTGCATAATAAAACCAGAAGATTAGGGCAGATTAGCTTTTCTCACAGGTTGAAACATTATTGAAGACACTTCGCCCCTGCTTCCTCCCCCAGTACATTTTTCCTTCTCCTAATGCTGTCAAGTCACTCTCAAAATTTATATCCCATGGAAGGTTTACACCTGCTGAGCTCACCTCTTTATGAGGTGTCTAGAAAATGAATTTGGTCACAAGCTGGGAATCTAAGTTAGAATCTGTTTCACATGTGTCTCTCAGCCTCACCATTTGAACTCAATGTGTGGTTAAGTTTATGTGCCTACAGATTTATGTTTCATCTGAGCTAAATGCAGTCCCTGGAAGATGGCAGTGCGGGGAGCAGGTCTGCTTAGGGAGAACTTGCTGACCCTAGAAGGCATGCCAATTCTTCCAGGGCAGGCTCAGGGCAGAATTTTGACCTCCATTGTCTCCAGGCCCTGGTGTTACTTTCATAGTTTTGTTAGATCACAGGGTAAAAGGGAACTTGTAGATACAGTTAAGGTTACTAATCTGCTTACTTGAAGAGAGGGAGATTATGCTGAGTTCTCTGGGTGTGCCCAATGAATTCACATGAACCCCTTTATCAGAAAAGGAAGAAGAGGAATGTGAAGCACAGGAAAAATTTGATGCGTATTGTTAGCTGGAAGATGGAAGGAGCCACATGAGATAATGCTATTCCCAATCATGTGTGCAACTAGCATTCTTAGAAACATCTTTTATACATGCAGCTCAGAGTCCGTTTCCAGGAAATCCAAGCTAAGATATCATACTTTGTTCCTTTTTCATAGAGGAATCACACTGGAGGAACTAGTTCTGAAATGGGTAAAGCAGAAACTATGCATGGTCAAATTAACTTTGAAAATTTCCTAGGAAAGTTGAAAATTGATATGTTGTGTCTCAATACATCACAAGTGTATGGAGTTTCCGTTCCACAAAGAATTTTTTCTTGTCTCTTTATTCTCACAGTAGATGAAGAAGTTGGCTTGTGCTTAGGAAATATTTTATATCAAAAGCATTATCTTTAAGTGCTAGAGTCTCTCACTCAGAGAGGTGACATGTCCCCACTGTGGGAAGCAGGAGGGAAGGAGGCTGACTATATACTCCCCAACTTTAGTCCTACACCACCACTTCGGGGAATGAGCTGATTGAGAAGAATGTGCCCTCCCATGTTATTATTTCCTCCTCCTTTTATAGCTGAGTTTGTTGAAATTACATAAACTAATGATGTAATTTCACTTTTTTTCACTCTGTTATTTTTGATTTAGGGAATCCTATTTTTAATAAGCAAGAACAATATTTTAAAGAATCACAAATTCATTTAGCTTTTTATTTAAATTAGATCTGGTATTGAGAGGAGGAGTCATGAGTTTTATTATTCCTCCCCTTACCTCTCTGGGTCTATTTTGTCTCAATAGTAAAATGATATTTTATTGGCTCAATGGTAAAATTATATTATAAAGCTTTAAAGCAAAGGGCCAAATCAGTGTTACCTTTGAATTCTTTCTGATCTATAATTTTCTTTGTATAGAGGAGCAGGGAAATTAATTTATGAAATACAAACCAGTGACAGAACAGCATCATGCAGTGGTGAAGATCCCTTACAAATCACGGAATTTTCTGAACATCGTGAATCTCCCTAAGCTTTCATTTCCTCATCTGCAAACTAGGAATCTGACAGCATTTAATTCACAGGAAACATTTAAAGTTTAATGCGATCTTGTATTTTTAAATCCTTCACACACCATTGTGTTGTAGGATTTGCAGCAATAGCTGTTGTTGTCCCCATATTCTCTCAGCCCCCCTTCTGAGTCCACCTGTCACTGCTGATACCTTCTTTTTTCACATTGATCACCTCCATCACCGCTTCTTTGCTAGAAGACTTTCTCTGGCATCCTGATACTTCTTCAGCCTTTGAACAGGGCAGCCCAGAAGTGCCAAGTATTTAACATCCAGGTCAACTCATAAAGGAGAGACAGAACCAGTAACCTCATTCCTTGTGGGACAACTCTGAGGCACATTCTACTGATACCTTCAGAAAGTCCCCAGTGGGACTGAGTCTCAGGTGCCTATAATAGAAACCTGCTAAAAAAAATCTACCCTCTAGTTGCTTTCTTCACTTCCTTTTCTCTTTTCACTCTTTCTCTTGTGCTTCCTAGAATTGGCCTCTCAAACAAGCAACCCTCTTTCAAGTCCTTATTTCAGGGTTTGCTTTTTGCAGGGATCCACACTAAAACAGTAGCATTCTACACACATTCACTATTCTTACAACTGTTATCAAATTAAAGCAAGAAGTCCTGGAGTGATCCTGTCTGTTCTCCTCTGATTCAGTGGTCTGTTTCTTGTAGAAATGTCACAAGTACAATAGCTGAAGGACTGTGTCCTTGCTTTCTCCTCTCTAATGTTCAGAGGGAAATTAACTACCTGGCTGGCTGGGGATAGAGGTATATGAGCTCAAATACATTCCTAATGAATTTCACAGTACATGTATTCACTTGTGTTTATAGTTAATTTTTTGTAAAGCAACTTTCCTCTTGGAGCCCGAGACACACAGCACATTCTAAAGTGTGTGTTTGCTGCTTGTGGATTCTTTAGGAGAGGAAATAAGGTAGAGATGAGTAGGGAGAGAAAATCAGAGGAAGGGAGGAAGAAATGATATCTGCTTAACCTTATCACATACTCCTTTTGGAGTTATTTGCCCCTTCAAGGTGGGCAATATGGTCCATATATATATTTGAACTATTTACAGAATAGGAAATGTCCAGGTCACTGATGGGGTCACATGGTTCAAGTGATATTGAGACAGCTTTTGGGAGGCGGGTGGGAGGTGCAGCATTGGGTGTGGGGTTAGATCTCAGTCACTTCACTCAATTAAATTTTTTTATATTAAAAGTTTTCCTGTGCCTCTGTCTTTCCTTCTCTATCTTCTCCTTCACTATCTAGCAACAAAATCAGTTCCATATGTCTCCAGTTTATTTCTCTGTTTGGATTAGACATGGTAGAGGCACCCATGAACACTTATTAGCTAATAAAGGAGGCTGTCTTAGGAATTCTGGCTAATCTGTACCTCTAAGGCCATAAGAGTTAAAGAAATTTCATTCTACTTTCAAATCCCACTAATGGTCAACTCTATACTTGTACAGCTTTATTGGTGGACAACTGGGCTGTTATAATAATTCATCATAAATGATTCTTTCCCTGTGAGAATCCCAATTCCAAGTGGGCTCTTCCTTGAGTAACAGGAGTGCTAAATCCAGGTCGGAATAGATGGTCACTAGTATTGGGGACTTGAGTTTTTATTTGAGCTTTCACAAACTCATGTGTGACTCAAACACATGTCTACCTCTTTGCTCCTCCATTTCAGAATGGGATAACTTGTTGCTCCAACTCATGCTACAGGGAAATGAAAAGATGAAGAAAAAGGTAGCCATAAATGACTTCTGGAATAAAAATATAAAATACTAAAGTATATGCTATAATATTTATAGTAAACTTACCATGTTCGTGGTTTTTAATAAGCTAAATATAATTAAATCTATCTGCTTCCTTTTTTTTTCTCAAGGAAACATTCAGAAGATAAATTGGAGAATCTCTATATGTTTCTTAATGTTGTATCTCAAAACCTTAAAAATTTACTATTTTAGAGTTAACAAGTATGAAGATAAAAAACAACCTATTCTTTAGATATACATTTTTTTGAAAATGTACTAAAACTATCTAATTTCTATTTTTACCCAGCCCCCAGGTTGAGAGGCTGTCATATGCTCACTGTGAGGGTAAAGAGAAAATACCTCAAAATCTACGTTAACCACTGGAAGAAATTTTGGTTGAAATTTCTCCTCCAAAAGTGGAGAAAGACATTTTTCTCCATGTTATTTTCTTTTTGAAAGTAGATTTTCCAAAAGATAATGGTGCTTTTGCTTTTCTTTTTATAATTTTAATTTAAGTTATCAAAGTTATTTAATACAAATCAAAGAATACATACAAATGGCACATTATTACCATAAAAAATTACTATGACTAATACTAATTTTATGTAACCTGTGGAGGAAGAGGATAAATAATTTCTTTGCTTGTTTTGAACTGATGAAATGCTAGTATTCCTTTCAGAAAGATGTGTATGGCTTATAAATAAATTGTTATATTGTTGTTCTGATCATCTCATGGTCTCCTTCAGACCATACTGTCCATGTTGTCTATGCTTTCTTATCTGAGTTTATGTACAGCTGTACAGGTATTCAACAATCATAGCTAAGTTACTCCATCTGAGTTATACCTAAAAACATTGTGTCATGTCAGAAAAGGACCTGAAGTAATTATAAGCTATTGCAGCTTCTATCAACCACTTGAGTCTCAACCGTAATAATGAATCCATTTTTTTTCAAAATCAATTATTGTACTATTAAACACCATGGACAAAGAAAGCCTGGTTTGATCATTATTTGGATTTTTACAAGCATATTACACACATCATGTCTAGTTAATTTCAAAGAATAGGCAAAATTCTCTTTTGTTCCGGAGGTGTGGTTCTATGAGATTTTTGAAGGATTATCCATTGAAATTCTTTTGTGGGTTTTGCAGTATCCTAAAAACTCCACAAATACTCTCAGAATAGACCCTTAAAGAATAAAATGGATCAAATAGCCCATGTGGCTGACACCTAAGGTCATTAGATATATGGATGCATTTGGTTAAGTAAGAAGCTAGAAAGATAGTTGCCATATATGGAATGCAAAAAAAATCATTCAAAGGGAATAGAGAAAGTTTTCAGTGGACTCGCAGAAGTTTCTGATTTATGAAATTAAGAGGTTTAAAAATTATTTCAAGGGGTAATTGTAAGGTCCAGTGAAATTGTTTAGAAAAGGAAATAAATGTTTGTAAGTTTTGAATCAAACATAACACCTCTCAGTAAATAAAGTTTAGGTTATTTTTTTGTTAAATTACTCAGCTTCCATGTGAGTAGTATGTGCTGATCATTAAACAATGTCTTCATGTTTTTGAATGTATTTCATTTCAGTGCTATATTAGATACTCAAATATGGTTTGACAGAACTGTGAAACCAATATTATCTTAAATCTATTCTCCACAACATTTCAGGTACTTGCAGAACATTTTGGGGTTTGATATGTAGACTGAAGACCACAGTTAGGTTTACCTTCAAGATTGGTTGGTTTAGTTCTAAGCTAAGGTTTAACGAATCTCACAGAGGTTTTACACAGCGAATATTTATTCTTGATCTCTATGCTGAGAAGGCATTTTTAGTTTTATTATTTCATCCCAGCTTTGAATGCATTTTTACATCATCAGAATATATTAGCTACCCCAACTTTCCCAACACATTGTCCTCACTTCAGAGGGTATACCAGGACTGAATATAATCAGGAATACAGTGTGTCGGACTTTGGAAATAAAAAGCTGGTTCTTCATGGGGTTCTCAACAATAAGACTTGGAAGTAATTAAATGATAATTGGCTTCCTTTACCCACAGTTAAGAATGTATCAAAAGGAAGAGCTTGAGAGAAAGCTATACTTCTGTTTCTTAATCAATGCACATTTTAGAATAGGGATAAAAAACAAAATGATAAAAACAATACTATTTCATGGATTAAACCAGGAGGAAAAATTATTAATCTACTATGTACTCAAAATTGCACTATGCAAGTATATTTAGAAATAAACAATACACAAATTTTGCTACTCAATATTCTGCTAATACTTTTAGCAGAAAGAAACGGAAAGAGAAGCCTTTAAAACAGTCTACATCAGAATCTATTTTCTTAGCTATTGTTCTGCATATTGATGAACAAATATAGACATATCAAAAGCTACACTTTATTGGGCTGGGGAAAAAGCACATATGATCTTTTTCTAGTCTTTCTCTTGTTTTCCTTAGACATAAAATTAGTTGCTAAATGATTGACAAACATCCTTGAAATTTCTATTATGATGCTAGAGCAAAACCAAAAGCAAGTTCGGTTCTCTCTATTTTTCTTCTTTATTTCTTGGGTTGGTAGCATTCCTTGCTGGTTTCTTTGGCTAAAAAGCTACCTAGGTAGATTCAACCCTTAGAGCCTGTAGTACTTCAAGCCCTCTTGCTCAAAGTGTGTAGCTCCTTGGGCTTTGCATTCTCTTTCACAAGCCAGAGGACAGCAGGTAAGAGAGACCAGATAGTAATGTAGACAATGGAAGAAAAAGGAATCTAGGGCTGGAAACATGATTAAAGTTTGTAGGTCTAGGAGACAACACATTTCAGAGAATGATAAAACAACTTGATCATAAGAGCTTGGTTCATAAACTGTAGCTTACAAGATCTATGCAAGAGATAAAAGCCTGAATCAGTAATTCTTTCAAGTGACCTCCCCTTTTCTCTCTACACTTCTATTTACTTTTCTTCTTGCAGTAGCCTGTTTAAATGTACTTGAAAACTCAAAAATTGAAGTATCTTAATGCTCGACATTTTTGCTCTTTTGCTTAAGGTCTGTAAGCCCACATGCCAGAATCCTCATATTGTATTCTTTCATTGTTCATAGTCAATACTTTTTATATAAGAATAGTTGCCCCATATTTTGCAATCAGCTAATGATAAAATTAAATGACCAAAAAAAACATCATGCAGAAAAGACTCGGGCTTTAATATAATATTTTAAAACAAGGCAGTCATAGCAGTTTTTTTCTTTTTGTAAAGAATTATGAGATTTTATGCTTTATTTCTTTCTTAACATGACTTTATTATTGACAACAGCCCTAGCATTTAACCTTGTTGAGAAGACAGAGAAAAGGTACAAGAGATTTATGATCTTCTGTTGGTCTTCATGAGCAGGGCAGATGGTTACCCCTATCAGTAGAGGCAGGTGGCTACCAGTATTCTTATAATGGACCATGAACAGTGAATGGTTGTCCTTTTTGGTTAAAGTAGATAATATTTTGAGGAGAAAGGTCAATGATTAGAATCACCAGTTTATAATCTCCTTCCTTGTTACTCAACCCATCTTATTTTCTTTCCTTTTGGAAACATCACTCACTCAATACTTCAAGAATAAACATTTCAAAGACCATTTTAAGTAAGTGCGAGAATAAGAAAATCTTAGCCTAAAGGGTCCTAAGAATTCTCTCTGAACCAAACAATGGCTTCTTATTTTCTTATTCCTCAGTTCACTTTCCCACTCCAAGCTTTTTAAGCACCTTTGTTTCTGTTTCAGTTTTTAAAATGTGTTTATTTCTGAATGATCATAGAGAAACATCTTTAATCGTGGAAGAGTAGAAACCAATAGGACTTATAAGCAAATATATAAATGACAGGAAAACAATTGATCATAAAGGGTAAGATCAAGGATGAAGTATAGGGAAAACCAGTGTAGTGCACCAGAGTGATCTTTATCTATTGGTACCCACCCTGGATCCACAGCTGAGACAAGCAGGATCCCAGTCCATGAGTTTCCCAAAGGCAACCCTGGGCACTGATTTGGTACAGGCAGGGTCGAGGCTGCTGTGACATAGGAAAAAGAGCTTCTCCCTTACATATAAGTGCCAGCTTCTACTACAGACCCTTTGAGAATGCTTAGCATTGACTGGCAGCATAGGCAGCTTGGATCTTTCTGTGAGAGCAAAGATAAAGTGGCTTCTCAGAGCAGAATTTCCACTCTAGGGAATGTGGGATCCCCTGGGTTGAGGCATTAAAGGAAAATTGCCTGTGACCTGTCAGTTGGTGATCTTCTGGAGAGCCTGTTTCATCTACATTGCTAATTAAAGCCCAAATTCAACCCAGTCAAATATTCACATGAGAAACCCCACAAGAATGGGTTTACAAATTCCATCAGCTCAAGGAGCCTCACGTGTAAATTCCTAACTCAAACTCCTGACCCTCTTTATAGCTGCTTTCCTTTAAGAGTCCTGGCGAAGAGGTGATGCAGCCTTCAATATATAGACAACAATTTGCCTGTATTATTAATTTCCCACTTAGTGAATTGCATAAAGGAAATCAGAATCTATTCAATCAAATAACTGTGTTGGTATATTGGGATGGTGACAAAATTTGAAGTGGGAAGATTCATCGAAGACCAAATTTCCTATTCTGAAAACAGGAAGTGGGAACACTGGAAAAGTTGCAACTTTGCGGCTAAGATGATAAGTTTGGCTGCATAAAAGTTGATTTAAGCTACCAGGGGAGTAGGCAATGAAATCTGGAGTCCAAGAACACGGTAAAAATTAGAGGTAAAAAAGTGATAGTCATGAGTATTAAGAAGGCAGTTGAAGCATGGTAGTAAATTAGATCAGTGTGAGAAGTACAAGGTGAGAAGAGGAGCTGACATGGTCCTGTGGCTGCAACCATGCACGGATACTGAGAAACCCACTGCCTATTGTGAGCTGGTCATTTGCTGGCTCACTCTTTTTTCCCCCATTCATAGTATGGGGCATGGCAATCTCCTTAGAGCATGTGGATTTTCCAATAGGAGCCTTCCAGAGAATGACCCCTTAAACTGCTGGGTGTCTTTCCATCTATCACAGCCCAAAACATGTTCCCAGGGAATTAAAAATCTTTATACATTAATGCAGAAGACAACAAGTAAAGAGTGGAATCCCTGTTTACCACTCTCCCAGCCCTATACAACGTTTATTTTTAATGAACAAGATAGAAAAGTAGAGAGTCCCCTGTGTTATCCTGCCAAGAATCCATTTGGCCTATCTCAATACATGGAATGCTTTTACATCAAAATTCTCTGCCTACTCTCTTTTATACTCTCCTAGTGAGCCCACATGCGGGTATCAGAAATTGAAAGGTAGGTTTCTAGGAAAACTTACCCTGGGGTCTCTCTCCAGCTGCTGTCTGTGGTGTAGGCTGTGTCTTCTCTTGGCCTTTGCAAGGCCATTGTGATAAAAGTGGTACAGGCCTTCAGTGAAGGGGAGCTGTGAAGAGTCAAACAGACATATGGCATGGTTAGCTTCTGGGGGTGGCCCCAAAACAGGGAACCAAAGCTAGAGCTGCATGTTGAGGCTCCAGAGAATGAAGATGTATGTGAAAAAACCACCGACAACCTTCTATCAGATTTGAGCTTCTGTTTCCCTATCATTGTACTCCTTTCTTCTCCTTATTTTCCCCTTATGTAGTGCTCATTTCCCTTCCCCGCCCCAAATATCTTTTATTCTTTCCTCTATCTCTTTAGTTTCCATCTTTCAATCTTCTCCTCCATGGAGCCTTGCCTTTATGTTCATTCCCATACCAAGTTTTCAATTCCCCTCAGACTAGTGATTACGTGCCATGTTGGATTGCTTCAGAATTGTGTTTTCTAATCTTGTCTTCACAGCTGGACTGTCTATCCTATATCTTGGGCTTTCTCTGAGATCCCTCAATTCCTCTAATCATTCTATTTGACACCTCAATATCTCTCATCATTCTAGGCACGATAAAACTATCTAAATATAATAAGTAGCTATTGGATGACAGGCCAGGTTTTCCTAAAGACCCTTGGAATTTGGTATGAGTGTCAGAGTTAGTTAGAGAAGCCACAACAGTGAGAGTTTCTCTGGGACCCAGGGCCCGTGAGAATCTAGGAGAACCTAAAGAGTACTCTTACTGGTTCTATGATTCAAGGAAACTTGGTGGGGGGAGTCCTGACCTGGGAGTTAAGAGACCTGGATGTGGCTCATGTCTGTCAAAATCTAATCTTATGTAAGTAATTTCCCCTGAGGAGATCTTTTTCTCTTCTATGTATAGATGGAACTTCAAAGTTCCCAGATTTCTATCCTTTCTCCATGTCTTCATTTTTATGACAATATGTTGTTTTCAATTTTTAACCTGATCAGTAAATTTAAATAAATCTTTGAAAATTATAGCCAAAATCTATGTACATGTGTGCATTTTTCTCAATTTTCATCAGATTTTCAAAGAGGTCTTGAACCAAAAAGCATTTCACTACTTAAAGTATTTGCTATTGAAACTTTTAGGTATATGTGTTACCACCTATGGTTTGGAAAATAAAAGGAGGGAATGTAGGTGCTTTGAAACTAAGGCTTTGCCAAAGTAGGTGGGATTGATTTGAGATTTTTAGGTCAAGTATGCCCCAATATACACATAGAGACCCTTGGCAAAGGGTAAAATAATTCTTATTGATTCAAAGTCTTTAAGGAAATCATAGTTTAATTATTAGCTGATCTCTAAGCAGCTAGCAGAGATGCAGTAGAACATTATAAGAATTAAAGACTTTACAGAAATAGTCCAGAAAAGTCACTAAAAACCAAAACAAAACCTAGACACACACACAAAATCTGAAGGGAGAGTAATTTCAATTTCCAGAGTTGCCACATTGTATTATTTTAAATTCCTAGTTTTCAAAAAAAAATTATGAGATACAGAAAACTATACCTATATGGATAGGGGGAAAAAAGCAGTCAATACAAACTTTCTGAGGAAGCTTAGATGTTGGACTTAATAGACAAAGAATTTAAATCAGCTATTATAACTATACTCAAATAACTAAAAAAATATGTCTAAAGAATTAAGAGAAAGTATTAAAATGGTATCTTAGCAAATAGAAATTGTTAATAAAAAGATAATATCTTAAAAGGACTAAAGAGAAGTTTTAGAATTAAAAGTAAATAACTGAAATAAATTTTTTAATAGTGGGTTCCAATAGCAAACTTAAAATTTTTTTTATTAGTTTCAAGTATATACTACATGAGTTAAACATCTATATAGTTAGTAAACTGATCCCCCGATTGCCCCCTCCCTTCCTGACGCTCCCCTGACCTATCCAATGTATTGATGCTAATTGCATTCCTTATGCTATGCCTCCCATCTCCGCGACCATCCATCAGCTACTAATTTATACTTCTTTAACCCTAATCCCCATTTTCCCAGCCCCCCCCAACATCTTCCCCTCTATCACCAAATTGTCCTCTATATTTGTGAGTCTGTTTTTGATTAGTTCTTTTTATTCCTTAAATTCTGCATATAAGTGAAATCATATAGTATTCATCTTTCTCTGTCTGACTTAAATACTTTCTAGGTTCATCACAACAATATCTTTTTCCATCCCCTTCATTCTCATATGTAGGGGTCTTATTTTCTATTCTTTTAGCTACTCTATCCCTTGGTTGGAGCCCTTAATTCTTTTCCCTGTAAGGTACTTATTGATAGGAATGTAGTTGTTACCAGTCTTTATTCCTGTTTTTAATACACGTTTTTTCTTCTTAAAGAAGTCCTTCCAACATTTCTTGTAATTCTGGCTTGGTGGTGATAAATTCCCTTAGTTCATTTTTGTCTGGGAAGCTCTCTGTCTGTCCTTCAACTCTAAATGACAGCTTTGCTGGATAAATTATTCTTGGTTGTATATCCTGGGTCTTCATTCTTTTGAAAATATTTTGCCAATCCCTTCTGTCCTGCATAGTCTCTCTTGAGAAATCAGCTGCCAATCGTATGGGTGTTTCTTTATATGTAATTATTTGTTTTTCTTGCTGCTTTTAAATTTCTTGCAGCTTTAAAATTTTTTCTTTATTTAACCTTCAGCATTTTAATTATGACATGTCTTGGTGTGGGCCTTTTTGGATCCCTGAGTTTTGGAATCTTCTGAGCTTCTTGGGGTTTTATGTCCATTTCCTTCACCAGGTTAAGGAAGTTTTCCATCATTATTTTTCAAACAGCTGTTCAACATCTTGATTTCCTTCACTTACGCTGATCAGACGAATATTTGGAGCCTTAATAGCATCCCATATCCTCCTTAAATCATCTTTATAGTCTCGGTCTCCTTTTTCTTGCCATTCTGTTTGAGTGTCCCAATTGGCTCTCCTGTCTTCTAGATAGGGCATGTGATCCTCTTTATTCACTTTGTTTATTCCATTTAGTATACTTCTCATCTCAGATAATGTGTTTTCCATTTCAGAGTGGTTCCCTCTTATAATCTCCATCTTCATTTTTATCTCTTTGTTGGAGTTCTGTACTCTCTCCAAAAGTTTATCGAGCATCTTTATAACAAGTGTTTTAATCTCTGCATCTGTAAAGTTACTCGACTCCATTATATCTGGACTTCTGTTCTGTTCTGTCACATGGTTTCTGCTTCTTTGTCTTTCCATTTTGCCTGTCTTTCCATGTCTGCTTCTGTGTACTAAGTGAAGCTCCCAAGTCTCCCAGTCCTATTAGTGCGGATTTGTGATGTAGGTGTCCAGTGGCACAGTCCCGAGAGGGGTTCAGCTACAGGCCAAATTTAGCCCAAGCCTCTACCCTTCTGGGGCCACCTGTCAAGATTCAGCAAACAATCTGCAGATGCTGTGCTCAAAAGGTCACACCAGAAACCAAGGCCAGCTGCCTCCAGTATGAGTCTAGGCGCTGTTCAGCAAGGCATATCTGACTTGCTGAGGATATAACTGGATGTTGCTTGGGTGGAGCCCGGGTTCGGGAGGTGGGGTTTCAGGGAATCCTCTGGACAGAATGACTTCTGTTATCTAGTTTGATGACGTTTTGGCTATGCTGGTGCTGTGTCTGCACATTGGGAGGAGTGGGGGCTCAACAGGAAACAATGGATACCACCAGCACTTCTGTATCAAGTGAGCCTCATCTCTGGCCCTCACTCCAACAACTCAGTGTTCCCCCGTAAGTCCCTGGCTCCCCCCCACCCCGAGAGCAGCCAGCCCACTGCTAGCGCTCAGAGCGAGCAGGTCTGTCACTGCAAAAGTCTGTTCATGAACAAGGCCCCTTTAGAGGCGTCTGCCACTGAAACTGCTGCAGCCTCCATCTCACTCAGCTGCTCAGGACCGGGGTGCCCCGTGCCCTCGCTTTGTCCTACCTTCTGCCATTGCAAGGTGCTTTCTTGGACTCCTCCTTAGTTGTGTGGCTTGTCCATCTAGATCCCAGGTGAATTTTTTTTTCTGTTGTTCCTTCTTCCTGTCACAACCTTGATTTGGTTGCCAGAAGGATGAACAGAGCCTCTATCATCTACGCCATTTTGAAGGACTCTCCCTAATAGCAGATTTGAGTTGGCAGAGAAGGAATCAGCAAACCTGAAGCTAGGTCAATTGAGATTATCCAGTTTGAGGAACAAAAATAAAAAAGAGTGAAGAAAAATAAAGTCTTGTGGGACACTACTGAGGATATTGGTATATACATAATGGGAACAGAAAGAATATGAAAGAAATAATTACAAAAACTTTTCTAATTTCATGAATTTAATTGCATGTTAATTTCACATTTCATGAGAATAATATACACATCCAAGAAAGTCAACAAATTCAAAGTAGGATAAACTCAAAGAGATCTGCATCTAGACATGTCATAGTCAAACTTTCAAAAGTCAAAGATAAAGAGAAAATCTTGACAGTAGTGCAGTAAGAGAAAATATATGAGATGTTCAGTCAGACTAACAGTTACTTCTTATTGGAAGCTATGCAGGTCAGAAGGCAGCTAAGTAACATATTCAAAGTGTTGAAAGAAAAGAATTGTTGACCAAGAATTTTAAATTTTGCAAAACTACCTTTCAAAAATTATGAAAAAAGTCATACATTCTTGGAAAAAAGATGAGAGAATTCACTGCTAGCAGATCTGTTCTACTTGAAGTGCTACTGGTAGTTCTTTAGGCTAAAATGAAAAGACACTAGACATTAATACTAATCCACACGAAGAAATAAATAACACTAGTAAAGGTAAATACACAGGGAAATATAAAAGACTATATAAATGTATTTTTGTTTGCAACAATTTACTTCCTTCTATATGATTTAAAAGACAACTGCATAAATTAATAATTATAAAACTGTGTTTATGAGCTTATAAAATATACAGATATAATTTGTAAATAATTGCGCAAAGGAGAGAAAAGAGAACATAGCTATACCGGAGCAAAGTTTTTGTGTACGTTTGAAATTAAGTTTACTTTTGAACTTGATCATTTACAATGTTACTTGCAATCTCCAGAGTAATCACTAAAAATAACTAAAAATATAATAAAACAAACAACAAAGTGCTTAAAGTGATATATTAAAAGTATTTAACACAAAACAAAAGAGAGACCACATGGGGAAGTTCAGCAAAGAATCCAGGGCATCCCAAGATCTGAGGCCAACTGCTGGCTACTCGCAAAGCTCAGCAGCTAAAGGACTCCCAGGTGGTACATGAGTTGGCTGAAGTGAGGTCCCAGGAAATCACTAGGGTGGGGCAGGTGGCCCTTCCAAGGTAGCGCAGACCCAGATTTGGTATCAATGTTGAACCTGCGGCCATTCACAAAAGTCTCAAATCAATCACACCAAGGCCCCAGCTGCCACCCACCTGGGGCCCTGCAGACACTCAAGATTTGTTAAGGAAATGTTGCAGTTTGAGCAGGGATTGGTCGTTTGGCAACTCAACTGGCTCCAGAAGTGTGTGACCTGAGGACTGCTGATTGCTGCCAGAAGAGTCTCTGGTCAAGAGGGGCTGGTGGAGCTGGCTGCCCAGCCAGGAATATGCCTACAGCAATTTGTGAGTTGGGTGGGGTGGGGTTCTGAGTCTCTGGGGTGCAGTAAGTTGAATTCACCAGGCCAATACAGATCTAGTTTTGACTATGTTGGGAAAAGGCTCAACATAGGCAAGATGGTGCCTTTCTGTAGCCTGCACAGGATGAGGGCTCGACACAAGGACAATGGGGCTGTTCTCCAGTCCTTGCCCCAGAGCCACACAACTCAGTCCTTTCTTGTATATCTGCTGCCTTCTGAGCTGCCATTCATCTGCTGAAGCCCAGGGTGAGTGCTTACAAATGAATGAATCTGTTTGCATGCCCTTTAAGATGATGTCTGAGCTTCTAGCAGCCTTCCATCTCACCTGGATGGTGGAAATGACCAATGATTTTTAAAGCCAGATTTTGTGGAGACTCCACTCCCCAGCACTGGAATTCTGGGCTGGGGACCCCTGGTGTGGGGCTAGGATTCCTTGTTCCTCCAGGGGTACCTCCATGGCCGAGATCTCTCCTAAGGCTTAACCACGTGTGGGGCCAGTATTTTCACATCCCTGCCCCTCCTACAGTCTCAATGTGCCTCTTTATATTTTTAACTATAGGAGTTATGTTCAGCTAGTTTTCAGATGGTTCTCTATGTCAATTGTTCTATAATTTAGCTGTAATTTTAATGCAGTTGTGGGAGGAGGCAAATACAGCATTTACTTACTCTGCCATATTGACTGGAACTTGAGATACACTTTAAGTTAAAATATGTAAATAGGGTTAGAATTAAAGAGGTGTGAAAAAAACATACTGTATGAACAGTAACTATCAGAGAGGACTGACTACACATATTTTTTATCTTGATTTTTTTGGTCTTTATTGAAATATAATAGACAACTAGTCGACTGCATTTATATTGTACAATTCAATGAGTTTTTTTTTTCAATTATAATTAGTATACAACGCACCAGCCTCAGCTGTACAGCATATTGATCAGAGATCCACACAACTCACAAAGTGCTCACTCCACCAAAACCAGCACCTCCTCCCCCCACATACTCATTTCAACATTATTAACCATCTTTCCCACGTTACACTCTACGTCCCCATGTCTGCTCTACATACGTCCACCTGCACCTCTCAATCCCTTTGCCCTCTTTTTTTCCCCCAACCCTCCTCCCAACTAGTATCCCTCAAAATATTCTCTGTATCTATGAGTATTTCCATTTTTGTTGCTGTTGCTGATTTTATTTTTTAGATTCCTCATGTATGTGAAATCATGCAATATTTGGCTTTCCCTATCCAACCCATTTCATTCAGTGCAATACCCTCTAGGTCCATCAAGGCAATATATTTTTCCATCCCCTTCCTTTTAGTCTGTGTGTGTCTTTTAATCTGAAGTGAGTCTCTTGTAGGCAACATATGTAGGGGTCTTGATTTCTTATCCATTCAGCCACTCTATCTTTTGGCTGGAGCACTTAATTCTTTTCCATTTGAGGTTCTGGCTGATAGGAATGTAGTTGTTACCGGTCTTTATTCTTATTTTCGATACATGTTTTTTCTTCTTAAAGAAGTCCCTCCAACATTTTCTGTAATACTGGCTCGGTGGTGATAAATTCCTTTAGCTTATTTTTGTCTGGGAAGCTCTTTATCTCTCCTTTGATTCTAAATGATAGCTTTGCTGGATAAAGTATTCTTGGTTGTAGATCCTGGGTTTTTATCACTTTGAATATTTTGAGCTAAGCCCTTCTGTCCTGCATAGTTTCTTTTGAGAAATCAGATGCCAGTCTTGTGGGTGCTTTCTTGTAGGTAACTATCTGCTTATCTCTTGCTGCTTTTAATATTCTCCTTTGTATTTAACTTTTCGCATTTTAATTATGATGTGTCTTGCTGTGGGCCTCTTTAAGTTCCTGGGTTTTGGGACTCTGAGTATCCTATGTGATATTTTTGCAACATATTTTTGAGTCTAATATTATTTCCAAGTTGAAAATTTTAAATGTAAAAACATTTTAAAAATTAAATTTAAATGTCCTTGAGAAGGTCATGTATGTACTAATTTCAAGCCAGAAACCATACTACTTCTTATTGTCACATACCAAGGTTACTTTACAAGGTTATGTTACTTGCCTCATTTTATAGAGAAAGTCATTACGGTTCAAGGAGCAGGAACTGCCCAGTTAAGCAGGAGCTCTCATGAAAAATC
Source organism: Rousettus aegyptiacus (assembly GCF_014176215.1). NCBI lineage: Eukaryota > Metazoa > Chordata > Mammalia > Chiroptera > Pteropodidae > Rousettus > Rousettus aegyptiacus. The sequence continues at coordinate 33,994,892 of NW_023416287.1, read as the reverse complement.
CCAGGTCTCCTGACTGTAAGTCTAGCACACTTACCACCACATTGCTTCTATTGCAGTCTCGTTTTATGTCTCATTCCCCTTTGTAACCATGGTTATGAAGCCAGGAGATTGCAGGATAGAATTCTTGTCAAAGATGAGTATGACTTAAGGACAACCAGGCTGGTGAGTGACATCTCCTCTGCTGCACTGGGACCTACAACCTGTGATTCTTTGATTAGAAACACTGTCTTGGCTATGGAAGAAATGGAGCTAATTGGTCTCATGGAGCTGAAATTGGAAATTCTGGCAATAAAGAGGTAAACCAACTTATCACAGACTTAGAAGATTAACACGTAAGTATTGGTTATTTTTTGTGGTCTCGTTGCCTCTTATCTTGAAATATAGACCCTGAATATACTGCCTTCTGAGGATCTGAGAAGCTACTGTCTGAGATCATTGTCTATGCATGAAACCCACCACAAGCAGGGAAAGACAGATGTTGTGTGACTTATAGGGTACTTGCTGCCTACACAGACCTCAATGATGTAATCTTCCTGCATTCTTCAGTTTCTTAAGCATAATGGTAATCTTGCAAATAAAAAAGATATATTAAAAAGAATCTTCGGTGCCCAAACATTCATCTGAGTGTCCCAGTAAGAAACATCTCATGTATGTCAGCATTTATATATTTTCAAATGTTTTCTTTATTTTCACACACACGCACACACACACACACCTTTTATACCATCACATTTTTCTTTTAAGGAAAAATATGCATGGTTCTAAAAAGGAGAAAAAAGAAAGCAAAGGAATTCACAGAATTCACAGCAAATTTCAGCTTGAAAATTCAGGCTGGATAACAGTATAATAATATTGCTAACTCAGATTTACAGAGTTTTTAGAAATTCTCATTATGCTGCAAAATTTTATGAATCCCAGCAGCACTTTTTATTGCTACTCTTCCTTCCTTCTTGCTTCCTTTTTCCACTGATAACCATGGCTCCAAGCTGAAGCTACTCTTTTTAACTCACATATTCCCTTTCTTCAAAAGCATGGCAACCAATTGTGGAAAGATAGTGTGTTAAATCCTTATGGAGCCCAAATCCTACTTTCCTCTATACCTGAGTTATTTTCCCTGAGGCAATCCCTGAATGCTCCAGAAGGTGTGTGAACATGTCTTCCACCCCAAATTTTGTACCTTTATGCATTGCTTGTTTCAGGATTGCCCACTGCTTCTTACAGATTCTCAAATGGGTCCAGAACCCCCAGCCTCTCTAGTTTAGACCCATCATTCTTCCTTTGGCAGCTTTTTTTGCATTTGTCCATTGTGATGGTTTTCATGATAATTGGTCAAGTTCAGTTGGGAGTCTGGTTGATAGAACATTGGATGTCACACCATGTATAAAGATTTTTATCTCTGATGGGGAATAATACCCTAAGCAATAGCCAGTTAAATGTCCCAACTAAAATTTGCTGACAGGATGGATGTTTCTAGGATCAGAAAGAAAGAGAGGAGAATTAAGAGAGATAGAAAAGGGGGTAAAGAGGGCATAGTACTGCCTATATGACAACCATGCCTCAGCCTGAACAATCTATTTGTATAGGTTCTAAATGCTTACTTGTACTGACTTGCATCTTTCCCCAACCAAAGTTTCTCCTGCTTAAAGCCTGGAACTAAGATCACACATCTCGGCTATTTGAATCTTCTTAGTTCTTCTTGCATTGCTTTGGAAAGAGAGATGGATACAAAGCAGGTCTGGAGAATAACAGGTAAAGATCACCTCCTCTTCTGCTCAATACTCTTCATTTATCTTATGCCTTCACAGAATTAGTATTAATTGCTTCTGTTGTCAGGATCGCAGGTGAATCAAAAAGAAGCTCAGAAATGTGTTCAGAGTCTGAACATGGAAGAGATAGGTAAACCCATGGAGATAAGTTGCTGATCTGATGGCTGGGGAGTCTCAGGGGTCCTCATTTAGGTTCTCTAGAATTAAAGAAGCCCTCTCAAGTCGCTTGAGTTTCAATCATGTATCACCATGACAATATGGGTTGCAAATCACCAAAAATCTTAGTAGCTTCAAACAGCAACCATTTATTAGCTCACATTTCATGAGTCAGAAATGTAGGCTCCCTGAATGGTTGTTTAAACCTTGACCAGGCTACTGCATGCATTTGTAACCAAGCTGCAGTTCATCTAGTTGGCTCTACTTCTGAGGATTGATTGGCAGTTAGCTAAGACATCTCATGGTCTCCTCCGCATGGTCTCTCATTCTCTAGCATACTCTCCCAGGCTTGTTCTCATGAATGAGGCAAGGCTCCAAAAGTAAATTGGTAGTGCAAGTGACTAAATGAGAATGTGCAAGGCCTCTTGAGTCTCAAATTGAAACTGGCACATGAACATTTCTGTCATATTCTTTTGGACAAAGCAAGTCAAAGGGTAGCCAGAGTCAGAGTAGGAAGGAGTTCAAAGTTCTAGTGCAATATAGGAGGTAATGTAGGAAGGCCAATAATTGGACCATCAATAAATTAACCTACCACAGTCAGAACATGCCGGGAATCTCACTCTGAAGATATATCACAGACCATCTCAAAGCATGTATAAAGGTGCTGGCTGATGCCTTGGAACTTTTTTCCCCAGAAAGTAGGACATGAATGCCAAACTTTTCAGATCTGCTAGATGGAATAATTAATTCATAAGAGAAGCCATTCTTAGTGTGAGGCCAAAAACCAGAATATTGCCACTTGTCAGCAGAAAACTGCTCAAAGAAGAGATCCATTTGTAAATTTACATTACAATATGCCAGGCTCTTCAAAAACATTATCCCATTTACTGATCATAGCAGTCCTACAAAGTGGGTGTTTTCTTCATGTTAAGTATGAGGAGACAGAGGTTCAAAGAACTTTATTTAAACCCAGGTCTGGCTGACTTTGAAGCTCATGCTCTTCCTCCTTCCTTTACTCTTCCCAAAATTTTTTTCCTGTATAGGACCTGATCCCTCTAGCTCAATTACAGGATGTACTCTACACATTACTGACATCCGCCCAGAGACTATTATTGGTTTCCCTGGATTGTGTGCAAGACAAGTTGACCTAGCAAGAATTAATCTAGCAAGAATTCTGATGCTTAGAAACAGACAGGTCATTTTTCAATGGTGACTTACTATCAAAGGCTGGTAGTAAGTAATTTGTTGAGTAATTTTTGTTGAATAAATAAAAAATCAAGAGTTTCTAGATTTTGGAAAGAGTCACTAAGCAGCTGTGTGCCTCAGTGTAGATAACTAGATCTCTCCGTGTTTGGCATTCTTCGGGCATTAGTAAACCACTTAGTGCTTTGAGTCAAGCAGGAAATATAATTATGTGAATCAAGTATAGGTAATATGGAGTGGGGTAAATGAGAGAGTATATACCCCTCCTCAAGACAAACAGTTTGAAAGCACTGTGCTGGCTTAACAAAACTCAATTTATGAGACAATAGTGATTTATATTGTAACTTATAGCTCTGCACAGTCTAAGACTTTAATAAGTTCTTGACCAAAGGCCCATTATAAAAGAGTTTGAACTCAAAAACTCATGTGTTTGAATGTGGAGCAGAAATACCCTCAGGTATTCCAGGGGAGGGAGGAAATTCCACTTGATTATAGACATAGCTGAGACTATTAATTATTTTTGTTTGTAGTTGAGCCCATGGTCTCTGGAGCAGCTCTGGAAGACAAGAGAGATAAATCACTACCAAACATCAGTTCTAGGGATGAGTTTCTCTCTAAATTGTAAAGGAGATGAAGGGGTGAAAAGTGGAAGCCTAAGCTGTGAAATGACTTGCTGATTTCTTTACAAGTAAGCTGTTTTTTTCAAAACATGGAATAACCAAGAAGAATGCTGCATTTGGCCAAGTCAATATCAATGTCAAATATGATTTTTTAATGGGGATTTATTGGTTCCATAATAAATTCCACATAGATAACAAGGTTGGAGAAAAGGAATTCATATTTGACATCTATCTATCTATCTATCTATCTAATCTATACAACTTTGTGTATTAAGGATGAGTTAAATCTTGAAATATCAGCCTGGAACAAAGTTACAGAGAGCATAGAAAAGGTTGTGAAGAAAGAAAGGGGTTTACAGGAAAGAAAGCTTATAACATTTTCAAAGAGTGAATGGCTATAAAAATGATGCTACATTTCTCTACACTGCTGCATAGAGACCTTCACAATATATTGTTTCTGAATAAACAAAACAGTGCATGCAAGTAAGGGTTCCACTTAGAAGAATGTTCAGCTAATGTTCACCTGAATGTTAATAACAGGTGTGAAATTTAGGATGATTTACTTTTCTTCTCTTTACCGCTCTATTTTCTCACTTTCTATAATGAGTTCTGTATACTCTTAAAAATTGACATATATAATAGAGGTAATTTCATTTTATAAAATAAAAGCAAGTATATGTCATGGCATCTCTGCATTTTCATACTAGAAATGATGTGAAAGAGTATCTTGCACTATATCTCACTTTACAGATGTTGTAACATCTTAGCTGGCACCCAAGTGCCTTGTCGGGAGGGGATTGTTTTTATCTAAGAGAATCTTGTGATGGTTGGTAGAAACCTAAGGCCATAGGTGCCTAGAATACAAAAAGATCTGCTCTCCCTAAGAAGAATTGTATTCACCCATGAGAGGAGGGGTCGCTAAGGAAACAAAGGGGCAGAAAAAATAAAAGAGAGAGAAGCTAGTAAGAGGTTTGAGGCCTGGCAGGATATGGGGAGAATGGGCTACTGCTCATGTCCCAGTGATGAGGTGGCAAAAGATTTCTCAAAGATGCATTGTGCATACTTTAAAGCTGTTTATGTTTTACAATATAAATTGCCTCTCTGTACCCTTGACATCTTTAGTAAAATACATTACAGTTACAAGTGCCTTGGATAAGTGGTTAGGGTTTGGTTGTAGTGGGGAAATCAGGGTAGTAGCTGAATTTCACACCTGAGTTTTGATTGTGAAGAACAGAGATTACATATGTGGATGAAGACATAATTTGTTAACTGGAAAATTTTATTGGAAGTGGAAAACTGGATCCAGAAGTGAAATAAGGATCCAGCTCCCACCTTCAGAATTTATAAGAATGTTGGAAAAGGCTTGGGATTTCTACAGGGCATGTGATGGGGATGAGGGTAGGATGAGTGCATCTTATCTAGATCCCAACGGTCCAGACATTTCTAGTTGACACCTGGATTATGTAGGTAAGAAAAGCAAGATTTAGAAAGTTAAATAATTTGGTCAAGTTCACACTGCTCTATAGTGTCAGGGATGGGACAAAACCTCATGGTTGTTAAGAAAGTGTAACTTCTTTCAAAGAGGGAGAGACCTGAATGTTAATTTGAAGTCAATGTACCCTTTGTTTGTGGTAATTTTTTATTTTTGAATTAATTTGATTCATTGAAAAATTTAAATAAGTCAAAGAACTCTCATAGGACCCTCACCCAGACTTTTCAATTATTAACATTTTACTTAATTTTATCATTTTTATATATACATATTGATTTTGTTGAATTCTTTTAGTGTAAGTTGTAAATGGTGTTTGTGTTTCCTAAGAACAAGAACAAGCATCAAAATCAGAAAACTAATATTAATATATTATCTTCTATCTTACAGATATCATTTTGCCAATTGTCTTAATAATCTTAACAGTAAAAAGTATTTGGCCCAAAGTTCAATGCAGGATTATATACTGCATGTAATTGTCATTTCCTTTTTAATCTGGAAGAGTTTTTTAGTTTGTCTTTGTCTTTCATGATCTTAATTTTGAAGAGTGTGGGCTAGTTATCTTGTACAATGTCCTTCAGTTGGGAACTGTCCAATGTTTCCTCATCATTAGATAGATGTTACACATTTTGAGAAAAATATCACACAAGTCATGGTGCATACCTCTTGATGAAGTGTGCAGCTTTTAGAATGCAGCTACCTTAAGTTCAGACTAACAATTTTGACCCCACTCATCTAATGGTGAGCTTATTAAGCACACATAGTCACAGGAACATTCAGCCCTTCTAGCTCACATTTTTCTGAACAGTCAAGTGTGAGGATATCAAATAACTTAAAAATATAGCCTATACAAACAATGAGCAAGTGAAATTTGAAATTAAAAACACAATACCATTTATATTAGCACCACCCCTAAATGAAGTACTTAGATAGGCATAAATCCAACAAAATATATATGACAGCTATGAGGAAAACTACAAACTCAGATGAATGAGATTTAAAAAACTAAATAAATGAGGACATATTCAATATGTATGTATAAGAAGAATTGATAATGTCAAGATGTCATTTCTTCTCAAATTGACCTATAGATCTAATGCAATCTCAGACAAAATCCCAGTAATTTATTTTGTGGATATTGATAAACTGATTCTGAAGTTTATATGTAGAGACAAAAGACTCAGAAATGGCAGCCTGATATTGAAGGAGAAGAACGAAGTTGGAGGCCTGACACTACCCAATTCCAAGACACACTACAAAGCTACAATGACCAAGGCAGTGTGATATTAGTGAAAAATAGACTAATAGGTCAATAAAACAGACTAGAAAACCTAGAAATAGATCCACATAAATATTATAGTGAACTAATCTTTGACAGAGAGCAAAGGTAAAACAATGGAGCAAAGACAGTTTCTTCAGCAAAAGGTTCTGAAACAACTGGACATCCACATGCAAATAAATGAATGAATACATCTACACCCAGACCTTATGCCTTTCACAAAAATTAACTCAAAAGAGGTCATAGACTTCTTTTGCAAATGCAAACCTATAAAACTTTTGAAAGATAACTTGGGAGAAAACCTAGATAACCTTGGGTATGGTGATGCCTTTTTAAATACCACAACAAAGACACAGTCCATAAAAGAAATAAATGATAAGCTGAATTTCATTAAGATTTACAACTTCTACTCTTTAAAAGACAACATTAGGAGAATTAGAAGGCGGGCCACAGACTGGGAGAAAATATTTGCAAAAGACACATGAAATACCGTTATTTGAAATACACAAAGGATGCTTAAAACTTGTCAGGAAACACACAAAACAAAAACAAAAAGAAAAAACAAAAAAAAAAAATGAGCCAAAGACAGCTCAATCAGAAGACATGTAAATGGCAAATAAGCATATGAAGAGTCCACATCATATATCATTTGGAATTTCAAATTAAAACAACAATGAGATATCACTATACATTCATTAGAATGGCCAAAGTCTGAAACACTGACAACATCAAATGCTGGTGAGAGGGTGGAACAATAGGAACTTTCAAACATTGCTGGTGGGAATGCAAAATTGGGCAGCTACTTTAGAAGAGAGTTTGGCAGTTTCTTACAGAACCGAACATATTATTTCATACGTTTCAGCAAATGTACTCCTTGGTATTAACCCAAAGGAGTTGAAAACTTGTGTCCACACAAAAAGCTGCACATGGATGTTTATAGCAGCTTTATTCACAATTGCTAATACTTGGAAGCAACAAAGATATCCTTCAGTACGTGGATGAATAAACTGTGGTACATTCAGATAATGGAATATTATTCAGGACTAAAAAGAAATGAGCTATCAAGGCATAAAATAATATGGAAGAAACTTACATGCATATTACTAAGTAAAAGAAGCCAACCTGAGAACGATACATACTATATGATTTCAACTATCTGACATTCTTGAATAGGCAAAACTAAGCAATTAAAAGATCAGTGTTTGCCAAGGGTGGAGGGAGGGAGAGGTGAATAGGCAGAGCACAGAGGATTTGGGGGTAGTCGAAATACTTTGTGTAATATTGCGGATATATGTTACTATACTTTTGTCCAAACTCATGGAATTTACAACACAAAGAGTGAACCCCAAGGTAAACTATAAAATTTGGGTGATTATGATATGTCAATGTAGGTTCATCTTTGGTAAAAAAAATATATCATTTTAGTGAATGATGTTAATAATTAGAGAGGATATACATGTGTAGGAGCAGGGTTATATGAGAAATTTTTGTACCTTCCTGTCAATTTTGCTGTAAACTTAAAACTGCTTCAAAAATAGTTTTAAAATAGATATAGCTTATTTCAGTGGATTATAAGTGCTATAATTACCCAAACAGGGAACAACATGTTGGGAATGGAATATAGATTCTGTGACTTTTAAAAATTATTTTTGATTATTACTTTTATTTTCATCATTTTTTCTTTAATTTTGGGGGGTATGTTTGGTAAGTAAATAAATAGGGATAGGAGCTGGACACTTTGAGTAAGATCCATGACTCCAAAACTATAAAAGGATATAACAGTTGAAACTAGTCAATAAGAAACCATTCTATTCTTAGCAGAGTACCATATGGAGGCATAGAAATGATATGCTATCTCATAAAAATCAATCAATGAGAAACAGCATGAGACAATTTTATACAGAAGGCAAACAAGCCTCATTATTTAGATGAATAAAGTAAATATGATTTCACCAGAGGAGTGGAAAACTTGACAGCTCCTCTGAACAGATGCCGCTCAGGCAGCAGAGAAGCCTAATTGTTTGCATGTTCCTTCAGCTCCTTTGTCAGCAGGAGGCCTGTGAAATAAGAATGCCATTTCTTTAGGTAACCAGATGTGACGGAGTATACTATTCAGCCTCAAGTTATCAGGACACGTTATAAGGTGAGCTTGGTTTGAGAAGGTCCTTCGTATGTAGAACCAAAGATCAATTGTTAGAGTTTTCCACACCCCAACTTTATAAAATAGCTGTATGGAGACATCAGATCAAGTAAAGTATTATAAACTGGCCTAGGGAACTTATATTTCATTTTCACATAAGTCTGAATATGTCATTTTCGTGTATGCAGACTCCATCACGTTTAATGGGCTTTATCTGTAAGTTAAATAAATATAAATTTCTATCTTAAATTCAATAAGTTGTTATTAGTGTGGAATCACTAAATATATGAACAACTTTGGAAAATAGGAATTCATAAAAATTTTAGGAGTAAAATGGTGAAAAGCAGACCAGGAGGTCCTGAAATGAACTGGCATGGTCAGACCAATTGGGTTTATGTAGCTAATCACTCATAGGAATCTCATTCAGTCCACCCATACTGAAAGTGTGGTGCACTGGTTCTGATGATGGATTTTCTGAACCACAGCCAATAAGAAACAGGTTCAAATTCTCATTGCAAATAGTTAAGAACATAAACATCATGTTCGATCTCCTTTTCCTTATGTGTAAAATGAAGAGTTAAATTAACGTCATTCTAAGATCCCTTCCTGCTCTGACAGGCTGTAATTTCATAATTGCAGTTATCATTTGTAAAAATTTAAATGACTCTGGATAAAGCATTTAGAATAATTAGCCAGGTATGTCACAATATTTTGGCAGAGCAGCAATTTCCATGTGGTCTGCTGAGTGTGTTTAGAAACCATTATTTATAAAAAATAATTAAAACCACATAAATATAAGTCATCATAAGAATACTTTTCTTCTTGCCTTCTTCTTACCACTGCATTTCTTGAGAGAATTGTCTACACTTGATGCCTCCACTTCATCATTCTTACCACTACCCTTCACAATTGGCCTTCCTTCCTGTAGCAGACACTATTACTTTTCTGCTTGGACTCTTCTGAGCCTTCACATTTAGTGCACACCAACATCCACATCTCTTTATCTGAAAGTTTTCTTTGGTCAGCCAAATGTTGCTCTGTTTGAGGATGTGCCAGGTCAAAATGCTGGAGAGTCAACACCACCCAGGAGTAACTATCAATTATGAATCAATGTCGAATTGCATTTGGCATATAAATACACCAGCTCCCTCACCCCTCAGGCAGGATGACTCTGGGGCAAGTGTTCTATACTAGCTCTCAGAATTTCCCAGTGGGGCTGAGACCCAGTTACCCACAGTGGCAACTTGTTCTATAATGTACCCTTAATTTCTGTCTTCCCTTTCCTGTCTCAATTCTCCACTCCTTTATAATATTTTTTTAGAATCACTCCTTAAATCAACAATTTGCTTTCAAATCCTTGTCCCAGGGACTATTCCAGAAACTGAAACTAACATACCCCTCCACTTCCAAAGTGCTGAGGTGGTTCCTCTGATTTTAACAGTGACTTCAGGTGAATCCCATGACTGTGAAGGGCAAGGTGCCATAGTCACCATGGGCTGCAATTTTTGGAAGCTGACACAAATACAGTTTACAATCATCTACAGCTTGTTGCCTTTTGAGCAGGAAGGAAATCCCTAACATGCTGCACCACATTGGGGCATTCATCCTTTGGGTTACACTGTCATTTGTAGTGTTTTATCTTGTTTACATTTGGGTGTCCCAGGAGTTTGAGAAATCCAAGAGGAAGAATCCAGCTAACTATGAAAATGACAAATGAGCAACTCATCTGGAGAATGATTCCCTGTCTTTGAAAGACCCTGCTCTGGGAAAGGAGTTTACGTTGTAGTGTCTTCAAGACACAATAAACTTATGGGCTGATAAACAAAACAAAACAAAACAAAACAAAACAAAAACAGACAAAACAAAATAAACAAACAAAGACTTCATCTCTAAAACCAGTGGCCATGATTGCTCTATTCATTTTTTTAATTTTAACTTTAATATTTTAAAATTACATTTGACATTCAATATTATATTAGTTTCAGGTATACAGCATAGCAGTTAGACACTTATATAACCTAAAAGTTATTCCCCTGATAAGTCTAGTACCCACTTCACACCACACAGAGTTATTACAATAGTATTGACTATATTCCCTATGCTCTAATTTCTTTGCCTTTTTCACCCAGTCCCCCAACCCCTCTCCTATCTAGTAACCATCAGTTTTTTCTCTTATCTATGAGTCTGTTTCTTTTTTGTTTATTTATTTATTTTGTTTTTTTTTATATTTAATATAAAATATGAATATTGGTATGACTTATTTTACCTAGCATAATACCTTTTAGGTCCACCATGTTGTTGCAAATGCTAAAATTTTATTCTTTTTTTATGGGCAACTAATAATCCTATTGATGGATATTTAGGTTGCTTCCATATCCTGGCTATATCCACCAAAAAACTATTAGAACTGATAAATCAATTCAATAAAGCAGCATCATACAAAATTAATATTCAGAAATCAGTTACATTTTTTATACCAATAACAAGCTATCAGAAAGAGAAGTTAAGAAAACAATTGTATTTATGATTGCATCAGAAATAACAATATATCTAAGAATAAATTTAACCAAAAAAGTAAAAGATCCGTACTTGGAAAAATTATAAGACATTGAAGAAACAAAATGAAGAAGATACAAATAGATGGATGTATATGATGCTGTCATGGATATGAAGGTTTAATATCATTAAAATGTCTAGACTACTCAAAGCAATCTACAGAGTCCATGCAATCACTATCGAAATGCCAATGGCATTCTTTTTACAAAACTAGAACAAATAATCCTAAAATTTTATGGAACAGCAAAACACTTTGAATGGCCAAAGAAATTTTGAGAAAGAAGAACAAATTTGTAGGTATCACACTACTTGATATCAAACTATATTACAAGGTTATATTAATCAAAATAACATTGTACTAGCATAAGACAGATATGTCGTTCAATGGAAGAGAATAGGGAACCCAGAAATAAACCGTACCTACATGGTCAATTAATTTATGAATAAAGAAGCAAGAATATATACTGGGGTAAATAGGGGCTATTCAATAAATGGTTTTTGGAAAACTGGACAGATACACGCAAAAAAAAAAAAGTGAAATTAGAACACCTTCTTACACCATACACAAGAATAAACCCAAAATGAATTAAAGACTTAAATGTAATATCTGAAACCATACAATTTTTAGAAGAAAATATAGGCAGTAAACTCTTTGACATTGCTGTTAGTAATATTTTTTCTAATATGCCTCCTTAGGCAAGGAAAACAAAAGAAAGACAAACGAATGGGAAAACATCAAGAAGCAAAAAGACAACCTGCTGATTGGGAGAAGTTATTCACCAATGATACATTCAATAAGGGGTTAATATCCAAAATTTATAAAGAACTCATACAACTTAAAAAACAAATAACCAATTAAAAAATGGGCAGAAGACCTGAACAGTTATTCCTGTAAAGAGGACATACAAATGACCAATAGACATATGAAAAGATGAGTCAAAACTCAACTCACAGATTGGGAGAAAATATTTACAAATCATATATCTGATAAGAAGTTAATATCCAGAATATGTATAGATCTCCTACAAAACAACAACAACAACAACAACAACAACAAAATTACCCAATTAAAAAATGGACAAAGAACTTAAATAGACATTTCTCCAGAGAAGACCTACAGATGGCCAACAGACATATGTAAAGATGCTCAATCTCACTAGTGGTTAGAGAAATGCAAATTAAAACCACAATGAGATGTCACCTCACCTCTGTCAAAATGGCTATCTTCAATATATCAAGAAACAACAAGTATTGGTGGGGACGTGGAGAAAATGGAACCCTTGAAAACTTTTGGTGGGATTGCAAATTGGGGTAGCTACCATGGCAAACAATATAAAGAATTCTCAAAAATTAAAAATAGGACTACCTTATGCCTCATTTTCCTTAGCCTCCATCTCCCTTCCTTCCACAGCCCTGAACTCTTTTGATTCTCCTTTAATATTTCTAACAATCTAAGTTCCTCAATTCTCTTTTTTCCTTCCTATCCAAAGTTCTCCAAGATTTTGTCCTAAGATCTCTTCTTTACTTTTTCTCTCACCAGTCTTCCTTGGCAACGCTATCACCCGCCATTCCATGACTAAGGCATATGTGCATGGATGCTCATGCATTTGATTTTCAGTCTTTTAACCACTTTCACTTCTCTTTGACTTTGGTAGCTCATTTTCATGGACTTTATTATTATCTGGAAATGCTCAATTTTTGAAGACTTGAGCTTCAAAATCCCCTTCACTAATCATAGCTCTCTCCCATTCAGCTTTCTCACTATTAATCCCAATTTACATTCTCTTCTATTTTATTTATATTCCAGTTTCAGAAAACTTCATTTCTCTCTTTCCTCACCTCCACCATCCCCATTCTAATGCTGTTTAAGAAAATGACTCAGTTGGTGCCACTCTAAACCCATTCTCTCCCACTTGGCCCCTCAGTACTGCCCAGAAGTCATGGTTTGTTTGTTTGTTTGTTTGTTTGTTTGTTTGTTTTTTGTCAGCATCCCCTCCTACTCCCATTAACAGTATAAAACATTTATTCTCCCTTGGGCCTCAATTCTGTCACCTCTTTCCTCACTCAAAGCATTGACTTTGTCTCCTACACCTTTGAAATCATTATGACTCCAAAGTGAATATTCTACCTATATCTTCTTCCGTGACCTACAAACTGAATTGCATTTACCCATTCCTCTCTCTTTGGAGAGAGGAGAATTCCCTTTTCATGTGTAGCCAAATATCTTTACTTTTTGATAAAATCTAGCTAACCAAGAGATGAATGAAAATGAAGACTTGGGGACTAAAGATCTGGTAAAAGAACTTGTGATGAAATTAGAAACAATTTTAATATATAGCTAATATAAGCAATACTATGAATTATGGTAATACACAGACAGTATTTCTATGCAACATGATGTTAAAATAGCGACAAACCTAAAAATAACTGGAATGTGAAAATCAGGGAGGTGAGAGAAAGTGTTAGGATGCTAACTGTCCTATTTTGCAAAGCACATAGTCTATAATTCACTGAAGTTGAAATATGGAATTAAATAAACATGCAATTAAATAGATATTACCTAATATTTATATATAAAATAACTTTACATACAATACATTTCCTCTTAACTTTAGGAAGATCTATTAGGAAATATCTCTTTAATGTGACTCACTTATCTAAAGTTTAACAATTTTCTCAGTTTTCTTTCAATTTCCTTTCCTTCTGTTAAATTCTATAATTAAATTAGTTAAAAATATGATTATAGTTCTGTAAAGCAATTTATCTAACTATCTATTTTCTCTCTATATATTTTCTTACAGAAATATCTGAGATACAAATTAGACCAATTGACTTAATAGAAATATGCAGAACATTTCACCCAAAACTGCAGAATACACATTCTTTTCAATTGCACATGGAACATTGTCCAGTATAGATCACATGTTAGACCACAAAACAAATTCAGGAATATTGACGTGACATCAAGCATTTTTTCTCACTACAAAAGTATGAAAATACACATCAACTACAAAGAGAAAACTATAAAAAAAAACATGCGGAGACTAAACAACATGCTACTAAACAACTAATGAGTCAATAAAGAAATCAAAGAGAGAGAGAGAGAGAGAGAGAGAGAGAGAGAGAGAGAGAGAGAGAGAGAGAGAAAGAGAGAGAAAATCCTTGAGATAAACAAAAATTGAAACACGATGTTCCAAAATTTACAGATGCAACAAAAGGTGGTCTAAGAGGAAGTTCATAGCAACATAGGCCTACCTCAAGAAACAAGAAAAATTCCATACAAACAATCTAACTTTACACTTAAAGAAATTTAAAAAAAGAGAACAAACAAAGCCCAAAGTTAGTAGAAGGAAGAAAATAATGAAGATAAGAGAGGAAATAATGAAATACAGATGGGAAAAAGCCACAGGGAAGAGCAATAAAATCAAGAGCTGGTCTTTGAAAAGATAATCAAAATTGATAAACCTTCAGCCATATTCACCAAGAAAAACAAGAGAGGGCCCAAATAAAATCAGAAATGAAGGAGAAGTTACAGCCAACACTATAGGAATAAGAAGGATCATAAGACACAGCATACAAACAATTATATGCCAACCAATTGGGCAACCTAGAATAAATGGAATCATTTGTAGAAATAATACAACCTTCCAAGACTGAACCAAGAAGAACAAAAAAATCTGAACAGACTAATTACTAGTAATGACACTGAAAAAATAATCAAAAAACTCCCCCCAAAAACAAAAATCCAGGACCTAGTGGGTTCACACGTGAATTCTACCAACATTAAAGAAAAATTAATATCTATCCTTCTCAAACCATTGCAAAAAACCTGAAGATGAAGGAACATTTCCAAACTTATTATATGAAGCCAATATCACCTATACCCAAACCAGACACTACAGAAAATAAATAAAAGTTACATGCCAATATTCTTGATGAACATAAATGTAAATATTTTTGAAAAATATAAGCAAACTGAATTCAACAAAACTTTAAAAGGCTCATACACCACAATCGAGTGAGATTTATCCCAGGAATGCAAGGATGGTTCAATACCTGCAAACTAATCAACATCGCATTAACAAAACAAAGAATGAAAATTAAAAGATCACTTCAGCAGATACAAAAAAAAAAAACATTTGACAAAATTCAGCATTCACTTATGATAGAAAAAAATCTCTCAACAAAGTGGATATAGAGTGATCATACCTCATGATAACAAGGGCCATACATGATAGACTCATAGCTAACATTATACTTAATGGTGATAGCTTTCCTAAGACCAAGGGCAAGGAAAGAATGTCCACTTTAATCATTTTGTTCAACATAGTATTGATAGTCCTAGCCATAGCAATCAGACCAGAAATGGGAATAAAGAGCATCCAGATTAGACAAATGAAGTCAAACTGTCACTGTTTGCAGATGACTTGATGCTATATACAGAAAACCCTAAAGGCTCCACTAAAAAACTATAAGAAGTAATAAATGAATTCAGTAAAGTGGCAGGATTCGAATTTTACATATGGAAATTTGTTTCATTTCTGTACGATGATAACAAAATATGAGAAAGAGAAATTAAGAAATCAATCTCATTTATAATACCATTGAAAAGAATAAAATATCTAGGAATAAACTGAAATAAGGAGGTGAAAGATCTATATTCTGAAATCTAGAATACATTGATCATAATATTAAAGACAACACAATACAAGGAAGGATATATCATGCTCATGGATTAGAAGGTTTAATATTGTTAAAATGACCATAAATCCCAAAGCAATCTGCAGATTTATATAATCTTTATCAAAATTTCAATAGCATTTCACAGAACTAGAACAAATAATTCTAAAAGTTGTAGGTAACCATGAAAGACCCAAAATACACAAAATTATCTTGAGTCAAAAAAAAAAATTGGAGGTTTTGTGCTTCCTGATTTCAAACTATACTACAAAAGCTATGGTAATCAAAACAATATGGTACTGGCACAAAAATGGACACATGGATCAATGGAAAAGTATAAAGAGCCCAGAAATAAACCCATACTCATATGGTCAATTTAATCAATGACAAAGAAGGCAATATACATTAGGGAAAAGACATCTTTTCAATAAGTGATGGTAGGTAAACTGATGTTAGATATATGCAAAAAAAAAAATAAAACTGGACAACTTTCATATACCATGTACAAAAATAAACTCAAAATGGATTAAAATCTTAAAATAAATGTGAGGTCTGAATTCATAAAACTCCTAAAAGAAAACAGGAAACAAACACTTTGACATCAGTCTTAGCAATATTTTTTAGCTATGTCTACTTGGATAAGGGGAATGAAAAGCAAAAATAAACAAATGTGACTACTTTAAACTAAAAAGCTTTTACAAGGTGAAGGAAATCATCAATAGAACAAAAGACAACCTACTAAATAGGAGAAAATATTTTAGATGATATATGCAATAAGAGGTTAATATCGAAAATATAAAAAGAACCCATATAACTCAACAGCAAAAAACCACCAAACAATTTGATTAAATAATAGACAGAGGATCTGAATAGACATTTCTCCAAAGAAGACATACAGATATCTAACAAACACATGAAAAGATGCTCAATATCACTAATCATCAGAAAAATGCAAGTGAAAACCATACCTGTCAGAGTTACTGTTATCAAAAAGTTGACAAATAACAAGTGTTGGTGAAGACTGGAGAAAGGGGGACACCCATATTGGTGAGATTGTAAACTGGTGCAGCCACTGTGAAAAACAGTATGAAGTTTTCTCAAAAATTTCACCATAGAACTACCATATGACCCAGCAATTTCACTTCTGGGTATTTATCTGAAGAAAATAAAAACATCGATTTGAAAAGATATGCACATCCCTATGTTCATTGCAGCATTATTTAAAATAACCAATAACCAAGATGCAGAAGCCACCTAGTGTCTAGCAATAGATAAATGAATAAAGAAGATGTGGTATATATATATACAATAGAATGTTAGTCAGCCATAAAGAAAAATGAAATCTTGTCACTTGTGACAATATATATGGACCTGGGGGCATAATGTTAAGTGAAATAAGTCAAAGAAAGACAAACACTATATGATTTCATTTATATGTGGAATCTAAAACAAAACAAAACAAATGAACAAGCAAAGCAAAACATACCTTTATAGATACAGAGAATAAAATGATGTTTGCTGGAGGGGAGGGGGTTTGGGGGATAGAAGAAAAGGTGAAAAAGATTAAAAGGTACAAACTTTCAGTTATAAATTAATAAGTCATGGAGATTTCATGTACAACATAATAAATTTAGTCAATAATATTATATTAACGATATATGATGACAGTTATTAGACTTATCTAGGTGATCACTTTATAAAGTATATAAATGCTGAATCATATGTTGTACACTTGAAACTAATATAATATATTTAAGTACATTTTAATAAAGGAAGGCTGAAAATAAATATTTAAAATACGTATATGTGATAATAGATTTCTATCCATAATAGGCAAATAACTCTTACAAACCAAAAATTAAAACAGACAACTCATAAGGAAAACTTTTTAGGGCTAAAGACTTGAACAAATATTATGTAAAAAAGAATATCCATATTACTAATAAGCATATGAAGAGGCATTTAGCTTCAATTGATCATTAGGAAAAAGCAAATTAAAATCACAATGAGACCTCACTACATATCTACCAAAATAACCAAAAGGAAAAAGGTGCAAAATATCAAATGTTGGAGAGAATGTGGAACAGTCGGAATTTTAACGCACTGCTGGTGTGCTTGGAATTGGCATAACTGCTTTCAAAAACTGTTTTTCAATTTGTCTGTGGTAGGCAGAATTCTGAGATGGCCCCTAGGTTTCCATGCTCTGGTTTACATGCCCTATTAAAATCCACACTCCTCTGTGTGTGGGCAAGGCTATGAATATAATTGATTTCACTTCTGGGTTTAGATTACATTACATGACATAGATGAAGAGATTTATCAAATGTAGTTAGGTCCCAAATCAAATTAAGGTCTCAAATCAATTTAGTTGAGTAATCAAAAATTAAGAGAAATTGGGGACTTCCAGTCAAGATGACTGAATAGGCAAATGCTGTGCTTCTCTCCTGTCATGACCACATCAGAATTACAACTCAACTACAGAACAACCATCATTAAGAATCACTGGAAGTCTAACTGAACAGAAGTTCTACAACTAAGGACACACACCTTGAGACTCATGGTAGGGGCAGAGACTCAGAACAGGCCGGTATCACACCTAAATATGATGACTATAAATTGGGAGAATTATCTTGGCTATGGAGGTCTCACTAGAAGAGTGAGGAGTCCTAGTCCAACACTAGGCTCTCCAGTTCACAGTTCCTGCGCTGGGAAGAGAAGTTCCCACAACTTCTGGCTTTGAAAACAAGCAGATATTATGGCCAAATGAGATGGAGGCCTGCTGGAGTACAAGGTGTGCCTCTTAAAGGGCCTGCACACAAACTTACTCACTGGTGAACTCACTGGCTCTGAGCTCCAGTGCTGGGGCAGCTGCTTGAAAAGCACCAGGGACATATGAGGAGAAACTGAATTTTCTGACTTCAGGATGAGGGCTGGAGGGGCAGCTTTCTACCAAATAGCAGTGCTGGAAGAATTCATTGTTTCTTTGTCAAGTCCTTCCCCACTCCAGCATGCAGACGCAGACAGCCACCATATCTGAGTCTCCATCAATGTGGCTAACACTGGTCACCCCACCTTGGTGATTCTCTGAGACCCCACCTCACACAACTTGCAGGCTCACTCATGCTATTTTTAGTGGCTTTTTCACACAAATGGCCTGACTTGGTTCATGCCATGGACTTTCCTAAAATCTCTCAAATGTTCACAAAATCCAAACAAGCAGAATGTGGCTTGGTGTGCTCTTGTTAGCGGCTCCAAACCCAGCACTAGCGACAGCCAGCCTCAATTCATGGCATGGCCTCTTGAGGTACTTCCAAGCCCAGCATGATGGCAGACATCAATTGATCGCTTGGTGGCTCATGCTAGGTGGTCCCAGGAAGGGCACAGGCTGCAGCTAAACTTGGCCTGCAGTGGAGCCCCTCCAGGAGGTCCCTGGGCTGTCACACCTAGTGGGAGGCTTTGGACAGAGCCAGAGCAAAACACAAGGTTGCATCTGAGAATAACACACCTAAAGGGCAGACTGGGCAAGCATCAGAGCCCTGCTAAAGTAAATCCTGCTTTTTAAGGTCAGCCCCTGGACAATAGCTCCTCAACTGAAGTCACAGCCAGTCCTTACAATCAATCAGCCCATGGGTCAATTTCTCCCATAGATGTGCAAAAAGCAACCAAGGCTCAACTACAACAGGAGAGTACACATGACATATACCAGGGACACACCCAGAGCACCCAGCCCAGGTGACCAAGGAGATAGTGTCACTGTGCCCTACATGACACCTATCACATAAGGCCATTCTGCTAAGACGGGGAGACATAGCAGCTCTAGAAACAAGCATGAGGAGGCATCCAAAGTGGAGAGACAAAGAAACATGTTCCAAATGAAAGAACAGGACCAAGTTCCAGAGAAATAACTAAGTAAAATGGAGACAAGCAATGTACCAATGCAGAGTTCAAAACACTGGTTATAAAGATGCTCAATGAACTTAGGGGAAGAGTAGATGAACTCAGGGAGAACTTAACAAAGAGATAGGAAACATAAAAATGTAGATAGAAAGCATAAAAAAAACCCAGTTAGAAATGAAAAATACAATAACCGAAATGAAGAATACCTTAGAGAGAATCAATAGTAAATTAGATGAAGCAGAGGATCAAATTAACAATTTAGAAGATAAGGTAGCAGAAACACTCAATCAGAACAGTAACAAGAAAAAAGAATTCAAAAAATGGGAATAGTTTAAAGGGCCTCTGGGATAATATCAAACATGCCAACATTTGCATCTCTTGTCTTGCACCAGAAAGACAAGAGAGAGCAAAAAATATAAAACCTATTTGAAGAAATAATAACAAATCTTCGCTAAGAAATAGACATACAAGCCCAAGAAGCGCAGAGAATTCCAAACAAGATAAACCCAAAGAAGCTCACACCAAGACACATCATAATTAAAATGCCAAAGGTTAAAGACAAATAAAAATCTTAAAAGCAGAAAGAGGAAACCAGCTGGTTGCCTACAATGGAACTCTCATAGGGCTATTTGCTGATTTTGCCATAGAAATTTTGCAGATCAGGAGAGATTGGCATGAAATATTGAAGATAATGAAAAGCAAGGACTATGACCAAGAGTACTCTACCTAGCAAGCTATTATATAGAATCAAAAAGACCTTCCCAGATAAGAAAAAGCTAGAGTTCATCAGTACAAAATCTGTATTACAACAAATGTTAAAGGGACTTCTTTAAGAAGCAGAAGATAAAAAGCTCAACAGTATAAATAATAAAATAATAACAACTACATATGTATCAACAATTACTTTAAATATAAATGGATTAAATGCTTCAATCAAAAGATAAAGTAGCTGAATGAATAATAAAACAAGCCCCTTATATATGCTGCTTATAAGAGACTCCCTTCGGATGGAAAGACACACACAGATTGAGAATAAATAAATGGGAAAAGATATTTTATAAAAATGAGGGGTGGGAATCTGGGTAACAATACTTACACCTGACAAAATAGACTTTAAAACAAAGGCTGTAACAAGAGATAAAAAAAAGGACCCAGTAATCCCATTTATTTGAAGAAACTGAAAACATTACTTTGAAGGGATATTTAAATCCATATGTTCATTGCAGTATTACTTATAATAAAGAGCAGAGATATGAAGGACAGTTGGGTGTCCATTAACTGATGAATGGATAAAGAAGAGGTGGTAAATATACACAATGGAATATTACTCAGACATAAATAAGAATGAAACCTTGCCACCTGCAATGACATAGATGAGCTTAGAGATATTGTTCTGAGTGGAGTAAGTCAGACAGAGAAAGGCAAATGCCATATGATTTCACTTACATGTGGACTTTAAGGGACAAAATAAATGAACAAACTCATAGATACAGAGAATATTTTGATGTTTGACAGATGGTAGGAATGTTGTAGGGAGTGGATGAAAATGGGGAAATGATTAAGAAGTATAAATTGGTAGTTACAAAATAGTCATGAGGCTGTAAAGTATAGCATAAGGAATGTAGTCAATAATATTGTAATAACTGCTTATGGTGTCAGATGGGTACTAGATTTACTGAGGCAATCACTTTATAAGTTATTTGTGTTTAATCGCTATGTTGTACACCTGAAACTAATACAAATACAATATTGTATGCCAGCTATAATTGAAAAATTTTTTAAAACAATATTAAAAGAAAAATATCATGAGAAATTATCTTGGGTGGGCCTTGCCTAATTATGTTAACCCTAAGCAAGGACCAGGCCCTTGCTGAAAGAAGAAATTCGAAGGGTTAGAATGTGAGAAGAATTATAGAAGGAGTCATGTGCCAAGGTCTTAAGAGTAGTTTCCAGAAGCTGAGAGTGGTCCTGGTCCAGAAGCCACAAAGAAAATGAAGACTCTAGGTCTCTAAGTATGAAGAGCTAAATTTTCCTGAAAACCCAAATATGCTTGGAATTGGATTTTTCCCTTAGTTGTTCATCTGGATGAAGGACACACCTGGCCAATATTTTGATTTCAGTCTCTGAGTTCTTGAGTAGAAGACCCAACTAAAATGTGTCAGACTCCTTATCCATGATAGTTAGGAAATAATAAATTTGCATGGGTTTATACCACAACATTTGTAGTAATTTTTTACACAGTGAGAGAAAACTGACACAGTGTAGTCAAGTTGAATGTATGCATACCCTTTGAGTCAGCAATTGTATTTCTTGGGATGTTCCCAACAGAAAGGCATATATTTGTTCACTAAAATACATATATGACAATATCCACAGAAGCAATATTTATAATAATCAAAAACTAAAAACTACCCAAGTGAGCAAGAGGGAGGCTTATAGGATCCTGATAATATTTTATTTCTTGATCCGGGTGCCTGTTATACATATATGCCCCATTGATGAAAATGTATTAAGCTGTGCTCTTCTCTAAATTATATTTCAATAAAATTAAAATGACAAAAATTTTATTTCATTACATAAGAACACAATTATTGCTAGTTTAAATCTTTAAAAACTTTCACACATATAAAGTACTCATGTGATTTTACTTGTCTAATCATCTTAGACTTAGTCCTACATGGATAAAAAACAAAACATACTATAGCAAAACAAAAAAAACCAATTGTCGGTTTGGAATTTTTCCTTAATTCTTATCTAATTTTTGGCCAATTTCAACATATAGCTTTAACAAATATTTTTTTCCCAAGGGAATGAAAATAAATAGTGTATTGAGAATTTTAAGGCCTTTGTTATTACTGTAAATTCATTGACTCTCCTAAACACATGCATCTTCTCTGATGAACATACATCTTTGGGCTAAGTCATGATAAAATAGAAAACTTTAGTTGTAATACACCATTCTGAGGGTAAAGTCAAAGGTATTTTTACTCCATTTTAGAGAGTAAGAGTTAGGCAAAATAATCAACAAAATATTTATTGAATACCTCATGAACAGGCCACAATGCAAAATATAGGAACTATAAAAAGACGATATATTGTTTCTCTTCTTGGAAAATTTATGATCTATCTGAAGAAATACATACTCATATACATT
The DNA here is from genome assembly GCF_014176215.1 of Rousettus aegyptiacus. NCBI lineage: Eukaryota > Metazoa > Chordata > Mammalia > Chiroptera > Pteropodidae > Rousettus > Rousettus aegyptiacus. The sequence goes on along the minus strand of NW_023416287.1, from coordinate 33,971,952 downwards.
TTGTAGGTTCATATGTTAATACTAAATAAGTATTAGATATAGAACAAAGTAGTAAAAAAGAAAGGAAAAGAAAAATATCAGAGTTCCGAAATGGTGCCCGAAAGGCAGAGCTCTTAGCAGTCAGGAAAGGCTCACTTGAGGCAGCATGATAGAAAAATGAAATTATTTTTGGTAAAGCAAATTTGGTTTTAAATCTGAGTTTTTCACTTTCCAGATATGAGCAGTTACTTAAATTCTTGGAACTTTAAGTTTTTCATCTGAGAATTAGGGCCGATGCTAATAATTTCTACCTCATAGGTTTGTGAAGTTGGATGAGATAACAGTAAAATAGCAGGTTCCTCTAGTGTGCATAGTTGACCCTTCTTTTGGATAAATAAATAATTACTGAGAATCCTTGGTGTCTGACACTGAGAAGTAGAGATAATGGGGCAGTAGGAAGTTGGGAAGTGTACTGAATGTTAGGGGTTTAAAATGAAAATGAATAACAAATGTTAACAAAAGTACAATAAAGCATGATAAAAAAAAACAAGACAGTGGTTGGGAAATTTGGAGTAATAAATAAAACTAAGAAAGATTTTTTATAGGCTGGTAAACCTAGTAATATGCTGGCTATGATGAGGAAACCAGAAATATAGAGAATATCTCTGAATATTTACCTTTTAAGTGGAAAGGTAATACTTATATCCATATTTATGTACATATATGAAATAACCAGAGAAGTGATGACTATATAGCTTATGTTGTGCAAGCTTTGCTTTTTGTCCTACAGGAATTTGGAGAGAAAAAAAGCTCACTGTGGTCCACAGAATCAGGGAAGCTTTGGAGCTCAGTCTTGAAGGATGGGTGGAACATGGATCCAAGGGGAAAAAAAGAGGTTTCATTCTAGACAGGTGTAGCATTAAGCAAACGTTCATCAGACAGAACTATTTTGCCAAAGACTGATTTTTACTTAAATATGTATTGGAGCAAAATCATTCGAGTAAGAGATATTAGTTCTGAGAGGTATAGAAAGGTAAGGAGAGAGGTAGCAATGTAGATGCCCATGTCTCCTAGATAGGAATTGAAGGTTTGAGGCCATGATTCAAAACCAGTGGGCTCCTCTTCAAGAAAGAATGAGGGAGAAAGAGTCTTAGGTATCTGATTTCACTCTATAGTATGAGTTCTTTGAGATTTGAAGGTAAGTGTATTGAGACAATTCAACCTCATTTATAATGAGATTGTCCTGACACCTCCATGCTCAAATTCCATCATCAAAACTGTAAATTTCTCATTAGGTTGTTTACCTGTATACAAAAAAAAAAGTAACCCTCTTAGACAATTAGTAAGTTAAGCCATCATCAATCTTGGCTACATCTAAATTTGATTAAGTTTCTAAGATCATATCCTAGGGCCATATTTTTAAAAGGGGAAATAAAGGGGAGATAGCAAAATCTGCCTACACTATGAAAATGTGCATGGTAGGGGGAGAAAGTAACAGCTACTTGTGCATCAACTGTAGGCCTTTACACTCAAGAACTGAAGACTTCGGCATACTTCAATGCCCAACATACCCTGCAGAGCACTTAGCATGGTTTGGTAAGTACTGTGGTAAAAAGCATGAGTTCATCTCTGAAAGATCTGTATTTAAATCTTTGGTTGTTTTTATCATGGGCCTTATTGGTCAATTTCTTCATCGGTACCATAGGCTTAATAATAATAGTAGCTTCCTAAAAATTGTTGAGAATATTAAATAAGAATATATGTAAGGACTCCAGCACGTAAAGGTTCCCTATAACTGTCAGCTAATAATAATCACTATTATGTTTATGGCGCCTGCGTCCTGGATCTTCCCAAGTTTGAGGAGTGGGGTGGGAAAGAAGGAGGGTCTGCTTGCTTTATTGGTTTGGCGGCACTCTTAAAATAGTCTCAGGCCCTGGGCCAGAACAACAGCGGGCTGCTCCCTCAGCTGGCGTCCTCTTTCTCCTGCTCTACCCACGCTTCCCTGGAGCAACAAGTTCGCTTCTGCAAGACCCGCCCGCGCGCCACTGGCAGACCCAGCGCCTCTTCCGAGACCTCTCACAAACTTGCTGTCAAACCCACCTGGTCGAAATTGCGGCTGCCAACGCCCTACCGAGGCGAGAGAGCTCGCAGCTTGTGAAAGTGCACTCGCCGCGGCTGGGAGGGAGGTAGGAGGCGTGGGAAGTTGGGACAGAGGGACTGATATCAGTCCCAGTTCGCGCTGCCCTTGAGGAGCAAAAGCAACAACAGAGAGCTCCCACCCTTCATCTCAAGCCTCCTTCCTGGGTTCAGGAGGGAGATTGGGCCAGGAATCCCACGAACCTCCAGCCGGCCCTCTGGTTGCCAAATCGCATCCCTTTGTCCTCTAGATTCCACTCTCCTCGGTTTCTCCTTGCACCCTTACTCTATCCCACCACTCACCGGGTCTCGTAAGGACACTTGATATCCCTGACATGATATTTAGCAAAAAGATCAGGTAAGTCACCCAGTGTTCTTCTCTTCCTTGCCCTCACAGAATGGGTACCCTGGACTCTCCAAAGGAGTCCCTAGGCATCCTAGACTGGGAGCCCCATCCAGCTGACCAAACCATAGAACTCTGACAACTTACTGGAATGGGGATCCCCGCGTCCTCTTGAGAAAGCCAAGCCAGCTGCCCACAAACCAGGAGAGGCACCCCGACTTCTCCACAGGAAACTCCCCTCAAAATGTACCTTTCAAGCTTCTATAGCTGTTCGTTGAGAACGTGAGCGCTAACTAGGAGTACGTTCCGGGGGTGAACTGTGGTGGGCGGGGACGAAGGCGAGAAGTTCAGCCCCGATTTTGGAAAGAAAAACCAGTTCAGGTCTGCTTTCCCTGGAAAAGAGCAGCGACCGAAGTCACCGGGAGGGAAGTCCTCCTGGCGCGGGGTCCAAAGAGCACGGAGATGAATTACAATGTCTAAGCTTCTAGCCCTGTCCTTCAGATTACTCTTTCTCTGGGGCTGAGAGCGGGGGATAGATCTCTGGCAGGACAGCCAACGCCAAGCTCAGATGTTCAACACTTTATCCCTCCATCCCCAGGCAGCCTTGAGAACTTGGTACCTCGGACAGCAGCCCGGCGCACAGCATTGTTTGAAATGTGTTATCCTGTTTTCGCTACAAGTCAAAGAGCAATAAATTATTTTTTACGACCTTACTAGTAGAATTTGAAGGACATTTTAATTACATAACCCGTGAAAGATCACTGGAGGCAATGTCGCGTTGAAGAGCCGATGGCACAATGTCTGCATCGCATGAGAAAGAGAGAAAACTTGCAAATCTGCAATGAGATTGCGCAGGGCTGTCCCCGTTTTGAAACAACATGCGAAATGCAAGGGATATCTTACCTTTCGGACTCCAAAGCCGTGTTCTCCTGCAACTTGGCGAGCTTCTTCCTCTCCTCCTTTATGCAACTCCACAAGAAAATGATTCGTGAAGACTGGTCTCTCGGCAGATGCAAAGACCATGACACAGAAGAGAAGCCCGGCAGCCGCCTTCCACTGGGAGAAAGAGCCACCTTTCATCTTTCTTTGGGAGTGGAAAGTGGTGCTAGGAGGCGCACAGGCTGGCGGAGCAGGGGACCCGGAGCAAAGATGCAAATAAAAAATACAGATATATAGTTTTTGTTGTTTGTTTGTTGTTTAAAAAGAAATTTTGTATAGAGGAAGAGACTAGGGGCATAGGAAGCAGCAAATCAATGTGTATTCTCCAGCATCTGGCTGGCGGGGAAGCCGTGTAGTCAGGCGGCCCAGTTCGCTGGCAGAGGTGCAAATGTGAGGAGCTGTGTGTATCTGAGAGAAAGAGCGAGTGTATGTCTGTGCTTGATGCTAAATCTGCATTTTCAGCTCCTCCTTAGCTCCAATTCCACTGGGTCGGGAGGAGAGCACCAGCCTGGGTGACGTGAATCCTCCAGCAGCCAATGAGGGTCGGAGAAGCGGCGAACCCCGCCCTGGGCCACCCCGGGCCCGCCCCTGTCCGCCCCCGGCCTGGCGGGTTTGCCTCGGCTGGAGGGGGCTTCTCTCTGAGAGTCCTCTTCCCCGTCCCTGTCAGCACCCGGGAGAGCTCCTCCATCTCTCCACCCGGGCCCTCCTTGCTCCCGGGAAAATCCCCCCATTAGTAACCTGGTCGGCGGCACCCGAGTGATGTCATTGTTTGTGAAAATCTGTAAGGCTCTGTAGAGGGAATTACTGTGTGTGCCACTTTCTGAGGCCCCGAGGGGAGCTGGGGCACCGACCTCTGCCTATTCCTCTTTTCTGATTATTTTCCCTTGCAAAAACCTGCTTCCTCCCATCCACTTTCTCACTCACTCACTCACTCAAGGCATACTTGCCTCCCCTTTTTTGAATAACAAAGCAAATATTAACCTTCTTCTTGCTACTTTGGTATAACACCTTTGCTCCCCTTCCTGGCACTGGGAACTCTGGGAAAAGCACCTTCTGGGGGTGGTGACTCATGGGGGGTGGGGAGAGTGCAGGGATGAGCTATTGTATGTATTCATGTATGTATGTATGTATGTATGTATGTATGTATGCATGCATGCATGCATGCTTCAGGCAAGTCTATAACTAAGCAGCTGGGAAGCCTAGCAGGAGATCTAGCTTGCCCCACCAGCAATTGTGGTTAAATGAGACTCCTCTGGGAATCTAAGCTGCACTGCCTACATCGCCTTCAAGGAAACAGCTGCTGGGACTGATACACCTAGAAGTACATTCTCAGATTTAGGGATATTGGTTGCCTGGGGACAGCAAGGGTGTGCCTTTGGGAAGGTGTATCCACCAATCCCAGGCACTGGGCCAAGATTCCATTTCGGCGTTCTTAACTAGGGGTTAATTCAGGCAGAGTGGCAGGGGATCAGCTGTTATCCAGTTGAGAACTGTACACTCACACTCTACTAATTGCTTACAACTGACTTCTTCTTGCCAGAAAGAAAGCAAAGACACGATGCCTGCAACAACACGAGAGAGCATTGTTTTAAAACAACTCAAATATTGTTGAATTACAGAGTATGTACACTGATCTTGATTACCATTTAGCTCCAAAGTTCTAAATGCTGAATTACTTGGGGGGGGGAGAGACAGAGAGAGAGAGAGACAGAGACAGAGACAGAGAGAGAGACAGAGAGAGAGACAGAGAGAAAGAGAGAGAAGAGAATATTGACACATTGCACACACATACATATCTCTATCTCTATCTATCTATCTATCTATCTATCTATCTATCTATCTATCTATCATCTATCTATCTATCATCTATTTATCTTTACAGACTTTGTCTTTTTCATTTTAGTGTAAAGTCAGAACGTACAAAAAATACATTATTAGTAGAAATTAATACTCATTTAATGCTGTGGGACTCACTGTCTTCATAGCAGATCTCGCTGACATAGTTGGCTCCCCTAGAGACCTTTCGAACATTGCCAAATAAAAATGTAGGCATTATTGGAGGTTTTAATTAAAGTACAAGAAATCTATATGCAATTATTATTATTATTATTATTATTATTATTAATAGTAGTAGTAGTAGTAGTAGTAGTAGTAGTAGTAGCAGCAGTATTTGAATTACTTTAAGAAAATCTAAGTGAGGTGCTGAAAAGTGAGATGTTAGGATATAGGCTAAAGATGAGCAGGGCCAAAGTAGAAATAAGGTTTCCGCAAAAGTGTTAACAAAAGGAAAGAGAGCTACTCATTTTCTCACTTCTTTACTGTTCATAGGCTCATTTCTGCTGAGATTCTTTTTTATTATCCTATCTTACTCCACAGCTTACCCCTCATACTCCATCTGTTTAATTTTAATACTAGGTTTTCTTATGCAGAGACCTTCAAATTTTCCTATTTCTAGTTTCTTCACATTTTATCCATATTTTGAATCAAAATACTAGGCTGGTATGAAGAACTTTTAAATTGTTTTTCTTGCCCTGTATTGTCATTTGAGAAAAATGACACCAAATGTGAAAATTACATTAGATGGATTCACAATCATGGAGAGCATTTCAAAAGCAGCAACAGAGATAAAAATCTAAGTCTTCAGAAAAATAGATTCTAAAGAGCATCAAATAAGTCAATTTAGAAAATTATGGGTGTCATGAAATAGCACTGCTAATGTAGCTAAATCTCTCTGAAAATGAACATGAAATTACCATCTATTCAGAAATATTTATTAATTTTTTTCTGAAACCACAGAGCAATACTTTATTTTACAAATAAATTTCTAAGATAAAATGCTAATAAATGTTGGATCTTACGTATATGCATTTCAAATAATTAAAACCACGTAAAGTTGGGTACAAGCTAAAGAAAGCCTTAGATAGATAATTAAAAAGAGCCATTTTTAGTGGTTTACTTAGAATAGAGTTCATCATAGTATTGTCAGAACAGCATAGTAAATGAAAATAGAATTCTTTTTGTGATGCAAATGCTAAATATCTAATGTAAAATAATGTAGTACCAAGTGGAGGAAGTAAATTGATACATTAATTGTTATTTGAAATACAAATACAAATCCATGTGCTTGTACACATTGCTTCTTTTAGATAATTATTTCTAAGTTCTTTTTTCCCCTCAAATACCAATAGTAACTTTGGAATAAGAAAGTGAACAAGAGAATGGCCGCAGAATGAAATGGAATCCTGTTGACATAAATTTTATTGTAGGCTCTGCTGTTACTGACTGTGCCACATGGGCTCAATCACTGCATCTCTCAAAGGCCCTGTCTCCTTAGATATAAAAGGATACTGTTGGGTTAGATATTCTTCAGGTCAAAAACCTACAATTTCAAGGAGATATCAAAGTAAAGACAATAATGCAGAAAGCATCAACAGCTTAAGAAATGTTGAGGACAGTCATATATTTTTTATAACATTTATGGTGGCCAAAAATATTTATTTTTATATAGCCTCCCAATAAGAGTCTCATATTTGCTAGTTTTGTGGATATGAAGAAAGAATAACTGACATAAACTAAGTGACAGTACCAGACATAAAAACCATCAGTATGTTTAGGTTCTTATTATTTAAGATACTGTTGTATCTGTTGAGAAAACATGGTATTTGGTTTCAGTTCAGATATGCCACATACCCTTTAGAGTCTCTTTGACATCATTGTCCCACAAAGACCAGAAATTCCCCTTTTATGACTTCATAACTGTAAATCAACAGACCTATGTGTAATTTAAAGAACTCAAACCACTCAAGGTATAATTGGGATCCCCCCCACTCAGATGTACTTCTGGAAAGAACTTTGGTCTCAGGGAGCTTCAGTTCAAGGGAAACCCATTACCGAGTAGAAGAGAGAAAGCTAGAAGCAGCCTTAGAAGAGGCTGCTGAATCTTTGAATATTCCTTGGGCCATTATGGAAAAGATCTTAGGTTCTGTTGATTTCTTTTCAATTGGATGGGGTGTACAACAGGAGGTACAATTTAAAATACAGCTGTGTTAAAAATCAGTTTTGGCTTTGTCATTTCTTTTGCATTCATTCTGAGCATTTTAAGTGCAATAGTAATAATTTCATTGGGTGTCACAATTCTCTACTATTATATTGTATTACTAACACTTTCAAGTAGATTCCTCCTAATGACCTTGCCCTGGCTGCCCCCTCCACCCCAGTCCATACTCAGGCTTTCTGAAGCATTGTTACCATGTAATGAGTTTCTGCCAAATTTTGAATTCAACATTGATAAAGTTTTTCTTATTTTATCCAGATGATTTTTGTTTTCCAAGATCTCACCTTATTTTTTCTTTTGTGGTATTTATCTACAGTCTTGTATTTGCTGTATCTTAAAATTCAAGGACTCAGAAATTTTTAATTAGTTTCTTGGTAGGCACCCACTTCCTCTAAATTACTGAGATTCACTTGGTCTTACCTCCCATTCCTATAGCTTTTATCAACTTATACCTTTTCCTTAAATGATCTATCTCTGTTTTTCCTTTAGTTGCAAAGTCTTAGCTGACTTTTGTTATCTAAGCTATCTTAAATTAATATAGTGTGGAGGACTCATTGGGCTTTATCAAGTGTTTTATTATCATCAAATCATTAAATCTAGAGTGCTTTGGATTTTATTCATTTCGTGACTTCATCAACAAGCAGTCATATTTATTCAGACTAATAAACTCTTCATAAACAAAAGTTACTCATTGCTTCTTTATTTTTAAGCATAGCAAAAATTAATTTTTTGTGCTAATTTAGGTTTTATTATCTTGGTAGAATTTGAGGTAGCTAAATAATGAGGACCAAGAATCCTTTTAAAGCTCTTTTCAAAATTAGGAACACATTGCTATTTACTATCTTTAGATTCTTCTAGTCTACAGGAATACAAAATAATGTCTGCTCACCTGGAAAGTTAATTAGTTATATCTCAGGGCTTATTGGAACATTGCTTATTATCTATAGAAAGTGATTACCTATTCACAAATTCTCTACTTTGAGTTATTTCTCTTTTTATGGTCTTTTAAAAAATACAGTAAATGTTCAAATCACTTTTTGAATGATTATGGAAATTATCTTTAACAAGAAGATTATTTTTGTTTTTCTTTGCTCCTTAAACTAAATATAATGTAGAAACAATTCAGAGGAAACAAAGCATATCACTTGTTAGCAAATATAAATGACTTTAAGAAGATAAAAATATTATTTGTAAAATAAAATTTCAAGCGTTAAAATGTACTAATTTTTAAGGCTAACTCTGGCATTGCAATGAAACACCTGATTCTAGGAAAGTCTTTACTTATATCTAGATTCTTTGGGTAATTACACACTATTTAATATTGTTTTGGATGACCTAGCCCAAGTAGAAAAGTTGATATATAATGTTATTTGACATACTGGAAGAACATCTATAAATTTATGGCTGCACTGTCAAATATTCCATTTTCCATTTCTTCTGAAAATATTTGATCCTTGCATGGTTTTAGAAATATGGCATAGTCTATTTTATAAAAGTTTATCATACAATATTCATTTTATTTTCTTCTGATACTAGAGAGAGTGACCCCAAAATACACTTGGAAACATATTTATAAAACTAGCTACTCAAAACAATACCTTGTGGCCTTTATAGATTTATTTTACCTTTTAAATTTGTGCAATCAAGAGATTATAATTGATATAGGATCCAATCATAGTATTCTTAATTTCTAATAACATACTCCATGATGCATTATTTTCTGCTAGTGATCTCAAGTTTGTAACAATTTTATTTGGATCACAGTGTTAAAAAAATAACCACTACCCTTTAAAAATAGATCATTTCTTATTAAAAAAATTCAAGATGTGGTTGCTTTCGGAATGATCGATGATTTGGCAACATGGTAACAATTATCTGGAGTTAATAGTTGCCATCCTCCTTCTCCTCCCCCAAATGTAATAGGGCCTGAGCTGCTTAGTTTGCCAGAATCCTCACCTAGTATCCTGACTCATGTGTTTTACATTCCTTACCTGCTCCATAAAGCCATCTAAATTTGTGACTTCTGGTTTAAATAATCTCTGAAGTCTATTTCATTTTGTTATAGAGATTTTTATAATGACTTTAATAGAATACACTTCAACAATATGGAAATAAGAGCATATTCTCTAAAAAAATTAACGTAGATGTAAAAAAGCTTAACATATTAAACTCAGACTTCCAGAATACAGACTTTCAGTGAAATGAAAGTCTTAGCCAAAAGTCACATTTTTAAACATCAGATAACACAGAGTAGACGAATTGGCATTTCCTCCCTTCTCTGTTAGTGAAAACCTTTGCAAATATCCAATATGGTTAGCTTTTCTTATGTTCTGTATTTTGCTATAGGGTAGTCCTTAGAGGAATGCCTGGGGAATATAGAGCTAGGATTACCAATATGAGAAGAGAGGGTAGAGTGGCATTGTGGGAAGATTGCGAGGCTGGAAGTAAAGATTCTTTTGTTTAATGCTGGCCGTGTGTCATTTTAGCCATGTGACCTGTAGTAAATCACTTCATTCTCTGTGCCTCAATGTTAATTGGGAGTAGGGATTAATTGCTTAGACTGATTGTGTCTAAGATTGTTTAGAGATAATTTTCGATGATAATAAGTCTAGATCAAGCAATTATTCCTCTCATATATCTTGTATCTCTTAAGGTTTACTGGCTGCATAAGCTATGTAATGGTAAGTGAAGTACAGAAACGTAGTTATGTAAAGTATAACAAAATTATTATAATAGTTGACTGTATTTATAGGTATGGAGAACAAACTGATGGTTGCCAGAGTGGAGAGGGGTAGGCGGATAGGTGGAATAGGTGACGAGGATTAAGAGGTACAAACTTCCAATTATGAAATAAATAAGTCACAGGGATGTAATGTACAACATAAGGAATATAGTCAATAATATTGTAATAATTTTGTATGAGGATGCATGGTAACTAGACTTATCAAGGTGATCATTTCATAATATATAAAAATATTGTATCGCTATCTTATATACCTGAAACTAATATAATAGTTACTATAATTCAAATAAAAACAACTAAAAAAACCTCCAAAGTACAGCAATCATTGCCACTATATGTTGTGTAACAAATTGCACTAAACTTAATGGCTTACAACAAGTATTTTATTCTTATGTTTTAATTGCCTGTGGTTTGGCTGATCTAGGCTGGGCTTTACTTCAGGATATAGATTGGCTCAACTTGACTCCAGCCTGTGAGTTTGGTTTAGATCTCCTCCGCATGTACTTTGTTTGAAGCCCAGACTGAAGTGGCAGTGGTTACCTGAGGCATACTCTTATGACTCAAAACCCAGGCCAAACCCAGAACAACAGTTAAGCCCTCTGTTGCACCATGTCCACTAGCATTCTATTAGCCAAAGCAAGTCAGTCACAAGCCAAGGCTAACTTTGTCCATAGTAAGAGACTGAGGAGAGAGATTTGTTGAATACTAATACAAATTATAACAAGAAAAGTCCAGTGCCTGTAAACATTTTTATTGAAAAGCCTATTTTCACAAGCCAATTAATGATAAAAAGCCAATTTAAATAACCATCTCAGGAACTATTTTAAAGGGTTAATTTCTAAATTAATATGTATGATGAATCTAGGATATGTTCTAAATATTGAGAAAGACCATTTAAATAATTTTATTTCTGTGTGGAAGAATAAATTACTCTTCTCTTAGAGGCCTTTAGAATTAGAGTAGGTGTCCTTTTGGATATTTTTTCAAAATAGGCAATAAGCTTTGCTGGGACCTGAGTATGACTGGAATGACAACGTTCAGTTTGTGGATGACAGAAATAAGGCTAATATGGGCTCAAAATGGATGAGCTCAGACTAAACCATAATAAAATATATGAAGACCAGAGTTGAGAAAAGGTCATAGAATCTATTTATGTGACTTTAGACTTACAAGCACATTCCAGACTGTAGTTTCCCACTTGTATTAATTCTCCTCTTTCTTCTCCTTCTCCACCTCCTCCTCCTCTTCCTCCCTGTCTCCTACTCCTCCTTCTTCTTTTTTTTTGTTGCAAGTAATAAAACTGGAACATTAGCTGAATTAAACAAATAAGGAGATTCCTTGTTTCACATTCTTAAAAAGTTCACAAGTAGATACGGATTCAGGTAACACTGAATCCAGAGCTTTCTCTATCTTCATTTTTAGCATCCAATGTACTTTTTTTTGGTTTAACCTCAGAGGAAAGGAAGCTTTTTTCCCCCAGTAATTTTTGTAAAATGGCTTGTGGCTTGTGACCAATTCTTCCCCAACACAGAGTCCAGAGGATAGGAGTCAGCTACTGGCCAAGCCTGTGCATTGTGCTTTCTCCTGGAACTGACAGATGACCTGAATTTTATGCACTGAGAATAGAGATGTTTTTATTAGATGAAAAAACCAGGGGGCTTTTCCCCATAGAATAAGGTAAGAACTTTAAATGGATAAAAACAACATATATCTATTATAATTTTTAAAAATTTATTTATTTTAATTAGTTTCAAGTATACATTACATTGGTCAGATATCTATATAGTTCATAAAATGATCCCTCCAATTGCTCACTCCCTCCCCTGACCCTCCACCTAGCCAACGTATTAATGCTAACTGCATTCCCAATGCTGTGCTCTCCATTCCCATGACATCCATCAGCTACTAATTTGTACTTCTTTAATCCTTCGCCCCATTCTTCCAGCCCCTCAACTCCCTCCTCTGTTTATCATTAAATTGTCCACTATATTTGTGAATTTGTTTTTTGTTAGTTTGTTCTTTTCATTCCTTAGATTCCATATATAAGTGAAATCACGTAGCATCTATCTTTCTCTGTCTGACTTAAATACCTTCTAGGTTCATCAAAGCAATATCTTTTTCCATCCCCTTCCTTTTAGTCTGTGTGTGTCTTTTAATCTGAAGTGAGTCTCTTATAGGCAACATGTAGAGGTCTTGTTTTCCTTTCCATTCAACCGCTCTATCTTTTAGTTGGAACACTTAATTCTTTTCCATTTGAGGTATGTAGTGATAGGAATGTAGTTGTTACTATTCTTTATTCTTGTTTTTGATACATGTTTTTTCTTCTTAAAGAAGTCCTTCTAACATTTCCTGTAATATTTGCTTGGTAGTGATAAATTCCTTTAGCTTATTTTTGTCTGGGAAGTTCTTTATCTGTCCTTTGACTATAAATACTAGCTTTGCTGTATATATTATTCTTGCTTGTAGATCCTGAGTCTTCATCCTGTCAGATATTTTTTTGCCAAGCCCTTCTGTCCTGTATAGTTTCTTTTGAGAAATTAGCTGCCATTCTTATGAGTTTTTCCTTATAAGTAACTATCTGTTTCCCTCTCTTGCTGCCTTTAATATTCTTTCTTTGTATTTAAATTTTGGTGCTTTAATTATGATGTTTCTTGGTGTGGGCCTCTTTAGATCCCTGATTTTTAGATTTCTCTGAGCTTCCTGGGATTTTATGTCCATTTCCTTCACCAGATTAGGGAAATTTTCATCATTATTTTTTCAAATGGCTGTTCAACATCTTGATTTTCTTCATTTACACCAATCAGATGGATATTTGGACCCTTAATCGTGTCCCATATGCTCCTTAAATTATGTTTATAGTCTTGGCATCTTATCTTCTGCCATTCTGATTGTGTGTCCTTAGATTTCCCATCTTCTAGATAGGGCATTTGATTCTTTTCTTTATTCACTTTGTTATTCCTTTGTTTATTCCATTTAATATACTTCTTACTTCAGATAATGTATTCTTCATTTCAGACTGGTTCCCTTTTGTAATTTCCATTTCCATTTTTATGCTTTTTTTTAAAAAAAATTTCTTTGTTGAAGGTCTCGCTGAATTTATCTACACTTCCCAAAAGTTCATTGAGCATCTTCATAACTAATGTTTTGACCTCTGCATCTGTTAGATCACTTGACTCCATTATACCTGGATCTCTGTTCTTTTCTCTCATATGGCTTCTGTTTCTTTGTTTTCCCATTTTGGTTGCCTTTCCAAGTCTGTTTCTATGTACAAAGCAAAGCACCTAAGTCTCCCAGTCTTATTAGTGTGACTTTGTTTAGTAGGTGTCCAGTGGCATAGTTCTGAGAGGGGTTCAGCTTCAGGCCAAATTTAGCCCAAGCCTCCGCCACTCTGGGGCCAGCTGTTAAGATTCAGCAAGCAATCCATAGATGCTGTGCTTATAGTTGCCTCAAAAGGCCACACCAGAAACCGAGGCAAGCTCCCACCAGTGTGAGTCTTGGGTCTGCTCAGCAGGGAACATGGGACTCACTGAGGACACAACTGGATGTGGCTTGAGTGGGGCTGTGAGTTGGGGGAGGTGGGATTTCAGGGAATCCTCTGGGCTGAGTGACCTCTGTTATCCAGTTTGATTACCTCACAGTTATTGCAGCTCTGTATCAGTGCACTTGGATGGGGGAGGGCTCAACAGGGAACAATGGATACCACTTCCCTTAGCCTTCACTCCAACAGTGTCTCCCTGTAAGTTCCTGGTGCCCCATGGCCGTAGCCTAATCGGCACTGATGCTCAGAGCTAGCAGAGGAAGTAGGTCCATCATTGTGAAAATCCTTCATGGTCATGGTCCCTTTAAAGGCTTCTGCTGCTGCCAGAGCCTTGGTTTCACTGAGCCGCTGGAGACTGAGCAGACCCACATCCTTGCCCTGTCCTACCTTCTGCTTTGCAGGGTGATTTTTTGGATTTCTCCCTAGTTGTATGGTTTGCTCATTTAGATTCCAGGTGATTTTCCCTTGCTGTTTGGTACTATACCAATACATGTTCTACATGTTGAGAAGAGAGAAGGATATTTGTTGTATTGATTATTTGTGGTTGTTAAGAAGAACCATTACATTCTTATGGGCTCAACAGGAAATGACAGCTCTTAGCCAATGGGTATAAACATGTCACAAACTCATATCTGGTGACTTCTCAATGATGGGTTGACTCAGCTAGAGTAAGGGGGTGGTAAAATCAAATTATGGGTTCATTCTTCATGAAGGGAAGTCAGTTAGTCATTTTATCATGTAGCAGTATATAAATGCCAGGATTCACATGGTGATAAAAATAAAACTTTGTAAAATATACTTATACTTGAATAAGTCTTCATGTTTTTCCCCAATGGCAGAGAAAGGAGGTCTCTTGTTCTCAGTTCCACATGAGATGGCAAAATCATCTCAACTTTCAGCATTGCCCACAGTAGCTTATGTATAATTACATTGTTTCTTCAAGGTCCCCTTATTATTTCTCCTCTCATCTTTCCCAGGAGACATGCACCAGGAGGAGCTGGCAAGTTCTCTTGGCAAGAACAGATGAATAAATAAGGAGCATGAGCTTGTGTCTTTTAGCAGAGGTGATTTGTCAAAAACCACAGTACTGTGGTCGTTTTCAGATTTTAAGGGTTATGTTCAACCTTAATCACGGAGAATTTTAAATCTAAGTCATTGAATAAATGGAGGAAAATGTTTGATTAACATGAAGTTAATCATTCACATATTGCTTATTAAATTGGCCTGAGGCATTTCAAATATGTGCTAGAGTGTTAGCTAACGATGAATTATCTACTCGTGTTTGTTTAATTGATTGAGTGGTGAGTGGGATTGAGTGATGAATTTCATGAAGAAAATTGACTTTGATACTCAATAGTGAACAGAATGTCTGAACAAGAGACCCCTGAGGATCAGCTACTTGTTATAACTACAACATGATGAACATGGATAAATTGGGTTCTATTATACAATCTGAGTTTGCAATATCTTTGTAATTTTCAACATTGTTATGTTTTGTTATGTAGATCTCAACTATGTATATTACGTGTGTTTGGTTATTTCTGTTTTCCTATTCAGATCTCTTCTCCCTTCTCTAATGTGTGTTTTGCTCTTGACAGACTTTAATGGACCACAACAATGAGATTCATTGCTTTATGGTTTCCCATCAAATTCAGCCAACTGGAAGAAGTATCAAAAAATTTTGGAGAGTGAGTTAAAGGAATCAACTCAGAGTTATTATTTTCCAGAATGTTTTGCTGTTGGGTTACCACATGTTGAATTCATTATTTCTTAAATTCCACAACTTCTGTTGGGGAGGCTTCTCCATTACAACCCTTTTCCAGATTCTACTAGCCACTTCCTTCCTTTGTGTTTTCAGGCTCCAGTATTTTGGAGCTTGGTTACATTAATTGGATTTGCTTGATCCTCCCATATATTCAAAAACAGTCCCTTAATAAACTCTCTTCAATTATTTCATCTGCATATATCATTTCTTTCTTGCTGGTATCCTTACTGACATATTACCTATTTAAAATATGACATGTACTATATATTTTTAAGACATAGGATACAATTAATTCAATTTATTTCATATTTAAACACAGCATTTGTGGTGAATGTAATCAAAACAAATCTCAGCTTTCTGGGAGGCCAGTTGTGTAAAAACAGCAGCAAAAGTAAGAACAAACAAACAAAAACAAAAAAATGTGACACATATTGGAGTAAGTGGAATAATATTAATAAAAACTATGTTAGGAGGCATGGATACAATTGGAAAATCAGAATTTTGAGGGAAAGTTGCCAGGACCAAACAATGAGAATTGAAATTGTGAACAACCAGGAAATCCTAACATCTGAGGGCTAAGAATTGAGAGAGACTGAGAAAAACTGAAAGAGAGAGAGAGAGAGAGAGAGAGAGAGAGAGAGAGAGAGAGAGAGAGAGAGAGAGAGAGAGAGAGAGAGATGAGGATATGTGTATGTGTTGGGTGTGGCGTAGGGTTTAAGGAGGCAGGATGAAAGTTACAGAACCCCTGCTAGGTGACTGCACTCAGAACCATCTGTAGCAGCCTCATGGTGGCTCTGTCCATGGTGCTGGCAGAGTCCACGCTCATGCATATATCCCCTCTCCCTCGAAGACTAGGTAAACTGAAAGCATTCTTAATGCTTAACTGATGTGAGTTCAGACTTCCTTAGAAATTATTTTATACTAAAGGCATTCTCCAGAAGAGCAAAGTGTACCAGGCTAAAAGAAAAAAGGGGGTAATGTCATTTGTCTCCTAGTTATTACACGTTTGTACACCATTGATGCTAGCATTACTGCCTCTGGCAATTGATCTGAGCATATTACCATGATAAAACAATTTACCGTAAAGATAGGTGCAAATCTGAAAACTCTGAGAAACTTTTTTAAAATAAGAGGCCAGGGCAAAAACAACTCTTAAGACTACAAGATGTAAATACTTCAAATATCTGTATATAAATATGAGACTGAGTTTCTTCTATGCCTTTCGATATTTTGTACTAGGTTGAAAAATTGTTACTGTATGTAAAAAATGTCAAAAAATGTTTTAAAGAATAGGATGAGGATAAATTAGAGTATACAACAAGGGATATTTTTGTGTTTCTGAAAGAAATTGCAATTTAAATCTTATGTTTTACTTTATTGTATCATTGTTAGTTCTAACAACACTAACCAAGGGAAGGGAAAGAAACAGGTCATTTTAAAAGTATCTTCAACATGATTATTCTTAAAGAAATAAAAAAAATGTAGTTTCTTGGGAAAATACCAAATGTATGCTCAATGAGAAAAGTTTATTCATATGGCAGTTTTGAGAAGTTTTGCAGGTCTGATATTAAAAATATTAAGTTTAAAATGTAATATTTAATGTTTATGGAAGCATTGTGTGACTTCTGAAAACTTATCCTTGGATTAGAATGAACTGATGTGGCTGGGAAAAGGAACCTGAAATGAATTACAACAATGAGGAGAAAATTAATCTGATGAGACCACCAAACAGAAGCAAGAAGTGTCTTCCCAGTTTTGTAATCAAGTTCTCAAAAAGCACAGGATACACTTACAATCACAACTACAAACATCATCACTTGGAAATTCAAGCATTTGAAAATCATCTTGTGTTCAACCTTTTGCCTTTCATCCTCTGATTCTGTAAAAGTCTCTGTGTGTGGTGACAAGAACATTAAAGTATCTCAGGACACAGGTTCCCTGCCTTATCAGAATGAAAGTTCTGTAACCTTTGGAATTCAATTGTTTCCCCCAAATAATAGACAAGCTATCTAATTCACAAGATTATATTGGGTTTAAATAAGTTAAGCACACATGAATGTGTAAAATACATAAATAGATAAAAAGTAATCCAGAGATCAGCAGACTCTTCCAGCTGTTGAGATCTGGATAGAATTGTTCCAAACACCAAATGGATGGCCTGAGGAGGATCCTAGTCCTCCTTGAGGAAGCTGAAATTTTCTGGAGACTACTACCCCATACTTGTCTTCACTTCCGGACTCCTGGCACTTATTGGTGGTTCTTAAAAGCATTGTGTTAGATATGAAAATGAAGACCCTCTTGAATTTCCTCTCCTAAATGTGCATATCCAAACCTATGAAAGTACTCAAGAGTAACTTTGCTTATGGAGAAAGCAAGAGGCACCCTCTGTAGAAAACAGGTGATTTATAGAAAGTAAAAACACTTTTCTTGTTATACTAATTTTAATGACTGCTAATTAATTGATCATATAACAATGAAACTATGGAAGCTTGCTTAAAATAACATGAAAATTGATAACTAGAATACATAAACTGTACTCAAATAAAGCTGCATAAGTGAAATGGTGCAGTCAAGTGAAATGTTACAAAGAGAAAGACATGGAGAACTAGAGTCAAAATTATTCCATGCCTCTCATGGTTTGTTTACATTAGTACAAGAGAAAAAGACAAACCTGTTGTGTGGCCATCCTTGGACACTTTGCAGATTTTTAAAAACAAAAGTAGGTTCAGGGCACATGGCACAGGCATTGGATTTAATATGTATGTTGTTTTTAGCTATGAGCTCATTCTTTTCTTAGAAATTTGGCTGCTAGAAGTTTTTCTACTCATGAACAAAGTAAAGCAAAATGCATTTAATAAATTTCTTTTTGAAATTGGTAGTCTGTCCTTAGAAATTCCTGGTGTCTTTGTGGAGAGTCTATTTAGATGATTTTGGTCAAAATTTTTGGATAACAAGATTATGGAGGATGCAAAACAAGGACTATATCCCTTATTTCTTTCCTTGCTTCAGACCAAGTTATTGGTACTTTTACCCCATTAACAAAATAAGAGGAAATGCTTTCACAGTCAGAACAAAATTTCACCAGCTCACCAAAGTCCAGCATATAGACAATAAAACAAAACCCTTAATTATGCAACAACATTAGGAGCAATATGTTAGCAAAGTTGTTTTCAAATAGATATGCAAGTGAGAAATAATGTCCTGGCCCAACTAGCTGGGTTTGTCTGACTTCAAATGGGGAGGACCTCAAATATTTAGCTTTCCAGGCATAGTAAGTTGAAACCTGAGAACCAGGATATAAATGGCAATGTGCTTGGCAACTCCAACCAAGCATGTAGAGTTACTCATCTTACCATTACACAGCCCTGGCAGGATGAGGAAGGGGGAGGGTAACATTATCTGTATTAGTTGAGAACTATCACATTTGCTGCTGTGATGGCTTGAGTCAGAGCAGCAATCTTGGACCATGAGATAATCCTGGGAATGGAACTAACTTTGTACATTAGAGGTACACCCCAGGCAAGAGCCAGTCTTGACTGTTGCAGTTCGCCAAGTTGCTAACACAGCTGTAACACCTTAAACCTTGTGTCATGCCTCTCCTTTATGTTAAGTACTTTGCAGTGTTGGATGCTTTACTGAACAGTATGAGAGGAGACAAGAAAAAGAAGGGTTGGTGAAATAGAGTTAGATAGGTCAGACTTCAAGACCTGGATTGATATTGTTAGCTGTGTTACTTGGAGCAAGATTTTAAACTTATCCAGCTTCTATCTGTTCTTTTATGAAATCTTACAGGATTGTGAGATTTAAAATAAAAAGACAAAACGTATTTTATATAGAGTGAATCCTCAGCAAAGTCATTGTATTATTATAAGTATAGTTATTATAATACTCGAATATACCAGTCCTTTTAAGCTCACTTGATGTTTTGTCTTAGTCACTCTTAATCTGGTACAGTTTTAGACTCAGCTAGATCCAATCTGGTTATGGTAGGTGATTAGATTTCCATGTAGCCCAGAGATTTTGGTTAGATTAAGCATTAAAGCAAGCAGTTTTGGGGGCCTTCTCTGCCACACTCTGAAATTTTGTCTGAAAACTAGGATGAGATAACTTGATCAGAGAATGATCTAACTCCCGACTATTGAAACAGAAGCAGAAATGCCATGAGCAGCTTCAAAAAAAATCCTTGTTAGAAAGGAAGACTGTACCTTTAACTCATTTTCTTTTTTTTGGTCTCTTTTTTCTTTTATTGATGGCTGGAAGGTGGATGTGATGACCGGAGCTGTAGAAGCTATTTTAGAGCATGAGGTAATGTTATAAATGTAGTTAATACACAGCAGAAAATAAAGATAGAGAGAACCTAGGGTTCCTGGTATTATGGAGCAACACACCAGCAATGAACCTGGACTTCTTAAATTACTGTTATATTGACTTTTCTATTATAGCCAGACTTAATCTTAATTGAGACACTGACTCTTTTGTTGAAGCAAGAGGCAAAATAAAAAAGATTTTATGTTGTGCTAGCAACCTTACTTGGATCACATGATATACATATCTAACTTATTTAAATTCAGGTATATGTGCATGCAATATATTAAAGAGGAAAACAATTTAAATTTGTAGATAACTCCACTCTTTGTACTACTTAATGCATTTGTGTTCCAGAGTGAGTGTGGGCCAAGGAAGTTCAATCTGCTCTTTTCTTAGTCTGTGTCAGATTTGGTTTGAGTATCAGGCAGCATTGGGTATAATCCCAGTGTTAAAAATATCTGTGATTTGTACATCAAGGACTCTAAAATTCAACCAACATTTTTTCCTAGTGCTAAACCAAATAAATAGCAATTAAGGGTTGCTATTTTCACCTCATGTTATGTTCTGCTTACTTTTTGGTATTAGCACTGAACCTCTACATAAGATGTGCTTCCACTATGTTTGAAATCGAGAATGGCCCCAAAAAGTAATATGTTCTGGCAGCCAACCAATAGACAAGGAGCTGAGTTTGATTGAGAATATATGGGTTTTGAATCATAAGCCCTGTATCTATCATCTGGGGACCTGTAGGCTTAAGCCAAGGTATTGGAAAAAACTAACATTTGGAAGATCTATTACATGTCAGGCACTGTACGAGGCACTACATACAGCCCAAGCTGTTTAATCTTCAAGATGGTCATGTGTGATTTTTGTTGAAGGAACACTTGGCTAAAGTGATTCAAGATTAGAATTGGCCAAAAGAGAACTTTATGA
This sequence comes from Rousettus aegyptiacus, assembly GCF_014176215.1. NCBI lineage: Eukaryota > Metazoa > Chordata > Mammalia > Chiroptera > Pteropodidae > Rousettus > Rousettus aegyptiacus. The sequence continues at coordinate 33,951,214 of NW_023416287.1, read as the reverse complement.
GAGATGCGGAAGGATAAAATGAAGCCATAGCTAGTACACTCTGAAAGTAATGATGGTCAGATGCAGCAAGAGACAGATACAGAGGTGGGGTCTGGTTTGTCTCCACCTACCCTTCTGCCTTCAACTCCAAGTTCAGCTTTTCTTCTGACTCTCAGCTCTGCTGACCAACAGCAATACCAGATTCACACTGTACTCTTGGTTGTTAACTTACAAAGGCACTAGCACAAAGAGACAACAGACTTCCATAGACTTCTACACCTCCCCTCATACTAGTCCCCTTCCTGATGCAGAATATGCTTTGCTTCCAAATTCACTGAAAACTCCAACACATCCACCCATGGCTGTACTTCTGGAAGCCTGGTTCTTGATTTTCCTCTGATCTTCCAATTTACCTTTTCAGACACTTTCTTCATTAACAACTCCCATAATTATGTTGTTACATTTCTATAATAAATTTATATTCCAAAGCACTCAGAGTGGTTATGCTTTCCTGATTCTGCCCTTGTATTATATTTAATTACTATCAGACATCATTTTTAGACCATATCAGCTTAATCCCTTCCAGAATCATTGAAACCGAAATGAATTTTGATATTAACATTTTAATTCATTATGGAAGTTCCTTATTAAAACATCCATGTAAAAATCTGGTCAGCATTTTTGAAATGAAATTGATGTCAGGAGAGCTATCATGTCATTTAATGTTAACTTTATAAGGTTTCACATGAAAAATGTATCATTATTTGCTGCCAGTTTAGACTTTATTTCTTTTGAAGCATTAGTATACTTTTTTTTTGGAGGGGACATCCATTGGTTTCAGATTTTACCCTGTCTTCCAGAAGTCTCAGAGACATATATGATGCCTAATTATAAGAACTATTTCAGCTCACAATGTATTTGGTTATTCCTTTATTTTATGAATTTAATTCTATTTTACTAATCTTGGAGTATATTTGTCCTTTTTAAAAAGCTGTGTCAAATAGGAAATGATCGAGACAAGACAAGACACTGACAAAATCTGTTTATTCAGTGTCTGCCGAGTGTCATCTGGGCTTGACACTCTCTATGTCATTCTCTACATCTTATCTTTTCTCCATTTCACATATGAGGAGACTGAGATTCAGCTCAATTAGAAAATGCTAAATGGTCAATGACAGAACTGGAATCTGAATTTAAATTTATTCGACCCATTCTCTTTCCATTGTGTCAGGCTGTCTTACTGGTTGAAAAAGTCAGATATTAACACATGAGACACATTCAGATAAGAAATAAGCATCTCTGTCCCTCTTAATGTGACTTAAGAATGAAGACCTCAGCATGGATTGCTTCTTTGTCTAGGAGAGAAGTTTGTGAGTATAAGTGAAATATGATGTAAACATGTTATAAATGGAAGTTAGTGATGAAGATAATGAAATCTATGATAATAATGAAAGTGATGATGGTGATAAAGTTGATGGAGATAATGTAGTGATAAAATGATGACAATATTATCATTCTACTGCAAAGAAAAACTGTGATTGTTTTCAATCACTTTACTCCTTCCTTATGCATACATTTCAAGAGATGCAGCCTATGGAAACCTATACCTTAATTCACAGATTTTATTACTGTATAAAATATATTCCCTGACTCCAATACTGATCATATAAAATAGCTAAAATGATTAACTGAGTGCTTATTATGTACCAGACACTATTCTAGGCATTTTGCACTTGTTAACTCACTTTATACTTAAAATATTTTTCTTGTCCCATTTACATATGCTAAAACCAAGGCACAAAGAGCTTATGTTACTTCTCTGACTAAGATCACAAAGCTACAAAATGGGGGGAGGCAGACTTGAAACCCAGGGAATTTGGCCCCAAATCCATGCTCTTCATCATGATTTTGTGCCTTATTTTCTCTCTGGTAGCCCAGAAAAAGAACATGCACTTTTTAGATTAACAGATTTGGATTCAAATATAGATTCAGTAACAAGCTATGTAACCTTGAGCTAGTTACTAAGCTCATCTCAGTTAAAGTCTCAGTTTTTCTGAGACTATTTTAACTGCCAAGTGATGGCATTCTTTTGAATTGACCATTTTCTTACTTGTTGAGCACTTATGAGCTTAGAACTAAGCAAGGTGCTATGGGCAGAAAATTAAACCACCATTCAAGAGTTTCGCTCATGGATAAAGCAAAAATATGTTTAAAATACATGCCTAATTGTAATAAATTTTCTTGCAGCTATTTCTGAAACATTCTAGCTAAGAAGACAAGAAAAGATGTTATTGAAGAATCCTTTCTCTTTTGTTCTTTACTTTCTTCGTGCAACCCACTGTACCCCCTTCTTAGAGAATTTTCTTTATGGTATTCCTTTGTCAATGTTGATTCCATTTTAAATCTATTATCTATATTTACCTTTACAAATCACTAATGCACATCAGAACCCTTGCTGAGACCTGGACATTAAATTTTCATGACTGATGCATGGCAGAGTGGGAAGGATATCATTCCACATCCCTACATTAAATATGTTTGAAAAATAGCATCCTGGCTATAACTTCACTGAAAATGCTAGTGTGGAAGACCAGTTCCTGGAAGATATGAGAGGATGTGTGTTGGCTTTCTGCAAGAGAAAGGCTGTATGCAGTTCAAAGAGACAGATTGTGGCTTTTTTCCTCCTCTTACTTAGTTCGATGGCAAAGCATATGACATGGGTCACCCATTCAGATTTGATGGTAGTATGGCACAGGATATGGATCACACAGTCTCGGGTTGCTAAATAATCTCCAGGATTTAAGAAGGCAACACACATATGTCTAATGAAGAGAAGCCACAGAACAAAGAAAGTAATTTTTCTGGGATTGAATTTTGCCCCAATGCATGTAATCGCCAAGGCTTTCCAGATCAAGAAGAGCAAATGAAAGAGAAAGACTTAAATGAATTTGCATTCTGAGGCCTTTAGGCTCCTGCTCATTTGGCAAGAGTTGAGCAGCAGTCAAGAGACCTGATTGCTTCCAGGTTGAGCATCCTTCAAGTGTGGCTTAAATCAAGGCTAGGTGTTTTTCTCCAAACAAAGAATCATTTTTTTTTCAATGCTGTGTTTTCCAACCATCTATTTTAACAACTATGAAACACCAACCCCACTTCAGAGGGCATTTTTCAGACTCAAGTCTGAAAATCTAGAATAGCTTGCTTTAACTCTCCTTTTCTTTTCAAGAGTTCTTCTTCCCTACTCACTTCAACCTGCCTTTGCACTTTAACATGGAAGTGTAGTCTAGGCTGGAATGGCACTCCTGTTGAATGCTGCTAGAGGAAAAAGGGAGGACCTGACCACATTCCCAGAAGAAACCACTCCCAAGAGCTGAGGTTGATTGGCAAGTACTCTTATCTGAGCAGAGAGAAAGAGAGAGAGAGAGAGAGAGAGAGACAGAGACAGTGAGACAGAGAGAGAGAGAGAGAGAGAGAGGAGAGAGAGAGAGAGCAGAAAGAGAGGAGAGAGAAGAGAGAGAATGAGAGAGGGAGGGAGGGAGAGAGCGAGAGAGAGGTAGTGGAGAGATAGAGCGAGGGGAGATGAGGGAGAGAGAGAGAGAGAGAGAGAGAGAGAGAGAGAGAGATTGTGGATTGGGGTGGACAGACCAATGAACCAATGCTTTTTACACTTTTTAGCTGCTCAACAAAAGATTATAGAATTGAATGGAGCCTCTAAACTTTTCTTGTTAAAATATAAGTGGGACTAAGAGGGGATAAAAGAGATTTATGGATTACTTTTTATGGTGACAGGGAGACCCTTTGTCTAGAGCCATTTGAGTCTGTTGGACATCTACATCTACCAGTTAGAATTGTTCTTTAGGAAATTAAGAACATGCAAACCATTCTTATTTTGATTTTTGCTTAAACATTGCTGGTAGAAGACTCTTTGGAAATAAACATAGAATGACAAAAAAGATTTATTAATAATTCGTTATTGACACTCTTTATGGATAATAAAACTAAGGCCAAGGACACTTTTATGACAGCAGATTGTAACTCAAAATGAGGTCTCCAGGTTTCCAAACTCCATGCTTTACTTTAAAGCCTCAATTTCTGTAGGGTATAGTCAGCAATATTGAAGTGGAAAAAGTGAAAAATGAGACTTATTACATCTTCGGGACAGATAAACTGACCACATCAATTATTTAAGATTCTATAGTGTATACCTTTCTCCATGGGGGAGGCACCCAGAGGAACCATTAGCCATAGTCTCTTACACTCCCAGGGCCTAAAATCTAGTTGGGAGGACAAAGTTTGTACGTGGCAAAATAACCAGCTGAAAGCTGAGAGTGCGGTATGTCAAATCAGTGTAGAGAGGGATTGAAATAGGCAGGGAGTACTTTATGTAGGAGGCAAACCTTGATGTGAGTCAGGAAGGCAAGAAAGTGTCGTTTCAGGAGTTGATAGCAATACAGAGGTAAGAATGAGATGACTAAGGGTAACAACTCTGTTAGCATTGAAGTTTTAATGAAAAGGAGAGAGAGTGATGAGGCTGGAAATGGAGACTGGGTAAGGTTATGGGTGGTCACTGAATGTCAGGAAGAGAGAGTTGGTTTTCATCCTGTACAACAAACTTATTCAAATATTCTATTAACAAAATATTATGAGTTGCATCTAGTGTGTACATAAGTGTATGTACACACATTTATATGTATATACATATATGTGTCTGTATATATGCACGTATATATGCTAATCCATCATATATATCATGAAACATTCCCCCAAAGAGTGTTAAAAGTAATAAATTAAGATTAAATAATTCTAAATGTCTTGATAATTGAGATGGCCAAAATATACTTAAGTGTATGTTCATTGTTATTAAAAAATTTATTTAAATTCATATTTCAGACAGTTTATTTGAAATTATTTCTGCTTCTTTTATAGTTTTAATTTTATACTATTGGTTTGAAAGTTAAACATTCTATTTTTATTCTTTAGGGGTTTACTCCCAATGTATTAAAACCAACTGCTAAGTTGACCTGAAGCTGACCAATAGCTGTGTCATTGCTCTGGGGAAAAAGAAGAATTAAAAAGTCTTGTTTTGTCCCTCATTTCACCTTCAGCCATATTGGGACAATCTGGAAATCGAGTTGAAAGCTCTCATAGGTATACTTGTGTATTAATTATTTAATTAACAGTAAACATTACACACCCTTACTTTCCATAGGCCATTGCTTTGTCTAAATTAATTTCTCTCTTTTCTGGAGATTTCAGCTGTGTGTGTGTGTGTGTGTGTGTGTGTGTGTGGTGTGTATGTTATTCTCCCTGAGACCTCACATGTCCGAGGATACTGACTTTGCCTTTATAGTTAAATTATAGTTTTGCTAAAAATAAGTTTTATTTCTGAGTACTGAGATTGAAGATGTTACTTCGCCTTCATACTACATTTTTAGGCAAGATTTTTTTTATGATACAGAAACTTGTGCTCATATTTGCTGAATTATTTTTTTTTGAAACAGACAAACAAAAATCAGTTGGTTATATAATTGAGGGAAGAGACCAAATCTGGCTTAGCAAACTTTCAGCACCCTTAAACATCCTTCAGCAGCCTAAGATATTTCTCATATTTTAAGATTCTTCCATTTCTATTCTTTTAAAAATAAAATATGACTTGAAATTATAGTATCTATGAGGATATCTTCCTGATCTGATATACCTATAATTGCAGAGATCATTAAAACAAAACAAATAGTGCACGGCTCTTAAGCAGAGTGAAAATTCTTAAGATTTAATCTACCTACTAATTTTTGCAATTACAACAAATTTGTCTGAACTGAAATATTCAACTAAATTATTTTGAAAAATGCATTATAATGCCAGTATTATTTCTTTTACAATTAGCTTCACAAATACCTGTTAGTCCAATTATGTATCTGCATTTGCAAATTACTGTGGAGTTGGTTAATTGATAAAGTTTGTGTTGTAGAAACGTTTTCTCGATTTTGGGATATGGGGGAAAAATTGCAGTTGTAAACAACATATTGTTTATCTTATTGTTTGTAAGAAAACATATATTTGATCCTCAAATCCAAGAAATAGTAGAATCATGCTTTACATCATAATATCTCACCTCAAAGGAATCAGTTAAAATGACGTTTTTCTTCTTGGTTTCTTGGCTATTACATTCTGTCTGATGCCTAGATATCTCTGATTTATATATTTATATCAGTTACTACTCTTTAATTGCATATGGTGTTATGAAGGATATAACAATTTCTTATCTAATTTCTAAAGTAAAGCTGGCCACACACACATGCACATCACAACTTTCCCAAAGTTGACGCAATTGTTTCATTTATAAACGTGTCTTACATTTTTGAATTGAAATATAGTTCTTAATTAAATGAGGCAGTTTCAATAAATTAATGAGTGTTTTAGGATACACTCTTAGAAGCAGACCAAGAGAGAAAGTCTTATTTGTAAGAACTTTATTAAGGATGTGCTCTCGGGACACTCTGATGAGGAAATGGAGGAAACAGGACAGGGAAGGGTACAGAAGTAGGTAGAACAGTTATGTGATTTCTGGCAAAATCTCTATCTGGTCAAGGGAGCACTGGAGTGTAAATTACATCTCAGAGTTTTCCTCTACTGGAGGCAAAGATGCCATCAGGGCTAAGTCCAACACATGGGTGTACATACTCCAAGGTATCTCTAGCTCCTGTATAAGCAAAGCAGTTCTAATTGCCTGAGAGAGCAGCCATTGTGAGACACTCACAGTTCAGCCTTTAGAAGTAAGGAAAAGGCCACATAGAAATGGTGAAAATTGTGGTCTAGGAGTTCTGGGCAGAGAACACTGGCACTGTCTACTTCACCATCCCCGAGTCCTTATTTTCATCCTTCTCTGACTTCGGGCTTCTTACCAGAATGTCCACCAATGTTCAAATTCCTTCTGAATTTCAGACCTCCATCCAGGAAAGAGTCAGAATGTGGATTCTCTTGCATGCTTCTAAAATGAAACTTTTATTTCCCATTCACCCTCTATCATGATGAAGACGTGGTTCAAGTAAATCAGGTATTTTATTACAAATTCACAACTGAGAAAGAGTCTGCACAATAAGCCAAGTGATCCTTTTGACGTTTATACAGATTAACTAGAGGTAAACCCAATCTGGTTTCCACATTGCTGATCATTGCACTGACCACAGCATCCTCTCTGAAATCTGCAATCGGATGCTGACCTCTCTGTTTCTCATATAAATTCATTCTTTTATATGACATATAGCTATGAATTTAGTGAGCATTTAAAAAATACTCAATGGTTAATACAAACTGTCAAGAGAAACTACAAAGTTGTCCCTGATGGTGATAACTTTTCATGGTTCACTCTTTCTTGTTAAACCCTAGTTGACATCTCGCTCTTAAATTAAAGGTCTCTGATAGCCCACGGATGTGTTTAAGTTATTTTGAATTAATTGTCAAGTTTATAAATTGAAAGAATTCACATTAACTTTTAAATGCTTGCCGTCTTTGCAAAAGTTAGATGAGCTAATAACCTTTTATCTACATTTTTTTCTGTGTCAACAACTTGTTGAAGTTCAGCATGGGCTGTGTCCTTTGGCTTTGTTTTCTTTTGCCAGTCTCTACCCAGTTCACATCTGTCATTTCTGTTACCTGCCTGGCCCCTAGTCACCTGCATTTGCTACTCTTAAGCTGATGAGAGAAGAGATGCGTAATTTCGAGGGACTTGCATTTTGATTCCTGCTCTTTATGAACTTAAAGGATGAATAACTTACTGAGTTAAACAGAGGTTGGAGAAATCTTAGTTGTCAATTCATGGAAATTTCCCTAATCCATTATTATTCAAAGAAAATGTTCTTTATAGACTGCTTTGTCTACTGGATGGTTCTTCTTTGCTACCCCTTTAAGCCTCGTATTTCCTAAGCATCTGATTGCTAATTAACAACCTCTATGAGAGATGAAATGGCACCATATAAAAAACAAAAAAATATGTTGTGTAGAATTAAATCCGAAACTAGCCATTTAAATTAAAGTTTTGCCTTATCTGTAACATTAGTTTTTCTTGCCACTTCTGTTTCATTAGCACATACGAAGAGCTTATTCTCTATGTGTGAACTATTTTAATGAACATATACACTCACACATCAAATTTTTGCATGCCCTTTGCTCAATATGGGAAAGTTCTTATATTTTCTCTTGATGCAGCAAGAAGAGACATGGATTAAATATCTATAAATCTGCTGCTTTGCCTTTAAATCTGTGACCATCAATTTGTCACTAAATCTCCCAAGGTTTCAATTTCTTATTTGATCAAATGAGTGGAGCATGAAGTTCAGCAGGATGCTTGGTTAAGTTCCTCCTAGATTTAAAAACTATATGATTGCCCAATTCTTCCAGGATTACTTGAGACCTTAACACTCGAACTATGCATTTTTCTATATCTTGTGAGATGCCCAGATTCCAAGCAGTCAAACCCTAGTAACGGCAGTATCTAGAACAGTTTGTGGTAGCTTTGAAAATAACTTCAAAAATGGAAGTCAAGGGGATAGAAATTATTTTCCATGATTGTGCCATTTTTAGGTACAAATATAGCTTCTGGTGATACTGCTTCTTCAACCAAGATTCTACTTTATCGAAGTATTATCATATTAAGAACGATTAAATGTAACTTAAAAATATTTATCAAACTCTAAAATAACAGCTTTATCCTAGTGCTTTTCCTAACATAAGCCTGGATATTTTGGTGGGAGACATCAACATATTTGCCATGAAATTCAGTTCATCAAACTTGTCCAACCAGAATATAAATGAAAAGAAAAAAAAATAATTCGATGGAAAAATAATGAATCTGAAAGTTATTTTTTCAAAGAAGTAAAATAAAGTAATTTGTGTTTCTTTAATTTTTGATGATTTATAGTGGGAGTTCTGATGCCCAGAAGGTACCATTTGACATTTTCATCTTCAGTGCTGTGAAGAGATTAGCACTTACTTGTATTGATTTAAACTAGGATTTATATGAGGGCTGTCATTTTTATGGAAAGCACAATAAAAGAGATTAGAAAGAAATTGCCAAGCAGCCTGAATCTAATCGATTGTAGAATGCTTTCATTGGGAATTTGCAATTTTACCAAGCAGAAAGTTAACATGCAGGATAAACAACAGGAAATGAAATTCACATCAGAACTTAAGAACTGTGGTCAGGCCCAAACCAAATCACATCACACAATAGAACACAGGCTATCATACAGTGTCACTCTGCTAGATTTTCATGGAGTTTGATAAAAATCTGTGAGAGACAGCATTTCAAAGCCTACTGAAGTGAAACAGATGCCCACTGAAGGACTGAATGGAAACATGTTGCATTTCAAGACAAAATATTGAAAGCTGTGTTTGGGGAGAATTCTTTAGAGCTGAAGTCAAGATATACTAAGGGTATATGACTTTTATTTGGTTTTGATCAAGAAAGTTAGACTAGAATTGGCTGGAGGGAAGGAAGTCAGGTTCTAGTGAACTCAGAGTTCACTACTGAAACTGAAAGCCCAGGAAAGGCAAAGAACAAATTAATGTAAGGGAAGCATTTATTGTTAATTTCTGAATCAGAGCTCACCCAGCAATTGGCAATGTTACATGTGAACATTGAGACAAAGTATCAAAGGAAATATCAATGGAATCCTTGACATTCCAGCAAAGAGAGACCTAAATAATATCAGGCAATCTGCTTGACTTGGAAAACTACCCAGAATAAAACTCCATTTATTATTACATTAAATTAATTACAAATTAAACATATATTTAATGATAGTGATTTTGCAAAGGGCTTGCTCAAGAAAAAAAGTTAAAATATGGGAAAGCTACATAAAGTGGCTCAAAATACAGGATGAAGCACTTGAAGGTGGATAATTACAGGACAGAATGACAAAATATGATCATAGTTTTATGGCCTAGAGTGATTGATAGCTGCTCAGTAGAGGAGGTGGTTAAGTCTTTCAAGGAGGGGAGAAGGAAGGGGATTGAGGACATCTTTTAAGAGGAGCTCATGACACAGAGTTTTGAAGAATAGTGAAACAAAAGGGAGAGAAGAACATTCCAGGTAGACAGAAAAGCACAGGTACGGGACCATGACAACATGTAGGACAGGAGTTGGGAGAGGAGTCCAGAGTCTGACTTTCTTCTGTGGACAATGGAGAAAACTTTCGCTGGTTTTAGGTGTGTGTATGCATGATGTGTGCATGGGCCAGGTAGAGAGAGCTACCTAATCAGAACTATATTTTAGAAAGACTACCTGCTGCTATCCTAGTCTTCATGAACTGGATCTATGCAATGGTTTTCTACATGGTCCCTCCCTTTCTCCCTTGCATTCAGAGTGTTATCCTCTAAAAATGTCACCTGTCAATGTTCCTTATGGTACAAGAGAGGGTCTCTAATATGGTTCAGCCTGTGATGGTTGCTCTAACCACAACTTCTAGTACTCAATAAAATTCTCCGTTTCCTTACTGACTCTCAAACATTTTTGTCTCAGTGTGTCTCTTTCTGGAATGCTTTCCCCCTGGAAATCTCCATCTTCATGCTCTCAGTTGATCTAGCTGCTCAGATGTCATCTCTTCAAAGAGGTCTTCTCCCACCGTTCTGCATGCATAATATAATTTTAAGTGAATGAATAGATGAACAGATAAGTAAATGAAGGGAACAAAAATGGAGGTAAAGTGTCCTTTGAGAGGTTGGAAGGAGATAACACAAGCATGTGGGAATTAAGGATAATGGATAGTGCTTGGTAATCATCTGGATATGGTAAAATGGGTACGGGAAAACTGACTGGAGGACTTGATGGATACATTTATGGAGGAAAGAAGAGATGGTCAGATAATAAATAGAGTATTATCTAATAGTTACAGGACACTTATGTGCCAGGCACTGTGCATTATGTATATTATCTCACCAAAATCTCTACAGTAGACAGATACTCTTATCATCATTTTCTTTTTTTAGCTGAAGATCTGAGGCTCAGAGAAATGAAGCAACTTGTGCAAGATTACATAGCTAGTGAAAGCTAAAGTTCATACTTAAACGTGGGCCTATTTGATGCAGTTCACATAAACTTAAATTACTTTGGTTACTGTCAGTATTTTTAATTGTGAAAATCAACATTTTTTAATTACAAAATGCAATGTTCCTACTATTATCTTGGAAGTTTTAGAGGATGAATTTCATTTAACATTTAACATAAGTGCTTTATGCTATAGACAGCTCATTCTCCTTCACCTGAAACCCACAAAAACATTAATATTAACTTCTCCACACAGTGCTATCCAAGCTGCTACATAAGTTAAGTGATCTGGGCATTGCACAAGTACAGGAAATTGCCATGATGTGACTGTTCCCTCTGGAGCAGTATGGCATCTCTGAAATTCTCATGACACATGTTCTAAAACTGTCATTCACTATATTTAACACTCCTTAGTGAAGTAAATGTAAGTGGAATATTTTCAGAGAGAAAGAGGAAATGAATGAAACAATGAGAGTCTTGCCAGCCTTAAAAAAAGGCTCAGCTTCTTTAGAAAAGGTGTCATGAAAATATCTCCGAAAAGCAGGAAGACTAGGGCAGGTTATTAACACATCACAAGGTTAAGTGGCTGGACACAGGTAAAGAAACAAAGAAAGAAAAAGCAAGGCTATTTTCATAAATATTTTATTCACAGCATGAACACTGACCTTTTCTCCAAGCTAATCTTTTTATAAATATACTAATGAGCAATCACTTTCCATGAAATTACTATTAAATCATCAAGGGGTAACATCCCTCTTATCTTTCTTTCTTTTCATTTTAATTTGCATAAAATTTACCTTTTAAATCTTTTATTATTAAAGAGAATACACATTCAGGAAAAGTCATAAAACATAAGCCACATTTTAGCAAATTACTGTCAACAGTCAAATAACTGCCACACAGACAAGAAATAAAACATTATCACCACTTCTGATGTTCACTCCCCCTCCTTCCCCTTCTTAATTCCATTCTCCTCTCTCCTTCCTAGAAAGAGCTATTCTCTTGACATTTATGGTAATCACTTGCTTGCTTTCCTTTATAATTTTACCTATAAAGGTAAAGACTGCATCCCGAAGTTATAGTTTTGTTGGCATTTTAAACTTTGTACCAATGAAATCATAGTTGAGTTTTTGCTTTGCTGTTTTTTTACTGAGCAATATGTATTAAAGATCCAACCGTGTAGTATGTAGTTTCAGTTCATTCATTTTTATTTCTCTATAGCAAGGGTCATCTAACCTTCTTTGTAAAAAACAGGAAAATAAATATTTTAGTCTTTGCAGGCCACATGCAGTCTGTCATATATTTGCTATGGAAAAAGCAGGCCACTGGCTGGCGTTGGCTCGTGGGCCAAAGCTTGCCACTCTTGTTCTATAGCGTTCTACCATATGATTAAACACTGGATTCTAAAAATGAGGGCTATTTTGAATGCTCTCATTTTTTTTATACATTACAAATAATATTATTATCATTAAACCACAAAGTGAACTTGAGACCTCAGGTAAAAGAACACTGGGAATCCTAAACATATTTACCATTGTTTTTAACGGTTTCAGAGTAAACACCTGAAAATGAAAAGCTCAAAAGACTCAAGATTAGAAAAGAGAGCTGATTTAACAAATCAACTAAAACTTGATTTTTAATGGAACTGTAAAATATGATATGGATTATGGATTTCCTGGGTACTTGGGCCTTGGTGTGGCCACATGAAAAGCACAGGGCGTGTCAGATGATTATTGAATATAATGTCTATTTGTCACAGACATTATGGCAAACATATTTATTAATTTGTATCAGGTAAAAAAGTACAAACAAAATAATAAACAAAACTACACTGTGGAAAGCTACAAAAATTTCACAGAGATAGGTGAAAAGACACAACAAACATAAGTTTTGTTCTCCTTACTTGTCATAGGCTCTAAACTTATCTTTCCCTCCATTTCACCCTAGGGATTAGTGATCTTTAGTATATGATGGCAAAAGCTAGAGAATGAAAGTTCCCACCTCTCATTGGGCCTTTAATGCAGCCAGATTAAACCAATGTTGTGGCTTATAGAGCCAATTTGCTGATATTAGAGTCCTTATGGCTTTTGCTGGGTGTGTTATGCAGCCAAATCAAAGACTGAGCGACTATGAGAGCTTTAAGACTTCAACCTCTAAACACAAATAAAAATGTGCAGTATCCTTCCTGGTTAGCCAACTAAGCAGTAGCTGAGGCTAACAGACAGAGATTACATTGAAAGGCCGAAAGTCAGAAGATGCCCCCATTTCAGAAGGCTTCTCAGTATAACTTTGGATAAATCATCCCACTGTTCAGCATCTTTGATAATTGCTTAGCAAGAGCTTATTAATACCCTGTACTCAGGATTGTACTGGATGCTCGAGGTCATGGCCCAAGGCCTGGCATTTAGAAGTTTACCTTTGAGCTGTGGAGCATAATGTAGACTTTGCAGCCTATTGTCCTGTATTCAATTCTATATTCTGCCACTTTGTAGCCAGGAATCCTGAGACAAGTTATTCTCCCTGAACCACACTTTCCTCATCTATAAAGTGAGGATGAGTACTACCTTATAGCTTTAAAAATAACAGACCCAAGTAAGCATAGAATAAACACAACTGTCGCTATAGTAGTAGTAGTAGTAGTAGTAGTAGTAGTAGTAGTAGTAGTAGTTATGATTATTAGTAGCATTAGTATGTAGACACTTGCACCAGAAATATAATTATTAAATAGACAATGAGTGATAAATGTCCAATGTGAAGTACAGAAGAAAGATGTTACCTGAGAACCAAACCATCTACACCCACACGGTTTAAAGCCTACATCAACATGACTTTATTATTCCACTATCTTCATCAACATGCCATCATTATTCAGAAAACTCTTGCCTAAGAAGTTGCAAATAACTTAATTGATCACTTCAGAAACTTCCCCCAAAGACTCATTGACTCTTGAAAAAAAGCATCAAACGACATTTTATACCCCGAGTCTTTGAACCCTCATCAAAAATTCCTTACGCTGCTATGTCCACTAATTTTAAACTATTATGTCATGATCTTTACCCATTCATAACTAAGCCTGTGACCCCTCTCACTGAAAGATTCACTTTGAACGAGACTTCAAAATCTCATGAGTACCCCTACTTTGCCTTGCCCCTTCTGAAATGCTGCTAAGACCCTCTAAGTAGTATTCTCACTTCCTGTAGAAGAGTGAACTCAGCTTTTTCTTATCAATATGTTGTTTTGAGATATTTTCAGGAATCAGCATTAAACATAATGGAAGTAAAATGGGAGGAGAGGCATTTATTTTCTTTACTTCTAACAATTAATGTTATGCCTTGTCCCCAGGATTGCTCAATAATGATTTGATAAACATCTGAAATGACTGAACATGTGAATGCAATCTTCAAAGTGCACCTTCCCAGATGAATTTAAAATGTGACTTAAGTCATTTTAAATATAAATAAAATTAATGACATAAAAGCTAATATTTATTGAATATTTATTATGAGCTGGTCATTACTCACAGTTCCTATTAATGGGTAATTTTTAAAAAAACAGGTAAAATCATAACCCTCATACAGATAAAAATGAGCACCTGCCAAAGATTGATTTAACTCATAGTTCATCCTTATATGTTATCTCCACCTTCCATTGTTTTTGAGCTATTTTACAACTCTGTAAGTTGTAGAAAACTGATAGTAATGTAAATTATTCTTGTCCATGAAATACGAATTGAGTCTAGTGGAATGAAATTGATTAATGCTCTGTGGATATTGACTAGTTTTGCATTTAATTATAAATATTTTCAGTACTTCTTAACTATACCTACATATGTGTAGTTATTTGGATTTGTCTTTAAACTTCTTGTAACATGTTGCTAAAGTTGTTTTCTACAGTGGCAGGACCATTTTATATTCCCACTATCAGTGGATAAGAGTCCCAGTTTCTCTGCATCCTTGCCAACACTTGGAATGGTCAATCTTTTTGTAATGCTAATAGATGTGTAGTGGCATCTCATTGTGGTATTAATTTCCATCTTCCTAATGACTAATGAAGTTGAACATCATTTAATGTATTTATATGCCTCCTGTATATCTTCTTTGGTGAAGTGTTCAAATCTTTTACTCTTCCTTATTGGGTTGTTTATTTTCTTATTATTAGTTTTTAAAGTCTTTTATGTACTGTAGACACAAGTTTTTCATCAATTATATGCTGTGCAAATATTTTCTCCTAGTTCATAATTCCTTTTTTATCCTCTTAATATTGTCTTTCAAAGAGCAAATATGTTTAATTTTGATTAAGTTCAATTTATCCATTTGTTTTTATGAATTATGCTTTTGTTGTCATATATAAGAAATCTTTGCCTAAACCAAGCTGCAAATTGTTCTCACTTGTGTTCTTTTTTCATAGTTTTAGGTTTACTTAGAACTATAGTATGTTTGTGTTAATTTTTGTATGTTGTGCCAGATATGGATATCCAATTATTACAGCCCTATTTAGTGAAAATTTATCCTTTCTTCACTGAGTTTCAGTTTTATGAAATGAAAACAGTTCTAGAAATAGATGGTGATGTTACTCAATGCTGTAAATATATTTAATACCAATGAATTGTACACTTAAAAATGGTGAAGATGGTAAATTTTAAGTAATGTATGTTTTTTTCATAATAAAAAATTAAGAAAAAACCAATTCAGTAAAGAAAGGATAGTCTTTTCACTAAATGGGGCTGTAATAATTGGATATCATTTATAGATATAACACTGTTGAGGTTATGTATTTCTCTTTGAGTGAGATTTTTTAATTTGTATGTGTCAAAGAATTTTTTTTTGTTTCAACTATTTTCTAACTTATTGGCATACCTTTTTTATAATGTTACTTTGTTATCTTTTTAACTCCTGTAGAATCTGTAGTGATGTCAACTTGCTCATTCTGCATGTTGGTAATTTGTGTGTTCTCTCTCTTTTTTCAATTAATCTGGTTACATTGCTAATTTGTGTGTTCAATCGGTCTGGCTATGTGTTAATTTTATCAATTATCTCAATTAACAAACTTTGATGTCATTAATTTTCTATATTTTTTGCTGTTGCATTCATTTCTACTTTGATCTTTATTATTTCCTTTCTTCTGCTTACTGTCAGTTTCATTTATGCTTTTTAAGATTAGTTTCTTAAGGAAAAAGCTGAAATAATTCAATACATTTTTTTCCAAATTAGGCACTTAGTGTTATAAATTTTCCCCCAAGAACTGCATTAGTAACAACTAAAATTTGATATGTTGTGGTTTTATTTTCAATTCAAATAATTCCTTATTTCACTTTTGATTTTTTGATCCATTAGTTATTTAGAATTGTGTTAGTTTCCAAATATTTAGGTATTTTTTTCAGTAACTTTCTTATTGATTTCTAATTTAATTCTACTGATGACAAAGTACTTTGCATGACTTAAATACTTTGTTTTTTTTTAAATCAAGTATTAAGAGAGAAATATTGATGTCTCTGATTATAACTGTGAATTTGTCTATTTCTCCTTGCAGTTCTATCATTTTTTTTCCTTTATTTAGCTTGAAGCTTTCTTAGTAAGTGCATAAATATATAGAATTGATATGCTTTCTTGATGAACTGATTTTTATATTGTTATAAACTGATCATTTTTAACTTTGGTAATATTCTTTGGCCTAAGATCTATTTTGTCTCATATGAATAATGTTACTTCAGTTGTTTTTCTTTAGTGTGATGGATGCACTCAAGGTGATCCTCATTTCTGTGGCTTTGTGTAATGCCCTCCCCATGAGTGTGGGTAGAACTTGTGACTTGCTTCTAACCAATAGAATTTGAAAAATGTTATGGGCTGCACTCTTGTTTTTAATTTAATTTAATTTTGGATGGTTTCGATTGCTATGTGTTAAAGTTTATTAATCTTTCTTCTGCAAGGTCTAACCTGCTATTAATCCCATCCACTATATTTTCATTTCAGACACTGTAATTTTTATCTCTAGAAGTTGGATACAGATCCTATCATTTCTACATGTCTTTACTTAACTTTCGATCATACATAATACAATTATAATAACAGTTTTGATGTCCTGGTATATTAATTTCAAGCAATTTTAAATTCAATTTTATTTGTTTCTCATCTCTTGGGATTCATTGTCCTTCTTTCCCTGAGATCTAGTATGCTGAAAACTATTGCCCACAAATTTTACATATTGTTTTGGTTGCTGCAGGCAAGAAGACAAATTTAGTTCCTGTTACTTCCTCTTGAGAGATCAGTAATCAAAAGCAGAATGTGTTGTGCTTTTTTAATTCAGCAAGATAAGAAGGGAATCTGTATATCTATAAAGTATTTTGTAAGCCTTCTGGTTCTTTGCTAACCCTAATAATTTTCCTTAATAATCCTGCAAGATCAAATGTGTTGGCAGATTTATTTGGATATTTTATGATGTTTTGATATTATCTTCAAATTTTTTATCGACCTTTCCAAGGAAGGATGTTTTTCTTCTTGCTCCAGTAAAAGAAAGGAAGATATGACAACATTAATATTAGAAGGAATAGATGTTAACTGAAAAAATACTCTCCAATTTAATCATATCTTAATTATCTATGATATTGAATGAAGAGAAGGTACTGTAACACACACGTGAGGTGTCCACATGCATGTGTCTACATAAAGGTTGCCAGGAATGTGCATATTCAGATTTTAAGTTGAAGAGTTTACTATCTTACTCCTCACCACTTATATTTTAGATGCCAAACAACTCCCCTTACATCTTTATCAAAATGTATATAACATCTTTAAGGAAGAGTTAGTAGCTCAATATAAAAGCTTGCCAGGGATAAAAAAGTGTTACTATGGGAAGTCGATATTATTAGGTCTGAGAATTGACTGAATGTGTTTAAGTAGCAATATCTGTGGTCTGTGTCTAGCCTCTCTCATCACTCTTTCTCCTCTCCTAGCAGGCTCTGGGTAGAACTTCCTCTCACACAGTTCTTGGGAACTATACAAGTCCCTGATTCCAGTGGATATGCCGTTTTGCTTTAAAGATGAAGAAGGAGCAAACATTTGTTTATCTTTTTCTGCTTAGCTAATTTTGATTTTAATAGGGACTTCTGCTGTTGTGACTGTCCCTCAGATAGGGGTCCACGTAGACTCACTAGAGGGAGTGTGGGCCCCTTTCTGTTCTTGAGCTCAAAAGGTATCTTTAAACCTGTGTAGATCCTGCATCACTTCAGTAACTCTATGTGAAGTCTCTAGTCTCTGAGAGAGACTAGACTGAATGCTGAAGGCTGATGCTATCACGGAAGTGACTGACAGGAGCTTCCTCAACCATTAATATGAGAAAAAAGCTGACCTCTCCTGTTCGTCTGCATTCACCCAAAACTGGCATCTAGTTAACTGACTTTATTATTTTATTTTACATTTTTTAGAACAAGGAGGCCTGTGTATATCGAGTCATATTATGTGTCTGTGCATTCAAAGAAGCTTAAACAAATGAACAAAAAGAAAGAAAAAATTTAAAGGAGCTATACATAGCACACAAACATGGCGAGCTTTGTAAACAATCACAAGAAAGGGACATGTCAAAGAAAATTCTTTATATCTCCCTCCCACATTTGGATCTATAGGAAGAAAGGTCAGTGTGGTCTGCTACTGTATTTACACAAGTCCCATCTTTGATGCTGAGTACACAGTGACCCTTATGTGCCAACTGATTTTTTTTCACTCCCAGAATGGCTTTAGAGATTTCATGGTTCCTGTGGCGGAGAGCTTAGAGGATTCCTGAAACATCCTGTGGCTATGGGTGGCTACGTCACCAGCCTAAACTGAAAGTTTGCATTTATGTAATCACTTTTGCAAAAACAGTGATGGTTTTTATTCATTTTCCTCACAAATGCGTCATAATTGTCTTGACCTGACTTACACAGGTCCCTTGAAAGGGAATCTTTCTTGATTCCAAGCATGTGCCAGGGGTGTCCTGTAGTTGCCACCACTAACAGGTCCCACTGTTGCAGTTTTACCTCACCAGGAGCATAGTCAGGAGCATCAAATGGTCGTTGGAATGCAGCATGGGCATTGTCTGGCAGGGATTCCCAATACTGCAGGTTCTCACAGTGTCTGTCACATCCAGTCTGGGAGCTGAGGGAATGGGAGACTGGCTGGTGGCTGACACTTCAGTCTAGAGTAATTTAAACAACACTATAACCAGAATTCAAACTGCTTTGCTTTAATTTTTTAAAATGTGTAGACAAAAAGATCTCTGTATCAGAAGAGATTGTCCAGAAAAAGGCCCAAATACATATGGGAATTTATATGTAAAAAGACAAAAAAGATCATTTATAGTAATATTAGAACTCCAGGATAGATATGTATAAAAACAACTGTTTAATCCATCTCTCACATATAATACCAAATTGAATTCTAGAGTAATCAAAGGTTTCAACGTGAAAATACGAAGCTGCTCATAATTAGAAGAAAGCATTTTTAAAAAATAATCTTGATGTGGGAAATACTTTCAAAACATGACCCCAAAGCCAGCAGCTATAATTATTAACTGCATAAATTTTAAAAAAATCATGTGTGGTAAAAATCCTGTATGATGAAGTCAAAAGACAAATGATAAACAAAAACAAATTGCAACTCATATTCAAGTAGTTAATTATCTGAACATATAAAAATTCATTCAAATTGATTAGGCAAAGTATCAAAACCACAACAAGAAAATGGCAATGAATACAAACAAATATTTTATAAAAAAGAAATACAAATGTATATATATAACAAGCCCATCTAAGTCATAATAATAGAAATTAAATTAAAATTATAATTAGAATATCACTTTTCATTTTATAGTCAAAGCATTTAATAACTTTGTGTTAGTAAGAGTGTCATCACATAGAAAGCTTTATACTTTGCTTCTGGGATGTCAAATGGTACACCCACGATGGGGGTAATTGGCAATATTTGAAGATTACAAACATATACTTGTAGGCTAGCATCTTCTGGGAATTTATTGTGAAGACATATATGTAGAATTTTTGTATTTTCAAGTGTAATAGTCCTGTGGTCACCATAATAAATCACCACAAAACTTGATGGCTTAATATGAGAGAAATTTATTTTTTCACATTTCTGGATGCCAGAAATCTGAAGTAAGCATCACTATGCTAAAACCATGGTGTTGACAGGGCCACACTTTATTTGGAGGCTTTAGGAGAAAATTTGTTCTTTGTCTTTTCAGGCTTCTGGTGGCTGCTGGCATTCTTTGACTTGTTGTCATACTACTCCAATCTTTAATTTTAGCATTTAAGTTGCCTAAGCATCTCTGTCCACAAAATTCTCCTAATTCACTGTGGATAAGATACAATGGTACAAAACTAAGGTCACGAGAACTCCTTTGGGGCCACCATATATTGGAAGAAAAGACAATAAGACATTAATTTTATGACAACATTTTGAAACTTGGGCCAGTATTCTCCTGCTTAAAGGGACTTAGTTTTGGAGAGGAGCTTCAGCAAGATATAAAATGCAGGTGTCTAGACCCGGAGGTCAAGGACCACAGGGCCAGGAATCACTTCATAGGTCTTCTGTATTGGCTTTAGTAACACTGTGATGGAACAGGGGTTGGATTTGCTCAAAGTCTGGACAGTTCTGTGTATCATTCTTCATCATCAGAGACTATGGTCTCTTCAGCAGGTTTGGGTGGGCTGTGAGAGGGAGGCTTTTGCACAACAGGGCCCTCTCTACTTGGAAAAAGAAAAGCTGCTTCATGCAGTTGGAGATGGTCTTCTCATCAGAGTAAGTGGGGTGAGCGATGGCTATTAAGACAGACCCCGTGCCCCACAGAGATGTTTGTGGCTCATGGTTCACTTTGAGTTTGAGTTTCCATTTGTGGCTCATGGCTTCAATTATTCATGCCTTCCAAGTTCCTTGCTTCAGCCCCTATGGGGCCCAGGTGAGTTTCTTGTTATTGGACTTTTTCACTCAACTTTCACTTTGAGTTTGAGTTTCCCTTCCTGGCAAGCCAAACAGACCTGAACAGAACATGGGTTAACTTTTCAACATTCTTTTTCCAAATGAAACATGGGCATATCATATAATCTGAAATCAATGTTTATAATACCTATGAGGGATCAATAACATTGGTATGCGAATGTAAACTTGTGATAATGTAAGCTGCCAAATACTAATGAGGACGTTTGAGGCAGGGAAAAAAGCCACTTTAGATGACACCTATTTTTTCATCTTTATTAAAATATAATAGACAATTAGTTGCTTGTATTTACATTGTACATTCAATGATTTTTTTTCAATTATAGTTGGCATACAATATTATACCAGTTTCAGTTGTATAGCATAGTGATCAGAATCCACATAACTTGCAAAGTGCTCACCTTACTAAATCTAGTACCTATCTTCTCCCTTACATATTTATTACAACATTATTAACCATCTTCCCCATGCTACACTCTACATTTCCACGTCTATTATGCAACTACCCATTTGTACCTCTTAATTAATTTGGCTTTTTTTGTCCCCCCAGCCCACTTCCATCTAAATATTCTCTGTATCAAGAAGTTTAGTTCTGCTTCTGTTGTTGTTGTTGATTTTGTTCTTTAGATTCCATACATTCATGAAATCATGTGGTATTTGTCTTTCTCTATCTGACTCATTTCATTCAGCGCAATATCCTCTAGGTCCATCAAGGCAATATCTTTTTCCATCCCCTTCCTTTTAGTCTGTGTGTATCTTTTAATCTGAAGTGAGTCTCTGGTAGGCACATATGTAGGGGTCTTGTTTTCTTATCTATTCATCCACTCTATCTTTGGGTTGGAACACTTAATTCTTTTCCATTTGAGGTATTTGTTGATAGGAATATAGTTACTACCATTCTTTATTCATGATTTTGATATATATTTTTTTCTCCTTAAAGAAGTCCCTCCAACATTTTCTGTAATACTGGCTCAGTGGTGATAAATTCCTTTAGCTTATTTTTGTCTGGGAAGCTCTTTATCTGTCCTTTAACTCTAAATGATAGCTTTTCTGGATAAAGTATTCTTGGTTGTAGATCCTGGATTTTCATCACATTGAATATTTTGTGGCAAACCCTTCTGTCCTGCATAGTTTCTTTGAGAAATCAGCTGCCAGTCTTATGAGTGCTACTTTGTAGGTAACTAACTGCTTTTTTCTTGCTGCTTTTAAGATTCTCTTTTTGTTTTTAACCTTTGGTATTTTAATTATGACGCATCTTGGTATGGGCCTCTTTGGGTTCCTGGTTATTGGGATTCTCTGAGCTTCCTGGGGTTGTATGTCTATTTTTTTTCACCAGGTTAGGGAAGTTTTTCATCATTATTTCTTCAAACAGCTCTTTAACCTCTTATTTTTCTTCAGGTACCCCTATGACATGGATATATTTACATTTAATTGTCTCATAGGTTCCTTAAATTATTATTATAGTCTTGGCTTCTTTTTCCTGCTGTTCTGATTGGGTGTCCTTGGCTTCCCCATCCTCTATGTCAGTGGTTCAATCCTCTTTATCCACTGTTTATTCCATGTAATATATCCTTCATCTCAGATAATGTGGTCTTCATTTCTGACTGGTTCCTTTTTATAATTTCCATTTCAGTTTTTATGTTTCTTATCTCTTTATTAACGTTTTCACTGAGTTCATTCACTCTTTATGTTCTTTGGACATCTTTATAACCAGTGTTTTGAACTCTGCATCTGTTAGATTACTTGACTCCAGTATTTCTGGATCTCTGTTGTTCTCTCATATGGTTTCTGCTTCTTTGTCTTCCCATTTTGGCTGACTTTCTGTGTCTGTTTCTATGTACCAAGCAAAGCACCTAAGTCTCCCAGTCTTAATAGTGTGAATTTGTGTAGTAGGTTTCCAGTGGCTGCAGGCCAAATTTAGCCCAAGCCCGGGTCCCTCCAGGGTCACCTGTTAAGATTCAACAAGCAATCCACAGATGCTGTGCTTATAATTGCCTCAAAAGGCCATGCCAGAAACTGAGGCCAGCTGTTCTAGTGTGAGTCTAAGCGCTGCTCGGCTAGGAGCATCTGACACACGGAAGATACACCTGGATGTGGCTTGGGTGGGGCTGTGAGTTGGGAGAGGTGAGGTTTCAGGGAATCCTCTGGGCGGAGCGATCTCTGTTATCCAGTTTGATGAAGTCTCCGCTTTGGCAGTGCTGAGTCCATGCACTGGGGGGGGTGGGAGGGCTCAACAGAGGAACAATAGATACTGCTGGAGCTTCTGTACAGAGTGAGTTTCTCCTTGGCCCTCACTCTGACAACTCAGTGTCTCCCTGTAATTCCCTGGTGTCCCCTGCACAACCGAACTGTTGTTACTGGTGCTCAGAGTGAGCAGGTTCATCACCATGAAAATCCACTTGATGTGGTCCCTTTAAGAGGCATCTGCAGCTGCTGTTGCCAGAGCTTCTGTCCCACTCAGCCCCTTGGGACCGGGCAGCCTCATGTCCTCGCCCTATCCTACTTTCTGCCATTGCAGGATGATTTCTTAGATTTCTCCCTAAATCTAAATCTCAGGTGATTTTTCCTTGCTATTTGCTCCTTGTTTCTGTAACAACTTTGATTTGGTTCCCAGAGGGATGAACAGAGCATCTATTATCTATGCCATTCCCTGACCTCATCAATTACTTGTGTGATTTCATGCAAATAATTTAAGCTTTTCTAGACTTTTCTAGACTTTATTTTATTTATATATGGGCAAATACGTTGTTTTCCTGAGAGGATTAGATATACTACATGTGCAGTGCTTAGTGAAATACCTGGTTCCTAGCAGATGTGCAATAAACAGTGACTGATTAATGCGACAATGAGTGCACCAGCAATGAATTAATTGATCGACTGCAACCGTAATGGCAAGTGTCAGAATGAAATGAAAACTACATTTATATTAATAGACTAATCTTAACTCAACAAATGTAGAATTATCAGTGATCAGGTTGGTGAGAAGGGTTAGAGTGTATATGGAGATGTGAGCACATTTTGATTGGATGAGGAAACTGCCTAACAAAGACTAAGGATGCCAAGGAATTAATTGACAAAAGGTACTTTGTGTCACACTGGAAACCTATGAATTAATTCACTTGGGGTGGAGTATCAGAAAAGCTAACAAAGCAATGAAATTCCTATATGTTGGATAAAGGAGAGGCACTAATTAGTTATTACAGTAACCATGATGGAGATGCAAAGCAGATGAGTTAACTTCCAAATGCATCACTTCTACACCTTTTGGCTAAGATCAAGTGTAACTCCCAAATGCACTTTTGGGATCAATCTATCTCCTGAAAATCAGAATCCCATGTTTGGGAGATATTTTATCTAAGCCTTTATTGCCATGTGATCTTGAATCATAAAATGTATTTGGTTGCTCCCCATGAAAAAATTGAAATGTTTTACTCTAGACTTTAAAATGCATAATATTTACCTAGAGATGCAAATTCTGTTAAGATGCAGATCTTGACTCTACAGGTCTGGAGTGGAGCCTGAGGTGCTTCGTGACTTAGCTGATGCAGACTACAATTTTGAGTAACAAGGCTCTATGTGACAGAAAAAAAAGTCATAGGCTAAATTATTTTTAGCCATTTCTCCTTTTTTTTTTTTACGTTCATAGGCAGTATTATATAAAATAAAGAGTTGAGAATTGAATAGATGCCAGAACGACATATTCCTGAAACCCACTTACAAAACTCTGGGTGTTAGAGAAGATCTTTGGGTTTGAAACTTCCAAGCATCAGTCTCAGTTTTCCACTAGGCATCCAAACTGACAAGCTATTGCTTGCTCTCTGACCCTCCACACCTGGATGCTTCCTCCAGACTTGCCCTGCTCTTTAGTGCCTATGCCATAGGTAAGAAGCAGATGGACACAATTTTTGGGAAAGAGGAAGCAGACTATGAAATCATGTCACTCTAGGGTCTGTAGTCCCTTCAACTGCAACAGTTCATTGTTACTTAGCAGAAATTGTTGGTTATGAATATTTAACAAATTTGCAATTAGCTCATCTGCTAACATGATTACTGAAATGGAATAAGCCATTGAATAAAGCTGCTAGGATTATGTACATAATGCCTTTCTGATTATACATGCTTACACATCTGTTTTTATTTTTCTTTCTCTTCTAGCATCATTTCTACCAATTTTTATAAAACCACATGCCACACCTTATTGCCTTTTATAGTCTCATATTGTGCTAAGTAGGCCGATGAAAGCATTTTTCACATTCTGGGTAGAATAGACACAGTCTTCAGCTTCTGGGGCAACATCATCTGACACAGGTTTATTCCACAGTGAGATTACCTTAAATTTTTCCCTAATTCCTCACTAATTTCATCTGTAGTCCAATTATCAAATTGCCCAAATTTCTGTTTCCAAAAGGTGTTACATATTATGTCTGATTCATGCTAATTAGTTTGTAATGCATATTAATTAAAAATAAATCTGTAGAGGAAGAGAGAAAACATTTGATTTAAAGTCAGAAAATCTTGAAACTCAATGACCAGGTGACCTTGTGCCACCTATTTTTATTTGCAAATTGGAGACAATAACTATTTCCTGGTATTTAATTATTGAGATTATAGGTTGTTCTTTCTGTTAGAAACAACTTCCTGCTACTACTCCTTTTGAGAAATAAAAGAAAAAAACAAAGAAAAATAAAGGATTTACTCAATGTTAAAAAGTGGTACAGCAGGGTAGAGAGTCATCTTTCTGTCTTCAATCCAGAGAAAGCTTTTTCCTCTGTTGGTGAAAACAACTCATAACAGTAACATGAAAACACTTGAGCCTGATCCTTGAAACAAAAAGAAAACATTACACCACTCAAAACAGACATTATCACTATGCTTTGACTATTAATCAGTTCTGCTGTAAAATGGTTTTTATTTTTTCTAAGTGCATTTCAAACTGTCAGTGAGGCAGGGTAGGTCACATTATCTCTGAACTCTGATGAATTGTGCTGTCTACTTTGTTGATAAATCCTGTACTCTTTTTCATAGTGTTTTTAGAAAACGATCTTGATTATTTCTTGCATACAGCTTGGATGCCTAAAAACCACTGTATCTAAAGTGCAAAAAATATTCTGAATAGTGTACGAGTTACTAGAAACTATTCATAATAACGGGCATGCTGCTTTGCATTGAACTGTAGGGCTTTTGTTTGCAAAATGCTTTTATATGCATTAGGTTCCACGTTCTGCTGATTCTCCCAGACACCTTGCACTTTTTAGGATGGGCTTTTTATAGCCCTTCTACTGAAGGAATCTGGGTGTTGGAAGTTAGAATCAACCCAGCACTGATTATATTCTAACGACCCATCCTATATATCAGCAACATGTTTGCCTCTCTATTTATTTTTTATGGCTTATCATTAGTCCTAAAAGAATTTGAACATTTGTTCACTTATTAGTTCATCCATTTATAGTTATTCTTTTACACAATAATTATTAGACACCCAATATCTGCATTGTGCTTGATTGTAGGGAAATAGACATAAGTGTGACATCATTTCTATTTTCAGGGAGTTCAGTGTAATTGCAACATCAGACAGGAAAATCAAGGCCCCAGGTATAAAGACCGCCCCACCAGCTCAGCCTGAGGTGGTCAGCAAATGCTTCCAGAGGCTAAGTCTTTAGGGGTGTCATTAATTAGGAGGAGAATAGATGGTGAATGGGAAGAAGGATGCTTCAAAGAAAAGAAATGAAAAGTAAATATTTGATGTCCCAAACAGCATGGCCTATAAGCAATTGCAACACAGAAATACATTTTATATTCTAAGATACAGTTATTTGTTTAATTCTTTATTATGGAAATAAATAAATATACACAAAAGTAGAGGGAATGGTATAATAAGTTTCTGTACGTAGGCCCATTACCTAGCTTGAGTGATTTTGTGTTGTTAAAGAAAACGAAATCCATATCTGCTGTTAGCTTTATGACTTTAGGAGACCACACAATGGAACAAAAGAGCGAACCCGGAAACATGTTCATGCCAACATGGAAATGACAAATGGCAGAATTGGCACTGCAAATCTGTCGGGGAAAGAATGGAACATTCTAAGGAGTGATGTGATGATTAACTATATGGAAAAAATTAATTTAGGAACTTCCTCCACAATCTATATAATTCTAAATTCTAGGTTACATTAAAGAACTTTATATTCAGTTCTTTAATGCAAATTATTAAATTATTTTGAAGAAACTGTAGAAGAATATTATTATGGACTTGGGGTAGGAAAGAGTTTCTTAGAATTAAAAATCATAACCTTAAAAAAAGCAGTAAATCTAACTATATCAGGACAAAATACATATGTTCACTGTAGTCTAAGAAAAATTTAAAAACAAGCTAAAGTTTGGGGGGGGGAAGTATCTGGAATATATATTATCAAAGTAAATGATCAGGATTAAATTTTAGATTACATAAAGAACTCTTACCAAGATAAATAATCTCATAGAATAATAAGTTAATTACACGAGCAGTTAATTTTTAGAGAAGAAAGTATGAATGATCAATGAACATATAACATACATTGAACCTCACTAGTAAGCAGGAAATTCAAATAAAAACCATGATGCTCTGGTAATTTCGATATTTTATATATTAAGCTGGATGGTGAGTACATGGTGTTCATTACATTATCCTATGTGCCTTATAGTATATCTAAAACTTCATATATATGTATAAGTGCATATATTTGTGATATATTTATGTATACAGTGGGTTTCCAAATAATGTCATTTCCTTATAATGTTGTTGAGAAAAAAAATTGATTCCCAGCCAGTGTTACTGTCTGTGTGGAGTTTGCACATTCTCCCCATGTCTGCATGGGTACTCCTGTTTCTACCCACATCTCAGAAATGTGCATGGGAGGTAAATTGGTGTGTCTGCACAGTCTCAGTCTGAAAAAGTGTAGGTATGAGTGTAAGTGTGCTCATACTTACTCTTATGGAAGGGCATCTTGTCCAGGAGAGGCTTTGGCCACCTGTGACTCTGAACTTGAAAAAGTGGGGTTGAAAAAGAATTATCTTGTTTTTATTAACCTTTCTTAAATGTCTTAAATAGCTCATATTTATTTCAATGTTTAATATTAGAAGTATATTGGGTCTTTATTTAGAAGTTCAGTGATGTTTTTTGTGACCAGAAATATGCCATAGAAATTTAACTCTATATCAATTAACCTATGTTAGAATTGGTTTAGTTTTCTGTTGTTTCATTTAAATTTGCAGTTTCCAAGAATCTATTGACAACACTAAGTGAGGGCTTGCTGTATGTAATATATACCCATACAAATACATATGCATATATACACATATATTATGTATATATTGTATTCATTAAATAAATCAACTCTTTGCAAGGTTTAATTATCTACTATGAGCACCATACTTAAGAACTGCATTGCATGAGAAAAATGCAATTAAATTTGGTTCTTGCTCAGAAATTGAAATTGATTTAAGTCAATAACTCTCTTTTAGGGGAAAATTTCAGAACTTGGGGTGCACTGTGCATAACTGGATGCGTGATCCTAAGGCATGCCATTAAACCTCTTTAGACTTTAGTTCCTTCATTTGTAAATTGAAGGCTTTCTATGAAAGGCCCACTAGCACTGCCTCTTGCTTTACAATTCTGTGTTATGGCAGCATTTCCCAAAGTGTGTTGGAAAGAATCCATGAGATGCTATCAGCATTCCTTGAGAATAGAGCTCTGTTATCAAACAAGTTGGAATCACTTATCATTGTAGTGAGCCATCATTTTGGGAGTGTGGGTGTGTAGTGCAGAGGTGGGGAAGGAACAGAAATGCTTGTGGGAGAGAGAAGCCAAGGTGAGGATTGAAGGCATATTCCTTTGTGCTGTCCCACGTCTGGCTCCTGGGGTGTGGGAGTAATTTATTTGACAGATATTTATTTGATCCATTTGTGCAACCAAAGATAATGAGACAGAGAGACCTTCAGTTCCATGCTTCCCAGTCCCTTCTTCGGAAGCATGTGTAGGTCAAGGCCATATATTGCTTTGGCCTGTGAGAAAATAAAGCCAGCTGGCTGCATCTACTTCCTGCTCAGAGCTTACCAGAGGTAACTGAAATCAGGAGAGCTCACACACAGCATATGTGCCTGCTGGTAAGCAGTTTCAGCCTGAGTTTTTTACTTTCTGCCAAAAGCAACAGTGCAATGAATAGCTGTATGTTCTTGGGCACTTCACTCAACCCACCCTGGGTTTCAATCTTTTAAAAGAGGAGGTTTGATAAGATTATTTCTGAAGCTTTATTTTGCTCATTCATCATCTAAAAGATTTATTAACATGGACTCAAAGGCTTTTAGGACTTGGTTGAAGACATTACTGTAGAAGTAGTCAAGAAGGGCATGGTTTACTAAGACAGTCAATTCAGCATAATAATTATTGAGAACCTACTATGTGGAACACTGCAATGTTGAGAAAACAGCAGTGAACAAAAATAGACAAAGTCTTTTCTCTTAAAAAACTTAAATATTAATGGAAGGTGACAGACAATAAACAACAAAAAGTAACGTACATGAATATCAGGTAATGTGAAATACTAAGAATAAGAAAACAGAGTTATGTGGAAAGAGACTGGCAGCAAGGGGTTATTTTTTATAGGAAGTCCAGGAAAGACATATCCATGGAGGTGCCATTTGAGCAGAAACCTAAGTGAGAAGAACTGTGAGCCACTCTCGGTGGGAAGAGCGTTCTAGGTAAAAGAAATGACATGTGCAAAGGCCCTGAGGTGGGAGTGTATCTGGTGTGTGTGCAAGGAATAGCATGGCAGTAGAATAGTGGCTGGAGATGAAATGATAGAGTGGGAAGCAGTGAAAATTCTGAGTTTTATCTAGAACGGATGGTAAATCAAAAGAGAACTAAGATAATTGATGTGATTTGAAAAATGAATTAGAGAAAAAATTCCTCTGGCTGCTGTGGGGGTTGGGTGAGTGTGTATGGTGGGAAGTGGGCACCCAATTGGAGACAATACAGAGGCACAGAGAAGGATGATTTACTGTAGGCTTTGGAATGAGATTTTGCAAAACCCCAGGAAGAACTCTGATTGGCTCAGCTACAGTCAGAGGGACAAGATTCTATGAACAGCAGCTCTCCTTGAAACCTATTGCTGGAACAGGAGAAGCAAGTCTAGAGAAAGAAGTGGGTGCCAACAGTGAATGTACACAATGCCTTTGAAGAGAGAAAATAAAACCAAAAACAAAAACACCATGGGGGTGAAGACTAAGAGAGAAAACATGAGAATTAAGAGTTTTTCTCAAAATTATCTCCTCACATAATCAGTCTTTTAAAACAAAGAACATAGGTTATAATTCATTAATGCTTCCTGTGACATAATAAATCGATGTGCATCAACTAATTCTCATGTCCCAGGCACTGAGTGAGGGAGTTCACTGCATTGAAGAGAGAGGGAATCAACAGTACCAAGCTTCTTTTAATTTTTCTTTGAGTCTTGAAACGTTGCCGTTTTTTACCTCCAAAACGTCTATCTGATTCATTACTTCCTTTGTTTCTTTTCTCACTGCTACCACCCTCTGTCCGGAAAACTTTTCCTCCTGCTTTCAGAAAACAAAAATTCTACAGGATCCAGTATACAGAGAGGCCCACTGACTTAGCAAAAGAGGGAAGTCAGAAATTGGCATAGTGTGTGTGGGCCTTACTGACACATGGAGCATGTTTTAGGGTCAGGGGTGGTAAGAAGAGTTTGGGTTGTGGAAGGTGTGGAAACTAGGCAGAAGCCTTAGGCTCCATATAGCAGACAGGGGTTACTGAGCTGGGTGTGGGATGATGAAAGCAGCATTGTATAAACAGATTCTGGGACAGCCAATGGAAGATGTGGGGCAGCAATAATTGGCAAGAAAGACAACTGAGAAGTTACTGTGCTAGCTTCACCTGAGGAAAGGAATCCGTTAGCATGATGGCAATGAGAAATGTTGTAAAGGGGACAAATCTCAGGTGTACTTCAGAAAACAAACAAATTTCTGTTATCAAAATGGAAGTCTCCTCAGCACAACACAGAAATAAATTGAAGTAGATAGCCTGGTTAATCTGTCAGTTTTGTGTTTATTTTCTAGTTCATATTGAGATTCACCAGGTACTGTTCTAAGCACCTTATAGGTATTAACTCATTGACAACCCTGAACAATCCCACTTTGTAGATGGGGGTTCCAAGGCACAGAGAACTTACATAATGGAGGTAGGATGTGAACCTGAGCAATGTGATTCCAGACACCAAGTTCTTCATTTCCATTGGGTCTTCTGAGAGCCGATAATTTATACCTTTGCAGTCTCTCATATTTCATTTTTGAAAAATGTCAATTATGTATAATCTCTTCACTTCTAATGGTTTACTGGATTAGAAATGGCAGTCATTGTTTCTAAACATGTTAAGCACTTCAAAGTGTGTGCCTCTTCTATGGTAAAAAACTTATTAACATGCTTAAGAACATATACATAATCTGCAGAAGCATGCATGTATTCACACGAATGCACACATACATATATAAAGCAATCATCAGTGGGAATCAGGAGAATTCTTTTGGTCCCAGGAGAGGATTGGGTTCTATTTTTTTGTCATCTTCATTGCCAGGCTGTAACTTCAAACTAACAACTTAATCTTCCACTGGCTTACACTTCTTCAACACACCATTGTTGAATAAACTCATAAATATGGAGCCTTTGGCTAGAAATAAATGATAAAAATTTATTCAAGGGTCTTAGGGTTTGTAACCTTGGAGAATATCTAGGCAAAAAAAAAAACCCAGAAATGTTCCAGAAAAGTTAAGAGTTCTTATAGTAAAAAGTGTATCCTTGAGAATAATCAGTCCTGCATTCTTAGCTCTAGGATTAGTCCAAGATGGTGATCTATCAGATGTCAGGCAGCCTAGATGATGGATGCCTGGTGGTTTAGAAGATGGGTGGTACTAGGAGGTTTGGTGACATCATCTGGTCTGGATAATGAATGTCAGGTGAATATTAGGTGGCCCAGATACATGAGTCCTTCGGGCTGCAATCAGAGGGTTATCTGGATGTCTGGTGTATGTCCAAATAAATACCTAGGCATTGACATAGGACTGGATAATTAAAAAAGTTCCTATGCTAGTTAAAACAAGAATAGAGTCTTTTCTCATGCTTCAAAATTCATAATGTTAATAATTTTAGCAGCTTGGTTAAAGTGACTTCATTTTTTATATTCTCTATCTTCATTCTTTCTTCACCATTAAGTAGTTGACATTTCTCAGCCAGAACCTCATAAAAACTGCAGGGCACAACATTTATAGTCATGCAAGTTCATGGCTCTGGAGCAAAGACAGCAGTGACCATGCTTGGTTTGTGGTCCAGGCTAGACCCTTACCTATAAATGTGTTGAGTTATTTAAGAGCTATAGAGTACAGCTTGTTTGGAAGAAGTGCCAGCCTACTCATATCTGGATTTCAAACACCTGCATTTGGAGAAGCACAAATGAACAGCAGGTGTTTGCCTGTTTCCTGAAAACAAAGTGGGAATCTTGTCTTTGTTCACTGTTTTTGCAGGTTTTAGCCCCTACACCTGATTAGACTGGAGACAATGCTCCATCCGTCAAATTTGCTTCAGTTTCTTCTGGATACCCCAGAAGTGTTTATCATTTTTGACATTTCTTTAGCCTACCCAAATCCACAATTATATTATCGGGGTTCAAAGAGATATAAATCTGGTCTTAGAGGTAAAATTAAGAGAAGAAAAATAAGACTCCTTACACTGACATACATATCCCCAGCAAACAAGCCTTTAAGGCAGGTAGCCTGTTGGAGAGAAAACTCTGTAAATGGAAAAAAATTTTTAAGAGATCAAAATTTTACTCCATCCTTCTTCTGTACCTACTTCCATACCTGGCACTATGTGGCTCAGCAAAGCAGCATTTAGGATGTTTGCTTCTTCCACCTCCTGCAGCCCTTCTTAAAAGGCAACTGGGACTCCCTAGTCCAAAAGAGGTCTTCAGCCCTGTTCATACATTAGAATTACCTGAGGAACATTAACAGCCCTACACTTAGCTCTTGCCCAGCCCTGCAAAGTCTGTGTTCCAGTGAGTGGAGCCACTCAGGTAGTTTTTAAAATGCCCACAGGTGAATGCATTGGACATCAGGGCTCATATTGTCTGCTGACTTGTCAGAAGGGGAAGCACCCCTCCCCCACAGCTACAGTTGGAATTTCTTTTTATTCATATTTTGCTTTTGCTTTTCTATTTGATGAATTCTATTAAACACGTCTTTTCTTTTGAGCTATACGAAATACCCTCTTTTTATTGAAAAAATAAAATTTTAATTTATTTAATGATTTTAATGAAAAAAATTATCTTCAAATTTTAGCCTTCATTTCGGAAAAAAAAAGATGAGGTGCAGAAGAAAATGGGAATTTTTTCCCAGAAATGTAAATAAACAAAAACATTACTTTTGCTCCTGGGCTTTGAGGGCATGAGGTGTGATAAAGTGGCAGAAAAGACTGTGAACCTTCGCATCCTCAAAAAGATTATATTTTGTTTGTAAATTCTGAAAAGAGCAGAGTTTAGAAAACTGATTTAGAAGCAAGTTGCTGAAAGGATTTTTTATTTAATATTAATTGAGTATTAGAAAATGATAAACAAGGAATACAAAGAGGACTGCTCTTTTGAATCCTATAGCTTTAAAAGGAGAGACAGATAAAAGAGAAGCTGACCATCACAGTCCCAGGCCTCACTCCTCCTCTCCTTAGTCTATTTACCCTGAGGTCCATGCTTCAGATCCCAGAGCAGAAAAAAGAGTTAAATTAGCAAGTCACAAGGGCGGTATCTTGCAACACAATAGTTGATTGGCTTGTTTCATTATTGTATATTATATTTATAAACCTATATCAGATTTGCAGTTTTCTGAAAATGGAGATGCTAGTAGCTCATTAAATTTTCTAAGTTGAAACCCACATACAAAACTAATATATATTAGAAAACTAATATGTATATAGAGACTAATATATATTTATGATATATGTTAGAAACTAATATATGTGTTTCTCTAAACCAATTTTCCCAATTTCCTTTTATTTTTCCATTTCTAATAATAATGAGATGAGAACACAGATAAATAGAATAATGTTACATGCATGAACAAATGATAATGAAAATGAAATTTATTTTTAATTAGTTTACCTACCTACTCTCATTTGTTTATATAAAATATAATTAGATATTTTGTCATTTGAAAATTAAGCTTTGGCTGTAATTGTGCCTTTGATATCCTTAAATAGGTCATTAAAAAAATAACCAGGCATTTCTCTACTTTTCTATAACATACTGGGATTGAATTATAGTTTAATATTCATGATTTCTTTGTCTATTATTATTTGCATGCCTGTTCAGTGATGTGTGGTTAGCAATTACATA
This sequence comes from Rousettus aegyptiacus, assembly GCF_014176215.1. NCBI lineage: Eukaryota > Metazoa > Chordata > Mammalia > Chiroptera > Pteropodidae > Rousettus > Rousettus aegyptiacus. The sequence goes on along the minus strand of NW_023416287.1, from coordinate 33,916,784 downwards.
GTGTTTAATGGTTAGATTTGTTTCATCTTTTATTTCAAACACACCTATCGTTTTAATTTTACTATAGAGGCTAAAACTAGAAGTCTGGATTTCTAATGTCCTTGAGTTACATGTAACAGCCTCAGATTAATGATTCACTCATCCTGACAGCTTGGTATTAGAGTCATAATAAATAATAGACAAATCAGTCATCCTGTATTAGTTATCTATTGATATATAACACACCACCCTAAAGTGCAGTGGCATAAGCAGCCATTTTATTATGATTATGGGTTCTACGGGTCAGGAATTTGGGGAGGGCATAGTAAAAATGGATTATATCTGCTGTAGAATGTCTGGGGCCTTAGCTGAAAAGGCTGGAAAAGGAGGCATATCTTGATGGCTGGGAGCTGGAATCATTTGGAGGTGTCTCTACTCACATGTCTGATGGTGATCCTGATGGTTGGCTGGAACACCTACATGGGACCTCTCCATGTGATTTCTCTGATGGAGCTAGTTTGGGTTTCTTCACAGCATTGTGGCTTTATTCTGGTAGAAGCATCCCAAGAAAACTGATGAAAGTTCTGTCACCTTTTATGACTTTGCCTTTTAAGGAACATAGTGGCACTACTGCCGTGGTCACAAAATCTGCCAAGTATCAAGGAAAAGGTCATAGACCCCATCTCTCCATAGGAGGCGTTTCAAATCACCATGTAAGAGGAGTATTTTATCAGGAGATATTGAAGTAGCCATTTTTAGAAATTGCAATCTACCACACACCCATAGTTCATTCTCACATTTTTTCACACTAGTTCTTTGGAACTAGACTTTTAAAGCATTTATACCTCTTGTTTGTTTCAAGGATAGTCTACCCTCTGGATAAGTGTAGTGAACTACTAGGTTAGCCACAAAATAAATTTTTCCACAGCCCACAGGGGGCTGGAAACCAGGAAATTAGGAATGAACACTTAACAGATTTTTTTTAAAAGATAACATTATTTCTTCATGTTGGCTTCCAAAATTACCAGTTTCTCAGAAGCCATATATTTATTGTAGGAAGATGCTTGGTGTCTTGTGAGAAAAGAAAAAATCATGGGTTTAGCCTTATAAATCAGCATGAACAGACACAAATAATGTGTTCACTCTGAGTGAGTTAGCTATTCATCACAGTGTGAGGTTACGGAGCATTTGGCCAAATCTGGGTTTGAATTTGAACTCTGTTACTTCCCAGCTGTGTGATCTTGAGTAAGTTACTTAACTTCTCTGAGTCTTGGTTTTCTCATGTGTAAAAGGCGGATAACTGTAACCATCCCTATAGGTTATTATAAGGATCAAAGAAGATAATGGGTGAGAATATATTTTCAAATCCATAGACAGTTATGCAAAATAATCTGGGAATAATGATAGCATTTCTTATATTTTTTTGAGGGATGGGGCTTAAATAATAGAATAAATGTAAAATTCTCAGCAAGATGAATATTATCTGTTAGGAAAGGTGAGATGTTATTCTTTCTACAGGATATATGTTGGGAGTGGAGCACCTCTGGGTCACATTGGTATTTCTTCCATGAGCAGCCCAGTGTCACATACAGTAAATGTTTAACAAATTCTTTTTAAATGTTAAATCTCTGAACAATTTCTGCTCTTTATATGATAAAATAAATCACATGTTTGTGTGAATCTTTGCTGTTTTAAAGATTGATAATAAACTCAAATTGAGTCATTCTAAGAGCTATAGCAAATTCAACATTGCTACAAGATGGTGGAGTAAATAAATACCTCGTTTAACTCTTCCCATGACCAGATTGAAATTACAACTAAATTACAACTAAATTATACAACAATCAACCTGGAGAACCATCTGAAGACTAATTGAGGATATAAGGAAGAGGTCACACTGAAACTGGTAAGAGGAGCAGAGATGTGAAACAGTTTGGCCTCACACCCACATGTGATGGTTAAGCATTGGGAGGGATATCTTGGCCACAGAGGTCCCCCCAGTGGAGCAAGGGGCCCCAGCCCACAACAGGGAACCCCAGCCTAGGGTTCCAGTGCCAGGAAGAGGAATTCCCACAAAATCTGATTATGAAAAATCAGCAGGGAGTCTGACCATCCAGATGAGATAGAAGGCTCCCGGAAACCCAGACATCACCTTAGAGGGCCTACACACAGACTCACTTGCTCACATGCATGAACTCTGGGTTCTGGAAGAGAGATAGATGCAAGAGACATGTAGGGGCAGGCTGAGTTGTATGGTTTCATGGTGAGGGCTGGTGAAATAGCTACCATTGTCCCTGTGGTTGAGCCTTCCTCCTGTGCAGCCTATAGGCAGGTATCATCTTGCCTGTGTTGAGCCCTCCATACACACAGCCAAATCTGATTCTGCATTGGGCTGGTAAACTCTGTACTTACCTCTGGTGACTCACTAAGACTCCAACTCACCCAACTCACATATTGTTGGAGGTACCTTCATGGCTAGGCAACCAGCCCTGGCCCCCACACAACAGGAGTTTCCTTCAGCACATGGCCAATACTCACAACCAGTCAGCCCGAGAGTCAATCCTACCCACTGATGTGCAACAGTAAAGCTTAACTACAAAAGGAGGGGACTCATGATCCACATAAGCAACACTCCTAGAGCACCTGGCACAGGTTACCAGGCAGACTGCACCACTGGGCCACCCAGGGAACTAGTTGGTCAACATAGGGAGACATAACAGATTTACTTAATATATGGAAACAAACACAGAGAGGCAGCTAAAATGAGAAAACATCCTTGCCCCAGCCACACAAAAGAACAGGAGAAAACTCCAGAAAAAGAATTAAATGAAATGGAGGAGAGCAACTTACCATATAACAGAGTTCACAACACTGGATATAAGGATGCTCAATGAACTTAGAGGAAGAGTAGATGAACTCAGTGAGAAGTTCAACAAAGAGATAGTAAGCATAAAAAAAGGACAAACGACATAAAAACCTTAAAAACAAATCAGTCAGAAATGAAGGATACAATAACTGAAATAAAGAATATCCTAGAAAAAAATTAACAGCAATTAGCTAAAGCAGAGGATCGCATCAGTGATTTGGAAGATGAAGGTAGCAGAAAACACACAATTGGAACAGCAAAAAGAGAAAAGAATTTTAAAAAGTGAGGGCAGTATAGGTAACCTTTGTGACATTGAGGGTAAAAACATTCACATCATAGGGGTATCAGAATACTAGAGAGAGCAAGGAATCAAAAACCTATATGAAAAAATAATGACTGAAAATTTCCCTAACCAGAAAAAGAAAATAGACATACAAGTCAAGGAAGTGCAGACAGTCCCAAACACGATGAACCCAAACAGCCTACTCCAAGATGAATCATATTTAAAATGCCACAGGTTAAAGACAAAGGGAGGATGCTAAAAACAGCAAGAGAAAGGCAGTTAGTTACTTAAAAGGGAGTTCCCATATAAGACTGTCTGCTGATTTCTGAAAACACCTATGCAGGCCAGAAGAGGGTAATTATGCTAAGTGATACAAGTCAGACAGAGAAAGTCAAATACTCTATGGTCTCCCTTATATGTGGAATCCAAAGAATAAAATAAATTAAAACAAACAAACAAACAGAAACAGACTTATATATAAAAGAACTGGTGATTGCCAGATGAGAGGGGCTTTGCAGCGCTGGGTGAAAAAGTGAAGGGATTAAGAAGTACGAGTTGGTCATTAAAAATAATCATGGAATGTAAAGTACAGTATAGAGCACACAGCCAATAAAATTGTAATAACTATGTATGGTGCCAGGTGGGTACTAGACTATTTAGGATGATCTCTTCGTAAATTATATAAATGTGTAACCACTATGCTGTACACCTGAAACTAATATAAAATAATATTGAATGTCAATTCTAATTGAAAAGTAAAAATTAAAAAAATAAAAAGAAGTGGAAATGAAAAATAAAATACAACCTTTCTAATTTTTGGTGTGTAATTTAGATGTTCAAATTTCTCTTTTCATTCCCACAGATCTGCTCTAGAGAGGGTTAGTCTTCCTCCAGCTCTCCTCCACACCAGGACTCTCAGCTCACCAAGGCATTGAACATTCACACAGCTGAAACCTGTAACCAAACCAGACTGGCAGAGCATGACATTTGGATCTCAATTCATGTGCTCTTTCAACAGCTCCAGGAGTTGAGTTAGAAGAACCTGGGTAAGAATAACACATGGTGTGTATTCTCAAATGAATGACTCGTTTATGCTTTTAAAGTCTCTAGAGTTGATTCAATGTGTAGGGCAAAGGAATAATAGTGTCACGATATTGGCCATTCAAGGGACCCTTAATCAACAGTCTAACTTTATAAATGAAGGGAAAGGACTGGAGAAGGACTAGAGAACCACTCTGAGAACAGAAAACAAAAAAACATATGTTAGTAGAAATTCACAGACGGGGTGCCTCAACATAAATGCGCTTTGTCAAGTGCACAGTTTAAGACATCACCTTCCAGAGATGTGACTCTCAGCCTTGTGTGCACAGGGCAATCAATTAGAAGTAAATAAAAATCTCTGAGAGTGACCCAGGCCTCCGTGTTTTCAAGCTATCATGATTGCAAGTGTAGTGAAGGTTGAGAACCAAAGATAGAGGGTGTCGTTATTTCATATTGATTAATACCTGGCTCGAATTCCTTCCCAGACAAGCAGCATCAATATCACTTAAAGCTTGGTAGAAATGCAGAACCTTGGGTCTTGCCACTGCAGACTTATTGTATTAGAATCTGTGTTTCACAGTATTCACAGGTGATGCATAAAGTTTGAGAAGCAACATTCTAATGCAGCCATTCTCGAAATTGGCTATATGTTAGAATTAGTTGGGAAAATTTTTAAATTCCAAAGGCTCATATCTCACTGGGCCTGGACCAACTAAATCAGAATCTCTGGGCACAAGGTACAAGAAGAATCCTGCAAATGAATCAGTTAACAACTGCCATTGCTCAGGACTGCTTAGTACTTCTTGCATAAACTGTAACCTGACTCACTTACCAGTTCTGGTTTTTGATCTCTGTAAAGAATAAGAATTAAATTTCAAGGACAATAGCAGGAACAACAGAGAAATTATTTGAGTGTGGATGGTATGTTTCTACTTTTGCTATTTTCTCTCTAGGTTGTTTATAGTCATACCACATTTAATTTTTAAGTTATTTACCTTTTTTGAAATTTTCCAAAGTATTCACTTAGTTTTATTTTAAAAGTCACTTTGCACTCATATTTAACTGTTTTATGTGACTTTTAAATAGTTTGTGAAACTTCAGAAATTTGGATATGGGGCATAAACAAGTTTGGGAACAAACAATTGGCTCTTATAAGGACAGGACTCAACTCTTGGAAGCAAAAGGGGACAGATTACTTAGGAAGTACTCTTTAATAACTCATGCTGACCACTAAGAGTTGAAAGAAAAACCTCCAGGTGAATTAGCTCCAGCATTTCCCACTTTTTTTATGAAATGCCTACAAACAAAGGCAGGAACTATCAGAAATGTCACTATCTATTATGTGAGGACAAAGTTGCCTGCTCACATTTTTCGTATAAATGTGTTGACTTTTTTTTTATCACTAGCTTCCCACAAACACAGGCTCCAAGTCCCCAGTCTCTTTATAAGACATTTGCAGGAAAATGCACCTTTCAAATTATAAAAAATATCCTTTAGCTGGAAATAATATGAGTGGAAAAAGGCATTGGAGATGACTTATCAGATGTTGTTGGCTGCAAGGATTCCTCAGGAATCTGATTTAAATGTGCACTTAGCTGTTTTCAGATCTAATTTGTTCCCCAACCAAAATCTAAGCAAAATCTTAAATTCCTCTCTAAGCCTCTTTAGAAATAAAATGCATGTGTCCTTTTGTCTGCAGTCCAAACCAATAATGATGCTTCTTCCAATTGCTATGGTTTAAGCTATTATGGTGAGCAAATGAAACAGTGACAGAAATAGAAACTCCAATTAAAAGATACTGCTATACCAGATCATTCTTGTTCCACATTTACTCTCCATCCATAAGCTCTATGATACCCAAAGAACACTGAGTAAAAATGCACTGCACATATTAAGCCCTGCTGTAGCTCTCTCCTCTCTCATAAAATTCATTACATTAGCAGTGAAATTTCCTCCTTATTGGATCTATGAAGAACTGATGTCAGGGAAGCAGGAAAGCATATAGTTATATCATAGTGACTATGAAATATATATTAAAAATAAAGACACAGACTAGAAATCTTCAAGTATTATTAGAAATTGAAATAATGTAAATATCAAATGTTGACAAGTAATCTATTTAAACAACAATCTTAAAATAGAATGAGTTAAGCCATTCAATCCCTAAGGATATTTTCCTATTGTTTGGGGAAAATGCTCACAAATTTTAATTTTATAGCTAAATATTTGCCTACAATCAGTTTATAACCACTGAATAAAAGGAATATATATTAAATTATGAAAATATAAATAATTCCATTTGCAAATGGCATGGCCTATCAATATCTTTTAAAAAATTGCCATTGACATATTCAGATGCAAAAACTACTTAATTCAGAATTGAACCCAAATTATAGTTAATATAAAAATATTCTTACTGAATTTCCCAACAGTAAACTCGAGCAAATTATGTGATTAAAAACCTCATATTTATGAGAGAAGTGTATTTCAAGTAATGAAAACATCTTTTTTGTATCCTCACTAAAAAAGGTAAAAGTATTTAATGTAAAAAAAATCAGAGCATATAGAAAAATATAAAGTAAAGCTGAAAAGTACTCATAAAATTCTACCAATCAGAAATGACTCCTCTTTATATACAAGTATTTATCCTTTCACACAGTTTTTTATGAGTACACACATATATGTACACACATACACTTATTAAAGAATATCATACTATAAAAACTATTTAATTTTAAAATTTAACAGTATAGCTGAAACAAAATTTCTTATTTGATAAACTTAGATCTAGATTATTTGTAATTACTGCATGATTTTCCAAAATATTAACTACATCTATTTGCTTAATAAATCACTTAATTTTGAACATCTAGATTGTTTCCAAAAGTCATTTAAAAATTACTTATTTTAAAATGTTTTATCTCCAAATTTGTTTTGGAGCTTAGATTATACTGTTCAAAACTTCAAAGAAGTACTTAAAATTTAACTTTGTTAATTTTTGCTCTGAGTCATGATTTTTTCATATTTGCATAGGTCTCTCCGCCCCTTCCCCGCCCCCCCCACCCCGCCCCACCACCACGCACGTTATATATACAGAGAGAATCAGGTCAGTACAGCACCAGAGAAAAACATCACATTGTGCTAGGTCTGCCAAATTTCTGGCAAGTTTTTCTTAGAGAAAAAGTATACCAGCATTTTTGCCTTCTGACCTGTGTCTTGTCCTAAGAGGATTTTAAACTCGAGTTCCTAATGAAAATCAAGGTACAATAGAAATGAAATTCCAAAGCGAAATCCCAGATCACTGTATGCATGATTTACAAACAAAATAGAAAATCAGTTTCAAAATTTTTGAGCGTCTCATTTAGGGTTCGAGATAGTGCAGATGCAGAGAGAGGAATGAGTACTTTCTAGAGGAAACTGTGCTGCTAGGAGGAATGGAGGAGTTATTTGTTCCCTCATCTCAAGCCTAGTTGTTTGGGGGAAAAGCTCCATGGGACCACTCAGAGAACTTAAGATGCATCCCCTAAGCTTTGGAAGATAGAAGATGGAAGTCTGTCTCTCAACCAGGAAATCCAGAGGCACTAGTGAGATCTTTTGGTGATTGTCTGTTGCATGTGGGAAGAGAATATCTTATCTGTTCACTGTGGGTCATAGCATGTATGTCTCCCATGGACCAATTGTTGACACTGGAAGAAAGATTTTGGATCCCAGGTAAGAAGTCCACCTCAAAGGGATGATGAGACCCCCAATAGTAGGCATATGAGCCATATGGACATAGAGTGGCTGACCAAAGGAGAATCATGGTCTACATTGTGGGATTTGCACCCAGAAGAACCTGCAATGGGGACTCAGTAATTGTTCACCTGGACCAAAGTATCTTGACACAAAGTGAAAAACACACCTAGTATGTCAGAACATGGCCTTTCCCCAAGACTAGCTCTGCCTAGTCCCCCAAGAGGGGACCCACTCTGCAGTCAGCACATGCAGAAGGAGAGAACAGTGCAGAGAAGAATGAAGAAGGACAACCCCAGCCTCCATTCCTGAAAGCTGACAGGTAGTAGCAGGCCTGATTGTGCTGTAGGTGATTTGACAATAAATCACATTCAGATATTTCATTACTATCAAAGACTGGTCATTCTAACTTTTAAATTGAGGCTCTGTGTGTTTAATGTGGCCATAACACTGTCTATTGCCTAATTCATTAGTCCTATCCAATTTTTTATCCAGGAGCAGGGAATTTAAAAGAAAAATGGTAGAAAAAATTAAAGTGTTTTGAGTACATCCTGTGAATGGTAAATGTTCAATGGGCTGGTGTCTAGTTTTCAGTGGTTTCCAACAAAAAAAACATTGCAGGCTTGCAGCAAATTTAGCTTGTAACAACATTGTAAAATGTGGGGTGAGGTGGGGATAGGTATTTGGAGCCTCCCATGTATTATTAAAAAAGCTGTTAAAGGCAAATGTAGAACTTCAGAAAAAGCTAGAGCATATGGTATATCCTACTTGGATATTCATAGTGAAGTATAGTTTATGTGACAGAGGTGGAAAGAAATAATGTTTCTTATCAAAAAATAATTTGGAGATGTTTGTTAGTTACTTTTACAGCATGCTTACTAGATTACTTTGTAGGCAGATTGTTTACTCACATGAGAAGGAGTCACTTGGTAGATTGAGTCTAGAAATAAAGGCAGAAACAAAAGTCATAGATAGAAGGGAGAAAATAAAACTATTGACCAGCTGGGAACAGCAAATCTTGTTTGCACAATTTTTATGTAAACCGATGATCTGGGAGCTAGCAGAGAGAAGTCTATCTGGGAAAACCATTTTTGAACAAGCCAATTGGAGCATCAAAGAAAATTTCCATTGTTTAGAAATTCTCCAGAAATCCTTGGGGATTATATTTGGAGCAAACCGATCATGTCTCTGGAGCATGGGCCATTTTCCTTCAGCAACTCTTTTTTGGTTTAGCCACACCTGTACCACTGACCTCAGTAGATTTCTCATTATTCACAATTTTTACCACCCTTCCTTTTGTACATTATCAGATGTTTGTGTGTTTGTATTATCAAGGAAATTAGGAGAAAAAACTAGAGATAGTCCTAAAGGCTAAAGTTTTCTACATTAGTAGAACAGAGGAGACAGGCCAAGATGGCCTAGAAGATAGATGCTCTGCATGCCTCCTCTCACGACCACACCAAAATTATAACAAAACTACAGAGCAACCATTGCTGGGAGTCACCTGACGTCTGGCTGAACAGAAGTCACAACTGAGGATGTGTATAAGAGGTCACCTCAAGGATGGTAGGATAGCAGAGAAGCAAAACAACCTGGCCCCACAAACCGTGTGTGGTGGTCAAGAATCAGTAGAGTTATCTTGGCTACAGAGCACCCTCCCCCAGCCAAAAGTCCAGTGTCAAGAAAAGAAGTCTCCACAGCCTCTGGCTGTGAAAACCAGTGGAGATTGTGGCTGAGTGAGATGAAGGGCTGCAGGAGTCACAGACATTCTGCTTAAAGGGCCCACGCCTGGACTTACTCACTGATGGACTCACTTACTTTGAGCTGTAGCACTGGGGCAGCTGCTCATGGAGAACTGGGGACATATGGTGAGACATTGGTTTGTTGGGCTTCAGGGGGAGGGCTGGAAAGGTGGCTTTCTCTTGGACATAAGTGCTGGCAGTATTCATTGTACCTTTGTTGAGGCTTTTGCACATCCAGCATGTGAATGCAGGCAGCCACCATATCTGAATTGCCATCAATCAGGATAATGCAGGTCTCCTCACCCAGGTGATTTCCTGAGACTTTGCCTCTCCCAACTTGTGGGCCCACCCAACCTGCCTCCAGTGGTCTATTCCATATGAATGGCCTGAATTGGCTCATGCTGTGTATTTTCCTAAAATCTCTCAAAGACCCACAAAACCCAAAGAACAAACATCTAGCCTTGGTATGCCCCATATCTCTTGCTGAGCAGCATTAAGGCTGGCATTAGCATCAGCTGGCTTTGGTTTCTGTTTTGGCTTCTCAAGTCCAGTGTGGATAGCACCCATCTGCAGATTGCTTGCTGACTCTCACCAGGTGGCCCCAGAAATTCATAGGCTGTGGCTGAATTTGGCCTGCAGCTGGGCCACTCCCAGGAGACCCTTGGGCCTGCACCTCCAGTGGCTTGCTTCAACTGGTGACAGTACCACTCAGGACTGCATCTGAGGAAGCCACTCCTGAAGAGCAGAGAAGGCACAGGGGCTCTGCTAGAGTGAATCTTGCTCCATAGGGTCAGCCACTCACTGGCCAGTCTTCACAACCAATCAGCCCAAGAGTCAATCCTGCCCATCAAAGTGCAAACAGTAACCAAGGAACAACATCAGGAGGACTCACAGCCCACACAAGGGACATACCTTGAGCACCTTGCTCAAGTGACCAGGGAGACAGTGCCACTGGACCCCACAAGACAGCTACTACATAAATTCACTTTCCTAAGACTGGGAGACTTAGGAGCTACCAAATACATAGAAACAAAGAAATACATCTCACATGAAAGAAGAGAACAAAGCTCCAAAAAAGAACTAAACAAAGTGGAGACATTCTACCAGATGCAGATTTCAAAACACTGGTTATAAGAATGCTCAATTAACTTAGGGGAAGAGTAGTTGCACTCAGTGAGAACTTTAACAAAGAGATAGGAAATATAATAATGCAGATAGAAAACATTTAAAAAGTCAGAAATGAAAAATACAGTAATTAAAATGAAGAATACCTTGGAAGGAATCAACAGTAGATTAGATAAAGCAGAGGATTGAATCAGTGATTTAGAACACAAGGTAGCATAAATACCCAATTAAAATATCAACAAGAAAAAATAATCCCCAAAATAAGGATAGTTAAGGGGCCTCTGGGACAACATTAAGTGCAACAACCTTTACATCATAGGGGTACCAGAAGGAGAAGAGAGAGAGCAAGGAATTGAAAATCTATTTCAAGAAATAACGACTGAAAACTTTCCTAACCTGGTGAAGGAAATAGACATACAAGCTCAGGAAACACAGACAGTCCCAAACAAGATGAACCCAAAGAGTCTCACACCAAGATACATCATAATTAAAATGCCAGAGAAAAGCAATTAATTATGCAAAAGGGAGATCCTATAAGACTATCGGCTGATTTCTCCACAGAAACTTTGCAGGACAGAGGGCTTGGCACAAACTATTCAAAGTGATGAAAAGCCAGGACTTACAACCAGAATTACTCTACCTAGCAAAGTTATCTTTTAGAATGGAAGGATAGATAAAGAGCTTCCAAGGCAAGAAAAAGCTAAAGGAGTTTATCACCACCAAGCCAATATTACAGAAAATGTTGGAGGGACTTTTTGAAGAGGAAAAAAAAGTATAAAAATTATGAATAAAGAATGGCAATAACAACATATCTATCGACAAGTACTTTAAATGAACAATAATGAAATGCTCCAGTCAAAAGATAAGGTGGCTGAATGGGTAAGAAAACAAGATACTTACAAATGCTGCCTACACGAGACTCATTTCAGATGAAAAGACACATAAGAGACGAAAAGTAAAAGGATAGAAAAAGATATTTCATGATGGACCTAGAGCGTAGTGTGCTGAATGGACTAAGTCAGATAGAGAAAGACAAATACCATATGATTTCACATATGTGTGGAATCTAAAGACCAAAACGAGCAAACAAAAAACAGAAACAAACTCATAGATACAGAGAACAGTTTGAGGGTTACCAGAGGGTGGGGGGTTGGAGGGTTGATGAAAAAGGGAGAAGGAATTAAGAAGTAAAAAATAGTAGTTATAAAATAGTTATGGAGATATAAAGTATAGCATAAAGAAAATAGTCAATAATATTGTAATAACTATGTATGGTGTCAGATGGATACTAGATTTACTGAGGTGATAGCTTCATGAGTTTTATAGATGTCTGACCACTGTTGTACACCTGAAACTAATATAATATTGCTTTATAACTATAATTAAAAATAGAAAATATTATTAAAAAAAGAGCAGAGAGCTCTTTCCTTGTTTCTAAAAGGAAGTGAATTTGAGAAGGGAGGAAAGGAGGAAAAGACGAGACAAGATCAGCTCAAATTTTATTGTGCAAAAAGGTTTGGGGAGATTTAGTTAAGAGGATGACTACAATTTGGGATTAGTTGCTATGAGGTAATCAGTAGGATTGAGGGAAATGGGTGAGGATTTGTGGAACAATTTTTATTGTATATAATGTAGCATACTTCCCTTGTGGCATTTTTCAAGAGTTCTGCAATAAAGATTTAAATTTCTATTTGATCCTCTTGTAGCTCTTCTGAAAGCAATACTGTGCTGAGAAAGGCAATGAAAAAAATTGATAAGGTTTCAATAAAGACATTTTTAAAAAAATGCATCATTCACCAAAGTTTTTTGACTACACTGTCCTATTTTATTTCACATGTAATTATTTGAGAATTTCTTTTGAAAATGTGATTCCTGGCTTATGTTATCTCAAGATAGGTCAAAATATTTTTTTAATCACAAAAAAAATTCACTCTCTCTTTCTAATTTAATTTCACACAGTTATATGAAATTAATTGTTGGATAGTATCTCCCCTCTCCCAATTCATGTTCTTCCTTGAACCTCAAAATGTGAACTTATTTGGAAATAGGATCATTGCAGATATAATTTGTTAAGACAAGGTCATATTACAGTAGGGTAGACCCTTAATCTAATATGACTAGTGTCTTTATAAAAGGGAAGAGACACAGAGACAGACACACGGGGGGAATGCCATGTGAAGACAGATGCAGAGATAAAAGTGATGTGTTTAGAAGCCAAGGAACACCAGTGATTGCTGACAACACCAGAAGCTAAGAGAAGGGCATGGAACAGATCCTCCCCTAGAGCCTTGAGAAGGGGCATAGCGCTGTTGATCCTTTGATTTCAAATTCTAGCTTCTAGAACTTTGAGAGGTTAGATTTCCATTGTTTAAAGCTACTTAGTGTGTGATAACTTATAAGGTGGCCCTAGGAAACTAATACAGTGGACATGTCTCAAAACTAAAGAAATATTTAGTTTTGCAAACTTTCAAACTTGAAAACTTGAAGACCGCTCAGCAATAAAAAGTAATGAACTACCGATAGATTAAAAAAAAAACCCTTGGTTTCTCTCAGAATAATTACGGTGAGTGAAAGAAACCAGAGAAAAAAGAGTACATACTGTATGATTCAATCAGTATAAAATTCTAACAATGTAAACTAACGTAGAGTGACAGAAAACAGGTGGTTGGTGTAGGGGTACCGGTAGGTCTAGGAAGGGGATTTACAAGATGCACATAGAACCTTTTGGGGTGATAGGTATGTTCAGTCTCTTGATTATAGTAGTGATTTCATCATGTATATATACGTCAAAACTTATCAAAATTATATACTTTAAATATGTGCAATTCACTGGATGTTAATTATATTTTAATAAAGCAGTTTAAAACAGCACAACTTAGAGATTCATTTATTTAAATAATCATGACAATGTTGTGCAAGTTTGCATGGAAGAATGGTGGTGACATAAAAAAGTATTTCCACGGTCGCATGCACGCACGCTCTCTCTCACTATATTCTTGTCCTTAATTGAAAGGAGTAAAGCAAACACATTATCGAAACAACTCTAATTATTTTCTCTGAACTAGTCTCCAGCAAATTAAGAAGAAGGAGCTGAGAAAGCCATTTCAGGCTTGAAATAACACCCGCAGGATCTTTTCTTTTGAGACAATCTCAGCATTCAGCAAACCCAAGCTCTTCAATAGTGTTCATCACGTGCTCAGGGGACATACCCATGGCTATATTTAGAGTCAACCTTCAGATATAGCCCTTACCCCTTACGTGTTGACATGTTCATTTTCTTTCTCACTTTCCTACTGGTTTTAATTAAATGTCACAGCTGAAAGAGATTACCAAAGCAAAATATTTGTAGAGCTCTGCTATTTCCTATCTTTAAGCCACGGATCACAGTCAGTCTTTCTTCGTAAAGGCTTCGCTCACTTCTGCCTCATCGATACCCCACAGCATTTTCATTTATATTACACAAATGAGCTCTTCTTACACACTGGCTTCTAATGATTTGAGGTGTTAGTTTTGGTTCCCCAGTCACAACAAATGTCGTATCTTTCTACTTGTGAAACCTTCTTTTCTGCTTCTAGATTCACCCCTCTGTAGATTGTAGGACATATTCTACCTCTAAAGCTCTTAAGGTTTAAAAACAGCCTGCATGCTTTTCTCTTAAGCTTTCCTTTCATTGCATTCTGGGCCCCAAATGTATCATTTGTCTTTCTGGAACTCTTCTATGTCAGTGTGCAGCTGATGACTTCAGATATCTGTTCTTGCATCTCTGGGACTGGAGACATTTCAAATAGGCTGCTCTGCTTCCATAGGCTATTAAATGTCCCCCCACAAGGACACTCAACCTGGACATTAAATGTCCCCCACAAGGGCACTCAACAGATGAGTGATGGGAGCGTATACAAAAATCCCAGTTCTCTTGCCACAACTGAGGTGTGTTTCTTCAGGCTCTCTGATGCCATGAAGTTTCAGTTGCCCATAATATGTCTGACTTAACAACATACCTTTTCTAGGCTACCTTTCCTTCCTTATAATCATGTCCTCACTCGCTTGCTAGCATTGAAAGAAACTTCCAGGTAAACTTTGCCTTCAAATTTTCATCTCTTCTTCTGGGGAAGCCTACCTGAGATTAAAACCTAGACTCCACTAGGTACTTGACTTGATGACTCCCTCGTCACACTCTTAATTGCTGTTTCCCACTCTTCACAGAGTCCCCATTTCATACAGTTGAGTCCCCGGTTTGACCTCCACCCATTGTCATATGCTTGATCTCTGAAAGCTGACTTCTTGTATTCCTTCCTATTACAGGCAACTGGAAAGAGTGAAAAGAGCACAACTGTTTCTCATGAACAAATGAGATTATTAGAGAGAAGGATCTGTGTGGTGGCTGAAGGGGTAAAGAGATCTCAGCAGGAATATGCTGAACAAGCTCTGTTGAATGCCCAGAGACTGAGAGAGGCATGCACTTGACCACATGAATAGAGATGTATCTTCTTTGTTCAAGAGAGCTATAGAAACTCTCTGAAGAACCCATCAAAGGGCTCTTTAACCATTGGACAGGCCAATGAGTGCGAAGACTAAGTGCCCAATAAGGACTGTCCTATCTTCCTGAATTTCCTCACCTCAGGGCTTGGACCCCAAAGCTAGGGAGTGGAGGAGGGGAAGGGAGAAGAAGAAAATAGTAGAGAAAAGAACCACCATCCCAGGCTCCCAGCTCAATAAAGAACTTTTCTTCAACTTCGAATCCCAACTTTATTACCAAACTGTGAGACCTAAGCTGTGCATCCCTTTATCCAGCTGTGGTCAGCAGCATTAAGGTCTGTTAAACATGTCCACACCATAATCCCTAGAATATGTAAATATATTACCTTGTATGGATGGCAAGGGAGACTTTGCAGATATGATTAAGATTATGAACCCTGAAATGGAGAGAAGATCCTGGATTATCCAGATGAGCACGATTTAAATCCTTAAAAGTGGAGAACTTTTCCCAGCTGGGGAGAAAGGTAAAATTGAAGGAGAAAGAGAAATTTGACATTTAAGGAGGGCTTGACACATTATTACTGGCTCTGAAAATGAAGAAAGGAGGCCAGGAGCCAAGGAATGTGAGAATGACCCTCAGCTGATAGGCAGAAAGGAATCTTGGTCCTACAATTGGAAGGAATTAAATTGTCAACAACCAAATGAGCAAGGAAATGAAGGCTTTCCTAAAGCCACCAGAAGGAACACAGCATTGCTGAGGCCCTTATTCTGGCCCAGTGAACCCTTGTTGGACTTCCGACTTAAAGAACTTTAAGGTAATAAATTTATGTTCTATGAGCCACTCTTTGTAGCTATTTGTTACAGAAACAATGGAAAACGAATACATAGACCTTCTAAAGAGTTTCTCTCCATGCTTGGGAATCCTCTGAAAGAAGACAGCAAACCTTTTTTAAGTGGCTCCCTGTTGGGTTGCAAAATGACTAATATTTTGCCAAATCTTCTCTTGTGCTTAGACAGAAAAGGAGGGAGAACCAGGACACATGATCTGAAAAAGTGGATTCGTTCTCATTGTTGTCTCTAAATGGACACCAAAACATATACCCTAATCTCCATCTTATCTCATTTTTCTTTTACTTAAATTTTTGACCCTTAAAAGCTACATGTGTATCTAGACTTTTATTCAGGGAGGAACTTTGAAAAGGTCCAATTGATAAATACAGTATTTGTTCAGTTATTAACCGGTTCTTAAATGCACCCTCTAATTAGACAGAAAAACTCATCTCTTTATTGGATCCTGTAACCTCGGCTAATACATTGACCTGGTTTATTTCTTCCACAATTTCAAACCAGTGATTTTCCAGCCATCAAATCAGAAAGGGGAGGCCTAATTAATTGGTAGGTCTGCAGTCACCTGTACTGGTTTTGACAACGTGTGTGACTTTTACAAGAGTCACACAGAGATACATTAAAAGCACTTCCTGACATACACTCAAAATCAATACGTGTAAGGAAAACCAAATGTCTAACAATGCATTTACTATAATTTTATTTAAGACTATTATATGGGTTTTGCAATCAGAAAAAAAAAAAAAACATACGGTTTTGTTTTTGTTCTTTTGTTTTAAAAGAACATTTTACTCAAACTCATCCAAAGTTATGTAGGTGTTTTTGTTGTTATCTCAGGCACTGAAATCATATTTTAAAATGTCTTTTGTTTACCAAGGACAGTGATTTTTAAGAAGAAGCTTCAGTAGCTGCTGTTATTCAAATCTTCTCTATCCTATCCTTTTTCTTTTTTTGATCATTCATAAAAAGAAGAGAGAGTTAAACATCTCCCACTACCATAGTAGATTTGCCCTTATCTTCCAGTCTTCTGACAAATGTATTTACTTTAAAGCTATTTTATTAATATCATACGAATTTAGAAATCCTGTAATGCCTTTGTGACTTGAAACTTTTACAAACTTTTAGTGACCCAGTTTACCTCTGCATAATGCTTTGTCCAGAAGGTTTATTTTGTGTAATATTAATATTCATTAATGTGGCTATACAAATTCTCTTTCACTTAATATTTGCATAATAGCTCATGTCACTTGGTTTAGGCATGCTTATAAATACCATTGGCTTGACATGTTAAAAGATCGTATGGCAGTCTGTAAATTTTTGTCTTTTAACAAAATTTACATTGATTGCAATTACAGATATATTTAAATTCTCATATTATATTAGTTTATATTACTTTTTAATTTTACCTTCTAAAGCTTCTTTTCTTATTTGGCTTTAAGTTTTTCCTCGTTTATCTTCTTTAGGATCGTGTGTTTCTCTAATTCACTTTTTCCTCTCCTGGTTGGATAATTATATATCCTATTAATATACCTAATTTCTATTGCTTTAATGGTTACCCTAGATAGTTCCCTTCTTATATTTTAAAATTTTACTGATGTATGATTTACATATGAAAAAATGTACATATTACAATCGCACAGCTTACTAGATTTTCACAAAATGAACACAATCATGGAACCAGCATCTAGATTAAGAAATAGAATCCCTCATGCCCAGAAGACCTGCTCATATAACCTAGGAAATATAATGTATTTATTTACCATAATAAGCTTAATAAAGTTGAAAATTTAGCATAATCTTTATGCTCCTCCTAAATCAAATAATATTTTACTTTGGAACATTTTCTCTTCAGTCTCTGTCTCCTGATGTCTATACTACTGTTGTCAAGGATTTTAGTTCCACTTTATTTTATAATTTCATTAATTTACCATGGCATATTTAGCATTTTTTTTTGCCTACCATTCTTTCTTGCATCTTAGAATTTCCAGGTATCATTTTTTTGAAGTTTATCTTTTAATTATTTTACAGTTAGAATCTATTGGTAGAAATGTCTATTTTTTTGATCTGTAAATGTCTAGTTAACTTTTTTTCAAATTTATCTTTACTAGCTGTACAATTTTATGCTGACAGTTATTTACTTTTTGTTTGCACTTTGAAAAACTATTTTAGAAAACTAATCTATCATGATTGAGGTCAGAATATTGGTTATTTTTTTAAAGGAAAAAATCCTTTATTTTACAGTCTTGTGCCTTCTATTGTCATTGATACATCAGCTTTCTTTGTAATTATATATTTGTCTTTTTATGGCATTGTAGAAGATTTTTTAAAAGAAAAATATAAGATTATATAGTTTTACTAGGATATATTCACATATGGGTTTTTTTTTATACTTATACTGATGGAGACCAATGTGCTTTCTAAATCTGAAGATTGATGTAATTCTTTCAGTAGTTCTAGAAACTTCTCAGCCATTACTTCTTCAAACATCACCTTTTATATTTTCTTTCTAGAACCTTGATAACACATGTTAGACCATTTCATCTAGTCCTCCAGTATACTGTTTCTCTGTGCTACATTTTCTGCACATCTCTGTGTACCTTCATTAAGATCTATTTTCCCATTCATGATGTGTCTAATCTGCTATTTTCCTCACCTTTGACTTCCTCAGAATTTCCTTTGGTTCTTTTCCTCTTCAATTTTGAATGTCTTATGTTTATTTATTTCTTTATTATATTTCCAACTCTCTTATGTCTGTACATTTATTAAACCTATTTATCTGATGTTCTGTCTCTGCTAATTCTCATATCTCCAGTCATTACCAGTCTAATTATCTTATTTTTTGTTTTTCCTGACTGTCACTCAAGGTAACTTGTTTTCCATGTGTTTGGTGTTATTTGATTGTGAACTTATTTCTTTTTAGAATTTCCTCTCTGGGAATACTTCAGAGATTAGAATCAAAATGACGGTCTTCTGAAAATGTTGTGTCTTTGTTTATGCCAGCTGACTGAGGCATTACGAACCCAGAAACACCTAACTTTACAGTCAGACTTTGGATTATTTAAAGACACATTGGTTACATAAATTCTGGATTATGGTCATGGATTTTTAAGCAAATTTCTTTTAAAAGTACCATTTATTATTATTAATGTTTCTCCACTGCCAAGGCCAAATCATGAATGGATAACTATTCTCTCTCCTCTCGACAAGGTTTTTTTTTTGTTGTTGTTGTTGTTTTTATAGTCTATGCTCAAGAGTACTTGACACTAGAGATATCCATAGGGAAAATGTTGGCACTAGCATTGCTTATTTCTTGAATTTGATCTCTCATTGTTATTTCTACTCTTCAAAGAATTCTATTTCTTTATCAGCTAGTTTATCCATCAATTAAAAAAATCTTTTTTGCTTTTTCTAAAATCTAGTATTGGGTGAATATATATTTAACTAGTATTTCTCATAATATTGTATTATATCAATATTGCATTTGTAGCTATGTGTATGATAAAGCAGGTCACCACTTTGGCAACCTGGAATTTAATAATGCAGCTGGGAAACTGGGAGACTACAGAGACTGTGCTAAAGTTACTGAAAGTGAAAGGTGAGTAAACTGAAACCTCAAGGGTCTAGCTTGCTCCTCATCATTGTTTGGAAATAGTTCTAGAGACATTGACTCTGGCACTTTTAGCTTGCTCTGTACATAGGTGAGAAGAGATCCTTCAGGCAGAATATCACTGGTATTTGCTTTCAGCATGTAGAGGTGAGTATTAAGAAGTTATGGAAGGGATCCTTATAGTATCTGCTACAGGATATCAGGTGGCACAAAGACTAAGGCAAACCTGAATCTTGTAGCACTTGGGCTTTGAATTTCTTGCCTTTAGAAACCCAAGGATATAGAGAAGGTTTTAAAAAATATAAAAAAATCAAACAGAATAGATTTCAAGATCACTGAAGCTCTGCAAAAGCAAGTTGAGTCATCCAATGGTATGATCTGTTTCTCTAACACTTTTAGTGGAAGGTAGATATATGTGGAAGGCATCAAATTCTGTGCATGAGAAGATAATGTAAAGGAAGGAGGCTGTAACTTGAGAAGGACAGTGACAGGCCTGGGCTCTGGCTCAAGGGCTATCTTTTGTAGAAAGATAGTTGATAGTAACTGGCTGTAGACAGTTGGACTCTTGTAACAGGAGACTTATGGTTTTTTTATTCTTTAAGGGCCAGTGACAGCTTGGAAAACATCTGTGTGTGAACATGAAAAGCATCAAGAAAACTATTTTGCTTATCCTCAGAATATAACTAGGTGGTATGTCCAGGTTTCCCTGCCTCAATTGATCAGTCTTTATTTGTAGGAGACCTCCTCTGCCCATATCACTAATGTACAATAATAAGTAGCAGCAATTGAGAAGATTGCGACAGTGCTTTCCCCTCTACTTTTAATCTCATTGTTTGATTGGAGTCCAGTGGGTTAATTTAGGACTCATGTCACAAGGTTTGTTTATAAAAAGGCCAAATACAAATGTTGGTTTAGAGAAGCAAAATCTTAATGTAGAAGTTACCTTTTTCTAGCCTTAAACAGTTGTATTTGCCTAATCTCCATTTATGAGGGAAACAGCCATCTGTAGCATGAAAAGAAAAAAAACAGACTTGTGTATAAACAACATAAGTGACATAAGAAGCACAACTCACATGTCACTGATCAGTAAAGATTTGCCAAAACTTAGATCCAAGTTTCTATCTGTTCAAGGATATCAGTTTCCATGGTACTCAATATTCTGTATGACAAAAGAATCTCTTTAATATTCTTGGAATAGTCAATATATGTCTCATTTTACACAAATGGCAATGCACTCTATGTATTATCCTATTGTTTGCTTTTCTTGCTTAATAAGAATTCTTGGAGCTTGCTCCGTATCGGTAGACAGAAGGCCTACTCATTGTTCTTTGTGGCGATGTGATTTGGTGTTTTTTTGGTTAAACCAGTCGTCCCCTATGTATGGATATTTAAGATGTTTCCAGTCTTTCTTGATTAGAAACTGTGCTGCAATCATTACTTTCAAGTGCATACATTTTGCACTTGAGAAGATAAATATGAATAAAATACCCAGAGTTAAAGATGTTGCTAAATGAAAAGATATGTGTACTTGGGATTTTGCCAAATTTTTTTCCATAGAGGTATACTGATGTCCCTTCCTATCAGCAGTACATGAGAATGCTGATTTTCCCACATTCAGCATGTTCTCCAATTCAATGTGTTGTCTGACTTGTTGATGTTTTCCAATTTAACGAATGCAAAAGGATAATTACAATTTTAATACATATTTCTGTTATAAATAACACTGAGGATCTTTCCATTGTCTAAGAGCTGTGGGCTTTGGATTCTTTTAAATAGACCATGACTAAGGTTTTTTTTTTTTTTCTTTTTGAATTCCAGACTCACTAGAATTGAGTCTAGAGTAAATTGAGACTGACCTTTTAGGCAGTAGAAATTCAGGACAGACCTAATTTGAGAGTCAAGTTTATTGAGTCTGCATGTGCAAAAGACATAAAGCTGCCATGCCATTACAATGGTGCTGTGAATGCATATTTAATGACACAGAACCTATATTCACAATACAGTATTAAAGGAAAAAAGCAGGGTAAAAATAATAGTGTGATTCCTCCTCCACTTTTAAAAATACAGAATGCATCTGTAGAAAGGTGATTAGAAGGATATATATGAAAAATTAACCATGATCTTTTCTGTATGGGAAGACTGTGACATTTTATTCTAATTTGTGCTTCACTGTATTTTTGAATCGTCAATTATTAATTGCTACCTTAAAAGTTAAAAATAACATTATATTTTAATAATACATTCTGCATCATTGGCAGATAGTCATTAAAAATATACAAAGCGATGAAAATATCATTAGAGTATGTGTCAGAAAACCTAATTTTTAGTCCCTGTACTGCCATTAATATACTCTGAGACATTAAGCTACAGTTTAATTTTTCTGGGTCTCAGTTTCATTATTTGTGAGATAGTATAAAACCTTTATACTAAATTCCTGTCTTATATATTGAGATGAGATACTTTTAAACTAATGCTGATTAAGTCCTTTTATAAATGTATGTTTGCCTTTTGAATAATTGCACTTCATAAAACCAAGGTGATTCTATGTGTATCTGTTGTTTCTTATGTAAATGTATAGTCTGTTGACTGTATTGGTGTACAATGCAAAACAAGTCTTCACACAGAGAAATTATCTTCCAAGGCTTATTGAAAGAGGTTACCTTGGTAACAAGAAATAAAACCCACCCAATTCATTCTAGGGGTCAGAACAAGTTTCTCCACATAATCATCATTTCTGTTATTTAGGTACAAACTGTGAAGAAGCCTCAGTGAGAATATTCAAATATTGGTAACAAGTACTTTTGCACTCAAAGACACAACACTTTAAATTATTCTCTTAATATTTCATATGAATAGGTTTATTCACATAATTAGAGCGTGGAAAAGTCCTTGAGGACACAAATATCACTCTTACTTCTTTAGTACTTACCCACATCACAGGATCATAATAGCTATCATCTATTAAATATTTATTATATGCCAGGTACATTGCTGAGTGCTATATTTATAGATCATCTCTCTTGTTTTATAACACAACACAAGTGTATCAGTCAACATTTGTTGTATAACAAACACTTCAAATTTGTTTACCTAAAACAACAACCATTTATTTTTCTTATAATTCTATGGGTTAGCAATTTAGGATAGGCTCAGGCAAAAGTATATTCTGGTATCAGATGTGCTCACTCATGTGTCTGCAATCAACAGTTAAATTGTCTAGGGTCTAACTGGTCTAAGACAGCCTCATCTGGAATAGACCTTGTCTGTTTATGTTTTTTGTGGTCTCTTATATTTAGCAGGTTCACTTGGGATTATATGCATCAGAATTACAAATTAGTAAAAGTGAAAAGAAATGTGTGCCCTAGTGTATGAGAAATTTTCAATTCTGCAGTATGCTTGCTAATGTTCCAATAGCCAAAGGAAGTCACATGTCTAAGCCTAGAGTATGGGAGAGGACTACTTAAGACACAGGTAAAGGAGCTTTTATTGCAACAATCCACCTCACAGATAGTTTGTTATTATGTGCTTGATAAGAAAGTGAACCAACAAGGGCCATAGGACTGATCCTATAAGACAGAGTAGTAGAAGGCATACTGTCATAGAGAGCAAGAAGAGGAGTGAAGGACTCACCAGGATAGTCTTACCCAATGAGTGCTGCTCTCTTGAGGTGACTATTTGTCCCAATTTAGGCCTGTTGCCCTGGTGGAAACATTAAGAGCATGCTCATTCATTTTCAGAAATCTTAGTTTGCATGAAAGAGTGCTCTGATCTTTCTAGCTCCTCAGCACTTCGGATAGCTCCTATTCAAGGGTCCGAATGCACTGATGTTTCTCTTTTAGCTTCTACCTGTCAACCCCACTGATTAAGAACAGCTAATGTTAACAATTAGGGGTACATTTCTAGGAACCTCAAAACTGTCAGAAGCAGAAGAGTAAGATAAATCCCCTCTATAATTTCATAGACAAGGAATCTGTAAGTTTCAAACCAAAGCTCCCGTGTCCAGGGGCCTTCTCTTGGAAGCACTTCCACTGAGGAAAATTCCAGCCCTTAGCGCTCACTTAAACATGATCCCATCCTCCCCTTCACACACTAATCAAGGGTTGGCTTTGAAATCATTACAGAACTGTACAGAACCTCTCCTTTCTTTCTTTTTTAAACCAGGAGCACACAGTGTTCACCATGTAGCCTCCCACTCACTTCACAGAATTGACAAGGGAAAACACTGTGCCAGAACACAACATGGGAAAGTGACTTAAGCAGGGGTGAAGTCTGGGACAAGACTGCACTTGAAAACTGCCTGCCTTCCCTTTAGGTTCTTTGCCCACAAGCTCCTGAAGATTCAAGGGCAGAGCTGGCAACACTGTCTGGGGGAGACCCAGCCACAGGCTCCTACTTGCCCTGATGAATCAATCAAGAGAATGCCATTAGTAAAACAGTTGTAGGCTGTTACTGAATAGCTTCATCAACCATCAAGAGATCTCCTCTCAGTGCCTGGGGAAAACAAAGCCAAGAGAAACAGGTTGTATTCAAAGCACTGAGTAGTTGTCAAAGGCAGCATCAATTTAGCCAACTGGGAACTCACTTAAAGTAAAAACACAATTTTATACCACCAATAAAGCCTACTTTGGCAACATAGAGCCCCTCTCCACCAATGAGGCTAATTTATTTCCTCCACTAAAGGGAATTACAGAATTGAGGATTGTTT
Organism: Rousettus aegyptiacus; assembly: GCF_014176215.1. Taxonomy (NCBI): domain Eukaryota; kingdom Metazoa; phylum Chordata; class Mammalia; order Chiroptera; family Pteropodidae; genus Rousettus; species Rousettus aegyptiacus. The sequence goes on along the minus strand of NW_023416287.1, from coordinate 33,892,382 downwards.
CAGTACCTGAGTATAACAAACAAATGAATGCAGCAGTCTCCTTTGGGTTTGGAAGGGGTCCAGAGGATGCTCTTAAAGTCTGATCATCTCTCAAGAATTTGGCTAACATTTCCCCCAGAAGACTGCTTCCAGTTAACTCCCCTGAGAATGGCTGACATGGAGTATGAGAGCTGGAGATATCAGCCAAAATCCTCATCCAGCCCACTCACTTTATACATGCAGAAACAGAGATCCAGGAAATTCGAGACCCACCAAAGTCATATTATTTGCTTTTTCATCTTTTTACTGCCTCTATCAGAGAATGGTTGAGATGAGAAATGAATATCAGTTTAAATGATTCAAGTAATTACTGAGTACCTATAACATATTCTGTGCTCATCTCAGAGATGAAGAAATATCCAAAGAACTTAGCTTTCTGGGCTCCTGACACATCACCATCTCCAGTCACAAGGGCATGACCTCTAAAATTCTTTCTTCCTGCCAGATCTACCTCCAAAATGTGTTTGCTATCTATCCTTTTTTCTTATCTCATATCCTGGAACTTACCATTTGACCTGAACCATCAAAACTCGAAAGCCTCTGTCCGATCTTCCTGCCTCCATTTTTGTTCAAGTTATCATCCACACTGCTGCCTGAGTGATCTTCCTGAAAAAAATCTCATGGGATATTTCCCTCCCCTGACAAAAGTACATTAATAGCTATTTAAATTCAAACCCTTGCCCACTATGAAATTTTCCTTGAGGTGCATTTTGCCTTCTTATCTATTCCTACTTTTTAGAATTGAGCCATAATGAACTAATTGAGTTTCCTGATATTGTCTCCATTTTCTGTTCCCATGCCTTTGTGTTGCTGATATTTGATTGGGAACCCTCTCTCCATCTACCTGATGAATACTTACTTAACTTCACAGAGGGTGTATCAAGGTGAGTGAATACCAAGAAGCCAAATCTGGGGTTGGAAGTCAATATAAGAAGAGGGGTGAGGCATATAGTAGAATAAAGTGTACAGTAGTCTTGTTAGTCTTTGGGTCACTTACAGAGTGAGGCTGAGAATGCTGTTGGGCCATCGTGAGGGTTTTGACTAGTGAAATGTTCATTTAATCATGCATGAATGCTCTCTCATACTCCTTTCTCCCAGTGTGTCAGCATTCATCACAGACAATACCAGATATTTGGCTTTAAAAAAGTGATAACTCTGTGTGTGTGTGTGTGTGTCTGTGTGTGTGTGTGTGTGTGCGTGCACATGTGCATGTGCACACTGTACATGCTGAGTCCCATAGCTTGATGACCTAGATTCATCAACTAGCAGTAAATCCTTTGAAATGCCCTGGTTTCAAAGAACACCATGTAACTATTTTCTAAAGAGCTTTCTTTGACAATGTTTGTCATCAGATTCTTTAAACGATTGTGTTTTCCAGTCTCCTGGGTAGCTTCTTGCACAGAGAAGAGCAGAAAGGTAATTAAAGTATTTTTCTATATGTGAGCTAAAAAAAAAAGGAATATTCCATTTATTAAGTGAGGTTCTTGCCCCCCAATTCTCTTTAGGGGATGCTCAGTGACACCAAGGGTTCAGCCATTTCAAAAATCTGAGCCTTCCACATTTTAAGCAGATCTGAGCTGTTTCAGTAATTACATTTGCAGTCCTTGGGGTCTTGGGAAGAGAAAGCCATACATCTCCAGAAACCTGCCATTATAAAATAAATCAGCATGTGGGTAAATTAAATGTTAACTGGATATTATTAATTCCATATCTGGCTCTTTCCCAGGTGCTATCATCTCATGGGAACACGTGCAGTGTAGTACATGGCAGGCTGCCCCAAATTCTCATTCTGGAAGGTGTGGAGGGTAGAGTTTTCTCTCCCAGAGGACACTGTAGCTAGGTCGACTCTTTTTGTGCCCACAGAATACTAGGACTAGAGGTACATGCTGACTTGAGAGCTCATGCCTTCCTAAGTCATACTTCTTAGTGATACTCATAGAAAGAATACCTTTAATTGACCATTTGGTGATATTTAAGTGTTAAGAAACTTTAGATCATCACCTAAAACTTAAGAGAGCCTGGCTTCAGGAAGGAAGTCACAATCTTTACCAAAGCCAACAAAGAATGATGATAAAGGTTGCTGTCTCAGGCCAGGTTCTCTAAGAATCAGATGCAAGTACTTTATTAAAAAACTTATCCCAACTGCAGAAATACAAAGGATCATACAAGAATACTATGAAAAAGTATATAACACCAGATTTAATAACTTAGAAGACATGGACAAGTACTTAGAAAGATACAACCTTCCTAGACTGAATCAAGATGAACTGGAAAATCTAAATAGACTCATCAGCAGTATGAAAATTGAAACAATCATCAAAAACCTACCAAAAAGGAAAAATCCAAGATGAGATGGCTTCACCAGCGCATTCTACCTAACATTCAAAGAAGATTTAATACCTATTCTCCTCAAACTTTTCCAAAAAACTGAAGAAGAGGCAATACCTCCCAACATGTTTTATGAGGCCAATACTACCCTGATACCAAAACCTAGTAAAGATAACACAACAAAAGGAAACTATAGACCAATATCTCTCATGAACACAGATGCAAAATCCTAAATAAGATACTAGTGAACTGAATACAGTAACATATTAAAAAGATTATACACCATGATCGAGTGGGCCTCATCCCAGGACCACAGGGATGCTTCAACATAGGCAAATCAATTAATGTGATACACCACATAAACAAATTTAAAAAATAAAAATCATATGATCATATCAATAGATGAAGAAAAAATCTTCAACAAGATGCAGCATCCATTTGTGATCAAAACACTTCACAAAATCAGTATAGAAAGTACCTTAGCACAATAAAGAACATACATTACAAACCATCAGCCAACATTATACTGAATGGTGAATGAAAAACTAAAAGCCTTTCCTATAAGATCAGGAAAAGGACAAGGCTGTCCACTATCACCACTGTTATTCAATATAACACTGGAGGTCTTAGCAAGTGCAATTAGGCAAGAGAAAAATGTAAAAAGCATCAAAATAGGAAATGAAGAAGTCGAACTGTCACTATTTGAAGATGACATGATTATCTGTATAGAAAATCCTAAAGACACCACAAGAACAATACTAGAAACAATAAACAAATACAGTAAAGTTTCTGAATACAAAATCGACGTTCAAAAATCCATAATGTTCCTATATTCTAATAATGAAGTGTTAGAAAAAGAAGAGGAAAAAATAATTCCTTTTGCAATTGCAACAAAGAGAATAAAAATCTCTAGGAATAAATCTAAGGAAACATGTGAGAGACCTATATAATGAAAACTATAAGACCCTATTAAAAGAAATTGAAGAAGGTACAAAGAAATGGGAAAAATATTCTGTGATCTTGGATGGGAAGAATCAATGGAGTTAAAATGACCACATTACCTAAAGTATTATCCAGTTTAATGCAATCCCCATCAAAACCCTATTGGCATTTTTTAAAGAAATAGAACAAAAAAATCATCAGATTTGTCTGGAAGCACAAAATATCCTGACTCACCAAAGCCATCCTGAGAAAAAAAGAACAAGGCTAGAGGCATCACTCTGTCTGACTTCAAATTATACTACAAAGAGACAATAATAAAACAGCATGGTATTGGCAGAAAAACACACACAGACCAGTGGAACAGAACTGAGAAACTCATATTTTTATGGCCAAATAATTTTTGACAAAGAAGCCAAAACATACAGTGGAGAAAAGAAAACCTCTTCAATAAATGGTGCTGGGAAAACAGGAAAGCCACCTGCAAAAGAATGAAACTAGGCTGTTGTTATCTCAGCCTAAATTAACTCAAAATGGATTATTAAAGACCTGAATATAAGAACTGAAACAATGAAGTGCATAGAAGAGAACATAGGAACTAAACTCAAGGACCTTGAACTTAAAGAGGATTTTATGAATTTGACCTCAAAGGCAAGGGAAGTAAAAGCAAAAATAAATGAATGGGACTACATCAACTAAAAAACTTCTGTATAGCAAAAGAAACTGCCAACAAGATAAAGGCACAACCATCCAAATGGGAGAATATATTTGCAAACAACACCTCTGATAAGAGCCTAATATCCAAAATATACAAGGAACTCATACAACTCAATAACAACAAAAAAAGGAATGCTCTAATTAAAAAATGGACAGAGGACCTGAACAGACACTTCTAAGAGGACATACAAATGGCCAATGAATATGCGAAAAGATCTCAGCATTGCTAGCTATTGGAAAATGCAAATCAAAACCACAATGAGATATCATCTCACACCTGTTAGAATAGCTGTTATCAACAGGACAAGTAATAACAAGTGTTAGAATTTGGAGAAAAAGAAACCCTCACACACTGCTGATAGGACTGTAAATTAGTAAGCCACTAAGGAAAATAATATGGAGGTTCCTCAAAAAAAAAAAACCAAAACAACTAAGAATTGATCTACCATATGATCTAGCAATCCCTCTATTGGGAATTTACCCCAAAGACTTGGAAACATATCTAAAAAGATATTTGCACACCAATGTTCACAGCAGTATTATTCATAGTGGCCAGGACATGGAAGCAACTGAAATATCCTATAATAGAAAATTGGATAAAGAAGCTGTGGTACATATACACAACGGAATATTACACAGCTATAATAAAAGATGAAATACTGTCATTTGTGACAATGTGGATGGACCTTGAGACAATCAAGCTAAGTGAAATAAGCCAGACAGAAAAAGTTGAAAACTACATGATATCACATATGTGGGATATAAACCTAAAAGTAACAAATGAGTGGGACAAACAGAGACTCATGGACATGGACTATAGATTAGTGGTTACCAGAGGGTAGGGGAGCAGGGGAGAGGGAGGAGGTAGGTGAGGTAAAAGGGGTCAACTATGTGATAACAGAAAAAAATCAAACTATGGGCAATGAACACAATGCAATATATATGTGCCTTACTGTTGAATTGTACATGTAAAACTGGATTTTGTTAACCAATGTCACCATAATAAAATAGATGATAATAGATAGATGATAGATAGATAGATAGATAGATAGATAGATAGATAGATAGATAGACAGACAGATAGATAAAAACATCCCAGGAGAACCCAGGATTGGAGTGAAAGAAGTCTGAAGTCGAGGCAGGAGCTTCATACTCCTGCACCTCAGGACTATCCTGGAAGAAGCAAATTCTAAGGAACTCACAGCTCTGCCCTGCTGGCTCTCTGCTTCACAAGGTCAGTGTGCCTCCACTAGCCTTAGAACATCCTCTGAAGACAGCACAGTGTAGGCCGATAGAAACCAAGGCAAGGGCTCTCAGAACTGGTAACAGAGTCCATAGGAACACTTACACTTGCCATCTGTAATGGTTAATTTTATGTGTCGGCTTGATTGGGGTGCCCAGAATTTGGTAAAACATTATTATGGGTGTTTCAGTGAGAGTGCTTTTGATGAGATTAACATTTAAATCAGTAAACTGAGTGAAGCAGATTGCTCTTCTAATATGCTTAGGCCTCACATAATCAGTTAAAGACCTGAATAGAACAAATAGGCAAATTCTCTCTTGAGTATGAGAGAATTTGTTCTGCCTTCAGATTCAGACTGAAACATTCACTCTTTTGGGGTGTCATGACTGCTGGCCTTTGGACTGTAACTATACCATCAGCTCTCTTCAATCTCTAGCTTGCTGACTCACTGAGATCTTGAGATTTACCTGTCTTCATAATCATGTAAACTAATTCCTTATAATAAATATCTCACCCCCGCCCCATTTTTCCTCTCTCTCTCCTCTAGTTTTCAATCTAAGCACACTGAACATACAGAATTGCCATTTACTAAGATGAGAAAAACTGAGAGGAACAATTTTAGATAGATAAAGATCAGGAGGTCAGTTTTGAACATAAAGTTTGAGGTGTCTGTTATTCATCTAAGCATGTAGATCAAGTAAGCAGTATGATTTAGAGTGCAGGGTGAGGTCCAGGCTGGAGATAAAATATTATAGTCTATAGTATAAAAGTGGTATTAAAGCTATACAACTAACTGAAATCATCAAGGGACTATGGTATATAGAAAAGTTGTACCCATGTTTATACACAAAAAAACTCAAATGGAGCATGAGAATAAGACCAAGACAAAGGTATAGGCAATGCCAGCCTTTAAGAAATGGGCAGGGGAGCCATATGAATGAGTAGGATCATCTAAGACCTCAAATTTATAAGACTGTACTTGAGCAGGTATGAATATTCCTATTTGATAAAAGTAGAGACTAAGGATTTTAGAAACTATGAACATAAGCAAAGAATAAATTAAAAGATTCATGTAGTTGAATGGCAATATTAGGCTGATCTGCCAATTTTAGGCAGGTTGCCTCTTGTCTGGTTATCCATTTTCATATAACAAACCACTCCAAAACTTAGTGGCTTAAAAAACATGTTTATTTTCCTTATGAATCTATAATTTGACTATGGCTGAATGAGGACAACTCATCTCTGCACAGATTCAAGGGGAGGGGAAATGGACTCCCACTTCTTGATGGGGGTATGAGACCATGTGGAACCAAAGCTCTTGTTGTGGCCATTTATGGAAAATACAACATGCCATACATTCTGGGAAATTTGTCACAGTCCAGAGTCCAGCTCTCAGACTTGCTAGCTAAGAAATCTATCACTTTTAATAGCAATAAATTGATGAATAGGACTGAAATGCCCACTCGTTTGCAATGAGAAGAACATATTATTGCTATAGGACCACCTAAATTCTTTATGCCTGCTATATACCTCGTGAGCATTGAATCAGAATAAAGAAGGGATTTGAATGGTTGCCCTGAATGGCAGCAGGTTAAAATGGGATTGGTCTTGTCAAAGAGATATGGATTACGATATCCACTGACTTAGACTTCATAGATTTCTTTCAGTGCTCCTCTTTGTCATTTTTCTTTGTGTTGCTTCTTTAGCTGAATAGCTACTCCCTTGATTGAAATATTCTTTCTTTGAGTACACTGGTCCACTCAATCTCATCAATCTAATTTTGACAGTAGTCATTCTACTCCTACAAGTGCAACTTTTCATCTGTTTTTTTTTTTCTGATTGGTCATGTCTTGGTCTTAAAGAAAGTAATCTTAATTTTCTTATTTCCTGTCTCTTGGAGAGAGGAGTTCACTTACTGACAAGGGGACCCACAGTATTCAAGGTGAGAGACAGTGGTTTGGACTAAGGACATTGATTAAGATGGTGAGAAAAAGGTTATATTGGGATATAATTCTGAGGTAGAGCTGTCAGGATTTGCTGATTGAATGTGGCGAAGGCAGTAGGGGGAGAGGAAGTAAGGAATTCAGGATGGTATAGTAGATTCAGTGCTCTATGCATACCCTTTCATCAGGTTGATGCTTCCATCTCGAATTTGTGAGTGTTGCTTGCTAGTGGCCCTTTGGTACTTCATTTCCTGGAGACTTTACCTCAGTCGATGGATCACACTGATGTAGAAACATTGGGTAGGAGAAGAAAGTTTGTCACTGATACTGGGGTAACAAAGCCCAGATCCTGGCCTCTCAGTGAGCCAATTCTAGTGCTATTCATTCTCCACAGCTCCTTGTGGCAGAACCCACATCTTTGCCAAATTCCTTCTCCTGCCCTGTACCCTTACAGGTTTTTCCTGAGGGTCCTCTCAAAATCTGTCACTTGCACAATAACCTTTATCTTAGACAGAGGACTCTAAGGTTTTTGATTTGAGTAACTAGGTCAATAATGGTGACATTTACTGAAATGAGGAACACTAAGGGATAAACAGGTTTTAGGGAAACAATGAAGAATTCAGTGTGTATTTGTGAAGTTTAAGATGACTATTGGGCATCCATTGGCAATACCAAGGAGAATGTTGAGTATTAGAATCTTGAGATCTAAGGAGATGTTTGGGCTGTCGACCTGAGGACCAGAATAAAGTACATGATTTAGACTGAAGGATCAGGGGATGCTTCTCTAAAGAGGTGATATTAATTAATAACTTAAAGTATAAGGAAGAATTAATGAAACTATAGTAGAAGAAAGAGACTTTCAGGGCTTAGAAGGAACAATAGGTGTGAAGTTTCTGATTCATTTCTTACTGATTTCAGAAGGAGGAAAGATCCTAAGTCATTGATTCCAGATGCATTGCTTAACCTTTGTCACAGTGGGAAAAATTTCTTTGAAGCTGATAAATTTAGGGGTATTTGTTGCTAAGTGACATCTATCCCCACCTCTTTACTCTGTTGTTTTTTAGGCAAAGTTTATCATTACCAGTTAGCAAAATTCATTAGAAAAATCTTTGTGCTAAAAAGTAACAGTGCAGTATGCAGAGGCATTGTTCACAGGAAGCAAGGAGGATTCAGAGTCAGGGCTAACTGAAGGGGCTCAGGGAGAAATATGTAGTAATTTGTATTGCAAAGTTACTTTTAAAAGAAATTCAACAGTAAGAGAATTAAAAGAGAGTGAAAGTGAGCAAGAAAGACAAATACTGTAATCACGTAATCACCTAGAATGGGAGAGTATTGATGCAAAAAACAAATATTTACTGAGTTGGGGAGAGAATTGGATACAGAGAGCAAACATTCCCAGGATAAAAGCTGGATAGAACCAAAATCACAAGGAGAAAGATTCCAAATGCAATAAAAAGCCAGCCCTAAATTCGAGTCAGGGGACATGGACCCAGCAGGAGCTAGGGAGCATTGTGATAGAGAGGGTCTGACTCTGACCTCAATTAGCATGATCACAGGCTCACCACAGAGCTCAAGAGCTCATCTTGTCTGCAGAGGAAAGGGGGGCTTGTTACATAAGCAGAAGGATTACACCTGGCCCATTGCTGAGGGAGAAGCTGGCTCCACCACACAAAGAAGAAAAGCTCCGGGGAGGAAAAGTTCTTGCAGAATACAGGGCTGTGGCCTTTGTACATAAGACTAATGAAGAGATTATAATCGAGTGTTCTTGCAACAAACACAAATATTAAGAACCTGGGTTATTTTGCTGTTATTCAGTGCAAAGGCAATTAAAGTCCCAAAGAAAAAATAACATGTGACTCCAAGGACAGTTTAACAGAAAAGAACACACTGAAATGAAAAGTGACTCAAGGCTTTTCTCAAATCCCTCCCTTTGCCTATAAAATAAAACTAGAGAATCAAGCAAGTCCATGCAGTAGCCACTCAATATTCTGATCTGTTGGTTGGTTTGTCGTTACAAAAAAGATAGCAGGAAAGGAGAAATGGTAGTTGGCCTGCGTTTGTCCTAGTTGTGTGAACTTGGGCAGATCATTCAACTCCTGCAGAGCTTTAGGTTTCTCTTTTAGAAATGAGTAGGGAATATTTTATCTCTAAGGTCTTTTCTAGATCTGAACTGGTTGGATTCCAGAAATCATTTCACTTGGGTCATGGCACATGCCTTGGAGTCTAACCCAGTATTCCAGATGAGAGAAGTTTATGATAGATGGAAGGTAAAGAAAGGTTCTCAGCAGAAGAATGTATGCAGTGAGTTGATGTGGGCTGCATTCAAAGCCTACACGTCACAGGGTATCTTTCCAGCATTCACTCCTCACAGACTGCCTTTTCTTTCTTCTTGATTTCTACTTCTCCTGAGACATAAAAAGATTTTAAAAAATAACTCTACCCACAAAAGTTTCTCATTTGCCAGTGGCCAAAAGTCAGTGAGTAGAATAAAACATGAAACAGAAATGCCAATATGTATTTCTTTCCTTTAAGTCTTAGAGAGTTAAGTCAACAAGATGTTCAAGTTTGGCTCACACAAAAGATTCCTAGGGTTTCCTTTCACGTGCATATATACAGAATAATTCTAAAGTGCTTACTTCACAAGCAGTTTCAAAAAAAAGGATTTTTTTTTGTAATGGAAGAACTTACTGCATACCATCTTTTGTTCCACGTAACCACTTTTTAATCATTATCACTTTTCTAATATTCAGCTCAAAGACAATTAAAGGCACAATAAACTTAGAGTTAGTTAAAGAAGTGGTACAACCTTCCAAGTGTACAGGTATATTATTTCTTCTTTTACAATTTAGCTTTAAAAATAATAAGGGAAGCCCATCAGATGTCACTTGGTTAATAGGATTCCTATGGTTTTTCTCAAGTGAAACTGTAATCAAGCTTTGATAACTAACAAAACTTCTTCTTTAAAGAATGTTCTTTCTGAGCACCTTAAGGTTAAAATGGGATACACATTTATGCATTTTTATGAAAACTATGAATTTTTACTAAATTTCTAAAATAATCTCTTCATATCTACTCTAGTGAACAGAAAAATTAAGAGTTTCAGCATTAAGTTCACTGTATTAGTTAACACTGTAGATTCATATATTCATATTGCATTTAAATTTTTATTTTTAAAAAACTTGCAGCACATTTTTGCTTAACATAACCTCTTTCAGAAAGCACAATACTGACTTTGTATGAGAAGAATCATCCCTGCAGAACTTAAAATCACTGAAGTTAAAGAGTATAGACATTGTTACTCTCATTATTACAATAAGAAACATTAGGACAAGCTGAAATCAAGGACTTTCCTTGGATCCACAAGAGAACTGAAATTTCAGGTGAAATTGGCCACCAAAAATCTGGAGAGAATCTGAGAGTTACAGCTGAGATCTGCTTACCTGGGGCAGAAGCCAGGAGCCATCAAATGATTAAGTGTTAAGAAGCAATTAATTGTTCATTTTGATGAATTTCTGGAAATTGAGTATGTACTATCATGAGAGAGAGAGAGAGAGAGAGAGAGAGAGAGAGAGAGAGAGAGAGAGAGAGAGAGAGAGAGAGAGAGAGAAACTCCTAGGGGCTCCTGTTTTAAGGGAGCCCTTATACTTCATAGGCTTTACCAAAGGATCCCAACCAGATTCTCATTATAAAGATCTGAGACTCTACTGTGGCTCTGGCAGGGGGTGGGAAAGATAAATCCTTGTGAAAGATGTCCAGAGCTTTCTCCATAACAAATACCTTCTCACCCAGAAGAACTTAACCAGAGCCTTGTCTCAGAGATGTGGTGGAAGGGCATTTTTTCATACTGACCCCCTCTCATCTTCTTGTCTTGCTTAAGTATGAAGAAGTTCTACAAGATCAAACATGTAAAGATTACAAGAAGAGACATAGGTATGCTATGTGATAAATTGGAAGATTATAGAATGCTCCTCTTCAACACTTTACCATCATACCAACTGGGCTCTAGTATAAAAATAGTAAATCACAGCTGGAAGTGTTACAAGACACAGACTTTCTCTGAAGAAGCACAATTAGAGAAGCCCACAGTTCAGAGGAAAGACAAAGACAAACAAACAAAGGAATTTGAAGCTGCTGGTCCTGTTAGGAGACATTAAACAAAGCCTAACTCCTAGTTAGAGTGACATAAATCTTCACACTAGAGGCCTATTAATCTCAGTTTCTATTACTCAATATAACATTGCCCATTATTCAACAAAAAACTACAAGGCTTGCCAAAACACAAGAAAGGCACAATCTGAAAAGACAAAACAAGCATCAGGAGCAGATTTGAATATGACATAGAGTTTGAGATTATCAGACAGGAAAATTAAAATAACCATAATTAACATGTAAAGAAATCTAATGGTAAAAGTAGACAAGATGCAAAAAAAGAGATTGATAGTATAAACAGAGAGATGGAAATTCTAAGATATAATCAAAAGAAAATAATGGAAATAAAAATAATGTAGACTTGACAAGGCTGAAGAAAGAATTAGTAAATTTGAAGATAGGTCAATATAATCTTCCCAAACTGAAATGCAGAGGAAATAGAATAGTAAAAATAAAACAGAACCCTTAAGAACTGTGGGACAATTTAAAAAGATGTAATATATATGTAATTGAAATATTAGAAGGAGAATAAATAAACAGTAGAGCAGAACTATTCGAAGTAAAAATAGCTGAGAACTTCCCCAAATTAATAACATACACCAGTCCACAGATATAAGAAGTTTAGAGATCATCGAGCAGAATAAATACTTTAAAAATCCTTACATTTAAGTGTAGAAAACAGTTAAAAACATGGTTAATGTTAAGACAAATATATATAATCTCTGTAAATAAGTGGTCTAAATGCACCAACTAAAAGATAGACATTGTCAGATAAAAAACGGGACTCAAATATATGTTGTCTGCACAAAATCCACTTTACATATAAGGACTCTGGCAGGTTAAAATTAAGGAATTGGAAAAATATACACCACGCTAACACTAATCAAAAGAAAGCTAGAGTAGCTATATTAATTTCAAACATAGCAGACCTCAGAACAAGGAAAATTACCAGAGATAGTGGTACTACATAATAATAAATGGGTAAATTGTCCAAGGAGACATAACAATCTTAAATGTGTATGTACCTAATAATAGAATATTAAAATATATGAAGCAAAAAATTGATATAACTGAAAGAGAAATAGACAAATCTACTATTGTACTTACAGACTTTAACACCTCTGTCAGTAACTGACAGATTAAGCTGGCAGGAGTTCAATAAAGATATTGTTTTCCTGAATAGCACTATCAATCAATTTGATCTAATTGAAATTTGTAGAATACTGCATCCAACAACAGAATACGTGTTCTTCTCAAGCTCATATAAAAATTTCTCAAACATACACAACATCTAAGACATAAACATATCTTAATAAATTAAAAATTAGGTTAACAATTCCAAAACCACTATACATATTTTCTAGAATTAAACAAATAAGTGAATAGTAGATGGTGGGATCCATGTTTTTCAGGATTACAAATAAGCAAGGGGGAAGAAGCTAGGGAGATCCATGTGATAATGAATTTGTGTTGAACGTCAGTATGCAATTATGTTTATCTTAATATAGATACAGATGGTTACATATAGAAATATTTATAGATATGTGAATATACATCATTTAGTACACACATATATCTCTGTCAGTTGAGAGTGCCTAGAAGCAATGACATCCCAATAGCAAACAACTGAGTACCCAGATTTTGGTTTCTAATGCCATTCTCCAATAAAAAGAACCAGGGCTTAGTAGATAAGTGGCTAATTCCAGGACTAGAGTAGGATATAAACAGGATCAACTGGGGGCATTTTGTAGTGCAGAAAGCAAGGAAATGTTCAAAACATGAAATAAAACAAAACTCAAATCTTATAATGCTGGGAGTAGACTGAAGGTACACAGTAACCAACTAAAAGAGCTTCCAATGGTCAAAGCGGGAAAAATTTCAGGAATAAAATCAATAAATTAAGATCAGATTATAATCCAAAGTATAAAACAAATAACCATGAGTCTATACATATATGAACAAATAAGAAAAACATGTTTCTTGTGCAGAAGAATTCTAAATAATTTATATAGATATTTTGCCTTTAAGAAGGTAGAGCATAGCAATATTCACAATAGTCAAGATATAGAAACAATTTAAGTGTCTGTGAGCGGATAAATGGATAATAAAGATGTGGCATATAAATGCAATGGAATATTATTCAGCCATAAAAAGGAAAGAAATCCTGCCATTTGTAGCACCATAAATGAACTTAGAGGACCTCATGCTAAATGAAATAAGCCAGATAAAGATAAATACTGCATGATTTCACTTATATGTGGAATCTAAAAGTAAAAGTAGAAACAGATTAGCATGGTGGTTACTAGGGTATAGGAATCAGGGGAGTTGGAGAGATGATGGTCAAAGAGTACAAGCCTTTAGTTATGAGACGAATAAATTCTTGGGATATAATATACAATATGGTGACTACAGTTAGTAATACTATATTGTACACTTGAAATTTGCTAAGAGAATAAATCTTAGGCATTCTCAACACACACGCAACTAACTATGTGAGATGATGCATATAGGAAACTGTGTAATCATTTCACACAGTAAAAGTACATCAAATTATCATGTACACTTTAACTATATAGAATTTTATTTGTCAGTTATACCTCAATGAAGCTAGAGGGGAAACAAAGATAGAGCATAATTCTTCATTCTTTAAATATGGGTTGTCCTTGTGACTTTTGTTCAACAACTATAGTATAGAAAGTTAGAAAAAGAAGGGTAAGTGTACAGTGGAGAGTCCTGACAAAGGAACCTCAATCCAGATGATCAACATTAACATCAACAGTGATAAATCACATTGATAGTATGTACCCTTAATGTAATATGATGAGAATAGTACTTTACCTCTGGTTTTCTTCCCCCAGTTCCTCCCTCAAGAGAGGAACATTTTACAAAATACCTGAAAACTTTAAAGGTTATCAAAAACAAGGAAAGTCTAGGAAACATTATAGCCAAGAGAAGCCAAGGAAGACATGAAGAATAAATGTAATGTGGTATCCTAGATAGAATCCTAGAAAAAGGATTAGATAAAAAATAATCTAAAAGGAAATCTGAATAAAGTGTGAACTTTAGTTAATAAGTATCAATATTGGCTCATTAATTATGACAAATGTACCATAACAATGTTAGATGTTTATAAGGAAAACTGAGTACAAGGTATACATAAACGCTGTACCATCTTTGTAATAATTCTGTAAATCTGAAACTGGGTTTTACTATAATGACAGATAATTGTCATTATATATTTGTCAAAACTCATAGCATGTACCACATGAAGAGTGAACCCTAATGTAAACTCTGGGCTTCAGTTAATAATAACATATCGGTATTGACTCATCAATTGTAAAAATGTGCTACACCAATGCGAGATGTTAATAATAGGGGAAATTGGTGGTGGTGGGCTGAAGGGTGATAGGAACTGTACTTTTCACTCATTTTTTTCTCTGTAAACCTAAAACTATACCCCTAAAACAAGTAATTAAAAATGCGCCCAAAACTGAAAAAAAAAACCTAATAAATTAAAATGTAAAAAGCCCTCCAAACTTGCAGCTAGAAGAATTTACTGCTGAAAATTGAAAAGATTCTAGGAAAAAGCAACTAGAAAGGACTTTAAAAATAATCAGGGAATAGATCCAAGTTGTTTAAAGTTTCTCTAGCCCCCAAAGTGAGTTCAACAATGAGGTTCTGCATAGCAAAACAGAGTACATCACGGGGCGTCTAAGGACAGAAGAAGGTTACCTACGACCATCTGGGATGCTCTGTTGGTGATTTCTACTCCCCAAATCCTGTTCTCAAGTGAAGTGGTGTTCTGCTGATTCATTCTTTTGCAACACCACACAAAAGAGGTTATCCACATTTCTGTCCAAACACACACCACCTGGGATTTTAGATCCATTAAGCTCTTCCAAATGATTGGTAATGGAGAGCCTCCACGGCTTCATTAGCAGAAGCAAATGTTTAACTTCATGAAGGAGCAATGTCCTATTGATTTCAACTAAAAGAGACCTTGAGTCACAGGGCCATAGGAGAAGGTCAGGGTCAGACATTTAATGGCATCCTGCCATTTTGGGGTAAAAGGGACAACTGTCTCATTTCTTTTATTCTCTTAGAGGTCCTAATGGCTCTTTCCAGGTACCTAGTGCCTATAATAATTTTAGGTATACAACATAATGATTCAGTATTTGTATATATTGTGAAATGATCACCACAAAAAGTCTAGTTAATTTTCATGATCACACATAGTTAACATTTTTTCTTCTTGTAATGAGAACTTTGAAGATCTACTCTTAGAAAGTTTCAAATATACAATATAATACTATTAACTATAGTCACCATGCTGTACATTATGTCCTTGGGACGTTTTTATTTTTTAAATGGAATTTTGTACCTTTTTACCACTTCTACTTATTTTGCCCGTCTTCTACCCTTCACCCCACTCACGTCTGGCAACCACAAATCTATTCTCTTACTCTGAGTTTGGCTTTTTGGTTTGTTTTTTTTTGTTTTTTAGATTGCACATGTAAGTGATATCATATAGTATTTGTTTTTCTGTCTGACTGTTTCACCTAGCATAATGCCTTCAAGTTTCGTTCATGTTATTGAAAATGACAAGATTTCACTCTTTTTTTTTTTGGCTGAATTAAATTCCTGTGTGTGTGTGTTCATGTTCTATATTTTTCAATTAATGTTTAAATTCAATATTAGTTTACATTAGTTTCAGGTGCATAGCATAGTAGTTAGACATTTATATAATTTATAAAGAGAACAGATAGTAACAGATAGTCTAGCACCCACCTGGCACCATACAGAGTTATTACAATTTTATTGACTGTGTTCTCTATACTGCACTTTACATCCCTGTGATTATTTTGTAACTACCAATTTGTAATTCTTAATCACTTCACCTTTTTCACCCAGTGCCACAATCCCCCTCTCATCTGGCAATCACCAGTTTGTTCTCTGTATCTATGAGTCTGTTTCTGATTTGTTTGTTCATTTATTTTGTTCTTTAGATTCCACATGTAAGTGATATCATATGGTATTTGACTTTGTCTGACTTATTTCACTTAACATAACATACTCTAAGTCCAACCATGTTGTCATAAATGGTAAAATTCCATTCTTTTTTTTATAGCCAAGTAATATCCATTGTATATACCTACTACCTCTATATCCAATTGTTTACCGATGAGCACTTAGGTTGCTTTTATATTTTGGTTAATGTAAATACTGCAGCAATGAACGTAGGGTTCTATATATCTTTTCAAATTAGTGTTTTGGATTTCTCTGGATAAATGTCCACCAAGAAGTTGAATTGCTAGGTCATAAAGTAGCTCTATTTTTAATTTTTTTAGGCACTTTCATACAGTTTTCCATTGTGGCTGCACCAACTGCATACCTACCAACAGCACATAAGGGTTCCCATTTTCTCCACATCCATGCCAACACTTGTTGTTTGACTTATTGATGACAGCCACTCTGACAGATGTAAGATGACATCTCATGGTTTTAATTTGCATTTCTCTAATTAGTGACGTTAAGCATCTTTTCATAGGTCTATTGACAATCTGTATATTCTCCTTGGAGAAATGTCTGTTCAGGTCCTCTGCGCATTCTTAAATTAGATTGATTTTTTTTTTGTAGTTAAGTTGTATGAGTTCTTAATAAATTTTATATATTAACCCCTTATCAAATATATCATCGGCAAATATCTTTTCCTATTCAGTAAGTTGTCTTTTTGTTTTGCTGATGGCTTTTTGCTGTGCAAAATCTTTTTTGATGTAGTCTCATTTGTTTATTTTTTCTTTTGTTTTCTCTACCTGAGGCTACATATTAGAAAAATAATGTTACTATCAAAAGATGTTAGAGAGTTTACTGCCTTTGTTTTCTTCTAGAAGTTTCATGGTTTTGGGTCCTATAGTTAAGTCTTTAATTCATTTTGAGTTTATTCTTATGTATGGTGTAAGACAGTGGTCCAGTTTCATTTTTTTGCATGTATCTGTCCAGTTTTCTCAACACAACTTATTGAATGGACTGTTTTTACACTATTGTATACTTTCCTCCTTTGTCATAGATTAACTGATCATATCAGCTAGAGTTTATTTCTGGGCTCTCTATTCTGTTCCTTTGATCTATGTGTTTGTTTTTTATGTCAGTACAATGCTGTTTTTATTACTATAGGCTTTTATTCTAGTTCGTTTTCAGGTATTGTGATACCTCCAACTTTGTTCTTTTTTTCCCCTCAAGATTGCTGGGCTATTCGGGGTCATATGTGGCTTTGCATGAATTTTTGGATAAAAATTCTAATTCTGTGAAAAATGTCATTGGTGTTTTGATAGGGATTGCATTGAATCTATAGACTGTTTTGAGTAGTATGGATATTTTAACAATGTTACTTACTTCCTATCCATGAGCACAGTGTATGATTCTATTTATTTATACCTTCTTCAATTCCTTTCTTTAATGTCTTATAATTTCCTGAGTATAAGCCATTTAAGTCCTCAGTTAAATTTATTCCTAGGCATCTTATTTTACTTTTGATAAAACTGTAAATGTGATTGTTTTCTTAATTTTCTGATAATTCATTATCGATATATAAAAATGCAACCAATTTATGAATATTAATCTTGTATCCTGCTACTTTACTGAATTCACTTATCCATTCTAGTAGTTTTTTGGTGGGCTCTTTAGGGTTTTCTATATGTAGTATCGTGTCACCTGCAAATAATGAGAGTTTTACTTCTTTCTTTCCAATTTAAATGATTTTTTTCTTCTTGTCTGTTTGGTATAACTAGAACTTTTGATAAAATGTTGAATAGAAGTAGTGAAAGTATACATCCTTGTCTTGTTCCTGATCTTAAGTTAAATAAATGCTTTTAGCTTTTCCTCACTGAATATAATGTTAACTGTGAATTTTCCATATATGACCTTTATTATGTTGAGATATGTTCCCTCTATCCCCCATTTTGCTGAGGGTTTTTATTATAAATAAATGCTGGATTTAGCCAAATACTTTCTGCATCTATTGATATGATCATATCATTTTCATCCTTCATTTTTTTATGTGGTGTATCATGTTAATTGATTTGTGGATATTGAACACTAATCTTGTGGTATATCATGTTAATTGATTTGTGGATATTGAACACTAATCTTGATTTGTGGATATTGAACACTAATCATGGTGTATGATTTTTTAACATGTTGTTGAATTCAGTTTACCTATATTTTGTTGAAGATTTTTGCATCAAAATTTATCAGGGATTGGTCTATAATTTTCTCTTTCTTTCTTTCTTTCTTTCTTTCTTTCTTTCTTTCTTTCTTTCTTTCTTTCTCTTTCTTTTTTTTTTTTATAATGTCTTTGTCTGGTTTTGAAATCAGAGTAATGACGACCTCATAAAATAAGCTTGGGAACTTTCCCTCCTCTTAAATTTTTCGAAATAGTTTGAGAAGGATAGGTGTTAATTCACCTTTGAATGTTTGGTTTAATTCCTCTGTGAAGCCATCTGGTCCAGGACTTTTGTTTGTAGGGAGTTTTTAGTTTTATTATTGATTCAATTTTATTAGTAGTAATCAATCTGTTCATATTTTATGTTTCTTCTTGATTCAGTCTTGGAAGACTGTATGTTTGTAGGAATTTACCCATTTCTTCCACGTTGTCCAATTTGTTGGCATAAAATTGTTCAAAGTATTTTCTTGTAATTCTTTGAATTTCTGTGGTGTCAGTTGTCACTTCTGTTTCATTTCTGATTCCATTTATTTGGTTACTCTTTTTTTCTTGACGAGTCTGGTTAAATATTTATTGATTTTGTTTATCTTTTCAAAGAACCAGCTCTTTGTTTCACTGATCCTTGTATTTTTTTAGACTCTATTTTGTTTACTTCCACTGTGATCTTTATTATTTCCTTCCATCTGCTCACTTTGGGCCTTGTTTGCTGTTTATATTCCAGTTCCTTTCAGTGTAAGTTTAGATAGCTTAAATGAGATTTTCCTTGTTTCTTAAGGTAGGCCTGTATTGCAATAAATTTCCCTCTTAGTGCTGCTTTTGTTTGTTACATAGATTTTGGGTGGCTGTATCATGGGTGGCTGTTTTCATTTTCACTTGTTTCACAGTATTGTTTTGATTTCTTCTTTGATCTCCTTGTTAACCCATTAATTATTTAATAGCATGTTATTTAGCCTCCTTGTGTTTGTGTGTTTCTCAGTTTCTTTTATAACACATTTCTAGTTTTATACCATTGTGATCAAAGACAGTGCTTGATATAATTTCAGTCTTCTTAAATTTATAGAGACTTGTTTTGTTGTCTAACATGTGGTCTAACTTGGAAAATGTTCCACTTGAAAAGAATTTGTATTTTGCTTTAGGGTAAAATGCTCTAAAAAGATTAATTAAATTCATCTGGTCTAAAGTGTCACTTAAGGCCACTGTTTCCTTGTTAATTTTCTGTCTGAAAGTTCTGTCCATTGATGTCAGTGGGGTGCTAAAGCCTCCTACTATAACTGTCTTATCGTGGATCTCTCCTTTTATGTTCATCAATATTTGCTTCATGTTTAGATGCTCCTATGTTGGGTGCATAAATGTTTACAAGTGTTATATCTTATTCTTGGATTAATTATTTATCATTATGAAAGTTTCTTGTCTTATTGTAGCCTTTTTAAAAGTCTATCTTGTCTAACAAACATATTGCTACTCCAGCCCTTTTCTATTTCTACTTTCACAAAATACCTTTTTCTATTCCTTTACTTTAAACCTGTGTTTGTCTTTCAATCAGAGATGGGTGTCTTGTATACAGCATATGTATGGGTCTTGTTTTCTTATATAATCAGTTACCCTATGTCTTTTCATTGTAGCATTTAATCCAATTACACTAAAAGTGATTATTGATAGGTACGTAGCTATTGCCACTTTATTTTTCATATTTATATTATTTTTCTGCATTCCTCTTTCAAAAGAATTCCCTTTAACATTTTATGTAATACTAGTTTGATAGTGATGAACTACTTTAGCTTCTTCTTGTCTAGGAAGCTCTTTATCATTCCTTCAATTTTAAATGATAGCTTTGCTGAGTAGAATAGTCTTGGTTGTTAGTCCTTGCTTTTTTCATTAATTTGAAAATTTTGTGACAATCTCTTTTGGCCTATAAAATTTTGTTGAGAAATCAGCTGATAGTCTTATAGGAGCTCCCTTGTAGGTAATTGTTTTTCTTTTGCTGCCTTTAAGATTCTCTCTGTCTTTAACCTTTGTCATTTTAATTATGATGTATCTTGGTATGGGCCTCTTTGAGTTCATCTTGTTTGGGATTCTCTGTGCTTCCTGTACCTGTATTTCTATTTCCTTCACTAAGTTAGGGACATTTTAGTTGTTCTCTCTCCAAATTGGTTTCAATCCCTTATTTTCTCTCTTCTTCTTCTGGTAACCCCATGATGTAAATGTTGGTATGCTTGATGTTTTCCCAGAAATTTCTTAAACTATTCTTATTTTTTAAATTCTTTTTTCTTGTTGCTGTTCTGATTGGGTGTTTTCTGCTATTCCATCTTCCAAATCACTGATTCAATCTTCTGCTTTATCTAATCGGCTATTGATTCCTTCTAAAGTATTCTTCATTTCAGTTATTGTATTTTTCATTTCTGACTGTTCTTATTTATAGTTTTTATGTTCTTCTTTTATGCTTTTTATCTCTTTGTTGAAGTTCTCACTAAGTTCCTTGAACATTCTTATAACTACTGTTTTGAACTCTGTAACTGGTAGATTGCTTGCCTCTGTTTTGTTAGGTTCTTTTTCTAGAGATTTTGTCTGTTCTTTCTTTGCAATATGTTTTGTTTTGTTTTGTTTTATTCATTTTGGTTGCCCTTTAGTTTGTTTCTATGTATTAGGTAGCTTTTCTGTGTCTCTCAGTCTTTACAGGACGGCCTTATGTAGTAGGTGTCCTGTGAAGCCCAGTGACACAGTCTTTCTGATCACTTAAGTCAGGTGCTCCAGAAGTTTTCCTGGTGTGTGCCCTCCTATTGTAGTTGAGTTTTGATTGCTGTTGGCACATTAGGATTGATGTGAATAGGATTGACCCTCCAGTTGACTGAGAATTAGCCATGAACACAGTGTATGAGCTGCTGTGTGTGGACCGACTCCATGAAGGGAAACTCACCCCAACAGGCTCCAGTGCCTGCTGAGACCACCCTTTGTGTGTGTGACCCTTGTGGGGATCACTGGGTGGTGCTTTCTTGTGGTATGAAGTTGACCTCCTGGCATGTCAGTGTCAGGGCATCTTGGGAGGGGCTCTGTTGCAGGCCTAGGTGAGCCACTGCCTGTGATCAGTCCCTGAGTTACCTGATAGGAGCTACAAAACAATTTTCTGTTGGTCTTTGCCTGGCATGGAAGCATATGGGAAAGGTCACACTATGACCCCAAGGCCAGCTACCACCAGTGCCAGGGCTTAGGCAGCTTAGAAAAAGGCCCAGGACACTCTGAGACCTGCTGCCACCTGCAAGCTGACTCTAAGGCTGAGCCACTGAAAGAGCCTCAGGTTGTACATGAGTTGAGTGAGGTGAGGTCTCAGGGAGTCACAAAGGTGGAGCAAGTGGTGTTCACTGGGTTAATGCAGATTCAGTTTTGGCACCAGTGCTGAACCTGGTCCACTTAGCAAAAACCTCAGGGCATATTGAGACCAACCCCCACCGGCCTTGGAACTGTGGATCCTCAGAGTTGTCCAAGAAAGACTGCATTGTGGACCAATGCCAGTTGCCTGCTGCAAAAAAAACTTGGGCAGTGGGCATGTTGGCTTGTGCAGTGTCCCAGGGAGTCACCAGGGTGGAACAAGTAGATTTTATTAGGTCAGTGCAGATTCAGATTTGGCTGTGTGCAAGGAGAACTCAGCACAGAAAAGATGGCGTCCACTCACAAGCTAGGTGGGAGGAAGGCTCAACAAAAGGATAATGGCAGCCATTTTTTCAGCCCTTGCCCTGGAGTCACGAAACTCTGTCTCTCTCTGTATGTCTAAGTGCCTCCCAAGCTGCTGTCTTGCTGCCGGAACCCAGGGTGAGTTCCTGGGAGTGAGACAATCTGTGTGTTTGCCCTTTATGAAAATGCCTGAGTTTTCAGCAGCCATCTGTCTCACCCTGATGAATAGAATCCCTGCTGATTTTCACAGTGTTTTGTTGTGGTGGCTCCTCTTCTTGGCACTGGTGCTCTGTGTTGGGGAGCCCGGTGTAGGACTGGAACCTCTTACTCCTCAAGGGAGCCCTGTGCAGCTGAGATAGCCCTTCTCATTCTCACGCACCATACATGGATGTGGGGCCAGCCCATTTTGCATCTTTACCCCTCATACCAGTCTTGACATGGTTCTCCAGGTTGATTGTTCTATAATTTAGTTATAATTTTTAATGTGGTCATGCAGGAGACAAGTACAGCATTTACTTAATCTGCCATCTTGACCAGAATTCTCCTATGTCACATTTTCTTTATCCATTCATCTATAGATGGACACTTAGTTTGTCTCTATACCTTGACTATTGTAAATAATGCTGCAATAAACATGGGGGTGCACATATCTTTTTGAATGAGAGTTTTTGTTTTCTTTAGATAAATACCCCAAAGCGAAATTACTGGATAGTATATATTATCCAGTTCTATTTTTAAGTTTATGAAAAACTGCAATAATGTTTTCCATAGTGGCTGAACTAATTTACATTTCCACTGACACTGCACAAGAGTTCTTTTTTCTCCATGTCCTCACCAATACTTGTTATCATTTGTCTTTTTGATAATAGCCATTCTAACAGGTGTGAGGTGATATCTCATTCTGGTTTTGAATTGCATTTCTCTGATGATTACTGTCAGGTACCTATTTCTACATACCAAACAACCCCTTACTAATGGTTAAAGCAAACATTTTATTTTATTAAAGATTTTTAGTGTCAGAGTTTTGAGAATGGTTTGACTGGGTGGTTATTCTCTGATTCATGTGGCATCATCTGGGACAGCAGGGTCTGGAGGATCTATGGCCAACATGTCTTCTTCACCCACATGTCTGATATCTTGGGGCTCCCTGCCTTCTTTTCTTTCCACATGGTGCTACATTTTTCAGGGGCTCTTGGGCTTCTCATGGCATGGTGATCTCAAGGGAGTCATACTTCTACTTCTTCCATGAATCTGTCTTTCCTTGGGATAAGTAGTCTTAGAGTGAGTATTCCATGAGACAGAGTGCTCCATGAGACAGAAAGTGCTAGTCTTTTATGCGCCAGGCCTGGAGACATTTTGTGTCACTGCTGTCACATTCTATTAGTCAAAGCAGTCTGAGAGCCTACCTATATAGGAAGGTGGAGGGCATAGACCACATCTCTTAATGGGAGGAATGCCAGAGAATGAATTATCATTAATCTGCAATATAATGACAATATCCTAGATAGCTTTAAAAAGAGCAGTGGCATATATAAAGGTGGTCTAACCTGTCATATATTTTATAAACCAAAATAAATATTATCAAAAACCAATCTTGTTCGGGGGTACAGTTTTTTTAGGAACATCTTGTCAAGTAATCAACAACATGTGGACAAAAATTAGTAACAATTAAAACTAACTAAGGATGATGGAAAAAAATTGTTGCTGCTCCATATAAGACCCATGTTCTATTTTTGTTCTTGTTTTGTATTTTGCTGTATCTATACCTCACCTAGTGGTAAGTAAGTAGGGTGCCCTTATGATAATAAGCATGCAGATAGTTGCCTTGTCATTAGTTTTGTTACCATACCTATGTCAGAGTGTGGGGGAAACCTTTCAAAATGTCCGATAAACTCTCATTCAATGCTATGTGAAATTTTAGGGCTTTGAGCAAGGAATATATCATTTCCTTCTTTTACACATGAGAGAACTATGGTCAAAGCATTAAGTCATCTTGTCCACAGTCCCACAGCAATTTAGTGCATTACCCAGAACCGATATCTGACAGCCAGTTCACTGTTCTGTTGTCACCTCAGGCATTGTAGGATAAGACAGGACCAGTTTTATTTACAGGCATGTGGAAGAGCTTCTAATCCTTCATTCCCCAGAAACTACCATCGATGCCTGAAATTCTTTCCATAGGAACTCACTTGATATCACTGCTAGAAGAGTAATTACATTGAGTGAAAGTGACTGCATATTAGGGGAATGGGAAGGAATTAATAAAATTATTGAAGTTAGGTATAGAACTGTTTCTTAGTCATATCTTCTCTCTTGTCTGGAACAATCTAGAATAATGTGAAGAACATGGGAGATGTTAAGAATAAGATATGACAGGGAATGTCAAAGGAGGATGTAAAAAGAAGAAAAGGAAAAATTGAGGGAAGGATGGACCCTGATGATGCTTTTTTGGCTTTTCTGTGTATCTGAGGGCCATATTCAAAAGGCCATGTTCCTTGAATAAAAGAGAAAGAAGTATATATAATTTTAGTTTCATCTCAGGACCCTGGGAGTACAGGTGGACACAAAAGTGTGAGTTAGAAAACCAAGGGAAAGAAATAAGATGAGAAACTGTTAACTGTCAGATAAAATTTAAAAATAATTTAAGCCTAGATGCAGCATAACTGTTACTGTATATGTCAGACTATATCATGTGATTAAAAAAAATTAGCAGTGTCTTGTCTGTCTTTTTGCCTGTACAGAAAAGCTGCACATCACAGATGTTCCCCATAGAAAAAAAACAAACCTGAAATGACAGTGCTGGCAATCAAAGACATTGTACCTCAGAGAATGCAAAATCCAATAAATCGCCATCTACCAGCAGTAAATTCCCTCTGATTGCTGTACCTAGCCTGCTCCCTCTCAACCTGACAAATCTTAAAGATATGACTTTGTATCTTAGGTGACCCAATTTTCTGGGAGCCTAGTGCCGAGCTGGGGCATGTGAAAGGCACACAGCTGAGAAAGGTGTGTTACCACCACAGCCATAAAATAAATGAGTATCCACAAAAGGTAAACCTCCTTTTATGAAATATCAGTTTAGCCTCATTAACATAAGTTCTAGTTTGAGCTTTGCCAAGTTACTGGGCTGTGTAGGTAACACATCCCTCACCTCTTAGTGATACAGTTGGTTATGGGTACCATTTGGACACCTCCACTTACCTTACTTTACTGCACTGTAAAGACATCTGGGGGCAAATATACAAAATGATATCCAGAAATTCCCTGGAACAAAGAATTTGAAAACTTTGAAAGTAAAGAAGGCTTTAGAAATATATTGATTCAAATGTCATGTTTAACATACTCAATTTGATTCAGTTTAACATGGATCTTCAGTGTCCCAGTCAAACTCTGGGTAGACAAAGATAAATAAAATACAACTCACTGCCCTTAAAATATTTCCAGTTTATTGAAAGAGAGACAAGTAAACAGATGGTTCAAACTTCACGTGATAATCCTTATGCTAAAATACACCTAAGAGAGACAGGAGCTTCATCAGTGCAGCTAATCAAAGAGACTTCCTGCAGAGGTGTCATTGGTTGGTCTTAAAGAGCAAGTGGGAGTGAGTGAGCCAGGTAGATGGAATGAAAGTGTGGCAAGAATATTCCTGGCAGAAGAAATGCGCCAGCTCCTGAATCACATGGCACGCATATGGAATTACCACTAAGTGAACAGGGCTGTCCCAGAGAACTGTGTCTGTGAGTGGGAAAGCAATCTGGGAAGCAGCAGAGGTAAGCATGCTGCAAAGTGCAAACCACTGCTAGGGAGTTGAAGTTTATTCTGAAAGACAGGGAGAAGTGAATCCCAAAGAGGTTAGTTCACAAAGGCAATGTCAACCAAGTGAGGAAAAGGCTGTAAATCTTGGACTTTAATGTGAATAAAATTGGATGAAAGGAGGAAGGGCATTCTGAAGGTCATCTCCCAACAAACACATTTCTTTTTCCCTTTTGGAAACCTATGGAGCCTGTAGAAAGTGACTTTATTTTTGCATGCCCTTCGAAATTCTCTTCTTTCTCTCGGGCTCTGTTCATGCAAATGTCCTGAATTTGGTTGGATATTTGCTCTTTTCTGCCTACCTAATCAATTTCCTCCTACCTACTTTTTCCATTATGCATTTTCACAGCTAGAAATACACATTTTGCTCTTTTAAGCATGTAGCCTTACTTTTTATCTCAAGAACTTTAAAAATATGACATTTTAACAGATATTTCTGTTCTGCGGCATCTAAAAAGACAGGCTTCTCTCTCTTTGATCATAGTTTCCTACACTATTTTAAATACTTTTTTTATTATACTATGAAACAAAGAATTCTGTTTTTCTAAAAATGATCCAAGGTGTGTTTGCTCATCATATCCCAATTACTAATATAACTCTTTTAAAAAACTGATTTCAGTGTAACCACAGGATGATTAAGAAGATTAACCTATCCTCTTTGGATTCCATGACTTCTTGCTCCCATGTGGTCTTTTATCAGTTCGGTTGGGCAGCCTCTCAGGGTAGAGAGGGATGGGAAATAAATCTGCAGGGGCAAAGGGAAGACATGGAGCACATTACATGAGGAATATATGATACTAACTTAAAACTGCAATTACCTTAATTGCAGTTGCCATTTACACATAATTTACGAAGCAGAAACCAAACATGTGTTGTTACCAATGAGACAGAACCAAAGATATAAAAACTTGAATATTAGATAGTAAGAAAGGCTTGAAAATTCTAGACACTTGTGTTCACAAAGCCATGTCAGTGTACCAGCTACATGGCAAATCAGCCCCTCTCCCCTACCCTCTGCTAATTTTACAAGCCAGTGTGGTGTAATGGGAAGATCAGGTAATGTGCAGCTAAATCAAGTTTTCCTGCTTATTAGTAGTATGATCTTGGGCTAGTTGCTTAATTATTCTGTCTTAGTCTCCTTCTCTGTCAACTGAGAATGAAAATAGCTTATCAAAATTGTATGATGATTGTCTTTTTTTTTTTGTTCCTTCAGAAGCTAATCTTGAGATAAGAATAACCTGGATGGCAGTCCCAGGAAACCATTAGGGGAATGAGAAGTGAAATGAGATAGGAAGGAAGTCAATACAGAGTGCATGAAAGAGCAAGATATATTGGGATTTCTAGGAGACAGCATAAAACATGCTTCAGATTTGTTCCACATGAAAGGCATTTCATGTGGGACGTTTGTTATTTTTTTATGGTTTTTTTTTGTTGTTGCTGTTGTTATGTTTATCATTGTCTCAGGCTGATTTCATGAATAGAAACTCTCCAGCATATCTTGCCTGCCCAGTGCACAAGTTTATCAAGCTCAAGGCTCCACAGATAAAAAAATTTAAAAATAATAATAACCCAGATGGAGAAGTTCAGGTGATCATGGTAGGAAGCTGATGATGAGTAAGGGAGAATGGGTACATGGCACCAGAAGCATCTGTTATGAGAATTAGATGAGAGAGAACAGGTAAAGCTTTGAGGACAGTGCTTAAAGTCTGAAGGTGTTCAAAAAATAGTGGTATTAACACAATTGTAGGAAATAGGGACTGATTAAAAAAATCAGGACTCAAGGTTTTGGATCACATTGGGGTACACTCATTCCTAGATGTCCTGTTACATGACACTCTGGTGCTTTAGGAACAAGCTTTCCACAAATACTAACAAATATTCCCTAGTCACTCACTTGAAATGATTCAAGCAATTCCAGTACCTTAGACACATGATAACCAATCATGCCAAGAATAATTGTGCCTTTAAAAGTCTTTCGGGCAGCTACCTTCTGGTCCAGGTTCTTTAACATTATCAAGAGTGAATATTGTAGCTGAAATGTCTTATAAAGTTTTAACTAGTAAGGATGGGAGTTAGGAGATAAATGAGTTTTAAAAAAGGTAATTTATGATTATTTTGTTGTCATTTCGATGAAGAAAGAAAGCTACATAAAAGCAGGAGTGAAATTTTTGTACATGAAAAATAAGCATATTTTCTAAAACTCCTCAATTATCTGAACTGTTTTTGTATAATTATTTGGCTTTTGGGAAACAAGGAAGTTCTAAGAATACAACTTCCAATTTCTTGATATATTTTGAGCTCAATTAATGATAATTGAATCTAACATAATATTTTTTTTTCTATTAGAAGTAATAGTTTATTTAATTATTTTGACACTTAGGTGGTTGTTGTCAGATGTTTTTCATGTCCAATCAGCTTAAACTCAACAGTTCATGAGGTTGTGAACTGTTTTAATATTATTATCTTTAACCATTATTATTATTTACTCTTATAGCATATGGACCTACCTTGAATCTGAGCATTAGTACATAAACCTCTGTCAAAGAATAAAACCTTGAACCTTCCACTAATTATCTTTTATTGGAAACACTCTGAGAGAAGTAACATTTACAGAAGAAAGTTTAAGGGACAAAGTCCCAATCCCCTCCAGGTTGTTTAAGTTCTGTCCCTATTTTAAATATGATCACTAACAAGCCCTGTTCTTGAATTGCCATGCTTAATTTTCTGAAGAATCACCTTGGCTGTGTTGGATTTCAATTTTAGGTGCCTAGTATATCTGAGGTTCTATGTAAGTAAGAGTCACATGGAATCTCTTCTACATTTTTGGAAACTGGTCTCGGGAAATCTTATATAAAATTTCACAAGAAAGATATATTTTAGAATTTGATTCCAAGGTCAACTCATTCCTATTAAAAGTCGCATATTTCTTTTTTGGAAAACTTTTCATGATTTCATTCTTTTCCTGGCTTCCAAAGAATCCAGAATCAAATTTTAGCTATTAGAACTAAGTTAGCTCTCATGGTTAATATACTTGCTTTCTCTTCCCTTTCATGAGTCTTATTATTTGTTTTATTATTTTGTTATATATACATCCTTTATGTTAAGGTGTGTTGAATTCTGTCCTCTGGAAGGGGTCAAGTGGATACAGAGAGCTGACAGGTTTAGTTAATGCCTTCTATGTTACAAGTACTATGAAGCTTATGATCTCCATTTTCTCACTGTAGTGTAGGTCCTATTTTCTGCTCCTTTTACAGATGACGAAGATATTTTCTGCAAGTTACACTAGTTGTTAGTGACATAGCCTAAGTTTGACCCCTGGTCAGGGGGATCTAATGCTGGATTCCTTTGACTCATATGGTCTTCTTTGTACCAAGCTGAAAGTAGAGTGATATAAACAATAAACCATGGTAAAATCAACCAGTCTGTGCCCCTCTTTATCAGACTCAAGAATAAAGACTTTAGCATGTGCTCCTTTTGTTTTTTTCAGAAAAGTTGGAGAATAAATGAGAACATGGAGTAGAAAAGCCATAAAAGAGATAATAATGAAGTGGAAGAGAAAAATGATGACGACTGTGGTGCACATAAAAACAATGATGATGATGGTGTAGGTGGAGTTGATTATAATGGTCATTATGATGTGGAGATGGTGATGACAAGTTGATGATGATGGTGTGGTTGCAGATGGTGATCTTGCAGCCTTATTTCTAATATAAGGAATTTATGATGGGTTCAAATTATTTTCCTCTACTCCCTCCATTGTGCTTAAGTTTCTAAGAGATGAAGCATAAGGAAAATGATAGCTCATCTCCAGGAATCAACCTAGGTTTTGTAGGACCAAAATCTCATACAATTTACTGGCAGAGGCTTCTCAGCAAGAAAAATAATAACACATTACTTACACACATTAAGCAAAGGGTCCTGGACTTTAAGCTTCACTAGTTTGAGAGTAAATATGACTTGGTCTGTTTCCCGTCCTTGTTACTAAATGGAGTGTCCACCCTGTATTGCTTTTTGTGGCTTCTTTAATAAAGGACCACAAACTTGGTCATTTAGAACAACAGAAATACTTTCTATCACAGTTTTAGAGACCAGAGCTTGGAATCAAGGGGTCTGCAGGGCTGTGCTACTTTTGAAGCCTCTAGAGGTGAGTCTTTCTTTGTCTCTTTCAGCTTGTGATTTCAGATGTTCGTTGATTTGCGGCTGCATCATTCAAATCTCTGCCTTGGTTTTCATATGACCTTCTCTTCTTCCCCTAAACTCTATTTTCTTCTGTCTCTTATAAGAACAATTGTCATTGGGTTTAGAGCCCACCAACTAATCCAGAACGATCTAATCTCAAGATCTTTAAGTTAAACATCTGCAAAGACTCTTTTTCCAAATAAGTTAATATTCACAGGTTCTAGGGATTAAGACATGAAAATACCTTATAGGGAGCCAACATTCAACCCACTCCAGGGCTGTTATAAATAGTGCTGCTGTGAACATTCCCACACATGTCTTTGGGAGGTGGGGTGCATGTGTGTACATTTGTGTTGGATTTATACCTAAGAGTAGAAGTGTAAGCCCTAGGGTTTTGGTTGAGCTTGGTATATCCCATCAAATAGTAAATAAAGGAGTTTCAGGTAGTACCTTAGAGATTACCAAAACTAATCGCAGCATATTACAAATGCAAAGTTGAAAAAAATGAAGCTCAGCTATGATAATTATCCAAAATTTCACACATGATGAGTGGCAGAGCAGAATAAACATATTTTTTAATGGCACAGGTCTCTGCTTAGCAACACTAATATCCTCTAGTGTTTTTCTTGAATTTCATATTTCACCTAAAATACAATTAACATGTCTGTTTAATAGCCCAGATGCCAATATGCTGACATTTTCCCCCCACATGAAAATGTTGGCTCCCAGATGGGCTTGAAGATAATGCCAAAGTGGGAGAACATGGTCCAACTCTGGCACCTTAAAAATGAACTCAGTTGCCAAGATGAGAAGTTTCTTTCTTAATGCTACTTTAAGGAGGCAAGATCATATGTTATCTTACCGGTTGCCATCACAATTTTAGTAAGGTACAGATCTTTCTTTAGAGCCTTTTGTCTGCTGGAGTTTGAAAGTAAAAGAAATTATTAAAATGCTCTTTAGGATAAAATGGGAGGAAGAGTTTTCAATTATTACCCTTCAGTTATTGCTCTTCAGAAGAGACAGGGGTGCATAGAAGGTCCAGCCCCATAGTTGAAGGTGACAGTGGGGGCCAGGAAGACTTGGGGTGACAGAGTTATCAGAAGGACTTTACAGAGTAGGAAAAATGCCCAAATGTGGCCCCAAAAATGATTGAAATCTAAGAAGAATGATCTTGCTGCTGTCCTAGACTGGGACATATATCCTACCAACATACTCTTTGATCAGGAAGTTGGCTGAATTCAAAAGGTTACTGGTAATCAATGACCAGTACTGCAGCTAGTACTTTGAAGTCTTATTGCTGTTTATAGTTTTTTCTCTCTTTGTCCTAAATCCTTCCTTGGCTTTTCTTCGTTTTCCCCAGAGAATTTCAATCCACAATACAGGTGCCTCTTTGTTCGCCACTGAAATCCTGCATTTCATCAAATGTTTTCCTCCTGCCCCTGGGACAAGTTGATCCCAAGAGTAACCCTGTTCAGTAGCCTGACAGTTTAAAGACTTGTATCTGCTTCCTGATTTGATTGCTTTCTCTGACTCCTGGTGATTCAAATCAAAGTGCCATCCTCAGGAGCAAGTGTCTAGTTCTGAACAAGATGCACTTTTTCAATGGCCTGATGTTGGAGGAAATTATGAATCTTCTGTCCCCGGAGATTGATGAGTAAGGAAAATTGAAGAGCCTTTGCCTAGTTTTGGGGGCACTTGGGCATGTGGGTGTTATCACAAAACTCCACAAATGTGGACCTTGGAACAAGCTGTACTGGGAGAGGCTAGTCTGATCACCTGGATATAGATGAAACACCATGGTGTTCTCTTGAAAGCCATTAAGGAACTGTCTAATTCCCACAACAGAAAACAACAACAACAACAACAACAACAACAAAGAATAGTCTTGGGGTATATGTCAGTACTTTATTCACATAAGGGTGAAGGAAGGAGGGAATTAGTGAGTTTTTTCTTTTTCTTTTTCATGTGTATGTTGGAAGAAAGGTTTGTGTCAGCTTGGAAGAGAGTATCAATGGCATGGGACAGGGGCTGATCTCTTTCTTATGTTAATTTAAGAAATAAAACTTTCAGTGTTATGACTAGACTCCAAGGCAGTTGAAGCATTCAATTAGTCTAAAATCTAAGTAAATCATGTTATGTGGTGCTGAAGGAGAGTTTAATTCTTCTGACAATGTAAGAAGTGGCATGGGGAGCAATAGGACTGGTCATCTTAATCCTTCAAATCTGTATAAGGAAAGGAGGCTGCATTCCTCTTTTAATGTTTTCCTCCAAGAAAATATAATCCTTCAAGGCACCAGGATTAATAAATTGCTTTAAATAAGGATAAAATAGACTTTTCTTCACTTTAAAAATTTTTATTTTAGAAGACAGGTATTTGTCTGGAGGCACTTTGAGCTTACACATTTCATCCAGTTGGCTCTGCAGCTTGCAACTTGTGGAAAGTCAAGGGTTTTTCTGGGCCATGGAAGAACTTCGAGGATAGAAAATGATTTCTTGTCTTAGGACTTGAAAGCAAGCCAAGTCTAAGCTTTGACAGTGCTTCAGTTGCTATTGCTGTATAACAAGCTACTGTAAAACTTAATGGCACAAAATAATCTTTTTTATTATACTCATAGATTCTGTGGGTCAGGAATTTGGATGGAGCACAGTGAGAATGGCCATTCTCTTCTCTACAATGCCTGGGGCCTACATGGGGAGATTTAAAGTGACTAACTAAGTGTTCAGGGCTGGATCATCTGGAGGTATCAACACTCATGTGTCTGGTGGGCTTTGCTGGCGGTTACTTGGAAACCCCTAGGATACTGGCTAGAACACTTACACATGGACTCTATATATGGTTTCTCTGTGGGTGCCAATTTGATTTTCTTGTAAGAAGTTGGATTCTAAGATCTAGAGCCCCAAACAAACAAGGCAGGAGTGCATAACATTTCAATGGTCTATCCTGGGAAGTCACATAATTTTATTTCTGCTATACTTTATTGGCATGCCAATGACAAATTTCTATCCATGTTCAAGGACAGGGGACCTAGACCCCAAAATTCAATGGGAAGTGTGTCAAAGTCACTTTGTAAGAAGACCATGTTGGATGGAATACATCATTGCAGCCATCTTTGAAAAATACAATCTGCCACAGCCAATAACGATTTTTAAAACAAGTGGGATAGAGAATTTGATGATAGGTAGAAGGATGGATAGCACAGCCCAACTTTGTACCACAGCAATAGCTATGGTTGAGATAGACAAAGGCAATGTAATTATACCTTTAGGCTCAAGGCCTGTGGTAAGTCTCTATCATGAACATGTTTACAAATGTCCATGAATGGTCACAACTGGAATGAGAGAGAAAAATTCAAGTAGCTTACTGAAAATTGATTTTCACTGGTGGTCAAAAAATTCAACAACATACTCTTCTGTTTGTGAATTGGCGATATGCCCCCTCTTTACATAGAAATGCAAAGATGGTTCAAAAGGTCTTGTGGTAAAAGGTCTTTACCTAACTTGATTAACTCTTGACATGCTGGACAAAGAACATATTGTGAAATCTTTTTTTTTTCACTTGCCTAGATTATCGGTTAAATGCTATCATATTTTTAGAATAACTTATTTTGGGTCTGGTTCTCTGGGAAATACAACTATCATTATAACTTAAATATGAGACAGTTTCAATTCCCAACTTCTTGTGTGGGAATTACAAATGAACATCATCACCTTTATAAAATAAAAGAGTATTTAATTATCCTTATTTTCATTAACATTATATATAATTTCATATCTATAAAACCTCTTTAGAGGGTTTCAAATTCAGATAATTTATTTCAGGCACTAAAAAGGATCCTGTTCTGTTAGCTTAGTACTTAATAAAATTATTAAGAGGTACAAAAGGTCTGCTTCTCAATATTAATAAAAGTTTTCATAGTGATAAAAGGCTCTTTTATGTCCTAGGATCTCTCTTTTATATGAACTGCATTTGTGGTAGTAATGATGGTAGCTCCTTTACTTCCCAGTATATTTGGGGACCTGCATAGCATGATCCCATGGTGGATATGCTCTGCTTTACCAAATACCTCAGACCTGGCTCTGGTCAGTTGAGTCCTGATTGTATGTCACCTTCATGTATGAAAATACTGACTCTGGAATTCTAATTTCTTCTTAACTCTCAAACAAAACAGGTACACATATGTACCAAAATGAATCTTGGCTTGCTGCCAACCTACTTGGCAATTGCATTTGCATTCTGAGAAACATTGAGATGAGTTATCAATCAAGTGACTCTTAAAAATCTAACACAATCTTGCACTTTTAAAATATGCCTTAAAAAACAGAAATGGTGATGCTGTGAAAGTAGAAGGTGAGAGAGAGAGAGAGCTAGCAGATTCACAATGCCCAAAACCAATAGTCTCAAGACTTTTTTTTATAAGCCTCTGATTGGAGAAACCTATGAATGAGACAGATAACATAGTTGACCTTCCTGTGGACATGAAAGTGGCAAGGAAGTGTCATACTTGACCTGGATGTGAATCCATACCTTTCCCTAGATTCCTTTATAACAATGGAAATGGAGGGGAAGAGGAAAGGAAGACTCTGAAGGAGAAGACATAGTTTTAGAGATCCCCAAATTGAGCTGTTCAAATGATTGAAATATTTGGGTTCTTCTTGAAAAGTATCCTCTATAATTTTTTATTTTTGAATGTTCTTCAAGAGGGTGTTTCCAAACCTTATTTATTATACTCCCCTTGAGAAAGTAGGTTTATGGAGCAACATAGTTTTATTCAGACACATTTACACATACACACATGTTCACACATATTTCTTAAACATGTCCTGGACAATTGGCCTTTCAGTAGGAAGATAAAGGGTAACACCAGAAAAAGAAAAGAGACTTCTAAAGAAAACAAGTAGGATCAACTCACAACCTCAACTTGTGCTGTTTGAGATAGCATCTCTATCTGCTCTGAAGTCTAGGAGTTAGAAGCAATGACAGCATCAATCTGCCTGCATGCAGAATACTTTCTTAAGTTTTCCAGGTACACAACCAATATGGTATTTATAGCAAACAGTACACAACTACTCCGGTAGTGTGAGAATCAAAAAAGACACTGCCTGCCATTGTGTGCATATCCAGTCCGTGGGCTAAAAACATCCTAAGGAGCCCATAGCCAGGAGCTTGTATTCTGAAAATTTGAATACATGTGTTTAGCTCACCCATTCTTTTACAAAATAGGCGCATTTCAAAAAATAACTTCGATTCAGACAAGACTAGTTCTTATAACAGATAAACTAAATAAATAAAACTATTTCTCATGACGAATAAGTTAAAGAAATATTTCTTTTCTTCAAATAATTCCTAGGACAGCTCAGGACTCTTGTAAAGTTCTGGAAAGTTACACAGTTGGACAGACTTTAACAATTCCCAAATCTAAATCTTCAGCTTTAAATTAGCCTCCAAACTCATTGGCAAAATAAAGATATTAATAGCTCATTATATAGTTAAACAGTTATATAAAATTATATCTGTAAATTTTTATAAATTGATCATTGATCATTATAACTTAAATATGAGACAGTTCCAATATTATGACTTTGTAATCAATATAATAAGTTCGCCATCTGCATATGTGGAAAATATAGGAGAGTCAATAATTTTTTGCTTTGTAAAGTGTCAAGACAAAGTTTACAAATATTTTAGCATGATTTCACATGCTATTAGTTTAGAAAGTGCTACACAAATTGCCTAGGTGTTTTTCAGCCACACGCATTTGTTTAGTGTGCTATGAATTCCATCATCTTCAAATGTGCCCTTATAAAATAACTTATGCTAAGAACTCTAATTTATATATCACTATTCAAATGAAGTACCCATTTTAAAAATTGCATTTTTTTAACCATAAAAAAGAATACTTCATGTTTTCTTGAAAAAAGATATAATCTGGGAAAATTTTTTAAATAAACCAGATTTGTGTGAATGATTGCTTCTCTAAGGCTCAAAGCATGCAAGTAGTGCCTTAATTCCTGTTCTGCCCAAATGTCAGTGGTGAGTACAGAGAGACTGATTAATTGAACAGAACTAGGGGACAAAGCAATTGACTCAACCATCCCATGATAATCAATTGAGTTTTTTTGTATTATCTGATGGCAAAATACCAAATATAGAAGCTAAGAGCCAATTAGACTCTATCAACCATAAATGCAATTCTATGACAACTCAACACTCATATAATTGACTCAACTCTATGAATATATTCCTAATTTAACCATTAGTCAAAATGGAATAAGCTAGGTCTCTTGCTTCTTTCATGCAATCTCTAGGTATGAGAAATGAAAGGGAGATAAAGATGACTGGAGTAGAAAGAAAAGAGTTAAGAAAACTGGAAAAGGCTGATCTCGCATAGCTGTACATTTCAGGATATTGATGTGTCTAGTACTAAGTTTCTACAGTAGTCATGACTACTTTTTTAACCAGCCTCTGTTCATAAACATTATGGGAATAACTGGTGTGACATCTTAAGGCCACAGTGCAATACCTTTTATAATAATCCTTGAGATGAGCTTCACTTCTTCAGCGCAACCCACACCCTATACTAAGTAGGGAGATGTCATAAAATATGGAGAAAATGAATCCTATTTTTGATTTGCCTTTGTACACAGTTAATTGATATTTATCATAGGAAGATTGTTGTATCTGGTGACCTCATGTGTTCTTTATATACATGGGCCAAAAAATACTTTAAGTCACTATCTGAGTTCAGGTAATTAGAACATGTTGGCACGTGTGATTCTTGCATAGCAGGCTGACTGAGAGTATCAATATATGTAATATCTAAACCAGGACAATTTGGTAAAAAGAGGGGATACTCTTAATAATTATTCCAGAGCAATAAGCATAAAGCAAGACTATCTGGAGCCAAATAGACATATATAAGATCCTAAGTAAGACCTATTTAGAAAATGATGGGAAGGCAAAGAATTCCTACTCTAACTATTCTAATACTATCCCATTCATTAAGGAAGGCTGTAGAACACCTGGAGTCTGGCATGTCATTAATTAGATAGAAAGCATTATCATCTAGGGAGATGAATGAAAATAGGAACACAGTCCAAAAAAAGGTAAATTATGCCCCTTATGTGTGTGAACATGTATGAAAAATGATTTCATTTCTTCACATAAAGAACATGATCCCCCAGAGAGCTCAACCTCATTCGACAATCTTTTTTTTTTTTTTTTTTACCAACTTTCTTTCTCCATTTCTTTCCAAACCCTAGTCATAGTGGTAGAACTTATAGTACCAAAATTATGAGCTCTTGCCTTGATCATAAATGATATTAATGAGTATATGGCCCAGGATAAGGGAGTCAAATGTCCCTGCACTGTACTGCAGTGATTCTGCTACAAGATTATTTCCACCCACGAAACCAATAATTCAAGTATCTCAAGAGGGTTATATATTTTAGAAGGCACTGCAGACATGTGGCTAGGCCATGCCCTGTCACAGAGAAATTCAACCTCATGCAGGAGCAAGACGGATTCAACACAAGAAACCAGTACTTTCATGTGAACTTGATGTGGTGTTCACCAGTCTGAGCCTGACAGTCTGCAAAGATGGCATTTACTTTTGAAACCTTAGAAGGAAAAAAAATTACAGAAGACGAAGTGAGACTCTTTCCCAGCAGTGGTCAGCAGCCCCACTTTCTCTCATTTCCAAGAAAGACAACACTTTTGGAGAAAATTAAAGAGATGTATGCCCCATTAGGAAGGACACTGAACCAGGGACTGAGAGAAGTTAGGAAATGCGCCGAGAGTTTTAATAATGAAACGCTTTGCCATTTAGGTTTACGATATTCACAAGCATCTCCTCTTGTTCAGAGTTTACTATGGAAGGATTTCACATAATGCATTATACTTTTCTGGGAAAACAGAACTCTACATAAATGTTAAGTCAGAAATGCTAGTGCCTTCAGGACATGTTACAGAGGTAAAGCAAAAATTTCTACAGAAAGCTACAATAAAGAAAAAACACTCCTGTGTGTGTGTGTGTTTACTACTCACATAGAACGGTTCACTTCTGACACCATGGTTACCAAATGTGTGTATTTTCTCCACACCAAGAAATTTTCTGTGACATCAACTAGGTATCCTAAAACTCAATTCTATTTCGACACTAACCAGAGTTATTGTAAACCCCACAGGTTAAGGGCTCAGCCCCATAAGACTGACACCCCCACTTCAGATGCCAATCACAATTATTAGGTCCCCAGTGTGTCCTACAACTTCTGTCTAACTTGGTTACAAATCAGAGGTTCCCAGTACTCCCTCCTTAGATTCAATCGTTTCCTATATTAGCTTATGGAATTCAAGGAAACACTTGCATTTAAAGTTTATTATATAATAAAGGATACGATAAAGAATACAGATAAACAGCTCAATGAGGAGATACATAGGGAAAGGTCTAGAAAGGTCCCGAGAGCATGAGCATGTTCTCCCTGTGGAGTGGGATTGTGCCATCCTCCAGGTAAATGGATCTGTTCACCAAACAAGAAGCTCTCTGAACCCTATACTTTTGAGAATTTTATGGAGACTTCATTACATAGGCATAATCCATCATTAACTCAATTTCCAGCTCCTCCTCCATTCCTGGAGAATAGGGCTTTGGGCTGAAAGTTTCAAGCTTCTAATTATATCTCGTTTTTTCTAATAACCAGCCCCCATCCAGGAGCCCACCAGGCATTACTCCTATCACCCAGGAAGCTACAGGGGCTTTAGAAGCTGTGTGTTAGAAACCAGGGGCAAAGACCAAATGTTATAACAAAAAACAGTCCTTGTAGTCTTACCACTTAGGAATCAATAAGATTTTAGGAAATCTGTGTTAGTAATAAAAAATATAGTGTCACTGTTTACTAAAACTAGAAAAGAACTTAGAGATCATTTTCTTCATTCAACTTCACAAAAGAAAAAGCCAAGCCACAGAAAAGTGACCAGAGAAATCTATATTAAATGCGAAGGTTAGTGGTAAATCAGGGGCTAGAACTCATGCTTCCTGATTCCCCATTCTGAGTTCTTTCCACTATGGCACACTGTTATCTGTATATTATTTACATGACACTTTTCAAGTGTTTAAGAAATAGGAAGATTTATTAAAACCTTCTTTACTGTTTCTGAGCAGGTCTGAGTGGTAGCCATAATGCTTTTTGTCACTTTTTTTGACAGTACACAATCCAAGCACTTAGGTGGCCCACTGATAAACTTCTCTAAACCTCACAGATTATTGTGTAAGCCCTTGATCAGAAAACAATGACCTTTTTAAAAATTAATTTAATGCTTACAATGTATTTTTCTACTAAAAAACCTACTGCTATTAGATATTAGTGCCTCAAAGTCTGAAAAAAAACCTTTTAAAGTTTAAGATTCTATTTATCATTTAGATCTTTCTGTGAGCAGGAAATATATTCAGAAGATAGCAAGAACAGATAAAAAAGAATCTCGAAGAGAAAAAGAAATAGTGTAATTAATGTGATCTCAAACCAAAATAAGAAAATCTACTTTGAATAAGCAATATCAAAAGATATGGAAACTATTTCTTTGGCTAATGGGAGAATGTTTTGCATCTGATTTTTCTGACAATGAAGTTTTCAAGTCGAAAATGCTAAGGGTTAAGAGATAAAGCTTGCTTCTCAGAACCTTCTGTTTATGCATGTTTTCAGGTATTTTTGGGAATCCGAAGGTAGATAAAGATTGTGAGAAACAAATTTAGATGTTTTGTTTCACACAAAGAATAAAGTGATTAGAAGTGAAATTAATTAGTATGGAGGTGGAAAAGGGGGAATTTAGTAAGCTGTAGAAGTTTGCTGATAGATTTTACTATAATCTTCCTATTAGCTTTAGGAAAATGATGGATACCCTGGTAGAACAGAGATGAAAAACAAGATAAGAAGACCAAAGTTAAAATGCTCTGGGGTAAGACTAGTTTAAAGAAGCCTGCCCAGGGCATGTAGAATAGACACCAAAAATGTAATCAGAAGGGTTGCTATTTTCATTTCACTTGAGGAAAAAAAGTTCTCTAAAGGGAATAACATGTACTGTCTCTCTAAATGTGTAAATTCTAAGGAAGTTCTATGAATACAAGCACAGAAAGTGGAAAATGTTTAACAGTATTCAGTGGATTTAACCAAATTAGTCTCCCCCCCGCCCCAGCCCTACCCCTTGGCAGCTTTCTTGAGTGGTACTATTCAGATAAATGCCTCTTCCCTCTGCCACCCTACGTGTACTATTGTAGAGAATATTTACAGTTCCAAGGGATCAGCTTGACTCAGGGCTGTGACATCTCTTATAACACTTGGCACCACAGAGTCTCAGAGAAGTAGAGTCTTATTATAAGTTCTTCCAAATGAACATAAATCTATGAATGGATTCAAGTTGTTATAGGTGGTTTAGTTTTACTTTTTGCTGTTGCATATTAACAATAGAGATCAAGGAAGACCTGTTTTATGTTGTTTTGTGTTAGAGCAGATTACTTTATAGAAGACCCTAATATAATTAAGAGATCAAAGGATGGTTAAATTATAGAGCAATAGAATATTTTACTTACAGTATCCTCTATGGTTATAAGGTTTATAAAATAGTTAAGGTAGAAAAACATTGCATAGCAGATGCCCCTAAAGCTTAGAATGGTTCCCCAGCATTGGTAGAATGTTGACTTTCAATTTCTTTTTTTTCTTTTAATTTGATGATACCCATGCAGGGTGTTTATATTTCAATATTGACCAATGACTTCATGAATGAATTTGAAATAGACAAGTTTCACAAGAAATACATAATCAACACAAATATTGTGTCATCTTTAGATCCTTCTTGGAGTAATCTCAGTGCTTATGTCTGCCAATCAGATTTCCTCTCTTCAAAGGTCAACTCTTTTCTTCTCAAGAACACACCAACCCAGTGGGAATCTCCCTCACCTAAACTCTCAGCACCTCCAGCTTTATTCTTCATGAACTGATTGTTCAAAAAGCTACCTTGTGACTATTTTGCATTTTTGTCTTGCAGAGCTATTCAATCTTCCCTATCTCCCTGTCTCATTTTCCTAGCTAAATATAAAGTCAAGTTCTCTATCAAAGAGTAGTAGTAATTTTCTCCCCATCTTCCAGCCACATTTCGGACACATACTTAGTGAGTTTACATATTTTAAAAACATACCGACAGAAAGCTGAACATGCAGGAAACTTCCAGTACTCATAAGCTTGGTCTTACCCACAGTGCAGAGAGTCCACAAGGAGAAAAATACCCTAAATCGACATGATTCACTGGGTTAACACAACAAGAAAACCTATTAATTCTCTCTGATTTCTTCAGAAAAACTTGCTGAAGATAGGTGTTATATAAATCTAAGAGATTTCTGGTATTGCAATGTGACCTAATATAATTCGTAACTGTTAAGTGCCTTTATTGAGTCTAAAGAATTCATCGAGAGAAATGGAATAATAAGTTACATTAACACTTTCCATGATGCATAATCCTTTTCAGGAAGCTTTGATGCCCTAAAGGACACAGAGCTGAGAAAAATAATTTGCTCTTCAGTCTCCTGTGACTCTTCTCCAAGCAGGAAGGCAATTTCTTTCAGAAAGGTTTGCATTTCACTGACTGTTTTTTTAACCCAAAATGTTATTATTGTATTAATCTTCTGCTTGCGAATGGATGTGCAATATTTACAAGGGTTTGTTTTTGTTGTTGCTTTTTAAATAATGTATGTTGCTTCTTCACAAAGCCTGAGTTCAAAAGAAACTTCTTAGTTCTCGTAGTATTCAATGAAAGAGGAAAGTTGATAACCCCTAAATTAATATAATCTACACTAGTTTTCCTAGCACTGGCTTTAACCAATTATTCTTGACCTTGAAGCTTGAGCCATAGAGATCAGTGAATACAAAAGAGACTGAGAAGCTTGTAATTCTGTGCATCATGATAGAGTTCTTTGATTGAAAATTGAAGAGAGGCTATTCATTTACTTATTCAATCATACAAATTGTATTTATTGGTTGGCTACCATGTGCCAGTCACACTGCCATAGCCATAGATATAGAAGCCAAGAACACAGACCTGGTCCTTGCTTTCATGGAATTTATACTCTTGTTGGGAAGAAATCATTAATTCCTAAC
The DNA here is from genome assembly GCF_014176215.1 of Rousettus aegyptiacus. Lineage (NCBI taxonomy): Eukaryota > Metazoa > Chordata > Mammalia > Chiroptera > Pteropodidae > Rousettus > Rousettus aegyptiacus. Next base: position 33,850,003 of record NW_023416287.1, on the reverse strand, counting down.
CCTGCACATAAATATACTTAGAGTGCACCAGGGGAGGTCAAGGCAGAGGCTAAGCAGATGTGCTCTTGTCTCTGCCTTCTCTCTCTAGGCCCTCCAACTTCAGCTTTAGGTACTTTGACCTTTTAAGAAGACATCATGGTGAAAATCACTTTGAAAGTTAGGCAGGAACAAGCTTAGAAAGAATACTTTGGTGTTAATGTCTGTGGGGCTAGAGAGATACTGAGTCCCAAATGACAGATTTGTCATCCTAGCTCTGACAATCTGGATAATTCAGTCCCTACCTTGGGGACCTGGATTTTGTCCTCTGTATAACCAGGAGATTGGGATGAGTGATTAGTGAGGTTCCTTCCAGAGCCCAGAATCTGTGTCTCAAACCACGATTTTTACATTTTTTATTTTCTCCCTGTATCTACCTTCCAAGCAAGTGTAATGAGTGACAAACTTTGAACAAGGAAACCTTTTGAAGCATCTTTGTTTCCTCCAGTGACAAGTGCTAGGAGCTATACCAAATGCTGAAAAAACAAACCACAGCTAAGACACGAGGCATAGTCCTTGTCCTCAGCAAGCTTCAGCTTAGCTAGAAAGACTTAGATACATAGAAAGGAGTGTCGGTACAAAGTTTTTATCGGCACAAAGTTTTATTATGGAGGAAAGTTCAAGGTCTGTGGAGTGCAGAAAAGGCATGCTAACTGCTTATTGGACTGCCTTTCTGGGACCCCACACCTCAACCAGGGGACCACTTTGACCTGGGTCATTCACTAAGTCTCACTTTTATTTTGACATCAAAAAGGTAACAGAATGGCCAACTCACACTACAGGATGAGAACATTCAGGACTGAATGCCGGGCCTGTTGTCGAAGTAGCACTGTTAACACTGGACTGGTGACCCCTAGGCTTGTGTTGGCTAATTTTCCACCCTCAACCATGAACTCCTGTCCCATCGCCCTCATGTACATGTACCAGTTTGTCATTTTGACTTCTTTCTTTTCACTATGTTTATTCTCTCTTCGTCACTCAAACAGCTCCTTGGAAATAGCCTAGACCTATCACTCTCATTTGCCCCTCCCTCTCATGCTTTCCTCCACAGTTGCCAAGTTCCAGCCATGTTCTCATCACAGTCCCTCTTTTCATCACTTTTCTTAGCATTCTCACTCCTCCTGGTCCTGTGTATTACCATAGCCTACTCTTTTCTCCCTACAGTTTTCTTTTGTTTTATTCATCATTTTTGATGCATGTGGAATTTTTTTTGGATTGTGGTAACTTTGTAGTAGTGCATCACTAAAGGAATCTCTGGATAAAGGAGTGTCTGTGCATCTCCTGCATGCTGGGCCAGTAGGTGTCCATTAAGGGCCTGGGAGAGGCCACAGTGAGCTCACCTATGCCACCAACAATCCTCTATCACATATCCCTTTCCTCAAAAAGAAAACTTGGGTGATTTCTCCAAGAGCCTTGTGGCATCTCTGGGTACTAAAATAGAAAGCTTACTGAATCTGTGGCCTTAGGCAAGAATCCCAGCCTCATGAAGCTAAATTAGTAAAATAAAGATAATTCTATTAAACGAGATAATGTTTGGAAGTGCTTTATATGGAACCTGATCTGAAGTCAGTACCTAACAAATATCAGCCACTCTATTTGGGTGGTCTGAATTTCTTTCAGATCCTTCCATGTCTTTTCTGCCTCTTAAACTTTTTACAGGCTTCCTTATGCCTGTAATACTTTCTTCCAGCTGGCCAACTCTAATCCATTATTCAGGTCTCCCCTTTAAGATCACTCTTCTGACCTCTTCAAATCTAACTTAGGTCATCTTATTTCACGCCATCATGGCTGCCCTCACATCCCCTGCTTTCTCTTAATACCATAGTTTTATACTCATCTATGTATGTATTTCTCTAATGAGTGTCTCTTCAACAAGGCTGAAAGCTCCATGAAGGCAGTGATCATGGCCATGAGGTCTATCATTGTCTTTCTAGAACTCAGTACATAAAAAGTGTTCAATATGTACTTGGCAATGGGATGGATGCACTTAATAAAATGAACAATCTTTTCATACTATCTTATTTTTATATATTTTATATCTTTTAATATTTTTTATATTTTTATATATTTTTTATATTTTATTTTATTCAATTAAAGTTGACATACAATATTGTATTAGTTTCAGGTGTACAACACAGTGATTAGACATTTATATAATTTACAGAGTGATTACCCCAATAAATCTAGTACACATCTAACGACATATATAGCTATTATAATACTACTGACTATCTTCCCCATGCTATACTCTACATCCTCATGACTATTTTTTAACTACCAATTTTTACCTCTTAATCCCCTTCTCCCTTCACTCATCCCATCACCCAATCTGAAAACCATCAAATTTTCTCTGTACCTATGAGCTTGTTTCTGTTGTTTGTTTGTTTATCTTGTTTGCTAGATTCCACCTATGACATTTGTCTTTCTCTCTCTGACATACTTCACTTTAGCACAATAACCTCTAGTTCTATCCATGTTGTTGGAGATGATAAGATTTCATTCTTTTTTATGGCTGAGTGATATTTCACTGTGTATACATACAACCTCTTCTTTGTTCATTCATCCATTCATGGACACCCAGGTGGCCTCCATATCTTGGCTATTGTAAATAATGCTACAATGAACATATAGATGCACATGTCCCTTCAAAGTAGTGTTTTGAGTTTCTTGAGATAAATACCCAGAAGTGAGATAACTGGGTCTTTCTTTGTCTCTTGTTATAGCCTTTGTTTTTGAAAGTCTATTTTGTCTAAGTATTGCTACTCCAGATTTTTTATTTCCATTTTCATGAAATACCTTCTTTCATTACTTTAGTTTCATTCTGTTTGTGTTTTTCAGTCTCAAGTGAGTCTCCTGCAGGCAGCATATGTAAAGATCTTGTTTTCTTATCCATTCAGTCACCCTCTTTTGATTAAACTAGTCAATCCATATACATTTCAAGTAACTGCTGCTAGATTTGTAGTTATTGTCATTTTATTATTCATATTTTTAACATTTTTTTTATTTTTCCGTTTTCTTCTTAAAGAAGACCCTCTAACAGTTCCTGAAACACTGGCTTGGTGATATGAACTCCTTTATCTTTATCTTGCCTGGGGAGATCTTTATATGTCCTTTGCTGGGTAGAGTAATCTTGGTTGTAGGTCCTAGCTTTTCATCACTCTGAATATTGCCTGCCAATCCCTTCTGGCCTGCAAAGTTTCTGTTGAGAAATCAGCTGACAATCTTATGGGAGCCCCCTTGTAGGGAACTCACTGCTTTTTTTTCCCCTGCTTTTAAGATTATCTTTGTCTATAACCTTTAGCATTTTAATTATGATTGTCTTCGTGTGGGCCTTTTTGGGTTCATCTTGTTTGGGACTCTCTGTTTCCTGAGCTTGTATGTCTATTTCTTTCACCAGGTTAGGAAAGTTTTCAGTAATTTTTTCCCGAAACAGTTTTTCAATTCCTTTTTTTTCTCTCTCTTCTTCCAGTATCCCTTCGATGAGAATGTTGGTACATGCTTGATATTGTCCCAGAGGTCTCTTAAGCTATCCTCATTTTTTGGATTCTTTTTTCTTGTTGCTGTTCTGATTGGGTATTTCTGGTACCTTATCTTATAAATTGCTGATTCAACCCTCTGATTCATCTAATCTAATTTGATTCCTTCTAAGGTATTCTTCATTTCAGCTATTGTATTCTTCATTTTTGAATGATTCCTTTTTATATTTTCTATCTCCACTTTAATGTTCTCTATCTCTTTGTTAAATCCTCACTGAATTCATTTACTCTTCCCCTAAGTTTATTGAGCATCCTTATAAGCCAGGTTTTTGAACTCTGCATTTGGTAGATTGTTCTCCATTTTCTTTAGTTGTTTTTCTGGATCTTTTTCAGTTTTTTTCAAATAAGGCATTTTTTTTTTATCTTTGCATTTGGCTGCCTACTGTGTTTGTTTCTGTGTATTAAGTAGGGCTGCTATGTCTCTTTGTCTTAGTAGAGTGGCTTTATATAATAGATGTGCTTTGAGTCCCAGTGGCACAGTTTTCCCTGGCCACCTAAGCCAGGTGCTCCAAGTATGTCCCTGGTATGAGTTGTATGTGCCCTCCTGTTATATATAGTTGAGCCTTGGTTACTCTTTCCTTGTCAATGGGAGAGATTAACCCTTGGGCTCATTGGTTGTGATGACTGACCATAACCAGTGGAGGAGCTGTTGTGCAGGGGCTACCCTACAGAGCAGAATTTGCTTTAGCAGGGCTCTGGTGCCTGCCTTGTCTGCCCTTTAGGTGTGTCATACTCAGATGTGATCCCAGGTAGTGCTGGAAGGGGTCTTGTCACAGACCCAAGTGCAGCTGCAGCCCGGGTCTACCTGGCATAAACCACCAAGCATCCACAGGTAGCCACCACCCATGTTGGGCTTGGATGTGCCTCAAGAGGCCAAGACACAAACTGAGACTGGCTGCTCTAGTGCCAGGCTTGGGGCTACTCAGCAAGATGTACGGGGCATGCTGAGGCCAGATGCTGCTTATTTAGGTTTTATGAATCTCTGAGAGATTTTAGAAAAGTCCACAACAAGAGCCAAGACAGGCCATTTGTATGGAAAATCCACTGGAAGCAGCTTGGGTGAGCCACATGTTGTAGGGGAAGAGTCTCAGAAAATCACCTGGGTGGGGTGGCCTGTGTTAGCTCCATTGATAAAGACTCAGATATGGTGCCTGCCTGGGTCTGCATGTCAGGTGCAGGAGAGCTCAACAAAGGAATATGCCCTCTGCTAGCATTTCTGTTTAGGAGAAAGCCTCCATCCCTCACCCTGAAGCCAGACAATTCAGTTCCTCCCTGTGTGTCTTTGGCAGCTTTCAAGCTGCTTCCCCAGGGTTGGAGCTTAGAACAAATGAATCCATCACTGTAAGTCTGTGAGAGGGCTCTGTACAAGGGAAGTCTGCAACTCCCTCAGCCCTCTGTCTCATTCTGCCACAATCTCTGCTGGTTTTCACAGCCAGAAATTGTGAGGACTTCTCTTCCCAGGACTGAAACCCTGGGCTGGGAATCCCAGTGTGGGGCTGGGACCCCTTGTTCCTCTGAGAGGACTTTCCCAGCTGAGATAGTTCTAATTCTAAACTGCTACATGTGAGTATGGACCTGTTTTTCATCTCCACCCCTCTTACTAGTCTTGAGATGGCTTCTTCTGTTTGTCCCCAGTTGTAGGACTTCTGTTCAACCAGATTCCAGGTGACTGCCAATGACAGCTATTCTGTAGTTTTGTTGTAACTTTGATATGGTTGCAAGAGGAGGCGAGTACAACATTTACCTACACTGCCACCTTCACCAGAATTGGCTTACTTTTATATTATGTTCTAAGTCTAACATTCAGTACAAATTCAATATAGTCACACATTCTTCCATTCTAAGCTGAAATGATTTGTTTCAGAAAATGGCAGAAAACCTTTTATCCCATTCCTCTTTTTTCCCATTTAGTTTACGGTGTTCAGCTATTGTTTGGAGCAGTATTTTTCACAGCATCCCTCTCCCAACATTAACAAATTAACAGTCTCTCAGGAAGCTCTTCTCTATGCTTTTGCCCAAGTACTTTGTAAAAGGTTAAAACAAGCCTTTTTAAAAGATGAATTTTTGTTGGCAACTTATTTTTCTAATTTATAAAATTAAAATATATGAGTGGCAAATTAGAGCTAAGTTTGATCTCAGGTACAGAGATCGACATGAGTAATCCCTGTAATGCAGGCCTAATTGCCATCTGCATGACACTATAATCAGGAACATTATTAATTTAGCCTTTGATGCCAATCTCAGAACCAGAACCAACCAATAGCTCTTTAAATATCCACTCTCAAATGCCATCTGCTGCTTTTGTAATTCAGATTGTAGGTCCAGGAAGCATGCCATGGTTTTTACAAAGTCTAATAAAGGAGTACCATTTCTATGTCAGAGTAGTCTTGGGATAAGGAGACCTGGGTTCTGAAATGTTGAGGAAAGTACAGATCACCAGAACAGCACTGAGGGTCAATAGGACTTTACATAGCTCTGCTTGGCAAGAGCCATGCTTGGCAATTCTGTGAAATTAACAAACTTGACAGTAGGAATGGCCATTGATCAAATTCTAAGGTAAGCTTGTTTTGCTCTTGGCACTCCTGACCCCATCAGGGGCCTCAAACTACTGAAGATTCTACCCGTATCCACAGCGAGGGGCTCCCTCGATTTGTCTATTCTTTACAACTCATAAAAATAACTCTCGTAGGTGCTAATTTCAGGGACTGCCTGTGCTCTATTACTCTGATAAAGAAGGCAGCATACTCTGGTGGGAGGTACAAGGGATTTGTCACAGAGACCTGGATTTAAATCCCAGTTGAAAACTATTGGACATTTAGCAATATTTAATTACTTTTTTTTCCAGTTTCCTCCTATAATACCTGGAGATAACAAGAGCATCCTCATTGAGTTTTCTGTAGTGCAAACTAAAATCAATAAAAAATTACTTTCCTTTTATTTATAACTATATATCTTTATTTGTTATCATCCAGCTAAAATATTTGCATTTCAAGGAGAGTCATATCAGCACTAATGTCTCAGTCTAAAGAAGTTACTATGTATTAGTATAATTCAGATACCAAAAACGTGCATGTGTATGTTTTGAGGAAAGGGATCCTTTAGGCTCAATGTGGTAGATTGAATTATTAATATATGTTCTGAATTCCTCTAAAGTCAATTTTTAAAATCTTGTCGTGCCTCATGGAGCTGGTAGCAAGGCTCTTGGCTTTTTCTTAAAAGTGAACACCCTCAACTCTGTTCCTACAACTGCACCAAATGGCCCCTGCTCTTTGTTGCCCCAGGCAAGGGCCTATGTCTGTCTGAATTCCTGGTGCCATGCTCACATGCTTGGTCCACTTAGCTTATTTGTATACACTCCCTACACAAACACACTCACACATCAAGTGGGATATATCTGGTTTTGTATTTCAAATCTGAAGACAGATTTTAATGAGTGGACAGCTGTCCTGTTGTACAAACCTTGATAGTTTGAGACTGTGTGATTAGCACAGACATTTAGTAGCTGGAGAGCTATGTGCACTGCATTTAGAATCCACTGTTTCCAATAGATATATCTGCATACCTATTACTATATTTCTGCTATGAAGGTTGGTGAAAGCTTTGTAATTAATTCTTAAACCACTGAAAAGTGACTGGGAACACTTAAAAAGTGAATTAATCCAAAGGTGGCCTCTTTGTCAGAAAGATTACATCTACTTATTTAGCATCATTTGCAAAGTTTCCCACCTCTCAAGAGGTCATTTGATAGAGTTTACCACAAAAGTGACAAAGGTATTAGTCGCTTTCTTGCTGTAATCCTAGCATGGTCTAGCATTGAGATTTCTCAAGGTTTCTTATCATTTATAAGACTTTAATTCCAAAATGAATAATCAACAATCTGCTGAATGGAGCTTGGATGTGTGGGCAATCAGCTCTCAGGATGTAGGACAGAGCCCAGGATGGGAAGGAAAGAAGGGGGACACACTTCTTTCAGGGACACTCCATTTATGCATTTGTCCATCTCACCAATGTGAGGGATATAGCTGGCTTTCCCAGCCAGCAGCCTTTGTATTGACCTTCACCCATGCTACAATTTGGAGGCAAAATCTACAACATTATTTCTTATTAATTTTAATACATCCTGCTCTCTCCTTCCAAAACCTTGAAAATATCTCTGCATTGTATTGTTTCATATTCCATTCCTACCCCATGTTAAAGAGCTATATTTGTGGAAGGCTGCATTTTGAACGTACATGCCATGGTTCCTCCAAGTAAACCATGGTGCTTTAGACCTTAGGAATAGTGCTTGTTACATTCTGGTGTTTTACGAACAGTGTCTTCTATGTCCCTTTGTGTCTCTGTATAGTTGCCAATCTGAAGAGTTCCTGAGATTTGACACATGAGGCAAACTTACTGGCATGCTCCCACCAGCACACAAGGGTATATCAAGTCAGAGCAGTGCAACTGAGTTGAGGAAATTAGGATTCCTGACGTTCTTGGTTTGGAATCCACCAAGGCAGACTCTGAGATAAGGGATGAGCACAAGTAGTCAAGTAGTTTAATGAGCAGGAAGCTTTGTGAGGGAATGGGAGCATGAGATGGAAAAGGGAGGAAAGCTGATAAAGAGAACATTATGGATTGGGTTCCTTTTGCAGTACACCTGTGTTCCTTCCTTCTGTAGATACTTCTGGGGACTGAGAACATGACAGAATTGTCTTCTGCAGGCCAAGGAAGCTGGGGCATTTATTCAACTCTTGTCTCTCATTGATTGAAGGTCACTCCTTGGGCATAAACTTGAGGTAATTTTGGCCTCCTCTGCCAGTCCAAGCTTGGGTCAAAAGAATGTTCTCCAGTAGAGAAACACAGAAGCCATAGCATGTACAGGCCTACGTGAGGTGATCTCTAGCTCAGGCTGAGGGGTTCTGTACACAGGGCCTGGGTGGGCCTTGATTGCTTCTGTAAACAAGAGTTTGGCAGACATTGACAGATTCTATACTTAGGATCTGGGAGGACAATAATGGCTTCTGTTCACTTCTTTCATATACAAATTAGTTGAAATACAAAATCTCCCACCTGTGGATATGAAAAGGCAGTTTATAGAAAAAGTAGAAATGGCCAATAAATATATGAAGAGATGTCCAACTTCACCACCAAACACAAAAATACAAATTAAAATATATTTTTTATAATCTGACCAATTTTAAAAGGCTAACACCAAGGTATGGGAATATGGGCTCACTCAGAAATAGCTAATGGGAGTGTCCATTGGTACTATTTTCTATAATTTCACAACATGTATGAAAATTTTGTCTCATTTCCCTAGTAGCTCCACAGCTAGGAATTTATCCTAAGGACCATACTCAGATATGTAGGTATAATGATATTCACAGCAATGCTGTTTATAATAAAGAAAAATTGAAAATAAGATAAATGTCAAGAAAAGGAGATTGACCAACTAAATGAGTGTGTATCTCCCCAAAAGAATATTTTCAGTCACTCAAAAAGCCAATGGAGATCTATGAAGAGTGTATTCTGTTTTCCTTTATACGTAAAAAGTATGTTTTCCATAGCTATGTGTCTATAAATACCTGAGCTGTGTGTAACCAATGACTCTGAACTTTGTACATCAGAGTTGCTTGGGGAGTTTTTATAAGCTACCAATGCCTACATCCAACTTCAGATCAATTAAAGATGAAACTGTGAGAAGTGGATCTCAGTATCTATGGTGTATGAAAGGTTCTCAGGCAACTGTGATGTTAAGCGAGGGGTAAGGACCACTGACAAATAATGGTAACAGCTGTTTCTTTTATAAATACATTTCTGAATTATTTCCAGTTAGCTTGTATCTTTTAAAAAGGAAAAAATAGAGTTAATTTAATAATCGAAGAAGAATTTTAAATTTACAACTTGTAGAGTTTTCCTAAAATAGGCCTTCCCTGACACAAGCCATTTACTGCCTTTCCATCCAGAAGTGTTTCAGACACAGTGTGTTAGAAATGCAACATCTCAGGCTCCACCCTATTCCTGCAAATCAGAATCTACATTTTAACCAGGTTCCCAGGGGATTTGTGTGCACATGAAATTTTGAGAAATGCTGATTTATTGAACAAAGGATATCCTGGATTTTAAGTATCTCCGAAGATATGAAAGATTTCAAGATGAACACCTCTCTCATAAACTCCAAGAAAGATAACATATGAACATTAAATAATAATTTCAAATTGAGTTCCTAAATGTCCCTCTTTTGAAGCCATAAAAGTAAACTGTGTCTGTTACATTTTGCCATATATGCCATAAATATAAAGAGCCCTCTCCAATGTGAGGATAATTCTTTTAGCAGATAATCCCAATGGTAAATGAGACCCTGCTCCTGCTTCTACTACTGCAGGAAGTATTTGTGTTACTCTTTTAGAACACATATTAGGATGGCCCAATCCAACTTGTATTTTTGTGTTTCCAAGTTTGTCCTAAAAGACTAAAATGATCTCTTTGCTTAAACATACATTAATGTCTCTTTGCTCTGTTTTCCAGGGAAATGGAGAAGAGCTTATCATGGCTCTGGAATAACAATTTATGTCTCTAAAAATCAGAACCCATAGCAAGCTCAAGATTGATCAGATTTAGAAACTATTTACCAAAACCTCTGAGGGGTTTTGAAAAACATAATTTCCAAGCTTTTGGGGAAGAGCTTTTAAATGTTCCTGCACAGTTATCAATAAGAGTAGCTTAACACAGAATAGCTCCTCTACAGGGATCCACAGGTGGGTGTCTTCATAAACATCATTTCCCATTTATTCAGAAGATCACACTTGAAAAGGATTTTACCGGCAGTGTTTTTCTTTATCCTCTGACAGTTAGCCAATCATAGGAGGCAAAAAAATCAAAAGCAAGCATGAAACCTAGGCATACAAAAATAAGCAGCCAAGTGAAGTTCCCAAAATGACAGCAACCTGTTTTCTGAGCTCATAAACTGTGTACCTGAGATGGAGATGATGATGAAATAGTGCCATTTTGATTTTCCAAATCAGTGCTAGTGGGCAGATTTAACTCGTCTGGTGAAACGGTGTCAGTGAGGCAGACATCTCCTCTTAACCTGTGGCACCCAGCTCCGTGTGGCCACTCACGAGTGCTTGGTATTTGTAATATTGCAAGGTCCCACTTCAGAGTCTGGCAAATGAACACAGAAGGAGAGAGAGAATGTTCAAAATGGCAACACCCAACATTTGCTCACTGTTTGTGGTACTGAGTTAAAAAAAAGAACAAGGTTGGGTCATCTGTAGATGTCTATCTTTAGCTTTAGATGATCTTCCTTTAGATTTCTTATGTTGCTCGCTTTAAGTGATTCCTGAAAATAGAAAAAAAAATTCTTCACAATTGCAATATGTGAATAAATTGGGCTTATTAGAATGACTGTTACTTTTCTATAATATAAGGTATCAAGTTTGAAAAACCTGTTATTTTAAACTTTCTCTTGATGTCCAGATTCTGTTCAATATTTCTGATTTTTGGTGTCATAAGAGCCAGCAGACAGCTTCTAGAAAATCCCAGGCTAGTCAAGGTACCTTCCAACGTATGATTTTGGGTAGGAAAACAAATAAGTTTTGAAAATTACTAACGCGACAGAGTTGTTCACATGCCACTTCCTCTAGAACATGACCTTACAGTCAAGGTGGTCCAAGTGGGGGCTTTGACCTGACTCTGAGCCCTTTCTTCTAGCAGAGCTAGTGTTGTGACAAAGATTAAGTGCAGAGCTGCCCTGGGGGATTCTTAGTGTGGTCACAAGCTACAAGGCCAGTTGCCAAAGTCCTGAATGCTGTTTATGTAGCTTTGCACAAAGGCAACTCTTCAGAAAGCCTGAGATAAAATGGATAGTCTAGCCCTCATTAACACAAATTGGTTTTATTGATTGTATTATTGGATGGCAACCAGCACAGAGCAGTTTTCCTAGATAATAACACCTACATAGTGGCTGAACAATTTAATTAGAGAAAGCATAAGGGATACATAATGGTACAATAGAATTGGACAGGACACAGCAAAGGTGCCATAGGAAAGATAATAGAGCAGGACAACACAGGACATAGAGAATGTGCAATAGAGAGGGTGATAGAGCACAGCATAGTTTCAATGTCGACTGGCTCTTCATTTATGTCCTTACTTTGCAACATATTAGCTCTGTAGTCTTGTACACATGTCTTAACCTCTCTGAGCCTCTGTTTTCTCATTCATTAAATGAGCAAGAGAACATTAGTACCCATTTCCAGAAGCTGAGTAAGCATGAAAGTGTTAACGATTCCCGTCTTAGTCTTTTTTAATACTCCCTCTCCTCTCTCCTCATACTCATGAACTTATCAATTCCTGCACATTTTCCTTTCTTGAGATCTCCCCATTCCACTATGCCTCCCTTTCTTCTCCTGCCATGCCTCCCAGGTTACTTCTACCTCGTTGGTAAGTTCTTGGAGTGGTCTCTTTGTCAGTCTTCCAAATTGTGGCTGACTTACTTTAACCATTTTCAGTTCTGGAACTAGGGCAATCTTTTACAATGCATTCAGACTCGTCTCCTCTCTACCCCTTTGCTGTAGATTGAACTTGTTGGTGATTTCTTGTTGCATTTACCCTTAATGCATCCTTCGTGATCTCCAATGTTTCTCCTCATCCTTCACCTCATACCTGCCTTGTTCACCATGTTCCATCCCCACTGGTTCTGCTCTTAGTTTCTCCAGTTTCTCGTGTTCTATCTTCCCTCAGGATATTTGCCTGTGTTCTTGCCTCTACTTGAAGTGTTGTGATCCCACTTATTTCTTAGTTTTCTCCTGCTCATTCACCAAGTCTCAGCTGAAATGTCAGTTTTCTGGACACCTTCTTTCACACCCCCAGACTAATCATATCTCCAGGAAGTATGGTTTTTCCTCATCCCAAAATACATTTATTTATATGCTTGTTTGACTCATGCCTGTCCCCCAACTCATCTGCTCTCCCTGTAAGGGCAGAGAGGGTATCTGTTTTGCTCTTCATTTTATCCCCAGAACCTATCCCTGCTCCTGACTGTGGGAAGTATTTGATAAGCTTTATTTAAAGAGTTGAATAAAGGAATAACTGATGAATGGATAGAGCTTAGTATAGCGTCTGGTATACTGGAAGAAACATTTATACTTGTGATGGATTATTATTATTATGGTTGTTAGTTGGAAAGGCTAGTAAAAGGATATAGATGATGGAAACTCAGAAACAACATCATAATGTGCTCAATGCTTTACAAAAGTTCAGACCCACACATTGCAGCAGATGCTGCCAGCGCCTTGCCCGTATTCTCGCAGTCATCATGTTACCTACAATCAGGTGTCAGCATTGTGTGAGACCCAGGGCTTGGTCCTTGGATTCCCCCATGAAAGCTTTACATGGAGGTCTGACACCTGGTGAAGGACAGCAAACAGAGAGTAGAAAGCAGAAGCAGAAACAGAAGCGATTTTATTAAGTAAAGCAAACAAGTAAGCAGATTACACTTGGGAGAAAGTCCAAGCAGGCAGCTCAATGAAGAATCCAGTGACCGGACAAGTTAAGAGTTGGGGGTTATATAGGCCATAGAGCTTCTTTTTTTCTCCCTCTGTTCCTCCTACCTTAAATGGCATGAATTTTCCACTTCTCCCTTAGACCCTCCTAATCCAAGCTGGGGCCTGCGCAATGTGCACGGGTAGATGGGAAGTCATACACCTGCGCCCTAGAGAGTTTGAGTGTAGGCGCATGCCTAATTAACTAATTTTGCCCATACCAGTTAAGCACCCCAGGAGTAAAGTTATATAATGGTCATTTGCAGTTAACCAACCAAGGGAAGCGATGAGAAGAAGGGGGTGAGGAAGGTGCCAGGCACTAGGCTTTTTGGTCTGCCTATCTGGCTTCTGACCTTGGGGGAATGAGGAAGAATCTATAAACCTGCCAGACCCCTGGTTGTATATTTTCTTCTGCTAAGCTGGTCTTGAGGCCTTGTTAACTCTTCATTGTCCCTTTCCCTCTGGCTCATATCTACCTACCCTGTCAATCATCTCTACATACTGAAGGCTGCTTCTTGCAAATACCTGACACTCTCTGCCTGAGTGTTTTTTTTTGTTTATATGTTTTATCTTTGGCTGCAGAAGCCCTTTCTACAATCACTTAGGACAAACCAGAAGTGCCAGAGAGCTAGCATCCCTGGAGGCAACCTTCAACCACTAAGGGCCAGGTGTTTGCAGGGAAATACTACAGTGTTCTCTCACCTTGTCTGATAAATCTGATGGGCCATGTTGTTTCTTAGAGGTCCCCAGTGGGGTTAAGCTCCACCTGCCCACAGGAGTACCTTGTTTAATACTACATCATTTTCTGGCTTCCTCTCCTTCCCTATATCACTTCCTCATTTCCTTGCTGTTGTTTCCTGGGATTATCTCACAAGTAAACCACTTGCACTTGAATTTGTCTGGACTCATACCTTGAGGAACCCATATGATTTCCAGTTTTGCTGTGAGAAAGGCAAACTTCAAACCTATCACTGTTTGGTTAACAATGGTCCAGAGCAAAACTTACTTTTAAGACATTTTACCTTGAAGGACATAGCTAAGGTTCTGGATAGGCCCTGTAATAACTGTCTGAGCTTCAGACCCAAATCTGAGGTGGAACATGTGCCTTCTAAAGATGCTGTTCCAACAGGAGCTGCAGAGGCTGGCTCCAACTTCCTGAGTGCCAGGTACAGCCCCTCTACACAACACAAACCTTGATTTTGAGGGATCTATAGTCAATGACATCAGACTATAAAATCAAGGGTTAAAATAGAAGGGAGTTTACAGATCTGTCTAGCTTTGTCCCAATATATCTTGAGTTCCTTATATTTATTCTGCTCTCAACACATCTCATAGAAAACAATAGCTGCTACAGTGATTTGATGATTCTCAGATTAATGGGCTGTTGGCATGCGCACAAACCCTGATGGAAATGAAGGGTGAAGCCTGTTGGATATTGGAGAGAGGATAGAATTCAAAAAGGTCCCCTTCTTGAAGCTAATTCTGAATCTGACTCATCAGATTTACCATCTACAAATACAAAGGTCCTTTGATTATCTACTTGGTAGCAGAACCAAAATGGAAACTTTCACCTCCTCACTCCAGGGTTCCTCTTGGTTCACTGTTCTGTTTTTCGTCTCCCCAGAACCATTCTCTATAACCTCTAATTAAACTACTTACCTATAACTGATAATCAGCATTGACTTTTCAGCATCTAAATGTCACTCAGACTAATATATAAATGATTGATAAAAGCACCCGTGTTACCACCCTGGGTAACCATTTGTACTTTTGGGAATTGAACCCTAGGACTACAATGGTGGTATTTCATGCATCACCTAAAAGGTATTCGCTAGATTTCAAGCTATGTTGCCAATCCTGCTCTATTAATTTCTCTTGTCAGTCTCTCAGCACTATCTAAACCAGAAGAAATTGAAGTGATAAATGCATAGCACTCAGATGAGGAAACAGTGAACAAAACCAATTTATCCATTGGTTACAAAACACTAACAAGGAAATTAAGGATACCAGCAAGACCAAAGTGAGGCCTCTGTAGAAATTATGGAGAAGACGGGCCTACACTTCCTCACTGTCAACTCAGGGAGACTGATGGCAGTATTCTTTCATGGGAATTTGCCATTAGGAATCTTGATTAAAAGTAAGTCTTCTCCCTGATGTTTCCTAGGGTTTTCTTCAGAGTTCAAGTCCCATCCCATCTAAGAATTTTCTCCAGACAACATCTTACCTTTTAGTACCAAGCATCTATTTCCTTCATCTGTCAAATTTTCATACTTCATCTTTAGACCTCATGCAACATTATTGCTTGGTATTATATTATCATTGTTATGCCCTTGCCAATTCTTGTATTTATGATTTGACATCTCAAATTAAACATTTCTCCTAAAGCTTGTTACTCTATCTCCTACTTGTACCAGTGGGGTCTTCAGTTGCCAAGAATAGAGATGTACTTTGGCTAAGTTAAACAGAAAAGCAACTTTAGCAGGAGGATATTGAGAACTCCCCAGAATCAGAGAAAAGATTGGAGAGCCAGACTCAGGTAGCAGAAAAATTCAAGGGAGACCAAGAATCAGGCTGGTTAGAATTTCACCCATCAACACTGGACTCTGCACCGCCATCAAACACTACAGCCACAATTAGTTCTCAACAAGATCCAAAGTGCTGGAAGCATCCAGTTTTTCTTGACTACTTCTAATTCCCTCAGCAGCAAGGACACCCATTGTAGCAAATGTTATTGGTGCCCTGCCCATATCCCCTTACCTTTACCATTTCTGTGTACCCAGCAGCTGGTACTACAGACCTCTGACATTTTGGCCGTGCAGCAGGCTGAAAGTAGCACTGGGAAGCAAAGCCCCCAGAGCAGCCCTGAGCATCAGCAGTGCCTAATGGCAACAAGAGTATAAATATCCCAGCTTTCTCACCCTTCAACTCACTTAGTTCTGAGATGTGTGTTTTACACAGAGGGTCAGGTCCCAGTTGCACACAGAGATGAGTAGTGTGAGAGCGCTGTTCTCAGAGCTTCTGTGATAACTCAAACTAAGATGCTCATCCACATGGGGTCTTTCCCCATTAAATTTCTCCTCTTTCTTTAAGGTCAGGAGTAGAAATCCACCACTAAAGTGGCCACACCAGGCTAACAAGTTCATTTCTTTGGCCACCATCATGTTTAACATTTAAAATTTTGAATAGCCCTGGGAGGGGCATGGATGCTCAGTATGGCAAAGTCTGTACCAGCTCGCAGTTGCCTTGCTACTGACTTCACAATTACATTACATTCCTGGCTCATGAAGTCTTCTGGGTTTACGATCTTTGCTAAGGCTTAGCTCAATTAAAAACTGTTAGTGAAAGCTTCTCTGACCACAGAGGCTAAATAAATCCCTGACTCCTCTGGGTCCCCATAGCAATGTATTAGATACGTGCAAAATCCCTTTAGAAACCAACCCCAACTGCATTCAAATGAAGTGGGCAAACCGTTCTTGCCCCTCCAGGCCTCTCTTCATCCTTACCTTCCCCCACCCCCATTTGAGGTGAAATTTGCATAACATCAAATTAACTATTTTAAGTGAACGATCCAGTGGCAGTTGATGCATTCACAATGTTGTGCAACAATCTAGTTCCAAAACATTTTCACCATCCCAAATGAAAACCCCCTATACCTTAGGCAGTTACTTCCTATTTGCTCCTCCCCACAAATCCTGATCCCATCTGTCTGATTTTTTCTCTATGTTCTTAGCACTAGGCATGTAGTCAGCATTCAGTATATTCTTTTGGGGATAAATGAATGATAATTTATTGTGATAAGAGGCAAAGTGTGGAGCTTTAGCATCTTCAGATCAAAACATAATTGTGGTTGAGAGGATAACCCTGGATCCAGACTATCTAACTTTTTGTGTCTCAGTTTCCTTATCTGTAAGATGTGAAAAAAGATAGAGTCTACCATGAAAAGTTGTTATGATAATTAAGTGAGTATATGTATAAAACTGAATGATACCTGGCATGTAGAAAGCCAGATTAGTGGATGTTAAATAACAACTAACACCATAGTCTATTGATGTTTGAGTAATAGCTTCTGAGTTCATCTTCCAAGAGAGAGAACAAAAATCTAGGCCTAGAAAACTACCATGCTGAGATAAAATGGTTCTCCATGCAAAAGAACCTTCATGCTGCTTTTGTTCTTAAATAAGTGTCTGTCTCTTATCTCACTCTTACTGCCCAGGGATGTCCTACTCCACCACCCTTTCTCACCCCAATACCCAGACTCCTGCTCTATCTAGTCTCAGTTTTGTCCTATAATGCATCTAGCAGGCAAGTTCCAGGAGGGTAGAGACCAGTTCTATTGGTGTATCTCTTTACTCCCCACACCTAGCACATAATCAAAGCTCAATAATTGGCTATCGAATAAATAAATTCTCATGTTAAATGATCTATCCAACTATAAAATTTAAGAATCTGTTACCCTCTCTGCCTCCTCAGCTCCTCCCTCTGCCTCAAAAGGAAACTTGTCAGAGCACAAAAGCTCATGCAAGTACTTCTCCTTCCTTCCTCTGCTTCTTGTCTGTACTGTTCCCACTTCCTTTCTCTACCTCTGCCCTTGGTGGAGGAAGGAGGAGATGGGGGGGGGGAGAAGGTGTGCAAATTGATCTGTGCTCTCCCTCTGCCTCTGAGCTTGTCCCCACACAACTTTATGTTCTAGCTGGGTCTCAGCCTTGACATAAAACTCTCCAGTTCTGTATAAATAATGGTTGTAATTAATAATAAATGAAGAACCCGGGGAATTGCAAAGCAGAATATAGCTGCTGAAGATTTACACAGCTGCACTCAGTGCCAATAGAAGTCATGGATATGGAAAAACCCCACAAAGCTATCATTCTGGATCCAGGACACTGCTATTAAGTCCCATACAACCAGCAGCTACCAGCCTTGCAGAAAATCGGTGATTGTAACCACATATTTTCCTGGGTATCAAAGAGAGGAGGGCATTTTTATCTTTTTGGTCTTCCTTTCTCTAAATAAAGGTTAAAGCCCTTCAAAGTTCAAGCAATTTCTATGTGGAAAGGCAGACGTCTGAACATGAAGGTGAGGCTGGGTAAAATATTTGAATGCATTGAAGGAAAATGGAACGAGAGCGCTGTGTACTTTTAGGAGAACCAATGGGACTTTGAGTCTTGAAAAGATGATGACCTGTTTCTACAGAAAGCAAGCAAAAATGAACCATAGGATCCGTGATTGGTGCCAGAACCCTGTGTGCCTCTTAGCTCAGATATTCTAACTCAGCACTCACTGAGTGCGGTGGGCGAGCTATTTTATACCATCTGGTCCTTCCAGGCCACACACTTTTACATTTCTTAATTCAGTTTCTCTACATTCTCTCAAATCTTGACTTACTGAGGTGAAAGTCAACAGCTTCAAACATTTTCAAGGTCATATGGCTGATCAACTGCCAATAGGCACAAAGAGGCAGAAGATAGAATTATACATGGTTGTTGGTGAAATAATATAAGGTTATTGACAACACGTGAGAAAGACTGAGCATTGTGGCTAACACATAGCAAGAACTTAGTGAATGAAAGCCATCATTGTGTTGTTCCAGGACAGCCTGTTAGCCATGTATTGTCCTATATGCTCTATCTGAAACAAACCTAAGATTCAAGACACTGTGAAAAAGCAGCTCATAGTAGAAAACTGCAGTTGTAACCACACATTTTTCCTGGGTGCAAAGGAGAATATCATTGTCCTTCAAGTACCTCTATCATTCATTTATAAAAGCTGACCTGAGGTTTTACGATGTTAACTTACTCTGTCAGAATAACAGCTTGTTAATGGAAAAACCATGATTTGAACACAGATGTGCCACTTCCAAAGTCTAAGCTCACTTTACTCCCTCCATGAACCTCAGTATTCACTTTCCTGGAGCTCCAGGCTGACATTTTCCCTGTAAGAAATACCATGATAAATGAGAATAAGACCCAGCCAGGAAATGTCACAAGGGTTCAGAAGAGGCCAAAAGAGTAGGTGTGATTAAGAAGCTCATGAGGAAGCTGGCTTCAAGCATCACAACAGTGATGATAAGTAGGACAATTGTTCTTAATTCTTCACTCCCTCCCAGCTATAGAATTAAATGTCCCTGATGTTGCCATGGCTTCATGGTGGGCTGAAAGCACTTATTCACCCTTTGTTTTTGTTCTGATTTGCTTTGGTCAATAGGATATTAATGGATATCATTTGAAGAGAGACCCTAAACATGCTTAAGCAAATTGGATTGCCTCTCACACTCCTGTGAACCTCCATGGGAAGGGCAAAACCACAGTAGCCGCTGGTCAAGGAGAAATGTATGGAACAAACTTCAAACCAATAGGAGCCTTGAGACATGTCCAGCTGAGACACAGCTGATCCACAGGTCATAAGTAAGAAGATAAATATCATTGTAAACCAACTACTTGTTATACAGCAGGATATAATAGTAATGGGAATGTTTATTTGGCTAGAGGAAAAGTTTTATATATTTTTCTCTCGTAATTATAAATAGAACTAAGATTTTATTATGGCAACTATACTAAAAACACAATTTTAAAAGAGGAACAGAGCCCAAATTTATTCACTTCCTGATATGCCTCTCTCTTTAAAGGCTTTTTGTCTAGTCTTGGCCTAGAAAACTAACCTGATGACTTCATTTATCAGATAGACTGAGGTTCAGAGAGAGTAGGTGGTTTGCTGCCATTGAATAGATCACTGTTTAACCACAGAGCAGAAGTCAAAACCCATGCTTGTTGATCATCTGCCATGGGTTTAATCATTAGGACATGTTTTATATAACAGATGCTGTTGATTCCACAACCTGCATCCCACAGCACACCTGGATTCACCTGCAGTTTTGCCTCTTTCGACCTGCCTCAGTGATCCCCAGTTCCTTTGGAGCCACAAGAAGTTGCACCCATGGAGTGCAAAGGAGTTGGTGCCTTTGGGGGTAACCCTCACACAATGAAGGATGGAAACAGGTGGATGAATGCTCAGCCTTTCTTCCCAATGGGGTGTTGACTTTGAGGTTGACTGCTTAACAGAGTTGAGCCCCAAGTACCCCCAAAAGTGATGCTCACTAACATACTTTTTATTAGCTCTGCTTTTTTCCTTGCCTCTCTCTCATCACTCACAGTGCTTTGTGGGACTGTCTCCTAAGTAAACTATCCCCAAGTCTCCATCTCAGTGTCTGCCTCTGGGGAAAACCCAAGCTAAGTTTCTGTGCCACTTCTTCCCTATGCTATTTGTAAAGGCAAAGGAAAATGTCTTTTTTAGTAAAGGGTTGACTAGAAAAACAGATCTACTATGAGTGATATGCCATGAGGGTTTATTATGGGGATTAGACTTTATGTCATCCTGGAGTTGAGCAGTCTGTGTAAATCTGTTCTTTGGTTCTCCTTTTCAAGGCAGTCTCTTAAACTACTATTTTAGCCTTCTTCAAAAGTTCTAAAACTTGATATAACTTCTCCAAAAAGAGGTCTGAATAAGTTTTTGTATGTCCAACATATTTTTCTACACAGGACCAAGCAAATGTATATGGAAGAACCATATAAATGTGAGTTGACATGCTCACACCTTCTCTGGTAAGAGTGGGGCTTCGCACGTGAAGATAAATGTCAGCATTCCTGGCTGCTGAATTGAAAGTCCAATGGACCATGGTTCTTTGCTGCCATTAAAGCATCATTGTCTCAAAACAATTCTCCAGAATATGCTTCAAAGGAAGCATAGAAGTTATGGCTAAGTAACAAATGCCCTGTCCAATCAGTTTTGTTATCATTACTTTTCCTAGCATGGAATATTGAAAAATTAGCACATATAAAAATGATGTACTCGATTTTTTCCCATTTTAACTTGACTTGTATCCGATGATGTGATATTGGGTTAAAGGTAATTAGAACTTGGCAAAGGAGAAATATTTTTCTATTTGCCACACATGTGCATGTATGTGCCTGTGCATGCACATGTACAAACACATACA
Source organism: Rousettus aegyptiacus (assembly GCF_014176215.1). Lineage (NCBI taxonomy): Eukaryota > Metazoa > Chordata > Mammalia > Chiroptera > Pteropodidae > Rousettus > Rousettus aegyptiacus. Next base: position 33,828,914 of record NW_023416287.1, on the reverse strand, counting down.
TATACACATATACAAAACCCTGAAGTCTAGGATCCAAGTTCAAAGTGATAAATATATTCTATCCAGTCCCCAAAAGGATCAAATGAGAAATGAAAGACAGAAAGTGAGCAAATATAGTGTGAAAAAGGCCAGTAAAAAAATAGACCACAGAGGGAAAACCACTTTAAGAGAATCACCTCTACCAATTTTTTTAGATAGATTTTTTAAAGAAAATATACGATTTAAACAGCTAGATACATGTTTATTGAGAAATTAGAATGTACTTATGTTACAGATTACTAAAATAGGCAAAAATTCCTCTTCTTTCTATATCCATCCTGTTATTCTCCTCCAATATGGGCTCTGACCTTGGCCATATGACTTCATTTGGTCAACGGGGCAATAGCAAATGTGACATGAGCAGAAACTTGGAAAGTAATTGCACATTAGCCTTTTCTCTCTCACTGTTCTTGGAAAGCTGCCACCGCTTTATGAATGAGCCTGGACTAGTGTGCTGGCTAATGAGAAACATGCAGCCCAGTAACCTTCTAACCTCAATAAACAACCATCCACCTCCAGAAGCAGAGCTGCCTAAATTACAAAAAACTGACCACAGACCCATGAGTAAGCCCACACAAGGCCAGCAGGATGCCCAGCTGAGTCTAGCCAACATCGCCAATTCACAGATGCATAAACTAAATACATAGCTGTTATTTTAAGCTACTAAGCTTTGGGATGGCTTGTTATGCAAACCTAACTAGTATACCTAACATTATAATATGAGAAAGCATAAGACAAAGTCCCTGCCAATAGGGACCCACAGTCTGGTGGGGAAACAAAGAATTTAGAACAAAATATCTAGTTAATGAGGCAGCATGCTGTCTGTCAGCATTATGTTCTGGCTTATTAATTTGTAGAAAATGTGCTAATTAGGAGGTATAGTGAGAAAGAAGTAAAAGGTGTGAGCTAAGAATGTATCTTTAGATCAGGAAAGGTAGGGCAACTTGAATTAGTGCAATAGGGAGGTATGTGGCAAGGGAGACATGGGGAAAAAAAGAAACAGAGGAAGTAGGGTATATAAGTCAGGTGGAAGCAGGAAGACGAGATCTTCTTGGCTTAAGAACTTAACATTAAAACAGAAGGCAGTAGATGACTGTTTTAAAGTCTAGAAATAATTTAATACTCTGCAAATTCAATAATGTGCTGCCTTGGAGGCCATACTGAGATGTTGATGAAGATAAAGCAAATAAATGTCTAGGGTGCCATCTGCCCTTCCACCTCCCTTCTTTTAGGAACCCCATGATCCCAATGGCAACTTTGGGCTGCCATATCATTACTTTGGGTCTTTGATTGACTAAATAAATCCTCCCACAGAGAGAAAAAGAGGGAATTCTAAATCTCTCTGTGAAGCTGAAAAATATAAAACTTGGGAGCTGCCGTCATCCATGCTTTTCTCCTTGTGGGAGAGAAAATAACATTATTACAGAGAAACAGACATGAAACCCAAGTACAGACCAAGCATTATTCAGGGCTTCTGAGGCTTGGGCTCATCCTTTACAATGGAGGATAAGTTTTTTTGGAACCTCTTGGTGTGCCTGGCTAGGTCTGAAAATTAAAACTGACAAAGAACAGGGGGAAAGCAAATGAGTTTATTTAATATAAGTTTTACATGATATGAGAGCTTTCATAGGGAAATGAAGACCCGAAGAAACAGACCTGAGTATTTTTAAGTGAAGTTTGATGAAGAGTGGGTAGTCCTGTAGGAATATGATAGGTTAAGGAGCACAAGGTAAATATAGTAAACTGGGAGAAACAGCAAGGACTGCTTGTTCAGATTCTTCTCTGTGTCCACTTGTCTTCAGAGATAAGGATACTCTTTCTTCCAGGTGCAGAGGAAGAAAGAGGATTTTATGACCTGTTCCAAGAGAGAAGTGTCAAGAGAAGGTCTGAATGACTTTCCTGCTTCTGCTTTTTTCTCAAACTCCTTTAGCCTAAAATATTTAAGATGCCGAGGTGTCATATTTTGGGGTAGTGTGTCCTGAACTCTGTTGCTTATCATTTTCCTTTCCAGGATTTGTTTGTGCAACCCACCTTGGATCTGGCTTAAGCTAGGTTTGCCACCAAAGTAACACACTGTGAGAATTAAAGTGTGTAATTAACATGCAGATCAATATTTCCCAAAATAGAATCTGGGCACTTTGCCCTTCTTTCATAGACCTATGTGAGGGAGACTCAAACAGAAAATGCTACTTGGATGAGGACTTTTGATCAAACTCAAGAAACAGCACCAATTGTGCTTCTTGAGTGACCGGAGTGGAGAAAGATGATCCATGAGTAGGAAGAACACACCATAAGGAAAAGGGAAAAAGGGGGAAAATGATTGGAAACAAGAAAGCAAAGTCCTGCACCCCTTTCCCCACACATGCTGTGTGCATGCAAATGGAGCCAATATCTGATCCCTTAGCATCCCCATGCATGGCCATCTCCATGCATTTGCACATGCCGATCCTGACACTGGATGCCCTGGAAGACTCCTTCAAGTCCCATCTCTCCTATGATGTGCCCTAAGATCCTCCATTTAGAAGAACACTCACTCTTGCCTGTGGCTTCATGGCATGTCTTGGTCACACCTATACTGCTTACTATTTCTTTTCCTCTTTTATTGTTGACTGTTAACATGTGTGATCTTCTCACCAGATAGGAGCCCCAAGGGTATAGGGAGTGAAAGCAGTAGAGTTGAGAACATAGTTTACATGGAAAAGCACATGATTGACAGTGGTTCTGTTTTACCATCTCCTGTGAGCCAGTCAAATCTCTAACCTGTCTGAATTGGGGATTGGAGAACATTCATTTTAGTAACATCAACTTTCTCATGGCCACTCCCAGATGCAAAAGGGTCTGGAAAGCTGACAACTTTTAGTTAGGCACATTGTCACTTTGAGCAAATCCAGGATCTGTTAGGAAAGGGGAGATAGGAATGGATAGCAAAAGCCAGCCAGTGGCATTCTGAAAAGGAATTTCATTTCTCACATAACTCAGGGAGCCCAGCAAGAAAAGCACTTCTTTCCATCAAAGTGAATATCAGATGTAATTTAAAGTCAGTGTACCCTTCTGTAAAATGGAGGTGATACTCATCCCTTATTCATGAGGGGGCCATTGGGATTACGTGAAATAACCCATGAGTGCTTGGAATAGCACCTGTACTCAGCACATGCTCAGTCAGTGCTATTTATCCTGCAAACTATTTAACAATAAAAACCCTGAGGCCTAAAAAGGCCAGGTGACTCATATATAAATCAGGACATCAAGAAGAAAATGATTGAGGTTGAGGTGAATTTTGTGACTCAGAGTTGGCCCACTACTACTTCAAAGGCGTGGCCTTCAAGACCAGTTTTCAGAGTCTACACAGTTCTCACTGACCTCTATTACCTCTTAGATCCTCTAAAGAACAAAGAATGCAGACTCCAGGGAAGTTTTCACACCATCTGAGTGTGGGTTGTCTGGAGGGGGCATTGTAATAGCAATTCAGTAGTTCATATAGTCCCTTTTTCTGTGACCCAAAGCCTACTAGGCCCACCAGGCCACTAGTTTATTAATGGGGTATTTGCATCATGCAAATGAGATCTCCAGCTAAGCAAATGTGGAAATGTTGGTAGAAAGACAATTGTTCATCTTTCTTTAGTGTCTGCACAAGGCAGTAAACACAAAAAGAGATCAATTTTCTTGGAGTCCAGAGAGAAAAATAGCAGACATAAAAAACAAACAAACAAAAACAAAGAACTTCTCTCTGTAATCAACTATAGCTCACTTCTACTGTAGAGTGTGGTGAGGAAGGATGGGGCAGGGAGTTGCCCTCAAGGGCAGTGAAGCTAACAGGCCAGGTGTTGGAGACAGGGTGCTGTCTGCATTCAGAGGCCAGCTTTCTTTCCTTCTGTGATGGTTAATTTATTGTCCACATGACTGGGTCATGAGGTACGTCTCTGAGGGTATTTCTGGAAGAGATCAGCATTTGAATTGATGTACTATGAGAAGCAGATGCTCCCCCCAATGTGAGTGTGCATCATCCAATCTGTTGGGGTCCTAAATAGAACAAAAAGTTTGAAGAGCTGCCTATTTTTTTTGTCTTTTGCCCTCAGCATTCCTGATTCTCATAGCTTCAGGCTTGGACTGGAATCTACACAATCTGCTCTCCAGCTCTTAAACTTTTGAGCTACCAACCTTCCTAGGTCTTTGACTTGAAGATGGCAGACCGTGGGACTTCTCAGCCTCCACAATTATGTGAGCCAATTCCTAATAGTAATATTAACACTAATAATACATTGCTGTTTGGGAAACCCTGACCAATACTCTCCTTCCTTCCTTCCTTCCTTCCTTCCTTCCTTCCTTCCTTCCTTCCTTCCTTCCTTCCTTCCGTCTTTCCTTCCATCCCTCGTTCTCTCCTTCCCTTCTCCCCTAGTTCCTTTCCTCATTTCTATGTTTTTTATGTTCTTTCTTTCTGACTTTGTTCCCTTAGCGCTTATTTCCAGGTGCAGTGACCAGAATGGTGAGAGAAATCCACGATTCCTCTTCTATAGAGCAAGGATATGTGGCTTGGAGCTGTGTGTGTGTGTGTGTGTGTGTGTGTGTGTGTGTGTGTGTGTGTAGTGAATAATAACCATAGATCAGTTGCCTGATGAAAACAAACCTAGAGCAGAAAACTTGTAGTCAAGTGACATCTTTGATTTATGTAGAGATAGGGCCTATGCTCTATGTGAAAAGTACCAATAATAGGATGGTTTTCTCCTCACAAGACTAAATAAAGTAACTCCAGTGTGTCATCTCTGTGGTATGTGTTAGATCATATCCCTGTCATGTGAAACTCTCTGAGGGCTCCCACAGCTCTAAGAATGACCTTTGGGGCCCTGACCCCTCCGCTTCTCTCTAGCTTTCAGACCCCACCCAATGCTTATTCTGATGCTCTAGCCCCTCTGGCCTTCTGCAATGCACCAAACCTGTTCCCACCTTAAAGCTTTTGTCTTGCTGTTGCCTCTGCTCCATTGCCTCAACACCCCTCTGCTCACACCTCTCTGACTGATCAGGTCACAGCTAGTTTATGCTTATCACTTGTCTCAGTGCAAATGTGATTCCCAGAGAAATCATCACTTACTTCCCTCCCCCATTAATTTCCAGTTTAATTTCTTTATAATATTTATCACTTCATAGCACTATATCTACCTGAAATTATCCTTTTATACTTACTTGTTTACCTGTTACTTCTCTCACTTAGATGGTTTAGCCTGATGGGTTATGAATTTAGACTCTGCAACTAGAACTAGTTGCTTCTACTTCCAGATCCGCTACATTTTAGTTGTGGAATCCTGGACAGGTTACACTACCTCTCTGTGCATTGACATCTTGCTCTGTAAGATGGATGTGTAATAGAACCTACCTCAGGGGATGGTTAACCATAGGGAGTGCTCAGATGACATGTGGCACACAGCAGGCACAAGATGCCTGCTCGCGTTTAGTGCTACTCTGTATCACACACTGGAATGCGTGTTGCATGACAAGAGGGTTGCCCTGGCTCATCTCTTGACCTTGTGCCTAGAACATGCACGGTAGCTGCACAATAAATGTCTGTTGAATAAAGGCACTCAAGTTTATTTTACTGATTCAAACTGAGTCACAATTGAATGGCTAGTCTTTTAAGGATGAATAAAAGTTTTGCCAGGCTACCTTTTTCTGAGACATTTCTTTTTTAGTAATGATAAATGAATGTTTTATTTCATAAATATGCATAAAATTTACTAAATAAATCTTAAAAAAAGAGAAACATTCTAGAGAAGAAACATAAAGATAAACCTAATGTTGTACAAGTGTTTCGGAGAAGCATTTTGTTTCCTCTGTGTCTGGGTTTAGCCCTAGATTGTCACTTCCTTGAGAACAGAGAGTATTAGATTCTCTTCAACCCCAAGAGTTATATTATACTAAATATAATGTTGAGGAACTTCAGACTGTATGGGGAAAAAAGTCTCCTTGTGAACCTATGAAAGTTCTTTCATTTTAGATTTTTTTAAATTTAGATTATAATAAAGTAGTAAATAAAATAATGAGAAAATATACTGATGATATTTTACATGTTTTGTGTTAACCTGACTCTTGTGGAATTGACACATTTTGATTTTATCCATCTGTGTATCAGTCTAACTCTTGTGAATTTGTTTGATTAGTTTAGCCTCCCTCATACTGTCCAGCCTAGAGTAGGGAACCTAGGTTGGGAGGCATAACAATAGGAAATTCTACCTTTTATTGAGCACTTATTATGTGCCAGAAGCTCTGCCAAGTTCCTTCCATATATTAAGTAATTAAACTTTATGAAACTCTTTATAGTGGGCAGTATTATAATTCTGCTTTATAATGAGGAGATTAAAAATCAGAGAGATGAAGTGACTTGCCCAACATCATATTGCTATTAAGTAGCACAGCACAGATTTGAACACAGTTCTTTCAACTCTAAACATGCTATTAACCAATACCTTATAGGTTTGCCCTCAGTAGAGGAGAGAAGAGCTGAACTTAGTGGTCTTTCCACCTGAGCCCTTGATGCCTCAAGACCTGAAGCCTGACATTGGGTTAAAAGTCCTTCTTTTCAGTCCTTTACCTGTTGCCCTGAGGTAGCCCCTAAAGGAATCTTCCTAGAACAGTGCCAGTATCTGCTGCCCTTAGCTGGATTCATCTCTCCCATCCATCGTTCACCTTCTATTTATTTTAGACTTGGAAGGAATTCTTAAGGAGGTGCTCAATCTCTCACCTCATTACAAGGACACTTGACCAGCGCCATCTTTACAGAAATGTCACCATTTTTTAAGTTCATGGCCCTTTGTTAATTAATTCAGAGCTGTCCTCTCTCTAGATTAAAAACATCTAGTCTGGCCAGGAAATTTTACTCTCATAGTTATAAACTGGTAGCTTCTTTAATTCTTTTCTGTGACATTTCATCTAAAAGATTATTCACAACAAATTTGCACAACTAAAAAAACTCATAAGCTTTTAGACATAATGTGAGTTTTATGGCACCTTCTCTCTGATAATATCAACGTGACAATTTTTTAAGGGAAAGAAACAAGGATTACTTTTAAAGGAAATTCTCAGTTTCTAACGGATCAGAACTTGAAATGCCAAATTCTTGAAGATAGGCCAGAAAGCTGTGGCTTACCGCTAAATACAGAACCCCAGTCCACAAAGAAGTCATGCATATTTGTAAAATGGGACTGATAGTATCCATCTGCTAAGACTGTAGCAAAGATGAAAGGAGTTGGTGCCTATAAAGCTTTTAATACAATGTCTAGCACTTCACCTTCAATTTAGTAGTTAAGGAGTTCCTCGGAGGGAATGCAAGATATAATTGCCTTGTTTCTAATTCTGTTCAACAGAGAAAGTACATAGATTACAAGGCCCCATAACATATAAAGATGCTGAGAACATAGAAAAGTCCTGAAGACTCTTTTTATGCCCAAATAAAATCACCAGGCACTCCTCCCAATACCTCCCTTAAGATTCCAAATGAAGTGTTTCCAAACCTTAGTTGAATGTTTATTTTTAGTTCTGCTTTTAAGATTTCCCTCCTGCCATTCTCAGTTCTGAACCCGTACTAACACTGCTAATTCTCACAGATAGTAATAACCATTACAGCTATAACATTGAAATACTTAACTGGCAAAACACAGGCAAATTTCTGTGGTGGTGCTGTTCTGGAAGTCTGAATGAAGGTGTTTTCTCTAAGTAGGAAGGTGGATGAACTGCCCCTACGTCACCTGATGGCAGTAGTTTAATATTACTCTACTTCTGTACACAATGGCCAAACAATTTACCACTGAAGAACTAAACAGCCTGTACTTTTTAAATTTAATTGTATTAGGTTATTTCTAAACAGTTGTTTTAATGCTGAGTGGAGCAAACTCATGTTTTCATTTTGAGGCACTCAAGTTTATTTCACTAAGGGCTCTTTTAGTCAGAGGAGGAGAGAAAAGGAAGGTAGGTTTGGTGCCCAGATGCCCGTTCCTTATTAGAAGCAGACTTTGTAGTCACCTTTAGAGTAGATCCGATGATGCAGTCAGAATTCTCATCCCACCCTTTTTTCTTGGCACTACTCTTTTCTCCTCTTATGTAATGCAGACATTTGGATAAATGCCCATTTCTAAAAGCATCTTAACATGTAGCTTCAAGTTAGTTTTTCCTCTATCGATTTGGTTCTACCATTAGTACCTGCAGAAGTGGCCAGTAACATCTACAAGGTTGTTTTTGTGTAATTGCATGGCAGAAAGATAAAGCCTGTGTGTCCGTGTTTGGAAACTAATCTGAGGAACAACTATCCTTGGAAGTTATTACTAATTTAATCCCTGACCCAAGCTATAAACAACTGTGTGATCATAACGATGAGCCTTCTGCATTGTTATGCTGGGAGAGTAGCAGGATGCAAGTGTCTCTGTGGCTCACAGCCAGAAGCTTTCAGTGTGTTGGTATCACCTGTCATTCTAAGTCAGCTCCCCTCCATGACACATTTGAAGAGGGGAATTTAAAGATGCTGAAGAAAAGGCCTTGGATTCAGGCCAACTCATTGAAAACTAAAGCCAAACGGAGAGGTTCCTCTGGCTTCTTTTTTGTCATAGATTTCAATCCAGTCACTTTGACATTTGATATCTGCAACTCAATTGCTTTAAATCAGTGACTCTTTATCTTTTGGTGCCATGATCTCTTTGGCAGTCTGAGAAAACCAATGGGACCTTTCTCAGGATAATATTTTTAAATCATTAAATACACAGAACTTCAAAGGAAAATAATCATTTCAAAACACTGTTATCAAGATACAAAAACAAATTTTGATAGAGTAATATATGCAGTTCTTTACTTTTTCTTCAGTTTCAAAATGTAATTCTTTTTATCTTTTTATTTTGAAATAATTTAAGATTTACAGAAACATTGCAAAAACAGTATAGAGCATTTCAGTACACTGTTCACCTAGATACCCCTAATGTCCACATCTTAGATAACAATGGCACACTTATCAAAAATAAGAAATTAACATTGGATGATTTTCTGACCTAAACTGTACACTTGCTTGGATTTCACTGACTTTTCCATCAATGTCCTTTTTTCTGTGCCAGAATCTAATCCAGGGCCCCACATTGTATGTGGCTATTGCATTTCCTTAGTCTTTTGTGACCTTGACAATTTAGAAGAGTACTGGTCAATTATTTTTAGACTATCTCTCAATTTGAGTTCATCTGGTATTTCTTATGATTGGATTGTGTTTATGTATTTCTTGCAAGAATGTGTTTTTTCTTATGAATACATTTAATAACCAGCTACCCTATAAATGCAGTAAATAATTATTTAATACATTAAATAACTAACTACCCTAGTACATAACTATTATAATTTAGAAGTTGTGATAGTTATAAATAATATTTTGTGAGCTGCAACAACTGAAATGTAGTATGAAAATATCTGTGACTTTCATTAGTGACAAAATCACAAATACTGCTAATAGTGCTATAGATTGTTTCCAAGTTTTGGATTGGAAGGAAATCCTAAATTCAGGTGCAACTTGCTTGTCATTGACACTGAGACAGAAGTGCCCAAAGTAGGGAAGGGGGAAATCTTCTCTATTTACCAGAAGAAAAGTGGAAAATTTTCTAAATGAGAGCTCCCTATCAAATAAACTTGGTGACAATAATTGATAACACTGTGTTATATAACTGAAATTTGTGAAGAAAGCAGAATTTAAATGTTCTCTCACATACACATACATTTATATCGTGATAGATTTGTGAGGTGATAGATATGTTAGTCAACTAGATAGGAAGAATCCTTTCACAACGTTATCAAATGATATACCAAATCATGTTGTACACTTTAAATATCTTACAATTTTGTCTATCAAATATACTTCAGTGAAGCTGAAAAAAATGAAATGGGTATAGATCGTGTCTGCACACATTCGTAAAAGAGGAGGCATATTAGTTTTCTATAGCTATATAACAAACTACCCCAAACTTAGTGACCTAAAACAAGGCACATTTATTATCTCACAGTTGTTATGGGTAAGAAGTTCGGGCATGGCTTAGCTAAATCTTCTGATTAGGTCGCAAAAGGTTGCAAGCGAGTTGTCAACTAGGCCTGTAGTCTCATCTGATGCTCAGGGTCCTCTTCCAAGATCACTCAGTTTATTGGTCAAGTTCTGTTCCTTGCAGCTATAGGATTCATGGCAGATTTCATCTTCAAGGCCACAAAGAGCAGCCTTCTCTGACTTCATCTGTCTGACCTCTAATCTTGCTTTAAAAGATCAGGTATATCTCCCTCTCATTAACACAAAGCGAACAGATTAGTGACCTTAATTGCATCTTTAAAACCTTGTCATCTTTGCCATGTAATGAAACTTATTTATAGAAGTGATATTTCATCATATTTGCATGCTCTGTAAATACACATTCAAGGGGAGGGGATTACACAAGGCATTTACACCAGGGGTCAGGAATCTTGAGGACCATTTTAGAGTTCTGCCTACTATAGTATAAGAACAAAAAATTATGCAAAAAAAAACCCCACAAAATTTTAAACTCCCCATTAAAGGGAGTTGCTGCGTTTCAAGAGCTATATTTAAATATGATTAATATCTGGAATATGAAATTGTCACCTGACATTTTAATATCTGCTACAGGGTATAGCATAAAACATGCAATTAGTTGCTCTCTACAATAGGGGCTTAAATATACACAGTTGAAGACAATAGTGAGTGGGTTTTTTTCAGATAGATGTAATCATGGAGAAGGAACGGTTGCAGGCAGAATTTTATTTGCTGCTTTGGTAAATGTATAAGAATTGCTTGTAAAATCCATAGACAACTGGAAAGACCTTGAAATAATTGTTAAGACAATAACCTAATCCTAGTGATGTTAAAAGAAAACCTACAATTCCTGTGTTACAGATGACATGAGACAAAGCATGTCCCATTTGGGTGTTAAGCACCTTTCTGATCATTGTTGATCACAGAACTGGTGGCTCACAAATTCCTTTTTAATAATTGGCTACAATATTTACCCTAATATGTTTTATTCAGGTTACTTTTTTATCAGTACCTCACATTTTCCTACATATTGTATTCTTAATCTCTAGGAAACAAATTGCCCTAGTTTATCAAATGATTAGTAGCTTTCAAAAGTTGTTTCATTTGCTTTGGAATGCCATAGTCATGAGCCTTATTATCTGGTCTTCTTTAACAGATCATTTTCAAGTGGAGTGAAAATGAAAGATAAATTAAACTATATTTTAAGGGATACTATATTTCTTTAATTGGAGGAATGTGTACAAATTTATAAAGAGAACTAAAATTTTGCAACTGTCAGTAAAAGAGACCTCATGGAGGGGCTTATACAAATTTTAGTTAGTAATTTTACCCTCTAGACTTTATAGAAAGAAGGTTCCAGATAAATTTGGAGTACTGTCACTCAGTTATGAAAATGCTTTTTTTATTTGGATTACAGTAAAGAGCCCGAAGCCAGAGCATGCTATTATTAAATTACTTCTCTAGCATGAAGGTCATCCATGCCTAATCATTCCCTAACTGCCATCTCAGTGCGAAGTCCTACTGTATTCAAAGTTCCTGGTTCTGAATGCTTCGCTATAGCCAGGGAGATGTTTTCAGGGAAACCAAAACCAGCTTATATCAAGTCTTTTGTATTTATAATCATAATAACCATCACAGGCTGATTAAGGCCCATTTACAAATGGAAGAGAAAGGGTTTGGGGAAGGGTCATTGTGGTCCTGATTATTCTATTTCTTTTGCTCATACATCCAACAGATACTTAGAGAGCACCTTCTCTGCCATAACACAGTGGTGATTAATTCCATGTAATTAGGTTGGAACCCTGGCCTTGTTGTTATAAATGGGTCTGTCTCTTGTCAGATCTGGCCCTTGAAGGCTCTCTGTCCTGACTTAGATGTCAGTATGTACTGCCTATTCCTCCCGAGGTCCTCGTTTAGGGCACAGTCAGCTTCAAAATGGTACCTCTCCATCCAGCAGCCCTCCATGATGCTGCTAGCTCACATTTCTTCCCCTTCATCAAACATGCTTGTTTGTCCCCTCCAGGCCAGATGTTGGTTTCCATAGCACTAGTGATAATATATACAGAAAAGTTTGGTTTTCTGACTTATAATAACTCTTCATCATTAACATCATCTATTCCTACATTCTTAGGTAGACTTAGATTCAATACCTAAGAAAATTTACCAATGAGTAATGGATTAATGATGATTTCTTGTTGTACCTATTGGTATTTTTTCAAATTTTACATACTGAGGATTTATAACTTTAGTCATTAGAAAAAAATTAAAGTTGTCAGTTACATAAAAAGCATCAACTATAATGTGCTGATTCTTCAATTTCTTCAGTATACATACATTCAACTCAAGATGGTGGCATGGATAAAGCAAATAAGATTCTTATTTGACTCTATTTTCTGTACCATATACTCTCCAAAACAAGCTGAATCATACTCTTTAATGCAAGCATCAATGATTTATGTATAGCTGTTATTTTATTCAAAAACATGTGCTTGAGATTTTTGTCTTTAGTTAACATTGTAGGACTCGGCAAAAGCAATTTTTAGAAGGTCTTGCCCTCATCTGGTGATGGCCAGAGGGGAGGGGAGTTGGGGCTGAGAGAATGTGATGAAGCATTAAAGAAGTACAAATTAGTAGCTGATGGATGGTCACGGGGATGTGGAGCATGGCGTGAGGAATGCAGTTAACATTAATGTGGTGGAGGTAGAGAGCCAGAGGAGAGAAAAAGCAATTAGGGGGGGGGGGGATCATTTTATAAACTATTTAAATGTTTAGCCAATGTGCTGTATACTTGAAATTAATAATAAAATTAAATTTAAAAAACTAATGAACCCCTCCCCAGAAAAAGAAATTCTCACCCTCTTTCTGTTGATTTTTAAATAAACCAAACTTCACAGGAGAAGAACATCCCTCCTTTCATAGAATATTGAAACTATTTGTTCATTATTGATTTAATTCCTACCAAAAAGCATAATACAAAGCTAGAGAAGTGACTTTAACCCCTTAGAAATGGTCAGACCCAACATCTTTTCTATAACCACTGGTATGTTAACTCATATTAGTATAGCGAAAGTCATTACAGGTACTGTTAATTTTTTTATTATAATTACAGCAATGCTATTGGTGAATGTTGAGCTGAATAAATTAGGTTTTAGACAAGTGATAAAAAGTGTAGAATAGCATCTACCCAGCCCCAGAGCTAAATCACTGAACATGCTGGAATTTTGCTTTTGATATAGAGGAGGGTCTTTTATGACAGTAAACAGTTTGATACAAACAGGGCTGGAAGAAGTGTGACAAGAATAATGTGTAAACTGTGCCAACATTTTATAGAGCTTTGGAGTATTACTATGCCACAGTGGTGATTATATTGTAATTAATAATGATGTGTTTAAAGCTGTTCCTAGTCATTTTTTAATGTTTTCTGGAGGCCACCAAAAATTTTAGTTGTCAAAGTTTGACATGAATAAACAATTACACATGCATACATACACCACACACACACCAAGTTAATACATATTGTACTATAAAAATCCCTCTTCAGCCTCCCCAGAAAGTACTTATCCAACCTATGTTTAAGTTTTTCCACTGACCAGAAGCCCACTGTCTTACATGAAGGCCCTCTTCACTTTAGAAAAATGTTAATTATTGTATTTATTTGTTTGTTTGTTTGTTTGTTTGTTTTTGTTAAGTTGATATGAAGTCACCTTCCAGCAATATTCACCCCATTTGTCCTAGTTCTGACCTCAGGAATAAGAGTGGGTCAGTGAAATTCCTCTTCTAGGCATACTCTCAACTATTTGAAAAGCAACAATATTTTCTCTCCAAGTGTTCTCTTTACTCATTAAAACATGAATATTTGGCTTAAAGAATGAGATTGTTTAAAAATGTTTTATCTAACAATCATTTATAGAAAGTCATTTCACTTTTCAAGAAGATCCATAATGGCTTCAGATTTCAAACATTTTTTCTTTGATCCTATCATCTCTTTATGTCTAGAAATACAACCAGTGTGCTCAGTTTGAGGTTGAATTTGCTTCCGCTGATGCTGGTGTGTCTATTTGAGGGTGCCAGAAATTGTTCTCACCATACTGAATGTCCCTGACCATGGCATTACATTAACACCTTTTAAAAACCCATATTTAAAACTTGATCTGCTAAATTGATCCTTAAGTAAGACTTTTGCTCTTTTCTAGCTGTGTTTGCATGTGTGTTTCAAAATATTTTTGTTAATCAGTGGCCAGATATAATGAAAGATAAATTATCTTAAAAATCAAGAGATAAAATTTCTGATGTTGAGCAAAGTGAGAATGATATCCGGAATTTTTGATGGTACCCATCTCCACCAACCCAGCAGAAGTTGATTATGGCATTAAAAAACAACAATGGACATATGTCTTGGTGATTGCTGAAGTTGAATAATGGGATCCTAGGAAAAATCAAAAGTGTAGACCAAAAGTTATGCTAAGTTCATTGCTATCCCCAGTGCCTTGAGTAGCTCCTGGAACATAGTAGGAGCTCAATAAATAGTTGCTGAAGAAGTGAATCAATAAGAGATGCTCATTGCCATGTTATTTAAAATACCACAATATTGGAATTCATAAAATCTTCATCAGTCGACAATAGTTACTTATATCATGATAGAATCAAACAGGGAACTATTATGTACATATCAATATTAAGCAAAATATTAAGCATTAACATTATCAACATTATGAAAATAAGTCAAATTAGAAAATTCTTATTGTAATATTAAGTAAAAAAATCAAAAGTCAAATCACATGCTTGTTAGGATACCACCAATGTTAAATATGCAAATGTTGATTCTCATCTTCTTATGCTAATCCCTTAAGGAAAAAAAAGAGCAAAATTTTTCTTTAAAAAGCAGGAAAAGTCATCAAGGCTGAAAAATCCTCCCTACTCATTAGTAACCCAAGCCATTTCACAAAACCTACCAGGACAACACATTTGACCATGTATTAATCCTCAAGTCTTCCAAGGAGCAATGGCCTAGGGAAGCAATGCTGCTTCAACACTCCCAGCTTGTCTACACTGATTATGATCAAGCCATTGAGAGATGAAAATAATTAATATTTATTGAGTTAATTAAGTGCAGATCAAGTGCTGTTTTAAGCATTTTATATTCTTTAATTCTCACAATAGTCACTTCAACTATTACTATTCCCATTTTCCTATTAAGAAAACTAAAAGGCTATGTTTCTTACTCTATTAAGATTTGAACCCATGGATGATGAATACATTATAAAGAACCAACCAAATAGTTGAAGCAGATAATCAACCAGTGATTTAGAGGATGGGGTAGTAGACGACACCCAATCAGAACAACAACAGAAAAAAGAATCTGAAAACATGAGATAGTTTAAGGGACCTCTGGTACAACATCAAGTATACCAACATTCACAGTATAGGGGTACCAAAGGCGAAGAAAGAGAGCAAGAAAATTTCTTAACCTGGTGAAGGAATAGACATACAAGCCCAGAAAGCTCAGAGTCTCAAACAAGTTGAACTCGAAGAAACCCACACCAAAACACATCATAATTAAAATGTTAAAGGTTAAACACACAAAGAAAACCCTAAAAGCGGCAAGAGAAAGTAGTTAATTAGCTACAAGAGGGCTTGGCACAAAGTATTCAAAGTGCTGAAAACCCAAGACCTGCAACCAAGATTACTCTACTAGCAAAGCTATCATTTAGAATTGAAGGAAAGATAAAGAGCTTCCCAGACCAAAAAAAAAAAATGCTAAAGGAGTTCATCACCACCAAGCCAGTATTAACAGAAATGTTTGAGGGACTTCTTCAAAAAAAAGAAAAAAGTATCAAAAATATAAAGAATGGCAATAACTACATACCTATCAATGAGTACTTCAAATGTAAAAAAAATAAATGCTTCAATCAAAAGATAGGGCGGCTGAATGGATAAGAAAACAAGATCCTTATATATGCTGCCTACAAAAGACTCACTTCAGATTAAAAGAAACACACACACTACAAGTAATGGGATGGACAAAGATATTTTATGATGGACCTAGAAGTTAGTGTGTTAAGTTGAGTAAGTCTGATAGAGGAAGACAAATGCTCTATGATTGCATATTTATATGGAATATAAAAAACAGACAAACAAACAAAAATAAACTCATAGATACAGAAAACATTTTGAGGGTTACCAATGAGAGGAGGGTTCAGAGGAGTCGACGAAAAAAGGGGAAGGGATTAAGAAGTACAAATTAGTAGTTACAAAATAGTCATGGAGATAGAAAGTATGGCATAAGGAATATAGCCAATAATATTGTAATAACCATGTATGGTGTCAGAGAAATACTAGATTTATTGGGATGGTCACTTTGTGAATTATATAGATATCTAATATACACCTGAAATTAATATAGTATTATATGCAACTAAACTGAAAAAAATATTATTAATTTAAAAAATTACATACAAAGGTGAAAAAAAAAACCAGTGAACTCATAAGTGGTAATAGAAAGAGCTAATAAATAGTAACATATTTTATAGCCTGAATTAAGTTTATCTCTTTCTTTATGAAACTCTCTATGGCCAATCTGTACATGAGTTAACGTGTGCCAATTGGCCAATGTCTTGCTTATGGGTCATAAAACTATCCAGTCATCTGCAGTTCACATAATCCAATAGTACAACTGACATATTTACAAAGTAAAAATTATTTACAACAAATAATTCACAAATTTTATTTGGGCCCAAACTTCTGCAGCAAAAACAGTGTTGGTACCCTATAAATACAATGGCTTTTTTGTAGAATAAAAATTCAAGTCCATATAAAGAATCTATAATGTCTGAAATAGGCACAAATTATTTTCTTGCATACAAAGCAAGATATTTTTCTTTAGAAAATAATCAGTATATTAAAATTGTAGCTCTGAGTTGCTTTGACTGACTATGCACGAACCAAGGGCAGGTGGATCTGTCTGGCTTCCTTAAGGGAATGAATATTGCAAGGACTCTAGAAAGTGTAGAAGCAAAAGCTTTTACTCTCCTATGACTAGCTGCCCTAAACAAATGCTTGCCTTTATATAGGAAAAGTATTCACAAGGTGTTGGAAATACCTCCTCAGCTAAATACCCCATATGATGGTCAGTGATCAGGCAAT
This sequence comes from Rousettus aegyptiacus, assembly GCF_014176215.1. Classification (NCBI taxonomy): domain Eukaryota; kingdom Metazoa; phylum Chordata; class Mammalia; order Chiroptera; family Pteropodidae; genus Rousettus; species Rousettus aegyptiacus. Next base: position 33,811,687 of record NW_023416287.1, on the reverse strand, counting down.
AAAATGGACCATCAGATTTAAATGTGCTGGAGAATTCACAAGATAAAATGACAAAGTATATAAATACATTAGTTGGCCAAGAGATAATGAGCCAGTGAGTCACTAAGGAGAGTTATTCAAGAATGATTTCCATCTGGTACCATAAAGAAAGACAGGAGCATAAGGCCTGCACAGCAAAAGTGTGAGGGGGGATTTGCTCTGCTTTGCTTGTCATCTGTAGATTTAATCCCAGTTGTGTTGGTAGAGTCTCTCCTCATATCAACTTTTACATAGACCAAGAGTCACTTTTAATTAAGAACAGCAACAAAAAAATTAAACACCTTGACAATGCAGACCCATCTAGCTATTGCCCTTTCTTCTTACCTTCATAGACATGTTTCCAAGAGAAGCATCCTTACTTGACAGTTGGGGTAGTTTAGTGCTGTCATTTTCATGCTGGATTAAGTCAGCTCAGTCAAAATAGGAAATCACTGCTTTTATTGCCAGGTAAAGCATATGATTGACGTACTTCAGTATTACTCCATCCCAGTCTCTTACTCTAATTTTAATTCTAAACCCAAGTATGGAACTTTATTTTATTCATTTCTGTATTGCTTAAGTAATTTATAAGCTTGAGAAATTTTATAATTAAAAAATAAAGATCTACCCTAAGAGCTCACACTGTGTGCTAACTTCCCAACACTCCCACAGTACAAAGATATCAAACTAAATGAGGTTGGTGTAACCCATGAAGTCTCTAAAAAGAATGTGATGTCTACTTCAAAAATTTCAAATGAAAATGGAATATGTACTGCTAATAATAGGCAGCCAGAAGTGAGATTATTAAGGTAACAGCATAGGTCATTCCAGTCAGTCTCCCTCACAAGAGGACCATAGGCAAGACACCATTGAGAAAAATCCCAGAACTTGAGGGTGAGGCTGAAGGGCCCCTCTGGAACACAGAGACTGAGAAGAACTGCTTTAGAAGGTAAGTGGAGCGCTACACTCTGACTCCATCACCCACCCACTAGGCCAGCACAGTGATACACCAAGAATCCACCCTGGGTCTACAGTTCCTACAGTAGGGAAAACAGAGCCCAAGGTGGACCCCATGGTGAATCTACTGGACTAGAACACTGGGTTTAAGAGAAGGAGAAAAGGAACTTAGAGTAACTGGTACTCAGCTCTTGGGGAACTGCATTCCTGCTAGCAGGAGCACCTGAGCAGAGATCCGAGCCAATTGCTCTGCCTATCTACAAAGCTGAGCCGATGACCTCGTTTAGTCAAGGAGTTTGGATGGCAGTTCTGCCTGAGTTGGATGCCTTGCTAATGGACTCCACTGGTGCAAAGCTCATTCTACAGCTTTGCCTGGACAAGGGAGCAAATTCATTGTTCCACCCAACTGCTGAGCATAGCCTCCAGTCCCATACCTCTTAGAAGACTAGCCACAGATGCCTGGCAGCTAAGGAGAACATTTTAAGGTTTTCCCAGGCAGGGGAACAGCTTTTCAGTCCTGCCTACCTTCTGAGCATAACTTCTGGCCCCCAGAACCAGGGAGACTGAACAGTGATACTGAGCAGCCTTGGAGTCCAGCCTATGGTACTACCCAGTGGCAGAGCCCAGCCTACAACTCCACCCAGCACTGGAGACTAGCATATGGCCTGCAAGATTGCTGAGCAAGGCCTGCAGCCTCACCCAGGCAGAAATACAACACCAAAAGCAGAAGCAACAAAAACAAAAATCAACAAGTGACATTATATAAAATCAAACAGTTTGTACACAGCAAATAGAAGATCAACAAAATGAAAAGGTGACATATGGAATAGAAGAAGATATTTGCAAACCATATATCTTATAAGTAGTTAATATCCAAAATATATAGGAAGCTCATATAATTCAATAGCAAAACAAACAAACAAATAATCCTATTAGAAAATTGACAAGAGATCTGAATAGACATTTTTCCAAGGAAGATATACAAAGGGTTAACAGGTACCTGAAAAGCTGCTAAACATTACTAACCACCAAGGAAATAAAAACCAAAACCCTGATAAGATATTACCTCACACCCATTAGGAAATTATCAAAAAGACAAAAGATAACAAGTGCTGGCGAAGATGTGGAGAAAAGAGAAGACTTGTGCACTCTTGGTAGGAATATAAATTGATACAACTACTATACAAAATAGTAGTTATATCAATATATACACTGTGACTATAGTTAACAATACTGTATTATATACTTGAAGGTTGTATCAATATATATACTGTGACTATAGTTAACAATACTGTATTATATACTTGAAGGTTGCTAAAAGAGTAGCTATTAAAAATTATCATTATGCACACAAAAAGGTAAATATGTGAGGAAATAAGTTAACTAACCTTATTGTGGTAATCATTTTGCAATATATAGGTATATCAAATCATCACATTGTATACCTTAAACTTACACAATGACATATGTCAATAATATTTTAATAAAGTTGGAAAAAATAATAGGCAGCCAAATTTATTTATTAGGTGAAATTAAACAAAGATACTTATTGTAATTTCAAGAGAGATGCAGGCCATTTAATATTTCCGTGAATGCTCAGAGAATAAAAAGGCATGGCACTTAAAGGTCATTCCTGAAACTGGCAAATGTGGCAAACATATGACTCCACATCATCTGCTTTCCGGAGGCTAATTCTAACCCATCTCTGAAATTTACCCCAATCCCTATACTGAACTGTAACATTCCCAACTGTGAGACAACATATCCTAACCATAATACAAATCAAAGAGGTGATGATTAGAAATAGTAAAGAAAGTATTAATTGTTGTTCTATTTCTTTACCTATATGATATAGCTGCAGATTTCCCTTACTTGCCTGTTTGAGAAATGCAAGGATCATTGTAAGTGTAATTTATAACTAATGCACAGAAACTATATTGATTATTTTTTAAATTTAAAGATTAACCGTTTTCCTGTGTTAGGCTGTAAAAATTTGCCTGGTGCTATGGAATCCTATCCCTTCTCACCCATCTACTTACTCCCACTAAAAGACTGTGGTCTAGAAAAGCTCCAGTCTTCAGGTCCCTCCACTGTGGTGTCCCAGGAAGAGGCAAAGGCCTAAAAACCAGTAAGTGGAGGTCAGCCAACACAAAGGTGGGCCTCCCAGTGAAGAAGAGGGAGAGAGAGAGGGAGAGAGAGAGAGAGAGAGAGAGAGAGAGAGAGAGAGAGAGAGAGAGAGAGATGTATATAAATTTTATAGCTTTTATAGCATGTTGGTATAGCTGAACTATTTTTCTTTGGTAAGAGATTCAAAATACTACTAACTTTTTAGGAAAAATCCAGCAGGGCATGGCAGAAGATTTTGATCTTCATTTAAAAACTTTCTGATCATTCAACCAATCAGTAGTTTGTTTATAGCACAAGCCATAAAGCCAGACTTTCTGGAATCAGATTCCTCCTGTAATTAACAGCTGTGCGACCTCTATGGGCCTTAGTTTTCTCATTTATAAAACGAATAATAATTTTTACTTCATAAGGTTGTTTTGAGAGTGAGATGATTTAATATATTTGAAGTGCTCAGAATAGTACCTGACCCAAAATAAGAATTTAATTAATGTTATATTTATTATCATTTTAAATGTACCTATATTTTTAAAATCTACAGAGGTTATCTAGGAGTAGAGCTCTGGGACCATAATATTTATGTTTTTCAGTATTTAAACAAACAAATAATAAATTTTATTCAAAAGAGAAAAAATACATGCAATCCTCATTTACATACTGGCACAGATAATTTTTTTTCATGCAAACTTACTGTCAAACACTGAAAGAATTTCTAAAATCTCACAGCATGGAGCAGAAGCATGTTTCATTGGAGGAAGGGGAAACAGAGGAGTTTCTTGAAAGAGCGCTAGTCCAACCATCATCAAATCTGACTTGAACTCCCTATTCTGCTCCCTACCAGCTGTGTGGCCCTGGATGAATCATCACTCAGCTCTGGTCCTCGGTTTATTTGTGAGAGTTGAAGCAAATGCTCTCTCAGGTACTGCACAACTCTAAAAGTCTACCCTGTTCAATGGGAGAGCAGGGACAGTCTCTCCAAGGACTAGTGTTCCTGGGACTATCTGAGTAAAGAGACAGGACATGCCACTACTCTATCACTTTGGGTTGGCCTCTTCCTTGGACACAAAATTCTTCTAAAAATAATCAGTGAAACATGTGAAATTATTTCATTTACCAAAGATGGGTATCAAATACAAAAAAGAGAAAAAATACTTCCTCATGATAGCCTGGTCAAGATTCCATCCCAATGCTCACAGGGGGCCCGGAAATTAGAGCACCTTTGCATCCGAGAGCAGGAAAGGCAGGAGGAAGGTGCTTCTGCCACTGCTCTCTGGGATGTTTGTGTCTTCAGGTTGTGGAAACAGTTTGGCATCTCAAGAAAAATTAGAAGTGGACAATATAGTTTTTTAAATTTATTTCCAGGGAATTTGATTAAGTAGCTTTGCTTTACTTAAGGCTGTTTTTCTAGTCCCATCTAGCTCTTTTTTTTTTATCTGCTTCTTTATGCTTGGGTTATGTTAGCCACATGAATAATTAGCTATTAACAGTATACAACTTGCTGTGTGCTAATGGCAGTGGATTTATTTGGCTCAAAAATCTGCTTCTTTATTTTAGAACATTTACATTCCATGGTTAGTATTAAAACTGTAAGTTAGAAATTATAAGAAGCAAATAGAAGGCTTAAGGAATGTAGCCATTAGACAATACATATGCAGTTAAGATTTATCCCCTCTACCCCCATAAAATAATCCTACTTCATGCTTTTTAATATTTGTCCTCATTTGCCAATATAGAACAGAAAACTCTCTTATGTAATTTCACGTTTCTATAGCCAAATTTAAATTATCTGTAGAATGGAAAGAGCACTAATTTGAATCCAATGACGAAAATAAACAGTATAGCCACATTATTTTGACAATTTTTCAGCTTTCCCTCGTCAGATTTTGGGTAGCTCTGTTAAGGGAAATGTTCAGTCCCAAGCCCTTCTCATTCCTCTCCCTCCTAACAGCCATTGTGTAGATCACAGCAAGAGAAACGTGGTTGGAAAAACAATGGAGATCTGAAGAAATTTAGGAGATGAGGGGAAGTTAGGTGTGACCATAGGTTTACTGCTCATTTATGATGAGTTTACTATTGGCTTATTTGGGGTGACTTAATTAGGGTTAAATTTGAGGTTACTGAGTGATTTATAAAGGTGTCCATTATCTCTGTTTCTCAAGGAGGGTGGCAAGAGAGGGCCTTGATCAAAACACTAAGCAGATATATTTGTCAAGGCAGCCAGCAGCATTATGAAAGAACAGGAGACAACATTGATTTTATTTTCCTTGTTCTAACACCACATTTCCTTCATGTTGTCCAACTCTTGCCCAACATTGTCTAAATCACCAAAATAGATGGATCAATAGCCAATTTGAAGGCTCTTGCAGATAAATACTTTTTGCCTCTGTGTTTCAACATTTTGATCCTAGCTCATGCTCTATGGGATCAGAAATCATGTTTATTTGCACAAAGTCTCCATCCATCAGGGTCTCTTAGTACTAACACCGTTAATACCCTTTGTAACACCAAATTGCCTACCTCATGGAGTTATTCTGAGGAAACAACTAAGAAACCAGTTAAGCAGAAGTCCTACTTAGTGCTTGGCATTGAGATCAAAATTGGCAAGACATGGTTCTTGTTTTCAAATAGCAAATGGTTTGTTTTGAGCAGACCCATGTGGAGATAGATGACTATGATTTAATGAGAGGAAACACCGCTTTATAACCTGCAAAGCGAAATATAAATGTTACAATGCATGGCCTCAAGTCAAGGTTCCAAATTTCATTCTTCCTTATTTTATCTTTACCAGAGTTGTTCATAATCTTGGAAATCCAATACTTGATGTGATAGTACATTCACTGAGTTCCATTCTTAGAATTCATCGCCTTGATACTGTACATCAATGTAGTTATTGTTTCTTTAGAAATTAAAGCTACAGCTCTCTCTGCTCTTCTTTTTTTTTTTAATGTAAACATATGTTTCATTTCTCTTGAATATATACATAGAATTGAAATTGCTGGGACATATGGTAACTCTGTTTAAACTTTTGAGGAGCTGAAAACTACCAAAGCAGCTGTATCACTTTCATTCTGACCACCAGTATGTGAGGGTGGTTCCTTTTTTAAAAAAAAACATTTTTTTTAATTTTTAAATTACAGTTAGAAACTATGTTAAAAATAATATTATATTAGTTTCATGTGTACAACATAGTAATTAGAGATTTATATAACCTACAAAGTGATCACCCTGATAAATCTAGTTCCCATCTGATACCATACAGTTATTACAATATTATTGACTGTATTCCTTATGCTATACTTTATATCCCCATGACTATTCTGTAACTACTCATTTGTACTTCTTAACCCCTTCCCCTTTTTCACCCATCCTCCCAATCACCCTCCAATCTGGCAAACATCAAAATGTTCTCTGTATCCATAAATTTGTCTCAATTTTGTCTCTTCATCAATTTTGCTCTTTTGATTCCACCTGTAAATGAAATCATATGATATTTGTCTTTCTCTGTCTGACTTACTCCACTGAGCACAATATCCTTCAAATCTATTCATGTTGTTGCAGATGGCAAAATTTCATTCTTTTTTATGGCTGAGCAATATTTCTTTGCATATATGTACCACTTCTTCTTTATCCATTCATCCATTGATGGGGACCCAGATTGCCTCCATATGTCGGCTATTATAAATAATGCTGCAACAATCATATGGATGCATATGTCCCTTTGAAGTAGTGTTTTAGGTTTCTTTGGCTAAATACCCAGGAGTGGGATTACTAAGTCATTCTTTTTCTCTTGTTATGGTCTTTGTCTTAAAGTCTTTTTTATCTAGTATAAGTATTGCCAGATAAAATAGACTTTAAAACAACATTTTAAAAAGAACATAGTTTTTTTCCCTTATTATTTTCATGAAATATCTCAGTCCATCTGTCTTTCAATCTGAAGTGAGTCTTTTGTAGACAGCACATATATGAGGCTTGTTATCTTATTCATTCATCCACCTTATTTTTTGAATGGAGCATTTAATCCATTTACATTTGAAGTAATTGTTAATAGATATGTAGTTATTGCTATTTGTATTCATACTTTTTATCTTCTTCTTAAAGAAGTATTTTTAAAATTTCTTGTAATACTGGTTTGGTGGTGATGAACTCTTTAGCCTTTTCTTGCATGGGAAGCTTTTTATGTCTTCTTCGATTCTGATAGCTTTGCAAGGGAGAAGAATCTTGGCTGTAGGTCCTTGCTTTTTATCACTTTGACTGTTTCATGCCAAATCCCTTCTGGCCTGCATGTCTATTTCCTTCTCCAGGTTAGACAATTTTTCCATCATTATTTCTTCACAAATAGGTTTCCAAATCTTTGCTCTCTTTCTCTTTTCTTTCTGATAGCCCTATTATGCAAATATCGGTATGTTTAATGTTGTCCCAGAGGCCCCTTAAACTACCCTCATTTTTTCCTTCCTATTTTGCTGCACTGATAGGGTGTTTTCTGCTACCATATCTTCTAAATTGTTGATTCAATCCTCTGCTTCATCTAATTACTGTTGTTTATCTCTAATGTATTCTTCATTTCGGTTATTGTGTTCTTCATTGTTAACTGGTTCTTTTTTATATTTTCTATCTCTATTTTCATGTTTATTATTTCTTGTTGAAGTTTTCACTGAGGTCATTGAGCATCTTACAATCAGTGTTTTGAACCCTCCATCTGGTAAATTCCTTGTCTCCATTTCGTTTGATTCTTTCGCTAGAGTTTTGTTCAGTTCTTTTATTGGGGACGCGTTTCTTTTTCTCCTCATTTTATTTGTCTCCCTGTGTTTGTTTCTATGTATTAGGTAGGGATTCTATGTCTCCTGGTCTTAGTAGAGTTTCCTTATGTAGTAGATGTCCTGTGGGGCCCAGTGACAGAGTCTCCCTAGTCACCTGAGTCAGGTGCTCCAAGTGTGTACGTTGTATGTGTGTATGTGTTCTCTGTGTCTTCCTGTTATGGGTGAGCCTTGGTTACTGTTTCCACATCAATGGTAGGGATTGACCCTCAGGCTGATTAGTTGTGAGGACTGGCTGGGACTACTGTGGAGGAGCTATTGTGCAGAGGTTGACTCACAAAGTAGCATTTGCTTTAGCAGGGCTTTGGTACCTGCCCAGTTTGCCTTTTGAGTGTGTCATTTGTGGAGGTGGTTGGGTGATGCTCTTGTGTGGTCTGAAACTAGACACTGGGTATGTTGGTTCTAAGGCCTCTTGGGAGGGGCTCTGTTGCAGGCCAAGATCAGCTGCTTCCTGTGGCTCATCCAAGTCCACTTTCTATGAATGCCAAAGTGTTCTGCAGATGGTTGCCACTTGTGTTGGGCTTGTGGGAGCCTGGGAGAGGCTAAGCTCAAGCCAAGGCCAGCTGCCACTAGTGTCAGGCTTGGGACTGCTTAGCAAGATGTACAGGACATGCTAAGGTCAGCTACTGCTTGTTTAGGATTTGTGAACCTTTGAGAAATTTTAGGAAAGTCCACAGCATGAGCCAAGACAGGCTATTTGTAAGCCACAGGAAATGGCTTGGGTTGGCTTGACAGTTGGGTGCTGCAGGGATCTCAGGGAATCACCAGGGAAGGGAAAATAGTATTAGATTGATGGATACTCAGATCTGGTGCCTGTCTGTAGCTATCTGTATGCTGGATGTGGGAAGGGCTCAAAAAAGGAACAATGGCATCTGCCAGCACCTCTATCTGAGAGAAAGCTGCCCCTCCATTCCTGTTCTGAATCCCGACAGTTCAATTCCTCCCTGTATGTCCCTGGCACCTTTTGTGCTGCTGCCTCATTGCTGCAGCTCAGAGCCAATGAATCTATTAGTGAGTAAGTCTATGCCTGGAACTCCAGTAGCCCTTCCTCTCATTTAGCTACAATCTCCACTAGTTTTTCATAGCTAGAAGTTTTGGGGACTTTTCTTCCTAGCAATGAAACCCTGGTGTGTGGAGTCTGCTGTGGGACTGGAACCCCTAACTGCTCAGGGTGGTCCTCCACAATCAAGATATCCTTCCCTGATTTTTGACTGCCACACATGGGTGTGGGACCAGCCCATTCTCTGTCTCTGTCCCTCTTATCAGTCTCAAGGTGGCTGCTTCTGTATATCCTTAGTTATAGGATTTTTGTTCAACTGGACTTCAGGCGATTCTCAATGATGGTTGTTCTGTAGTTTAGTTGTAATTTTGAGGGAATCTTAAGAGGAGGCAAGCACAGTTACCTACTCTGCCATCTTGACTGGAAGAGACTATCTTTGTTCTTCTTATCCAGTTTTTCTTACTGAATATTTTTGTCTTTCTTACATATGGATTCCTTGTCTTTCTGTGGCTATCCTGTTTTCCCTGTTATTTGTATAATGGTGTGTGTGTGTGTGTGTGTGTGTGTGTGTGTGTGTGCGTGTGTCTAGCAGAAGGGTAATATGTTGAAGATGTTGGAAAGTTGGAGAAATTTTCTTACTGAGATCAGAGCTCCTAAACTATGGGATTAAAGAAACCCAAAGAGTGAGCATATCTTCTTAATAACTGAATTCTTGCTGTAGTCATGGCTCAGACAGAGATGGACTGGAATATGTCAACATGGAAGACTAAGGGCAGAAGGAACAAGGACATGAGGATTGGACAAGCCCATTCAGGAAGTCAAGTTCCAAATCTAGAAAAACAGCACAAGTAGATCAGAGAAAATGTGTAAACTGGCACAGAATTGAGGACTTCTCATTAAGAACCTGTGAGCAAAAACTTGGGTCCTGGGAGATAGAAAGTGGAGTCTGTCCTTTGATGCTGAGTAATGGTCAGCAGAGTCAGGACACAGAAAGACTGAGCAATGGGATCTGGATCCAGCTATATAATGATATCCAACCTCTTCACTCTGGCCAGGATACAAGGCACATGGAGTATATTTCCAAGGAAGCCAGGAACATTACAAAATAAAAATCCAAAGTCCCTATATCAGAAGTTATAAAGTGCCCTATGGATCAAAACCAATAGGAGAGCAAATTTGTGACCCAGGGCTTAGCAGATAAAAATGAGTACAGTGCATAAATAGAAGAGAAATCCAACATCCAGGAGCTAGACAGAATAGTAGCCATTGAAGACATATTATAGAGAACCAAAAAGAGTTGTCATTGGACATTCACGCCTTACTTTTATGGGTCCTTGGGATGAAGAGCTTTTTTAAGTGTCAAAATCCAAGGTCAAGATTGCAAGATATACAGAGATTTTGAAAACAAGTTATGATATACTGAATCGAGACTTTCCTTATATGTGTTCTCTGCTCATAGATTGAATTAGGGAGGAAGAACATGGGAGAAAAGATATAATGAGTGGTGAGAAAAGAATAGAAAGAAGCTGCTACCTAGACAAACTAAAATTGGCTTCAGGAGGATGATCAGGGAAGGCCTCTCTGAGGAGATGGAGTTTAAGCTGAGATTTCAGTGGTGAGGAGAAGACATTCTATGGAAGTTTTAAGTCTTACCCAAGATATTTGGACATATTCATGGCACCTCTATTCTCATGGTGACCTCTGTTTCCTGACTTCTACTTTTTTGCCACATCGATCCAAACCAGGCATTTAGCCAGCCACCTCAACTTTGTTTCCCTCCACAAAATATCCTGCCCAAGAAAATGTTTACAAGTAAGTTAGAGAAGAGAAAGCACATTTCGAATGCAGTAATGCAAAAGTTTACAATTTTATATTAGGCATCTTGAAATTTTTTCAAGCTACTTAATTATGAGCATTCTCCAAAACCCTTTTTCACAGTAAGCTCAATATGCCCCATGGCTATTCTCTCCCCACCATTCTCTAATTCTTTCTCTCTCTTCTCTCTTCTCCTAAGGCATGCCACATATTCCTCCTCTGGTATCATGCCAAAGCTCTTCATAGTACTTCATGGTCTTGCATTTTTCAGACCTTTTTTTCCCCTCTCAGGATCTCGGCTACTCAAAGCAAAGCTGCTCTGAGTAATTTCCCAAATAAGAAATACTCTAGCACTAGTAACTATTAAGAGAAAGGGCATTTCGTCCTCATATGTGAGCACAATTCCTACTTTCTTTGAACCTCTTAGAGCCTGCATCATTATATAGATTCTTTTCTCTGTGGTGGTATGCTAATGGAGCAGACCAAATATGTTACACATCAAGGAGAGGCTATCCTCTGATTCACAGAAAGGAGTGCAGTGGATAGAAACCCACAGTTCTATTATAAGCACAAGACTTAAAATCTCACAGTATGGCAGTTTTAGATTAGGAGGACTTAAAAATCTAATGGGGCTAAAAAAGATTAATGTAAACTTTTTAGGTTATGATTTAATTTTTCCTTAAAGTCACCTAAATGAGAATGATTCTTATTTCTACATGAAAATTAACATCTGAGCCTTCATCCTCTAAGGTGCAATTGTTACCTATAGTGTCAACATTAATTTCTTGGGTAACTAAAACAAATGCAGAAAACTCTTTCAAGGACTGGCTTTTATCATTTAAAATGTATTCAACATAGTGATTCCTGAACACCAGTGTTCATCAGAATGCACCAGAGCTCTCATTAAGACAGAGATTGCTGGGCTCAATCTTGGAGTTTCTGATTTAGTAGGTCTATGGTGAGAATTTGGTTTTTAAATACAAATTCAAAAATATTTAAATAAAAGATCAAACTCTGTGTGTGTGTGCATGCCTGCAAATCCCTGCTGACCCTACATATCTCCTATTAATGCAGGCTTATTTTTCTCATCATGACCAAAACTCCTTTCAATTTTGTAGGCACATTAGGAAGAATTGGGAATCACGGAAGATAATAGCTCACCAGATTACCCCATCCAATTTTTCAGGTGGCAGCATTGAATCCAGTCCAGAAATGTTTAACCCCCAACTGGCTTCGTGTCATCCCAGAAGACAGGACCCTCTGTTGGACAATGTTTTCAGACCTTTCTAGGCAAAGGAAAAAAAAGACCACTGAATACCTGTGATAATTAGGCCACCAAACTGGGACTGTACCTTTAACTTTCAAGGATTGTTTAGTGCAGGAATAAAGTAAGGTTATGGAGTAAGAAAAATATAAGGACCTATGAATCATCAGTCCATAGTCATGTCTACCTTCACCAGGACACCTTTTCTCCTAGAACTCTCTCAAGACCCTGAGATTTTTCTCATCCTAAGCTCTCTTTGTAACTCTGGTGACTATCAACTCACCCTGATGACTGGCATCTGCCAGTCTTGACCAATCTCACCATAGCAACCATTTTCCCCACTGGCTGCTATTTCTCATCCCATGCTACTTTCTCTTAAAACCGAAAACTCTTAATATGTACTACATGGATCCATTTTAACTGATTGTTTGATATAAGGCCATATTAAGAACAAGGTATTTTTCACGTTTAATTACAGAACATCATGTCTCTCAGATAAAAATTCCCTGTAACCTAATGTCATTAAGAATAATTTAAGCTTTCTACTTGTCATTTGGTTCTTTCTTCAAAAAATAAAATGCCAAAAAATACCAGTTGTTAAGTCATCCAGAGGTTTAGCCCAGCTGGTTAAGTTGTACAGCGAAGAATAACTTTGTTATTAAGTACTCTATAACAACAAAAAGATGTGCTTAAAATAAAATCCACTTTAAATCATGAGAACTTGAGTTATCTTGCAGCTGAAAGGCAATGCTTACTTGAGCATGCATTGTTGGATTCCATACAAGTGTCTGCAAATGTATTTTTTGCTGTCTCTGCACTAGTTAAAGGGGATAGTAAGAAAGAAAGCCCTTGGTGAAGAAGCGGTGGATTCACAAACGATTGCCATTGCGCTCAGTTCCTTCTTCATCTTTTTCTCTTACCTGATTGGCTATATCGGTGCATTCTTGCAACTTTTCTGTAAGATTTAAGTCACTACAAAAAATGTACTGCGACTTCAGCTATTATTAAATGAAAGGTAGGTCTTGACAGTAACGTACACCCCTCTTCACTCCTCTGACATTCTGTATCTCACCTCTATTCTTCCAAAAATATTGCTATTCTTGATCATGTTGTTTCTGGAAGAAAAAAAGTCTTCTGAGAATATATTTTTTGTTGATTTCATTAAAAGAAAAATGTAGTGTATAGAAAATAATATGAGTGTAAAGTTCTCCACTGTTATACTTACCAATCCTAACAGCTAACATTATTGAGTGCTGTAACATGCCAATTACTAGCAATTTGCCTCACACATGTTATCCCATGGAATCGTCAAAAATTCTCTAAAGATAATCTCTAATGAGAAAACTGAAGCAGGGACAGTTAAGTAAATTGCCTAATGTCACACAGCCATCAATGGCAGGTCAATGTGACAGCAAAACCCATGCTGTCTTCTAAAGGTGGTGACCCATTCTAGCCTCTCAATAGAGGGAAAAATCTGACACTCCAGGAGAAAAAATCTTCCATAATAGACCTTGCTGGCTGTGAAATAGACTATTTTATAGGGTGATATAAAAAGCAGGCAGAAAGATGCTATTAACAACCCTTGAGGCTCTTTGGTATCTCTGCATTTCCAGATGCTGACTGAGAAAATCTCTCTGTCCCTAATTACTTTTGACAATCTCAAAAATGAAGTTAGGTCAGAATTACAGTCAGAATATTCAGTCAAAATATTCAGGCTGCAGCCAAATTTACTACAAAAAGACAGAAAAGAATTTGATTTTGATGAATACGACTCAATAATTGCTAAATAAGAGTTGGCAGAGGCAAATCTGAAAATATAAATAATTGGAGGAGCAATAATCATTATTATGGAGATGCAAGGTACATTCCTATAGAAGCAGATAAATACCTAAGTCAGTGCTTAAATCATAGCTTCTAAATTTATCTGTCCTCTGTGAAGCTAAAGCAATGTTCTAACAACCTGCAGAGAAATGATGTAACTGAATAATGAAAACAATGAAATAGATCACTGTCCTGGCAACCTCTATGGCCTTTAAGTTTATTCTTCAAAAGAACTCATCTCTCATGGTGAGACACAGAAGCTATTCAGAAACAAGTTCCTCCCTTGTCCTTTGAATCTGCCATGTTCATATGAATCTACGTGTTTCCTCCAACTATTCGCCATGGCCCTGACACTCTTCTTTGCCTACCTGGGTCCTGCCATCATCCATGGTCCAGCTTAATTTTGCTCCCCAAGCTCTCCTTCTGTGACCAACCCCCATGACATGAATAGTCCATTCAATAGACAGTTATCACACATTGTCTTGTGGTCATGTTCAAATCATTGTTTTCAATGACAATTTAAATCTTGAATTATATTTTAACTTGTGGTATGTAGCAGCCTTGTTTCTTGATCAAGTTTGGAAATTCTTTAAGGAAAGTGGTGTGTTCAGTGTGATTAGGTGGAGAGTGCAAACATTAACTCTGGTAGAGAAGACAACGGTACTGTTGGATAGAAGTGGAAGATAGAAAGGAAGATGACATGACCCGAAAATGCTGGGGTAGAGGTTGGATACACAGCAAACAATTTACAAAGTAGAAGTCTGGTAGATCTAGATAAAGAAATTAGAAAAAAAAAAGTTTGGAGGTAGAAGTACTAGAAATTTGGAAGCAAAGGGAAAGATAAAATTAGCTGCTGATCCAAAGCTGAAGAAGATGAAGACAAACTGGGAAAATGATACAGAATGATTTAACAGGCTTAGGTGGTCAAACAGCTATACTTGGATTCTGATTCTACCATCTCCTATTTGAATCAGATCAGCCCTGTTCCTTCAGCTTACTGTGGTTTTCTCATCTGTAAAAAAGAGATAAAAGGACTTATCTCAAAGCACTGCTGGGAGGATAAAATGAGATAACATATATAAAGAGACCGTCATGGTCTCTAACACCCTGCAGCTGTTAATTCATATTCCTTTCTTTCTACTACAGGAGAACTGTGAGTTGACTATTGGAATTACAAGATTGGAAGTGGGTTCAACAGGAAAATATAGGAGCTATTTGGGGATCCAAGGGCCAACCCAACAATCATATAGCAGATCTCTGAGTTCCAATGAAAAAATGAGTAACAATGAAAGCAAGGCAATGACAAGGAAAAGCAAGTGTTAATTACACATCTACTGCATCTCAAGCACTCTGTCAGACTTTAGGTAGCCAAAGATGATAAATAAGTCATGGTCTTTGAGGCCCTCATTCCAAATAACCAAAAGTCTCCACAGATTAAATGATGAAGGCCTGGAAATTTTTAAATAACATTATTTGAAGCCAGAATATAAGCTGGAATAACAAATTACATGCTAGTCAGCTAAATATCATTTGTGGAAAAATACTAGAAACAGTTTTGTGAAAGGAATAACTTGACAAGCATCAGGTAATTTGATTAGGAACACGAAATGTGCTTCTAATGGGAAAAGATGTTATAACAGTTTACTGGCTGACTTCCTTTGAAGTCATTTACTGCCATGATGTCTGATTTTAGACCAACATTCTTCCTAATAACTATATTGAATTAGGAGCCCTAACCATATGAGAACTAATAGCTTAAGTTTATTTAAAGTATAGAAATAGAATAGAACAAAGAACAAAAAAGATAAAATCCAATTTTAAGAAGTATAAATGTTGGAGACATTTATACTAGTAGGACTGCTGCTACTGTGATGTCTATCTGGCAATTAAAAAATAATGAGGCTCAATGAAATAATAAACAAAAGAGTAAATAAATTGCATTAATAAACTAAGGCATCATTTAAAGATGGTAAAGTGGAGATAACTGGGTCTAGAACTCTGGAGATAAACTTTCCCCAATGCCTCAGATAATTCATGGCACATTCACCCCCTTTGAATTTTTCTTAACCCTTATCAAGGACTCTGGTTGGCAATGCTCTATCTAAAGTCAAATGCTAAGCAGTGGCTGAGCATGACTCTGTCCAATGTGAGAACCAAATGAGGTAGTATGTTGTTCAGCTCTCTCTCCAGGAGCTCTCTTAAGGCTCTGAATAGAATGTAGTTGAAGTATGATCGGCCATTCCTAGGTCAGCTTCATGTCAGATTCGCTCCATTGTGGGTGTGGAATTATCCTCCCTCACATTGGGTCAAGACCTCTGGAGCCTTATGCACTGTCATTTGAGTGTTAAAGTTCCATCCCACCCTAGAGCAGCAGACTTATATCAATATTTAGCTTCATTTCCAATGGTGACCTTTTGCCTTACTCTAGCAATAACCTGTTGTGTGATCCTGGGAAGACCATATTATTTGTCTTTGTCTTGTGGAGATAATCACAGCCATCTCAAAGTACTGTAGAGCTACAAAGTGCCATCTTTTGACCAGCATTCTTTCTATCCTTTCAGAGACCTTCCTAATCATAATGTCCTTACTACCTATCTCACTGGTTTATATGGGGGTTGAAATAAGCTAATTCATATCAAAAGCTGTTGAAAAAGTTAGACTTCCTACACAACATCAAAATAAGACTTTTTTTTTAACACTACTATTTTCTATGAGATTGGTGTTGTCACAAGAAGTAATATTACTGTAAACAATCTCTAAACATTTAGTTAAGTTGCAAAACACAATTTAAGTAAAACCTCTTATTTGTTCTTTTTTGTTTTACTACAAAGCTAAAAACTAAGTGTTGAAATAAAAATTAATGATATGAAAATATTTGACTCTTAACTCCTTGATAACTGGTACTGTTTTATTCACCTTTGTCTCTCTAGGATCTAGTAAAATGCTGTTCCCATAGTAGAAGCTTCACAGATAATTCCTGAATTAATTAAGGAACATTCTTCAGGCCACACAGTTCATAAAAATAGTACAAACCCTCAACTTCTCATTTCTCTATGAAGAAACAGAATGCACAATCAATTTTTTTCACATAAATGTTTGTGAAATGCCAAGCAGCATTTTAAAGAACTCAGTGAATTATCTCCTATTGCCTTCCTCTTTTAATGATGATGAACATTTCCAAGTTCTCTCAAATATACATGAAAGCCTTTTATTTCTTTCCTGATAGTCAGAACATGGGTGGGTTTCCTGTCAAAGTGATGGGCTCTAGGGATAACTTTACATACATGACTGGTGCAATAAATGTCTGGGTTGCACACCATTTTGTGTTAGTAAAAATGAAAGGGAGAAGAAAAAAAGCTAGAAAGTTCATTCAATAGAAAAATCTCCTTATATAGTTGGTGAAATGACTGAAAAACTGTGATATTTCACCATTCTCGGGAAAAATCTTCCATTTGGTCCAAAGTCAGAATATTCACTTTAAAACTGGTAGTACAACTGGTTGCCTGGAAATAAGATCTCAAAAAAGATGGATTGCAAATGGACACAAGGAAACAATGGCAATGTTTATATTGTGATTATAGCAGTAGTTTCATGGGTATATTTCTGTCAAAATTCATCCAATTGTACTCATTAAGTATATACAGTTTATTATAGATAAATCATACCCTAATAGAGTTGTCAAAAGAAAAAAAAACGAGGAGGTAGGGCAGATTAAAAGCACAGCAAGAATTAACAGGTGAGGGAGAGAAAGAATCTTGTTTTTAATTCTAGTCAAGCTCTTAAAAATCATCAAATGCCTGTGACAACATGAATGAACTTAGTGAAATAAGTCAGATAGAGAAAAACAAATACCACATGATTTCACTTATATGTAGAATCTAAAGAACAAAATAAACAAACAAAACAGAAACAGACTCAGATGCAGGGAACAAACTGGTGGTTGCCACATGAGAGGAGGGTTGGGACGGGGGTGAAGTATATACTGCCAGTTAGAAATAGTCATAGGTGTAAAGTAGAGAATAGTAAATATAATCAATAATATTGTAATAACTATCTATGGTACTAGGTGGGTACTAGACCTATCAGAATATCATTTCATTAACTATATAAATGTATAACCACGATGCCATACACCTGAAACTAATATAATATTGAATGTTAACTATAATTGAAAACTAAGTTAAAAATTGTCAAATATCATATTTCTTGAAGTGGCTTTTATTCAAAAGTCTTGCAAGATGAGAGGAAAGTACATTCTAAGGTCAAATGAATCCTGGAAATAAATAAATGTTCTATCACTATATGAAAGCAAAAATAAATTGGCTTCAAGAAGTCCTATAAACAAATTTTGTTTAATTTATTTCACCTTGTTTAATTTATTTCCCAAACTTTTTTCAAGTGTCACCAATTAAAGAATGCCCTGTCTAATCCTGTCCTTTCATGGGGACATGAGAAAAGTTATGTGGCTTATTGGGAGGCAATATTAGTTAAGAGCACAAGCTTTGGCAGACAGATGTCTGGACCTGTTCTACCACTTACCTTGCAGTGAGATCTTGGACAAGTCAAAGAAACCCTCCAAACCTCAGTTTTCCCCTCTGGGGGTGGGGTGGGAATAATAGAACCTAAATCATAGGGTTGCTTTGTGGACTAAACAAGTAATTCGTGGAAATGCTTAGGGCAGCATATAGCAGGCTCCAATAAATACCAGATTTTATTGGTTAGAAGGAAAGTTGTGACTACAATTCACATTTCTTCCAGCCCATCACCTTGGACTTTTGAGCCATTAACAAGAAAACTTCTCTGTATTGGTCAGTCATTTCCCATAGTTACTATCCCACAGAGG
This sequence comes from Rousettus aegyptiacus, assembly GCF_014176215.1. Taxonomy (NCBI): domain Eukaryota; kingdom Metazoa; phylum Chordata; class Mammalia; order Chiroptera; family Pteropodidae; genus Rousettus; species Rousettus aegyptiacus. The sequence continues at coordinate 33,793,031 of NW_023416287.1, read as the reverse complement.
ACCTACTCCCTTCTTATCATTCACACTATCTCACAAGTAGCTGGGAGAGAAAGCAAATGATGCCAAAGGACTGACCCAGAGTAAAAAATAAGTTCATCCTCCAGGGGCTGACTATGAGGTTAAATATGCAGCTTCACTTGAGTCAATGGAAACCTTTTATGACATTTTTGCTATTCCCCCCAAAAGGAGACAATGAACCTTCCTGAGGTGGGGCTTTGGAGTAGGGAGAAACATAAAAGTAGCAAACTCAGAGAAGTCTCTTAAAAACAAAAAGCAGAAACCTGTGCTCCATTTGGTTCACCTGCTATGGACCTGAACCAAACCCTAAAGGTTACTGAGAAATGCTGCTTATTGTTAACATTCAATGCACTTTTATTTAATTATTCTGCTCTATCCACGAGTCCTTATCTCCAGATTGGCAACATGAACGATCTGTGCACCATCAGAGGAACAGCCCACTGCATAGCACAGGCAGCCTTTCAGAACACAAGCTGAGAAAGAATGGGGTTGCCATAGCAACAACATCCAGCACTACTGCATCCTCCCTCCCCTTAGCACCCTCCGTTCCAGGCCCTCAATTTCCCTGGAATATTTCTTTATTTTTTTACTTTATGATTTATTTGGACAAAGAGCTCAGAGGGGTAATTAATGCCACACAATGATAACCCCTGGATCTCTGTAGATAACACACCAAAGATGAACATGATAACTATATCCAGTTATTCCCAAATCAGGATGTACATGAAATCATCCATTACTTGAAGCCCAGGTGCCTGGGCTCCAGATCTATGGACTTAGACTTCCTAGGAATACAGTGTAGGAATCCAGACTTATTTAATAAGCTCCACAAATTCAGGGAGCCGCCAATTTATTCTAATCCTTTTTTTTTTATACATAAAGAAAATGAAACCCTGAAGATCTGGGAAGTGAATAAACCAGTTCCCCTGACCTCTCTGGAACCTTATTTATATTTGACAGGCAACCTGAGCTCAATTTAATGTCCCAAAGTTCCAGATAAAATATTTGAATGTGCCTGTTATGTGCCTAGTCTTATGGCAACATATGTTTTTCTCAAATTCTCTGCCTCTAATTTGCTTGATTGATTAGCTACTTGGCTTGTCTCTAAGTGTGGCTGATTGTAAAGAATTTCTGGAAATCCTAGGAGAAGCCATGTGTTTATATTGGCTTCTGTATAGATTTTTCTATCAAATACATAAATCTACAAATTTTATTTCTGGGCTAAATAATGGCTAAAAATCCTCTCCTTCACTGTGAATATTTTGTGATTTTTTGAAACTGGATTCAGAAATAACACATAGACAATGGGTTCTGATTATCTGTAAATTAAGAAAAATTTAGTTTCTAGTCTTTAAAAATAAATGACAAATAATTTTTCTTTCATCCCTGAAAATTTATGAAAGATAAACTTGGGACCTACCTGTAGAGATGATATGCTATTTTTTTTCCCCAAACTACCAGATTTTTTTGGAAATTGATCAAATGTCAGTGAATTTCCACCAAGCCAGATCCTGGGTGGTCAGCAGTTCTAAGAATCAGACTGTAGACTGTTAGACTATGAAATTCTCAGTGTAAATTATGCCAATAGGTAACAACTTCCTACCTCTGTTTAACCCAGATTCTTTGTTGCATTGGAGGTGCAAAGAATAACACTATAAAATCGATCCTACTTTTTCCTAACTCCTTTCAGCAAAAAAAAAAAAAAAATCAGCATTTTGGAGTGGACAATTCTTTGTTGTGAAGGCTATTGCATTGTAGGGTATTTACCGGCATCCTTGGCCTCTATTCACTAGGTACCAGTAGCATTCCTTTTGGTTGTCACAACCAAAAATGTCTCCAGACATCAGCAGATGTCCCCTGAGGAGCAAAGTCACCCTTGGTTGAGAATCACTGCTCTAGAGTTTATTGACCTGGAATATCCCATCTGTGATTCTTCCCCCACAGCTACTTTTAGAATAACATTCCCTTCATAAGTTCAGCCAAACTACCTACTTAATTCTTTCATTTTAACATCTTTATTGACATACAATTTACATACCACATAATTCACTCAGTTGATGTATATAATTCAATGGTTTTAGTATATTCACAGAGTTGGGCAGCCATTATCATAATCTAAGTTTAGAACATTTTTATCGCCTCCAAAAGAAACTCTCTACCCATTAGCAGTCACTCATCATTCCACCCTCCTTCCATTCTAAGGCAACCACCCATTAATTTACTTTCTATCCCTATAGACTTTCTTATTCTGGACTTTTCACATAGAATCAAACAATATATGGCCTTTTATAATTGTCTTCAGAATGCTTTCAAAGCTCATCTATGTTGTAGCGTTAATTAGTAATTAATTACTTTTTATTATTGAATAATACTTTATCATGTGGATATACTATATTTTGTTTATCCAGGCTTCAGTTCATGAAAATTTGGGTCATTTTTATCTTTTGGTTATTATGAATAGTGCTGCTATGAATATTCATGTACATTTTTTGCATGTGTGGATGTTTTTTTATTAGGTATTATTTATTATACATTATTTTATTGTGGATGTATGTTTTCACTTTCTTTGTAAATATGCCTAGGAGTTGATGTGCTTGTCATACAGTAACTCTACATTTAACTTTTTGAAAAACTACCGGACCGTTTTCCAATGACTGCACCATTTTACATTCTCACTAGCAGTATGTTCCAATTGCTTCACATGTCTACTTAATTCTTGTAATCCACCTATAATTACTGGTGCATCATCTCCTAGGTGCTTGTTAAATTTAGTGACATTACATACATTCTAGGCTGGGTATGTGCCCTTTGGTGATAAAATAAATGTAAGGGAAAAAAAGCATTGTCTTGTCTACAGATGGCGAGGTTTATTATCGCCATTTATGTCAGTTATTGTCAAAAAGAAGGGCTGGAGAGCAATCATTTAAAACCAAAATTTAAAAAATAAAATAAAATAAAACCAAAATCTTTGGTTTGGAAAACTACCTCCTCTTTACCCACATATCATTTAAGATCTCTATATTTGACATCCTTATGAAACAATTCCCTTCATTCAAATGTACACTCAGCTACTTCCAGAGGAAGTTGACCCTTTAAAATTGGACCTTCTATTCATGCATTTGCTGAGCTTTGTTTTATTATTTATACGTTCAAAGAGATAGTTGGTTACACAAGCTATAGAAGTTTTCCACAACCATGCAAGGAAAGAATAGTTTGCCCTATTGTTCACATGGTTACATAACAACGAAGATTATTTTCTGGGGAGAATTATGGACCAGTGAATAAATACTTCCTCTGATTACCTTTAAGGGAAGATGAAGAAGATGTCCATTCAGGAACATGTTCTTTTCTTCATCTTTTAAATAATCTGAGTCTTACCCCTGAGCTCTTGAGTCATTTAGACCATGGTTCTATATTTAACTGATACCACAGGATTATGGCACCACAGGTAACAATGGACAACTGTTCCTTAGACACCTGTTGTTATCAGACACTAGGATTCATTTTTTTTTAAGTTTCTCTTTTAGTTATCACAACAACCGTGTAAAGTAGATATTATTTCACCCATTTTATAGGTAAAGAAACAGGGAGATTAAATAACTTTTCCCGTATCTCCCAGTTAGGTGATGGCGGAGTTGGGATTTTAACTAGGCCAACCTATGCTCATATTCATTCTACTATTAACTCTTGATTCATACTTGTTGGTATATAATTTGAAACACTTAGTGGCTCAATATTTTCAAATGCTCAGCAGAAAGAAACAGGATTTAATTAGAAATATATGATGAGTAGGAAATCCTTTCATTCCATTATATACTTTGAGATATCCCTGGATTAACCTGGATTTATAAACAGCCACACACCTCAGCCACATTATTTTGCTTCCCCCAAAGACTGCTTATTCTCATCAAAGACTGCTAATCAAATACATTGATCCTAGGCAGATGAGTATTGTCAGAAAGAGCCTGATGGCACTGCTTTGGTTTTTACAATAGAAAGACAATGTCAAAGTCATGGACAAACTTATTGGTATTGTTACCATCTCCTCTTTAAGAAAAGAAAAGCTTCATGACAATCATTGGAAATTATTTGGCAATAATATTTTGCATATGGCATGAAAAACACGGGCAACAAAAGAAAAAAATATAGGACTTCATAAAAATTAAAAACTTCTGTGTATCAAAGGACATAATCAACAGAGTCAAAACACAACCCACAGATTCAGAGAAAATATTGTATCTGATAAGAAGTTAATATCCAGACTATATAAATAACTCCTACAACTCAACAACTACAATAACAGCAACAACAATAATAATAACAACAACAACAAAATGGCTCAATGAAAAATGGGCAAGGGACTTAAATAGACATTTAAGAATATGTCAAGAATCCACTAAGTGTATGTCAAGAATATACAAATGGCCACTAAGTGTATGAAAAGATGCTCAGTATCACTAATCATCAGGGAAATGCAAATCAAGACCACAGTAAGATACCACCTCACAACCATTAGGATGACTACTATCAAATAATAAAAAAATAATGAATGTTGTCAACAACATAAAGAGATTGGAACCCTTGCACTCTTAGTTGGAATGTAAAATGGTGCAACCACTATGGAAAATGGTATGACAATTTCTCAAAATGCCATGTATTCCAGCAATTTCATTTTTGGGTAGTTGCCCAAAAGAACTGAAAGCAGGGATTTGAACTGGCATGTCTATATCCATGTTTATAGCAGAATTATTCACAGTAGCCAAAATGTGGAAACAACCCCAGAGTCCATGGATGAATGAGTAGGTAAACAAAATGTGGTACATACTTATAATAGAATATTCAGCCTTAAAAAGGAAGGAAATTCTAACACATGCTACGACATGGATGAACCTTGAGGAATATATAAGGAACTCCTACAACAACAACAACATGGCCCAACTAATGCTAAATGAAATAAGCTCATCACATAGGAGCGAAATTGTATGATTTTACTTATATGAGGTACATAGTCAAAATCACAGAGACAGAAAGTAGAATGGTAGTTGCCCACATTTTGGGGGCAAGGATATTGGAACAAGAGAATACATAATTATTATTTAATGGATATGTAGTTTCAGTTTTGCAAGACAAAAAGAATTCAATGTGAATGTATCTAATGCCAATGAACTATACACATAAAAATGGTTAAGATGATAACATTTTGTGTTATGTGTATTTTACAAATTTAAAAATTTTTAAATTAAGCCACAGAAGACTCCCCAAATACTTGTAAATTTTTAAAAACTTTCAAATTACTCAGAATTTAAGGAAGAAATTATAATAAGTTATTTAAAATCTTAGAACTGAATAATAATAAAAATTCTCCTTTTCATATCAGGCTAGATATAGATAACATGCTGTTTTAAGTCTTTAAAACTATAGGGAAAAAATAAGAGAATTGTCTCTCAGCTTCAAAATAGGAAGTGAGTTCTTAGGACAAAGAATGTAAACCTTAAAAGAAAGCATGAATATATCCATCAGAATCTACAATTTCTGTTCAATAATAACCACATTAAAAAGTGAAAGGGCAAGCCACAGCCAGGAAGAATATATCTGCAGCTCATGTAACAAAGAAAGAACTGCTATCCAGATTACATACTTTCTATAAATTAATAAGATGAACCACACACAAAAAAAGATGGACAAAACATATGAAAGAAACAGTTACAGAAAACAGAACAAAGAATAGTAAATATATGAAAAGGCATTCAATCTCACTACTAAATCTGGGAAATAAAATTTTAAACAATACAATAACATTTCAAAACCATCATTTGACTAATATGAGAAGTATGAGGTTGCCAAGTGTTAGAAAAGATGCAGAGAAAAGGAACTGTCATTCGCTGCTAATGGGAGGATAAACTGACACAACCATTTGGAAAAAACATTAACAGCATTCGATAAAGCATATATCCTATGACCTAGCAATTTCATTCCTAGTATATATCTAGGTATATATCTAGATAAGCTGTTGCACATGTGGTTAAGAAGACAAAAACAAATGTTCGTAAGAGAATGTAATAGCAAACATTTGGCAATAACGTAATTCCATCAACAGGAGCCTAGGTGTATCACCTGTGGTACATTTATACAATGAAATATAATCCAGCAATAAAAATACATAAACCAAAGCTTCACATAACAATATAGATAAATCTTACAAACATAATATTGAAGGAAAAAATCAAGTTGCAGTAGAATATATCATATTACTATTTTATTTATAAACATTTTTAAAGCATGTAAAATTACATCTGCCTAAGAATGAAATTGCTGAGGAGTCCTAGGGTATGTTAACCTTAGTTTTAAGAGATAATGCCAAATGTTTCTTAGGGATTGCTTTGTATTGTTTTATCAGATGGTCGGTAAGGTGTGACTACAAGAAAGGGATACAGGAGAAGCACAAGAAAACAAAATGTATTAAACTCACAGGTTCTAGGGACTGAGTCACCACATACTGTGAGGGGAGGGCTTAACCAAGTAGATAGGGAGAGGAGGAGGAGGAGGAGGAGGAGGAGGAGGAGGAGGAGGAGGAGGAGGAGGAGGAAGGGAGGGAGGGAGGGAGGGAGGGAGAGAGAGAGAGAGAGAGAGAAAGGTCCCATGGACAAGCACTTTTATAGGGAATGAGGGCATTTAAATCCCTCTTCTCCCCAACCATTTATTTCAGTAAGGCCTGCCTCACCTACACAAGAATAACAAGAGATAGATTTTTGGGAAAGGACATTAGATCCCAATGTCCAAAGCCAGGGATAGAGAGATCAAATCAATTTCAACTACATAACAAAACACAAGGTTCTTTACTTCAGCCAACAGTGGGGAAGCCTGCGTAGTTGCAGGAGCCATGAAACCATGTGTCTAGGGGAAGCTGGATATAGCTCTCATGGTGCATCTTTTAGGAAAATGGAAAACCTATGGAGTTTATAGTTTTCAATGTGAACCTCATCATCATTCTTAGGGTCCATTGTACATTCAAAGCACACCCTGAAGTAAGAAAGCTGCACTAGAATTGTAATTTATTTAACCAGGCAAGCCCTGGGATGTCCCTTGAAGGCTACAAAATGCTGGGTATCAGCTATTTGTTCTTGTCTTTGAAATCACCGCACACACTTGCTCTCAGAGCCTATCTAAACTTGAATTGTGATTAACAAGCATCTGAAGCTCTAGGCTGCCCTTTCCTACCACCAGCCCAAAGTGAAACCCTCTTTCTCTTTTCAGGCAGGGGGCAAAAGTAACTCCCCTCATTCGATGATATATAGAAAAAGGGCCTCCTTGACTACGTGCAATGCAACGAAAACCTCCAGCACAACCAGGTTTTGAGAATTAAGGCTCATTTTCACAATGGCGACATGTGAAGTGCTCAGTTATTTTTAAATTTCAGTTTGCTGTTCTGTTACAGGAACACAAGATGTGACTTAATTATCAGGATTAAGGAATTGAGTAGAGATCCACATTTGCATTTTTACAAAAAGTTTACCATTTGATCCAGAGCGATCCACTACATAATCCTTCTTTTCCACTTATGTTTAATGCTACTTTTAAATATAAGCAATTCCCACATGTATTTGGGTCAATTTCTGAACTCCCTATTTAATTTTGTTAAATTGACTGTTTCTTCTATAGTATGCTGTTTTAAAATAGTTTAGATTTATATAATGGTTTAATAGCTCATAAGGGTCTTCACTTATTAGTCTTCATTTTCAGAATTTCACTGGCTATTCCCACATGTTTATTTCTCCAGCCAACCTCTAGTACTACTATATCAAGTTCCAAAACAGTCTTGATAGTATTCTTATTGGTATGACATTTAAAGTATAGACGTCAGTAGACTTGATGTCATTGTATTATTGGTTCCTCTTTTGTGTCTTTCTATTAACCTGAGAAATTTTGAAGATACAGAAAAGTTGAAACAATGGTAAAATGATAGTTTATATACTCACCACTTATATTCAAATGTTACTAATATTTGCCATATTTTATTTCTAGTCATGAGTTTTTATTTATTTTATTTATATTTGTGCTAAGCTATTTCTAAACAAATTATGAGCATTGTGATACTTATTTCTAAGTATATCAATAAAAATCTCCTAGAAAAGGCATTCTCCTGCTAACTACAATATCATTATCATACCTATGTAACTTCCTTAATATCATTTAATATCCAATCTATATTCAAATGTTCTCAACTTTTTTGAAAATGCCACTTATAGCTTTTGAATTTTTGTTGTTTTTTGCAGCTTCGCTACATTTGTTTGTTTGTTTGTTTGTTATTTATACTCTAAATGTCACTCTTTTAAAGTGTATAATTTAGTGAATTTTAGTATATTTACAAAGTTGTGCTACCATCACTACTACTTAATTCCAGAATAATTTCATTAACCCAGAAAGACACCCTGTTCCATTAGCAGTCACTCCCAATTTATTCACTGCTCATTTTCCCTCCCCTAGCCCATGGCAACAGCTAATCTACCCTCTGTCTCTAAGAATTTTCCAATTCTGAACATTTCATATAAGTGAAATCATATAATATATAGTTTTTTGTGTCTGGCTTTTTTTACTTATCCTATTTTTCAAGGTTTATCCATGTTACAGTATGAATCAGTACTTTATTTCTTTATATTATTGAAAAATATTTCATTGTCTGAATGTATACCACATTTTATTTATCCATTCATTAACCAATGAACTTTTGAGTTTGTTTTAAAACCAAAATCCAGGCAAAGTTCACCCTTTTTATTTTGTTATTATTTCTCTTTAGTCTCTTTAATAGAGAGCGGTCCTCTCACCATTCTTCCATCTTTCTCTTTCTTCCTTCCTTCATTCTTTTCTTTCTTGATATTGACTTATCAAAGAGATTAGGCCAACTGTCTTATAGAATATTTTGCATTCTGGAATTATATGATTATTTTCTCAAGGAGTTGTTATACTTGCTTTTCAATATTTCTGTATTTCCTGTAAACTTGAAATTAAGTCAAAAGGCTTGACGAGCTAGTGAGAGTGCTTCACAAAAGATTTTGTCATCTTCAGACTTGATCATGCCGGGAAGCCCACAGTATCAGGTTGTTGCAGTGCTAATGATATTTTTTCATTACTTGGTCCAGATGATCTTGCCATTGTAAAAGTTTGTTTCCCCACCTTGCCAGTAAGTGCTTAATGGGGTGACGCTTTAGCACCATGAAAATGTCTTTCTCCCTAACAACTTTTCACTGTATTTTCTGTATTTTTACAGAAAAAAATTTATACATTATATTATGTAAGAATTTCATACCGAATAGAAAAATGTTATGAATCTTATTAAGTTTATTTCTGGTTTAAAAAAAATATCTGGGTTCTTCTTTTCAATAAAATTTTTACTTCAATTCTATTTTTAAATTGGTAGTGGCAAACTGTTTCTCGATGTAATATCTTTCCTTATTCTTTACTAATAGAATCTCCCCTATGAAAAGGAGCATAATTGTGCCTAGATTGCCTACCTCTGGGCTTAGAGAGAGAAATATATTTCTATATTCAAGCTCCTGTTGTATTTATTTTATTCCTAAAGACTATGACTATTATTTGTAGCTAGAAAAGCTATGGATATTTGCATTTTGATTTTATAACCAACAATATCTCTGAATTTTCTTATTGTTTGTAATAGTTTTGTTTGTTTGTTTGTTTTCCCTAGATTTTTTGGGTAGAAAATAAAACACTTTACAAGCAATACTTTTTCTGCCTTCTTTCCGACATGTAAACCAAATGTCTTTTTCTTGTCTAATTATATTGGCTATTGCTTCCAGAACAATGTTAAAAATTAATAAAATAAAATTTAAAAAACTTATAAAGTAAGCAAATGATGATGATAATGAAAATAAATAATAATAATAATAATAATAGTATGTAGCCTTGTATTTTTTCTGACTTAAATGAAAGTGTTTCTGTTTTTTTTTTTTTTTTTTTTTCACCATTAAGCAGTATATCATAGTGCTAGGCAAGAACCTTGGTGCAAGCAACAAAAGCAGACTCTACTTACTTTAAGCAAGTAGGAATTTTTGGAAAATGATCAAATACTTCTAGCATTCAGCAGGAGGCTAGAAAATAAGATTTGTCATTAGCTACTATCTAAAATCTTTCATCCAGAATAAATAATTATTCATTTTTTTCTTTTCCTCTTGTTCATGGTCTAAATTCTCAAACAAAAAGATAAAAATGCTAAGCGTAGGTTATGGGCCTGTTAACCTCTCTACCTGGTGGTAAGAGGAGTGAACATCTCATCCCTTAAATTTCTGATGTGGAAGAAAGGACTGTATTTTCCACTAACTAATAAGAAACTTCTTTGAAATGGAAAATTTGAACACTGGGAACCATCTCATCCCTCCTCCACCCCCGGGCACACACACATACACACATATTGGCTTACAAGATTTTGAATTTAGTTTGATATATTTTAAAAGTCATTTCGAGTAGTAAGCAAGTATGTTGTAAAGCAATTTTGTTTGGTTTGATTTCCACAAGAATGGATGTTGAATTTTCCTAATTTTCCCCTATAATTGATTTACAATTTTTTATGCTACTATTTAATACTGACATATCATTTTAATATATCATGGATACAATACATATATATTTCACTCTGTTTTATTTTATATCATATTAATATTTATTAACTCCAAACCATTCTTATGTTTTGTGGATAAACTTCTTGATTTGGGGATGCTAATAGACTTTCATTTGCTTTTCTTTTTATTTATATTTTTTCATAATTTTGTATAAGTGAGATTGAATTCAACCTATATTAAAACTTTCAATTTATTCATAAATGATGTGGTGAATTTTTCTAGAATCTGTCAAGCCTATGTCTTTTGCTCTCAGACTTTCAGTTTGAGGGCTGTTTATTGAGGACTTTTCTCTAGCCTAGTGGATTAGGGATTGAAATACTACTTTCTCTTGAAATTTTAGCTGTCATGAACCAAGATTCACTCTATTTAGTCTAGGAGGTACATATAGACATCTGCATATTTTAGATTGTTTTCCCAATTCAAAACTGGGTCTTAGGGCCATCACTTTCATCGAAGACCTTCAGTTGTTCTCTTCCCTCAAATCAGCTGCTTCTCTCTAAGTGAATTTCACATACTTCCAATATATGGAGGGAAAATATAGGTGAGAGCTGTGAGTTTGCAAGAGGGAGAAAGAAACTTCATCTGAAACCCTCATTACTCTTTCTCTCCCTTTGTCTTTCAAAGAATTTCAGCTTTTGTCTACTACTCTACTAGATTCATATTCATCTCTGGAGATAATTAGTTTAGAGTCATTATGATAACGTTGTCTTCTATTTTACCTTTTTGCCCAGCAGGAGAAACAAAATAACAGAGCCTAATAGAATTATTTTTTAATCTCTGTAGAGCCCTCAGGGTGGTTGGAGGATTTATTTCACAGATGTTTCATTTATTTCTGGACTGCCTACTCATCTTTTTAATTCATTCTTCTCAAAATTTGGGCAGATTTTTAAAGATTTGTTCTACATAATTTTTTTTTCCACACTGCCTTGGGATGTGGTAGGGGCACTGAATCATGTCAAGATTCTTCCATATCCTCATTTCTATCACTGTCATTTTTCAAATATTAAAACATAGAGTATTGTCTTATTTTCTCATTTAACTTCTGATAGTCCTCTTTCTTGCTGATAACTTTAGTCCAACTTTCTTTCAGGTTTAAAAAGGAAAGAGTTTGCATGTAGCATCATTTTGCCATTTTGCCTCAGACAGACAAGAGTAATCATTTTGAACTAATAATATATCAATGCATAGCTAGTTACAGCTTAGCATTATAAAAGGCTGTGTTATATATCAAGCACAATTCACATTCACAGCTTATCATTTTAATTCAGTTGTGTTATTTATATAATGCAATATTAGGCTACCAAAATTATACCCTATGCGATGCACCAAAAACAAACTAGCAATATTATTTTTTGAACAACTCTTAAAATGTTATTTAGCAATAACATGCTTTAGAAATAATGAGATGCTATAAACTCTGAAGCTCAATTTCAAGAGAGATAGTGTAGATTCATCAAAAGTATCTGGAAATTTGATCAATAAATCTAGAAACTAGATCAACTTGGTTATATATAACTTAATAAAATTCTTGGTACCTTTGTTTTTTCATCTAAAGAAGAAAAACTATACTGCTCAAATTCCTTTCATCTGGAATTTGTCTTCTAGCTCAGTAGGAATTAACAAGTGAGTGAAGGCTGAAAGTTGGGAAGGAAAACTCAGGGTTCTAGATGCTAAGGACCTACTACTATCACAAGTTGTGAGGGTTGCTTCACTGTGCAGAATATGAGGAGAAAGACAACCTTGACAGCAGTCACCAGTGTCCAGTGACAGTATGGTGATTGGATTTGCAGAGGCAGTCCCCCATCCCCGTAATCTCTCCCCTCAGGTCATCTGCACCTTCCTGGTTTGTACCTGGACTCTATGTTGGAATCTTCATTGCGCATTTGGACTTAATAGTTTTACCTGGATTGTATTGAGCATTTACATCCATAGACCTGCCCTGTATGTGAAATTTCTCCCCAATCATAGAGGAATTTTTTAGTTGGCTGTACCAGCCCCCTTAAATCCATGTCTTATACCAGTTCTACATTTTTAAAATATCTCAAGCTATTTTTAATGAACACTCAGATTTGGCAACCACTGAGAACTTTAAGTTAGAGTCTCAAATTTTAATATTCATATGTATCATCTGGGAATCTTGTTAAAATGAAAGTTTCAATTCAGGAAGTCTGGGTGGAGCCTGAGATTCTACATTTCAAATAGGCTCCAAGGTAATGCTAACATTGCTGGCCCATGGAATATACTCTAAGTAGCATGGGCATTAATATGCCAAGTGAGAAAATAAATTCACCCTTTATGTGCCAGTGCTGGGATGCATAGGGCTAAAATGATGTTCCACTACACTTCTGCAGGTATTCAATATTTTTAGAAACATGGAATTTGTGAGTTCCAAGTAAACCTCAAGTTTAACTTGAGACTATCCATGACTGAGTAATCTCTTCAGTAGTGAAACAGACAATAATGATTACCCAATTAAAACGATATTGCAGATAGTAAAACCATATAGAAAACAACATTAAAGTAGTTTAGTGTTGGTACAGAAAACATAAACTCTAATAAAAATACTATTGGAATTGAATGGCCAGTCAAAAAAAAAATATATATATATATATTTATGCAATATATATATATATATATTGCATGCACATGCACTCACACATACACCAACAACACAACTGTACCTTAAAAGAGTAACGTAATTGTTTTAGGAAGGTCTGGTTTAAAACATGACATATTTTTAGGAGGTTCTTTCTGAAAAGTTAACTTATTGTTAATAAAATATCAAAATCTGAGAACATTCCTACTGTCTATAAGGCAGACAGAGGTGAACTGAAAAAGTCCACTGGAGGTTGGCTTTCATCACAGTCCGTGGTGCGGCCTCATGAAGCTAGGATTGCCTGGAAGTAGGAGGGTGACGCTTTGATCTGGTAACATTGATTTACTCCTGAATATGAGATCCATATATACACAAAGCAGGACCTTGGCAGCCAGGGCCCTCTGGCAGGTGCTGCTCCCTAAGGAGACAAGAATGTTGCCCCCTCCCTTGTCCTCACTTGTCCTGACTCAGGCCGGTCAGGCCTATATCATATACACAATGCCATAGGGGATGTGGAACAAAAAAAGTACCACTTAAGTCTATATCATTCAAATTACAACTTCTACTATTGAGAGTATATTTCTGTGACCCTTATTTATACCAAGCCCAATATTCCCAGGGCTATCTTTTTCACATCAATATTTTCTTGAGACGATTTGATTCCTTGGTCAAATTATTGACTCATTGTTAGTTTTATTTTCTGGTGATTACTTCTATAAAGTCTAATTTTTCTCAATTATTGCAGTTTTCAGCACTTCCTCTATATTTTTAAAAGTTTTTCTTCTGCAACAAATTTTCTTCTGTGAAGTTGCCAACAATGTCAACTCTATTTTGTACTGGTAATTTCTCCCAGTAATATCCACTGTCAGATGGTTTGAATTTATTTCTTAGCTATCCATTGAAAAAATGTCATCAACATTCTAGAACACTACAGAATTTCTCTTCTGTCCAGGAATTATTTATTTTGTTACTATCCACCTTGTCAACCTCTCTGACATATTTATGATTATTTTGAATATTGCTTACCACGTCCGATGGTAGCAGAACAAAGAGCAAATAGCATGAATCAGAACGGTGGGGTGAAAACCACAATACATGGCTGAAAATTTTCTTCTTGTGGGTAAAAAGGATTTGGCTGAGTCCCATTCCAAAATAACATGAGACCCTATTACAATTATATTAAGTCATGCTGCAGCAATTGTATATAAAAAACATGGCCCAAACCAGAAGCTTAAAATCAGCATTAATTTCTTGCTTATGGGTACATTAATCAGTTGTAGGTCAATTGGCTTGGGTTGGCTGGGTTGAACTCTAGGCTTTGTGTCAATTTCATGTTTGCTCTATATGTTTTTACTTTGGGAGGCTGGTTGAATGAAACATGGCTACGTTAGGCATCCCCTTCTCATGGGGGAACTTAGAAGCTCAAGAAGATCAGTTAAAATAGGTCATGCCTCTTGAAGCCTCTGTTTAGAGCTGTTGTACTCTCCCTTCCACCTATATTCCATTAGTCACAGTCAGTTACACGGGCAAATCCCAAATTGAAAAGGTTGGAAATAAACTCTTCCTTTAGGGAAGCCATGCTAAAGCCATGGAGAGATGAAAGAATTGTAAACAAATAATACAATCTAACATAGAGGCTTTCCGTCATGTAAGCGGCCAACATTTCCATAAGTGAGATGGGTACCTTATTATAAACAAAAAAATCTATTCTGTGGAGACCCCATGTTTCTGCCTATACAAAAATCAGCTAACATAATTTCTATGTTAAATTCATCCTCACTGGGCACCCTATTACAATAACTAAAAAACAAAAATCCCAGAATTTTTCTTGAGCAAACTAAAGGTCTTTTTCCAATTTTTCCCTGCTGATTACATATAACTAGAACCCTATACTTCTTTGTGCTTCTCTCTACACCACCTGAAAGTCCCCTTGAGCAATCTGGGTTTAAAACCAGGACTCACTGAGCCTGGAGGCAGCTAGTAGCTTGGCGAAGGGATCCAAATGGTAATTGATGGGGACCCACCTTGGATGAAGAAAATGCCGCTTGAGATGAAAAAGAGGCACACTGAAGGAAGAATGGATAAGATTTGATGGTAGGTTTAATATTTTAATAAAGGGAGACAGGATCAAGGAGGACTGCAATATTTCTAATTTAGAAGAACAGACGATTAGAGGTATCTCTCAAAAAAAAAAAACCACAGGAATTATTGCAAAAAGTTATTCTAATATTGAAACCATCTGCAACATAAGAACCAAGTTGTTATATTAGTCCAATGTTGCGGGTTAAAACTGGTGACCTGTCATCAAGAATCATAAACAATTTTCACATTCTAGTAGTTGATTTTAAAGTCAGTTCCAGTAAACTCTTTTTCCCCCACTGACTTTCACTGAAAATTAAGAAATAAGTTTACAAACAGAAACAAACAAAATAAACAAATTGGACAGCACCAAACTAAAAAGTTTTGCACAACAACAAAAAAACCACCAACAAAATGAAAAGACACCTACTTAATGGGAGAAGATATTTGCCTATAATACATTTGGTAAGGAATTAATATCAAAATTTATAAAGAACTCATACAAATCAACACTATAAAAGCAAAATATCAAATTTAAAAATGGTCAGAGGAACTAAATAGGCATATCTCCAAAAAGGACATACAGATGGCCAATAGAAATATCAGCATCACTAATCATCAGAAAAATGCTAATTAAAACCACAATAAGCAATCATCACACACCAGTCAGAATGGCTATCATCAAAAAATTTTAAAAACATGTCTTAAAAAACATGTCTTAGCCACTGTGAATAATGCTGCTATAAACACCGGGATGGGAAACTGTTTAGGGGGTATCAGAGAGAAGTGAGAGCAGGCGAGGTAGAAAAAGGCAAAGGGGATCAAATATATGATGAAGGAAGGAAATTTAACCTTAGGTGATGAACACACAATGCAGTATACATATAACATGTTATTTACTTGCACACTTGAAACCTATATAATTTTATTAACCAATGTCACCCCAATAAATTTAATTTAAAAAATTTAAAAACAGCAAGTATTGGTGAGGGTGTAGAGAAAAGGGAACCCTCATGTACTGTTGGTTGGATTGCAAATTGGAATAGCCTCTACAGAAAACAGTTTGGAGGTTTCTCAAAAAAATTAAAAATAGAACTACCTTATAACCCAGCAATTCCACTTCTGGGTATTTAGCTAAAGTAAATCAAAACACTAATTTGAAAAAAATATATGCACCCCTATGTTCACTGCAGTACTATTTATAATAGTCAAGATATAAAAGCAACCTAAGTACCCATCAATAGACAATTGGATAAAGAGGTTGTGGTACATATATACAATAGAATATTACTCAGCAATAGTAAAACAAAATCTTACCATTTGTAATGACATTGATAGACCTAGAGGGTATTAGACTAAGTGAAATAAGTCAAATACCGTATGATCTCACTTATATGTAGAATCTAAAGAACAAAATAAACAAACAAAATGAAAGCAGATTCATATATACAGAGAACAAACTACTTGCCAGATGAGAGGAGGTTGGGGGCTGGGTAAAAAAGTTGAAGGAATTGAGTACAATTTTGTAGTTACCAAATAGTCATGGGATGTGAAGTACAGCATTAGGGGACATAGTCAATAATATTGTAATAACTATGCTTAGTGCCAGATGAGTACTAGACTAATTGAGGGAATCTATATTTTGTAAATTATGTAAATGTCTAACTACTATACTATACACCAGAAATATAAAATAATATTGAATGTCAACTATAATTGAAAACTAAAATAAATAAAATAAAAATTAAAATAAGAAGAAATAAATTTTTATAAGAAGGAATAATCAGAATCTCCCAATGGACCCAATTTTCTGCTTTTTTAGTATTTTTGTTTTTAGATAACTAGCACTGTTGTAAATGCCAGGAACATCTTGAAACCTCTTCCTGATGATAGCATCTCCCACCCACTGCCACCACTCAACTCACCACAAGAATCTGAGGCCTCAAATCCTCACATGAAAACTTAACTAATCTCTTCTTTTTAGCCTAGTTGCTTCTGTGTTTAATAGATTTAGAATAAATTAAACTCCTTTCTAACATATATGTTTCAAGCGAACTGGCCAAAACAAGAGATATTCACTGCAGCTTTCAATTCAGTTAATTCCCTAACTATTCTGTCAATAGAATTATCTTAACCCCTAAGTCACTCAAGTACTAGGAGACCATTTATACTACTATTTAATGATATAAATTAACATTTACTTAATTATATTTTAAATATGAATGTAAAGCATAGCCTCATCCTGACAAAAAGCACAAAAGTACCCTGATCATATATACATATTAGATTTCTCCCTTCCTTCCTTCCTTCCTTCCTTCCTTCCTTCCTTCCTTCCTTCCTTCCTTCCTTCCTTCCCTCCCTCCCTTCCTTCCTTCCTTCCTTCTTTCCTTCCTTCTTTTCTTCTTTCCTTTTCCCCACAGTTACATATTGAACATCTGCCATGTGCCTTGCGCTGGGGAAACTACAGCAAATAAAATAAAGTCTTTGAGCCTATAGAATCTACATTCTGGAGGGAAGAGATTACATATATATATATATATATATGGTGGTGATAAGAAATTCTCTGGGAGAAGTGTTTCAGGACAGTGAAGAGCAAATGCTAAAGACTTACATTTTGAGACTATTTCCCAAAGGTATTGTCACGCTTTCTTCTCAGTGGAAATATTTTGTAACTTTTGGAACTATTATATTAATTGTATTAATTAAATATGAACATCAATATTTGATTTCTTTCAAAAAAAATAAGTCCCTGCTATCCAGGGACTTCTAATCTAATTGGAGGCAGAGACATATAAATGAAGAATAACAAAGCATAAAACCATTTTAGAATGCAATAGATTCTATGTCCCTTAAGAAATACATTTTGAATTTTTATAGAAAGAATATTTGAGTTTACAACAGTAAATGACAAAGAGGATAATAGACTTATACTTCTCATACTTATTTTTATACCAGATGGTTCATATAAGGAATCCATGGAAGGAGATAAAGAAATCAAGTAGAGAAATGTAAAAAGAAATCTTATCAGTTGACAATCTTTTCTATAGCCCCAAATGTGCTCTGGAAAACAGGATTTTATGACACTAAGTTTGGAAAATATAGTGTTGAGAGATTTGTAACTCACATTAGCAAAACAAATGTTCTGGGAAGTCCTGCAGATTAAATGGTACAATAGTTTTCTCATGCAAAGTCAAAGAATGTAAATTTGACTAGGGGCAGTCTTCCTAAAAAACTTGCATTAAGAACGTAAATGTAAGGGACAAATAATGAATCGCGTTTTCTCTTAATTTCAACAACTGTGACTTTGAGCTCTAGACTAAGAAAATTCAAATGTCTTCATTGTGTTTGGATAAATTCACCCCCTGATACCCCCAATTCTCAGGGCAAATTTTCTATACTTATGATCCGTGGTAACCAATACATAATGAAATGTTCCAAGTAAACTAATTATGATTCCTTTCTTCAGACTTTCAGAGTCAGAATTAGCTTTTAACTCACCTCTAATTTGAATAAGTTCCAATAGGAAAGCTATTAACTTCTTTTGACTGAGAGAAGGAGGTATTCTTTTTTTAACAAGATAGTCGACTTATCAACTTTCCCAGTCATTTTTCTTAAATTGAAAAAGTCACGTTTTATTCCTGTCATTGGAAGATCGAGGCTCTTTATCATTCTAGTTATGGTTTTTCTAATGAAAGAGAGTGAAGAATACTCTTGCTATCTACACCTTCCTGAGATGTTCTGATAAAATGTGTTTGGGCTCCACCTATAAGAGAGTCTATAATCTAAAACCAAGAACTAATGTTGAGAAGAAAAGTTCCACTGAACACATGGATAGATAGGACTATTCATTAGAAAGGATCTTAGATTCAATTCCTAGGGGAAGATACAAAGTAACAATTTGTCAGGAGCATATTAGGAAAGTTCTCCCAGGAGAAACCAGTGAGCGGGTGAAGAAGTAAGATAGGGGTAGCCAAAGAAGGCATAAAAGGGTGTGATTTCAGGCCTGATACAGCTTAAGAGGAGCTCTAGAGCATAAGGAGCTGGGCTTTCATCTTCCCTCATCAGTCTTTACTAACAGCCACCCAAAGGGGCTTAAACTCAAAGGCATTTCCAAATCTGCACTTGTGGGAAAAGTGACTCCAGTAAACTCAATGACAGGCCTTCAAAGAGAGTCCAAGTAAAGGCCATTACAAGGAAAAACAACCACCACCACAAATCAAGGGAGGAGTAAGAAATGATAAAAGAAATCAAGAAGACGTGGGCACAGCACCTACAGTGTCTGGTAGAAAGGTTGTATAGAAGCTGTTATGAACCCAGTTAAGTCAACATCTGTTGCATCTAAACCATGAAATTTTAGCTCAGTTGTCTTCCTTCTTTCACTTTCGGTAATATCCATTCCTTTCCTATGCAAATGAATCCACTATAGCCAATGATAACTTCTCTTCAAAGAAAAAATTCTCTTAATGTAGTTGCCTTTGCTTTTATAGTTCCTTCTCTATAAGTCTGGACATAATAGTTTTTTTGCAATAATTCACCTCTATATCTTATTTCTAATTGTATATTTGCATTGTGCAGAGATGAAGATAGACTTTTGTGGAGAGGCCAGTTCACAGCACTGGACATAGATATGTGAAATTAGCTGCTTAACTGATGCTAGACTCTGTGCTACTTGCTCTTAATCCAAGAGGATTTCTACAGAGATGAGTAAATTTCACTTTCCTTCAGAAAAAAAAAATGCCATCTGTTAGCACTCTGGAAAGTAGCACTGATATATGATTCATTAGCTTATGTATATTCTAATATGATCTATGAGTTGAAAATCATTTATTCAGACCATTGTGGATCTTATGACTCATTTAAAAATATTCTTCTCTTATTTCCATTTTATTATTTGGCTCCAGAATCAGAATTAGAAAATAAAGTGAATATTTTATGGCCCACGCCATCTCTTATTTCCCTTATATATAACATCAAGTATTTGCAATTAAATAAAGGTAAATAATTTCAAAAAGTAATAACATTCAAAACTGAAGAAGCTCAGAAAAGGTTGACTTTCTAGTACATGGAGTCTTTATTCATATATAACTCATGTTTCCCCTTAAAACCAGGAATTGTATTCACACCCCATCTAATAAAGCAAACCCCAATGCTCTGTAAAATAAATCTCATACATATTTACATATTTCTGGGCAACCACAGTGGTGTCACACACTTGCTCACAAATATTAGAAGATAAGTGGGTAGTGAAATCTGTTCCTTTTCTCCTCCAACCCTCCTCAGTGGTGTCCACTGAGGCTTCAGATGTTAAAGAAGCTCCAGAAAGGTACCTCTCTCATCGCTGGAATATTAGCATAGCTGCCTCTTGAGGTCCATTTTGTTGGATATTAATGCTTCTTAGCTAATGTCCAGGAACCCTCCTCCCCAAAACTGAGCTCAAGAAGCAGTGAGGTAATGTCGAAAATTCTGGAGCCCTTAAAATTCTGGAACTATGTTGTGTTTCAAGCAAAAATAGGGAGAAAACATTTCTCCCAATTTTCTACTACATGCTGTTACCCAAATAATATTAAATATTGAGGCTTTAGTATTTATATTAGTATTTACTTATAAAGCTCCTTCTTTGGGCAAAAGGTGAAAGAGTTTTTCATGAGATTTTATTGCAAAATGATGGGAAATATGACTTCATTCTTTGCTTCCTAAGTAAAATCTTCACTAATTCTTAGTGTTTTAGGGATTACTTTAGCACTTCAAAGGAGGGAAGAGAAAAAAGAAGAGAAAGGTAATACTAAAGGCATGAACCGAAGGTATGAATAGAACCCACAAAGAAAACCCAACTGAATATGATCTTCATGAGTACATGAAAAGAAGGGAGTCTTCTTCTGAATATATTGTTAAATATATTCTTTTTCTGAATATATGGTTTGAGAAAAATTATCTATTGCATTTCCAACCCAAGTGTCAAGTGCTATGAAAACTATAGATACATCCCTTTGTGTAAAAATATATTGAAAGTGTCTTTGCCAATCAGCTTCTTCCCACCCACGGTGTGTTTCTCCAGCTTCCACAATGGCGGGAGAATGTCAAAGAAAATTTATTTTAAGCTGTCTGTCAGAGTAATGAATATTTTTGTGGCTGCTGGCTGTGTTATAATGAACTCCAGTTATAAAAGGTGAAAGAGGGCATGAAACTTACTGAAAAGTTATAACATTGAGTAATTTGCCTCCATATTTGTCTAATAGCAGACTAAGAAGAGAAATAATGGCAAAGGAAGAAAAATGTTGAAAAGCCATGGAATTCTTGAGCCAGGAGAAGGGAAGATCTTGGCAATAAGGCAGTGCAGAAAGTCTGAGAATATCACCAACACTGAAGAGATGAGGTAAGAAACTGGATCAGTCAACACCTCAGCAGAAATGGCCGGTAGGTTTGACCGCATTAGATGTATAGTTATGTACTACCATAACACTGCTTAACACTTCTCCACAAAATTGAATCACTTAAAAAAAAGAAGAAGCATAAATTTAGCCTGTGAGTCTGTGGGTTTACAATTTGTGCTTAGCTCAGCTGGGTGGTTCTTCTGCTCTCTGCTGGGCTCACTCACATGCGTGGGGGATAGCATGCTATTGACAGATTGTGACTGGATTCATCTAGTGTTACTATGGTGACTTGGCTCTGCCCCACATGCCTGCCATTCTCCAGCACTACCCAAGTGTTCATGGTAAAGACAGTGAAAGAGGAGAAGACAAGCTAAAATATGCAAAACCCACTTCAAGCCTTTGCTTGCATTGTGTCTGCTAACATCCTATTTGGCAAAGCAAGTCATAGAGCTGAGCCCAGATTCAAAGAGTGGGGTAGGTTTCCTATGGTGGGAAAGTGTTATAAAGCAAAGTCTAGTGGTGAAAGAGTTGGTGCAAGGAGGGGAAAATGGGGTTATCTTTACAATCTACTATGCTAGTTATTCAACTTATGTTGATCTGTCAGTTTTGTGTTATCAGACTTCATAAGCCAAATGGTGGTATGACAGACATCAGAAATTATTCATATTTAACATAAAGCCAAATGACCAGGAAATCTACTCAATAAAAGATACTTTTAACCAGTGGTACAAAGGAGAAAAGTAATATCAGTTCTAGGCACTAATACACCTCAATCTGTTTTCTCCAGGTACCTTTAAATAGAGTATTCTATGTTTGTTATTTAACATTTGCATAACACTTCCCTATGTGCCGTGTGCCCTACAACAATATTTAGGAATTATCCTCAAAACAGCCTAGGGAGAGTGCTGCTATGCTTATTTCAGTTTATTATAGTGGTGGTTGAGATGACAGATGTGTCCCAGCAACACCAAACTAGGGAACTGAAATGTAGAAAGCTTCAACAGTCCCCTGGGGATTCAGTTTATATAAGCAAACATGTTTTTGGCTGAACTGACTGATGATTGGACTGAAGTAAATAAACCAAACAGATGTTTTAGCAACATGTTTTCAAAGCTTCAAAGCATATTTAGGATTTTAAAAACACCAATTCTTTTGCCTCAAATTGCGATAGATAGATGGTATTATAACTAATGATCTATAAGGTTTATATGTGGTAAATCACCCTATGACAGTGAACTTGGGATTTCATACTGTTGTGAATTCAATTCCTCCAGAAGCGGATCGTGAGACAAGGATTCCAGTGAAAATATTTTATTTAGAAGGCAATCCCAGGAAACTCTTAAAGTCAGAGAAGGAAAGGATACTGCCAATAAAGTGTGCATTGTTAACCCAGCTACAACTGTGGGTGACTGGAGCTTCACCTCATGGAGAATTCTGGGAGACCATGTAAAACACACATCTCAAAGTTACTCTGCCTGCAGGGTCTTTTGTACCCTGAATCTTGTTTGTCACTGGCTGACTCCTGCTCTTGAGGTATATTAATTTCTTGGCATTTCTGATCTGCCATGTGCTTGGGAAGATGTTAGACAAAATGATTTCAATAGTTAACATGACCAATGCCATCTTAGGAAGTAAGCTGACCAGCAGTTCACCCCAGGAGGGATGGGGCTGTATCACCTGAAAGTAATGTTCTTGCATAGATATGTGGGCCTATTAAGCTGTTTACTGCTTGGATTATACAGCTCTTAACAAGCACATGCCAGATGGCTACAAGCCACTATGTTAGCATGAGCCACTATCTATAATACACAACACATGTTGTACCCTTTTGGGTGCAGAAATCCACTATCTTGCTGCCACCCAAGACTCTGCTTCTGTCTGTAAGTTCCCTTAATAAATTCTTTGTTTAATTCTGGAATCGTTACTCTCTTTCTTCTGTCTGTTGGCCCTGGAAATTTTCACAACAGCTAAGCAACTTTCTGCAGCTTCAGAGAAAGCCCCCAGTAGGGAGATTTAGATGTCACAGTTGGAAATAGGGAGGGATGCTGAAGTGGTAGGACCCACGGAATATAAGTAATGTGGCAAAGTTGCTGCACATACTTAATGATGACACAACAAATATGCTTAAATGTGGAATAGAGGCATGTTTGCTCAAGTTCTCTTTCTTAAATCATATACAATCATGAGGAGAACAAAAGTAAGTGTTTTAATAAGAGAGAAAGAGCATATATTGGTGAATGTCTTAATAGGAGACAAAAGCCACCTTGGTGATTCAAATAAGGAAAACTTAATCTAAATAATTATTAGCTAGTAGTAGAAGGTGGTTAACTTCCAGAAGGGGTAAAAGAGAATTCTAAGAAAGTCCAAAAGCACAAGTATAAAAATCAGTTGCCATCTCTAGGGTGAGTGGCTAGTGAAGGAACTAAGGATTAGGAAAGGTTTCTTCGCACCCCAACCCCAAGACAGAGATTCAGACGAGGGCACCACAGCGATGGAAGATGAAAATTACATGCTTCAGTGATATCGACTCCAAAGAAGCTTCCCTGATGCAAGGTGGTAGTCATTATAGGAAAGGACGGAAGCTGGGACCCTGAGCTGTATGTTCAAGTACCAACAAAACCCACATTCATGCCACTCCAGTTAGGTTTCCTATGTGAATCCCTTTTCATTGTTTCCCTCCCAACACTCATTTTTCAAGGTCTGCCCCAGATGCTCCCATCTCCATAGAACTGTCCCAGATTCTCATGGATACAAGTGCTTTAATGGACTTAGTCCCATTTCTGTGTGCATATTCTTTCATATTGTCTTGAATGGTAATCATGTAGACCCACATCTCCTGGTTGTTTATCACTTCTCTAGGAGGCCAGACACCCTCTCTTTTTTAACATTTTTATGCTGATTATATGTCAAAATAATATTTTGAATGCAGCATGTTACATAAAATACATTATTAAAATTAAACACCTATTTCTTTTTATTTTTTAAAAATGTGCCTACTTTTTTAAAATTTAAAATTACATGGATGGCTCACATTTGTGGCTCACACTATATTTCTCTTGCATGGCACTGCCTTAGAACATCCACATATAAATAGATACTCAACAAATGTTTGAATAAATGAGTGAAGTGAGCATCTTCTCTAGAGATTCTAAAATGTTTGAATTTCTTGGTCCAGTATGTTTGTATTTTATTAATTTAATATGGAGATCACTTTTTCCCATTTCATCCAAATTAACTGTAATGCCAAAGATGTCATCTATTACACACATTGCTTTATAAAAGAAAGAAAGCATTTTAACACTCACATGTAGACAATAAGTGATCTCAAAGGGAACAAGGTCAATGTTACACAATTATTTTAAAACGAACAAAAGATATGAAATATAAATTTAAATTTTCAAGTGAAAAACAAGTACAATGTAAAATGCTACTCTGAGTTATCACATTGTGAGCCATTGTTTCTTAGACACAATTATCAGTTATGTCATAGGTGAACAGGAAATGGAATTTTTTGGCCCAGCTTGTTAGCTCTTTGTTTTGATTATACATGGTGAAAATTCAGTTTGGCATAGGAACAGCAGTGAAAATGGAATGGATACAGTTAATATGATTTCAATCCATTTGGAGTATTCTGGGGTTATTGTTTGCTGCCAGGGAATAACAATCCTCAATCCTCACACTTAAGGCACTCCAGTTAGTCTTTCTGGCTACAGTTACCAAACACACCTATATTCTCTTTCCAGTTGGAGCAGACCAGGGGTCTAGCTGCAGGAAGGGAGCTGTGGGGCTGACCACTGGACCAGTGACTGCCCCATTCAGACTGTGGTGGTTCAACATGGAAAAGCAGGAATTTGTCTTATAAGGATGCTGATTCCATGAACAGTCACAGAACAAACACCGGCATGTTTGGGACTGCCATTATCTAACCTGATGAAAATACTACCTGGAAATGCTTAGTGTTGTCAAAATAAAGTCAGAGTCAGGCAGAAGTTAAAGCACTTGGGATAGATTTTATTCAATAAACTATTGCTATAAGTGAAGATGAACTCCAGGATAAAACTAGACTTGATTCCAAATATAGCCAGAACAAGTGGGGATTTATAGTGAAGGAAAACAAAGTTTTCCATTCCAAAATATGCCTTTTGGGATAGTGATTATTTTAAACTGATTATTTTCAATAAACAAAAGACTCAGGAAAAACCTTGACCTTTCACCTAACTGTCTAAAAGAATTTAGACAAAATCTGCTAGTAGCATCCAGAAAGGGAGCTATCATCATACATAACTATAGTTTAATATGAATTAGTATAATAGACAGGGAGGACCTAGCAAGGCTTATTTGATCAAAGTCGTCTCTGTGTCCTACTGTCTCTGCATGGCCCAACAAACATTTGTTTGCCAAACATTTGCATTTTCATCTCCATGTAAATTGACTTCCTGTCCTCTGAAGTCCCAAATCACTACCCCCTCTTTCTCTTTAGCTCAAGAATGGCATATAAAACTTAACTGCTCCATGTTTCCTAGGATCCTATATTCTTATGGAACCCCTGCATGTACATTCATAATAAATCTTGTCACTTTCTCCTGTTAATCTCTCATGTTAATTTGATTATTAGTCCACCCAAAAGAATTCAGAAGGGTAGAAATAAAATTATTTTTCCTCTCACACAATAGCCAAGGATCAAGTTGAAAGGATGGGGGGTGGTGTTGATGGATAGACAACTACTAAAAAAAGATATCGAGTCTGGGGAAATTCTGGCTGAACTGATCTAATATGATTCTTGCTGAAGGCAGGCCGGAGTGATCAGCTATCACCTGGGGTTCATAGTAGGGATGAAGAGTTTGATCAGATACCAAAGGTGGGAAATTCTCGCTGAGCTGACTTGGCAAGATTCTTGCTAAAACTGAATTTTAAAAGGAAACACATCAATGGGCATTGTTGGGGAAAGGGTTCAGAGGAGCCCGACTAAAATACAGTCGGGAAAAGAATCTTTGTCAGTGTTTCATCAATAAGCTGACATGATTACTGCTTTATCTGCATCCACAAGCGAATCTAGAATCGCTAACTTTCCAATCAGTCCAGAGATGAACATAATCACTCTCTTCAGTCTCCTCTGTCCCTCATCTGAGACTTGTGTACTCCCTGCAACTGAATATCCTCTGCTCAGAAGGGCGCTAGATGTGAGGGGAGGGCTAAAAACTGTGGAAAGACAAAAGAGGTAGTTATTTTAGCTACAACTCCTTGGGCTCCTTAGTTGTCAGTTTTCCTGGAATATCATCACCAGCCAATTGAGAGGATCCTAGGCTGGCGGGAACAAACATTATTCTCCATATGGAAACCTGAACTTTTTAATCAGAGCTTCTGTTTGTTTCACAGCTCTCCAGAAGGCAAGGACATTTTCTCAAAGCCTCCCTCCAATGAGAAAAGAAAAAATAATGAAAAATAAAAATTTTCGTAAAAATGTATTTTCCAGGAAAGTGTTTGCCATTGATGCCGCCTTGTTTTTTTGTTTTGTTTTGTTTTGTTTTTTACTGATTATTTCTTGGGCTGCTTCTGCAACATTCCTTATTTTTAAATATCTGAAAAACATAAAGGTTTCTGATGAAAGAAAAATGATATTTCTTTCTTTTCTGCATTGATTTTAGGAATCCAGTGGCAGAATCCAGAAACCTGATATTTGCAATCAAACACATAGAGATCCGGGTATATAATACAAGCATTCATTTCCTTCTAGGTGTGGTTATGTGGGTGGTCCTCCCAAAGGTTAGAGCAGAGCCTGCTTCTGCTGCATGTCCCAGCACCAACCTGAAAATATTTCTTAGGTAGCACAAGAAGAAAGCTGTCAACTATGTATTTCCTTTAACTGTTTAATTATTAATTAGCATAATCAGTATCATATTTTCACTATGTCTAATTGCCATGTATAAATACACAAATATGTAGATTAAAATACAGTCAGAACCAATACTATAATTTGTCTTCTGCTCAGATCAAACTTCCCCTGTTTCCAGTCACACTGGGGTCCATCATGATAAGAATGTTTCTGCCATCTTCGTAATGTGCTAGAAAAATGAGGACCCAGAAACATGATTTGGTTACTCTATGGCTTGCTGCAGGTGTGGCTCTGATTTCCCCCTTCATCTGCTTTCTTTCCTCTTTGAGAAGTGTCATTTCTCAAGACACCTTGTTAGCATTTCTTCCAACTATGCCAGGACTGGTTTTTTAATTCATTCATTCATTCATTCATTCAGAAAACCTCTTTGCCCCAAGTGGTTTGGCCAGAGCCAGAAAAAAATCACCCTGGAATACATTACACAGCCAGAGTTTCCTGTCCTTTGAAACTTAAATGGCTTAAATTAGGTCTAAATGCCAAAAATTAACCTTTAACCATGTCAGAATCCTCCAGCCCATTCTAAACCTGTTTCTAAAAGATGTTTCTCTTTTTCTCCTTCCATTTTTAATACACTTAAATGGAGTAGTCTTCACACAGAGCTTGCTGGCTCTCACAAGCATACATTTTGAGTACTAAATAGGAGAAATATACCACTTCTCTTTTGTGGATTTTTAAAATAGTCAACCTTCACAATTCTGCCTGATGGTAATCTATTACGCATTTGTGTAGCAGAATTCAGAGCAGATTTAGCTGTTTAGAAAGCACTCAAATTTTCTTCCATTCCTGGGAATTTAAGTCTGTCAAAAATACTACAATTTTAGTCATGAGGAGGAAAAAGCAGACAGATGTCATGTGGGCCTCCCACAGTCTCTGGCTCAAAACCCACTCAGTTCTGAAATAATCTTCTCCCACATAATCTCACAGATTTGTACGAATGCAGAGCAAGCTACACCAAGTTATTACAAAACTAAGAGTCAAATCAAGATTATCATGAGTGCCCTTTAATCAAAATTCTGATATTTACCCAAAGAAGTACATCATATTGCGTTTACGAAATAATTTGTAAAAGTCTGAACTTCAACTGATTGTCCTTCTTTTTCCAATTCTTACCCTCATCTGACTCTTAATTTAAGGATTTAACAAGAAGTCCTAAGGACATAAGAATGAATATCAACAAACACGGTATACCCTTAATTTAGTCTTGAAAAGAAGCAGCAAAATATTTTATAGTTCTAGTTATTATCTTCATAGGAGGAGAAAGAGATTAAAATGCATCAATTCAAAATTATATATTATTCAAAGCATGAATGGTTTGCATTCTAGAAAAATATACCACTTAAGAGGCTGATTTGGCATGCAGATTGCTGATAGTTCTATCTAAGAATGAGGAGTTGGCATGTAAGAGGACCCCAAAAGCTGAACCTGAAGATCTAGGACAATGGCAGGTTTGGCCAGAGGTCAGATGTTGAGATAAAACAGAGTAACGAGAGATGTCACAAATCAAGATCCATGATGCAGCTAAAGTTGATACAGATAAAATCCAAGAAATCATTGCTTCCTGGTTCTGCAAGTAGATGAGATGATAGGGAGGTGAGTAGAGAATCAAAGTTTTTGGTGACTGTAAAATTTATCATTCAAATCAAGCACTTTGAAGCAATCTCAGCAAAAAATCTTCCTTTGTTCTGCAGATGTCTCCTGGCCTGGCTGCAGAGCTAATTAGCATATTACAGTCCCTGAATGTAGCTTGATTTAACATTTTAGTTCTCTTGCCTCCTCCCTATGTTAATACTGGATTACACGGTGGGCCTTCAACACAAGGACTGGTGTCCTTATAATAAGAGGAAAGATAAAGAGAGACACAAAAAGATACCATGTGAAGAGGTTGGAGTGATGGATCTGTAAGCACCAAGGATTGCCAACAACCACTATAAGCTAAGAGAGATATGGAGAAGATTTTCCCTTAGAACTTCCAAAAGAACCAACCTTACTGACAATTAGGTTCTGAACTTTAACCTCCAGAGTGGTAAGAAAATAAATACCTCTTGTTCAAAACCATTGAGTTTACAGTAGTTAGAAATGAATAAATGGGGTCAGTAGGCATAACCAGAATGACGCTATCCAAACTGGAACATGGCTACCCAGGTCAAAGATGGCATCAATGATTTAGGTTTGGGTGGCTAAGATGGCAATATGATTAGCTATGTTATGAAACAGGTTAAAACCCGCAGCTTCTGCAGGTTTTGGACACCAGGGACTGAGGCACTAAAGGACATTCACCTAATTAAAGATTCAGGTAAGTTTTATATAAGCCAGCCATGCAGGGGGAAAGACCAATACTTCAGGCTTTGTTATGCATTACTATTCTTGGCTTTGAACTCTTATTTTTGAAAGAATTTTCACATCAATTGTGAAATTATCCCCCAATTGATTTTAACAGCAGCCCTGGGAGGTATAATTGTCTTCAACTTATAGATAAGTAAAGTGAGGTTTTGAGAGCCTTGGTAAATTGTCCATAGCTACATAAAGAGCTAAGTTATCAGCAGAGCTAGAACAGGAACCCAAGATATTTTCTTCTAATTAATTTTTTCCACTATTGTTATACTGCCCCCTTTTAATGTTTAAATTCATAATAATGTAATTTTTTGTTGAATTGGCCATTAAGCAGTGAAAAGAATGAATAACATTAAGTCCTCGAAGAATGAACAAGAGAGTTATCACTAAATTAGTGTGAAAACATAATAAGAAAACATAAGTCCTATTAAATTATTAAAGTTTTATCTTGAATGATAAAACCAGGAATTGAAGAAGAGACCAAAATACAAAGAATTTTACCCAGGGACTTTGTGTATGACAAAGATGATGGTGGAAATTCAAATATTGTGAGTGAGGCAGGAGAAGGTCAAGGATGGATGCTAATAGTGTTGGGGAACTATAAAGTTTTAAAATGGATAATACTCTTAGAAAAAGTGAAATAAGAACCACTGCATAGAGAAATGAACATGATTTAATAAACCACAGTTTATGTGAACTCACTGAATTCCATGTGAAGTTCTTCTCATTTTATTTTTAACTTGATTCAACAATTGAAATTTAATTTTTAATTTAGTTCAAAATACTTGTTATTCATAACTTCTGGGTATTATGGAGATATACATGAGAGATATAAGACTGGGTATCTACTCACAGAGCTTGATTTTATTATGCACTCAATACATATACTGCAGCCAAATCATTCTACTTGATGGTGTGGCTTGCCCAAGATCAAAGAGCTGATAACAGAGATAGTATCAGGAAAAACCTCCCATGGTTTTCCAGCACAAAAAGTTTAGAGGAAGGAAAAAAACACACATACACAACAGCCTCTGTAGGTCCTACTGAAAAGAATCACTTTCCATGTGACCTGAGATATATTAGTGAAGATGAATGGCTCACACTAGATGAATAATTTTATGTCATCGAATTATGTCTATTAAACCACATTTTATGCTTCTTAATCGTTGAATTAAAGTCTATTAGAAAACCAATAACACACTCAAACTAGTTGTGATTGTGCTTCAACGCCCATTTTATTAAAGTGATAACTCATAAGGCTGAATTAATCATATATTAGTTAATATTTAAAACTCTCTTTAAGGTGGAGCAAGCAAGGTGTTCTATGAGCAATCTTAATGTGGTTTGTGGAACATGCACCTCAAGTAACACCTCACTGGGGTACTTCTTTCAAATTAATTCAGCAATTACTGTGTATTTATTCAATTATGATTGTGTTGACCCATGGCCTTTTTCCACCCCTACCAACTACCTTCCCATTATCAAAAATTTAGTGAAGAGTTGCAGAGCAATGAATTTTTAGAAATGGGGTTTTGTAGTCATTAATATATCCCTTCCTTCTCTGAGGTCCAGAGAGAGTAGGGGAAAAAACACCTGTAGGAAGCAGGTAGTGATCATAAAAAAAGGGTGAAACAAAGGTAAAAAAGGAGCTAGTAAATAAGAAAGAAAAAAAAAAGCTAATGTTGAAAAAGAAGTTTGTGTAAAACTCAGTAGTGTTGACTCACCCCTATGTGTACAGGACCCTGGTATGCAAGAGCCAGGAGCAGATTCTGATAGATCTGAGAGTTGGAGGACAGGGAAGGGAAATTTAGATCCCCTACAGTAAACAGAGACTACACTGAATGAGTAGATCAGGACAGGTCCAGTTAGAGAACCCTGGTTCTATTATTTTTAAGCTACTCAAAGCTGAGAAATGATGTGTTTCCAGCAAGACCGAGAGGTTCTATAATAGTATTTACTAAGATTTTTTAGGTGGAAGCCAAAGTAATAAGTTGGACACAAAAGAATCCCTTTCATTTATGGTTTCCAACTATTTCCTTTTGAACAAAGGTGCCTCAGGAACTACTCTCTGGGAGAGAAGAGGAGAGAAGGGAAGAGAGTGGCTCTCCTGCCCCACTTCTTTCCTGCTTCTGCTTCTACCAAAGAAACCCACTGCTGTCTGCGGGCTCCATGTCAGAGTCTGTGCTGCTCAGGAAAAAATTTAAAAAAGAAAGAAAAAAAAAGAAAAACACATTTTATCTATAGAGAAATGCACTTTTCACACACATGACATTATAATTTATTAGTAGTATTAAATTTACAACTACCATCTGAAGCAGTCTAGATAATTTGAACAAATGAAGGTGTGATAAGGGCAACACAAAAGCATAGACATCTCTACCCAGAATTTTGCCTACTCTACAGGCTTTCTGAATATTTAAAAAAATGTTTTCATTACTTTGTGGCAATAGGAGAGGAAAAGCAGCACTTTTGTTTAGTTGAGGTGTACTTTATTTACATTAAGTATACAGATTATAAGTGTGCAGTTTGATAAGTTTTGAAAAGTATAAACACTTTTAGAATCATTACCCAAAATAAGATATAGAACATTTCCATCACCTCTGGAAGTCTTCTTGTGACTATTTCCAGTCTGACTCACAGAGTCAACCATTGTTCAGATGTATATCGTTATAAATTAATTTTGTCTGTTCTTGACCTTCACATAATGGGAATCATATATTAAATACTCTTAGGTCTGACTGCTTTCTTGCAACATATTATGGAGATTTGTCCATGTTGTTCTTTATATCAGTTGTTTATTCGCTTTTATAAATGAGTAATCTCCCACTTATGAATATACCATACTTCGTTTACACATTCACCTGTCGATGGAACACTCTATATTCTTGTAGGCATATGTGTGTGTATGTGTGTGTACATGTATTTTTATTTCTCTTGTGTAAATATTTAGTAATGTAATTTCTGGTTCATATAACTGTATGCTTAATTTATAAGAAATTATCAGCTAGTTTTCCAAGATGGCTGCAGCATTTTGTAATCCTATTGTAGAATAAATGAGTTTTAATTGTTCCTCATCCTTGACAAAACTGAGTATTAACAGTCTTTTTAAAAGTTTCAGCCATTACAGTGGGTGAAGTGGTATTTCAATGTTTTAATTTCCATACTTATTGGCCATTCTTCTATCTTCTTTTGTCTTTGGCCATTTTTATTTTATTTTTTTAAATTATTGATTTGTGGGTATTATATAACAAGTTCTTGATTTTTTTTCTACAATTTATAGCTTGCTTATTCATTTTCTTAATGATGTCTTGGTTGAGAAGTTTGTGGTTTTGATTAAATTATATGTATATGTATGTGTGTACACACACACACACACACACACACACACACACACAATTTAATCCCGCAACACACAGAGGAGCTTCCACGCTGCCTCTCAGAATGTACTATTCTCCACAAATCTCTATGCATTTACCAATTCAAAACTCTCTGAACTCCCTCTTTGTTTTTTTTTTATGGAGGCTTCATTATTACATAAGGTA
The DNA here is from genome assembly GCF_014176215.1 of Rousettus aegyptiacus. Lineage (NCBI taxonomy): Eukaryota > Metazoa > Chordata > Mammalia > Chiroptera > Pteropodidae > Rousettus > Rousettus aegyptiacus. Next base: position 33,759,570 of record NW_023416287.1, on the reverse strand, counting down.
TGATTGATAAAAGCTTTGGCTATTGGTCTTTGATTCAACTTCCAGCCCCTTTTCCCTTCCCTAGAAAGGGTGAACCTAAAAGTGCTAATCTTCTAGTTACTTAGTTCCCCTGGCAACCAACCCCCATCTGTCCTTGGGAGATTCCATAAATTATCTCATTAACATTAACCCAGTTGTGGAAGAGTCTTGTTAGGAATAACAAAACACCCATTTTACGTTCATGCCTCTGAAGCAATTTCAGGAACTAAGAACAAAAGACCAAATATTATAACAAAAGATGCTTGCATTGCTCTTATCACTCAGGAAATTCCACAAATTTTGGAAGTTGTGAGCAGGAAACCTTGGATGAAGACCAAATACATATGTGAAATATATATTGGTCATCTGAATGACCACATCTATGTTTATTCGAAATCACGATATTGCAGGTATCTAGTTGTTCCGTAACTATTTGTTAAAAAAAAAAACTTTCTTTACTAAATCTCATTGTGTCCTTCATTTAGAATAATTTCACTATATATTTGACCATCCAAGGCTGTCTATTCTGTTCTATTTATCTAAATGCCTTGATTGCTATAGCTTTATAATAAGTCTTGAAATCAAGTAGTGTAAGTCCTTCAATTTTGCTCTCTTTTCCAAAATTGTAAGATTTTTTATTTACATAAAATTGTTGAATGTCCATTCTTGCAAAAATCCTGTTTGAGTCTTATTAATATCACATTAAAACTATTGATCGGTTTATGGAGAATCACCATTTTTAACAATTTTGAGTCTTCTAATTCATAAATGTTAAGGGTGGAAAATTTTCAAGTGAGCCAACTTCTGTTTTTGTAATCTGCTTGCTTATTTGATGTTAACCAGGGTGTGGTTCTAGGCTTTATAAACTGCCTATTTTGGGAGCTCAGGGCTGATCTCCTCTAACCCTGCATAGTAGAGAGTCAGTGGAGAGTCAGTCACTGGCCAGCTAATAAAGGCTCACAATTCATCTCAATTGGCTCCGTGGATCTAAGATTTGAATGTGCCACAATAATAAATATGGAATTTTACTTTAATTATTTATTTAGCAACATTTGTAGTTTTTAGTATAGAGGTCTTGCACATATTTTATTACGTTTATTACAATGTAATTAATGTCTTGAATGTAATGTAAATAATATTGTTATTTTTACTATCATCTTTCCAACTGTTTGCTCTTGGCATAGAAATATTTTACCATTTTTATATCACTCTTGTATCTTGTGACCTTGATAAATTGACTTATTTTTTCTAAGAGTTAATCAATTCCTTTAGATTCTTTCTATGTACAATATGTTTTCTGCAAATAAAAAGTTTCACTTCTTTTCCAATATTTACAACTTTATTTTTTCTTGACTTAATGCATTAGCTAGGACTTCAAATACAATGTTAAATAGAAAAAGGAAGGATGGCAACTGTCTTGTGAGTTTTATCTCTCTCCCAAGTAGGAAGAGCAGAACACATTGCCTTTTCCTACTATGTATGGTCTGCCCTGCCACAATTTTCTATATCACCAGGTCTATTTCTTCTGCAAAATATAGCCCCTATAAAAATCCTTTTCACATCTTTTATGCTTCAACTTAAATAATATCTTACCATAAAGCCCTTATTTGGCAACTTGAAGTAGCATCTCTTCCTTCTAACATACCACATAGGTAATTTCTACTCATTAGTTTCACTTTTATTTATTTAGTTGCTAGTTATCTGTGTCTTCTACTAAAATTTAAGCTTCTCACCAGCAAGGATCTTGCTTGTCTGCTTTACTAATGTGTCCTAGAGACCTAGCAGAGAGCCTTCTGTCCAAATAGATGTGTAGCAGAAGAAAAAACAAAACTTTTCAAGCCATGTGTCCTACTCGGAGGAGAAATCATGAACACTCCCTTTGCTCCATAAGGGGGACAGCAACAAGGTGTGAGGACATACTACTTAAACCCTGGCCATGTGGTTGATAATCCTCAAGTATGAGAAGTGTAGATTAAGCCACATCTTTCCTCCAAAGTTTCACAAGCCTCAGATAAAGAACAAGAATGAGATTGGAGAGGTTAGGGCAGGAGGAAGGAGATGGGTTAGGTCGTGAAAGGCTTTGAGAGTGCAGATATCAGAGGATTTTGAATGGGAACTCACAACATTAAATCTGGGTTTAAGAAGGTCATCTCCAGGAGCCAACTGTAGCATGTTGAGAATGAAGGCACTACACCAGTGAGAAACCAAAAATAAGAGTAAAAGGCAAGTGATGGTGGTGAGTGAGTGACAAGGAATGTGGAATCAAAGGGAAATTATCAACAGAACCTATGACCACTTCAGTGTAGTGGCCAAGAGATCAGAACAAGGATAAGGATGGTGCTTTAGTGTTAACTCTGAAAATAAAATAATAAAAAAGTAAAATAAAATAAAACAAAATAAAGTAAAATAAAATAAAATATAGAATAAAATATAGTATTAGGCCCAAACTCTCCTAATCTAACCTGCCCTCTTGACTTCCAGCAGAATCCTCAACCATGGTCTGCCAGAAAGTCAGGGCTGACTTTTTCAACTGTGCCAGATTCCTCACTGTTAGAAGTTCTCACAAGATCTAAACAAGTCCCACACACTATAACACAAAAGGAACAAATAACTTACTTAAAGTTCAGATTTTTTTTTCCTTTTTTTTTAACTAGAGGCTACTTTGTCTTTGTTCCTATCATTCTGAAGAGAAGGAAAAACCTCCGAGGTTTATTCCTTCTTCCTTGACCACTCTTGGGTTTTCTTTGGAAAAAACACTCAGGATAAAATCAGATTTACATTAGGCACCTCTTCCTCTGCAAAGTCACAGCTACAGATCTCTATTTTGGTAGCAGTTTTTGGATCCCCCTACAAGAGCATTTGGATGATAAAAGCAGTTAGATAATAAAAGAAAAGGCCATTACCCTCCACACACACCCACTACCAGCTGCACTGAGAAAGCACACGTGGATCCTGTCAAGCAGTTAGGAAAGGAAGCCCAGTCTCAGATCCAAGCCACCAGCACTACAAATTGCATTGCATTCCCTCTATTGTGTAGCTTCTCTTTGAGGGGGATGAGGGGAGATGGGGAGTTTCTTCTCAAACCACCCTGCAGAAGAGGCTTGGTTGGTTTTTCAGTACTGCCTGGGGAGACTGATGTTGTAAGAATGAGGCAGGAGTGACAGTCTTTCTGAGGACAGAGTGACATGCAGAATGTTCAGAACCATGGTGGGTGCTCTAGCATCATTGGCACTGCAGTGCTGGAGCACAGGGTCTCCACCCCAAGGATGCCCCAAAGAGAGGTTTGAAGCCAAAAAGATGTCTTCAAACTTTCCAGACTTGTCAGCTTTCCATAGTATCTGGAAACATCAAATGTTTTCCAGCTCAAACTAAATGACTTCGTTTCTTTAAAGGGATGTTAAATAAAGGTTCAGAAAGAGAATTTTACTTCTCAAACTAAAATGAATTCCAGGCACGCAAAATAACACAGTGGAGAACAAGAAGATATCCTAGGTCTTTCTCATAGTTCTGCCATGAATTAGCTGTGTGACTTTGGGAAATTCATATAGCCTTTCTGTTTTTTTTTCATTTTCTCATCTCTAAAATGTAGGGATCTGTAGATGATTGGTACCATCTCTTTCAACTATAACAACCTGAAAAGACAAAACTTTTTCTCTGTCATTTCTGCCCAGTTAACATCTAGTTTCTACTTGGATGTTTCCAGTGTCATGGAGCTCGCTACCTAATTAAAGGGGCTCAGTTTGAGTGCTGCAATTTTTCCTTTATGTCTCTCTTTTTTTTTCATGCTCTGGGAATGCAAAAGTAAACATGGTCTGAAGGAGTTATATTTCTAGGGTTACCACTAATATTCTGTAGTTCTAAAAGCACCACATCACTTTGGTAAGAGCTACCCAGCATTTCTTTACTTGCTGCCAGTTCTCTTGGAATTTTCTCAGTTCAAATCTCAAAATATTTATGCAAATTAAGTCAAAAAGGAGAAGGCAAAGCAAAATACATTGGTTATTTTGCTTTTACTACCTGAATGGTAACAGTTTTTAAGAACACCATTTCTCACAAAATCAAAAAATGTTAGAGCTAGAAAACCTCCTGCTGGTGAACTCCATCCAGTTCTTTTTTTGATCCACTGAAGAAATTAAAAACCAGAGAAATGACGTGGCTTACCCAAGGCCAACATAGCTGAGATTAGGCGCACACTTCTGGATTTCTAGCTCTCAACCTACAAACCCTTAGGTGTTTTCCAAAGGGTACACCATGAAACACAGATTCCCCAGAATATCAGGTGTGTCTTGTGGCGCAGGGGGTGGAGTACAATAGTGAGATAGGTTCTGTGGTCAAATATATTTTCAAATTTAAGAAATGCTAGTTTAAACTATTTTGTTTTGTTTTATAGCAAGGTTCCTCAGAAGCTTACCTATGCAATACCATTGGGGCCCAGTCAGGTAGTAGCAATCACATTAGAATTCTAGCAGAAAAGAATTGACTACAAGGGAATTGGAAATATAAAACCTGATTGAAAAGGTTATAGCTGCAAAGATCAGGTGGAGGTTCCATTAGATTTAAGGATCACCAGAGGGAAGTTGCAGGAGCTACCACTCCTGCCTCCAGCCCCAAGACCAATGTCCAGAGGAATATCAGGAAAGAATGACAAAGCCTCAGATTCATTAAGTTCATATGTGCTCCTGCCACTTGGTGGAGAAATAACAGTAAATCTTTCCCTTCTTTCTTTTATTTCTTGAATAAATGCCTCTTCATATCAGCATCTAATAAAAATCCTGCCTACCCCTCCCTCCGCCCCGCCCCCAGGAATTTAGTAATACAGTTTTCAGGTTTATAGTCTCTGTAATTTTGCAGAGATCATAGAAGGGAGTGATATGTTTTGTTGTTGTTGCTTTAGAAATATTGCCTTGACTTGGTGCTGAGACATTGGCTAGAGACTGGTCAGTTTCCTTAATTAAGTCCACACCCAACAGTTTCCCTTACCAGGTTCTCACACTCACCCTTGGCCATTATTGGCTTACACAAAATGACTGGGGTCGGGTACTAGACATTTAGGGACAGCCCCTATGCTGTTGAGCCCACAAAATTATTTAACTTAGCCAGTTTACAGAGAGCCTGTGACACCTAGCTACCTCTCAGCCTGCTTGTCATACATAAGCTGCTCTTTACATCTCTAGTTTGCTGTTATTACCCTGTCCCCTTGTGCAACCCCTATAAAGCAGGCTTTTCTCATCTGAACTATAACAAAAAACCCTGTCTTTCCTCTAGCTAAGAGTCTGCCATGTACTATGTCAGGACACCAAAGAATCTTGAAGTCTTTAAAAAAAAATGTGGAAGGAATGGGGCTACTACCAAAATCGATCTGAGGCATCCACTAATGTATATTGAAAATCTCTACAGAGATATGGTGTGTAGTCTTTCCTAAACTTTATTGACCGCATGTTTTTATTTTGGGGTAAGGCCTATTGATATACTTCAAAAGGTTTCAAGGTCCCATGGAATTCACTGTGGGTTATTTTGTGTGTTCGTTACTTTGAAGGCTTTGTGACCCAGAAGGGAGCAGGAGTAGTGATTGTGGCCTGAGCTATGTGATCAGTGTATTCATGATCCTGGTCTGAGCCCAACTGTACTGTGGGTTTCACCATATGCAGAGATTCTGTTGAGGCTGTCCCAGCTAGCTGATTGGTACATGACTTCTTGAACCCATATTTCTTCTACTTGCAAAGCCAGTCTCATCTTCTGCCTATCTAAATCCTAGTCAGCTATAGAAGCCCAACCGAAGTTCCTTCTTTTCAACAGGAAATTTAATGATTACTTAGGCTTTCTTCTCTCCTTTCTCTGAAATCTTGACATACTGTCAGTGCTTGTCAGAGATCTGCCTGTGACATCTCTTGTACTACTTCCCTGCTCTATTTAGCAGCTCTTAGTGTCATTCTCTTATCCCCAAATGCATTGTTATCTTCTCGAAGGCACAGATTGGATCTTATGCTGCTATATATTTCCCCATACGTTTAGAACAATACTTAGCACATAACAGGTACACAGATATTTGTGAACAAGATAAATTAACTAGCTACTTTAGTTTGTAGCACAAGTTTTCTTTCTTTTCTTTTTTCCAGAATTTTAGTTGATTCAGAACTTAATTTGCATATGAGTGTATTTGTCATGCAGATGAGAGTAAAAACTGGAGTTCCATAAGATTACTATTTAATCAAGTGGTGGGAATGAATTTCCTTAGTAACATCTCTTAGCTACTATAGTGTTCTTAAACCATGAAGAGCAATGTGATACTTATGAAGTCCAATATGACTTTCTTACTTTCAAGAATTATTTCAGGCTTGGGTTCCCAGCAATTCAGAAGCAATTTCTATTTCTGCTGTGTTCACACTTTGCATCCGTATAGATTTTTTTTTTTTTTACATCTATAGTTTGTTACTCTCCCAGCAATGACCTTACGATCTGGATCAAACCGACACAACATTATTGTCTTTACCTAAGTACTGAGAAACAGAGGCACAGAGATGCTATCTAGTTGGTGGCAAAATTGAAGATTCAACTCAAATCTCTGCCTCTTAATCCATCGCTCTTTCTAATGTGTTCCAAAGTAGAGAGAATTTTGTACATAAATGCAAATGTGCATGTGGTATGTTTAATTAATCAGATAATGAAAGAAATTTAATGTAGAAAATATCCAATTTTTCTTAACTTATAGTGGGTTTTCCAGTAAAAAGATAACCACATGCCCAAGACCAAACTGATTTTTTTTTATCTCCGAAATCGTCTTTAGGAATTTTAAGCCTGCATACTGCCTTAGTATACTAAGGCTACCATAACAAAATGTCACAGACATTTATTTTCTCACAATTTTGGATACTAGGTGTCCAAGATTAAGGTGACAGCATAGTCATTTTCTGGTAAGAGCTCTCTTCTGGCTTATAGACAACTGATTTCTAATTGTGTCTTCACATGAAAGGGAGGGGGGAGGGGTGTTGCTTCTTATAAGGTCACTAATCTCATCCTGAGAGCCCTGTGTGACTTCATCTAAACCTAATTACCTCCCAAAGGTCCCACCTTCTAATACCATCACTGGGGGATAGGGTGTAAATATATGAATTTTGAGAGGACAAAATTCAGCCCATAACACATACAGAATCATGTTTTTAGAAGTGTATGCATACCTATAAGTTGTGTGCAACTGGCTGATACAGGTAAAAGAATCCTGGAGAGTAATTTTAATCTAGCCTCCATTAGCCAAAATCTTTCTTTAAATCCATCCTTCACACAGGAATCAAAGTGGAAAGATTTAATCGTGTTACACTTCCATTGATTCTCCAGCAGCAATACAAAGTCCAGTTCTGCTATTTGAGAAACTTCCTTATATATATCTCTCCAGCTTCATCCACCACTTCCAATTTTAAACTATACTTTATACCAAAATACATTCAATTCTTATTATTTGATGGAGTTATGTTCTAGAAAGTCATTGTGAACAATGAATTAGAGAATATGGAACCATTGCTCCTAGAAGAATTTAGTTTCTGTGAGCCTCTGGTTGCAACATTTCCACCCACCAACTGAACAATATATGACATTGTTTTATGTGACTTTTTATTAGAAGACACCTTAAATAATATATATTATTGAGTCATTAACATAGACTTCACAGCCAACAGCACTATAACTCAGGCTTGAATGAAGCTTATCTAATGCACATATTTTTTTTTCATAAGGCACATCACACCCTTCTCGCACTTAAGAACACTAGATAGTATTTGATGCTATGCTTAAGGCGGCCATTTTAAACAGCAAACTCACCAAAAAGAAAATACAAAAATATGAAAAACGTGTCATAGTATGTAGACCATGGAAACAACACTTGTTTTCAGTCTGAAAGCTGAAACAATAAGCAGAACATCATCTTGTTCAAACTCACCTGGGAATGTTCATGTCAAGTGACTCCAATTTTTCACCGTCCTGCACTTGTCATGAAAGCACCATGAGAATTGATTTTTGCATTGCAAACAAGTTTTAATGAGTAGGAAAATTCGAAAATGTGGAATCCATGAATGATGAAGTTTAGTCTACTTGAAACTCCCTACTTTTTAGCTCCTAACACCCTGCCTCTGTGGCTCTGCACCCACAGTCAGGTGAAAACACTGACAGTCATGGAATGTACTCTGTAGGTACACAGAGTGCAGGCATTTGTTAAATATATGCTGAACTGAATTAAGCTTCATGTGTATTAAACCTTCATGGTATGGCAGCCAGGAGTCATTTAAGCCAGGTTGGCTGTAACAGCTGGTGCCCTTTGACACACACAAGGAGGTTTTTGCCTGGGATCTGGAACCGTCACATCAGGTGTGATGACTGGATCTAATGAGTTAGGGAGGGGTAGAGGGACTGATTATTTACCTGGTGCACGTGGCTTCCTCAGACAGTGCTTCCTGCAGAGGTGGCTATCCCACCCAGTTGCCTCTGATATTTACAATTCTCTCGTTAGAAATGTATTTCTTAGGTTAAGCATTTCCATTCAGACAATTATAAAGGAGAGTGAAACTAGTATCTTTAAGGGTCTGATACGTGTAGGTACTTTGCATGTGTTCTCTCTTTTGATCTATACAGCAACCTCATAAAGTAGATACAAATAACCCTGTAGAGATGAGCATACCAAGAGGCAGTGAAATACGAAATGCTCTAAAAGAGAGTAGAGAGTATGTGGTTTAGCCAACATTTCTAAACAGATTTGTTTGTTTGAGCATAAAGACATGGTTATTTTTGTCATCTCATGTATAAATGCCCTTAGGCAGAAAGTCATATAGCCATTATTAATCACAAGTTATTTCTTTTATCCTTTCAACAAATATTGGTAGAGAACTTATAATCTGCAAAGCAGTATGCAAAGGGTAAGAAGGAATACAAAGTTGAATTGGGCATGGCTCCCAGTCTCAAGGGAGAACATGCATATAAACAATTAGGATATGCGGTAAAAATTATTGATGCCACAAAAAATATGAAAGGGGGATTTCTTCTTAGCTGAGAGAGCAATGAGGACTCCACAGAGAAGGGGAACCATACTTGCAGGAGGGGCCGTGATTAGGGAAGAATGATTTTAATTTGGGAACAGCAAAGGCACAGGCAAAGGGATGAGAAAGTGTGGGATAAAACTGGTGATCGGGGAAGCTGAATGCAAAAGCATGTAGGAAACAATAAGGTAAGATTGGGGAGGATTATACTATGAAAATAAATTCACAGTCAGAGTCAAGCCTTTGTACTTAATTCATTAGGCAGCAGAAAGACACTGTCAGGTTCTGAGGAAGGGATAGAGTGATTCTTTGGGGTAGCAGAGCATATTAGTTTTCTAGGGCTGCCATTGCAAAGTACCACAGCTTGAAGGGTTTAAAACAATAGAAATTTATTTTCTCACCCTTCTGGAAGCTGGAAGTCTGAGATCAAGATGGCAGCAGAGTTGCTCCTTCAGAGGCCTCTCTCCTTGACTCATAGATGGCCATCTATCTTCTCCCTGTGCCTTCACATGGCTTTCTATCTTTACCTGTCTGTATCCTAATCTCCAATTCCTAATAAGGAAAGCAGTCATATTGGATTAGGGCCCACCCTAGCAACCTCATTTTACCTTAATTTCCTCTTTAAAAGCCCTATCTTCAAATGCAGTCGCATTCTGACGTGTTGAGGTTAGGGCTTCAGCATATGAAATTTTGGGGGACACATTCTATAGCACAGGGCAAGATGGATCATGAGAGGGAGAAAGTGGGGAGGCCAGTGAGGAGGTATTGTGGGACTTGTGAGAAGGCAATGGCAATAGAAGAGCAGCCAGGATGACGCTGACAGACATTAGTCTGATGGCTTCCCTCTTTGTGAAGAGTAAGACAACAATAATAAAAGTTTTGTAAAGGGCACAATAAGAGAAAAGGGCAGCCAGAACTAACTTGGCAAATTTTCTTCAACCCACAGAGACATCCCCAGAGCCATCACTCTCACTGCCTCCCTTTCACAAGAGGGTTGCTTCTGATTCCCAACCCACACAGGACAAAATGTCTCATTACTCTATGGTCTCACAGTGTTTACATCACATTCTTTCATGCCCAGAACCTGAATTACAGCCAGGACATTTCTGCATGGCAGTTCTCATGGACTAATTATTAATGTTCCTGGCTCAAAGTCCGGGTGGGCATTTATTTCCATTACCCAAGCCTGGTGATGAATTGAGCTTTGTGCAGGCTGCATAATTTCTTCGTTTCTCCATAAGTCTGTGCCTTCTGCTGGCATTTTAAGGAATGTATTTTTATGGAGTTTGGAGCTACTCAGTGATTTTCCAGGAGGGCACATTGCCCAGGCCAGATGGACAGATTTTTTTTCTGGTTCCAGCTGGCGAAGTTCTGTCTGATAAGATCCTATACCATCCTACTTGAACAGAGATTCAAAATTCACTTGTGAGGTAGGTGGTGAAAAATGACTCAATTTGCAGTTTGTTTTGGTAGTTTGTGGGAGAGCCACCTTAGTACCTAACCCATCCCTAACTCAAGCAATGCCACAGAAGGACATCTCCTTTCTAAGATGAACTGATACTATAACGAGGAATGTAATGGGACAGGAATAAGAGAAGCCGTTCTATACAAATAGAGTTACTCGGTTATTGCATTGAGAGCCTTGTGTTTCTCTCTAAATCTATTTGTCTTTAGCAGGAGAAAGAAGCCTGGTTTACTTAAGCATGATGAAGAGGAATGAACTTCGACTTTCCGAGGAAGGTCATTTAAAATTTTCAGTTATACTATGTTACATGGTCACTCATCATCGATTATATTCTTCAGTTATTGGGACAAAGCATCCTGGCTCACTGGGTCCTCACTAGGGAGTTGTGAGCAGCAAACAAAGGGAGCAAGTAAAGTTCTTGTCACAGGGCAGGAATTCCTTGTATGAAAATATTTGGATTCTGTATATGGGATCTTCTTTCTTACTTTTTTTAAAAATTAACTTTCTAAAGGGAACTGAGGCCAGACAATACTTTCATAGAAAAATATCTTTCCATGAGAAGTGGTTATGACAGCATTGAAGAGTGAAAATGTATGACTTTTCTTACTTTTAAATGTTTGGACTTTCTCTTAAATTTATTAAATATTAATCATTTTTTATATTTTTTCCTAGACTTTTCCTTCTCTGGAGTCTGGCCTTATTAAGGGGAAGCAGATCTCTTTGAATTCTCTCTGCTATTGCTTCTCCTTGTCTTCCTGTAGGAGAGGATCCTAGGATAACACAAATTCCGACCCTTTTGCCACGTCAACTTGCTGCTGTTCACTTAAAACTCTCAAAGCTCAACCACTTTTTTCCTTCTCTCTGTAGCCAAAAATCTTGACACATCCAAGAGGAAGTACAAAAGTTTTTCAAGAAAGACAGGACTATTGTTTCCATTTAAAACATAAGAAAACAAAGTCACGAAAGGTTAAGCGAATTGCTCTAGGTATGGCTTTAGAAATCAAGACAGATATATTTCTTTCAGAAATTCTGACAGAGTGAGGAAAATAATTTAGGCAATCACGGAAGAAAGAAATGAAGGAAGGAAGAAAGAAATGAAGGAAGGAAGAAAGAAATGAAGGAAGGAAGGAAGGAAGGAAGGAAGGAAGGAAGGAAGGAAGGAAGGAAGGAAGGAAGGAAGGAAGGAAGGAAAAGAAAGAAATTTTAACATGAACCATAAAAGGAATAGATGATAAATAAACCTTATTGAAATTTTAAAGTTCTACTTTAAAAAGGACCATTAAGATGGAAAGAGAAGCCACAGTCTGAAAGATAATATTTACAAATCATGTATCTGATAAAAAGCTTATATCTAGACTATATAAAGAATTCTCAAAAATTAATAACAAAGAAACTAAGAAATTCACAAAACATTTGAATAGACACTTAACCAGAGGAGATATACATATGGAAAATAGTACATGAAAAGGTGCCTAACACCATTAGTCCGAAATTATGGGGATTAAAATTGCACTATAGTTACCTTTCTGTTTTTGTGAGGATGAGGAGCAACTTCATACCTTTCTGGACAGAATGCAAAATGTACAACCATTCTGGAATAGGTTTGGCAATTATTAATAATGTTCACTATGCACTTACCATGTGACCTAGCTTTTCACTCCTAGGTATGTATCCAGGATAAATGAAGACCGAAGTCCACACAAAAACTAGTTCATTACTGTTTGTACTAGCTTTATTAATAATGCTCAGAACTGAAAACGACTCAATGTCCAATGTCTGGCGATTGGGTAATCTGTGGTAAATCCATAAAATGAAATAGTTCTCAAGAATAAAAAGAATTGAAGTACCGACAGTAACTGTAAGATGGATGAATTTCACAAGCATTATGGGAAGTGACATATTTTATGATTTCATTTATATGACATTCTGGAAAAGGAAAAACGGAGAGTGGATCAGTGTTTGCCAAAGGATAGGAATGTGGGGGTGAGAGCGAATGACTACAAAGGGCACAGGAGAACTTTAGGGATGATGCAAAATTTCTATGTCTTAACATGCAAATGATTACCTGAGGGTATATTTGTCAAAATTCATAGAATTGTACATCAAAATACTGAATTTTTCTGTATATGTTGTACCTTAAAATATTTTTAAATGTTAAATGTAGAGAAAGATTTTATGACAAATACTCTATTTTATTTTCACTTCTTCTCCGTCAATCCCTACCCAGGGAGGTCTTATATGCCAGATGCTGCCTAATAGCAATATAAAGATAAATAACTGTGAGTCTTTACTCACAGTGTGGCAGATAAAGAAATTTGGCTGTTTTGTAATAGTATATTCTTTGCTGTGACAGACAGAGCACAGAGAAGTGCTAAGGTTGTTGTGGAAGATTAAAGACAAGAAAGCTCCCTGCTCAGTATTTATTGTAGGTAAGGCTGGTAGAACAATTAAAAGGTGAGGGGGAGAGTTTTGGGGTGTAAGGAACAGCAGGAAAGAAAATGAGAAGAGCAGCAAAGAGCTCAGGGGAGTGAACATTCTCCTCCTCCTTCTGCAGCTGCTGCTGTGGGGATCAAACAACCAATGAGAGCTTTACTAGCCAGCGCTGACCCCTAGAAGAAAAGAAGGAAGGCTGATTCCCTGACCCACTTCCCTTACAGCACAGACATTTAGCAAATACTCACTAAATTCTGCCTTACAGTCAAATTCCACCTGATGAACATAGAAAACATAGAAGATATAATGAAAACAGAAAATCACCTTTAGTGGGGAAAGGACAGTTTCTTCAAAAAAAAAAATAGTGTTGGGAAAATTGGACAACCGCATGAAAAAGAATGAAACTGGATCACTATCTCACACCATACACAAAAATTAACTTAAAATAAATTAAGGACTTGAACATAAAACCTGAAACCATATAAGTCCTAGAGAAAACATAGGCAGTAAGCTACCTGACATTGGTCTTGGTGATGATTTTTTTAATCTGACACCGAAAGCAAAAGCAACAAAAGCAAAAATACACAAGTGGTATGACATCAAACTAAAAAAGTTTCTGTATGGAAAAGAAATAAAAAGGCAACCTACTAAACAGGAGAAAATATTTACAAATCATATATTTGATAAGGGGTTAATATCCAAATTACGTAAAGAACTCATACAATTCAATTGCAAAAAAACAATCAATCTGATTTAAAAATGGGTAGATCTGGATAGACATTTTCCCAAAGAAGACATACAGAGGACAAACAGATACATGAAAAGAAGTTCTACATCATTAATTATCTGGGAAATGCAAATCAAGACCACAATGAGACATAACCTTAGACTTATTAAATGGCTATTATAAAAAAGACTAAAAATAACAAGTGTTGACAAGGATGTGGAGAAAAGAAAACCCTTTTGAATGTTTGGTGGAAATATAAATTGGTGAGGCCACTATGGAAACATCATGGTGATTCCTCAAAAAATTAAAAACTGAACTACCATATGACCCTGCAATTCCACTACTGAGTATTTATCCAAAGAAAACAAAAACACTATGGAAACAACCTAAGCATTTATTGATAGATGAATGGATAAAGAAATGGTGATATATATCTGCAATGGAATATTATTCATCCATAAAAAAGTGTATATGTATGTATACACACAGACACACACACATACACACACACACACGCACACACACTCATAATTTCAGAGACCAGAGACTAGATTAGTGGTTGCCAGAGACAGATGAGCTGAGGGGAGAGAAACGGGTGAACTGTTTTTCTTTTTTCTTTTTTTTAGTTTAAATAAATTGAAATAAAAAAAGAGAAAATCACCTTTAGGTAGATACCACAGTGACAATTATTGAAAATAAGAATCTTTGATGACTGCTAAAATTGAGTGAAAGTATGATGAGAAACAGGATATGTACATAGTCTCAAAATATTTTACTAAGGGAAAACAGGAACTACAGTGAAGTAACCCTGTAGATACCATCTTCTTCAAGATCAAAGTAAGCCTCACCAAAAATAAGAGTTTGACACCGAGTTTCATCAATATGGTGCACAAAAAGGGCACAATATTACTTAAGGCTGCTATAACAAATTACCATAGACTGAGTGGCTTGAACAACAAACATTTATTTCTCACAGTTCTGAAGGCTGGAAGTTTAAGATCGAAGTTTAAGAACCTTGCATATGGTGAGAACCGACTTTCCATTTACAGATGCCAATATAGTGTGAAAACAACCATAGGTAATGTCCAAATAAAACTTTAATTTACAAAAATAGAATGTAGGCTGGATTTGGACTGTAGTTTGTTAACTCAAGATCTATTTCAATACATTTATTATACAGAAACAAATAGATGAATGCTATATAGACAATTAGTGGTGGCTTTAGAACTCAAACTATATAACAAATATTTTCAATCAAATTTTAGTTATAGGAATATAAGTTTAAATGTATTTAAGCCAATTTCAAAGTATCACTCCACAGATTGTCAATAGCAATGGGAAATGTACCTTTATGATAGAGAAATCCACCTAAACACTTATCATATATAGTGAAAAAGTCAGACTTTATATGCCTCTTGATGTTATCCAAAATAAATTAGGCAGTATCATCTGTGATAGATTATTGCCTATAATATTTAATACGATTGTAATTAAATCAACCCTATAAATATCATTCCCAGCCTATAGGATATACAAGGAAGAGAGGGACTTGTTAAACACCTTGAAGAAACAATCAGACAAATCTGGAGTAAGAACCATGCTACAAGACAACTGGCCTGATCTCTTAAAGAAACAACTGTGTGTGTGTGTATGCGGGTAGGGGGAGGGTCCAGTTAGATGGCATAGAAAGTAGATGCTGTGCTTGCCTCCTCACAGGACCACACCAAAATTATAATGAAACCACAGAACAACAATCACTGAGAATCCCCTGAGATCTGGCTGAACAGAAGTCCTATAAGTAGGAACATATATAAGAGGTCACCTCAAGACTAGTAGGAGAGATAGAGACACTAAACAAGCTGGTTCCACAACCACATGTGGTGGTCAACAATTGGGAGGGCTATCTTGGCTACAGAGCCCTCTCCCCCAGAGGAGAGAGAGAGGTCCTGGCTCCACACTGGGCTCCTCAGCCCAGGGCTCCAGTACCAGGAAAAGTGCCCACAATTTCTGGCTGTGAAAACCAGCAAAGATTGCGGCCAAGTGAGATGAGGGGCTGTAAGAGTCACAGAAATTCCCTTAAGGGGCCTGCACACAAATTTACTTGCGATTTGATCTTCAGTGCCCGGACAGCTGCTCGAGGAGCAACATAAACATAGAGGGAGGAACTGAATTGTCAGGCTTCAGGATGAGGGCTGTAGGGGTGGCTTTCTTCCAGACAGAAGTGCTGGCAGTATCCATAGTTCCTTTATTGAGCTCTCCTCCTTCCTAGCGTATGAATGCTGATGGTCCCCATATCTGAGTCTCCATCAACCTGGCTAACACAGATCACTCTGCCCAGGTGATTCCTGAGACCCCACCTCTCCCAACTTGCAGGCCCACCCAATCGCCTTCCAGTGGTCTAATCCATATAAATAGCCTGTCTTAGCTCATGCTTCAAACTTTCCTAAAATCTCTCGAAGGCTCACAAAACCCAAAGAAGCAGTATCTGGCCTTGGCATGCCCTGTACCTCTGGCTGAACAGCTCCAAGATCAGCATTCGGAGGAGCCGACTTCACTTCCTGGCTTGGTCTCTTGAGGTACCAATATGCCCAGCAATGGTGGCAGCCATCTGCAGATTTCTTGGTCACTATTACCAGGTGGACCCAGAAGTGCACAGGCTGTGGCTGAACTTGGCCTGCAACTTAGGCTGGCACACCCATTGGCTTGCTTCAGCCAGAGCTGGAACACCACTATAGGCAGCATCTGAAGAGGACACACCCAAAGGGCAAAGAACATTATGAGGGTTACCAGATGGGAGGATGGTCTTTGGGGGAAGGGCAGAAAATGGGGAAGGGATTGAGAGGTAAAAATTGGTAGTTATAAAATTATCATGGAGATATAAAGTATAGCATAAGGAATATAGTCAATAATATTGTAATAACTACATATGGTGTCAGATGGGTACTAGATTTATAAATATCTAATCATTATGTTGTATACTTGAAACTAGAGTAATACTGTATGCCAATTATAATTAAAAAATAAAAAATATTATTTTTAAAAAAGAAAGAAATGTTATAAAAATGCGTAAAGAATACTGCTCTAAATTATGAGACTAATGTAATACATAAAATTTATTTACTTTTGGCTTGAAAAAATTGCTATAAAAGATATTTTGGGTGTCATGGAGAAATTCAAATATAGTCTAGTTGTTAGATAATATTAGAAAATGATTGTGAGGTTTTTTTACATGGAAAATTATATTGCAATTTTATATAAGAATATCTTTATTTCAGGAGATAAATGAAAAAATATTTAAAGATGATATCAGTGACTAGAAAAATATAAGCCTATACAAAGAAAAATGAAAATAGGTTAATTGTTAAACCAAGGTGGTGAGTTTATTGTACTGCTATTTTGACTTTTCTGCATATTTGAAGGTTTTTGTAAGAAAAAGTTAAGAAAATAATTACATTTAATGAGAATATTTTGTATTTAAATTTTCTGTTTAATTTCCTTTTTTTAATCAAGATAATATGAAGTAAAAAATATGTATTTTATCACAAGATATAATAAAGTTCTTTTAACATAAAATTCTATATCACATGTTATCTAATGGTTAATTACAAAAAAGAAAAATAATTTCTCAAAGGAAAATAGTTGTCACCTAGCCTTATAAATAAGAGATATGAACTTGAATAACCATGAAATTTCTAAGAGTATTTGTTATGACGTTACTAACAATTTGATACAGGGACACAACTCATTCCACAGAAAAAAAATATTTCTTTTCTTAATTATGTAACTTGTATAGGATAGAAAATAAATATGAATTTATTAATTCTCCAGCCCTCAACAAAAAAATGACTTTCATTGTTTTCAAATAACCAATGCAAGACATGATTCAATGTTTAAAGAAAAACAATCTCTCATAATTAGGGAAATATAAAGGTTGATAGTGGAACCATTCATAGCCATCACTCAGGTAGCCTTGGCTACCTCTCATCATTTTTGGCCATTTGTGTTTCTAGCCTGATGACCACAGTTCCTTACCGTATTTTTTCATTATATATCAATTCATTATTAAGTAAGGGAATGAGGGAAGTCTCTGTAAACTGTATCTGTCTGAGCCTGACTCTAGGGGAAGTACTCACCAGAAAGATTTTTCAGTCCTGCAGACAGAAGGAGAAGAAGGTTCATAACCCAGTGTGGCAAATGTTATTGATGCTCCATTCATCACCCTTTCACAATCACCATTCCTGAGCATACCACCTCTCTGCATGAGGGCTTTCTGTAGCTGTGAGTGTCCATTTAGCCAAAGTGTGAGACATACAGAGAATGCTAGGGAGCTTATACAACCTAGGAGCAGTTTTCAACTAATAACTGACAAGAGTCTGAAGATAAATATCCAAGATCCCTTGCTCCTTGGGTGGATAACTCTAAGGCATATTCTCTGCTGTCTCATTCATCCAGATTGAACCCAGTTGTCCATAGCAGTAATATGCTCAATACATACTCCTTATAGGCTTCTTTCTCTCCCTTGCCTCACTTCCTTACTCTCTTACCAATGCTCCATGGATAATTTCCTACATAAACTATTTGAATTAACTTTCATGTATGCAAGTATTATTTGGAGGGAGACAACCCGAGCTATCCATACTCCAAAACTCTGAATTATATGGGCATCCACATGGACAGAATATGTAGCTCTTTCATATGATGCAGGTGCTATAGAGATGAAATTTAGATTAAAATGGTAATCCAGGCTTAACCTCTAGTAACAGGTTTAACCTCCATTAAGAAAGCAGCTCAAAAAGGCAGGAGAGCGGGGAGTTGTGGTGAAAACGGTTAAATAGATAAGAACAGTCCTTTAGACTTAAAACATTTTCCTCCCCATGGAGCTATCCAAGGTGTTGAATTATCTCTAAGCAAACAAACACCTTTGTCTTTATTCCTAATTTATAGTATCTATCTGTCTACCTGGAACCCTATTCTTATTTTACCCTCCTGATAACTCAGTATACTGAGTCACATCTGGTTATTGCCAACCTCTATAATCAGCTTCCTGCCCTCTGCTTAGCAAGACCCAGCTTCCGCACCTGTATTATAAGCCTGGCTCTGCATCTAATCATCTAACTCTATCTACTTTTGTATAGGTAGAGAGAGTGACCCAGGCTTGCCATGTTCCAGTGTACTGTGCTGAATTGGGAGAAGGATTTGAAATTCACAGGGGTTTCTTATGGTGCTAGACATATAATGGAGTCTCGGAAGAGAGAGAGTAAAATCTGTGTTTCCAGAAATAGCTGCACACAAATGCAATAGAATGCATCTCTTACCTCACCTGTGAACCCTCAACCCCAGAAAGCTGAAGAGAAAACTTCAAACTGCAATTCAGAAAGGAAAAGCCAACAAGTTCTATACAAGGTCTTTTCATACAGCAGATGGGTAAAAGCAACCCCAGTACGATAAAACTATGGCAAGCACAAAACCAGTGGTCTCATCTTTGTATGGATCTGTGTCCTGATCTCCTCTTCTTATAAGGACACCAACCATATTGGATTAGGACTCACCCATATAATCTCATTTTCATTCAGTTACATCTTTAAAGACCCTACCTCTAAATACAGTCACATTATGGTACTAGGGGTTAGGACTTCAACATACAAATTTTGGAGGGACACAATCCAGTACAGAACTCATTCCACCTCTGCAACTTATTAAATGCTGGATGTCAAGAAAGTTCTGTGTTTTTCTCTATAGAATGTGAATGGTAACACTCAACTTACAGGGCTGTTGTTAGCATTTATGTATGAAAAAATAACATGGTACTTAGCATCTAACAGGTGATCTAGAGATATTTGCTGATATTGACACTCAGTGAAACACTGCTCTGTCAGCCCATCTGAAAGTTTTCTACTGTATTTCTTTCAAGTCCAATACAAACTTTTTCTTAACCAATTTCTTCCTTTTAAATCAAAATAATGAACTTTAACTATTTATATTTTATTGTGTTTCATTGTATAAGGTAAAGATTGTTGGAAATAGACCTGAAAGGTAGGAATAAACTGAGAAAACTTTTCAAAAGGATAAATTTGTTTCTTTAATTGAAATTAGTATAAAGCAAAAGTAATTTAGCTCTGCAAAAAGGCCTTTGCGTTCTATGACCTGAATTTTATTTTAATAACCAGGAGCTGTGATATAAACATACTTTCATAACCAAATTAAATTTATTTCCATCAGCCCCAAAGTATAGGACACATGCTATCATCAGGACTGTTGGTGTGCTCCTCTGGTCTTTCCAATAGATGAGCTCAGTAATAAGTAGTCTGGGGAGAATGCTCCATGACATGTTTTGTGCCATATTGTGATTCATGAGATCATGAAATTTACAAAATTTTATAAAACTTATATGGCCAATTAAAATAGAACTAGATTCCTATCTTTCCCACCTCTAAGTCTCCATCTTCCCAAATGTGACCAAGGTTGAAGTGACCTGACCTCACTGTCCATCTCTTCCATAAGGAAACCTTATACCTAAGTGACTGCAATCAGCAATGGCTTGTATAAATGAGACCCACACATATACAAAAAGCTGAATAAGAATTTCTAAAGGGTTACACCAAAAGTCCAGTGTGGTTTTGGCTTATATATTTTGTATTATGTGGAATAAAAGGAGGGAAAGCTGTCACTCCATGTCAAATCTCAGACCTGAGAGCCAGGCATGAAGATGTTTGTTTGTTTGTTTGTTTTTCCTGAATCCTACCAGGATACCTGGAAGCACCACAGAGAGCTTCATAAACAGTCTGAGTTGGAAAGAACTGGGGAAGGCCTATATGAGTTTAGTTTTGTAAGATAGAAATAAGGTTGAGCTCTCATCTTTCTTCTCTTGAGAGTGTGGGGTTGGTGGGGGGACAACCACTTGAAAGAAGGCAGAAGAGGAATAAATGCTTGAAACAGTTTCTGTGTGAAACAGAGTGTGGCATGGGGGACACTGAGAATAAGTAAAATCATTGTTGAATATCAAGGTGGCCTTGGTGAGGTTAGAAGTCATACGTTTATAAGGCCACCAATCAGTTGGGTATGAGAGACTTTCTTACAGAAAACTTGAGTGGGATTGAACTCAGGTTAAAGGAGATAGGACAGGAACAGAGAGCACAATGAGGAAACAAGAATGGTAGGAGTTAAAGATCCTGGCTGCAGAGAACTCAATTCTCTTTCTCGTGTGGCACTCTGAGAAGCTGGGGATGGTTTTAGTAGAGAACATATGCTACCCTTTCTATTCCCCGAGGTGTGAAAACTGAGGCCACAGCTGAGTCATGCCATGAATAACAAGATCCCATGCTGGCTGAGCTGATCCTTTCTGATTGGATATATGTCAGTGGTTTTCTGAGCTGGCACCTCTGCTGCATTGCCCTGTGAACACAACACTAAGTCCAAAATCTGTCTTTCTTGTATGATGACTACATTTTTACATACTCGATATACATATTTTAAACATGAGGAGCCTCAAGATTAAAGAGGGCTTGAATGATCACGTAGAAATGGGCACCCTCTAGCTCCTCTCTCTTCCACCAGTTGCAATAACATGCCAGGCCAAAGATATTAGAATGTAATCCAATATAAGCACTCTCCAAGCCTCAGTTTTACTTCCTGTAGAATGAAATAAAAACTGCATTTACTAGTAATAATCTCTTCACAAGAAGGTTGTTCAATGGCATATAAAGCTCTTGGCAAAATTGTTGAGCATTTAGTAGGAGCTCAACAAAGGGTAGCTAAAAATTAGGTAATGAGCAGAAAAAATGAATATATCTAACTTTACTTCTTTTTGTTAAGACTGTGTTGTCTTATCCTGAGTTTTTCAGAAAACAGCATGTGGGGCAACAGCTCTTCTGCAACTCTTTTATTAGATAACGAGAAGTGAAGGAAAGAGAGTGGTGCAAAGAAGACAACAGAGCAAAAATAAGGTGGTGCGCTAGTGAGATGGTCACTGCTTTAAAGTAAAATTAAGTAATTGAACCACCTCATGGGGCTTCAGAAAGGCCAAAAGGGCTACTGCATCTGAAGATAGTCTGCGAGGAGAAGAGTAAAGCAAGAGGGAGAATTTATCTACTAATTTTCAGCTACCACTAATCAAAGTTTTATCCCATGGTGCATTAATTCCTGTGCTCTTTAGAGTGTGTTTCTGTGAGTGCCAAGTAGGTCATGATGTATCTTAGGCTTCAGTGGCAACAGGGAAGCCCTGTGTTGAAGACAAGAAGTTCAAGGTATGGGCTTGAGACATGGCATTGTCAGGTAATTCTTATACATTGTCAGTTGCGGCCATGGCAGTATTAAGAATCTATGTGAAGTTGATCTACAAAGTGAAAGCTGAGGAGGAATAAGAGGCCAACAGTCCTAGGTGAACCTGAGATAATCTGAAGTGAGACTAAAAGTTCCTGACATATCTAGATTTCAAAAACCCATTTTAAATCTGCTGAATTTTTTTTTTCACTTAAATATTCTGGGAGATGGGGATACAGTTCCAGTCTTCAGGAGTTCCTAATATTTAAGCTTTCTTTAATTTGGTAGGTGTCTTAAACTGTATCAAATAACTGTTGGTACAAAAATCAAGAGTTAAGTACTAGAGAGGTACTTATATCAAAGATTTTGTAAGAAAAAGTCTTTATATTATGAATAATTGCCCTTTAACCATTATGTTTTAATATACTGAATTTTCTACTGATAAAATGCTCTTACACAATGCCTTTCTTTTGGGGGGTATTTTCATCCAGTTTGTTATTACATTCTGAGGAATTGGGATTTCTTATCACCTTCTCCTGAAATGTGAAGGCTATTTGTTACACAATATATCTGACTCAGATATTCAGTCTCAAACTCCTTGAGAGAAGCAGCAGTTCCTTATATATCTTGCATTCTTCCTCAGCATTTCTAAAGGGTAACAAATTCTCAATTAGTGTACATTGAGTGGGAACCAACCTAAATACCAAAAATTAGGAGAATTTAAATAAATGGTAGTAGGGTGGTCATACAATGGAATTTTATATAGAACAGTTATAGATAGTTATTTTAAGCAAAGTAAGTGAATTGTAGAACAATATGTATAAAATAACCCTATTTTGATTATATATTCATACACACTTAAATGTGGATATTTAGATCTAGAAGATAAATGTACCTACTATACTAAATTGTTTAAAATTATTATCTCAAGGGATGGATTGATAGGAAGAAAATAATTTTTTATCTTTACTTGTATCACTTGTATTTGTGCAACAAACATTTATTACTTATGTAATCTAAAAATGAACAAGTAAAACATGCAATGTTTTAAATGATTCATGGGTATTTGATGACACAGTAGAAAAAAATGGGCAAGTGGGTAAAATAATTACTTAGTTTTGACACTGCATTAGTTGGGTACCGTCCTTCATTTAATCCTGTACTGAGAAAATTTTAGTTCCCTCTTTTTTAATCCCTATGAGAGCCCTTGAAACTTCTGCATTTTTAATTCCCCCCAAAATAAGTGTTCTTGGCTGACTTACTTGGCTATATATCATCGTATTTACAGCAGCATTCTGCAGAGAGTTCTGTTTATAATTCTAATGGATAGTGAAAACTTCTTAGCCAATATAGGTCATCAGCTATATATAATTAGCACAGTTTCTTTCTTTTAATTTTCAGATTTCATTATCTAATTGAAATATTTTTGTGCACTCCAGACACTTAAACAATAATGTAGGCATCATATATTTTGGCATAATGGTCTCTACACTCCCAATGAATCCCCCATAGCAAAGCATGATAAATGCCTTCTTAAAGTCCTTGGAAAAAGGGATCAGTTATTTCTTGAATCTTTGTGTGATATGCCCTATGATATATAGATAACTACCTAGCAAGGGCAGGGTGCAACTTTTTCCAGGAAGGGCAAAGAAATGGAATGAAACATAGCTGCTTTCCGGGTTCGCATCAGCAGCCGCAACACATAGCCCCACCAACATTTTCTAAACACTGACAAAATCGTATCTTCATTATCCCAGAAGAATTGGGATCTCATACCATCATTCTTCATCCTTCATTTATTTACTTCCTGTTCTCTTTCCTACTCACCCCAGAACCTTTATCCTTAGTCCACCAATTACATATAATAACCAAATGTGTTAGAATGACAGACACTTGCATGAGACATCAGGGAATCTTTTGGAAATATTTGGAAATAGATAATATCAAGTAAGGCTCATCTGAGTCCTGTGAAAAAAAGATAAGGATCAAAGACAGCTCTCTGAAGCTTTAGCAAAATGCCAAAGAACCTCAGATTTGAGCTAAGGGGAACATTGTGTTACACTAAACCTTAGCAAACAACATACGGCTCATAAAAAAAAATCTCAAGCAATAAAAGCCAATAAGAGTTTGAAAGAACATATATTCATCAAGATGAAACCACTATTTCCCTAGGTTTTTGGCACACCTTTGCTTTTCTGAAGACACAAAACAAAATAAAACAGGGAATGCAGCCATAACCCATCTGCGGATTTTTCCACAGGTTCAGAACACCCAACTGAGACCAGCCAAAATTGGTCACCCATAAGATAGTTATCTATATAAAATATTTGTAGTTAGAACCACTAGCTTTTGGAGTAGTTTGTTATACAGCAATAAATAACGTGTGTGTGTGTGTGTGTGTGTGTGTCTACCTCCCTACTACTAGTCATTCAACATTTTACTCTAAAACAACCTTTTTGCTTAAATAACTTCATTTTTAAACAGTCTTTTTGGCACTCTGCAAATAGAGGAAAAAATATTTTCACTTGAAAAATAGAAGCAAACTAAAAGCAAATACAATGAAAACACTGAACAATGTTATTAAATTTTAGCTTGATATGTTGTCTGGGAAGGTCCTTTATTAAAAAGAAAAGTGCTGAAAGTGTGAGAAAGACACATGACCATGAAAGTGAGACCTTCACCCTGATGAAGGCAGAAAGATTACATGAAAAGCATGATTCTAAGTTATCTGATTTTCTTCCCTTTATTCTTTTACAATCAGAATTTCTAGTGGGTGGTCTTAACCCATAATTTGTGAAGCATTGGTCAGGACAATGTAGTCTAATTGGACTTACAAAAAAAAATGGAATCTTTGTATAAAGGGGAGCTTTATTTTCTAATATTGAAATGAAATGGCATAGACCTGAGGGCACTTAGGCCACAGTGCAGATATTCAGTGTGAGGATTCTTGGCTATTCCCACACCAACCAGTTCTTCTCATTGATAAGAAAAATGAGGCCCAATCAGATTAGACACGTTGGCCAAGTTCCTACAATGAGTTAGGAACAAAGACTCTGGTTTGTAAAAATGATTTTGAAAAATTTTATTCCTATCATCGCAGGACAGAGAACACAGCTCTTATGTCCTACAGATGTTCAGATTTTGTCTGTTAAATTTAAGGCACTAATATAAAAGACCCAGAATTTCTCCAAGTGTTGTGTTTCAATGAACCTGTGAGTTTAAATATATATATCAAAGAACCCAAAAAATTTATTAAGGAATAATAAGAGAAGAAGGTAAGGAATTATTTAACTTTGACTCAAATATTGAAAAATTCATTCCCCTTTTACTCTCTTGTCCCTCTGCCTTGGTCAAGGTGAAGTACTTTGCATTGAGTTTGGCATATATATCAATAAATGTTATCTATATTTCATATTGATAATGCTAATATTAATAATATTAACAAATAGCTCAGCAGTTAAGAACATGGGTGCTGGATTTGAAATTTGTCTACCTGCAAATCCTGAATTTCTACCTGAGAAAATGAATTAACTTCTCTGTGCCTCAATTTCTTCATCTGCAAAGTGTGCATTAAAAAGCATTTGTGTCATACTTTGTTCTGAGGATTAAAGGAGATAATACACGAAAAGTATTTAAAACTCTTCCTGGTACATAGTAAGTGTTTATAAAGTAACTATATTATATATTAAATATACTAAGTATTCAACATATTGATGATGATGATGATGATGATGAGCTATAAGTATACATCACCAAGTGTACAACATGGTGATTAAACATTTATATAACTTATGAAGCAATTACCCCAATAAATGTAGGCCTAATTTGACACCATACATAGTTATTATAATATTATCAACTCTATTCTTTATACGATACATTCCCATGACTATTTTGTAACTACCAATTTGTACTTCTTAATCCCTTCACTTTTCACCTACTCTGAAAACCCCTCCCACTTGGTAACCCTCAAAATGTTTTCTGTATTCATGAGTTTGTTTCTGTTTTGTTTGTCCATTCATGTTGTTTTTTAAATTCCATATATAAGTGAAATTACATGGCATTTGTCCTTCATCTGTCCTACTGTATGCAGCACAATAGCCCCAGGTCCATCCATGCCATTTAGCAAGACCTCATTCTTTATTATTACTTTTTATGACTAATATTTCACCACACTACCTCCTCAGCATTCACTCATCCACTGATAGACACTCAGGGTGCCCCATTTCCCGGCCATCATAAACAGTGCTACAATAAATATATGGATGCACACATCCTTTTAAAGCAGTTAGGTTTCTTCAAATAAATACCCAAAAGTGAGATTACTGTGTCTTTGTCTCTTGTTATAGCCTTTGTTTTAAAATATATATACATCTTACTGTTCAAGTGTACAGCTGAAACTTACTGGATTTCATTAACCAATGTCACCAGAAAAATAAATAAATAAATTTAATAAAATAAAACAAAGTCTATTTTGTTTGGTACAAGTATTGTTATCATAGATTTTTATATTGTTGTTTCCATTTTTATAGAATATAATTTTTCATTATTTCACTTTTACTCTGTGTGTGTCTTTAAATCCGAAGTGAGTCTCTATAGGTAGCATATGGAAGGGTCTTATTTCCTTATCCATTCGGCCACCCTGTCTTTTATTTAGAGCATTTAATCCTTTTTCATTTGAATAACTTGTTGATAGATATGTAGTTTTGCCTTTTTATTATTCATATATGTTTATTCTTTTTCCATCTTCTTAAAGAAGACCCTCTAACATTTCTTGTAATACTGATTTGGTGGCGATTAACTGCTTTAGCTTTTTCTTGTTTGGGAATATCTTTATCCTTCGATTTTTTGCTGGGTAGAGTAATCCCTGTGGTAGGTCTTTGTTTTTTTATTATTTTGAATATTTCATGCCAATTCCTACTGGCCTGCAAGTTTCTGTTGAGAAATCAGCTGACAGTCTTATGGGAGCTCCCTTGTAGATAACCAATTGCTCTTTCCTTGCTGCTTTTAAGATTCTCTCGTTGTCTTTAACCTTTGGCATTTTAATTATGATGTGTCTTGGCATGGACCTGGTTAGGTTCATCTTGTTTGGTTCTCTCTGAGCTTCCTGGATTTGTATGTTTATCTCCTTTTACAGGTTAGAAATTTTTCTGTCATTATTTTTTCAAAGGTTTTCAATTTCTTGCTTTCTCTCTTCTTCTGGTACCCCTATGATGCAAATGTTCATATGCTTGATTTTGTCCCTGAGGCCCCTTAAATTATCCTCATTTTTTTCAGATTCTTTTTTTTCTTGTTGCTGTTCTGATTGGATGTATTCTGCTACCTTACCTTCTAAATTGCTGATTCAATCCTCCGCTTCATCTAAATGACTGTTATTTCTCCCTAATGTATTTGTCATTTCAGTTATTGTATTCTTCATTTCTGACTTATTTATGTTTTCTATCTCCATTTTTATATTTCCTATCTCTTTGTTAAAGTTCTCGCTGAGTTCATCTATTTTTTCCTTAAGTTCATTGAGCAGACTTATAACAAACTGTTTTGAACTCTGCGTCTGATGGATTGCTTATCTCCATTTGTTTAGTTGTTGTTCTGGAGCTTTATTCTGTTCTTTCATTTGGGACATGTTTCTTTGTCTCTCCACTTTGGCTGCCTCCCTGTGTTAGTTTCTATGTATTAATTAGGGCTCCTAAGTCTCCCAGTCTTAGTAGAGGAGGTTTATGTAGTAGGTGTCCAGTGAGGCTGAGTGGTGCAGTCTTCCCTAGTCACCTGAGCTGGGTGCATCACTTGCATGGGTGGTATGTTCCCTCCTGTTGCAGTTGAGCCTTGGTTATTGTTTGAACATCAGTGGAAGAGATGGCCCCTTGGGTTGATTGGCTGTGAGGACAGGCTGGTGAGGGGCTTATCTTATGGAGTAGGATTCACTTTAGCAGGGCTCTGATGCTAGCCTTTGAAAGTATTATTGTCTGATGCAGCCCTGGCTGATGCTCTAGCTCTGTCAAAGCCACCCACTGGGCATGCTGGCCCCAGGACCTCCAGGGGGTGGTTCTGCCATAGGCCAAGTTCAGCTGCAGCCTGTGTACTGCCTGGGACCACCTGGCAAGTTACCAAACAATCTTAGATGGTCACCACTCATGCTGGGCTTAGAGGTACTTTGAAAGGCCAAGCTAGAAACTTAGGTCACTGCCACTAGTCCCAGGCTTGGGGCTGCTCAGCAAAAGGTACTGAGCACACCAAGATCAGATGCTGTTTGTCTGGGTTTTTTGAACCTTTGAGAGATGTAAGGGAAGTCTGAAGCATGAGCCAAGACAAACCATTTGTTTAGAGAAGCCCCTGGAATTGGTTTGGGTGGGCCTGCAAGTTAGGAGGGGCAAGGATGCAGGTAATCACCAGGGTGTCTCAAGTAGTGTTAGCAGAGGGATAGAGACTCGTTTATGGTTGCCACCTGCATCTGCATGATGGGAGCAGGGGAGGGCTCAACAAAGAAACAATGGATACTGCCAGCACTTCTGCCCAGGGGAAAGCTGCCCTTTTAGCCCTCACTCTGAAGCCAGACGATTCATTTCCTCCTGGTATGTCCCTGGTGCTTTTTGAGCAGCTGCCCCAACTCTGGAGCTCAGAGCAAGTTCATCAGAGTAACTTCATGCAGGGCCCTTTAAGAGGAATGTCTGTTACTCCCGCAGCCCTCCATCTCACTCAGTCACAATCTCCACTGGTTTTCACAGTCAGAGCTTGTGGGGACTTCTCTTCCTGGCACTGGAACCCTGGGCTGGGTAGCCCACTTTGGGGCCAGGACACTTCGTTCCTCTTTGGGGACCTCTACAACCAAGATATCCCTCCTGACCACCACATGCGGGTGTGGGACCAACCTGTTTTGTGTCACCGCCCCTACTACCAGTCTCCAGGTGGCCTCTTATGTATGTTCCCCATTGCAGAATTTGTTTATCCAGACCTCAGGTGACTTCCAATGATAGTTTTTTCTGTAGGTTAGTTGTAATTTTATGTGGTCATGAGGGAAATTGAGCACAACATCAACCTACTATACCATCTTAATTGGAAGTCTCTGTGACGACATTTTAACAATGCTGACATATATGCTCCATCAGTGCAAACAAGATTCACATGAAAATTTTGAGTGTGAAAATTATTTTGCATTGAGACTCTATTTTACCCTCACCACACTTTCTTCTCTGTTACTCAGCTCCTTTCTCCTTGCTAGAGTCTTCCATGAAAATATGCAATATAACAACATTTGGGTTCCAAGAGCAACTCTGGCATTTGAACAAGATTCATACATGCATGCTATTTTGGTAAAAACCATTTTCCAAAAATGGTATTATGAGAAAGTGAGGCCAAAAAGAACTTGCTGTTCTCTCTCACGCTGGCACAGTATGATGTCTGCTTACCCTACTGTGGGCTCAGGTATTTAAAATCCATAGTACATTTTTTTTTCTTTTGCTTTAAATGGCATCACAGCTTTAGCCTATTGCCAAGTCTGACTTAAATTAAACTCAGACATGCAAGGACACATTTCTTTTGGTACTTGTATGAGACCAGGTATGTTAGTGACTTGTTACAGTGATCATTTTTAGCAATGAAATTGATGATAAAAAGAATAGCTTTTGGAATTCAGATCTAAGTTTAAACTCACATTCTAACTCTTATATGTTTGACTGACTGAGCAATTTGCTTGACCTTTCTTGGCACATATTCTCATAGGTAAATGAGCCTAATAATACCTACCTTGGAGAGTTATAGTCCTGATTAATTCTCAGAACAACTTTCTGGGGTAGGTATTATTAGCACCATTTTATAGATAAGTTATGTAATTTTCCCGAAGTCACACAGTTAGGCAATGAAAGAGTCAGGAGGAGGCCCAACTCATGATTCTAGAGGGTTAACTGGGCTCAGTTAGGGGGTTTTCACATTGGTTCCTCATGGGGTTTCAGACAGACAGTGTCTGGGCCGGAGGCACCACAAAGACTTCCTTACTGTTACAGTGGCTGTTACCAGCTGTTGATGGCAGGGTTCCAAGAGAAAGCATTCCAAGAGAGGTCAGAGTAGGGTGTGCTGCTTTTTATTATGTCGTCTAAGATGTTATGCAGTATCACTTTCTATTTATTACAAGCAAGTCACTAAATCTGGTCCACAGTCAGACAGACTAACATCCTACATGCACGATGACAGATTACTATCTTCAAAGTGTTGATGGAAAATAATTAATCTTAGAATGGCATATACAGAGCTGATCTAACACCTAATCACAGATTTCTTTCATAAATTGATCCAATCTAAAACATTTGAAATTGGTCATGTTATTTATTCATTAAAATATTAGTTTATTGACCTTTTGTTAGCAAGGTTATGACTTGGTGTGGGGTATGATTGCTTCATCAACACTAGAAGGTAGAAAAAAGAACAAAGAGAGTAGATGTAGAAAATAACGAACATAAGCGCAGAAAATAATACTGTACTGTGATGGTTAATTTTACATGTTGGCTTGAATGACCTAAAGGTTGCCCAGATAGCGAGCAAAACATTATTCTTGATGTGTCTGTGAGGATGTTTCCAAGAGAGAGTAGAATTAGAATCTGTAAAGCAAGTAAAAACATCTACTCTCACCAACGTAAGTAGCATCGTCTAATCCATTGAGGACCTAAATAGAACCAAAAGGCAGAGGAAGGGTAAATTTTCTCTCTGCTTGAGCTGGGACATTCATTTTCTCCTGCCCTTGGACATTGGTACTCCTGGCTCTTAGGCCTTTCAACTCAGAGCAGGGTTTATACCATTGGTCCCCCCCAATTCTCAGGCCTTTGGACTCCGACTAAATTACTAGCTTTCCTGGTTCTTTAGCTCTTAGATGGCAGATCGTTGGGCTCCTTGGCCTCCTTAATCTAATGAACCGATTTCTATAAAACATATGTATATATTTCCCCCCTCTAGAGAACCTTGACTAATATAAATACAAAACAAAACAAAAATGCAAAATAGTCAATTAAGGTAATTAAAAATGTATACTTTGAAGAGTAATAAAATAGATGACTCTTTGGCAAGTAGGAGAGAGAGAGAGAGAGAGAGAGAGAGAGAGAGAGAGAGAGAGAGAGAACACTCACAGAAGGAAAAAGTCATAATTAACAAATAGAGAAGAATTTTAAAAATAAGAGAACACTATATACAAATTTATACCAACAATTACTAAAACATAGATAAAGTAGATAAAATGAATCATCAAAATTGGCAGGAAAAAATAGAAAAGCTGAATAGATTAGTAATTATAGAAGAAAATGTCACAATAGTCAAATATCTACCCCCCAAAAATGCAATAGATATAGAATTATTCCACTAAACTTTTAAGAAAAAAAGAATTTCCATCTTCATCACATTATTTCAGAGTATCATCTAACTCATTTTATAAGGCAAGTAAAACTTTTTATGCATAAACCATAAAATAGTTGCAAAGGAAGATAAGAATCATAGGCAAGTCTCACTTATGAATATAGATGGAAAATTCTATATAAAATATCAGCATACTGAATACATATTAAGACAAAATGATTACAACTAAGAAAGATTTATCCAAGACACATAAGACTTCTCCAACATTAGGAAAGCATTACTGTGAATTACTACATTAACAGATTTAAAAGAAAAAATATAACAATCATCATATTTGCCAGAGAAATATTAGGAAAAAATAATTCTTCATAAACCAAAAGAAAAAGAGATTTACAAAATTATTTTTACAAACATCACACTTAAGTTGAAACATCATAAGCAATTTCATTAAAATAAAAGCAAGGAAAAGATGCCAGTTGTCACTACTACTATTAAAAGTTGTCCTGAAGATTTAAACCAATCAATTTTTAAAGGGGGAAGGAGAGACAAATGGTTATCATTTTCATTTATATGCTTATCTACCTCAAAAATTCAGTACATACAGTTCACTACAAACTATTTGAAATCTTGAAAAACTTCAGTACAATGTTTAGAAATATAATTGGTACACTAAAATAAAATGCCTTCCTATAGAGCAACGATAAACAAAAAGCTCTTTTTATACTATCTGCATGAGATATTTATCCCCTAGGCTGGCTTTGCATTCAGGTCTCAGACCAAAGAGCTCTTCAGGAAGGCATTCCCTCTCCATCCATCCCAAAAGTCCCCACTCTGCTCTGTCACCCTGGATCTATCACTCACTTTACTTTCTTCAGAGCACTCACTACACCTTAACTCATCTTGTCATTCATTTCTTAACTTCTTTTCTATCTCCCTCCACTAGAAAGTAAATGCCACAAGTCCAACACGGTTAATGTTCCACAAATATTTGTTGAATGAATGAGTGAATGAATAAATGAATGAGCAAGGCTGGATATGTCTGACATGGAATACACACTTTCTTCACGTTAAAGTGCCTCCTGAGTTAGTCTACAAACTTATTCTTCGTTATCCATTGTGGCTAAAAGCATCAATAACAAAAAAAAATACTTTTTGAAACAACGAAGTACTAGTCAAAATAGCACCAGATAGCTTTTTTTAAAGTTCATGTCCACTGAGGACAAGAGTCACAGTGTGCAGGAATTGAATCATTAACGAAATTGGCAATATTGATGAGCTTTGATTTTTCAGTTGCCGGGAACACATTATCTCCTTAACGAAGATTTATTTATAGGATTCAGTTTTCCTTACTATATATTTTCCCCAATGGATAGAGTAACCATTTTTCTACCAGAAAAACATCTTTTGTGTGGTGCAGCTTGAAGTCACAAGCTAGATTATTAGACTCAGAGGACCCCCAGGATCCACTCTGTCGCTTGAGGTATTATTTCTCCTTACCATGTTGTTATCAAGCTTTCTCATCCTTGACCTCAGATGACCTCTCTCAGCCTTGTTTTTTTTCTGTTCCCTCTCTTTGGGTGACTCATATAGTCTCTGTGCTTACCTCAGCTCCTCCCTCCTTCACCTGCAACCCCTTCTCCTCTGAACCTCTCCTTTCCTTAGCTTTGCTGAGATATTCACTCCTGCTCCATATCCACCTATAGTCCCTGTCTTGTCCTCATTCCTTGTCTTTCTGAGAGAGATCAGCTCCCATTTTCCCTCCTTGCGCTACATGTATGAAGCTCTATCAAATTACAGATAAAGATATGTGGAGTTTCATAAACCTACTCCCCTTAAATTTTTTTGATGTTTTGTTTTTGGTGTTTTGAATGGACTAATTGATTTCCAGTGGTGGAAGAGTGAGATTTTGTTGGCTTCTCAGACTCCTGCAGAAATTATCTGTCAGGCTGGCAAATGATTGATTTTTTTTCCCTCTCTGAAGCCTATTCCATGTAAGTTTCATAAATAAGTAAATAAGTAAGTAAGTAAATAAATAAATAAATAAATAAATAAATACTCTGGGTACTTGATACACTTACCAAGTGCTATGTTCTGTGTTTATGTACTTTTTATAGCAACATTATAAAATATGATTTATTATTTCTGGTTTATAGCTAAGGAAATGGGAAATGTAGTGAGAGAGATTATGCTACCTGCCTGCATGTTTCACTTTAAATTTCTCTCTTTCTCCAGATAAGTAAGAATGTAGAAAGTAAATTCATAAAACCAATCTCTTTAGGTTCCTGGCCTTTCTCTCACCTTGCCCTCACACTCCAGCCACAGAACCCCAGTTCTGGACTATCCCAAGCCAAAAGCCTCATTAATAATTCACATTTCAGATGAGTATCACATTGTAACTTCTCTTGCATATCAAAAGGGAAGTTCGAATAGCCAAGTTTGAATACAAATGAGCAAGGCTGGCAGGCTTCTAGTTATCAGATGGAAGTTTTTGTAATGCATTTCCAAAATGTTTAATTATGAAATATTTCAAGCATGCAGACCATGTCAGCTCTGCGTATGTGCATGAGCACACAGGCACACAAGCATACAAGCGCGCACGCGCGCGCGCACACACACACACACACACACACACCTACACACTACCACTACCACCATCACCAGAAGTAATCGCTATTTGGAAAATAGTATGTTTATTTCCCGGGGAATGTTTTCGTGCTTTCATATACATATACACACATAGACAACACATACATAAAAACACAATTATCTATCTATATATCTATATATATGTGTGTGTGTATTTATACACATATATATGTATATGTGTATGTTTGTATATATATGCATGAGCAGTAGTATATCAAATTACTTCATGTTTTAAATTTTCATAAATTGTATCACATTGTATTTACCTATCTTTTGCAACTTTCGTGTCCTTTTTGCTTTTTTCACCCATTATATTTTTTAAATTTACTTTAATTGAACATATATATGCATATGTGTGTGTGTGTGTGTGTGTGTATTCATTTCAATCCTTGTGTAGTAATATTGTAATTACCATTTTTAAGTGCACCAAAAAACAGGGATAATGCCAATGTATCTGTGGGCCTGTTCAGAAAATGATTAAATTGAATCTAATTATAATTCATTAATATGCAGTAAAAATACCATCTGAGACAAACTCAAAGCTATTTTGCAAACCAGGATCTCAGCGGGGTACTTCAACACATCTTTGAGCTGGTCCCAACCCTAGAAGGTGCACCAGGAGGCTATCTAGGGACTGTCATTTGTTTTGTAGTTTCCTTTTCTTATCTCTCTATCTTGATTTTCTTCTCTTCCTTCCTTCCTTCTGTTTTTTGTTCCCTTTTTCCTCTTTCCCCCCATATTTCCTCCCCTCTTTTTCCTTACATCAAATGTAAAGGATGTGATTAATACGCTTCAATTCATGGCACCTCTACGACAATGTAAAACCCCATTTCTATTACATTTCCTTTTGTCCCACTTCCCCATCTCATTCCCGTCTTCAACCATATGCACCCCGAACATCCTAATGGTTTCATGTCTGTCCTTTTGTTTGTGTGTTTTTGCAAAATGTATATTGTTTTTTTGTTTACATAAATAGAGTTGTGCTTAGAAATTATACCTTACATGGTATTATACCTGTAAGCCTTATCTGTGTTGCTGTGAGCACCTCCAGACCTTGCCTCCCAGAAGTAGGCATCTATCATGTTCTTTATGCATCCTCCAGTGATGAGCATCCAGATATCTCTGCCACTTGCCTCTCACCAACAGCATAGGAGATGCTGCAGAATCATTCTTCCTGTTTCCCATGGCCCTGCGAGAGTTTCTTTGAGAACTATAATCCAGAGTGGAATTGCTGAGTCATATGATATGAATGTACTCTCATTTTTCTAAGTACTGACAGATTACCCTTCAGAAGAGTTGTCTTTTAGTGTGTTTTCCACCCTGGCCTTCCTCTTTAAGAAAAGTATCTCTCCCACCCCTATAAAGTGCATACAATTCCACTAATAGAAATCCCTTCAGGTCATAAAGTCTTTTAGTTCTTAAAGGGTTCCTCTAACAAAATTCAAATATCCTCCTGTATGAAATACAGGACATGTTTCTCTTCTCTTTGGGCTTTTATGTAAATCACATAAATAACTCATCAGAGGTGCCAAGCCCAAGTGCCTAGCACATTCATAGGCATTCAATACATTTTGATTTCTTTCCTTTCTTTGAATACTGTTTTTTAAAAAACACAAAAACAAAAACAAAAAACCCCCACTTATTAACAACACCTGGGAAGGGAGAGGGATTGAGGGTGTGTACGGATGAGTTACCTTCCAGAGCACAGCTGCCAGAGAAGGGAGGAGCATAGAATAGCAAAGTCATCTTTATCTTCAAGATTGTCTCCTAGGGCAGACCCCATCAGGATGCCCTTGAGTGTGATGACAATCCCTTGCAGGGCTTGTTAAAAACAGGAGTTTCTGATGCAGGCGGTCTGAGTGGGGCTTGAAATTCTACATTTCTTACGGGTTCCCAAGTGATGCTGATGTTGCTGGATTAGACTACACTGCATTACCTAAATATTCTTCGCATAACTCAGAGACTCTGGTTAAGTTTTCTCTGGATTTTCCTTATAAATAATTTACTCTGACAGGAGAGATAAAAGATAATGTCAAGCATCAGAATGAATTAGATGCAGACCTTAACAATATAAACAAGCCAAGATATATCCTAAGATTTTATTTAATATATTCTTTTAATATGAAAACTTGGCAAATAAATTTTTATTTTAGAATTTAGGCTGGATCAACAAATTCACCTCCCTACCTCTATTGCACTTCCTTTGTGTATTTTCCTACTGGAATGTTTTCTGACAAGATAGTTCACTTTTTGAGGACTCTTTGGTATCAAAATGCCTGGCCTTATCAACTGACACAGCTGTACCCTGGGGCTTTTGTCCCTCCTACTGTCATTCCTGTAGCAGGTCAGAAATGGTGGAACTGAAGAGAACCTTTATTTAAACCTTTTCAGTTTAGAGAAGTGAATTGCTTGCCCAAACATTGAGAAAGAATCCACATAGCAGTACAAAAAGCCACAGTACTGAAGTCTGCAGAGGACCTGAGTTTGAAAACAATCCGTGCCACTTCCTGTTAACCTGACCCATTCTCAAGTAAGTGTCAACTCTGCAAACCTCAACTTCCCTTTCTACAGAATGGGTATCAACATACCGGCTGTCACATAAAAACCAAGTTTAGTAAGGATTATTGCAGAGAAAGGGGTTATTGCAAAAAGCGGAGAAGACTGTTGCAATAGAGGAAACACTGTACCTTGTAAGAACTAAAAACATCTCAAGAGTTAGGAAGAAAGTAGCTTTCTTTTATAGGGAGAGGAGTGAACAAAGCTAGAAAGAACAGGTATTGAGGAAGGGGAAGAAAAGGGAGACCCGATGGGATAGCAGATCAGAGAATATTTTACCCTGAGGTCAGCCTGTTTTCTGGGAGAGATCTTTGAGGAGAAGCTGTGTTCAGTCTCAGACTGAAGGTAAGCCAAAGGTGAGGGGCCTGGGGGAAAGAAGAGAAGTGTAATTGAAGTTTGGCTAACAAACATTTTGTTTCAGTTGATCAAGGGAGATAAGCAGTCTAGCTAATCACTTAGGAGGCAAAGAAAGAGAACTTGTAGGGTCTGCATCTGGCCTTGTCATCAGTAAAGATGAGAAGTATCCCTGCATTTTTAGATAAATCATATAAGAAAGAATGGTTATTTTGCATTAATTCATTTTCCAGAGCACAAAGGGCTAAGGGGATTTTTTAACCTTCAGGTAAAATTCAACATTGTCACAACACTACCTCTCACAGGATTGGCAAAAAAAAAACTAAAATAAGGACAGCAAAAATAATGGTGTAGGTGATAGAGGCTCTGTTCATCCCTCTAGCAACCAAATGAAACTTGTGACAGAAACAAGGAGCAAACAGCAAGGAAAAAATCACCTGGGATCTAGATGAACAAGCCCTACAACTAGGGATAAATCTAAGAAATCACGCTGCAGTGGCAGAAGGTAGGACGGGGCGAGGACATGAGACTGCCCTGTCCTAAGTGGCTGAGTGGGACAGAGGCCATAGAGTGACAGCAGCAGCTGCAAACGCCTCTTAAAGGGGCCATGTCTGGGAGTGGACTTTCGCAGTGATGGATATGCGCCAGTGCTGGTTCAGCTGCACAGAGGGCGCCGGGGACTTACAGGGGGACACTGAGTTGTCAGAGTGAGGGCCAAGGTGAGACTCACTCTACACACGTGCCAGTGGTATCCATTGTTCCTCTGTTGAGCCCTCCCTGCTCCCAGTGTGCTGACACAGCCTCACGATAGCTGAGATGTCATCCAACTGGATAACAGAGGCTGCTCCACCCAGAGGATTCCATGAAACTCCTTTTCCCCCAACTCCTGACCCACCCAAACCACATCCAGGTGTGTCCTCACTTAGGCGCCCTTGCTGAGCAGCACCTAGACTCACAGTGGTGGCAGCTAGTCTCGATTTCTAACGTGGCCTTTTGAGACATGTATAAGCACAGCGATCTGTGGATTGCTTGATGAATCTTAACAGGTGGCCCCTGAAGGGAAATAGGCTGGGGCTAAATTTGGCTGCTGGACACCTCCTACACAGAGCCGCACTAATGAGACTGGGAGACTTAGGAGCTTTAGTACACAGAAACAGACACAAAAAGGCAGAAACCACGTGAAAGAACAGAACAGAGATCCAGAAATAATGAGGTCAAGTATCTAACAGATGCAAAGTTCAAAACACTGGTTATAAAGATGCTCAATGAACTTATGGGAAGTGTAAATCAATTCAGTGAGAATTTCAACAAAGAGGTAAAAAACATAAAAGTGGAAATGGAAATTATAAAAGGGAACCAGCCAGAATTGAAGAACACATTATCTGAGATGAGAAGTATATTAAATGGAATAAAAACAGTGAATAAAGAAGAGGATCCAATGACTTATGTAGAGGATGGGAAAGCCAAGGACATGCAATCAAAATGGCAAGAAAAAAAGAAGCCAAAACTATAATAATAATTTAAGGAGCCTATGAGACTCTATTAAAGGTAAAAATATCTGTGTCATAGGGGTACCTGAAAGAAAACTAGAGGCTGAAGAGCTATTTGAAGAAATGAAGATAGAAAACTTCCCTAATCTGGTGAAGGAAATAGACATACAACCCCAGAAAGCTCAGGGGGTCCCAAAAAACAAGAACCTAAAGAGACCCACAACAAAACACATCATAATTAAAATGCCAAAGGTTAAAAACACAGAGAGAATCTTAAAAGCAGCAAGAGAAAAGCAGTTAGTTACCTACAAGGCAGCACCCACAAGACTGGAAGTTGATTTCTCAAAAGAAACTTTGCAGGACAGAGGGTTTGGCATGAAATATTCAACGTGATGAAAACCCAGGATCTACAACCAAGAATACTTTATCCAGCAAAGCTATCATTTAGAGTCAAAAGACAGATAAAGAGCTTCCCAGACAAAAATAAGCTAAAGAAATCTATCATCACCAAGCCAGTATTACAAGAAATATTGGAGAGACTTCATTAAGAAGAAAGAACATGTATCAGACATAAGAATAAAGACTGGTAACAACTACATTCTTATCAACAAGTACCTCAAATGGAAAAGAATTAAGTGCTACAACCAAAAGATAGAGTACCCGAATGGATAAGAAAACAGGACCCTTATATATGCTGCCTACAAGAGACTCACTTCAGATTAAAAGATACACACAGACTGAAAGGAAGAGAATAGAAAAAGATATTGCCTTGATGGACCTAGAGGGCATATTTCACTGAATGAAATGCGTCGGATAGAGAAAGACAAATATTGCATGATTTCATGTACATGTGAAATCCAAAGAAAAATCTCAACAATAGCATCAACCAAAAGCATAAATAAAGTCATAGATACAGAGAATATTTAGAGGGATACTAGATGGAAGGAGATTGGGAAGGAACAAAAAAGGCAAAGGGATTAAAAGATACAAATGGTTAGTTGCAGAATAGACATGGAGATGTAGAGTGTAACATGGAGAAGATGGTTAATAATGTTTTAATAAATATGTAACATGGAAAAGGGGTACTAGATTTACTAGGGTGATCACTTGCAAGTTATGGGGATCTCTGATCACCATGCTATACAACTGAAACTGGTATATTATTGTATGCCAACAATAATTGAAAAAAAAAACTCATTAAATTGTACAATGTAAATACAAGCAACTAATTGTCTATTATATTTCAATAAAGATGAAAAATTCAGAAAAAAAACTAAAATAAGGTAACTGTGTGTAAACACTTTATTAATTAGTAAGAGGTTTGATAGGTGCAGGACCAAAACAGAAACCTGGGTCTCCTGGCTTCTAACTTGTCAAGATTTCTTGAGCACCCCTATCCTCTCCTCACTTTACACAGAAAAGCTCTACTTCCATTGCCTTTACAGACTGAGAGAGAAAGAGAGAGGAAGAGAGGGAAGGAAGGAAGGGGGCAGGGGAGAGAGAGAGAAAGAGAGTGAGAGAGAGATTAAAAATCACTGAAGAGCAACTGCCAGTTTCTTATATTCTATGATTCTATAAAATATTTAAGAGAAAATTTTTAAAATCACACCAGGATGGTCATATGATTAGGGTGTTGTCAAATGATAAACTCACAATATCGAATTTCAGATCCTTCAGGCAGATTCTCTGGAACACCAGTGTCAGACAATTCCTTACAGAGGACAAAGTACAAAAGGTGGGCACAAGAAGCCAATTCACAGATAGTTCATCCACTGGTGTTCAGAGCTGGAAGTCCACCTGTTATTGCTCCTGCTGTCCAGGGCTGGACCATCCACAGGCCCCATAATAGCCCCACTATTCTGGGACCAGTCTTTGAGGTGTCCTTATCTCTTCTATATTAATTATGCTGGGGCTGGAGTCTCTGAGCCCTGCAGATCAACTTCTTGCCCCTCCTTCCTCATTGTTTTTTCCTATACAATTTTTCTTCTCATCTCTTGAAATAAATTTCCCCCACAAAACAGAAGTTCTCTATCCCCAATTTCTATTACCCTGGCAGAAACGGGTATGAAATATGTATTTGAGACATGGTAAAATAAATCAAGTATATTTATTACACACCTGAGTTGGGAGATTGAAATATATATTTCTTATGTTTCTTTTCTTAATTCTACATCTATCAGTTCTTTGGTTTCATAATATAACTAGAAATCTGAGAATGTGCTTAAAATATGCAGTTTTTCCTTGTAACTGCTCTGCATTAACACTGAGCTGTAGTCACTGTGGTATGTCTTACTGCCAATTGAAGCTAATAAATAAAACTTATCATTTTCACTCCGCAACCCAGAATTACCTAACTATGTCCTTGTCAAAATAACCCAAGTCGAGCAATCACTAGTAAAATTATTCCTTTTTCCTCCTTTAATCAAGAAGAATTTTACATCCTAGAACACTGAACAGCAGTGATATGATCAGAACCACCTCAGAGAAGCACTTACTCTCATTTCATGCAGCTTCTTGTGCCACTCTCAAGTTCCCATTCCTGGGACCGGATCACTTTTCTGTGGTCATATCAGAATTTTTATGAGTTTGGCTGAAGTCTTATGAGATCCAGAGCTCAAGGAGAGAAGACAAGTTGACCTTCTTAAAAAATAACAAGTCAACAGGTTAGAGTGAGTTTCTAGTGATTCACCTTGGTATGATTTGAGAGTACATTTTATAAAGTCATGTTGCCATTGTATCATATTCATTTTAACTGAGACTCTGAAATACAAGGAACAATAATTTTGTTTAGTTAGACACTGAAAATAGAACTACCCTCAAAATTGAGCAGGTTATATCACAGATAAGATGGTTTCAATGCAAAGCAAGGTATTTATAAGTTTTTTTAAAAAATCTATGTGTGTGGGCATGCTATATAGGTCAATAAATAAACATTGCATGCCTTGCCCTGATTTGATATACATAGGTTTGTACCAAAGGGGATATGAAAGATTGTCATTGTTTGTTTTCACCTATGCTCACCTACTACATATGCCACCGAGAGAGAGGGAGAGAGAGAGAAGAAAGAAAGAAAGAAAGAAAGAAAGAAAGAAAGAAAGAAAGAAAGAAAGAAAGAAAGAAAGAAAGAAAGAAAGAAAGAAAGAGGAAGGGAAGAGAAGGGAAGGGAAGGGAAGGAAAGGGAAGGGAAGAGAAGGGAAGGGAAGGGAAGAAAGGAAGAAAAAAGGAAGGAAGAAAAGAAAGAAGGAAGAAGGAAAGAAGAGTAGAAAAGAAAACTGGAAGATCCCAAGACGTGGATTTTGGTACATGTTGTTAATTTGACAAGTGATAGCATAGTAAAGAACTGGAAAAGTGAGACAGGGGAGGGAGAAGAGTTAATGAAAAGAACAATAATTACCAAGTTACCACTATGGGCAATGGGAGCAATCTTACTGGAGACAATCTGAGAGTCTATGTGGAACACAGCTGATGGGACAAAAACAGAGGTATTTATTCGCCATCTCCTGTCTTCATTGGCTAAGGGTCCTTCCTTGGGCATTCACTTCCTGCAACTTCCTGCTGAACAAAAAAGCTGTCACCATATGCCCAACATCAGTTTAATAGACACATTAAAATTATTTGACAAATATTTGAAAGTAGTCATCATAAAAAGCACTTCAATAAACAACTATAATACACAATTATAAACAGACTTGAAACAAATGGAAAAAGTAGAAAATCTCAGCAAAGAAATAAAATATATAAAAAACCTAATGGAAATTTTAGTACTGAAAAATATAAAAACCGAGATTAAAAATTCAAGGTATGGGCTCAACAGCAGATAGGAGGGAACAGAGAAAAGAATAAGGTTAATGAAAAGGAGAACAATAGAAATTATTCAGTGTAACCAACAAGAGGAAAAAAACCAGTGAGTGAGAAATGGAAACTTACCTATGAGGAAGAAACAATATGAATGACAGATTTTTCATCTGAAACCATAGAGGCCAAACAAAGTGGCCTTACATTTTTCATGTGCCTAAGAAAACAACTGACAACCTAGAGTTCTATATCAAGTGAAAATATCCTTAGAAATAAAAGGGAAAGCAAGATATTATCAGATAAAGAAAACCATCCTGAAAAAAAAATAGCTAATTAACATTCTCTAAATGGAAAGGAAAGAATAATAAAAGAAGTCTTGGAAGACAGAAAAAAGAAAGAACCCAGTAAATAAAACTATGGATAAAGAATAAACTTTCCTTCTCTTAAATTTTCTAAATTATGTTGATAGTTGCAGCAAAAATTATAACACTGTCTGATATAGTTCTAAATAAATATAAAGAAGGTATTTAAGAATTATATATTGACAAGAGGTAAAGGGATATAAAGAGAAGTATGGTTTATGCACTTTACTAGAACTATAGTGATGAGACCAATAGAATGTGAAAAATAAGTACAGATAATGAAAAACACTAAAGAGCTTATACAAAAAATACATTCAGAAATAAATAAATCAAGTGGAATTCTAAAAGATATTAAAGTAATCCATGAGAAGATAAAGAAAAAATGGAGAAAACAAAACAAAAAAGAGAGAGAGAAAAAAAAAATATTGATAGCTTTATCACACAGATTCAGAATTACATTAAATGTTAAGTGGCCTAAATACACTAGTCAAAATACAGAGATTGGCAGGGTGGATTTAAAAATCCAACTCCACTACATGTTGCCTACAGGAAACTCATTTAAGCATAAAAATATGGGCAGGTGGAAAGTAAATGGATAAAAAAAAAAGTCATATCATGAAAACATACATTAATCAAAATAAAGCAGGAGCAGCCATATTAATTTTCCCTATAAGCTATTGCCTTCTCATTGGTTCAATACTACCCTTAAAAAATGGCAATCTCACAATCATGATAGCTATGGAAATCAGCAGCCTAAGAGTTACTGGATGGGAAAGAGAGGGTTTGAAACATATTTAAAATAACAGAGAATGTCCCTGTTTCACTTTTCTAGCATCTACCTGGAAAAGCCTGATTTGCAGGATTTGCTATCATTTTACCAGATTCAGAGTTCCTTAAGGGAAAAAAAGTCCTGTTCCCAGGCCACCTGTAAAATAACAATCAGAAGGTTTCAATTTTGTCTTGGCAATGTGAGCTCCATGGACCTATTTCCCAAAGAGACTGGTAAAAGTTATTTTTAAAACATTTAAAGTGTCTGGAAATTGTCCCAAGAATATCCAGCAAAGGAAGAAACATTCACTCAAGAAAACCTGCTAAACCTTAGTACGAACAAAAAGCGTCCGTTTCATTCGAACAAAGACCCACTGGTTTCCTCCTCAATCTGAGGTGAACAAGACAGAAACTTCACTCCACACTGATGCAGCCAAAAACATAGGTTCTTTTCTCCCCTAAGCTCACATTAGGAGTACTATCTTTCTGGAGAAGCAAGACATCAACAATTTCCATCTTGCCTCCATCTGTTACTGAGGTTATTCCAACTGTTACTGAGACTACTCAACCTGTCACTGAGGGTGCACTTTGCGTAAGTGTAGTGAGAAGTGAAGGCTTCCTTCTTTCACCCAGTCCCAATTGGTGGGATGAAAGCTCTATTTTGTGTGTGATTTTGTTGAGAATAATGAGGCTACAATTGCCCTTGACCAAGCTTGTAAGACTTGGGCTTCATGATGATAATAGCAAGCTAAGAAGACCAGAGGCCACTGCCTCCCCTCTACTGGGTTTTCCTAAAACAGAGATATCACTCAGAGAGAAGGCACTGGCACTAGCATCCCTACCCCAATCTTGAGAGCCATGGCGCAGAGATTTTGCCTGGGGGAGAAGAGGGATATAAAACAGAGAGCTCTGAATCTCTTTGGGGAACAATTAACAGTTTATAAAAGAATCAACTTCACTTGCAACATGTTTGGAGAAGTTCAACCCTCAGGGCACTCTCAAGAATAGTGAGTACTGTCATGAAAGGCAATTGGAAGGAGAATGATAGTAGTCTGGCTACTTTGCAGTGGAGAACTGAGGAAGGAGACAGCTGGGAAGAGCCCTCCCAGTCTGTCTGTTGGAAGTTCCATAAAGAAGAGAGGCTCAGGTTCCTTAAAAGCAAAAGCATACATGAGTACAGGGAAGATGCAATGATGTGGCAGTGAGAAAACACTAGATTGCTGGCTGCACATAACCTACAAATTTAAGTCCAATGATCTAGAAAGAAATTTGTTGCCTTTCACCAGCTGATTCTAACCTTCTACTCATCCATCCTATCTCCATCTACAAGACCCCACTGTACAGCTTCTC
Source organism: Rousettus aegyptiacus (assembly GCF_014176215.1). Lineage (NCBI taxonomy): Eukaryota > Metazoa > Chordata > Mammalia > Chiroptera > Pteropodidae > Rousettus > Rousettus aegyptiacus. Next base: position 33,714,994 of record NW_023416287.1, on the reverse strand, counting down.
CATACTTTTTAATATTCTTCTAATATGCCATGTACTCTCAAGTTTTTATGTCTTTGCCTGTTCCTCCTTTATTATTAATATTGATTTTAATATACAGCTGAAACATCACCTCCTCCATGAACCCTTTGTTAATTTTTGCACCAATATTTTCATAAATCATTCCATCCTCCCTATTCCCCTAGTATTGTATTTTTATTATAGCTCCTGAATACTATGTTATTAACCAATGCGAATGCCTTCCTCTTCCCTTGACACATTTAAGACAGAAAATGCAGCAATCACTGTTACATTCTAAGTTGGATATAAAAAAAACTGTGGATTATGAGATTTAATAAAGGTAAATTCAATTTATTTGAATAGGAAAGGGTGGAATGTAAGTGTGAACAGAATGGCGGGGGGACAGGGTCTTACAAATGCATGGCTATACTAAGTTAATTGTAAGAAATAGAAGAAGATTTCTCTCTTCTTGTTCTACTCTCGGGCATTTTGAACTGTCAGGAAAGAAGTCATATACTGCAAGAAATATCCAAATTTAGACACCAAGTTTATACCTCAGAGAGATGCTCCTCCTAATATCCGAGTTTTTTTTTTTTTTTCCTGAGAAAGCTAAGCAAAGGTTATTTCCTGGCAAAGTAACTGAAATCCATCCACAAAGGTGTGGTTGGTATTAAAAGCTTTGCACATTGAAAAGTTGGACAACTTTAGATACCAAAGTTAGAGAAAGAGCCAGAACTTAAGTGGGATGTCACACTTTGAAGAGAAAACTGAGTAATGCCTACAGTGCAGGCCAAAGAAGGAACTACAGCGAGAAAGCACTGGAATAGGGGGATCAAATGGAAGAATTTGAGAGTATGAATATAATTAATCCATAAGTAGCACTTGCACTGAAATTAATGGCACCACTGAATTTTAGAACTAAAAGTACCTTAGAGACAATATACCTGTAAGATACAAGCTTCCAGTTATAAAATAAATAAGTCATACAGATATGATGTTCAGCATAGTTAGTGCTGTATTGCATATTTGAAAGTTGCTGAGAGTAGATCTCAAAAGTTATCATCCCAAGAAAAAAAATGTAACTATGTATGGTGACAGATGTTAACTAGACTTATTGTGGTGGTGATGTGCAATATATACAAATATTGAATCATTATGTCATACACCTAAAATTAATGTAATGTTATATGTCAGTTATACCTCAATTTTTTAAAAAAAGTAATATACCTGGTGATGGTTAATTTTCTGTATCAACTTGTCTAGGCCATGGTACCCAGTTTTGGTCAAACACAAGTCTGGATGTTGCTGTGAAAATAATTTTTAGATGTGATTAATATTTAAATCAGTAGAATTTGAGTAAAGCAGGTTATCTTTCATAATGTGGGTGGGCCTCCTTCAATCAGTTGAGGACCTTAAGAGAAAAGACTGAGTTCCCCAGAGGAACTGCAACATCTACTCTTCTCTGGGTCTCCAGTTTGCCTTCTAGCCCCCACACTCATGTGAGTCAATTTTTTAAAATTAAATCTCTCTCTCTCGTCTCTCTCTCTCCTCTCTCCTCTCTCTTTTTCAAATCTGTGTGTTTGTGGATATTTCTATTGGTTTCTGTTTCTCTGGCGAACTTTTGCTAATATAATGCCAAACTCCAAAATTGATAGATAAGAAAAATGAGAATTAAGACAATAATGTTAAGAAACATTTATTGAGCACTTAAAGCTGAGAATGTCCCAGGCTGTACCCTAACATTACCCAAGTTAAGTCCAACAATCAGAAGGTGAGTCTGAATATGTCCAATTAACAAATGAGAAAATTCAGGGTCACAGGGATTCAGAGGCTTCTCAGGGGTGAACCAATTACTTGGTAACAGATTTTGGGACTGATTCTGTATCTGTTCTCTTTCGACTGTGTAACTCTGCAAGCCACACACTGGGATAAAATAGTTCTTTTTTTTTTTTTTAATTATATGATAAAATTTTCTGTTTGGATTTATAGATATTCAATAGTTAAGAAATTATGGCATCAACCCATGGCAGAATAGCTGAAGCCCTGAAACAAATCCTAGAATTTGTAAGAATTGGTATACAATAAAGGAAGCATCAGCAAAACAATAGGAAGAAATAGATGATTCAAAATTGGTGTCTTGAAATTGGCTGCATGAGAAGAAAATTGTTAGTTTATCATGTCACACTTTACATAATTTAAATACTGGATGAATAAAAGAGGAAAGTATTTTATTAATCTTGAAATAACAAAGCTGCTTTCTCAGCATAAAAGCAAAGCAAAATATCAAAAATAAACATCTGCTAGATTTGTGTTAGCACCCAGCTGATCAAGAAGAGGAGGTTTTTGTGGTGAGATGCCCAGTTGAAAGAACGCATGAGGATACCACTGGGAGATGGGGGGCCACAAGTTCCTCCACTCAGGTATCCTCCACTTGGGGACCATCAAGAGCGCTGGGGACTGTATTTAACCTCATCCTGCTGGCTATGCCACACGTCAGCATAGAGCTGAGAGTGTGCGCTTATGCACTAGGGAACCTCATGGATGTTATATATGTCAGAGAATAATAGTGGCATTCTGCCACACATACATAATAAACATAAGCTGAGTCATACTTACATAAGTTAGGCACAGGCGCCCTACTACATTAATGTAACATTTTAAATCCAGAGTCTTATCCCTAGCCGTGAACCTGGATTACAGACAGACTTGGGATCCACTTCTACAGGGTCATGGCACGGGATCTGGCCTGGAGGGCTCTACTTTGGGCTCACAATCCACAACAACAATATAAAAAACAATGAAACACCAGGCTACCAGCTACAAGGGCTAGTGTGGCTACTGCCCACTGCCCAGAGGACCCCAAGGTATTCTACCAAGTTGCCAAAGGGCCTTCTCCCAGCGCATGGACGGCTTGGACTTCAGCATCCATTTCCTGAAGGGCTGCCTGTGCCTGCTCAGCATGATCAGAAATGTAGACACAGCATTGTGCATGCTGTAGGGCACAGGTGCCACCCTGGGCAGCAGTTAGGAGGTCAAGGGCCATGCAGTTTTGAAGAACTGTTTTCCGCATGTGTGTGGTTTCATCCATTAAAAGGATTATAGCCTGAAGTGTAGTGTTCAATACCTGTATGGTGTGCTGGGCTAAAATTTCTACCTGTAATTCTACATCTATGGATCCCATCCTTGAAATGAATAACACCAGGGGGTAGAACCACCATGCTACCTATTTCTGCAGATGCCAGTGGTGATATACAAATCCCAATTATGAGACAATTAGGCTAAGGTAGTTAATATGCATCCAGCTAAATAAGGATGTCCTCAGGTACAATGGCCTGTCCAATCAGCGGGCAAGTAGGGCCAGCGGAGTGCCCGCAGACCCAGAGGTACCCTGCAGGTTGCCAGTTGGTAGGCTCTGTACCAGCATAATGTTGCCCATTCTACCAGACCTTGGAAATATTAGCAAGGATGGTGTTAGCACACAGCTCGGCGGGTAGCCACCCCATGATACGGTTGGGCTCAGATCTTACTTGCTCTATGCAGTGAGGGGCCTGCTCCTGCAATTCCACATGTTCTCCCACCAGCCATCCTTGTCCAATGGCAGAGCCTATGAGAGGTGGGGATTTGTGATAATCGTGGCGAAACAACGCTGGTCGCAATCAGGTATGGTTTTCCAGGTACACAACCACATTCAATTCTCAGTAGCTGGAATAATGTGCCATGGCAGCCCCTCAACTGCTTCCACTGGTAGTTCGGTATAAACCCAGCAGCGGGAAACATTGTGGAGAGCGGCAAACACATGGGCCCAGGACATAACACTGTTCCCTGTTGTCAGCTTGGTGATAGGATAGAGCAAAGAGACAATTAGGGACAAGTCCTGTCCTTCCAGGAGGACATAGGCCACCTGCCCATCTTGAGATAGAATGGTGGCTGGGAAAGGAACTGCCCTGGCTTGTGGTACCAGACAGTTTCTACAAGGGGAGGGGGCCGGGGGGCCTCACTGGTGTTACAGTATAGAGAGGAATGGGTCAGACAGAGGCTAAGGACACAACTCCTCGTTAACAGTGAACCCTCCACCGTCATCAGGAGTGACACTCGCAAGGGCATGGCCAAATGCAAATCCAGGGTTCTTCCTGCAACCCATTGCATAAGGCCTGTCCCCGGAACTCCACCAGGGCCACCCACGGCTCTTGTGTTACCTGTATAGTCCAGGGCCATGCCCAGGTGGACTGATTACCTGCTGTCAAAGGTTCTGGGGCTGGCAAGAGCAAAGCTTCCTGGTAGGCCCAGGGCAAGAACTGTTTAGCAGCAGTGCCCGGGCATATTTTGATAGCCTATGGAAGCCTGCTATGACCCTGCCAAGGGAAGACAACCCCATTTGCCGGAACTGCTCATTCAGAAAGTGTATAGCCTATGGGAGGTTAGTATACCAACGGCACCAGCCCAGGCCCAAGGCTCACAATTTATCCTTCAGCAAGTCATTGTACCACTCTACCATTCCAGCTGCCTGTAGGCAATAAGAAACATGTAACTGCCACTGCATATCATTGGTGTGAGCCCAGTTTTGCACCTTCTATCCAGTAAAATGAGTGCCTCTGTCACTGGAGATTAATAAGAGTTGGCCATAGGCCACCACGAAGTGCTCCAACATGATCACAGTATGGCATTGATCAGCAGCTGCCACAGGCCATGCAAACCCAAGATTGGTAGCCATGTCGAGACCTGTGAACACACAGTGGTGTCCCCAGTCTGTGGACAAAGGCCCTATGTAGTCCACTTGCCATTCCTGGAATAGCTTAGCCCTGCAGGGCACCACCCCCAAGATACTCTTTATCTGCTGTCTCTCTGGGTGCTGCTCAGCACACCACGGGCACTGTGACATGGCAACTTGTGCTTGTATCTGGGTCAATAATAGCCCTTTTTACTTCACTACCTGTTCCATAGTATGGGCCCCTACATGCCCCAGTTTTTGGTAGAACCAGGGGCCAATGTCCGCTGGAACCAGCGATACACGGGCGGAGCAGACTCGTGCCAGCACATCGGCTGCATCATTGCCTGGGACCTGTAATGGCCAGTGGCTGGGGACATGGTATATAGTGGCCCCCTGTTGAAGACCCCACGTCCAGAGGTCTTCCCACAGCCCTGGTCCCATAGGGGACGGTGGCCTATCATCCACTCCTGGGCAGCCCATCAGGGCAGCCACAGAGTTAGACCTCAGTACACAGCCCAACTGTCAGTGCAGATGTGCACTGGGCCAGTTTCACTCATGAGGGCCAACCATGCAGCGTGAAGCTCTGCCCGTTGGCTGGACTGCCCAGCACCAGTCTCATACCAGAAGTTTTCTGTAGACAGCAGTAATGCCACTGCAGCCCATGTCAGGAGCTGCCTGTGGCATAAGCCATCTGTGTATCAGGCGTCCTCAGGGATGGGAGCCCGGCGCTCTACATAGGGACTCGGTACATCCCCTGTCTCAGCAGGTTCTGCCAGGAGCTCTTCTTGAAACTGTACCAGTCCCAACAAGGAGTGCAGCTGACTTGACAGGGGGCTTGCAGAGAAATGCACCTGCTGCTCCAAGTATACCCCCACCTGGTCAGTGTAGGGGTTTGTGCAATTCCTATATGCGGAGTCTTCACCCAAGACTGCAGCCACCCCTCCATGAGGTACGTGGATTGCATGATTACGGAATTGGGGCCAGTGACAGTCTCTCTGGCCAGAAGGGCTGCATATATGGTAGCCAGTAGCTTCTCTATCAGATAATACCATGCTGCCACACCTTTACATAACTGGGACCAGAAGCCTATGGACACTTCCTGGGAACCATGCTTCTGCCACAAGCCCCATTCAAACTATCCATCATCCATCTGCACCGTAAGCAGGAATGGGAGGGCTGGTTCTACTATGCATAGAGTTTGGGCTTATGCAAGGCCTCTTTTATCTAGGGGGTCCAATCCCACTAGACAGTGCAGGGGTCACATCAAGGAGGCTAAATGAGGAATGAACACTCTCCAAAAATCCAGCAGTCCCAAACAGGTTTGGAGCTGCTTCAGAGTTTTGGGTCTCGGATACGCCTGTATCTTATCAATCACTGCCTCTGATATTATTTTTGTCTTACCCGACCAGACAACTCCCAAGAATCTGACAGAAAACCCAGGTCCCTGAACCTTGTCCTCATTGACTGCCCAACCCCAGTAGGCAAGAGCTTCTCGCAGGCTGGTGGCCACTGCTTCTAGTTCTGTAGGAAAATCAGAGGATAGCATTGTATCATCAATATAATGATACAAGTGCACTATGGGTGGTCATTTCCACATGGCTAAATCTTGAGCCATGAGACAATGGCACAAGGTAGGGCTGTGCACAAGGTAGGTCTGGGGAGGGATGAGGAATGTCCACTGTCACCCTTCCCAGGTGAAAGCAAAATGTTTTTGATTTTCTAGGGCTATGGCAATAGAGAAAAAAAGGCATTTGCCAAGTCCACCACATAATGGTATTGTCCAAGTTCATGTGACAACCGGTCCATGATGTCTGTGATATTCCCTACGGCTGCATGCAGGGGTAGTGTAATCTTATTCAGCTCTCGATAGTTAATTGTCATGTGCCAGGAGCCGTCAAGCTTCTTCACTGGCCACACAGGGGAATTGTATAGGCTATGAGTGACACCGGCTTCTTCCAGCTTCAGAATGGTGCGTCCTATTTCCTCATGGCCCTCCCGCAGGCAGTACTACTTTGTATTCACTACCTTGGTAGCCTGAGGCAACACCAACGGGGCATGGTGTGGACATCCCCAGATAATAGTTTCCAGCACCTGGGTACAAAGGTGAAATTCACCAGGTACTCCTGTATGGGGGCTATGTACACTTAGTATGTCGGAGGAGGCAATCTGCATGTGAATGATTCAACCCTCATAGCCACTGGTTGCAGTGGGCCTGGAAAACTTGTCCAGATTCCCTCAGAGCGGGGTGCTGTCAGCACCAGTGTCCACGAGAGCTAATACCCTTTGCACATTGTGGGGGGACCAATGTAAAGTCAGTTCCACAAGGCCTCAGGTCAACCGGCTCCCCCGCCAACCGGGTACCCCCACCGAATCCCTACTCAGGGAGATAATTGGCCAGCTGCACCTCAAGGGTTGTGGCTTTCCCCGGAATAGGAGTGAATTACTGGTCAGGGCACAGCTGATTGCACAGCGCCAGCAGCACTACATTCGGTTGCTGCTCGATCTTTTCTGCAGCGACCCCTGTGGTGAGGAGATCAAATGACATTTGCCTGTGACTCACTTTCACGGCTGATTGGGCTGGGTGCTGCCCCGCCCCCCTTTTCTGTCATGCCTCTATCTGTGCATTGGATGGTTTGGGAGTGTAGGGGGTGGTACAGCATGCACTTGGGTGGAACGATCCTTGTGTTTCTCTTCCACATCTCCCAACCTTGCCATGATGGACGATACCTCATGGATCTGCCTATCCACGTGAAGGGACCAGCAGCGCTTCCATGGTTCCAAAAGTATCAGCTGGGCCACAGGTCAAGATCAAGTCCTTCATACAGGTTGTAAATACCTCCTCATCTGGGCTAATGTACTGAGCATGAAACATCATCGGTCGCATGCCCATTTCCAACATTATTTGGACCAGATCTAAGTATGTGGTCCATCAACTCACTGTCTCTGGCAGCTCCACAGGGTTGGCCCATACTGTGCCTGCAGCAGACATGAGCCTTAAGTTAATGAGGCAGTGGCTGCCCGCACCCCGCACCGCAGGTGCCACATTCTGGAGGCGCTGCCTCCGGGAAGGCATCACTGTTACAGAGGCCAGCTGAGCCATGTCTTCCAGAGATAATTCAGTTCCTTCGGCCTTGTTATCCCACAGCTGCAGCAGCCACCCTGGAACTATCTCCCCAGCTCTTGGCAGTACCTGTTTGGTCAGGTCCCAAAGTTCGGTGGGGGTGTACTGGATGAAGGTGGTATGCTTTTTAGCCTGAGGGCCACTGCCAGCTTGTGCCCCCCGGCCCCCGCCAATGGCTGCTCTACTTCAACCTGCTGTCATATCACCAGCCGCGCCTGCCACGGTATTGCCGGTAGGCTTCCAGACCAGGACAATGGCGGTGACCCGACAGGGTTCTAAAGCATGCGTTCTGCTGCTGCCAGCCGCCTTTCCAATGCCTCTTCCTGACATTACACTTGTTGCATCCGCTAAGCCTGGTTCCGAAACTCCAGGCTGGCCTGCCGCAGCACTACTAGGAACATCTAGGCCACCCGACCTGCTGCCTCCCAGCGAGCAATCAGGACATTCAGCTCCAGCATCTCCAGGGCTTTCCAGATGCTGCTTCACTCCATCCCAATCCTCCAGGGACGTCCAGGTGGACAGATACGCAGCCACGCGACACCACTGGGAAGTGGGGGGCCACGAGTCCTCCACTCAGGTATCCTCCACTTGGGGACCATCAGGAGCGCTGGAGGCTGTACTTACCGCATCCTGCCAGCTATGCCATATGTCAGCACAGAGCTGATCAAGAAGGGAAGGTTTCAGTGGTGAGATGTCCAGTTGAAAGAACCCACAAGGAGCCGACATCAGAATGAAACGGCAGGCACCAACTTTATTGCGGGGAGCGCGCGCTTATGCACTAGGGTACCGCATGGACTTTATATATATCAGAGAATAATAGCGGCATTCTACACACATGCGTAATAAACATAAGCTGAGTTATACTTACATAAGTTAGGCACAGGCGCCCTACTACATTAATGTAACATTTTAAATCCAAAGTCTTATCCCTAGCCACGAGCCTGAATCACAGCCTGGGACCCACAATTTGATAAAACTAAAAAATTCAATTCTTATTCATTTTAAAACTAAAATTAAAAGACAAATTAAAGGCAAATGACAGCCCAGAAGAATATTCCAAAAAAAATTAGAGACCAAGAATTACATGAAGTATATGCATATGTAGGTAACCATATTTCATGTTAAGACTAACATCGCCCATAAAATTTATTATTATGAATGAATAATTTGCAGAAGAAACATAAGTGGCCAAAAAGTACATGGAAAAATACACTATAACTCAGAAAAAATAAAATTAAAATATCCTTTTATTTTCTATCAACAGTCAAAGATAAGGAGTAAATCATAATACTGAATGCTGGTGAATGTGGCATAAAACTCATCTTTGTATATTGGTAGAAGTGTAAATGAACATGATCTGTCTTGGACAGCATTTTGACACTATGAACTAGCACTTTAAAATATGCATATTCATTTAACAAATATTTACTGAGCACTTTTATATACCAATTTATAAGGACTCATGAAAGAGCAACTTTTCTTGAATAAAAAATATAACATATTCTCTGATCCAATAATTTTTAAATTTTGGTCTAATTAAATAATCAGTGGTGCAGAAGAGATTGCCAGAAAGTATGTTAATCATAGCATTATATACAATATCAAAAAAATAGCTAAAACTTAAATTTCCAAAAGTAAGAAAATCATTTAATCAAGCTACAATGTTGCAATGAAGCACATCTCAACCTTTAACTGATGTGTTGCCATTTAAAATGTTTAAGTGGCATGGAAAATGTTTATTCTAGAACTCTCAAGTTAAGAACAGCAAGATGCAAATTACTTTGTTGAGATTACAGTTGATATGTAGGGAGTTTTTTTGATATGGAGTTTTATATCCTGCTTTTGATCTGTGCAGCTATTAAACTATGGTTATTTCTATGTAGTGGGCTAATTAGTGATTTTGAATCTCCTCTTTTGTATTCTTCTGATCTTTCTAAATTTCCTATGCTGAATGTAGATATCTCTATAATCACAGTAAAAGTGCTAAAGAGAAGTTATTAGCTAATGATACATCTGATAAAAGGTTAATATCCAAAATATATAAAGAAGTCATACAACTCAACAACAACAAAAAACCAAACAATCCAATTTAAAAAAATGGGCAGAAGACCTGAAAAGATACTTCTCCAAAAAGGAAATACAGATGGCTAACAGACATATGAAAAGATGCTCAAGGTTACTAATCATCAGAGAAATACAAATTAAAACCACAATGAGATAGCACCTCGCACCTGTCAGAATGGCTGTCATCAATAAATCAAAGAACAACTAGTGTTGGTGAGGATGCAGAGAAAAGTGAACCCTCATACATTGTTAGTGGAATTGCAAATTGGTATGGCCGCTATGGAAAACAGTCTGGAGGCTTCTCAAAAACTTAAAAATGGATATACCTTTTGACCCAGCAATTGCACTTCTAGGTATTTATCTAAAGAAAACCAAAACAAGAATTGGTAAAGATCTATTCATAAAGATCACCCCAATATTCATGGCGGCACAATTTACAATAGCTAAGATATGGAAGTAACCTAAATGCCTATCAACAGATGATTAGATAAAGAAGCTATGGTCATATATACAATATTACTCAGCCATTAAAAAATAAAATCTTACCATTTGCAACAACACGGATGGACCTAGAGGTTATTATGCTGAGTGAAATAAGTCAGACAGAGAAAGATAAATACCATAGGATTTTACTTATATGCAGAATCTAAGGAAAAGAACAAACTAATCAAAAACGAACTCACAAATATAGTAGACAATTTAGTGATGGACAGGAATGAGGGGTTGAGGAGGCTGGGAGGATGAATGAAGGGTTAAAAAAGTACAAATTAGTAGTTGAAAGATGGTCATGGGATGGGGAGCATGGCATAGGGAATGTAGTTAGCTCTAATATTGGCTGGATGGAAAACCAGAGGAGGGAAGGAGTAATTTATACAGTTTTTTAAACTATATAAATGTCTAACCAACATTCTGTATGCTTGAAACTAATTAAAATTTTAAAATGCTAAATATAGACAACTTTCTGCAAGGTTTTGCAAGGAAAAATGATGTAGGATTGAATTTATATATCTTTAAATGTACAGTGGGATGTGCGTGTGTGCACACTTCTTCCACTCAATATTATAACCAAATGTCAAACTTGTGACAGGTGGATATAGGTACTAAAATTAGAATTTAGTTTTGTGCTTATATTTGCCAGTTAGGTTCTACTAAAAAATCTAGGCAGGCAATCTGAGACAAAGTTCCAACAAATACCAATTGAACTATTTCCTCATTAGGCCTTCACCCACATCTTAACAACACGAAGTCATATTGTATCCTATGTGCAAGTATCTCTTCAAATGTTACTCAAAGGTTTTGAAAATGTCTGCATGACCTTTAGCAATGTTCAAAGCAATCCCTTTGTTCAAGAATGAAAAGCTATCTCAGAACCAGCAATTTTAAGCACTTGTTTCTAATTATGAAAGGAAATTCTGCACTACAGGAAATAGGGTTGAAGCTTCAAGGGAAATTCAATTGAAAAAATAACATTTTCTTGAATCAAATGTTTCGAAGTTGAGGTGACTGAGTTAGGGTCTATTTGCAATGCTACAATGAATGCATCTTTGATTGGAATATTCAAAGCTGTATCTTAGAAAATACATATATTTTCAATATATACAATATGTTGTGTGTGTGCGTTGGTTCCTATGACCTGTGTTTTTAAATTTTTATTTTGTTTCATTGGGGGTATATTTTCTTTTACTTATTTTTTTCAGTGAGTAATATAGGTACATGAATGAGCATTCAAAAATGCAAGGGTTTATATGGTGAGCATTGTATTTCTCACATCTTTTTGCTTATTTACCGAGTTACCTCTCCAGAGGCAACCACTGTTACCAGCTTCTTGTGCAGCCTTCCAGAAATCTTGGCTTGTACAAGCAAGTATGAAAATGTAGAATTCTTCCTCTGTTGGCAAATTTGTATTTGTTTCTGCCATGCCTTCTATAGGTACCAGAGGGTCTTGTTGCAAGGTTGGGGCACTGGGTGTTGTGCTTGTTTGGGATTCTAGTAATAGTTTTGAGTTATTTTGGAGTCTACTGGTTTGTCTATAGTCTATCTTGAGTATTCTTTCAGTCTCTATATTCTTTCTTTAATATTTGTGCTAATATCAAAATGTTATAGTTTGTGATGCATTATATTTTATCATTGAATAGTAAATTATTTAATAACTTAAAAAATCCTTAAATGATTATTGATCTGTTCAAATTTTCTATTTAAATTGACTTTGGAAATTTATGTTCTCATGGAAAATTGTTCATTCCAATTATAATTTCACATTTATCAGCATGGAGTTATACAGTTTTCTCTAAACATATCTACATTTTTCATTGTGTGATTATTTTACAGTTGCAAGTGTCTACATTTATTTTGTAACAACATTTCTGATCAGTGATCAAGAATTAGTGAATATTAAATATTCTAGTTAAAAAGCATACATTTTTTAACCTGATAGATTGTACATTATATTCATTGCGAATTTCACACATTGTCATAAACAAAAATTTTAAATAAGCAATAAGCTAGTGAAAATGAATACAAATATATTTTTTGCTAAGGGCTAAAATCCTTGTTATATAAAGAATTTATTAAATTAAATATGAAAAAAAATCTTTCAGCACAATCACTAGAAAAAAAGGTTGAATGGACAATTCATAAAAGAAGAAATTCCAATGAATATATTTTTATTTTTTATTTTTCAATTACAGTTAACATTCAATATTATTTTATATTACTTTCAGGTGAATACATAGTAGTTAGACATTTATATAATTTATGACCTAATTCCCTAATTAATCTAGTATCCACCTGGCACTATAAATAGTTATTGTAAAATTATTAACTATATTCCCTATGCTGTACTTTACATCTTCATGACTGTTTTGTAACTAACAATTTGTAGTTCTTAATCCCTTCACCTTTGTCACCTAGGCCCCCAACCCACCTCCCATCTGGCAACGTGGCAGTCTTTGTTACCTCAGTACCTTTGATGTGTCCCCAGCCCCCTTGTTCCTCGTATCTATGAATCTGTTTATGTTTTATTTATTTTGTTCTTTAGATTCCATATGTAAGAGAAATTATACAGTATTTGTCTTTGTCTGACTTATTTTGCTTAGCATAATACTGTCTAGATTTATCTATATTGTTGCAAATGGTAAGATTTCATTCTTTTATATGACTGAATGATATTCTATTGTATACATGTATCAACTCTTCTTTATCCAATTGTCTATTGATGGGCACTTAGGCTGCTTCCATATCTTAGCTATTGTAAATAACTTTTTAATGAACATAGGGATGAATATATTTTTTTAAATTAGTATTTTAGATTTCTTTGGATAAACACCAAGGAGTGGAATTGCTGGGTAATAAGGTTGTTCTATTTTTAATTTTTTGAAGAACCTTCAAGCTGTCTTCCATAGTGGCTTCACCAATTTGCAATTCCACCAGTGCATGAGTGTTTCCTTTCCTGCACATCGTCACCAAAACATGTTTGTTGATTTATTGATGATAGCCACTCTGACAGGTGTGAGGCGATATCTCATTGTGGTTTTAATTTACTTTTCTCTGATGATTAGTAATGTTGAGCATCTTTTCATATGTCTATTGCTAATCTGTATGCCGTCTTTGGAGAAATGTCTATTCAAATTCTGTCCATCTTTTAATTGGTTTGTTTGATATATATATATATATATTTGGAGTTATGTTGTATGAGTTCTTTATAAATTTTGGGTATTAACCCCTTTCAATGAGCATGGATCTGAAGTGGGTCTCTTTGTAGACAGCCTATGTATGGTTCTTGCTTCCTTATCCATTCAGCTACCCTATGTCTTTTAATTAGAGCATTTAATCCATTTACATTTAAACTGATTATTGATAGTTTTGCCATTTTTATTCATATTTATGTTCTTCTCTCTCTTCTACTTCTTAAAGAAATCCCTTTAACATTTCTTGTAATACTGATTTGGAAGTGATGAACTCCTTTAACTCTTTCTTGTCTGGGAAACTCTTTATCTCTTCTTCAATTTTAAATGAAACCCTTTCTGGGTAGAGTAGTCTTGGTTGTAGGTCCTTGTTTTTCATCACTGTAAATATTTTGTGCCAATCCTTTCTGGACTGCAAAGTTTCTGTCTTATGGGAGCTCCCTTATAGGTTATTAACTGCTTTTCTCTTGCTGCTTTTAAGATTCTCCCTTTCACTTTAACTTTTGGCATTTTAATTATAATGTGCCTCTCTGGGTTCATCTTGTTTGGTACTCTCCTGGACTTGTATGTCTCTTTCCTTCTCCAGATTAGAGTTTTCTATCATTATTTCTTCAAAAAGCTTCTCAATTCCTTGCGTGCGCTCTCTCTCTCTCTCTCTCTCTCTCTCTCTCTCTCTCTCTCTCTCTCTTATGATGCAAAGGTTGGTATGCTTAATGTTGTCTGAGAGGTTTCTTAAACTATCCTCATTTTTTAATTTTTGCTGTTCTAGTCAGGTGTTTTCTGCTACTCATCTTCCAAGTTACTAATTTAATACTCTACTTCATCTAATCTGCTGTTGATTCCTTCTAGTAAATTCTTCATTTCAGTTTTGTATTCTTTCTGACTGGTCTTTTTTTATTTTATGGTTTCTATATCATTTTTTTATACTTAATATCTCTTTGTTGAAATTCTTACTGAGATCATTGAGACAAGTGTTTAAAACTCTGTATCTGGTACATTGCTTGTCTGCATTTTTTAAAGTTCTTTTTCTGCAGTTTTCTCCTGTTTTTTTGGGGGGGGGGAGGGGGGACATGTTTCTTTGTTTCCTCATTTTGGATTCTTCTCTGTTTGTTTCTATGTATTAGATAGATCTGCTACATCTCTCAGTCTTGACAGGGTGACTTTATATAGCAGGTGTCCTGTGGGGCCCCGTGGTACAGTCTCCCTGATTACCTGAGCCAGGTGTTCCAGGCATGTTCCTTGTGTGGGTTGTGTGTGTCATCCTGTTGTAGTTGAGCCTTAATTTCTGTTGTCATTGTCAGTAGGTGGGATTGACCCTCAGGCTTACTTGCCGTCAGGATTGGCCACACCACTGCATATGAACCGCTGTGGGAGCGCTAACTCCATGGAGCAGGATTTTCCCCAGCAAACTCTGTTGAGACCAACCTTTGGATGTGCTGCTCAAGGACTAATTGGGTGGTGCTCTGTTGTGATCTAAAGCTGACCACAAGGTGTTTTGGTTCTGAGGCCTTTTGGGAGGGGCTCTGGTGCAGGCCAGTGTCTGTGATGAGCCTGAGGCTATATAACAGGAGTTATAAAGTGATTGTGGTTAGTCGCTGCCTTTGCTGAACCTGGAAGCAAGTGGGAGAGGCCGTGCCATGAACCGAGACTGGCTACACCAATACTGGGCCTTTGGCCACTCAGCAAAAGGCCCAAGGAACCCTGAAGCCTGCCACCTGATAATAAGGTTCAGTCATAGAAAGAGCCTTTGTCTGTGCTCCAGTTAGGTGTAGGGGGATTTTCTCTGGGAGTCACCAGGATGAGGCAACTGGTGTTCAGCAAGTTAATGAAGATTCATACTTGGCACTTGTACTTAGCTTGGGATCACTTGGCAAAAGGCACAGGGCACACTGAGGTCAGTCAAAGCCTACCTGGGGCCTCTGGATCCTGCTCCTGAGAGAGTGTCTGGTAGGGTGCAAGTTGGGTTGGGACATGGTCTCAGGGAGTCATCAGGGTGCAGCAAGTGGAGTTTACCAGGCCAATGAAGATTCAAATTTGGCCATGTGGAGAGAGGGATCAATGCAAAAATTATGGCACTCACCTGCCAATGGTTTTGGAGGAAGGCTCAGCACAAGGGCAATAGCAGCTGTCCCTCTGGCCCTTACCCTGAAGCCTTACAACTTCTCTGGAGCCTCCTGACCCTCCATCCCTCTACCAGAGCCCAGGGTAGGTGTTCATAATCAAGAGAGTCTGTGTGCAGGCTCTTTAATAGGATGCCTGGGTTTCCAGCAGTCTTCCATCTCACTAAAACAGATGGAATCCTCACTTTTTTCACAGCCAGATGTTGTGGGGGTTGCTCTTTCCAGCACTGATTCTCTGGGCTGGGAAGTCTGGTGTGAGGCTGGAGCCCCTCTCTCCTCAGGGGGGACCTCCACAGCTGAGATATCCTTTACAGTTTACAACTATTCAGCAACTACAACTGTGTGGCGACAGCTCGTTTTGCCTTTCTGCTCCTCCTACCAGTCTTGACCGTGGCTTCTTCCTTATGTCTTTAGTTATAAAACTTCTGTTCAGCTAGTCTTAAGATAGTTTTCCAGGTTGATTTTTCTATAATCTTGTTGTAATTTTAATGCGGTCATGGGAAGAGGTGAGCACAACTTTTACTTACTCTGTCATCTTGACTAGAACTTCTAGCCAGTAAATATATTTTTAAATGTTTACAATTAAAATGCTCACATCAGAAATAGGCAACTGAGATCTCATTTCCTATCTAGCAAAGATTAAAAAGAATAGTAATATGCTTCTTAAGAATAAATAGGTATTCTTATATGCTGCTAAGGAGTGTGTAAATTGGTACAAATTTCTATATGAAAATTTGGCAATATATATCAAAATATTTGACTCAGCAATTTCAGTTTTATAATTTACCCTAGGGATATAAGCTATGTTTGCAAAGATGAATGCATAGGGACATTTCAAAATATTTTTTAAACGGGAAAATAATAGGATCAACCAGAATACAAACCATAGGGAAATTGTTAAAAGAATTATGTCTTATCCACAGAGATGGAATCTTCAACTAAAGTCATGAAAAATTACACTATAAAAACATCTATACTAGTATCTAGACAAGCACACTCCTTTCAGAGCCCCACACCTGTTTCTTAGACTCGCTCTCCCAGATAAAGTCCCTGCACATAAGCCCTTGTCACAAGCTCTCTTTTAATTGCATGTCATTTTCACTTCAGAACATGGGCTCAGTGGTTCTCCATAAATTCTCTTGTCATTTTCAAGAGATCCCAAGTTAAAGAACCCCCATTAGATGGTTTTGCACATAAACTCTAGTTTGATCAGACTCTGACTAAATTTTTAGAGCCAAAATTCTGAAGTCTAGTGAAGGCAGAACTCAGTATGAAACCTCATGTCAGTATACCATCCTAAAGAAACTTATTTCTGAGTACTCATACAGCATTGGCCTTTGCCACAAACTTCCTCCTTTTTATTCCACGTGATATCTGATACTTTCTTAATTACCTAGGTGTTCAATAACTTCTCTGGCTAGGCAGGCCCATTATCTGGAGCCAGCAACTGAAATATCAGAGAAAACCTTTTAGGCCCCGTGCTAGTGGGAAATTGCCTTTTAGAAAAATAACCTATTGTGACCTATGAGATGAGGCAGCAAGAACTTGTCAATTTAAAGCATCAAAAGCACACCCTCCTATTCATGAAGAAGATGCAGTGAATCCCTAAAGGCATTAGAAGTTTCTAAGAATGGGTCTGCTTTGTGGAGGAAAATCAGAGTGAAGAGCATGGGGTATGGGGATAGACTTCCAACGTGGGTTTCCTCAGGAGACTTTGCAGTTGCTGGTCTAATGTCAGCATAACAAGAGTTCTGAATTTATTTTCACTGTCACTGTGGTGGGTTGTTGCTTCTCTTTCCAGCTGCCCTTATTACCAGGAGCACAGA
Source organism: Rousettus aegyptiacus (assembly GCF_014176215.1). NCBI lineage: Eukaryota > Metazoa > Chordata > Mammalia > Chiroptera > Pteropodidae > Rousettus > Rousettus aegyptiacus. The sequence continues at coordinate 33,697,475 of NW_023416287.1, read as the reverse complement.
CCACATTTGATGGGGGGAACAAGGCCTTGAACTTGGAATGGTGACCATGGACACAACACAACTTCTTTTAATAAGTTTCTAAGCACACTGACCTCACCCTTAATCACACCATTGTCTACCCAACTGAACTAGTCTGGATGCTCCTCCTTGCCCCTTAAACTTGGGGATGTTCCAATATTGACTGGTAAATTCTCTGGCCACCCAACCCAAAGCATAATTAACTAACAAACATGTATATAGTAATTCTAGGTGCCAGAAATTGTTTTTAGCCCTTAGGTACTATTTTTAATCCCTGTTTTATTAGTCCCGCCCACTGGGGGAGGAGAGGTACAGGGTAGTTCATTTTCTTATTTTTTATCCAAACATCAGAGCTGTTAGGATGTTCCATAGTTGTCTCCCTATTGTTAGTCTTCCCATTTTATTCATCCTTCATGTTGCTTCTAGAGTGTTCTTGCCCCCAAACCTTCAGTGGCTCTCTCCAATGCATATAAGTCAAAGTTACATTTTCTTAGCTTCACTTAGAAGACCTCCTTACAACCTCTCACCATATCACTGCCATATATTAGTCTCCCTGAACTAAGCAACAATAAATTATTCAGCATTTCTCAGAAAAAGTGGGCCCTTTAACGTCTACATGTCTACTTTCTCTCTTAAGCTGGATTTCCTGGGAACTGATGCCAAAGGAGAGATCTGCAAGCCAGAAGTTCATTGAAAAGTTTTCTCTAGAATAACATTTGTAAGAGGATGTATTAGCTATCTAGTATGTAAAAAATTATCCCAAAACTTTGCAGCTTAAAACAATAAACATTTATTATCTCACACAGTCTCTGAAGGTCAGAAACCCCAGGAACATCTTAGTTGTTTGGTTCTGGCTCAGGGTCTCTCATGAAGATGCATCAAGCTCTCTGTTGGGGGGAGATCTGCTCTTAAGCTCACTGCATGGTGTTGGCAGCACTTATTCCTTGCCACATGGGCCTCTTTACAGAGTTCACACAAAATGGCAGCTGGCTTCCCCCAGAAGGAGTACAAGACAAAGTAAAAGAAGAAGAAGATATACCCAAGACTAAAACCACAGTCTTTCCATAAGCTCATCTAGGAAATTACACCCTATCACATCTGCTCTTAATCTATTCACTAAAATTAATCACTAAGTTCAGCCTACACACAAGAGGAGGGGAATTAAACTCCATATCTTGAAGGAAGAAATACAAAAGAATTTGTGGACATATCTTAAAGCCACCACAAAGAGTGAGGGAAGCAGGGATAGGCAGAGAGAGAGAAGTGGTGATTCAGTTTCAACAGAGGCCCAGGTGACCTCAATGTGGGCTCTGAAGCTTGGACAGCACTTGAAAAATGTTCCAAATTGAGATAAGGGGGGCAGCCTTTTTCTGCTTGCATCTCCTAGTTGTAGAAGCAGATCGATCCCTGGAAAGAGTATAATCTTGAGATGAGCAACACCTTTTGGCAGAGAAAAATTGGGATCGGAGGGTGTTCAGCTCCAGGGTATCAGTAGCCAACACACCCAGCAGGTGTGAGCCCCTTGGCTCTGAGGAGGGATTTAGAGACATATCATAGCATCTACTAAATCCATTCTCTCTGCCTCTTGGATCCAATTGCTTCACATAGCGTTAACTCCATCTGGAAGTAGCTCCTTCAGAATTCTGCTTGGTCTCTTTTTCCAGAGAAAACTTACAAGACAAAGGCTAGCACTGGTCCCAGGTCCACAACCGATGTCCATTATTTCACTCCTGTTACCTGTTCTAGCCCCATCCCTACTCACATCCTCCAGCCTCAGCTATTACATCTGATGGTCTAGGTGGTTTATTGGTAGAATGTCCCAGACTCTTATCTATGAAGGGTCTGAATCTCTGGTCACCATGTCCTCCTCAGGTCAGGGTTGCTATATTTATCCATTCATAGTCACAATTGGCTAGGATAGTGCGAAGAGTTACCCTGTTGAATCACCTACATGCCGAAAATATTTCTCCCCCACTGAGTAACAGCAGCCCTACCTTCTGTCATGAATAGGGTCACTTATTCCTGCCACAGTAATGATTCCTTCACTTACCCACTGTTTATTTGAAACGAAGAGCCAGAAGAGACCAGAGGAAAGCAGCAGTTGTAAGTTTACTGGGACTTTTACACTCTCCTGGTGGAAGATTAATACTCTGAGGAACAAGGACTTCAAAACCTACAGAACTCAGGGTTGCAGGAACAGAAGACACAAATCAAATAAGTTATTCGAAGTGGTGATAAGCGAGAACCCTCTATATCTTCCCTCTTGGCTTCCAACACATGTATTCTACTCACTCAGGACACAGCATCATGTAAAGACCCTTGATTTAGGATGTGTACTGCTTCTTGGAAGGTGATGCCCTACACCTGTGGGCATCATCTCTAAGTTGGTGACTCAGCTATACAAGAAGCCTCCATGAGGCTGGCAGCTTCTGGGTGGTGTGATATGTGATAAGATGGGTGGATCCTATGGCCATGGACCCAGAATGCCACTCTTTTGCTATACAATGAGCTCCTTCTAATGAGCTGCCTGCCATGTGGAACTCCATGATGTTGGGTCTAATCAAAGCTTCCATCCTTGGCTACTCTATTCATGTACTCACTGTACCAATGGTTAAATGGCCAATGTCAGAGGCTGGCTAACTTAGAGTGATGAAGTCATTCTATCCACTTGATTGTTTTATACCTCTTCTGCAGCAGGTGATCTCAGTGCACAACTTTACATATTATCTTATTTCATTAGTCTATTAACAGCTTTACTCAGACCCTTTTGTCCTTGATCTTTGAATCCTTCCCCTCACAGACTGCTGACCAACCAGCAAAGCCATTCTTATTGCTTATGAATTACATATATTCTTATGCTGGAGTGTTTCTCATTCCACAGAAAGTAAGTGACCAGAAACGCTGCTCACAGTTGTGCCCATTGGGATGATTTTGCCCTCACAGCTGTCTTTTAGATCCACAAGCTCCAACATCTTCCTGTGTTATAGGGAATCAGATGAAAGTTATACACACATACACCAAAGCTATAGCTGTGGTCTGAGGGGAAGGATCTGGTGCAATAGTGCTGAATGACATGAGTATCTGAGTCACTTGCTCATTGCATAAGGTTTCTTATGCATCTGTCCCTGCTTGTGCCCAGTCCTTGCTGTATGGCCTCCATTTTATGGAGGATTGCTGCTGGGCCCATTTAACCTTATAACTTGATATATTTGACAGAACCTGTGTCAGGATGGGCAGGTATGGTTCCATGGTTAAGTGATGTTCCATTGTTAGGTGCTCTGACCCTACCAAGCCCCGGAATGCAAAGAGCTATTTTTTATATATGTATAATTCTTTTCTGAAGATGGTATAGCCTTACCCCAGAGCCCTAAGGATCTAAGTTGATTTTCTTAATAGAGTTTGCCAAAGTCTACATAGTGTCTTTTGTCCCATAGATTCCCCTAATGACTTAGAATCTAATGGAGTATATGGGCCAAGAAGCATGGCTATATACACCACAGCTTAGATCTGTTACAGCATCCTCCACTGCTCTGGAAATCACTCAAAGCCGGCAGCCTCCCATGTCACCTAGAAAATGGTTCAGAGCAGTTTGTGAAGTGTTAGACATACTACTCTAGAATCTAAAAAGTCTTACCAGAGAGTTTGCTATTGAGAAGGCCCAGCACTTTGCATGAAATACATTTCATGTTCCCAGTCTACTGTATCCTTTAAATTTTAATTGATGTAGGAGGCTGTGAATCTTTGTGGAGTTTACTCCCACTCTCTGGAACATGTCTCTTATCAAGACTTCTAGTACCCTTGCCAAGCCTTGTTAATTTAGCCCAACGCGTGATGTCATCAATATGGTGAACCAATGTGCTGCAGGATAGTCCAGATGTAATAATTTGACAACCTTCTCTGTAGCTCTGCCACTCTTTAGTTAAGTCCTAGGCCTGGTCCTCAGATTTTTATAGCCTTTCAACTGCAGGATATGACAGTTCCTTTACATAATGGCAAAACATCCTCCGACTTCCACATTTTTTTTCCTTAAATTGATGATTAATCACTTTTGACCTTTTTTTGATTTTTCCAATGCATCATTTGTACTTAGCAAGAAATGTCCAGTTCCATAATCATTATAATTACTACTTTTATGCTTCTCAAATGCCTGACATGTTGCATTTCACAGAGCATTCTATTCTACACAAATCACACTCTAGGTGACCAGTGGTGAAATATTAACAACTGCACTGTTACAGCATGACATGCTGGAGAATATCAGTGCTCCACCCACCTCCATGGATGGGGTCCTCATTACCAGGCATGTGGTAGGCGACACAACTCTAAACTCCCATTTTGGATTCTGTTTCCACGGACCACTTCTGGTACCAACTCTCTAGATACTTTTCCCAGGAAACATACTCAGATGTAGATTTGCCTGCAGGTATTTTATTGGAGAGAGCATACCTGCCCAGGAGTAAGGAAAGAAGGACTGGGCTAAGGCAAGCCTTGAACTGTGATTCAATGACAACAAAAGTCTCAGCTGATCCCATGAGGAGTTTGGAAGCTGGGATAGTCCTTCAGATATGTCTCAAATTGAGGCAATGGACTGGTTCTTTGAAACACTTTATTTACCAATTGATTAGATACACATTGCTTCTGAGAAGAGGGAATAACCTTGAGCAAGGCAGCTCCCTTCAGCAGAAGGCCATGCTTGTGGAGCCACTTGACTGAGCATAAGCAGGCAACATTTCCTGATCTGTATCCACCTCTCTCTCCTACTTCACTTCCTACCTATGTTGCCTCCCTTGATGTATTCCAGCCACTCTCACTTCCTTTCATATTCTTGAAATATGACAAATTCTTTCATGCTTTGGGACTTAAAGAATTTGCTGTTTCCTGAGACACATTGTATTTTTTCTCCATATCTTCCCATAGTTGGTTCTACCTGAGTCTTTAAGTATCAATGCTCAAAAGTCACTTCTCCAAAGAAGCCTTCCCTGACTACCTCAGAATACACCCCACTCCAGTTATCTCCATCACTGCACCTGTTTATTTTAATCATAATATTTATTACCATCTCAAGTAACCTCGTACATTTATCTGTTTGCCTGTTTATTGTCTAGCTCTTCTGCGCATGTGAGAATACACTCCAATGAGGAGAGATTTTGTGTCTGTTTCCCAACTGCACCATGGTCCTTAGAAAAAGTCTGACCTTTAGTATTGCCTCAATAAACATAAATGTGTGTTAATCTAAGGATAACTATGCTGACTTCTGGCATCACATACTCCTGATATCTCATCTAGCTTATGCTGTTTAATCTTTGTGGAATATTTTTATTTTTCCACTAAGATACAGCTAAATCTCTCTCTCTCCAACTTTTCCCCCTCCGTCTACTACTTCCAGTCAATTCTGAGTACTTCTTATCTCTTTCTCCTTATGCCAATTCCCCTATGACAATAAAATACTGCATGACATTACTCTTCAGGACACTTTGTGCATTACCTTGATTTCCCCTAACATCAGATCAGACACAAGACAGAACTGGATGCAGTTAGGTCATACAGGACATGATTCCAGAAGCACAAGGGAAGAGTTAAAAAAAAGAAGGGAGAAAAGGCCAGGAAACAGTATATTAATCTTAGTGAGGTACTTCTGTGGGAAACCACAACTCCATCCTGCTAGAAATGTTCTGAGATATTATGTAGAACTCACCTAAGAATCAACTCAAGGGAGGATGGGGAGGCTAGGGAGTTATCCACTACCTTCTACTCTTCAGAGTCTGAAAATTGCCCATGAGGGCATTCACTTCCTCACCTTTCAGAGCTTCTGTACACGATAGTGCTGTAGAAAACCCTCAAGTAGAAAAAAAAATAGAAGAAATAGAGACACTTTAGGAGAGAAGTTCTAAGCTTGGTGGGAACTGTGGGCTGCAGCTGCAGTTAACTCCAGTAGATGGAAAATATATGGAATGAGAAACAATACTGTTTGCTACACTGGTCTTTCAAACTTTCGAGTAAGTGTTTTATAGTAGGGATTGAATAATGTATGTCTATCTGTCTTCACAGTGCCCAGCAGAGTTCTGAGTGTCTGACATCTGTTGTGTTTGTTTTATCCTTATTTGTTTGTGATTTTGCCAATATATTCTCTCTTATTCTGGAAATGGTATCCCATTTTTCCTCTTGGATGTCACGCCCTCTTCTGCTCTTAGCTCATAAATTTTCAGGAAAACTGAATTCACTGTGGATTCAGTGAACTTGGCTCCACAGGTTAACCCAGTCAAGCCAATGAGTATTTTATTTCTCTGACCATAGTAATGAGTTCAGAGATGGGCAAATAATACAATCACATCCAATGAAATGAAAGGAGACTTCTACTAAGATTTCTGGGAAATGGTATCCTCTTCTCTCCTAGCACTAAACCTTGAAGTCATTTTGAAGCTCCATGTTTGAGAGTTAGCCAGCACCTAGGGATCTGACATGGGAAATAAAAAGAGGAGAACCAAATCTTGATGGTATACCTTGACTCTTGGAGCAAACCAGGCACCTGGAGCCAATCATTTTTATTTGGCAAAAGCCTGTTTAGCTTGGATTTTACTGTTAGACCAATGATAAGAGTTCTACCTTGCATGCACATTTTTCTAATTGGGACACTTTTTTCAAGGAAATGCCACCAACTAATCCACCTCAAGTTTTAATTTCATAGATTCCTAGTGACAAGGAATAAAGCTCAGGAAAACAATGGCTCTGGAATGTGACTCAGGAAGCTCTATAGTTTCACATGTCTTCAAGCTTCTCTAGTGTTCAGTCACTGAGAGAACTACTAAAGTGTCAACTTCAGAAAGGATAGAATTGAAATCAGAAGAAAAGGATGAGATACAAAAATATATTGGGAGGTGGGAATTGCATTAAATCAGTATAATGCTTTAGATAATAAGGTTATTTTAATTATGTTGATTCTTCCAATCCAAGAACATGGGTATCTTTCTGCTTTTTTTTTTTGTATCTTCTTCAATTTCTTTTAATAATGTCTTATAGTTTTCAGTGTGTAGGTCCTTCACATGTTTCATTAGGTTTATTCCTAAGTATTTTATTCTTCTTTTGTTGTAATTACAAAAGGATTTTTTCATTACTTTTTCTGAAAATTCTTTTGTAAAATATTAGAATGCTATGGATTTTTGTACATTGATTTTGTATATTGAAATTTTATCATATTTGTTTATTGTTTCTAATAGTATTTGTTTCTAATAGTGGAGTCTTTAGGATTCTCTATATAGACAATCATGTCATCTGCAAAAGGTGATAATTTGACTTTTTCATTCCCTACTTGGATGTTTTTTATTTCTTTCTCTTACCTAAGATTTAGCTAGGATTTCCAATACTATATTGAATAATAGTGGTGATAGTGGACAGCCTTGTCTTGTTCCCTATATTACAGGGAATTTTTTAAGTTTTTCACCATTAAGTATGATGTTAGCTGAGAGTTTATCATATGTGGACTTTATTACATTGAGGTACTTTCCTTCTATATCCATTTATATGGATGCACAAAAGACTCTAAATAGTCAAAGCTATCCTGAGAAAAAAAGAACAAGTTCAGAGGTATCACTCTGCCTGACTTCAGATTATACTACAAAGGGACAATAATCAAAACAGCATAGTATTGAGACAGAACAATGAAACAGAATCGAGATTCCAGAAATAAACCCCCATAAAAATGGGCAAATAATTTTTGAAAAAGCAGCTAAAAACATACAATGGAGAAAGAAAAGACTCTTCAATAAATGGTGCTGGAAAAATTGGAAAGCCACATGCAAAAGAATGAAACTAGACTGCTGTCCACAACCATACACCTAAATTAACCCAAAATGGACCAAAGATCTAAATATAAGACCTGAAACAATAAACTGCATAGAAGAAAACATAGATACTAAACTCATTGTCTTTGGATTTAGAAAGGATTTTAGGAATTTACCTCAAAGGCAAGGGAAGTAAAAAAGTAAATGAATGGCACTATATCAAACTAAACTTCTGCACAGCAAAGGAAACTATCAACGAAGAGGCAACCATCTAAATAGAAGATATTTGCAATATCTTTACATACTATGTTTGCAAAATATTTGCAAAATATTGAAAAATATTTGCAAGATATTTGCAAAATATTTGCAAACAATGCCTCTGATAAGGGTCTAATATCCAAAATACACAAAGAATTTATACAATACAAGTAAAAAAATAGACAGAGGTCCTGAACAGACACTTCTCCTAAGAAGATATGTAAATGGCCAACAGACATATGAAAAGATGCTCAACTTCACTAGCTATGAAGAAAATGTAAATCAAAACCACAATGAGATACCACCTCACACATGTTAGAATGGCTATCATCAACAAGACAAGTTATAACAAGTATTAGAGAGGATATAGGGGAAAAGGAACCCTCATACACTGCTGCCAGTGGAAATGTAAATTGGTACAGCCACTATGGAAAATAGTATGGAGGTTCTTTGGAAAATGAGAAATAGAATTACCATCTGATCCAGGAATCCCTCTTCTGGGTATTTACCTAAAACATTTGAAAAAATTTATCTGCAAAGATATATGTACCCCAATGTTCACAGTGGCCAGGACATGGAAGCAACTGAAGTGTCCTATGATAGATGATTGGATAAAGAAGCTATGGTACATATATACAATTGAGTATTAGTCAGCCATAAGAAGAGATGAAATATTGCCATTTGCGGCAACATGGACATATCTTGAGATTATCATGCTAAGCAAAATAAGTCGGACAGAAAAAATTGAGAACCATATGATTTCACTCGTATGTGGAATATAAATCCAAAAGCAACAAAAAAATGACAAACAAACAAAGACTCATGGACACAGGCAGTGAATTAGTAGTTATCAGAGGGAAGGAGAGGTAGGGGGAGGTAGATAGGGGTAAAGGAGGTCAAATATTTGGTGATGGAAGGAAATTAACTTTGGGTGGTGAACACGCAATGCAATATACAAATGATGTATTATTGAATTGTACACTTGAAACCTATTTGATTTTATTAACCAATGTAACCCCAATAATTTTAATTTAAAAAAAGAATAAATTGGGAGAAAAAATGTTGCTGAACATAAGGGTTAATCTGAGAAAGCACAGCTTTATAAAATGATGATGATGGGCTTGAAAAGAGAGAATGGCATTCAATCATGAAGTCCAGTGTCACATAAGACATTAGGCTGAGATCAGAGTTAAAGTCTTTGAAGGTGTTTGCATTGCTTGAGAAAGGAAAACGGATAATGATCACACTTAGGCATAAGTTTTTTTCAAGTTAAGAGTAACTACAAAATATTCAAAATAAAATTTATCAGCATTGTTTATAATTTCTGAAATATTGGAAGCAAGTTAGTGTCCATCTACAGTGGGGAAATAACAAATAATTCAATGTATATTTAAACAATGCAAAACAACAATAATAAAAATGAATACAGACAAGTTATGTATATTAACATAGACATTTTCGAAATGTAACAAGTTTAAAAACAAGTCAAAAAATAGAGAAATATGATACCATTTATATAAATGTGGACAAGTTTTGTGAGAATAATATTTACCTTTTATGTATACACATATACATACACACACATACATAGGAATTATAAACATGAAATTTAGAACAAGGTTACATCTGAGGGGGGCAAAAATGATAATGGGAAAACATATACATTACAAAACAGAATTCACCTCTTTTTCATGTGTTCATGAAACTCTCAAAATCTCAGGCAAGCTTAAAAATAAGTATAGGCAACATTCTCAGACTATGAAGCAGTATAACTAACACTTAATTTTCTAAAAAGTGATAAAAGCTCATTTATGTAAGAGTTAAAAATACTGCTTAAAAATGTTTACATTAAAAAGAAAATCAAAATTTAAATTACTAAATGTCTAAAAAAGTGTTAGTAAAATAATTTCCTTATTAGTAACTAAATGTGAATATGAATGTAAGTATAGATATGATTAAGTATTAGATATAGTGTATAAAAGTATAGGTATAGATAACTATAGGTAAATATAAATACATAGCAGAACCTATTGGAATCAGCTGAATTAGTCTTCAAAGGACAACTTGCAGTCATATACCTAAAGAAAGAAGGGGAAAATTAATGAAGGTAGAAAAAAAAATAATGTAAGAAAATCAGAATGAAGGAATTAATAAATTTAAAATAAATTAATAAGTTGGAAAACATAAAAATAAGTAGATAAATTTAAAACTGATATTATTTGGAGGTGAATACAGTAAAATAGATGTTATTAACTAACTCCATCCAAAAAAATTAGAAGGCACAAAATAGTCAAAATAAGTAATAAGGACAGGTAAATAAGACAAATGAAAATAAATCTGAAGACTAATAAGAGATTTCTTTGTTCAACTCTAAAATTTCAAAATGTAGATGAAATTAATGCCTTTCTAGAAAACGTAAATAATCAAAAGTGACCCTAAATGACTTAGAAATTTTAGTAGACTAAATATCATGAAAACAATTGAGAAAAATCTCAAAGAACTATGTCTTTTCAAAAAAAAGTTCAAGGTTTGAGGCTATTCACACAGGAATTCTATCAAGCCACTAAAAAATAGATACTTCAGCATGTATTTAATTTGTATCAAACCATTGAAAAAAGGAAAACTTCTAAATTCTACTTACAGATAACAGTGATGCCAAATCTCAACACATACATCCTAATAACGTATTACCAGATAGAAGCTGAAAGCCTATATAAGGAGCCATAACACATGAATAAGTATGTTACTGTAGAAGTTCAAGGGTGTCTCAATATTAGGAGATTAATATATTTCAACATATTAATAAATCAAAAGAAAACTATGACTATATTATGCTGAAAAGCATTTAATAAAATTTAATATCTATTCTTACTAATAATCAAGCAGCTAATTAAACAGAACTAGGAGACTACATCCATAATATTGTTTATATTATACAAACATAGAAACATCATATTTAGTGGGAAAATACTTAAAGTATGACAAAGCAAGGATGTCATCATTTGCTATTATTATTTAACATTGTTCTGGAGGTCCTAGTATTGTATATGGACAAGAGAAAGAAATAAGATATATTTAAAAATTAGAGAAGAGATGGTGAAATTATTATTAATTATGTATTATATAATTTGTATACCTAGAAAGCACAAAGAATAAACTAGTAAATTATTAGAACTAGAATTCAGTAAGCTGTCCGGATACATTAATATACAAAAATACTCTGCCCTACACAAACAACAATCAAATGGAAGTTAGAAAGAAGAAAATACCCCAATTAAAGCACTAATATAGGTAAAGTATAGAAGGGATATGTAATGTGTAGAAATAAACTCAACAAAATTACAAAATTTCTATGAAGAAACATTAAAATGCAAAAGAACAGATAAATCCTGCCTTTTTTTTTTTTGGTGACAGAAAGGATCAGTAACATATTTTAATTCATTTAAAAATACACCAAAAAGATTTATTTAAAAGAATGAATTCTAAATTACTTAGAAGTTATTCTAAATTTTATATAAAAAAATAACAAGAATGTTAATGAAGGGAACTATCCCAACCAGATATTAGAACATATTTATAGGTACAATGCAACCTTCATATCCAAGATCACATGAAATAGAAAAAAGTTGCAAAGTAAATCCAGATTTTACTGGGAGCTGGCATATGATAAAGATGATATTGCCTATTAATGGGGAAAAAATTATCCATGAATGGTGCGAAACTAAGAGATTTTCAGTTGCATGTTTATGTCTCTGCCTGTACCTAATAATTTTAATAGATAAAAAATATAAATGTGAAACAAAGTAGAAACAAAGTCTCAAAAGCACTAAAGTAAAACATGGGAGGTTTTCATAATATGGAAGGGGGGAAGTCCTTTTAAGCATGAAGAAAGAAAAAAAGGAATAAAGAGAAGAAGTAGTGTTAGAAAGAGGAATGGAGGGAGGAAGAGGAGGAAGAGATAAAAATCCTAATCTCAGCATCATAAAGTATTCTTTAAAAAGTCAAAATGCAAATGATGATCTATGAAAAAGTTTGCAGCCCATATCAAAGTAGAACTATTTTCCTTAATATATAAAGAGATCCTAAAAATCGAGTCAACAAAGGAGCAACAAAACATAGAAAATATGAATGAGGTATAATTTCATTAGCCAACTTCATCCCAGTAAGTTTAATTTTAAAAAAGTATGAAGGAGAGAGAGCAAAAATGTTAGGAAGCCTCGAAGCTCCATAATCACGTGAAACAATGTTCAACATCATTCAAAATGGGAGAAATGCTAATTAACCTGCAATTAATTTATTTCCTCATTTATCAAATTGGTAAGATCAAGTTTGTTAACAGGTTTGGGGAAGATTTGGAGAAAGAGGTCTTTTGGTGGGCATGCAAATGAGTCCAGTATCTATTGAAATCATGTTGGCTCCATGCCCATTGACTCAGAAATATGATGCTAAAAATTCATCTTTATATATTTTACAGATATGTAAACTGACATGTGCAAAGATATTAATTGTAGCATTGCTTGTCATAGTAAAGTAACATAAATGTTTATCAATGGAGGCATATTTAATAAATGATAGTTGAGTTGCATGATGAAAGGTTATGCCAGCATTACAAAAAATATATCAGGTCTGTATATGATAATGTAATAGGACCTTCAAGATATAATTTTAATTGAAAACAACAAGACACATGATGAAGCATACCATTTAAATAAAATACATATAGGTAAAATATGTATATGTATAATTTATCAAGAAGACTTCTGAAGAAGTTATTAATAGTATTTGTCTCTAGGGAAAGAAACTAGACAGGAGAGGGAAATAGTTTTACTTTCCCCTGTATAACATTTTCACTTTTCATATTTTGTTCTGTGTTACCTCATCTGAATGTTTTTAATTTAAAAATAAAAAAAATTAAATTCAAACTATTTAACTATTTTGGTTTTCTCCTAAGTAGGAATGTGGCTGCTAGTGTCAAGTAGAGGGTGAAGGGCAAGAATAAGTTAATACTGCTGTTCTCCAGGCTAGACAAATGTTTTAGAAAAACAACCCATCTCAAGCTGAGAAGACCCTTTTGTTTACTTGCTTCTGACTTGAAAATGATGCCTTCAATTATTGCTCTAAATGTAAACACCATGAGCTGCTCTAAAAATATTTTCTGAGTAAATGCCACTTGTACCTTCTGGCACTTACTCAAAGCATTTTTTTAAAGCAGCTGGGAATCTTTTTAGTAAGGCTTTGAGTTAGGGAGCGATAGAATAAAACAGCAAAGTAAGTAGAGGCTCAAATTCTGGAAATATCACAGAGAAGAGAAGTCAGCTAACAAGAGAGACTATAAATTCTTCCCCTATAAGCAACGAATTCTTAATGATCGCCAAAAATGGATGAAACAGTTGCCACACACATCAGAGGATTCAATGGTGTATATATGAATAGTGTTGTCTTTGAGGAACATGGAGATAAGAAAGAGGTAACTTGAATATCACATAGAGCAAGAGAAAACTACATCACAATTTAAAATGTTACAAAAAACAATTTTGGGAGAGCAAGGAAGAAGAGGCGATACAATAATCCTGATGGCATACCAACCAAATTAAACATGGCAATTTGTGTCCAGTGCATCAGGAAAGTAGTAGGCCCAATAAAAACTGGAAAAGTCAGTCCAGGATTAACCGGAATGTGTACAGAAGAGAAACAGGTGAGCTGCTGACAGTCTCATTTATTTTCAAATACATACACCTTAATGTCATAAGTTACCTTCCACCTTACAAATCAACAGCCCAAATGCCACAGCATTGTATCCAAGAACCATCGTAAGAATGAGCTTGTCACTAAAAGCTTTTTTCTACTCTTGCAACCACTGCCAATACTTATGGTCATGCGTGAGCACTAGGTCAGATTCTACTCTGTATGAATTAGCATTCCTTTTGAATTATAAGATGTTCAGTGAAGGAGATAGTCTTATACTTCACTTGAATTGAATAGTTACTCAATAAACACTTAAATGTAACTTGCAAAAAGCTAAAAAATATTAAATTTCACTTTTTAAATTTACAAGTCTAAAAAGAAATATTACCATTTAATGAGGATCTTAAGAAAAGTGAAACTCTGAAGGAGGCTGAGGAGTGTATAAGATATGAGACCTTTTATGTTTTGCATGACTTCCTCAATCCATAGCTCTTAAACATTTTGGATGGGCTATTTTGATCCTAAAGATAAAATACCCATTCATATGACTTTGAGTACTTTGAGCACATGGCACTTTGCTATCTGCTTTCTTGTCATTAGATCATTTCATTCTCAAAATACCCTTGAAAAGTTAGGTGCTATTGATAGCTCCACTTAATCTATGAGTAAATTAAAGCATGGAAAGTTTATGTCATAGCACGAATCCTTGTCTTTTTAGTTTGACTATTCAGTGTCTCTTCCCTCTCCCTGAGTTCAGGAAAGCCTGTGCTGTATGAATTCAAATGGTGGTGGTGGTGGTGGTGGTAGGGGGTGATCCTATCACTCATCGCTAAAGATTGAAGAAGTAGTGACAGTAGGATTTGTTCTACGGAAGAAACTTGGTTGTCATGGTTACTTAACTATCTTAAAGAGGAAAAACTAAAAATTTTATTTCATCCTTAAGTAATCACAATTACTTTCTATGAGCTTACTTTAAGATGTCCTGTGAGCATGGAACAGCTTCTTGATCCTTGGAATTGGATTAGACACAGACACTACCATTTCTTGTCTTATGTTGACTTTCACTCAGTGCTTGCTCTTTAACTTTCATGATTTATATAGTTTTTTCACAACTGTGATGTCATCAAAAGTGAGATTGCACAATCTAATGCTGAAACTAAGTACCTTAATAAATTAGTAGTTTGAGGGAGGTCCAGCAGATGTTAGTTATTGTATTTCTCTTGACTTTAAAAAAATTATTTTTGTTATATTTGACATACAATATTATATTAGTTTTAGGCGTACAACATTTTGATACTATATTTATACACTACAATGAGATCACCTTGAGAAGTCTAGTAACCATCTGTCTCCACTTATCCTCCCATCCATCCTTTTACTTTCAACCATTATTTTCTTCTCTTGATTTCTTAAGATATCCCTCAGAACCTCTATGAGTTGGATTCAGTGTCCCAGTACACCTCAATGTGCATACTAGAAACAATGATTCCAAGAAAAAAAACACCCCAAGGCAGCAGTCAGTGCAAATGCCTTGAGGATGCCAGTGTGGCTGAAGAAGGACTAAATGAGCATAAATCTAGTAGGGACATATTCATGTATTGGTTTGAGTTTTAACTCCAAGTGAAAGGATTTTGAGACAAGCAGTACATGATCTGATGTATTATTATTGTTATCAATCATTAATATTATTACTATGATTACTAAATCAGAATTTATTTCAGATTTTTTTATTAAGGTATAACTTGCATGGTATAAAGTTTATCCTTTTGCGGGGGGAGGGGGGTACAAGAGTTTTGACTAACATATGTTGTCTTGTAATCACCACCACAATCAAGGTATAAAACAATTTCATTACTCCCCCCAAATCTCCATATCCCCTTCTAGTCAACTTCTCCCCTATTTCCAGTCACTGGCTGTCGCTGATCTGTTTCTGTCTTTATAATTTTACCTTTCCCAGAATATCAAATAAATGGAATCATATAGTTTATAACCTGTAGGCCTGACTTCTTTCACTTTGCATAACAGATTTGAGATTCCTCCATGCATTTAATGTATCAAGGTTTTTTAAAAAAATATCCATCGTATGGATATACCACACTTTGTTTTCCTATTCCCCAGTTGAAAAATATTGGGTTGTTTCCATTATAGCAATAATTAATAAATCTGCTATAAAATTTGCATTGCTCAAAATGGATTATAGACCTAAATGTAAAATTAAAAACTATAAGACTCCTAAAAATATCTTTGTGACCTCGTGTTAATCAAAGATTTCTTAGACACAACACAAAAAGACATGATACAAAATTTGACACATTGGACCTTATCAAAATTTAAAAACTTTTCTGTGAAAGACACTATTAAAAGAATGAAAAGACAACAAATTGAGAGAAAACATTTGTAAATTGCATATCCGATAAAAGACTTACATCTAAAGTATATAAAGAACTCTCAAAATCAATAATAATAAAATTACTCAATTTTTAAGCGGGAAAAAGATTTAAGTAGACTGTTGATCAAAGAAGATATGCAATGGCAAATAAGCATATGAAGATATGCTCAAGATCATCAGTCACTAGGGAAATACAACTTCAAACCACAATAAGATATCACCATACACTTACTTGAAATGAATAACAAAACAAGACAAAATTTGAAAATAATGACAGAGAGAAAGTGAAGCAATCAGAACTCTTATACATTGCTGGAGGGAATGCAAAATAGAAAATAGTTTGGCAGTTTCTTTTTCTTTTTTCTTTTTGTAGATTATGGTTATTATTGAGCTCTTGCTGTGTTTGTGTTACTATGCAAAATCCTTGTATATTATCTTAGATCCTCTTCATGAAAGCCCTCTCCCCCTTTTCAACAGTTTCTTATCACATTAAATATACACTTATCATACAATCCAGAAATCTTATTTCTAGCTATTCAATTAAGTTAGATGAAAATTATATTCACACAAAACCATGATTCATGCTAAGAGTAGCATGTGGTGAAGGTGGGTGGGTCAAGGATTGAGTCAGGAAGTCTGAATAGGGGGCTAGTACAATAATCCAGATGAAAGGCGATGGTGCCTCAGATCAGAGTGGGAGTAGTCAAGGAGAAAAGTAGAGGTTAGCTTCTAGGGATATTTTATATACAAAACCAGGGAAATTTCCTAATGGATTGAAGGTGAGATGTAAGAAAAAGAAGAGTGAAAAAGTGAAAGGATGGAATGACCCTTAGCCGAAATGAGGTTGACCAGGTACAAGCTGGAGGAGGAGGAAAAGAACAGAAGTTCAGTTTGGGACCTAGTGTATTGAATTCTCTCTCGGACGTCCCAGTGGAGATGTTGAATAAGTAATTGGATAAGAGTCTTAGGTTCAGGGAAAAGGTGAAATGGAGATATAAATTTGGGAGTTAGCATTATAAGGTAATATTTAAAGCCACAAGACCAGGTGAGATTGCAAAGGAATTGAGTGGAGATGATAATGAGAAGAGAACCAAAGACTGAACCTGTCACTCTTCACACTGCAAGGTCTCCCTGGTATCGCATTCATGTCATGGGTAACTATGGCAGTGTCTGGTGCAAGGGTGGCCAACAGTGTCCAGGCATCATGATAGCAGCCCCACAATGAACGTACTGGAGCTGGACCTCGCCATGGTTCTGGCTTCCTAGTTTCCCTGTTTTTGTCTGTTTTTCTCTCCCTAGTTTTCCAGACTTCCCACCTGTTATCCTTCTAATTAATTCCTTCTATGTCTGAATAAGCCAGACTCTTACTTGCTGCTTATAACCAAAAACTATAAGCAAAGCCAAGTAATACAGAGAAGTTTATGTGGTTAGTAAATGATGAAGCCAGACTGGAACAAATTGTGTCTGTCATCAAAGGAAAGACTTGCTTTGAACCACTAGATGTGTACTTATCATGTCACACTTAGGTCCTTTGATTGTAAAGGCTAAACTTTAGGATAAACTTCTGCAAATAAATGTTTGTTATTGCAATACATTTCTTGTGACAGGCCATTGTCACTCTTTTTAAAGTTTAGCAGAAATGCACTAATTTGACTTTAGAGATATGATTAAAGGAATTTAAATATATTATTAAAATTTTAGGCATATCTGTATGTCTTGAATAATTTTATAAAGTTATTATCTGCAAAATAACATGAGACAAAAGAAATTTATGTAAAATATCTGCTTGCTCCTTTTTATATATACTTGCAGTAATGTAAGAATTTGTAATTTAATAAGATTTTGTCTCAGGCTTCTTTTTGTTATTCTGATAATCTAATTATCTGTCTTATTACAAGGTGGCAGAATAATAAAGGGGAAAAAGAAAATCCTAGCTGATTGTTTAAATAATTGAAATGTGGCTTAAAAAGTTAGTTATTAGTTTTTTTCTGTACAAAGCATCTTTAGTTCTCATAAAATGTCCTATTAGAAAACCTTAAAAGAGAAAATGATATTCCTGTACCTCTATTATTCCCTTTGATTATTAAAAAATGCTATTAAAAATAAATAAATTTTCATTCATACTATGCCAAGGTGACATTGCGTTTGGACGCCTTTTTTCTAAGTCCACATGAAACAAGTAGAGACATCTCAGACACCTCGTTTTAGAATCACGAACAACAGAAATAGTTCATCCATAACACGGGACACATTAACAACTTTCATCTTCTTAGGCTGGATAGAAGATTTCGAAACACAGGTGTGTTTTGTTGATGCTGTGCCCTTTCTATTGTGGTTACTTTTTCAATCAGTAATTGAGATACAATTCCAGTGTTAGAGATCCTAGGATGATAAGTGGACCTTTGGATTTGTTAAGAGGAGAAGGAGGAGGAGGAGAAGGAGAAGGAGGAGGAGGAGGAGGAGGAGGAGGAGGAGGAGGAGGAGGAGGAGGAGAAAGAATGGGGAGGGGAAGGAGGAGGGGGGAAGGGGAGGAGCGAAGAGAAAAATATTTGAAGCTGGCCAAGAGGAAGAAGACGGGAAGAGGAGATATTGGAGGGGAGAAGTGGTGACGTGGGGAGAGGACGAAGATGGATATGATGGGAGGTAGGTGATTACATCGGGAGAAAAGAGGTACAGTAAGCAGGTTCTAGGATAGGGCTTGTCTTGCGACCGTCCTGAGGAGGGAACGCAAGATCTTGCTCGTCCCGGAGAGGAAGAGGAAGATGGTGATGAGGGGAAGTGGAAGAGGAGAGGGAGGAGGAGAAGAAAACAACATCCAATCTAGGAACCACTTTCCCCTCTTGTGGATAAAATATTGCTCTAGAAAACTGATTTTGTTATAGTGTAGGCTTCCTTATCTACAGGGGATACATTCCAAGACACAGAAGATGCCTGAAACTATAGATAGTACAGAACCCTATATATACTATATGTTTTCCTATATATACACGCCTATGGCAATGTTTAATTTATAAATTAAGCACTGTAAGAGATTAGCTACAATAACTAATAATAAAATAAGACAATTATAGCAATATAATGTAATAAAAGTTATGTGAATGTAGTCTCTCTCAAAATATCTTATTCTACTCTATTCACCCTTCTTTTGATGATATGAGACGATACAATGTCTATATGATATAATGAAGTGAATAAGGTAGGCATGGTGATATGGCATTAGCCTAGTATTGACCTTCTGATAAGGGTTACTTGAATCACTGCAATACCGTGACTGTTGATCTGATAACCAAGATAGTTAAGTAACAAATGGGTGGATATCATATACAGTGTGGACAGGCTGGACAAAAGGATGATTCACATTCCAGGCAGAACAGAGCTAGATAGCATGAGATCTTATCATGCTACATAGAACAATGTGCAATTTAAAACCTATGAATTGTTTATTTCTAGAATTTTCCATTTAGCATTTTCAGATCATAGTTGACCACAAGTAACTGAAATCATAGAAAGCGAAACCATGGATAAGGGCAGGGGGCGTTGGGGGTCGGGGAGCAACTGTAGTTAAAAGCCTATCTACCAGGTCAGAGGCTTTTAATCAATACAGCATTTTTTCTTTCTTCAAATTTCCAATAAAGAGAAAAATATGGTTTAATTTATATTATACATTTAAATTTAAGTCTTTCCAATCCAATTTTCAAAACAGGATCTCAACTTTTTCTTATCTGGAAATGAAACAGTTGGCACAGGGTCAATTTTTCTTGATGCAAAAAAACTTCCTTATGCAAAGCTTAACTGGTGGAAGTATTGGAAGAGACCTGAAGGCCACAAAAAAAGATATCTGACAATGCTAACACCCTCAATATTTCTAATCTTTCACAAACACACTAACTATCTCTTTAAATGAATAAAACTCTTTAATGTCAGTTAAATACTTAATTGAGACATGAAGCTTAGAAGCTCATTGGCAGAGCCTATTTAGGATACAGAGATGGCTAAGATAGAGAGTCCCTGCACTCAGGAGCCTATAACTTATGGGGGATGGAGTCAAGTAAGCAAGTATTTTTATAAGGCAGAATAAAGTAATAAAAATTTGTGTAAATTACTTCAAAGGAAGAAGCAAATTTATCTCACAAGGGCATTGTGGAAGACTGCAGGAGAATGAGAGCCTTTATCCTAAGTCTTGACATGAGTGGAGGAATTAAGGTGCTGTGTTTTCATTTGTATATTCATTCATTCATTCATTCATTCACATATTTGTTCATTTGACAAGTATTTATTCAGTGCCTACTATGGGTCAGGCAATATTATATTCACTGGGAGGTGAGGCGAGAACCAAGATGAAGTGCTGCCCACAGGGTTTACATTCTAGTGAGAGGAAACCAAAAATAAACAGATATGATTACAGACAATGATCAGAGCTCTCTAGAAAGTAAAGCAGGGCAAGAGGATAAAGAGTGAATTGTGCAGGCTCAGATGATATCTCAGAGAAAGTAAGATTTAGGAAGAGGAAGTAAGTTGTAAAGACTTCTACACAGCAGTGGAGAAGCTGGGTTTTATTTGAAGTAAAATAGAAAATACATGATGGTTTAAGAATTATGGAATGACATGAATTGATTCATTTAAAAAAATCACTCAGGCTGCTGTAGCAAATTGACTAATGGAAAATAAGAGATAAAGCAAGCGAATCAGAAAGGAAGACAAGAAGGTGCCAGTATAGTCCAGCTGGAGATGCTGAGGTTGGTACCAGACTGAAAAGGGTAGGAGAGATGAGAGTCAGAACATGGATGTGTTTTGCAGAGACAGCAGACACTCAGAACTTTCTCAGGACTTTGATGTGGAGAGTAAGAGGTTAAGAGGGCACTAAGGTAGCTCCTGAAATTGTGGAGCCGAAGGTGTCTTTGAAATAGGGGAGGTGAAGGAAAATCATGTAAGGAATGAGGTTGATCAAGAGTTGGCAATGCGTTTTAGTTATCTAAGTATACACTCTCATAATTCTACAACAAATACTATTTTGTGCTAGATAGATTTTTATCTAAAACTTTAAGACTGGAAATGAAAAGCAAGTATGTTAAGATGAGAAGATAACCCCCCAAATGGGAGTGGTATGGCTTGAAAACTGTAAATAGATCATATGACTGATAAAAAATGTAGAAAAGGATGTGTAGGTTAGTGGAAACTGAGAAGATTGGTCAGAGATAGATGTCGGAACACCTTCAGCATTGCTCTCTGTTTTGAAGACAGTCAAGAGCCACCAGATGTTTTGGGGTTAGAATAGTAGCACCCAAGCAATACCAGTTTTAGGATAGTAACCATGATGAAAATGTAAACAGATGGATTGGAGGAGGGATCTATTTGAGCCAGAAAGTTCTGAAGTGGCTCAAGAAAGATGAAATCAAATATGCAAAGATGAGCCAAAGTCTTTTGGATGGAAAGGAAGAGAAAGTACATTTCCAAAGAAGATTTGGGAGATTTCACTCAGTACATACCCAAAGGAAATGTCTATGTTTCCACCAAAATATGCATTCATAAGAGCCAAGCCAGAAATCCACTCAAATGTCAGTCAACATTTTAAAAAATAGGATTGAAAAATAAGTCGTGGTGTGTCAAACAATGGAACACTATATAATAATAAAATGAATAAGCTGCTGCATGTATCAAGGATTTAAACAGAAATTTAAATCTAATGTTGAGTGAAAAAAAGCCAGACATGGAGGAGTACATGCTATATGATTCCACCTTGGCAAAATTCAAAAGCAAAGAAAACTAATCTATGGGGTTGGAATTCAGGGGAGTGGTGGCACTTGGGAGAGGGATTATAGTTAGGAGAGGAGACATGGTGTTTTCTGGGTGTGGCTATTAACATCTCGTTTCTTGATCTGGGAGCTCATTAACTAGGCGTGTTCATTAACATACTTGTATTTAACACTGTGTGCCAGGGATTCTGAACAGCCTCAGGGATAAATGAGTTCAGCATAAAGATTTTCTGTATCCCAATAATATTTATCCTCTGTCTTCTATCCATCATTGGTAAGCATTAAGCACTCAGGTCTTCCAGCCAGAGCTGAGGAAACTCCAGTGGCCAGAGAAAACTATTAGGCAGAGACTTACAGATAATTATAGTACAGGCTATGAGCCTGCACAGAAAAGTGCTTATCCAGAGCTAAACAATAGTATATAAAAAGGAACTTAATTTTCTAAAGCGTCCTTAGCATTTATAACCCACTTGTAAGTCTATATAATCAAATAAAGATGGTCACAAGTTCTGAGCTACTCCTCTCATTAAGAGGTCAAGTCTCATACCCTTCCCTTTGGATCTGGGCTTTCCTGAGTAAGTTGCTCGACCAATAATAGAATGTACTGAAATCGATGTTCTGGGATTTATGAGCTAAGCTTCCACGTGTAAATGCTTTCAGCCACTCATGTTATTGGAGTCCTCACTCCAGAAGCTCTGAACCACCATAGAAGAAATATGACTGCCCTGAGACCATTTCAGGATATGCCATGTGTATGTGTTTCATTCCAGAGTCTCAGTGGATCTCGGCCTTCCAGCCACCCCAACCAAGAAGCCATATGCATGAGTGAAATCACCTTGGACCCTCTAGACTAGCCTTACTGCTAGATGAATACCAGAAAATGACTTTAGTCAATGCCACATGAAACCGAACAATTACCCAAACAAATATTTCCTAAAGTACTGACCTAAGAAATCATATGTTACTTGTTTTAAGCCATTAATATTGGGATTGTTTATTGCATAGAAATAAATCTCTAGAACCATCTAAACTACAATTCTGCTGAGATGCTGCTATGTAGAGTGTGAGGCTGCACAGAAGGATTGCATTCATTTAGAGTTAATCAACTTCAGAAAGCCTTCTTTCCAACCCCAATTTCGTTCTTTATTATTTGAGAATAAAGAGAGGTTGTAGCTCATTTTTTCTTGCTTTTGAAAATGGTGAACACCAGCCCCAACTGTATCGTCAAGCTCCCATTTTAGAGAGTAATATATAATACTTTTTTCTTTATCATTAAACTTTGGTTTGGGTTTTTATTACAGACTGGCCTCTGTGGAGTCAGTTTTATGTTTCCTTTCTGTGACTCATTTAATAAAGAAGTAGAAAGGAATACACAGAAATATTTGCCTGTCTCACAATCACTCATTTACCTATTTCTTCCTGAGTCATGACTCATTTAACTTTACATACAAATATAATTAAACTTTCTATTAGTCAGCATTTGATATGCTTGAATATAAGGGAAAAGTCTCTTCACTCCTCAACCCACTCAAAAGAGTTAAAATCTCTCTCTTTTCACTTTTGCAGATTTTAGGTAATGTTCGATTTGTAGACAAAAGCACGTCCTTGGGAGTTAAGAAAGTTTTCAGTTCATTTTCTATTCCTCTTGTTATATCTGAAGTAAAGGGAATAGAAATAACAACAAAAATATTAAGAATGCTCTTACACAGATTCATCTCTATCTTAAAACCAGAAGGAGAGGTAGTTTTATACCCACATGAGAGCCCTGAGTTTCAAGACGGTTTAATCACTCACCTCAGCTAATAAGCGACAAGACCAGGTAATGATCTCAGATCTCTCTGACTCTAATGTTCAGGCTTTTATCACTACACTAGTATGTCTCTCAAACCCTGAAGAAAGATTAAGCATCAGGGTTCAAGGGACATTTTTCTTAACTAACCTGTTGGAGAATGGAGTCTCCACACTGATTTTTGGATAAATTCCATACTGAGCCTTCTTTCTCATCTAAGTGGCTGAAAAAGAGACAACCGTGCTGTTCTTGCCCCATTGGTAACATTTATTGCACCATATTGTAAATTTTGGCCTGCTTCCATGTACCTCATACTCTTGTAACATCTTATCAGTTTATCATTATATTGGTTATTCTTTTACTAGTACATGTTACAGAAGAAGTGGTCTTTGAATGTTTGTGAATGAATGCATGAATCTATCAACAATTCATTGTGCCTAGGGCAGTGGTTAGTGGAAAGACATGGCTCATGAATCAGCATCCTGGAAAAGACTATACCTCTCCTAGTACAAAGACACTCCAAACATATGACACTTCAGTCCAAGAAATACTGAGTTAATTTTTAATTCAATTCAATGGTTACTTTTGGAACCCAGAACAACCATCCACATACTCTATAAGATAATCGTACCTTGCTTTTTGGCCTTTATTTCTGTTGGTTTGGCCTATTATTCTGATTTACCCTGACTGGCATTCCAATCTGGAAGTTGAGAAAACAGGAGTTCCTCCTATCCCTAGGAGGCCCTGCACTCCTTTTTCGAGCTCAGACCTTCACTCTACCATCCAAAGCTGCACACAAAGAGATGAGGTAGTTTTTTCTCAAAATTTGTAGAAGGAACAATTATAATAGGTGTCCAAGGAATATAAACTTCTTCTACCCTCCCTAAACTTAATTAAAAAAGCTCAAAAATTACTTGACTCATCTACCTCTGTAGAGAGCAACCAAAGAAAGTCAAGAACATGTCTACACTTCTAGCTACTACAAGGATAGTTGCTGGAACAGAATCCTTTCAAATCCCAGGGGCTCTGTAGAAGACAATGTCTCTGGGTTATACTCATTCAAGAAGATATCAGGCCCAATATGCCTGCAGAGTTTTTGGCAGACAGGTAATGATCCCAAAGGACAGTATCATTGGCACCAGAAGCAATTACCCTCCTTGGGGCCAATGCTATGCAACAGACTGACTCCAGTCTGTTGCTGAATTCTCCAACCTCTGGAGTGGTCCTCTGTCATCACACTACTCATTCTTCTCATCAAAGAAGACAGTCAAGCATCACCATGTTCTTGAAGTGAGATAGGCTGAAATTCCCACCCTTCAGAAACTCATGGACTGAAATATTTATCAATACATAAGGTAAGGTATATGGAGCACTGGAGGACAATAAATGGGACTTCTGGACTTTCTTCTGTTACTCTCTGCATGAGAAGAGAGGCAAGTAATTTCCTGAAATTTATGGCTAATAAATAGCAGAGCTGGGATTTGAGCCCTGGTCTGTTTGATTACCATACCAAATTGCTTCACTATTGTGTCTTTTGTCTTTGTGTTCTGAGCACTTAGCACATATCCTAACATAATGTAGATATTCAATGAAAAGTTAGCAAAATAATGACAGTAAATCAAGTGTTCTTGCTTTATTACTTAATACTGTCCTGCTAAGCAAGTGGACAGCAAAAAAAAAAAAAAAAAAAAAAAGATCTGTGAATGTTGTAAGTGGTACTCCATCAGCTGTTCCTGGCTGTGTCAAAAAAGAGTCAAGAGTATATGCAATAAAACTTTAAATACAACCACAAAGTAGAAAAAGAGCACTGGGTAATGATTCACAACTCTAGGGTTTTAAGTCAAGTTCCAATTTTGAAGGAAACTCATGATTCCTCCGGGCTTTAAATTCCTTACCTAGATAATCA
Source organism: Rousettus aegyptiacus (assembly GCF_014176215.1). NCBI lineage: Eukaryota > Metazoa > Chordata > Mammalia > Chiroptera > Pteropodidae > Rousettus > Rousettus aegyptiacus. The sequence goes on along the minus strand of NW_023416287.1, from coordinate 33,671,899 downwards.
TCACAGTCTCACAGTTGGGTTCTAGAGCTCTATAGATATTAAATAATGAAGTCCTTGATGACCTGAAATTTTTGTGGCAAACCACTTTGAAGAGAAAGAGCAAACAGACACAAATATCATATCCAGAATTTTGTTGAAACAGTCATACACACGAAGAAGTGCCTTGGGTCCTGTAAATAATTTTCAAGTTTCACCATATCAAAACATTCTAATCCAATTGCATGGACCATGTTACACCCGCATGGTATTCAGAATGATACCAGAAGATTCTAAAAGTCAACCTTTCAAAAGGATTGAATTATATTCACCAGGAGAGAGAGTTTGTGGCACTGACACGACACGAAGAAAGATAAATATTTTACACGCAATGTTGGGAACCAAGAAAAAGAAGGAACAAGTATTTTTTACTAACCCAAGTTATAACTGTTAAAATATTATATCATGAAAATTATTTTTAACCTCTAACTTCCATGTAAATATCAGCTAATAATAACAGCAGTAGCAAATATCATTCAATTTGATTAATTAATTAGAAAAGTTCATTAATTGGAGCACTCTCCGCTTAAATGTTCTAGTTAATCAAGGTCTTTTTTGATTTCCTTAAATGGCTTTTTTTTAGCTTTATTGAAATATAATAAACAGTTGGTCATGTTTCCATTGTACAATTCAATAAGTTTTTTCAATTATAATTGGTATACAATATTAGTTTCAGTTGTGCCGCATAGTAATTAGAGATCTATATAACTCACAAAGTGATCTCCCCACTAAATCTAGTACTCCTCTTCCCTCTTACATATTTATTACAACATTGTTAACTATTTTCCTCATGCTACACTTTATATCACCATGTCTATTTTGTAACTACCCATTTGTACTTCTTAATCCCATTGCCTTTTTTCGCCATCCCTCCCAACACCTCTCCCATCTAGCAGACCTCAAAATATTCTCTGTTTTTATGTTTATTTCTGGTTTTGTTGTTATCGTTATTTATTTTGTTCTTTAGATTACACATATACGTGAAATCATGCGATGTTTGTCTTTCTCTAATCTGACTTATTTTGTTCAATGCAATACCCTCTCGGTCCATCAAGGCAATATCTTTTTCCATCTCCTTCCCTTCGGTCTTTGTGTATCTTTTAATCTGAAGTGAGGCAGCATATGTAGGGGTCTTGTTTTCAAATCCATTCGGTCACTCTATCTTTTGGTTGGAGCAGATAATTCTTTTCCATTTCAGGTACTAGTTGATAGGAATGTAGTCATTACCATTCTTTATTCATATTTTTCCTTCTTAAAGAAGTCTCTCCAACATTGCCTGTAATACTGGCTTGGTGGTGATAAACTCCTTTCACTTTTTTTTGGCTGGGAAGCTCTTATTCTGTCCTTCAACTCTAAATGATAGCGTTGCTGGATAAAATATTCTTGGTTATAGATGCTGAGTTTTTATCACTTTGAACATTTTGTGCCAAGCCTTTCTGTCCTGCATAGTTTGTTTGTTTGTCTGTCTGTCTATCTATCTATCTATCTATCTATCTATCTATCTATCTATCTATTTGTTTGTTTTATTTATTTAGAGAAATCGTCTTCCAGTCTTGTAAGTGCTCCCTTGTAGGTAACTAACTGCTTTTCTCTTGCTGCTTTTAAGATTCTCTCTTTGTATTTAAACATTGGCATCTTAATTATAATGTGTCTTGGTGTGAGCCTTTTTGGATTCCTGGTTTTGGGGATTCTTTGAGCTTCCTGGGGTTGTACATCTATTTCTTTCACCCGGTTAGGAAAATTTTCCATCATTATTCCTTCAAATAGCCCTTCAACTTCTTGTTTTCCTTCAGGTACCCCTATGACACAGATATTTTTACCTTAATCGAGTCCCATATGCTCCTTAAATTATTACTATAGTCTTGGCTTCTTTTATCTTGCTGTTCTGATTGAGTGTCTTTGGCTTCCCTATCCTCTATATCAGTGGTTTGATCCTCTTTTTTATCCACTCTATTTATTCTCTCTAATATGCTTCTCAATTCAGATAATGTGTTATTCATTTTAGACTGCTTCCCTTTTAAAATTTCCATTTCCATTTTTATGTTTTTTTAATCTCTTTCTTAAAGTTTTCATTGAATTCATCAACACTTCCCATAAGTTCATTGAGCATCTTTATAACCAGTGTTTTGAACTCTGCATCTGTTAGATTACTTGACTCTATTATTTCTAGATCACTGATCTAATCTCTCATATGGTTTCTTCTTCTTTGTCTTCCCATTTTGGCTTCCTTTCAGTGTCAGTTGCTATGAACTAACAAAGTTCCTAAGTCTTCCAGTCTTATTAATGTGGCTTTGTGTAGTAGGTATCCAGTGGCACAGTCCTGAGAGGGGTTCAGCTGCAGGCCAAATTTAGCCCAAGCCTGTGCCCCTCTGGGGCCACCCGTTATGATCCAGCAAGCAATCCACAGATGATATGCTTATAGTTTCCTCAAGAAACCACACCAGAAACCGAGGCCAGCCGCCAGCAGTGTGGGTCTTGGCTCTGCTCAGCAAGGAACACCTGACGTGCTGAAAACACACTTGAATGTGCCCTGGGTGGGGCCATGAGTTGGAGGAGGTGGAGTTTCAGGGAATCCTTTGATGATGTCTCAGCTATGGTGGCACGGGGTCAGTGCGCTGAGAGCCATGGAGGGCTCAACAAGGAACAGTGGATGCTGCCAGCACTTCTACCTGGGAAAGCTTCTCAACCCCTGGCCTTCACACTGACAACACAGTGTCTCCTTGTAAGTCCCTGGTGCCCCATCCCCTCATGCAGCAGACCTGGCTCTGGTGTTTAGAGAGAACAGGTCCATCACCGCAAAAATCTGCTCATGGACACGGCCCCTTTAAGAGGCGTCTGCAGCTGCTTCCTGCTGCTGCCCATGGCCTCTGTCCCACTCAGCCACTCGGTACCCAGCAGTCCCGTGCCTTCTCCCCCTCCTACCTTCCACCTTTGCGGGTTAATTAATTATTTCTCTCCCTAGTTGTAGTCCTTCCATTTATCTAGATCCCAGATGACTTTACTTGCTCTTTACTCTGTGTTTCTGTCACAACTTTGATTTGGTCGCAAGAGGAATGAACAAAGCCTCTATCATCTACATCATTTTTTTCTCTGCTGCCTCTACACACAGCAATATCATTTGATGTTCTTGGGTGAATGCCTATTTCCAATTTTTGGTGCCTCCAAGAGCATGAGCCAACTTCTCCTTCTTAAATGGCTTTTTAAAAATGAACTTCATTTTCAGACATAATAGGCACTAATGGTGCGATGTTTTAATTCTAATTTCCCAAAAAGCCAATCAGCAGAAAGTATATGCCTCAAACATAACAGGCTAATGGCATTTTAGTCATGTACAAAGGACACTAACCAATGACTACACAGAGTCCTATCTTTAGTACTATAGTAACCCCTTAGAGAGTCAAGTGATAGCTGTGTCTTTATTAAAATGAAAACAGAAAATTTTATATCATATATATAATAGTGTGAATATAAAATGATCCAAAATTTCAATAAAAGAAGGATAAGGAAAATAAGGTACATCATACCTTATGATATTATGTTGCAGAATAATTACAAATAACCATTATAAATGGGAAAAGTGTTTATGACCCAAACTTAAGTGAAAATAACAATATAAAACCATCAACAGTTGGATTATTCTACAAATGTCTATCTTTGAAAATACATATGCAGCATACATAATATACATAAGGAGCAGAAGAGAGAACAATATAAAAATAACTGATACTGTAGAGTAATATCATATTCCCTTGTTTAGAACAAAAGGTGCTCGTCTATTATAATGCTGTCTATGCAATACATTGTATATAGAGGGGAAAAATGGAAAACAAATCACCTTCAAAGACTTGGGCACACCAAAAGAATGAAACTTGGGTCAGAATTCTGGTTTGGGACAACTGGTGAACATAGTTAAAATTGATGTGGGCTTTAAAGCCTCACTGCCCTGTGCAGTTGAAAAGCCCAATGTCAAAACTAGACACAAGATGCCAATATAATATCCTGTAATTAATAAAAAAGTGTCACACTCCCTTTCCTGCCTAAAGATAGCAAAAATAGCAAGGAAAACTATGATGCAAAAAATACCTCTTATTTGTCGAACTTTAATTATTTTTCTTATGAAGTTTTCCCAGAATAAGAATGGGGTTACTTAAGGAGAGATGCCCTTTCTGCTGGCTATATTCTGCACAGCAGCACCTGTCAACCTCCTTATTATTTTTGATAGATTACTCAGAATAAGCAGAGAACTGCTGAATATCTAAAGGAACTGCAGGTATGGAGCTAGCTCTTCAGGTCCCTTCTGCTTAACAAATTATCCTAAGAGGAAAAAAAATAGGAAGAATGTGGAAAAAATATACTCAGCATTTTGCCTTTTATTTATGGGGCTTTATGAGCTGGTGTTTCTATTTACAGAGTTCTTTTCATTTTATAATATGACTTAGGTGACCCATGAAATGATTAAAATCTCTTGTACAGATCCCTAGCTCATGTCTGCCCCACTAGGAAGCATTGCTTTGATTCTCTACGAATAGCTTTTCTCATTTCTATAGAAAGGTGTTTGCTCCAGCCAGAGTAGCTGAACTGAAATTCATGCTTTGTTCTAATGGCTTCCCCATGTACAGGCCCTGTTGTGGGATCTTTTCCTTCCTTTATAAGTCTGTCTGGGTAGGAAGATCACTGCCGCTTAAAATATTTTTAGGTTAAAAAAATAAAAAGGGATAGACCAGATCTTGTTAGGAAAATCTGGGTTATCCTTTATTTGTCAATTATTTTATTTACTTTGTAGAAAGAGACGTTAGCAATCTGCCATTAAGAAGCTACTAACTTGGCTTGACTCCAGGAATGATGAAATGGTGCTGCCAGGAGGAGGCAGGTCTGTTTGGGTGGGGGCTGACAGTTACTATGCAACCAGCCCAGCTCCTACACAAAACGGACCTTTTTCACTTTGCTCACATAGGACAAAATACATTTTGAGGATATTTTAAATTTAACACTGGTTAAAAATATTCTAGCACTCTCTTCACTTTAAGGAGCCATGATTGTCAGAATATTTATAATTGGCTTTGAAAAATAGCCCACATGAGAAGAATTCTAAGTTATAGAACCTTAGGACTGAGCTGGGAATTAGAGGTCCATCTTCTCCCATTGATAACTAAGTAGAAGGCTCTCCTCCTATGGAATTTCTGTCACTTAACCTTCATACCTCTGTCCGTCACCTCTGGTGATGGGTGGTTCATTGCTTTATAACTTGCTCCACCTTGAAATAGTTCTGATTGTTAATAAGTCATTATCTTTTTCTACTTTATTTTTATGACACAAGAAATGCAGACTTGTGGATAAATATTAGAAAATATAGATTAATAAAAAGAAAGAAAAACATTATTTTAAACTCAGTCTTATCAAACATTTTTATTGTGTATATATGCAAGTTTTCCTTTTTATAAAAATGGTATACCATAAAGACTGCTCTGGAAACTGTTTTTTGTTTGTTTGTTTGTTTGTTTTTAATATTGAGTGTACTATGAATATGTAGTTATGTCATCATTTTAAGAAAGTTCTTTCACATTATACGTTTAAATCTCATTAGTCTATGATATGTTCTGGACCAATATAGAATTATCTACTCTCTCCTTTGCAAACAAATTCCATCTTGGTACAAAATCTTAAGAGTCTTATTCAAAAATTCTGGTAGAAGACCCTAAGCAAATCGTTAACCAGTTAGATGATTGGAGGTGTGTGTGTGTGTGTGTGTGTGTGTGTGTGTGTGTGTGTCTGAAGAATTAACCCAGCATTCCAAAGGACAAGGCTGGATCTTGCTACATCTAGTTAAAGAGCTACATGGTACAGAAATTATCAAACATTTTTTTCTTCAATAATAAAAAAAAGTTTCTTGTTTATTTCTGAACAGAAAGTAATTTTCCTCTTCAGCAGAGGTGATAATACTAACCTCACAGGACAAGGTAAGGCTCAACTAAGCTCTTTAAATGGAAGCCCTTCATGAAGTGGGCCCATGGGTTTATGAGGAGGAAGATAGCCTCCCAAACATTTACAACCTCTGTGTTTCGGTCAATTAAACAGAATGTCCTAAACATGTCAGAAACACCAAAGATGATTAAGTGTAAACTGCACTTCTTGACATAATGAAATAGGTGCTTGTTTAAAGATATGGAAGATACGCAAAAGGGAAAATCTCAAAAGAGAGTAATTTTCAACAGGAACAGAGCACATTTCAATTTTATTTTTGCAACCCAGATGTTCTGAGAGAGCAAACAGAAGGCATTCCTCAGACAAGATACAAGAAGTACAGCTAGTGCTCACTGTATACATGTGTGCTAGAGCCACCCCTGCATTTTGAATGTCATGGTATCCTGGCCTTGGCCATTCTATTTTCACTGGGTAACAGGTGGTTGTTCTGTCCAATGACCCATAATCAGGCAATGGCTCCAAAAGTGCTTTAGACTTATGCTTGAGTTTAATCCCTATCTCCAGTGCTTCCCAGTCCCACCCTGGCTCACTTTGTACTTCCTTAACATGAGAATTCACCAGTGATGAGGGTTGCCCAATGTTAATCTTCAGAATAGTATAATGGGAATGGAATCACCACAGGTGAGGCTCAGAAAGAATTTATACTAGAGGCAAATACACCTTTAATAAGGGTAAAAAAAAAAATACACAGTATATCCACAGGCTATATCCCTGAGGCCACAGCCTTCCAGACATTCATGCTGACACTCTCTTCTCTCCTTAGGTTCTTCTCTCCCTGGAGAACATGTGGGCTAAAGTTAAGGTCTCCTGTTGGATCCAAAATACCTTATTCTCACACTAAAGATAAGGAGGCCATGTTCTCTCTCAGATAATTCAGCTGATCTTATAAAATGAAACCAAATTCTATCTTAAACAGAGTATATTCAAAATTAAAAGGCTCCCCTCTTTATTTAGAATACAAAATACTTTCATATAGAATCAGATCCTTCACTCTCATTACCTATAAGGAAGAAGTCCTATTGCATGTGGGAACTTTTGCAGGTTAGGCAGTAAGAAGGGGCCGGAGGACACAACATAATTTCCCCTAGAGTCCTTTCTAACACTCTAAATAACTGGATGTAGTAATCTTTTAATGAGGTCTTGACTCAGAGGTAGATTGACAGACATCACATTTCTGAAACATCTGTGGTTCCTTCCTATCATTCTAATGGGGAATGGCCAGGTCATACAAGTGCACTGTTCGTATCTGTTACAAATGCTGGGAGTGTTGAACAAACTCTCCTTATTTCTTATCCAGATGATTTTCAAAAGCTACCAAACTATTCCTTCTGCTTCTAATCACCAACCATATCACCACCAATTTTAGATAATTATTCCATTTGTTACTACAGTAAATTTCTTGAAAGGAAATGCTAATTTTTATCAGTATGCTGTTCAAAAACTTTTAGTGATTCCTTTGGCCAACTGAATTAAATGCAAATTTTTGAGCTCTGTGTTTAAGTCTCTGTCTCTCTTTCACTGTGCGTATGTGTGTATACATATAGATATATATTTGAGATTTGACATCTTGCTTGTACGTGCACATACACACATGCATGCACGCACACACACACACACTTACACATGCACTACATAACCAAGATGTCATGCAATGAAATCTTAATGTTAACACTATTTATATAAAGAAAAAAAATCTTTTCAAGGTATTGGAAGTATTGTGCAAAAATCACAATGTACCAGATGTAAATCCTAGACACAAGTGGCTTGGAGTCTACTGTGCTTGAGGAATTAGGCTGCCATAATCAGAGGGGAATATTGACTCACCTCAGCTTCTTAGCTTTTAATTGTCTGCATCTCAAATTCTACTTATCTATTTAAAATTGGCCCCGATCTCCCTAACCCACTGTCATAGTTCATTGCTCTTCTAGGAGCCAGAAAGACGAACAGCACTGGTCACTGGTTTGTGGGTTTGTGCTGGCTTCTTTGGCGAGTCAGAGTTGAAGGGTAGAATATCAGCTGGAAAAGCTCACTTCTGTGTCCACAGCTCCAAGCATCAAATTACATATACAATTTTCTTAGAACAAGGATGCTCTCTTTTGAATTTGAAATCATAGAAACTGACTTTTTAAATTATTTTAATTACAAAAAATTGATTTGTCACTTTAAATTTGTATTTGTTTAGTTTCTCCTGCATTTCGCTCTTTCTTCATATTGTCTCTCTGTGTGTCTTGTTCTACTTCTATCCTCCAGATGTATCTGTCTGCAGCAAATGTATTTAGAAACATATGCCCACAGACAGAGCCTGCATGAAGCATCACACAAAGTAGATGGAGAACAGAGGGGTGACCGATATCAATTTTCTCCCCCAAGTGCCTCTTGCCCGGATTCTATTTCACATGGTATTGGCTAGGAGGGCAGAAGCTTACTGAACAAAGAATTCTGAAATTAATTTAAAGATATTTTTTCTTTCTATTCTACAGATTTTAGCCAAATCATAAATAAATTAAGAGGTCCACAGTTTAACAAACCAGTGAATGCCAGTCATATCATAAATATTTCTGCTATAAAGTTATAAAAATAAAAAATAAAATAAAATAAAATAAAATAAAATAAAAGACAAACCCACTTCCTGGACTGAGATGGATGGAAAGGTAAGAAGAATGTTATAATACAATCATGAGGTAATCGTCTCAACCCAAAACTCAACAGCTAACATCAAATATATTTTGTGGAAGAAGGCGGATGAGAATTGTTTAATCCCAGGACAAAAACACAATGGCTCAAAGCATCCAAGGCCAGCACAAACATTTTACTGTCAGTCTTGTTCCCTAAGAATGAGAGCTACATTTTCACAGTCTGCCCACTCACATCCACAAAACTGTGGCTGAGGTGAACGCCCTTGGCTGCGAGTTTCATGGGTCTAACAAATTAATTCTTTCCTCTGCCTTCTTCCCTCTTCCTACCAGACACAATCAACCTCATGGGAGAAGGAGACTATCATCTACTGATCCCCTGTACCCTGTGCCAGGCACTGGGTTAGGGTCCATTTTACAAAAACTGGGAAATGGGTAGTTTTGTCCCAGATGTACTAATAAGGAAATTGGACTCATGCAACTTAATCCATTGCCCAGAGGGTAAGTGGTAGGTGAGAATTTGAATGCACATTTTAGATTAGGTTTCCCCTAAAGCATTCTCTGAGGCAAGCACTTGGGAACAGGTAGTTTTATTTGGAAGGTAATTCAAGGAGAGAGAAGAGAAGAGAAAAGAATGAGACAGGGAAAGTGGAAATGGCTGTTAAAGTGAGAGCTAGTGAGTGGGTTACCGATGTGAGCAGCAGGGCCTCAAGCCAGATGAGAGTCTTTGCAAAGCCACCGAGACCACGCCAAGAACAGGGAAGCTGGAGAATATTTCCATGAACCCCTGGGTAGATGGCTGCCACCAAGGACATCACTTCTCCTGCGTGTAGTGAAGCAGACTCTGGTGGTGCAGGTGAGAGTCTCTGGCTTAGGAAAATGTAAGCATGCTGGAGGTTAACTAGAGCAGCTGCTGTCAAACCGAAGTGGAACCAGGAGGTATGGGACAGAATATCCAAGAGAACACTCACTCTGTGTCTCTTATCCACCTCCTGTGCTTCTCTCCCACCTCCTGTGCTTCATGATCACACAGGAACAGCTATTCCTGTTTCGCCCTGGCTGCATCAAACTCTCTTTCCAAGAAAGTTACTTACCAATGCAAACCACCAAAATGTCAGAATGTCAAATTCTGTAAAAGGGAGTGTCTCTCAAACAGGCATCCCACACCAGCAACATTAGCAACACCTGGGAACTTGCTAGAAATGCAGATTCTCAGGCCCTGCCCAAATCAGAAGCTTTAGTAGCAGAACCCTGTAATCTGGGTTTAACAAGCTTTCCAGGTGATTCTGATGCACGCTTAAGTTCAAGAAGTACTCAGGTTTCCAATATGATGTACCCTCAAAGATACCTTAGAAACTTTTCTGAAGATATGATCTTTTTAATAAGAAGAAAAAAGAAAGGAAAGAGATAGAGGAAGAAAAGAGAGAGGATGGGAGAGAGAGAGAGAGAGAGAGAGAGAGAGAGAGAGAGAGAGACAGACAGAGAGACAGAGAGACAGAGATTCATTTATTCATTTGACCACTAAAGAAAATATTCATTTAATAGCAGTCCTCAAACTTTTGGCACCAGGGACCAGTACTCCTATGAGAATCTAATGCCTGGTGATCTGAGGTGGAGCTGAGGCAGTGATGCTAGCACTGGGGAGCGGCTGCAAATACAGATGAAACTTTGCTTGCTCTCCTACCACTTACCACCTGCTGTGAGACCCTGTTCCTAACAGGCCACTGACTGGTACCAGTCTATAGCCTGGGGTTTGGGGACCCCTGGTTTAACATATCCTAGAAGGAATTTTCTTAACCTGGGAGACCATAGACCTACCCTGTCACCAGAGTTTTCTTGAGGGAGTTGAGAGGATTTATGAACATATATGGGGAAAGTTAGATCTTAATTTTATTAAATTCTATTGCAGTTTAACATTTTGTTCAATCATGAATGTAGTTTGACGAAGCAGAGTAGTATTGACAGTACTTGTGACTTTGCCTCCAATAAAATCACAGCTATGTGCAGACTGTATTAGGGTTGTTGCAAATGTCTCAGTATGACTTCTGCTCATCACTATTTCAATCTTGTTATTTGATGTGTTAATAAAGAAGCTAAAAGAAAACCATTTTCTACTCACAATACTTCTGACACTAAATGTGTAGGGCTTTTCTTCACACCAACAGAGCATTCTCCAATTCTCCAAACATCAGCTGAGTGTCCTACAATTTAATTCAATTCTGACATAACTACGCAGAGTTAACATAGACCTCATATGTTAAAGGATCAGCCTCACAAGACTGCCCCCACCTCAGATGCTTGTTGCAGCCCCAGATTGCCACCTGTACTTTTCACCCACAACCCACTCCCATAAATTGCTAGAATGGCTCTCAGAACTCAGAGAAACACTTACATTTAGCAGTTTATTAAAAATAACATGATAAAGGATACAGATGAATAGCCAAGAAGAAGCACATTGGGAGAGGTCTAGAAGGGTCCTGACCTCAGGAACTTCTCTCCCGATGGAATTGGGAGGCACCATGCTTCCCACATGTGGGTATGTTTGCCAACCCAGAAACTCCCTGAACCCTAGTTTAGGAATTTTTTATGAAGGCTTCATCACATGGACATGATCTATTATTAACTCAATCACCAGTCTCTCCTCCTGGGGGATGGAGAATGGGGTTGAATGACCCAAGCTGCTAGTCACTGTTTGGTCTTTCTGGTGACCAGCCCCCATCCTGGAACCATGCAGGAGCCCATCAAAAGTTGCCTCCTTAGAACAAAAAGTGGTCCCATCACCTAGGAAATACCAAAAGGTTCCAGAGTTATATGTTCAGGAACTGGGTTCAAAAACCAAATATTAGAACAAAAGATGCTCCTAGTATCCTATCACTCAGGAAATTACAGGGTTTTAGAAGCTCTGTGCCAGGAACTGGGGCCAGAGACCAAATATCTGTTTCTTATTATGTCACAGAAGCACATGTGTAAGAAGAGAGAGGAGAGGACGAGCAGAAAAGGAGAGAGAAATGGCAGTCCAGAGCCAGAGTGCACCACGTTGTCTCTTTAAAAGTTAGAGATGGAGGAAAATGAGGAGGAGGAAGGAAATTCAGCTTGAGGCAAGGAAATGCTAAATGTGGACACATATATCTAAGTCAACAATTGTGCATCAAGTGCCTATACGATTCTAGGCAGGATGCTGAGCACTAGGAAAAAATGGTAAAATGTGGTCTTTTTCTCAAGTAACTATTTTAAGTTCATCCAATCATAACAAAATGTCTTCATTAAGTAAATATCAATCACTATCCACATGGAAGCACTACCAGTAATTATTAAATTAAAGATGGGGTCCCAGGACTCAAACAGCATATAATATAGTCAGTCAGAAAGGGTGTGGAATGATTCAAAATTACAAGAAGGTATGATAATCCAGGGCAATGTACAACTAGTTTCTAATGAGTGTCCTGACAAGAGCGTTACAGGACTCCAAGGGGGAGGGATCCCTGAGGACTGAAGAGAACTGGACAGCATCCTGGGGAGGTGTGACTGAAGCATTGCCTACCTAGGGAACTCAAAGGTCAGAGGGGGCAGGACCTCAAGGCTGGAAAAGAGTAATTAGATTAGACCCATGTGTCTAAAACAGAAGATATGTGTAAGGGCATGGAAGAGCTTAGAAGAGCTTAGAAGGTTAATTTAGAGCCAAGTTTTATAAGGTTCTAAATGCCAGGCTAAGTCTAAAATTTGATCAGCCACCAAGACGATTTTAGAATGTGTAAGTGATGAGCGATTCTTCTCATACCAAGATGTCATCAATACAGAATTGAGAACAGATAAAGGTGTCCTCAATCCCCATGCTTGGTAAATACGTAATGTATTAAAAAAAAAAAAAAAAAGTGCTACCAGCTATAGTGATCATCAGTCTCATTTTCTTTATTCTTTCCTCTCTCCCACCCCCATATGATGTTATTATCTGAAAAAAGGGAAGAAAAGGAAGGAAAGGAAGGAAGAAAGAAAGGAAGGACAGGAACATAGAACAGAAGGAGAAAAAGGAAGAAAGAGAAAGAAGAGAAGGAAAAAAGGAAGAAAGAAAACAAAAAATGGAAGGAAAGAAGGAAAGAAGGAAGGAAGGAAGGAAGGAAGGAAGGAAGGAAGGAAGGAAGGAAGGAAGGAAGGAAGGAAGGAAGGAAGGAAGGAAGGAAGGAAGGAGCTTTGGAATGTCGGGGTGAATATCCATCTAGTTAGATACAGTGCAGTCCTAAGCCTAGGATGCCCTCTAGAGGTTAAATGAGATACGTTCCCTTAAGAATCTAAAACTTTTGACCGTGTGGGCTGCACGGAGGAATCAGCTGGGGAGCTTCCAAAACTCCTGCTGCTGGGCTCCGCCCTGGCCTGGGCATCAGAATGTTAAAAACAGTGCCCTCATTTATAATTCTTGGAATCATGTAACATTAGCCCTTCAACTTCATTGTTTTTTCTCAAAGTTTTTTTTTATGTCTTAAGTCTTTTGCATTTTCATATGCATTTTGAAATTGGCTTATGTCTGCTAGGATTTGGGTTGGTATTGCACTGAATCTGTACATCCGTTTGGGGAAAATTAACATCTTAACAGTGTTCAGTCTTCTGACCCATGAACCTAGTATGTCTCTCCTCTTATTTAGATCTTCTTTGATTTCTCTCAGCAATGCTTTATAATTTTCGGTATACAGATCTTGGAGGAGCTGCATCTGTCCCACACACATTTGGTGTAGGTGCAAAAGGTTAAAACCATTGTGGAAAATTTTGGCAGTTTTTTAAAAGTTAAACATAAATCTATTATATGACCCAGCATTCTATGCTAGGAGAAATCTCACACAAAAACTTGCACATGAGTGTTCTAGCACCTTCATTCCTAAGTGCTCTGATTGCCCGGTTGTTCCCTTTTCACTTTTCTTCTCATCACTGTCACTTCCCAAATAAGCTACTCTCGTGAAAACTTTTGACTTGAGGTCTGCATGTGAGAGAACCCAGTTTAATAGAAATTGCAAGCTTAAATAATAATAGGTAGAAAAAAATGTCATCAGTTATCCAAAAAGAGCTTCTCTTTTTTTCGAATATAACTCAATACATCCCAGGGTAGATAGTGAGACCTAAAGTGTTTGTTTGTTTACTCAAGCCGAGGGACAGAAGAAAAAGGCAAAAGTAGCCTAAAGAAGGAAAAGCACTCATGGCTCCTAGAAGAAAAGGGAGAGATCAGAAAAGAGACAAGAACAAAGGGAGGATGAGGAGGAAAAAAAAAAAAGCAAGGGACCAGGTGAAGGGAGGAAATGGTAATGCTCGCCTTTCCATTGCCAAGCTGTTTCTATCAATGTCCTCCTCTGAACTCCTGTAAAATGTTCCAATAAGTGCCCAGTGCTCGCCAGTGCTTTGAGTGGGTAGGCTCCTGGTAAAATGCAAAGAAGGTATTGAGTTTTATATATTATGGGATAAAACAAAGGCTGGATACGGGAAGCCAGGACCTGGAGGCAGAGAAGACGCCATAAAATTAAGCCTCCAGAAATTCTTAGTCTTTTAGGTTGGGTCTTGGATGCTAACCAGCTATGGCATTGATGGTCAAGCTAGTTTACCTGGATCACTGGAAGGCAGAATAGAGACTGTTGACAAAAGAATGTCCAGCCTATAAAAAAAATTTTACAGGAGTTTGTCTAAGCCAAAATTTTGAGGACATGCCTGGAAACAAGATCTCAACAAATTAAGAAAATGCCCCAGAAAATGGAAGTTTTCAGGTTTTTCTTAATGCATTTAAAAACCAAGGGGACAAGTTACGGAAGATACGTGAAATCAATTGGTGGAAGATTAAGCAGGTCGAAGAAAGCGAAGCAGGGAAATCTCTAGAATTCAATAAAAAAGCAAAATGGAGAAAAAAGTACTTTTTTATGTTAGTGGGTACAGGATATTTAACATTTAACATTTACAGCACATAGAGATAGTATGCAGGAAACAAGATGACAATGAGGGGTTCTGTAGCTCGTGCTCTGGTGGTCTGCTCTGGTGCCAGCAGTTGTGCCTTTGAGGGGTCTGGAAAAGAAAATGACTGTGACATTATGAAGGTATGTTATCCTAGATGCCATGAAGAATGGACAGGGCTCACATAAGGTAAAGATTGACCTTTGCTAAGGAAGATACAAGCCTGGGACGTGACTTCCAGCCATGACCTCCTCAGTTAGGAATTTGTGATCAGACCCTCCTGTGTGGTTACTTTTGGTCACTGAGCGAGTCAGGCCTGCCATGTGGCCCCCTGAGCTTGTTGGGTTCATTACATAGCCCTTTTTATTTAAAAAGAGACTGTGATAAATGATCTATCCCAGGAAATTAAAGTCTTTTCTCTCATATATGCGAGGTCTATACAAGGTTCTTCAGTAGGTGAAGGAAGAGCCACTGCCTTTCCTCATACGGCAGTGGGTACGAGGAGAGTTTGAGTCATCCAGAGCAAGGCTGAGGGTGGTAAATCAGCACAAGGTCCACGGATTCCCTCGAGAAAGCGAAGAAATGAAAATCGGGGTGGGGTAGGGAATATAGTGAGACCCAGGTCAGCACACCAGGAGGGATTCGGATGTAGAAGAGGAAACAAAAAAGAAAGTTTGAAAGGAAGTGGCTCTGCTCCAGCACTGACACGCAGTACAGTAGTATCTTCACCTTTCACGTAAGTGAGAGGGGATGAATTATCACTGAGTGCATTTACATCAATACACGGAGGGAAATTGGCAGTTTAAAGCATCACTCATGGGACTGGCTGATTAGAAATGGAGACCTTACAAAGTTAAGCCTACAACGACCACAGCAAGAAATAGTGCCCACAGGTGGTGGGTACTATGACTTTGGAATGACATAGTTTCTCAGAACTGACTTCCCAAGGAACAAACTGCATGAATATATAATATATCACATAATTTTTTATGATATTAGGAAATTGTCATTTCTCTGTATAGCATTGCTACAGGATTGTGAAGTATTACACAGAGAACTACTTCTGTGAATTTGGTGGGAGAAATTGAGTTTGTGGACAATGGGAGATGTATGGTGGGCAAAGAATTAAGGCAAAGTCTCACAGTAACTTGAAGGTTACAGTAGGTAATTACTCTCTTCATGTAAAAAGTGACCAGAGCAGTGGAAAAGTCTGATCTCATTTAGCAGCTGGGAATCCTGGATGCTCTCCAGCTTAGATGTAGACCGGCCAGCACTCACTGGTGTAGGCTGTGCCACCAAACCATGCTTGATTCATCGCCTCATCTTTCAAACCATCCTCCCTTTGATTTTTCTTCTTTTCCTCCCTAGATACGATCACAAGTTCTTCTAGGGTTTTATTAAGACTTAGAGATAATATTTCTTTCTCCTTTGTCTCCTTCCTCACCATCGACTTATGTATAAAATTCTAGACTCATTAAATTTTTGGTGCAAGTCACTTTATGTGCTGCAGAAACTGAAGTCTCGAATTTAAGCCACAACAGGGGTGCATGCAACGTGCACTAGTGATGGCATCTGCTGGTGAAGTGTGGTATTGAACGGCACACTCTAAAATGAGTTCTCAAGTTTTTTTGTTCAAAGGACCCCTTTATGCTCTAAAAAATTATTGAGGACCCTGGAATAGAGGATCAGAAAAAAAAATGGTGTAGATGATAGAGCCTCTGTTCATCCCTCTGGTGACCAAATTAAAGTTATGACAGAAACGAGAAGCGAACAGCAAGGAAATGCACCTGGGATCTAGATGAACAAGGCATACAACTAGGAAGAGAACTAAGAAATCACCCTGCAACAGCAGAAGGTAGGATAGGCAACGATGTGAGGCTGCCTGGTCCTAATCTCCTGACTGAAACAGAGGCCATAGCAGCAGGAGCCAGCAGCTGCAGATGCCTCTTAAAGGGCGTCAGTGTGTGGGCTTTTGTGATGATGGACCTGCTCGCTCTGAGCACCAGCACTGGTTGGCTGTGCAGGGGGCACCAGGGACTTATAGAGGGACACTATAAGTGTTGGAATGAGGGCCACGGGAAAATTTATTCTGTCCAGAGTGTCTGCAGTATACATTGTTCCTGTTGAGCCCTCCCCACTCCCAGTGTGTGGACCCAGTGCCACCATAGCTGAGTCGTTATCGGTCTGGATAACAGAGGTCACTCTACCCAGAGGATTTTCTGAAACTCCACCTCCCCAAACTCACAGCCCCATCCAAGCCATATTGAGGTGTGTCCTTGCTTATTAAGGTGTCCCTTGCTGAGCAGCACCTAGACTCTTAGTGGTCGCAGCTGGCCTCAGTTTCTAGTGTGGCCTTTTGAGGCAACTATAAGCACAGCATCTGTGGATTGCTTGCTAAATCTTAACAGGTTGCCTCAGAGAGGCAAAGGCTGGGACTAAATTTGGCCTGCAGCTGAACCCCTCTTGACACCTACTTCACAAATCCACACTAATAAGACTGGGAGACTTAAGAGCTTTGCTTAGTACATAGAAACAGACACAGAAAGGCAGTCAAAATAGGAAGACAAAGAAGAAGAAACTATGTGAGAGAACAGAACAGAGATGCAGAAATAATGGAGTCAAGCAATCTAACAGATGCAGAGTTCAAAACACTGGTTATAAAGATGCTCAGTGAATTATGGGAAATGTAGATGAATTCAGTGAGAACTTCAAAAAGAGATTTAAAAAAACATAAAAATGGAAATGGAAATTATAAAAAAGAATCAGTCAGAAATGAAGAACACATTATCTGAGATGAGAAGTATATTAAATGGAATAAACACGGTGAATAAGGAAGAGGATCAAATGACCTATATAGAGGATGGGAAAGCCAAAGACATGCAATCAGAATGGCAAGAAAAAAGAAACCAGGACTATAATAATAATTTAAGGAGTCTATGGGACACTATAAAAGGTAAAAATATCCATGTCATAAGGATACCGGAAAAAGAACAAGAGGCTAAAGAGCTATTGAAGAAATAATGATGGAAAACTTCCCTAACCTGGTGAAGGAAATAGACATACAACCCCAGAAAGCTCAAAGAGTCCCCAAAACCAGGAACCCAAAGAGGCCTGCACCAAGACACATTGTAATTAAAATGCCGAAGGTCAAAGACAAATAGAGAATCTTAAAAGCAGTGAGAGAAAAGCAGACAGTTACAAACAAGGGAGCACCCACAAGACAGGAAGCTGATTTCTCAAAAGAAACTATGCAGGACAGAAGGGCTTGGCACAAAATGTTTAATGTGATGAAAACCCAGGATCTACAACCAAGAATACTTTATCCGGCAAAGCTATCATTTAGAGTTGAAGGACAAATAAAGAGCTTCCTAGACATAAACAAGTGGAAGGAATTTATCACCACCAAGCCAGTATTATAGGAAATGTTGGAGGGACTTCAAGATTGGTAATGACTACATTCCTATCAACAAGTACCTCAAATGGAAAAGAATTAACTGCTCCAACCAAAAGATAGAGTGGCTGAATGGATAAGAAAACAGGATCCCTACATATGTTGCCTCCAAGAGATTCACTTCAGATTAAAAGATACACACAGACTGAAAGGAAGGCAATGGAAAAAGATATTGCTCTGATAGACCTAGAGGGTATTGTGTTGAATGAAATGGGCTGGAAAAAGAAAAACAAATATCACATGATTTCACATACATGTGGAATCTAAAGAACAAAATCAGCAACAGCAACAAAAGCAGAAATAAGCTTGTAGATGCAGAAAATATTTTGAGGGATACTAGATGGGAGGGGAGGTTGGGGGGACAAAAAAAGGAAAAGGGATTAAGAGGTACAAATGGATAGTTGCAAAATAGACATGGAGATGTAGAGTGCAGCATGGGGAAGATGGTTAATTATGTTGTAATACATATGTAAGGGGGAAGAAGGGTACTCGATTTAGTGAGGTGATCACTCTTTGAGTTACGTGGATCTCTGATCACTATACTATACAACTGAAACTGGTATATTATTGTATGCCTACTATAATTGAAAAAACCTCGTTGAATTGTACAATGAAAATACAGACACCTTATTGTCTATTATAATTAAATAAAGACAGAAAAAAGTCATGGGTATGTAAAAGTATAGCATAAGGAATATAGTCAATAATATTATAATAATTACGTATTATGTCAGATGGGTGCTAGATTTATTTGATCATTTCTTAAGTTATATAATGTCTAATCAGTAAGTTGTACACCTGAAACTAATATAATTTTTATGCCAATCATAATTAAAAAGTAAAATAGATTAAACAGTTAAAAAATTATTGAAGACTCCAAAGAACTTTAGTGCAAGTGGACCATATCAATCACTATTTATAATATTATAAATTAAAACAAAAATGTTAATATTTATTTATGTATTAAAATGCCAATAATTACATATTAACCTAAATTTGTTTATGAAAAGGAACATCGTTTTATAAACAAAATAATAGTGAAAATAATTGCATTTTTTTAACTTTTCACATATCTAATATGGAACTTAGTTAAAGACATCTTGATTCTCATGTTCACTTGTACATTTAGCCTATTTCAGTGCATCATTTTGATTGAAGTACATGAAGAAAATCCAGCCTCACACAGATATATAGCCTTTTAAAATAATTTGGTTATTCTTTTTTGGTGCTACGTCAAAACTTGATGAGTAATAGTTTCCTAAAGTTTAGTTGCTCTGTGAAATCTGTAAACATATCAACTAACTTTTCCTTCTCTGTTACATTAAAATCTATTGATTACTCTCACATTTTGGATTGATATCCATGCATGATTTTGTAACATTTTCTTTTGTTCATTTAGAAAATACTGGCTGCTGAGTTATGTAGATCTTTTAAGTTTTAACATATTACATTACATTACACAGCAGAAGAAAATGTATTTAATAATTTCACCACCAATTTTGTCAACTTGAAAACAGTTTTTAAGTTGAGAAAATTTTAAGTTCCTGAAATTTTAATTTTTGCTTCAAACCTCAAATTTTATCATTAGCAACAAGTATCAAGTTACTTTCTTTGAAATCACAGATTCATCTTCTGTATTTTGGAAAAAATGTCTGCATAATACCCAAATCTGAGTAACCTTACTTTATTTATCCATTGTTATTTAAAGTAAAAATGATGTCTCATGGAAAAGTTCAGTTCACAACTCAAAGTCATCAAGGAGCAAGTTCTAGACTGGGCTTCAGGGATTATTGGTTGTTGGAACATTGTAGAACTAACCTATTGGGGGAACTACCTCCTCAGAGACCACTCCTAAAATCAAGAAACCGCTAAGAAGCTGGAGAAAGTATACTAAAGAGATACCGCAGAATCTGCTGTTTCGCCAACAGTGCGTGCAGAAAGATGGCCTCTACTACACTCCTATGATACAAATATCAGTGAGTCAATCTAATTAAAAGTACCTAATTTTCAAACATGCATTCCAACAGCAAAGAAGCCTGAAAAATATAATGTTTGGCTTTCTAACCTATCAAAAGGAAGGCGAAACGAAGATTGATTGAGACAATTTGTTATTCCAGATATAGTCAGCAGAAACCAGTGATAACAAATAACAACCAATTTACTGCTTTTTCTCCAAATGATGGAAAATCCTCCTAGACATTATATTGAGAGATTTCTCTTTTCGCTTTGCAAAACTGATTTTGAACCAAATATGCCAAGTACACACTGCAAACTCAAACAGAATGGCACAGGATATTAGAATTGGGTGGAGAGGTCATACTCAGATAACCTGCCTTTCTTGGGCATCTCTGAGATGTCACAATACAGATATCATGGAATGTTCTAAAATCTCTGTTAAAATCCCTTCCTTCTAGCCTAATTAACAACGTTATTTTTGTAAGCTGATAGTTCTCATAACTTGATATTATGTTTAAAATATAAGTTAAAATGTGTAGAGTCCTGAGCTGTATTGCCAGAGATTTTAAATTAGCATGTCTAAAAATCTGAATTTTTTTAATCTCTTAAAAAAAATTGTCTTTCTTTTCTTCATTCATACATTCATGAACAATTTACCTCAGGAGATTCCGATGCAGTTGGTCTACTGATCACCATGCCAGAAACACTATTTTAAGGCATCGGGACTTGATCCTACCAATTCAAACCGGCCTAGGAGACAATTTCTTCTGGTGAAAGGAAGTTGGCTTTCACTTTGTGATCTGTTAGGTCTCCTCTGGATAGAGGGACATGGTAAAGCTGAGCAAGTGTGATATCTTTCCTGGCTTTTAAGCTAAGGAAGTCATTTCCCATCTAAATCTAGCTAAAATTCGTCTACTATTTTCCTAGTTTATCTTAAAAGTATTACTTCTTTCCTTTGTTTGTTTCTTTCTGAATGTATTTTATTGGACATATAATGTGAAGCAAGGATCTAACTTTCCCCCCTGAGCTATTTCATCATTGATTTGTAATATTTCCTTTATTAACTATTTTAAGTATATTTCACATTTTTGGGTCACTCTTGGGACTCATTATTTTGTTTTATTGAGCTCTTTGTTAGGTTTTGACCAGTGCGACACTACTTTAATTTGTGTAGCTCTTCAATTTATTTTTATATTAGGAGAAATATGTTTTTCTCTTTGTTGTTTCTCTTTAAAAACTTTTTGTTTCCACCAATTACTTTTTTTCTTGATGAACTCGAGGAATATAAATATGTATTGATTTTTCCTTTCTTCTATTTATTTTTTTAAATTGGACCAAACAGACTTCTCAGACCTTTACTTAATTCTTTTTACATTTCAATAATTGTTCTTTCCTTCCTCAATACCTAGAATTATCTACTTATGACATATATAAGAAATTGACTTCTCCTGTCTTTAAGACTATCTTCAATAGTTGTATTTCCTCTATAAGAACTAACTTTTTTCATGCCTCTCAACCCCTCTAAATTTTTCTATCTCCTCAGCTTTGAAATAAAGGCAATAAAAACAAACCTCGAGCCTTAGAGTTTAAAAAAGTCAGATTTTGAAAACTGTATTTATTGCTTTCTTATCCTCTAAAAACACAAGTGATCTATTTTGCCTTCAGTACAACAGATAATAAAATTATCTTTATAGCACGATTTAAATCATGCCTTGCTCTGCCTCAGATTGATACTGCTTAAATATTCAAACATAGTTCTGCATGCACTAACCACAAATTATCAGACTTTTCCCACCACACTGCAACCCATAAATCGCCCATACACTAAGCAAATTACAAGAAGACAAACTGAAAGCTGCCCAGATTGAGCTGGGCCATCAACATTGTCTATGCATACACCTAAGTAATATAGAAGTGGAAGAACCCAGTTCTGCTCTGTTTATAGCATGCAAAGCCACTACTACCACCACCACCCTAGATAGCCATATATATTTGGGTTCAGGCTTACCAATGAAATCAAAGTGGGCCATTGGGATAGTTTCTTTTGTAAGAATTTGGAACTGGGATTCTGAGATGCCATAAATCCTTACTGATGATTTAATCACAGGATTTATAAATTCTTAAGCTGTGACATTTTCGTTATTAGCCATGAATCCTGAGAGTCAGAGAAGAAAAAAATGTCTGCAAAGAAATAATAATGAAGCAGACAGGCTGAGAATAGAGATGAGAGGGAGGGAGGAAGAACTGGAGGAAGTGTAAATTAGTTGGCTTGTTCCTGATATGCTTTCACCTCCTGGCCCTGTTACACCTGCCTGTGCTTTCTGAAAGCCATGTATTAAATTACACTTTTCACTTATCCTTCTTCTCTCTAAGGAAACATGAACAATGCTAATAAAAACTCAGTAGTTAGAATGATCTACTAAAGAAATTCAAACTCCCCAAATTCAAGTGTGCTCATTTATCATACTCTACTAATACACACACACACACACACACACTTCATTCATTTTTTAATAACATAGATTTTGAGATAAAATATAATGAGAATCATTAAAATCAAAACATGATTTTGAATTCCCAACAAACAAATTATTTTAAGAGTCATCTCCAAAAGCAAACAAAATTTGCCTATATTTATAATCATACTGTGAATTGTTATATCTTTATGTTTAAAGTTTTAGTTTGGGTGCTTTTTTTGTTGGTTTCCAAACTAACACATAAATAGGGCTGAAAATTTAAGTAGCAGAGAAAGATTAAACTGAAAACCAACAGCCTCCTGACCCAGATCTTTCCACTCCTCATCTCACTTGAAGAATCAATAACCTTTAATCATTTATCTTAGCCCAGCAGTGATTTAAGTCCACTTTTTTAAATGAAGTGATTATGTCACCGTCTTGATTCACCATCTTTTGTTAATTAGCTCCAGCTAAGATATGAAAGATTTGACTCACTTGTATCTCTACCTCCTGTACGCTCTCTTTCCAGTTTTTTTTATTTGCCAAACTATAACTATATAACTATTTTTAGGTCTCAATTACTACATACCTTTCCTCACGCAAAGAGTTTGAGATAATTTTTGAGAGTGCCATGCACTTGCCTTCTGTCCTATTCATACTCCCACACATTTATGCTTTGCCAAATATTTTAGATCCTTTCAATCACAATTGCTAGACTCCCTTACCTGCCCTGCTGGCTTCCACTTAAATTCTGGTAGGGAGAAACACTGACAAGTTATTAGAAAGCAGTTGGAGGGGATAAATTCTTCTAAATTTCAGTTTCAAGTTGAGTCTCAAGCAACAACAGTGACATCAATTTTAATGATGACAATAGCAATGGTGCAGTGGTGGTGGCAGCAGCGGGTGCTGCAACAAACTACGGTTCCTAATTAGGCAGTGATCTCTAGTAGCAAGGAACTTAGCAACAATATGTTGCACTATAGATGATTTTCCAGTTTACTAATTCTTTCCTTGAATGTTTTTAATACATTGGTTAACTCATCTGCTTTTTTTTTTTTATTGTAATTATTGCCTTGTTAATAAATAGACTAGAAATTTTTCCTAATCCAAAGGTATAGCTCTTCAAAAATCCTGGCTGTGTACAAGTATAAGTTCCAAGTCTCCAAAGAGGAGACAAAGATCAGAGATCATTTATGAGTATCTTATAGCCATTAAAAAACACATTGCTTGATTACCCTAAGGCCCATGAAGCTTCACTTTCTACTTAGCACCTGGTTTTCAGTTTCCCTATTCGTTTTGTTCCTTAGATGTTTTTCCTACACTTTCTCGGGAAATTGTAAACACATTTTAAGAGCTATTTGATACATATATTTTTCTAGCATTTCTAAGTATTCGATCATAAAATGTTCCAATTTTCCTCTAACTATATTTTCAGAGAACTTAGAACATGTCAATAAAGATTCTATCCTTTTTGGTTAAGATTTAATTCTTAGGTTCCAACTTTATTAGAACAGGAAACTAAATAAATATACTCTTTTTTCACAACATACAAATGTGAGCTGAGATTATCGATCTTGTTTATGCTGAAGCTAAAAAAAATGGAATTATCTTAATACTTTCTCTTAAACTAAGCTACAGCAATCTAACTTTTTTTTAAAGAATGGTATTTTTACTTAGCGTTATGAAATAATCTCCAAGATATATTTATAAAACAATGTTATAATCATTGTGTAAAGTATCATTTATGTAAAAAGACATGAGAGGGAAGCAAATCTATATTTTTGCACTTATAGCTATATATTGATATCAAAACAAAATAAAATAAGGGAAAAAGTTTTTCTATCTGCCTAAGAATTTCTTCTAAAAAAACATATTAATAATTTTAAGAGTACAGTACAGTGTTATTAACTATATGCACATTGTTCAGCAAATCTCTAGAAATTTTTCTTCTTACAAGGTTCAAACCCAATACCCATCAAACAGCAGTTCTCCATCCCCACCCCCCAGCGCCCTTAGCTCCACCACTTTATTTTGTCTCTATCATTCTGACTACTTTAGTTACCTCATATAAGTGGAATGATATAGTATTTGTCTTTTTGTGTCTGCCCTGTTTCACTTGGCATAACGTCTCTAAGGTTTATCCATGTTGTAGCATATGTCAGAATTTCCTTTTTTAAAGGCCGAATGATATTTCTTTGTATGTATATACAACATTTTCTTTATCTACTCACCTATGAATGGACATTTAGATTGTTTCTATCTCTTGGCTATTATGAATAATGTTGATATAAACATGAGGATGCAGATATCTCATTAAGATCCTGCTTTTATTTCTTTTGGATATATACCCAAAAGTGAGATCGTTGGATCATATGGTAGTTCTCTTTTTAATTTTTTGAGGGAACACCATATGTTTTCCACAGTGGCTGCAGCAATTTACATTTCCACCAACTGAGCACAAGGGTTCCCTATTCTCCATGTTTTCACCAACACTTGTTATCTCTTGTCCTTTTGATGATAGCCATTCTAACAGATGTGAAGTGATATCTCGGTACAATTTTGATTTGCATTTCCAAATTATTACTGATGTCGAGTACCTTTTCATGTACCCATTGGACATTTCTATGTCTTTTTTGGAAAAATGTCTATTCAGTTCCTCTACCAATTTTTAAATTAAATTGTTTGAGTTTTTACTGTTGAATTGTATGATAGCTTTACATATTTTGAACGTTAACTTTTTATCAGATAGAACATTTGCAAATATTTTCTCCCATTCTGTAGGTTGCCTATTCATTTTGTTGATTGTTTTTTTTTTCTGGTCAGAAGCCTCTTAGTTGCACATACTCTCACTTATTAATTTTTGCTTTTGTGCCTTGCTTTCAGAGGCATATTCGAAAATTTGTTTCCAAGATCTAAATCAAGAAGCTTTCCCCCTATGTCTTCTAGAAGTTATATCGTTCAATGTCTTATGTTTGGCTTTAATCCACTTTGAGTTCCTTTGAGTGAGTCGTATAAGATAAGCATCCAATTTCATTCTTTTGCATATGGTTACCCAGTTTTCCCAACATCATTTATTGAATAGAATAGCTTTCTCCCATTGAATATTATTGGCTTTCTTGTCAAATATTAGTTGACCATACATGCAATGGTTTATGTCTAGGCTCTCAACTCGATTTCATTTGTCAATGGGTCTATTTTTTATGCCAATACTGTACTATTTTGATTACTATAGCTTTGTAATATAGTTTGAAATCAGGAAATGGAATTACAATGAATTTCTAGATAGCTTTAGATAGCATGGACATTTTAACAATATTAACTCTTCCAATCCATGGACACAGGATAGCTTTTCATTTGTTTCTTCAATTTCTTTTATCAAAGAATTATAGTTTTTGGTGTATAGATCTTTCACCTTCTTGATTAAATTTATTCCTAAATATTTTACTGTTTTGATGTTATTGTGAATGTGATTGTTATCCCTATTTCTTTTTAGATAGTTCACTTTTAGTGTGTAGAAATGCAATTGATTTTTGTATGTAGATTTGGTATCCTACAACTTTACAGAATTCGTCGATTCGTTCTAGCAGTTTTTTGTTGTTCTTGTTGTGAGAGGGAGCTGGTTTTTTAAAACATTTTCCAAAGATTTTATTCAACTTATAATTTAATGAAAAACCAGCAAAATGTTATTCGGTCCAAAAAACACTTAAGAATATAGGTATATATAAGCAACTTACAAGTGTTAGGATTAAAATGCTAGGGTAAATACAAACTAGTTCTAACAGTATTTTGATGAAGTCTTTAGGAATTTCTATATTACAATCATATCGTCTTCAAACAAAGACAATTTTACCTTTTCCTTTCTTCTTTGGATGGCTTTTATTTCTTTTTCTTTCCTGATGCTCTAGCTAGGACTCTCAGTCCTGTGTTGAATAGGAGTGGTGAGAGTAGGCACTCTTCTCTTGTTTCTGATCTGAGAGAAAAAATTTTCAAACTTTCACCTTCAGTATAACAGCTGTGAACTTGTCATATATTATGTTGAGTTATGTCCCTTCTATACCCAATTTGTTAAGTGTTTTTTTACCACAAAAGGATGTTGTATTTTGTTGAAATTTTGTTCTGTATCTACTGAGATTATCACATGATTTTTATATTTCATTCAAATGATGTAATGTATTACAGTTATTGATTTGGTATGTTGAACCATCCTTGCATCCTGCTTAATCACGGTGTATGACGTTTTTAATGAGCTGTTGAATTTAGTTTACTAATATTGTGTTGAAAATTTTTGCATCTATGTTTATTAGGGGTATTATTCTGTAGTTTTCTTTTCCTATAGCATCCTTATCTGGCTTTGGTATAAGGATAATGCTGGTCTTATAAAATGAGTTTGGGAATATTCTCTCTTTAATTTTTCAGAGTTTGATAAGGACTGGCATTAATTCTTTAAATGTTCAATAGATTTCACCAGTGAAATTATCTGGTCCTGAGCTTTTCTTTGTTTGGAGGTTTTTTTAAATTGCTGATTCAATCTCTTTGCTCATTATTGGTGTGTTCCAATTTTCTATTTCTTCATGATTCAGTCTTGGTAGGTTGTTCATTTCTAGGAATTTGTCCACTTCCTGAGGTTACCCAGTTTGTTGGTATAGTATTTTCTTGTAACCTTTGTATTTTTGTGGTATAAGTTATAATGTCTCCTCTTTCGTTTCTGATTTTATTTGAATCTTTTCTCTTACTTTCTTAGTCTAGCTAAAGGTGTGTCAATTTGGCTATCTTTTCAAAAACCAGGTCTTAGCTTTGTTGATCTTTTCGATTATTTTTCTGATCTCCAAATTCATTTATTTTTGCTCCAATCTTTGTTACTTTCTTCCTTCTGCTAACTTCGGGCTTAATTTTTCTACATTTTCTAGTTCCTTGAGATCTAAAGTTAGGTTGTTTGAGATCTTTCTTTTTTCTTAATGAAGACATTTATCACTATAAACTTTCCTTTTAGAACCACTTTTGTAGCATCCCATAGGTTTTGGTATGTCGTGTTTCCATTTTCATTAGTTTTAAGATTTTTAAGTTTCTCTTTTGGTTTCTTCTGTGACCTGATGGTTGTTCATAGTATATTCTTTTATTTCCAATAGCTGTGAGTTTCTCATCTTTCCTTCTATGATTTCTAGTTTTATATCACTGTGTCAGGAAAAGATACCTGAAATGATTTCAATATTCTTTAAAAAGCTAAGACTTGTTTTGTGACCTGTCAAATGACCTATCCTAGAGAATATTCCATGTACACTTAAGGAAAATGTGTATTCTGCTGCCATTGGAAGAAACGTTCCATGTAAGTCCGTTAGGTCCAATTGAATAAAGTATGGTTTAATTTAATTATTTTCATGTCGATTTTCTTCCTGGGTGATGAAAGTAGGGTATTAAAGTTCCCTCTTATTATTTCCTTCTTTAAGTCCGTCAGTATTTGCTTTATACATTTAGATGCTTCCATGTTGGGCGCATAAATATTTATAAATGTTTTATCCTCTTATTGGAGCCACTCCTTTATCATTATATAAGGAACTTTTTTGTCTTATTACAGTTTTTTCCTAAAGTCTATTTTGACTAATATAAGTTTAGCTACCCCAACTTTCTACCATTTTCTTGATATCGCCAAGCTAACTCATTATTATTGACTCAGTATTTATGATATTGACCTATCATAAAGAGAGTCAGTCTTCTCAGAGAAACATTAATCATTATGTATATATTTTTATAAATTAGTTTGGTTTATCTTTATTATGTTGATAATTTTAAATTTTATTTTAAAATCAAACCAACTTAATAACATTAGAAACAACTCCCATTCATGGCTAAAATAGTTATTTTTTCTGTTTCAGTTATATGAAGACTTTATGTTTAAGTGAGAAATGATTTCAAATAAAATAAAATTGAAGAAAATAAAAGTACAGGTTGAATAAGCAATGGCAAAACTTATATAAATAAAATTTGTCACCTAGTAT
The DNA here is from genome assembly GCF_014176215.1 of Rousettus aegyptiacus. NCBI lineage: Eukaryota > Metazoa > Chordata > Mammalia > Chiroptera > Pteropodidae > Rousettus > Rousettus aegyptiacus. Next base: position 33,643,470 of record NW_023416287.1, on the reverse strand, counting down.
CTAAAAGGACATTTTCTTCTTTTAAGGGCCTTCAAAAGTATGTCTTAGATGTGTGTGTGTGTGTGTGTGTGTGTGTGTGTGTGTGTGTAGAAGACAAAGTCATTAGGGCCCACTTTACTTCTTTCCACCTTTCTCTTTAACCTCCCAAATTTTATTAGTTATAGCTGTGCACTCTCAAGATTGATGAAATTTACATTATTTTTGACCCTAGTTAAATTTCATTCTTTTTTCATACTATATTTTAAAATTATAAAATTGTCTAAGTATTTATAATATTACAACTATGTTTTTCTTCTATCAGAGAGCCATGCATTGTACTATCTCTATTTTCTCCTGTTTTATAACTGTTTTAAGTAAAGGAGAACATAAATTTTGAGGCTTAATGAATCGCCTTATTACGTTCTTCTTCTTTTTTTTTTATCATGACAAATTTTAGCTTTATGCATGTTTGGACCATGACTTTCTTACACAATTTTTTATATGATTTTCTTATTCTCAATGCTTTTCTGTTTTTAATTGCTCAAACATTTATTTTAAAAGTATGTATTGAATATATATCAAGTGTCAGGCAAGAAATAAATAGTCAAAAATTCCTAACCTCACGGAACTGACATTCTACAGAGAAGAAAACAATAAACGATAACATAATAAATAAATCATATAAAATGTTAGTAGAGGGGAAAAAGGAAGATTGAGATAGCTGAAGTAGTGGACAATATGCAATTTTGAATATGATTATCAGGATAAGCTTCATTTGGAAGGTGACATTTGCACAAAACCTTAAAGATATAGGAATTAAATGCATGGATATCTGGAACAGACACATTTAAGTAGGAAGAATAACTGATACAATAGCCCTAAGGCAGGGTGTGTCTTATACCTTTTGAGGAGTGGTAAGGAAGCCAGTGTGTTTGGAAATGAGTAAATGAAGGAAAAATAAGTAAGAGATAGATAACAGAGGGCTAGATCAAGCACAGAGTTTTAAGCCATTGTAAGAATTTTGGCTCTTGCTCTAATAAAATGAAGAGCTACTGGAAGGTTCTGAGCAGAAGAATGACATGATATTCCTGAAGCACTGAGACTAGATTGTAAGAGAAGACAAGAGTAGAAACATTTCTGTTAGGAGGCCATTAGAGAGAACCAGGTGAAAAACAGTGGTGACTCAGACCAGAGTAGGAGTAGTGGAGATGGTGAAAACCATTCCAACTCTGAATATGTTTTAAGGCAGAACCTATGAGATTTCGTGGAAGATTGGATGTGTGGTGAAAAAGAGAGGACTCAAAGACAACTCCAAGACTTTCAGCCTGAGAGCTTGGTAGGATGATGTTGCCAACAACTGAGATGCAGAAAGCTGGAAGGTGGAGCAGGTTTCAAGTTCAGTATGGGGAATATCAGACTTTTAGTTTGGAACATGTTGCATTTGAAATGTCTTATATACTTCCTGAGGAAAGAATGGTATTTCATTGTAATGTAAATATCAGCATCTCACTTATTTTGGCTATTGTTTTTAATCAATTTCATTTGTTTGAAGAAAGTTTTTTTTAGAGCCCTCCACTTTTCTGTTCTAATTTAGACAATTTTCATTCTGGGCTCTATAACTATCATTCTGAGATAAAATTTCTTTTGATTTTGGGGATGACTTTCTAATTTATGTATACCACATCCTCCTCTCTCTTGGTATTTATTCTCTCCTTGAAGTAAATATCCAGGTAACTTCTTCAGAACAGATACATGGAGTTTCCTAAGACTATATATGTTTGAAAATAAGTTTAACTTGACTTACAATCAATAATTAGTTTAGCTATGAGTAGAAGCCTAGAGCTCTCAGAATCCATTTTGCAGATCTGGTGACAAACCAGGTTTTATTCCTTTATCTCATCTCCAAGATTTTGTCTTTATCCTACATGTTCTGACATTGCACAGCAATGTGAGTAAAATTGAGCTTTTAATCATTTATTCTGCCCAGTATTCAGTGGAGCCCTTCAGTTTGAAGAATGTGTCTCTGATCAACTCTGGGACATTTTCTTCCATTTGTTCCTCCTGAATTTGTCCTCTATCTTACATCTCATATTTTCTTCTCTGTGTTCTGCATCATGCCTTTAACTTATTTTTCCAAAATTCTAAATATTTTTAAAAATATCAATAACAATGTTTAATTTCCAACAACAATTTATTATTTTGTTTCACTTTAGTAGCATCTTAATCCTGCTCTATTAAATGTCACTTCTAATTTCTCTGCTAACAATAAAGTTTGTTTTACCATCTCTTCAGGTTTCACAATTACTTCTCTTCTCCTGTGAATAGTTCCTCTGTTAAACTCAGTTCTTCATTTTCATGCTGCGGGTTTTCTTCCAGGGTCTATTTAATTTTGGATTTTATTAATATTTTAAAATGAAGGAAAGATGGCTGGTACCTCAGTGAATATGCATGAGACTTATTATCCACGAAACTCTGGAGTGACGATAATATATAACTATGCTTATGGTTTCCCAAATTCCATAATAGTAATATATTTATTCTGAAGTATCAACACCTGTCCCAGCTCTCCTAGTTGCTTTTAGACTTATTGTTCAAATGGTTTAGAGAGGAACCTCTGATTATATGCCTGGAGTGGGGAAAGGTAAACATTGGCAGATATAAACTTTGAATAGGTGGGAGAGATAGGAGAATGGAGGTTGAATAAATCCGGAATTTTTGCCATGGTCTACAAGACCCTCCATGATCGGGTTCCCACTGTACCACGCTTCCTGACTCTGTGCTCTAGCCACACCCAGAATGATGCTCCTCCCCTTGCCCTCACTTTGTCTTCTACCTTCAGTGCTCTGCCTGCAGATACTTAGGTGATTAATTCCAACACTTTTGTTCAAATAGCACTTTTTCAGAGACTATTTCTATGACCATTCACAGGAAATATCTGCTATTCTCTGTCCTACTTTATTTTTTTCATAAATGCTTAATACTTATTGACTTGCAATCAAATGTTTAATATTTCTTTATTATCTGTCTCCTCGCATTAGAATGGAAGTTCTACAAAATAAGTGAACAAACAAAACAGAACCAAACTCATAGATCAGAAAACATTTTGATGGATGCCAGATGGAAGGGGTTTTAGGGTAAATGGGTGAAAAAGGGGAAGGAAGTAAGAAGTACAAATTGCCAGTTTTAAAAGCAGTCATAGTATGTAAAATACAGCACAGGGAATATAGTTAATAATATTGTAATAATTATATATGATGTCAGGTGGATAGTAGACTTGTCCAGGTCATCGCTTTGTAATTATATAAATGTCTAATCACTATGCTGTACACCTGAAACAAATATAGTATAGTATATTAACTGTAATTAAAAAAATTTTTTTTTAAAGAATGGAAGCTCCGTGAGAGGAAGCTAAAGGACTGCATATCTCTTTTATGTCCCACCTGCTTTCTCTTCTATTTGGGTAGCCAAGTTATCAAAACAAATCTTCATTCCAAACTTTATTAAATAACTCTGGGATCCCAGATATATAAATAAAAGACATTTCTAGATTAGAAAGGAAGAAGTAAAACTATCTCGTTTTCTAGAAGACATAATCTTATATACAAAAAACACTTTTTTATAACCCACAGAAAACTATTACTGCTAAACATGAATTTGACATTTCAGGATACAAGATTAATTGCATTTTTATATATTCACAATAAACAAACCAAAATAAAGTTAAGAAAATAATTTCATTTACAATATCATCAAAAAGAATAAAATATTCATTCTGGTCAAGATGACAGAGTAGGTGGATGCTATGCTTGCCACCTCCCATGACTGCATTAAAATTGCAACTAAAATATAGAACAATCAACCTGAAGAAACATCTGAAGACTATGCAACAGAAGCCCTATAACAAAGGTTATAAAAAAGAAGCTATCTTGAAACTAGTAGGAGGGGCAGAGTTACAAAATGGATTAGCCCCGGACCCATACTTGGTGATCAAGAATTGGGAGATATCTCAGCTGCAAAAGTCCTTACTGAAGACTACTACGGCCATATCACCCTGAATGTGCCCGATCTCGTCTGATCTTAGAAGCTAAGCAGGGTTGGGCCTGGTTAGTACTTGGATGGGACACCACCTAGGAAGACCAGGTGCTGTAGGCATTTAAAAAAATTATAACAATTCCTCACTGAAGAGTGAAGCTCCCCATCTTGGAGCACCAGTGGCAAGAAGAGCAGCCCCACGACATCTAGCTGTAAAAATCAGCTAGGATTCTATCTTTCCAGATTAGACAGAAGGTTTCTGGAAAACCAGGTGTCTCCTTAAATGGCCTGCATACAGACTTTCTCACTTCCAGGAGCTCATCCTGGGCTCTGGCACAAGGACAGTAGCTGGGAGGTGCCAGAAACATACAAGGAGAGACCATGTTGTGTGGCTTCAGGGCAAAGCTTGGAGGGAATGCCATCATTGTCCTTGCTCTGAGCCCTCTTCCCATATAGCCAGCAGGCAGATATCATCATTCCTGTGTTAAGCCCTCCCCACAACATGGCCAAATCTGAACTTTCATTGGCCTGGTAGTGACTCCATGGGACTACACCCCACCTGATTTGCACACCACAAGAGGTTTTTTCCTGGCTGGCAGATAGGCAATGTCAGCCCATGCTACAGTCTTTCTTGGATGATTGTTGGGGGTCTGTGGCGCTGGAAGGGCAGCAGCTGACGGAGGTGGACTCTGAGACTTTTGTGGAGTGGCCCCAGACTCAGCACTGGCATGAAATTTGAATCTGCATTTATCTGTTAAACACCACTTGTGACTTGTGACACTGGTGACTTGCTGAGAACTTGCCCTACCCAACTTTCATAACACCCATATCTTCTAAGGCTCTTTCTAAGGCTGAAATGAAAAATATGCTAGAAAGAATCAACAGCAGATGTAATGAAGCAGAGGATTGAATCAGTGATTTAGAAAACAAAGTAACAGAAAACACCTAATCAGAACAGTAACAAGAACAAAGAATTTTTTAAAATGATAATAGTGTAAGGAACCTCTGGAACAATATCAAGCATAACAACTTTCACATCATTAGGGTACCAGAAAAAGAAGAGAGAGAACAAGGGATTAAGAACCTATTTGAAGAAATAATGAGAGAAAAACTCCCTAACCTGGTGAAAAAGATAGACGTAGAAGTCCAGGAACTGCAGAGACTCCCATACAAGATGAACCCAAAGAGTCCCACACTAAGACACATAATAATTAAAGAAAAAGAAAGAATCTCAAAAGCAGCAAAAGAAAGGCAGTTGGTTTACCTACAAGGAAGTCCCTATAAGAATGTCAGCTAAATTCTCAAAAGTAACTTTGCAGGCCAGAAGAGATTGTCATGAAATATTCAAAGTGATGAAAAGTAAGGAACTACAACCAAGACAACTCTACACAGAAAAACTATCATTTAAAATTGAAGGAGATATAAATAGCATCCCGGATAGGAAAAAGCTAAAGGAATTTATCACCTCCAAACCAGTACTGCAACAAATGTTAAAGAAATTTCTTTAAGAAGAAAAAAAAATCAAGAATACAAGTAATAAAATAGCAGTGACTACACATCTATCAATTACTTTAAATGTATATAGATTAAATGTTCCAATCAAAGATATAAGGTAGCTGAATGAATAAGAAAACAAGACCCATACTACACTGTCTGTAAGTGACCAACGTAGGATGGAAAGATACACATTCTGAAAGTAAAGGGATGGAAAAAGATATTTCATGCAAACGAAAACAAAAAAACCTAGGTTATCAATACTGATATCAGACAAAACAGACTTTAAAACAAAGGTTATAAGAAGAAACAAAGAGGGACATTGCATAATGATAAAGGGATCGATCCAACAAGAAGATATAACCCTTGTAAATATTTATGCACCCAACATAGGAGCACCTAAATACAGAAAGCAAATATTTGTTAACTAACATAAGAAGAGAAATTGACAGCAATACAGTTATAGCAGGGGATTTTAACATTAATGTACAGATATTCCAGACAGAAAATCAACATTATCTTTACCCTGATTCCAAAGCCAAAGACTTTGCAAAAAAAAAAAAAAAAAAAAGGAAACTTGTAGGCCAATAACCCTGATAAATATTGATGCAAAACCTCAACAAAATATTAGCAAACCATATTAAGCAATACATTAAAAAGGTCATATGCCTTGATCAAGTTGATTTTATTCCTGAGGTGCAAGATTGTTTCAGTATCCACAAATTAACATGATAAACAACATAAACAAATGAAGGATAAAAATCATATGATAATATCAATAGATACAGAAAAAAGCATTTGACAAAATCCAGCATTCGTTTGTGGTAAAAATTCTCAGCAAAGTTGGAATAGAGGGAACACACTTCAACATGATAAAGACCATGTGTAACAAACCCACAGCTAACATCATACTCAATGAGAAAAAGCTAAAAGCATTTTCCTTACAATCAGGAAGAGACAAGGATGTCCACTTTCACCATTTTTATTCAATATAATATTGTAAGTTCTAGCCACAGCAATCAGACAAGAGAAAGAAATAAAAAACATTCAAATTGGAAAAGAAGTAAAACTGTTGTTATATGCAGATAACATGATACTATATAGAGAGATCCCTAAAGTTTTCATCAAAAAAACTATTAGAACTGATAAATGAATTCGATAGTAACAAGATACAAAACTAATATTCAGAAATCAGTTATATTTTTATACAATAATGAATTATCTGAAAGAGAAATTAAGAAAACAATTTCATTTACAATTGGATCAAAAAAATAAAAAATAAAATACCTATGAATAAATTTAACCAAAAAAGGTAAAAGACTTGTACTTGGAAAATTATAAGACATTAAAGAAAGGAATTGAAGAAGATACAAATAAATAGAAGCGTATACTGTGCTCATGAATAGGAAGAATTAACATTGTTAAAATGTCCATATTACCTAAAACAATCTATAGATTCAGTGCAATTCCTGTCAAACTACTAATGGCATTTTTCAAATAACTAGAACAAATAATCCTAAAATTTATATGGAACCTCGAAAGTCCCCAAATAGCCACAACGTTGGAGGCATTATAGTACCTGATATCAAACTATACTACAAAGCAATAATAATCAAAACAACATGGTACTGGCATAAAAACAGGCATATAAATCAATGGAACAGAATAGAGAGCCCAGAAATAAACCCAAACCTAGATGGCCAATTAATCCATGAAAAAAAGGGCAAAAATATACAATGGGGTAAAGACAGTCTATTCAAAAAATGGTGTTGGGAAAACTGGACAGATACATGCAAAAAAAAATTTTAAAATCTTGACTGCCTTCTTACTTCACATACAAAAAATAAACTCAAAATGGATGAAATACTTAAAAGTAAGACCTGAAACCATAAAACTCCTAGAAGAAAACATAAGCAATAAATTCTGACATTGCTCTTAAAATATTTTTTTCTGATATGCAGCCTTGGGTGGTAGAAACAAAAGGAAAAACAAACAAGTGGGACTACATCAAACTAAAAATTTTTTGTGCTGCAAAGAAAACCATCAACAAAACAAAAACAGAACCTACCAAATGGAAGAAGATATTTGCCAATGATGTATCCAAAATTTATTTAAAAACTCATACAACCCAACACACACACACACACACACACAAATCCAACTAAAAATTGCTCAGAGGACCTGAATAGGCATTTCTCCAAAGAGGACACACAGACGGCCAACGGACATTTGAAAAGGTGTTTAATGCCACTAAACATCAGAGCAATGTAAATTAAAACTACAATGAGATATGACCTCACAGCTGTCAGAATGACCATCATCAATAAGTCAACAATCAACAAGTGTTGGTGAGGATGTGAAGAAAAGGGAACCCTCCTGCACTCTTGGTATGATTGCAGATTGATACAGGACCACTATGGAAAACAGAGAAAACAGTTTGGAGGTTCCTCAAAAACCTAAAAATACAACTATCTTATGACCCAGCAATTGCACTTATGGATATTTATCCAAAGAAAGCCAAAATTCTAATTTGGAAAAATACAGACACCCCTATGTTCACAGCAGCACTACTTTCAATCAACGACTGGATAAAGAAGTGATACATATATACAATGAATATTACTTAGCTATAAAAAAATAAAATCTTTACTGTTTGCAACAAAATGAATGCACCTAAAGGATATTATGCTAAGTATTATGCTAAGTGAAATAAGTCAGACAGAGAAAGTCAAATACTATATGATTTCACTTATATGTGTAATCTAAAGAACAAAATAAACAAACAAACAAAACAAAATACAGAAAACAAACTGGTAATTGCCAGATGAGAGGAGGGTTGAGAGAGGGCCTGGCTGAATAAAGTGAAGGGATTAAGAAGTACAAATTGGTAGTTACAAAATAGTCATGGGGATGTGAAATACAGCATACAGAATATAATCAATAAGATTTTAATAGCTACATATGGGGCCAGGCAGCTACTAGATCAAGGTGATCTCTTCTTACATTATATAAATGCCTAACTTAACCCCTATGCTGTACACCCAAAACTAATATAAAATAACATTGAATGTCAGGTCTAATTGAAAAATCAAAAGGGAAAAGGTGGAGAGGAATAAGAAGTTCCAATTACCATGTATAAAACAAATAAGTCATGAGATGTGGTGTACGGTATAAGGAATATAGTCAATGATGTTGTGATAGTGCTATATGTTTCCAGATGGTTGCTGGACTTGTCATTGTGATCACTTCTTTAGGTATATAGATGTTGAATAACTGTGATGTATACCTGAAACTAATACAATACTATATGTCAGCTATATTTTAATCAAAAATTTTTTAAATCAGCAAAAAATTAAAATAACTAGGAATAAATTTAAGCAATTGCGAGACCTCTACATTGAAAACTACGAAATATTATTTAAGAAATAAAAGAAGACCCACATAAATGGGAAAAAAAACTCATAGTCTGGATTGGAAGACAATTCTCAAGATGGCAATATTCTCACAACTGATCTACAGATTCAATTTAATCCCCATTGAAATTTCAACTGTTTTATTTTGGTAGAAATAAACAAGCTCATCCTAAATTTTATAAGAAAATATGCTAAATGAAAATGCTAGACCAAAATAAAAAAAGAGAGCCACATATTATTTAATTCCATTTATAGAAAATGGCCAGAATAGGCAAATCCATGGAGAATAGCAGGTTGTGTTAGTCAAAGGCCAGGAGCATGATAGAATGGAGGGTAATGCTTAAAGGCACAGGGTATCTTTTTGGGTGATATACTCTGGAATTAGATAGTAGTGATCATTGCACAGTATTGTGAACATACCACAAACTCTGGAACTGCACATTTTTCAATGATTAAAATGATGAACTTTATGTTCTGTGAATTTTATTTCAAATAAAAATGAGAATAGAAAAATGAATATGTCATAGAAAACAATTAAGAAGATCATTAAGTGTCTCGTAGGAATACAAAATTTAAATATTTTAAATTCAGAATTTCAAATTTTTCAGAAAATATAATGAAAAGACTTTAAAATGAAATACATTCTGATCCACGATTGCCTTATTATAGAATAGCAGCTATGATAATGAGCTTATAGCTTGACTACCTGAGATCAAATCCTACTTGTGTGACGTCATTAAGTTGTTTAAGCTTTATGCCTCAAAATTACTATCTGTGCAATGAAAATTGTAAAATCACCCATCTCATAGAATCAATTTGAGATTTAATGAGGCGAGACAGTGCTAGTACTTAGTAAATACCCTGTCGTTAGTTATCATCCAAAGCATTAAAAATGAATTCATGATTATTTTCACACAATGAAAACAGTAAGACCCCATTAGCCCAAGTAGTTTTCCAGCTCCTATTGAAAAAAAGCCACTACGTGAAGAAATTTCTGAGTGAAGTATGGAGTGTATACATCAATCAGCTTTTGCTACTAAGTTTTGATTCATCACTTACAGCTTTGTCTGCCACACTTTCAAAATATCTTCCACCTTTTAAGAAAGTTGTCTTTTCCAGTCCTTTTTCCAAAATGTGATCTGTCCAATGACATTTTTTTTCAAAGAATCCTAAGCTGATATTTTCGATGGATTTAATGCAGAGATAAAATAAGCACCTTTGAAATCAAGCTGACTTGTTGTGTCTCTGTACCTATGGACAAGGTGTGAGCACCCCATGGAAAATAACAAAGAAACCACCTTTATTTTCGGAGTTAGTTACCTCTGCTTATGTCACACAGACATTACAAACTACATAAACATTATGGCAAGCAGGGCCAAGCAAGAGGTTCCTGATCACATGACCAGTTTCATGAGTCCCTTGGTACTACCTGGCACCATCAGCACTTGTTCCTCCTTCCTAACCTTGGGACCTCCACCTGTGCCTATTTCTACAGGAATTGTATGAGGTTAATCTTCAGGAAGTTTGCTTCACAACAGCAAACTATTGTCTTCTGGGCATTATTAGCCTAACTGCAGTTTGGGCATTCTCCTGGTTTGATTCCAGAGAGGGAGCATGTACCTTGATACTTGATTCATTCATGCTATTGTGCATCTGCGAGCAGGAATGCCAATCAACCTATTCTTTATTCATTGGAAAGTAGTTAGATATTTTATTAAGAATACATAAAATTGTACTTTTGTGATTTAATGTTATCTATCAGGTACTTTTCTCACCACTTTGCATATATTTTTCTCATCAAACACCCACAGTCAGAATACTATCATCATCATCATCATCTTTTTCTCATAGATAAGAAAACAAACACAGCAAGGTAAGTGGTCTTCCCAAGGTCAGATAGCTGTTAAATGGCAGAGCTAGAATCAGCTGTTCCACCAGATCAGTACAACAGAGAAGTCTGGCTCTAAGGGCTCTAGAGTCACAGTTGTAATTGCTATGCTAAGAAAGTTCAGACAATAGGTCACATCTCGATGTTGTTGACCAAGCAAAACAAAAGAGAAATCAAAGTTTAAGTAGTAGCTGTGCAGGCCAGGCAGATTGTGGTTTTGTTTTGCAAGGGATTCTGGAAAATGTAATGGTCTTAACTTAGGTTCCTTCAAAAACAGACACTGAGATAAGGCCTTGGCCACAAACAGTCTATTTGAGAGACAATCCCAAAAGATAGAAGTGGATGAGTAGGGGAAGTGGACAAGATAAAGAGAAAAGCCAGTGGAAGGAGCTTTAACGAACAGTTTACTATTCTGGGCAACTGGGGTTTGGTCCTACAAGGATTCGCTCGGACACATTGTAAAACATAGCTCAGAATTATTCCATCTGAAGATGAGAGGTTGTGGGACTTATCCACCAACTTCCATCCCTCATTGACCAAGGGCTGTCCCCAGAGCAGTTGCCCCTGCATAACTGGGTCATGCCTATACCTGTCTTTCTGCAGCCTTAGGGAATGAAGAGTAGAAAGACAACATGTACACTTGATGCAGAACAAAGGAACAGTGCATCGACCCATCTCTAGGGCTACAGTGAAATTAGATGGACCACTGAGGAGTAGTAGCATGAGGCCTCACAAGCACCTGCAACAGGCATCTTTGTTCTGAGTGGTCTATGTACTGCTAAAATTCAGGAACTTGCTACTAAAAGAAAGGGGAGAAAGCAGATGTGAGGGATCAATTGGGGATCTCTGTCATGTACTCCTTGACTTTTTAATATTTCTTTCTTAATAAAGCCACCAACATGGAAACTAAAACCAGTAGGATTTAAAGGTTGGAGCTAGTCTACGACTGTGCCACCCTGAACATGACAGATCCCATCTGATCTCAGAAGCTAAGCAGGGTTGGGCCTGGTTAATACTTAGATGGGAGACCAGCTAGGAAGACCAGGTACTGTAGGAAGAAAGAAAGAAAGAAAGGAAGGAAGGAAGGAAGGAAGGAAGGAAGGAAGGAAGGAAGGAAGGAAGGAAGGAAGGAAGGAAGGAAAGAAGGAAGGAAGGAAAGAAGGAAGGAAAGAAAGTAGGTAGGTTGGGACCAGAACAGCACTTGGCATTTCTGTCAACATCTCCACAAGGAAAGGTATCATGCCAGATTGGGGTTCTGTTAACACCCAAAGCTTTCACGCACTCACTTGGACCAGCTAATGTATTTGATAGACTCTGTGTCTCTTCAGGTATATTCTTTGTTGTGAATGACATCCGAGCAACTCTCAGCAGTAGAGGAGGAGGGCTAGTTATTGCTGCATAACAAATCACTCTTAAACGTAATGGCTTGTAACAATACTTCTTTTTCCTGGGAACCCACAGTGTGGGAAGTGCTTGGCGGGGACAGTCCCATGTGGCATCCACTGGGGTAGCGCAAAGGCTAGGAGCTAGAACCTTCTGAAGCCTTGCTCACTCACATGGCCATGGCTTATGATATTGATGACAAGTGGTCAGTGCTAGCTGTCAGTTAGGTCTGTTGTCAGAATACCTGCAGGGGCCTTTCTATGTGGCTGGTGACGGGATTCCCAGGTCAAAAATTCCAAGAAAGCCAGAGAAAGTTGTATTGCCCTTTATGATTTATCCTTGGAAGTCACATGGCATCACTTTACTATTGTCACAGGCCTACTCAGAGGCAAAGGGAAAGAATAAAGATACAACACCCCCCCTCCACACACACACCTCTGTGCCCATTGTAAGGAGAGCATGAGAGATGAGACATGTTGATGGAGTTATCTCTGGAAAATACAATCTGCCACAGGGGACATGAGATTTATGTAGATTATTTCTACCAACTACCCGTATTGTGAGTGTGTGTGTGCATGTGTGCGTGCGTTGATTATTCTTCTCCTTTACCCTACCCACTTCCATGGGCTCTCTGCTGCCTAGAGTCTGACCTTGGAAAAAGCTTCTTACCTCTAATATCTCAGGCTCTGTGACATCTTGAGTAGTGTCAGCCTTTATTTAGTACTTTTTAATGAAATCTGAAGAGATTTGAGGGTTATAAATCATATACCAAAAGTTTCAGCTTTGTGCTTAATGGCAAAGCTAAGATGAAATGCCTTCCTCTTGGGTTTCCAGCAAGTTATTAACTTGGGTTAGAAATATCACCACTCAGCGGTTTCCAAAGTTTTCTCTCTAATAACCTTTTCATCTTGTTAGTACACTTTATAGATTTCTTCCCTTTTTTTCCAAAATGAAGAAATCCAAATTATTCTTCTCTGATTACCCTGAAGAACTTACTTTTCCCAAGATTCTACTTCTTATGTTTCTCAACTTTGTTCAATGCAGTCTGCTCAGCCTCCTTCTCTTTACACCACATGCCTGAACCCTTTCACAGATAACCGAGCACAGATCACTCACATGGCATGGTCCTCGCAATAGCGAACTTATCAGTTAGAAATTCATTGAGCTGCAAAGAACTGAACCATCAGTAGTTTAACAAATAGTGATTTATCTGTCTCACATAAACAATCCACAGATGGTTTTGCTTCCAGTAGTAAGAAATTAGCTTATTGTACAACCTTCTCACCAAGAACAACAACAAAAAAAGCTGGACAAATACGTGACATATGTTTGAGCCATCAGAGAGTGACCACAGCAGTGAGAAATTGTGCCAGATCCTAGGAAGAAGGGAAATGTGGAGACCTGAGTTCCACCAGACCAGTATAGCAAAGAGTTGTGGGCACCAGCCCATCAGAATTGAGCAGCAGAGTCCTGAGGACAGAGGCTGTTCTAGGATTAACCCTGCAGCTGTTGGAGTCCCTGACAATCCCAAGGGATAGGCTCATGAGGCAGGGGTGGCAGTGAAGGGACATTAGAGGGGCTTCAGGGAAATAATTATGTACCAACTAGTAAAGCAGTATTTCAAAAATGTAACTAGTACCAAAGAGTCTTGGAGGAGTTAACAACCTGCCATAAATCTCAGTGAGAAATAACCATCTGTTAAATCAAGTATATCGGAATGTTATTTTTATACTGTGTAACAAGTCTAAACAGGTTTCTGAGAGGGACGAATTATACCAGATGGGATGAGAAGAGGTGTCGGGACTTCCTACGGGAGAGCATAGCCAAAGGCTTGGGAAAGAACCAAAGGCATTGCCGCCTCTTCATTTATTTGGTCATGGAAGAGGTACACATGCCTAGAGCCTGCTCCTAGTATTGACGACCTCCCACATGTGAGGCTATAGGAAAGTCTAGGAGCTTCTCAAACCTGAGTATAATCCACAGCAACCTGCCAAGCTCTGCAGTTCCTTCCTCTGGCAGAAATTCTCTGTGTGATTTGCACCTGTGAAATGCAGAGTTTCTGGCCCATAGCAGGTTCAAAAATGGCTGCTCTATTCCCCGATCCACCTGTTCCTTTTGGAAATCAAATCCTGGGCCTGGCAATCAGAAATATGGGATGCCTGGGGGAGCAGGTGACATGAAGGAGCAGGGCTCTTTATTGGGTTGTGCTGGGAGGGGAGAGGTTGGCTCCTCCAAATACTCGGTTGCTTTCCTCCCATTTAACTCTGAGGCTGCACTCCTTCCATTACACATTTGTTTCTGAGAATAATGGTGTTGCAAAAACTGACATATGAACTTTTGAAACTTCGAAAGAGGAAACAAATCTTCACTTAGAGCCAGTCTCCGTTAAAAAAAAATCCTATTTCAAACCGTTTTTACCTTTCCCAGTATATTTTGGTTTTGACCTTTAAGCAAAAGCCTTTCTTCACTCAGCAGCCATTTTATTCAGTTTCCCAACTTAAGAGAAAATGTTCCCTGATTGTTGAGTTCTAAGGTGTTAAGCAAATGTTTGCCTAACCTTTGCTTCAAGCATAATCTTACCTTTTAATAAAATACACCCGAAAGGCTGCAGTACAAGTTTTTCATAACTGAGTCGTGTTCATTCCAGGAAGTAGAGGAATTTAAGAACTGTCTTATTTGAATTAGGTCCTGTATGATGAATCTGAAAATGATGGGTGGCTGGGAATTACCAGGAAGCTTTGAATATAAAATAGAGATTCTTTTTTCTTTCTAAAGGGATATGAGCTTTCAGGCAGTTCTGACCATAGGCAACTTAGAGTATCTTCCACTGTAAAATGGGAGACACCTGGGATAAACCTGAACTGTTGGGAGGGGAAGCTTTTTGTTGGGGCTTTTTAAAATTTTTATTTGGGGAGGGATGGGAACCCGAGGGAAAAATCTAAACCTACCACTCTGCCTTTCACTAACAATGAAGAAGGAATTGCATACCTATTGGTCAGAATCCAAGACACTTACTGGGCCAAGCTCCACTACTGGGTGGGATCACTGGGCTTGGAAGACATTCATCTCTGTCAAATCTTTCTTTGGACAGAACTAGTCACACTTTTTGTCTTAGTCTGGGTTTTTCAAAAAACAGACACAGAACGAAGGCTATGAGTAGAAGTAATTTCTTTGGGAGGTGATTCCAAGGAACATCCTAGGACAGTGGGAAAGTGAGGCAAGAAGGAGAAGACAGCCACAAGGGGTATGTTATCAAGAAAGGCACCTGGGTATCTGGGAAACACTGTAGACTACACAGGTAAGAGTAATCCCCTCCAGTGTGGCGGTGCTGACTTATCACACACCGCCACCTGTAAGTGACTGATTAAGGGCTCCTCCCAGGAGGTGTTCATTCTTAGATGCTTCCAGACTGCCCTGGAAGGGTAGAGAAAACTCCTGTGACTATAAATGTCATCGGGCAAAGAGATGCAGATGTCACAGACCAGGTTTCAAGGGCATCTGCTCTTACATCTCTCTGTTGTTGTAATTTCTCCATCTGCAGTTGAGTAGAGTCAGGCATTTGTCCATCTGGCTAGTTAAATCCTGTGCCACAGACCCAGGTGACCAAGACTCAAGGATGTAGGAAGTAGGAAACCTTATGCAGACTTCCCAGTCTGAGCCACATTGTCTAGTCCAACCTATGAGATGGGGCATTTTCTGATGCTTGCTTGGTTAAGCTTAATTGAGCTGGTATTTTCAAATCACGTGGTCTTTTGAACTAGTGGAACCCTCTCCCTTGTCAGGCATCTCAGAAGGTGAGAAAGCATGGAAGTATAGGATTTTGATCACCCAAACCCAAATTCCAGCCTCTGGTGTATATTTTAGCCATCTTTTACTCTCATGTTGCTCAAATTATCTATTTTGAAAAATGCAACACCATGTTACTTGAGGGCAAGGGTGTTTTCTCTCTTTTAAACTTAAATTCAACAGCAACTGCAAAAAAATAAATAAATAAATAAATTATGCAAGCCCCATTCAAGCTTGTGAACCATAACACACAAGGGTTAAGTTAGGTTTTATTCAAAAATCTACATTCATCTCTGCTTCCAGTATGAGATAAAAATAACAAATTTCAAATTAGGTTTTAGGTCTTCAATTATATACTTCTTTTAAACAAAGCCACAATTCTAATAGATGGGAACTGCGTGATATCTTTTCCCCTTCTCAGAACTGAAGTACACACTGAAAAGTACATCACGCATTTAGTTATTAATGTTTAAGTAAATTCTCCCACTAAGGAATGAGAAATGTCAACAGTGGACTAAATGTGCAGTATATAAATTTTAATGGTATCCACAAATGTACAGAGACTCTATAAATACAATAGTGTGCCTAGGAAACTCTCCGAAGAAAGGTTAAACAGTATGACAATAGCAAAAGAGAGGAAATAAAGGGAAAAGAGATCCATGTCAGGGAAAGACAGCTAGTGCTATTGAAATTGACAATGCATACATTACAAGGGGGAAGGAAGTGCTATTTTTGCTTGAAAAATAATAGAACATTGTAATCATCTTCTGGAAGAAGCTGTAAAGCTAGGAAAGAGGACGTGATAGCTGCCTGAGAAGCAATTAAGCAGTCTCCTAGAGGAGACTGAAAATGGACGTGGGAAGAAATGCAAAGAGCCTTAAGCCCCCATCATGTGTCAGCTCTTCATGAGCCTTGAGCCCTCTTGGAGCTGATGAAGGGCATTTGGTGAAATGTTACTTCAGGAATAAGAATGCACACAATGAGAGCGGAAAACAAAAGGACAGCGTTTGAAATCGGGTAGAGAGAATTACTGATGCTCGGTTGCAAGCTGCGGGTTCTCTGTGCTGTGTCATAACACAGAAGGTGTGGCATACATGTGTCAGGATAAGTTTGCACAGACCTATGCGCAGGTCTATACAGTTCTACCTAATAGTTCATTACAAAACAAATTACACCCCAGATTGGACTTGAAGAATAAACGCACAAAACAAGTCACATAATTGCTTCGGCCTTCCTAGCATTTGTCATTCTTTCAAAGTTTACTTATTGATTACTAACACCCTTGAGAGAGGAGGCTTTCCCAACCTGGACATTGTTGACGTTGGGGTCCAGATCACTCCTGGTTGGAGCCTCTCTTCTGCATTATAGGATGTTTACCAGCATCGCTGCCCTTTACCGAATCGATGCCAGTAGTGCCTCTCCCTTCATTATGACAATCAAAAATGTCTCCAGACACTGACAAATATTTCTGGGAGGAGGTGGGGAAATGGGATCAAAATCGCCCCTATAGAGTATTGCTCTGTTAGACAAAGTAGAAATTCAGATTTTCTTTTCTGGTTTTGTGGAGAGCTTGTGATCTTGAAGCCAGTTTGTCTAGCTGCAGGTCCCTGCTCCCATGCTTTATAAGTGAGTGATCTGGGACACCAAGTCCTGTGCCTTTCAGCCACCTCATGACACCCCTGGAGGGTGTTGGGGTTGGCGTTAATTGTTCTCTAGAGAAGCTTCAACTCTCCAAGCTATTGCTGCTTTTCTGCAAATGAATTAAATCAGCTGAAACAATCTATAAACTCTGCAGGGCTCCAAATCCAAGGCAAACATGCAAAACAGGTCTGAAAGTAAAATGTCAGCTCTTTCCTAATGCGTGAATTTTCAAATCAGTCGAATTTATTTTAATGTCAGCAATAAATGCATATTAATCCCCTCTTCTATGCCATGTGACAAGTAGGTTTTAAGACTGTGTGTGTTGAAGGTGAGGGACAGGGCATATGAAGTTGGTCTGAGGACGTGGCCCTGGTTTTGATGATTCTAAATGCTACGAAGGATGCTCACACCCTGGGTTGCCTACTTGTTTAGAAATAGCTTTCTGTATGCCAGTTCCCAAGCTTACCACTGGATGTCAGCCTGGTCCCACTGAAGTTTCTCACGGCAGCTAACTTGCACACAAAATTTCAGAATCCATGGAAGATGATATCAGGGAGGAAGTCTGAGACCAAAATTGCTGCTTCTCTCCCTGTAAAGGATGTGGTAGGGGCTTGTGCATGCTCACAGATTGTTAGGAGGACGAAATGAAGTGAAAAGCACCTGTACAGAGCTGGGCTATAGCAGATAAAGTCAGTGCTCCCCAAAATGACCTTGAATGCCCCTTTAGTGTTGTCGCACACCCTCAGCACCTACAGCCTCTTTGAATCTGCATTGTCCATATACAGTGAGGGCCAGAACTACCTGGGGATCATGTCCCTCACAGTAACCCGTAATCAGTGACCACGGAGCCAGAGGGAAGCTCGGCTTCCTTGAACAAATCCAGATAGCCTCTGAGGTGTAACACATGCACTCTGAGGTCACAGTGGGATTAGGCATTAGTTAGCACTGTTAGGCCTTGCCTAAGGTTTCACCCTTGTTAACCCCCTACCCTATCCTGCTGGCCCTTCTGTTTCCCCTGGGAGTTATTCTTCCATAAATCTTCATCTTGAGTCTGCTTTTAGGGAACCCCATCTAAGATACTGGTTTACAGTCGATGCTCAAAAAATCATTGATCCCTTTCTCCCACAAGTATCTATCTGTCTGCTTGAGGTATCTGAAACTTGGGAACACATGTTACCTAGCATGGCCCCTGCACCCCTCCACCGTTTCCTGAAGGACAGACCAGTATTGTGAGTCTGTCCAGCTGACCTATTCGATTGTCCTTTGAGCTTGGTTGAGACTGCTTCCCAGGAACCATTGAGTCTGTGTACGGTCCTTGAGGGTCAAAGCTCAAGCTTTGCTTGTTTTTCCATTTGTGGTTGCAGTAAGGGTAGTAATTTAAAGCTCAGAAAAAGATCTAGAAACAGATAAGAAGTCCCTTAAGTCATTTTGGAGTCGTGAAGGGCAGAGGCGAGGAGAAGGAACAGAGAATTCCATTTTTTCTCCCAAACTTGACATATTATTGCTCAAAGTGCCATTCTCATCTTTGCTAGTTCATTTGGTCAAAATAAATACACATGCTGAAGCAAATAAGAAAAGGAGAGAGGGAGGATGAGAAGAGAAGAGCATCACCTCATTTTTTACCTCCCAAACACACTGGCTTTAGCCTAGCATACGCTTGAGAAAAATGATTAAAACAATTGCTCACATGTGACAGAAAAGTCATTTTCATTTAGAAAAATATTTAAATCATGAGTTGGGGAGCATTCTCTGTCTCTGTTAATAATGGGTTAGAGAGTAGATTATATAAAGCATGTGAATCAATATGTCATTTCCTGATTAAATTGCTCATATGCCCGGTATTTGTAGGTGACACAGCTGAGAAGACACTGTAGCATGGAAAGGACTTTAAGTCACAAAAATTGCATTTCAAGAGTACAACATGGAATTGTATTAACTTCTGTAATTTTGTCTCTTATTTCTTTTCACATTTTAGATAAGTGAGGCTGATGGCGGAAGAAATGAGATTTTCTTCCTAGTGCTCAGTTCTATTTCTTCTCTCCACTCAGAGCCTAAATACCCATTCCCTCCAGAGATTTGTTCAAATGCTACACAAATGAGCTTAATATTTCCCTGTATTGGATAGGATCCACGAGGATGCAAGTGTCTCAGCCAATAATCACAAACAGCAATAAATGCCCACATTTATCTTGGGTCAGGAGTAGGTGATGCTAAAGTCACTGACATCTTTGACATATTTTTTCTTCTAAGAATATGAAATATGCTAGGGTTTTCTAAACCTTTACAGCACAAAAACTGCTGCTGAACTTAGTCATACTGAGAGGTCTTAAGACCTCATACTAAATTCCCTTGCTTCTTAACCTACTATCTAAGATCAGGAGTGAACTTCCTCTTTCCTTTATCTATCCTTGCCCTCTGGGCATGGGGTGTCAGTTTCCGATTTAACCTGGGAACTCCTGAACTTGTGAACCAAAAATGTCAGCCTCAGCAGTTGACAGCCTCTTAGAGGTGTTAAGATGTCCTTGCTCTTAGTGGAAAAGAAGGAAGAAAGATTCCCCAAGTGGAAATGGGTCCCAGAGGCCTCATTGCTCCCCAAACCCTCCACTACTCAATCCCCTTTTCTCTAGGTAGATACCAATGCTGGTGAGTAGGGGCCGACTGGGGCAAGGAGGGAACCTACAGTTGGAAGACCTGTGCTTGGGAAGTGAGGCTGAATGCATGCGGCCAGATGGGGGACTTTGGGGAAACTGAAGGCACAACAGGGGTTCTAGGTGTCTCAAGGAGTGATGAGATAGCTGGAATGGGAGAGCCAGCAAGTGAGGGGCAGATGAAAACGGAGGTAGGATAAACGCCTCTTACCTTAAAATTGTGTTGAAAGCCCTAGATGCTACTGAAACCTTTTATGGAATAAAGTGAGATAGAAAAAAGGAACTAGTGGGTTTGGGTTTCTCAGGCTTTTTTTTTTTTTTTTTTTTTGAGGGGGGTATCATTTACTTGACTGAACTCCATAAGCATTTGGCAAAAATATATTCACCTAAAGTACAGCGGGTACATGAAAAACGACCCTGGAGTCCAAGTCTCCAACTTGTCTTAAATAGCTGTGAGAGGACCAGACCGCAGAAAACTGAGGAACAAACTGCATTCCCAAAGCCCCCCACCCACCTATTTTTTATATCTCAATGTGAAAAATGTTTTTTTAACTCAGAAATTGTAATTTTTTTAGTCTAGTATAGGCATTTTAATTATGTGTAAACAAACTCATAACTACATCAAAAGAATTGCATTAGTAATATACAATCAAAGCAGATTTCCAGTCGAATATATTTTAAAAATTGTGAGTCCATCGGAACCACAAAAGCTGCATCCCTTCACCGGATATTCTTGACACATCATCCTTGACTGGGGGAATTTGCACAGAAAGTGGAAATGCAAGCTTGAAATAGAAGTAGAGGAAATAACCCAGATATTTTTTTGTGTGTGGGTGTGTGTCTTTTGACTTGAGGCTCAAATAATATCCAGGGACAGCACATAATAAAAAGAAACTATTTTATTCAAAATATTTCATAAACTGTCCTACCTCGACTATATAAACACACATATATATTTAAAATGTAGAGAGAAGTAAATTGATCAGAGGATAAAATTACCCAATTGAAATAATTTCTGAGACTTTTGTCAAAGAGAAATTTAAAAGCATAGTCCAAACATCTACAAATCCAAACAGCTCTTATATTTTTCTCTAACAGCTTCACATCCCAAGGCATCAAATATTAAAAGTAACAATCCTAGAATACTACTCCTTGATAATATAGACCCTTCAGATACATTATAACACTCCAATTGGCCAGAGACAAGTAAGTAGAAAACATCATAGCCAAAGGGAATATCTGTTATCTGCCAACTTTATACAGGAAGACAAAGAGCTGGGAAGAACTACTATTTAGGAATAGCTTACAAATAAACCAACCATCTTCTATATGCATCCCTATGTATAAAAAGCCTGAAAGATAATTTGCATTTAATCTGTCCACTTGAACCAAATGCCGCCCTGCTTAGGTGGTGGGACGACCAGGCCAGCAGAAAACAAGACTTGAGTTGAAGCCCTGCCTTTACCTGCCACCCCCAGCCCCAAACCCCAGCCCTCCTGTAAAGTAACATAATGGGAAGCAAAAGTCAGACATGTATTTTTTGGTTATGTTCGCTTTTTTCTTTATTTTTGGTGTTTCCTTTCTATCTGAAGATTTGTCTAATTTGTTACTCGCAGAAGAAGTCGATATCCTAGAAAAAAAAAAAAAAAAGCAAAAATAGATTGAACTGAGCAGGCAGGGCCAGAAAAACAGATGTCTGTTCTTTATTTAAAATCAAAAGGAAATTTGGATTTAAAATAAATAAAGGTTGAACCCCAATGGTTATAATATAATTATCATTTTAAAGAAAACATTACTTAAAGTGAAGGTTTTCAAATATACTTTTTTTTTTTTCCAACTATGCCGGCACTTGGTATATTAAACAACAGAGTTGGCATGAACAAGGGCCAAAATGCCGACGAGCTACTGGCTGCTGTTTCCCAGCAGTGCCACACTTGCTTAGGTACAAGACAACCTAGGCCGCTGCCTACAGCTGAGGCAAATATGCTTTCAATTTATGATTATTCGACTCATTCAAGTTCAGTGCTAAGCAGTGATGACAAGTGAGTCCTATTTGTGAAGGCTGGGAAATGCTTTGAAGTTATTTAGCACAGCAATTAGCTCCAGGAGAATAGCTTCAAAACAACCACTTCTCGAAGCAGCTCCAGGGGGATCTTTTATTTCTGTCCTGGGTTTACAAGACCCTAAGGCATTGGAAAGAGTGTAATATTTTTCATACATAAGTGGACTCTATCCACCACAAAAATAAGGCATTCAAAGATTTTTCCAGAATATTTTGATTTTATGATTTTATTAAATACAGGTAAGTGATGTTTTTCCCAGCCCAACTCTTTAGCAAATAAGTATGTAACCATCACTAAGAGTCGGTTAATACTATTTTGGTTTCCTTTGTGACATGAATAACTCATCTGAAACAAGGGGATCAGTGGAGAAAGTCTAATGCTCTTTCGACATTGATAGTAGGTATAAACATTCTCCCAAACCTGACCGTCTCAATTTCCATTGGAACCTGGGGGCTTTGCTCCATACATCTTATAAGCCACATGATGCATTTTTAACTCCAGCCTGCATTACCCCGAGATCTAAGTTCTTCTCTCACCCTGTCTGAGCCACTTACTGTGGTAGGGACTTCCTTTGTGGCTTCCTGGTACACATGTTGCTCCGCGACCAAGTTGCTGGGGAAATAGCCCACTGTTCCCATCTCGTCCTCCTGGTGATCGCCATACACCTGAGTGCCCAGAAGCATTAACAGTCAGAGGAAAGCTGATCTGAGTCCTCAGGCATCCTCGCTGCTGTTAATGAGAATTACATAACTGCGAATGGCTCACTTTCTAGTCCAGATTCAGGGGGCACAGTCCCAAATTTGAAGTTCACTTACAGCAAGTAAGTCAACTCACAGAAACTGCATACCTGTTCTTTTGTGGCCCAGTCTTACTGAACTCACTTCAGCTTAGCATTCCATTATTTTGTGCAATCCTGTGAGCTGCCTGAAATCTTTTTGGAACCATAAAGTCAGTAATAGACACTTTTAAAGAACTCATATTTCTCAGTTTTTTAAAATTTAAATGAACAGATACTTGAGTGAATTTAAGATTTAATTCTTTGTTACTTGAGAATCTATCTGTGGGGCTGCAGATGAGAACAGTAAATCAATCCCGCTTCAGCTCTCCCCAGGGTCCACGCCTGCACATTTTAACTAAATCAAGCAGATTCTTTGAAATTAAAGAAGGTGCTAAAGTTTCTTTTAAAATATTGAAATGTAGACCGACTGCCAACATACATGCCTTTATCTGGCAAATCTGCTCAAGCTGTTTTGAGTCAATTTCAAACATTTGGGGATGTTCAAGTTCCAATGATTTTTCTGATTTTTCTTGTCAAAACATTACATAAGTCTACATTTGGTTTTGTTATGACATTTTCGTTGTGTTTCTTCGAAATGCAATGAAAACAAATATACATGAATTTTTGCATTTTCATCTACCATCTCTACAATTGTCCTTAACAATTCATTAAAATGAGTTGAAGATAAGTAATAGAAAAAAAATTAAGAGCAACATATGTCAAGATGTGTGTATATTTTTAATAATCTCATCTTACACTGCCAGCCCAAAATTCTCCAGCTTCATTTTCTTTTACCAGTTTTGAGTAAACATAGATCTGCTGCCCTTTTTTAACATTAATGAATCTACAGTCTGGGGCATTATAATCTTCTTGAGCTCTGGCCAGAGAAATAGTATCTGGAAGAAAAAAACACACACACACACATACATTGAATGACTACCATTTAGGCTCCTGGATTTTAAAACAGTAAAAAAGGCAAAACATGATCAGAAAACTAGGAAATTAGAGTGACTAATACCTCCCCACTTACAGCTTGTGTTCAGTTAAAGAAGAGTGAGAAATTCAAAGCATTAACGTGCATCCAACAGAATCTTAGCCAAGGTGAATTCTCCATGGTGAGACTCCAGAGGTGTAGACCAGGAGAAACAATGCTAACACATATACATTAGAGAAGATTCACTTCAAAAAACAATTAGATTTAATGCTGCTAGCAGATAGTTTTTTTCAGTTATTTAATAGAAAGATGATAATAAAAGGCATAAAAAAGTCCTTACAGACACACTCGTCATCTGCACAGAGCTTCTTGGAAGCAAGTCTGTCCATAAATATTCCATGCACCGCACCTACGGCCACAAGACCTGCAAGAAAAAGTAACAAGAGTCTTGCCATCTTCCTTTTTCCTGTTTATACTATCGCCCTTCAAGTAGACGTGGAAGCTGACTTCAGTGGTTCCTGTCTTTTATGTGTAGCCAGACATCTGGGTAAATGCCCTCAGCCAATGGGAAGGTGCCTACTGTTTCTCTGCTTTCATAACAGCTTCTTGGCTGCAGAGCTATTTAGCATCTGATTTTCCAAAGAGGCTCAAACTCTATGTCTTTTGTATACACGAATGATTTCCAAATGGTCCACCATTGTTGAAACCACTTTAGCAATGGTTTATTGCATTGGTAGGGCATCATTGAAAGAACTGAGAATTTTAAATCTTTAAAACAATTTTTAAGTTCAACTCCCATATTCTTTCAACTTTTAAGCAAAGATGTGCTAATTGTTCCAAATGTAAGAACTATATATGTAGTACAAATGATTTTGATTTAAACAAATCTAATTAAATATCTAGATTTATTTAATAGATAAAGGATGTTAAAGTTTACAAATCATTCATGACAGAATTTTTAGTAATCGTTGTCTGTCTTAGAGCAGACGTGGATTGTAACACACTAGTTGTCACATTCAGACCCTACTAATGGAGAATGGAAAGGAAAGGCGGATTGAAAAAAATGGAAAAAATTTTTCTCCATCTCCTTCATCTGAGGCGTTTGAAAGTTGGTCTCAAAATTCTCATGGATTATGGATCATAGGAAAAAGAGTAAAGCTCAAGGTTTGTGTTCCCACCCCCACCCCTTTCTTGCTCTCAGGCATCTTTCCCATGGAAAGTGTGGCACTGCTAGAATCCACCAACGTTGAAGCACTAATACCTGGCTCCGTCTATTTAACAAATATTTATCGAATACCTACTATGTGCCAGACACCATTCCAGGCATGAGAAATATAGCAGTTAATTAAAAAAAAAAAAAAAAGGCTCTGGTCCCAAGGATTTAATTTCTATTAGAAGAGACAAATAATAGATCGCTGCTTTTTATAGCGTTTGGGGCTGGCATCTCTCTCATAAGGTGACCTTCCCTCTCTGTTTCTAGAATAGAGGTCAGGATGCCCTGGCCAACTTGGTGGAGGAGGTTTCAGAGCAGCGCCTCCTCCTTCCTCTTCACAAATACGGTCACCACACAAAATTAAGGCCAAGCATTCGACTTACAAAATAATTTTATGCAAAACAGTTTCCCAAGGAATAGACTTGTAAAGCACAATATACTTACAGTATAATTCAAAAATTTGATTGAGTTGTGTGCGTGATAAAGTTTTGTGTGTGTGTGTGTGTGTGTGTGTGTGTAAAGGGTGTTTTTTTCAGGGGAAGATCTCGTGTACAGCTCACCCTGATTTGGAAGCTTCTTTAATTCCATATCTTCATCATAGATGAGGAAACTGAGGCCCAGCAACGGCCAGAGCCACCTTGCTTAATCACCCAATCTAAAAGTTGCCCAGTGGGATTGTGGTTCAGTGCTGCTTCCATTCATGTGCTGTCAAATTAGAATTGGGATTTTAATTCCTTTATTTTCTGCTTCACTTCAAGGAAAGGATGAATTAGAAATCATTTTGAAAACAGAATGTCAGTGAATTTTCCTTCCTATAATGTAGGCTCCTAAGAGGATCTCTGGAAATAGTAAAGTATTAATTAAGCCTTCTTAATCCTGATGGGGCAGCTGTTTAGAGACTGTTACAGTCTCAGGCCAGCCTTCTACACAGAACTAAAAGACAATTGCCATTTAAGAGGCACTTTAAGAAATGCAGACAGCACAAACTCAGGTTGCCACACGGTATATAGGCTCCCCAAAGCAGAGTGAAACATTTAATAAAGCCACACTCAAGCCCTCACTACAACTCAGCAAAGTAAGGCTGATGCTAACACAAAGTCATCATTGGCCATTCAAAGGTGGAGAAGTAAAGGAGAGATGTCATTTTGGATAGGCCTGAAATGTCCTAGCATTCTGCAGTGGGCAAAGGCAGGATGGACACAAGAGGCCTCTTTGTAAAATTTTGTTTGCAAATAGGAACTTAAACTTGCAATAATTCAGCAAGCAGTTGTGCCAGGCAGCTATGCCCAAGCCCCTGCTGATCTGGGAGTCCAGAGAAGGGCTCTGTCCTGAGCTTGCATATCTCCTTCCTTTGGATCTTTGGATGTGTTCTTTGAGCCTTTCATCTCCCAAAGAATTTTTTTTTCCTTGCATTCCTAAATTGGCATCTCCATCTGGAGTTCTTAAAAAGGAGGCTGTGACTCCTTTAAGGTCTAACAAGAGGTTGGGCAAGTGGAAACAGACTCTTTGCCATTACATACAAGGCCCCCCGTGATCTGGCCCCTCTGCCCCTCCTGTCACTCCCTCCCTCACTCTCTTCTCATCATACCAGCTGCTGTCTTTTGAAAATTCTGAACTCATTTCCACCTCAGGCCCTTTGAGCTTATTGCCTGAGATGCTTTCCCTCCAGATGCTGTCATTTAGCAATCTGGCCAAGATGTCTCCACAGACCAGTTTACCCGACCACTCCCTGCATGCCTCCAATCCAATCCATTCATCACATGACCATGGTACGCTGTCCTAACACATGTATCACTATGTGACATGCCTTATTGTCCATGGTAGTGTTTTGTCCCCTGACACTACAATCAAAGTTCCACGAAGTGGAGATCTTATCTATTTTGTTCATCACTCTACAATTAGCACCCAGAAAAAATACTCATAAAGCATTTATTGAATAAATGCATGATTCTTCTGAAATCGTATGCTTTGGCGTATACATGGGCAAAAAGAAAAGTCCCTAGGTTCTATAAGATTTAAAAAGAGGCTTATACCCCACAAATTAAGACTCACTGACTAAATTACTGGGGCAGAGACCCAGGGGTCTTGCCACCGAAGCATGGTTCCCAGACCAGCAACTTTGGCGTCACTTTACAGTCTCTCAGACCCCGCTCCACACCTGCCAAATCTGAATCTACATTTTAACAAGATATGCAAGTGATTCATAGGAACATTTTTGAGATGTATTGATTGAGGGCAAATCAAATTAAGCAAAATTTTTAGCCAGGATGCCACATTCTTCCTCAGGTCTTTGAGGGATACATTTTCAAAGAACAAAATGCTCATTTCCCAAACAGAAAATATTGTAAGCATTAAAGTTTAAAATGGAGATGTGAGCCTCTCACAATGGTTTCCACTTTTACTCTATCTTCTATTTACCAATATACTGCCTTTGAAAAACATTTTAATGAATTTTTTTCATACTATAATTTTTTAAAACATTTTTAATTTTTTTTGTATTTCTCCCTCTCTCCTTCTCCCTCCCTTCTGGTAACTAGTCCATTGTCCATGTCCATGCATCTGTTTGTCCTGTTCAATTGTTGCTTTTAGGTTTATATCCCACATATGTGATATCATGTGATTTTCAACCTTTTTTGTCTGGCTTTGAAAAATGCAATTTGAAGTAATGATATAATCATTTTAATCTACTTCATAAAGATAGAAATCTGCATTCCTAACCTTGGCTCACGTTGGAATCACCAGAGACATTAAAAAATACTAATGACTGGGTTTCACTCCTAGAGATTGGGATTTAATTGATGTAGGGTATAGATTAGGCATGGGTGTTTGTTGTTTCCTAGAAAATTCTAATAGCCAATTTGAAAGTTAAATCCAAAGTTGAGAACCACTAGATTAAACAGATAGCAACATCTGCTCTCTCCATTCTTAGCAACTCTCACTCCCACTGATGGGTAAAATAAAGGCCAGAAGATGCTAGTCTGATCAAAGCTTCAAAGTGTAGTTAGTTCCTTTTTCCTTCTCTTCTTCCCACTTGAAGCCTCGCTTTCTAAAGTTTGGTTACATACAGGGAGATCTGAGCAAGTAAATATATTTGCTGTTAACGGGACTGGTGGAAGAGTTGTAAATAATGGGAAAGGCTAGAGTAAAAGTGCTGTTGGATTGCAATTAGAGGTAGTGTTGTAAGTTTTTAATTGTATAGATATGTCCATATATGTAGACACAAGTATCTCTATATAAAATTAAGATCATAAACAATAAGAACAGGCTGAGGAACTGATAGAAGACTAAAGAGAAATGACAATTACATGCAATATATGAGCCTAAATTGGGTCATTATTGGGACATCAACAAAATTTGAATTGGAAAATATTGGATTAATGATATTTCCTAATATTGCTGGTCATATTGTAATTATGTGAGAGATACACACTGAAGTATTAAGGGGTAATGAAGAATCAGGTCGACACTCTGAAATGGTTCAGAAACATTTATGGGAGCTCTATGAACTATTTCTGAACTTTTTCTATCAATTGTAAATATTACCAATAAAAATCTTCCAAAAGTAAATCAGATGTCATTCCTCTGCTCAAAATCTTCTAACAGAACATATACCCACATAGTCTTATATATGAATGTTCCTAGCCACTTGATCTGTAACAGCCCCAAGCTGGAAAGAACCCAAATGCCCATCCACTGGCAGAACAAACTGCTGGTGCATGCAATAGAGATGAACCTCAAAGCATTCTAGACAGGACACAACTATAGTGATAGAAAGCCAATCAGTGGTTGCCTAAGGCTGGGGGTAGGGGGAAGATTGACTACAAAGGGGCACAAAGGGAGCTCTGAGGGGTGATGGAATGCTCTGCATCTCGATTATGATTATTGTGTGACTGTATCCAACTGCCAAAGCTCACCAATATGAACACTAAAATGGGTGAATTTTACTGTACATAAACAACTCAGTTTTACAAATCATCTAATAGTTCCTCATTTCAGATTATAAGCAAGTCCTTAAAAAGGCCAAAACAATCCACTCCTCCTACCCTCCCTGACCCTTCCTCTCATCCCACTCCAGCCGCACCATGACCTTTCTACTTCCTCTCATTCAGCCATGCAAACAGGGCCAGTCTGTGAAATATTTTCTGTTGTGAGACGAGCTGAGAGTATAAGCAGTTAGAAAATTTAATAGCAACTGACACTGCTGTAATATTCAAGAACATGGCCTTTTTTCTAGTAATTCACTATTAAATTTTACAAAAGTACATGAACTTGACAACGAGGTTAAAAATGTTATTCCTAAGAGTCAGACTCTGAATATGGTAGTTTTAAGAATAAAATTTTGCTTTTTCCTCCACACATATGCACAAGAGTGATATAATAATAATTTATGTTAAGTCTAAAAGTAGTCTGTCCATAAATATACAATAAAAATTCTAAGTGATAAGCACAAGTTTTGTACAAGAAAATGTTAAAACAAGAATATGAAAATGATCAATGTCACTTTAGTACATACTAACCATGCAAAAAAACTGTCCACTTCTAAAGATACTCATAGTTTTATTAGCAGGGGACTGAATCAATAGCCTTAGGTATAAATCAAATGGTAAAGAAAATGAGCTTTGAAAATATTTGAACATTGGTATTTAAGAATTGCAAAAAGGTAGCAATATCAGGATTGGCAACTCTCTGTAATTCAGCTAACGTGTCTTAAATATTGTGGACTGTAAAATTTTTCCCTTTGAGGTCTTTCAGGAAAGAGGTTAGATAACCATACGGGTATTCCTTAGGAACAATTCTGCCCTAAGAAGGTAAGAACATAAAATGTGAAGTTTGAAGACAGCATTCCCTATTTTCCCAATAAGTACAGTTACTCCTAAATGACGTTTACTCAATTAAACACTGAATGAAAAAACATGAGAAATGTCTACTACCAGCAAAATACTGTGCTCATTTATTTGAATATGAAGATTAAATTTAGATATGGCCCAGGTCTCAATTTTCTTCCTACACTTAGGACGATCATTTTTACCACTAGTATTAGATTTAAAAAAAAAAAAAAAAAATGAACTACAGATGGCAGTTCATATGCATAAAAAATAACTACAGAACATCTAATCAAGAACTTGAACTAATTCTTTGTTTTTATTAAAACGTTTCAATGTTTCTCTACCATTAGCTGCTCCAAAATACTAGACAAGCATCCTATTATAGTTGTATACACCTTAAGATGATTGAACATTGGGCCAATAAATGAAGTATTATGTATAGAATACAAATAAAAGTTTACTGTACAAAATTAAGGCCTTCATATTTCATAGTTCACTAGGCTAAAGGAAGACTAGGTAATTTTTTAAAACCTGCATAAAAATTTCACATTCACTTCCTCTCACTCCCAACTATTAAAATGGCCTTACAAAATGTTATTGAAACAAACACTGTAAATAACACCAAGTCCTTTAAAGACAACTATCCCAAATGTTATTTCTTGGCATAGGTGATCTTCATGGCATGGGATGGTGTGATCTTAAATCCTTGTAAAGCATCCCTGGCAGCTCCGGCCTGTCCATCATTTTCAAATTCAACAAATGCAATGTCATGCCTCCCAGGTACCAAACGTACTTCCTTGAAACCAGGAAACCTGTAAAGAAGAAAAACAATTTCTATATATGTAAACAATTTATATATATATATGTATACTATATTTTGTAAATATATAAATGACATCAAAAACATAACTGTCTATTCTGTGTTTTAATTTGTTACGCAATTTTCTGATTTTGGTCCAGGAAAAGTATATCCTACCAAGAATCCTGAATAGGATGAAAGAGCCTAAAATATAATGAATATCATTATAATTAATACCATGAAAGGACTGCAGGAATAACATAAGCTAATTATATTTTTGTCATTATATCAAAGCCCTGTTTCCTGTTTTACTAATCAATTATAATTAATAATTCAAACATTAGAGGTAATTTAGCTGCTTATTTGCTAAATCTGCGGAATGACTACAATTCATGATTAATCCCAAACCAAATCAATGAACTTGTAAGGAATTACTGCTGTGTGATACACAAATGAATTCAACCCATGGAAGTGCTATTTGTCCTATTAGGAGGTTCCTGGAACAGACTAGTTTATTTAAAAAAAAACAAACAAAAACAAAACTTACTGATTAAACAGCATGGATAACATCATCTCATTAGTCTCTTCTGGTAAATTATTAAGGAATAAAATATAGTTTGGAGGATAATCAGGGACCTATTGAAAAGAAAAAAGGCAACGTTAGCTTATAAGTACAAAAAGTATTATAAACCATTTGGCTCATATTAAAATCTAAACTTGAGAGAACTATATCCCACAGTTTATTAAGGCTTATAAAATCTTACTGCATCAAACACTAAAGCTGAAAACCAATGACAGCAGAGAAATAATATAAATCTAACAGTAACTAATGAAAGCAGACATTCGAGTCACTTAATATAAATTTGGAAGATCATATATCTTATCAGTTTTTAAGTATTTAATAGTATTTAAAACAATATTTAAGTTTCAAGCATCTGGAGGTCAGTTTTATATGGAGGATTTTGTCATGTGGATTACATAACTGCAAGATCCTAATAAAAATAGAGAAGGCAGCAATGTCACCCCGCCCCCTTAGCTGTTTACCCAAGTAATAACACTGATATTCACTTCTCTGTGTTATTGTTTACTACATCCCGGCATTTAAGAAAATTCAGAACCACTACCTGGTGACTTCTAATGTATTTTGCAAGTAAATGAGATATACATAGAATCTAGTTACACAAAAATAAGTAGATAAAAATATTTATTAGATATTAAACTAATTATTTGATACCCCACCCTGAGATTATGGGGAACTATAGGGACATTATCTTGTACATAAGAAAAAGCCTCTCTGTTTTCAAGCTAATTTCATGTTGGGGGTGCAGAGAGGGAGATCTGATGAAGTACAAAGAATAACTTAAGTGAACAACTTAAGGCTTAGAGAATTAAGTGCTGGCATTTGTGAACTGGACTATCATTGTTAGAAGAGTTTAAAGAAGGTAAATAGGTAATATAAGAAAATGCAAACAACTTAAAAGCAGCAAAACCTTGGTGATGCAAGGAATTTTCTGGTAAAGGGGGTCAAATATGTGACAGAAATCTAACTATGGGAAGTGAATACACAGTATAAATATATATGTGCCTTACTGTTAAAGTGTACAGCTGAAACTTATTGGATTTCGTTAACCCACGTCACCATAAAAACAATTAAATAAATAAATAAATAAATAAATAAATAAATAAATAAATAAATAAATAAAACTTCTCAGAGCCCTGTATCTGAGAAATCAAGTAGGAAACCATGAGTACAAGTCTGCTCCCTATACTCCTTATCCTAAGCTGTGTCTGTAAAGCCCTGGGCTAAGCACTGTATACTGTAAGGAAAACAAAAACATTTGCTCCCAGCCCTCACAGTTTAAAATCTATCATTCTAATTCCCTCATTGATTCATTATGGGAAGTAAGGAATAAAGTCAGGTTTGGTTTTCTTCCTCCTACAGAAAATTAAAATGTTTTGAGTGAGTTTCTACATTAAAGTGTTATATAATTTAATGTTTTATCTTACATGTGGAATTATTTTCAGTTTTTGAAGACACACAGGTTGTTGGACATTACTGCTATTGCTTTAGTTTTATTTTAAAATATCACCGCATGGAAAAAAATACTACCTGAGGATTTGGTGTTGCATTTCCTTGGGTATTAGCTGAATTTAGTGTTCCCTAAACAAAGCAGAGAAATAATTAAAATTTCCAATCCCTCTAAAAATGCAGCATGTGTTTGTATTTATAATTACTTTATAAAAATAACATTAAACATTTCTTATTCCATTTAATTTAAAAAATTTACATCTTAGCTGACTCAAACATTCATATATTTAGCTTGTCAAATATTTCTGAAAGGTCTCGCCCTAATTTAAACTATATCATAAAACTTAGCCTCTAAGCTTTAAAATTATGAAGTAAAAAATTAAATAAAGTAAAATAAAATAATGACTTAAGTAGACAAGAGAAAACCAAGAAGTGGTTTTTCTTAACCTTTTTTTTTTAACAATTAGAGAAACATTAAGCATTATACTTAGTGAAACTGATTTCTAATCACTTTTAATCAAAAACTAACTACTTTTTGAATGATAATTTCACTTTTATCTGGTATTTTTAATTAAATTTTGAATTTCTGAATTGTCCAAACAGCTTAAGTGGAGTACTTATAATTAAACATAATATCTATAGTACTATTTATAGGCAGCAAAACTTGAGAAATAAGCTAATAGATATTAACATATTCTGTGAATGAACAAAATGTCATACAAATTTAAATAAAAATGTTAAACATAAATCTGCATATGTAAATGCTTCCCTTTTAATCTGTTGCTTAAACATGAAATTTTAGAACTCAATCAGGCCAGCTTCTTAAAAATCTACCTTTTAAATGCATATACATACAAATGTACTCATGAGCCTCAAAGATCATGCCTCAAGTGAAAGACAGACGTCCCATCAAATTTTTAACACCAAAAAAATATGAACTTTTGTCTATCTTACCTGACCGGGCTTTTTATTTGCAGTCATTGCTGTTTGTTCCACAGTTTTAGCTTTTTTCTTTTCCTTTTTCTTTTCTTTGTCAGCAAAAGTACCACGCATTTTAGATATTATATCGGAATCTGTTTTTGCATACTGGATTCGCTGTTTTAATTATTTGAAAACAAGTTACTTTTCATTATGCTGAAGGCTGTTTACACCATCATTAATATCACAAATTCTATTACTCGAATACACTACAAGGTATTTAAAACTCACCCCTATGAAAACCTGTCAAATATACTGGGTGCCAAATGAAAATAAATTGTGGCCTATGATTCACAACCTAAACAAAGTTAGATTCAAGTGTGTTTGTGAGAGAAAAGCCATAGATTTTCATATGAGAAAAATAGGACTGTAAAATACTATGCCACTGCTTCTCTCCATTTATAAAATAGAGAAAACTGCTTTGGAAAGATGCCTATCCCTTAGCAGGGGCTCTCAGTAGAAGGCACAAGATGTATCAATTAGCTGTGAAATGTGTTGTTTGAAATTTGTTACTTCCAAAGTTAAAGCACCAAAGATTAATGACCTTTAAATGAAATGACCAATAGTGGCATCAACTTAACCTTAAAATGCTTTAAAAGGAAACAAAAGGATGGCATCGCACTTGTGCAACCAGGCCACCTGCTCATTCTTTCTGGGCCACAGCTAGCAGGAGCAGCATGCACAAGTGAGAACACAGGCAAGCACTGAAAAACACTGGTCTAGGACAGCATTTCATAAACCAAAATGTGCACTCCAATTACCTGGAAAGCTTGTCACGGGTGAGGTCTGAGATTCTGCACTTCTAATAAGTACAAAGGAGGTGTTGACACTACTGGTATGGGAGCCACACTTTGAGTAGCATGGTTCTGGCCGAAAGCATTATCACAGAGCTGAGATCAACACAATTAACTATCCCAAAATGTTTCCTATGAGGTACATTGTTATCTACAATGTACAAACCACAATTTCCATTTCACGGAAATGTTTCTTCCTTAGAACCAAAAGAGCTGAAACTCCATCTCTAATTGCATCAAAACACAAAAATCCTGTAAGTTACTACATAAAATTGTCTTGTATAGCAAGAATTTGATCTCAATCTGATGGGAACAAGTGACATTTTAAAATGGTGTGGGTTTGAAAGCAGGATATTTTTTCTTTCCTTTTATTTCAACTAGAGATGACTATTCTGGGGAAACGGGAGAGGAAGAGGCCTACCACTACACCTCTACACCACAGTCCCACTACAGTACCCACAGTGTTCCCTGGCTGGCCGGGGCTGCTGTGCTTTTAGTATACTTATCCCTGCAAGCAACTCTGCTAGTCTTAGGCATCATCATGTAATCAAAGATGTAGGCTAAGAAAGATGCAACTTAGACTAACTGACTTGGTCCCAAGGATTCCATCCCAAATCCCCTGGGTCTTCACCATTCTTTCTGACCTGAACGGATCTTGAGTGACCTTGTGTTATGTCCTTATAACAATAACCTCTAAAGATCTCTGATCTCAGCTATAGCTCTTAGCTGGCTAGTCTAGACTAGTACTTCTCGATCACAGGTGATTTTGCCCACCAGGGGACAGGTGGCACTGTTGACTGGAGACATTGCTGTTTGGCATGCTACAAGCATGTAGTGGGTAGAGGAAAGGGATGGTGTTAAAATCTCTACAATGAACAAGACAACCTCTAACCTCTAACATCAACAAAAAAATTACCCAATTCAACATGTCAAAAGTGCCAGTGTTTAAAAATTCTAGTCTAAATACTGGTAGGAGATCGAAGTCTGCCCAAAGTTTAGAGAAGGGGCAAGATTTATATTTAAGCCAAAAGTTTCATGATAGAAGTCCTCTGGAAGATGGTTCTATTTCACTGAGGTATTTTTGGCATTAAATAACCAAATGTCTTTGATTCACAGAAAATCATTTTGTTCTGAGTTCTAAATTACAGTAATTTTTTTTTCACTTCTGAGTTGGTACGCTGAAGTTAAAAGAGAAGAGCAACTATAAGCACCTAAATAAGTACAAACCAGATGGCTCAACGGACGTTTTCCCTCTTGCAGGATACAAGAGATTTGGCAGATATCTGCTACCTTCCTAAAGGCAGAGAAATAGACCTTCTAAAATAACCTTTAATATAAGATCAGTCTAATGGACTTTCTTCATCTGTCTAAAATAATTAGCTGGCAAGGTGAAGCCAGAGAAAGCCACAGCAAATAATTTTTGTTTTCCAGTATCTGAGTAACAGGCACACTTGTCATCTTAACTCAGCAAAACAGCCCTAAGATCCTCCTGAAGGAAGAAATTGCTCCTTCATACTACCAAGAAATACAAGCTGGTTTCAAGAAATGCCAATTTACTGAAAATCAGAGTATGTTGGCACAATCCCATGGTTTTCTGGGGTGGGCCTTTCCACACAGATGATGCCCAGTAAGGTGGGAAGGGATGGAAAAAGGAGCTAGATATAGGTTGACAAGAAAACTTTCTCCACTGACAGAAAGTTCTCAGGCCTGAATTAAACAGGGTAGTACAGATCTGCAAACTACAGACTGCAGCCAACACTGCCTATTTTTGTAAATTAGGTCTTTGGGAGACAAAGCCACACTCACGCATCTGCATGCCATCTATGGCTGATTTTCCCACTAAAAAAGAATAGTTGCAAGATATCAGCTGGTCCACAAAGCCTAAAATATTTACTATCTGGCCCTTTACAGATAGTGTGCGGAGTCCTAGTTTAGGAAAAAAAAAAAATCACAATATTAAATATTAGGAAATTAGCTTTCAAGTCCTGATGCTGCCAGTGATTGCATTAAGGTAATCTAGAAAAGTAATTCCTTTCTGTACCTGATTCTTAATTTATAAAGGAATTAGACCAGTGGTCTGTACTACAGACTATGGGCCAAATCCAGCCCATGGTCTGTTTTTATATGGGCTATGAGGGAAGAGCTTTCTTAAACACAAAATATTCAACAGAAACTGTGTATGGCCCATGAAGCCTGAAATATTTATTATTTGGTCCTTTACAGTTTTTGCTGACCTCTGAATCAGACCAAAGAACATCCAAATTACTTACATTTTACAGGCTTATTGGCTCTTTTCTCCAATACCCTGTGCTATTACATTACAGTTCCAGAAGAAAAGCACTTTGGAATCCAAACCCAAGGTACTGTATACTCATTCACACACGTAAAACCCCTTGTTCTACTCTCTGTCCCCAGCCTGATGCAATTCTGTACCATCTCTGACTTAGACCTATAGCCTCCTAATTATGTTAGTTCCCTGCTTCCTTATGGTCCTCCCACAAGAAAATCTTTGTCCAACAGCTAAATGTGAATCTTATTATGTCATTCCTGACATAAGCTTTCCATGTATAGTTATTTTATTTCCATTCATTGTTATCCATTAATATAACCTCTGAATTTAAATCTATAAACTTTCCTTACATCATTGCTTTATCTAGACAGCATAACTTCTGATATGTATCATTTCACTAAGGAATTTTCTAAAACTTCAGACTGAACTTCCTCTTTGACCTGTGGTTTTTGTTGTGTGTTGTTTTACAAGTTTAGGAAGAAAGGTTTCCTTTTAATCTTCTGACATTATTAATTTCTTATTCTTTTGAGATGAGACTACTGACTATACAACCATTATTTTTTAAAAAGTCTACATCTCAATGTATTTTGTTTTTGTCCATTTGAACTGTCACAAATTAAGAAGTGAATTATAAACTGTACTACTGTTTTTATAAAAATAAATAAAATAAACCCAAACTCCCTCTAACACGTAATTAAAAGCAAAAAGCAACAGCTATAGTTTTAAGAGTATATTTACAAATCTATTATACTATTAATAGAGATTAAAGCCAAAAATAATAAGATCAACTTACCATTGGTTTACCATAAAATGGAAATCCTTGCAACTGTCTCAAAGCATTCGTGGATGAGCCCAGTTCTTTAAATATAACAAAGGCTTGCCCTCTCATCTTCATGGTCTTTAAAGCTACAATATCTACCACATGGCCAAACTGAGAAAATAGTGCATAGAGGGATCTCTTCAATTCTGTGTAAAATCGAATAGGAAACAAGTTATTTATGAATGAAACAAAGACAAAATCGTTCATAAAACAACACTGCATTGAGAGCCCCTCCGCCATTCACTTTTTTATTTATACAAAGTTCCACATTTTAATAACGTCATACTATTCCCACTGGTTATCTAATTTAAAAAGTTATTTGAAACCATTTTATTTATGACTAAAAACATATCCAACATATGTTCAGCCATATCTATTTTTTATTTTTTAAAAACCTTAAAATCCTTACCCAAAAAAGGGATAAACCATTATTTCAGACAGTAGTAATTAAACACACTTTGGTTGTTAACAAAGATTTTTAAAAAGCACTTACCTTCTTTTTTAATTTTGTCATTCATATTGTTGATATAAATTGTATGATTTGGTCTGATATCCATGTTTTGGGCTAAACTGTTCAAATAGCCTAAAGAGATAGAAAATATTCTGTTATGAACAGAGAAGATTAACTCATATTTAGTGTGGCATTAGGACACAACACAAACATTATTAACTTCTCTTTCAATTCCAAGTGTCAGAAAATATCACTTCGGCAGCAGTCTTTAAAAACTCTTTAAAACTTCGCTAGCCCTCCTTTTTAAACAAGAAGAACAGTTCTCATGCTCAAAACCTGGTGGAGCACTAGTACCCAGCCAGATTTTAATAACAGTATTTCACTCAATACATTTATTTTTATACTTATTCATTTACACATATTCACTTATGCCAAGTGAAATTATTTTTCTATTTGCTTAAAGGAATCTTTTCTTTTTTAAGCAATTAAAAATTTGAGATTTGAAGAAAAACGAAAAAGAAACTTAACAAATGTACATCCAGTAAAAATCAGTAAGTTAGAACATGAATGAAGTTGACTTACAAAGCACTTTCATATCTATTACTTTTTATATACACCACCACTGTCCTGACTCCAAAGTTCCCTCTGACCAGCTTGAAAGAATGGAGCTCAGATACAGCAGTTCTGCATAATGGTTAAGCACTCAGATTCTACTACCAGCCAAATCAAAAATCAAATCCTGTCTACGCTTCTTACTAGCTGCTTGACTGAGGGCAAGTTTCTTAATCTCTCAGGTTCACACATGTACAATGGGGATGGTAACAGCATTTACCCAGTAGAACTCAGAAGACTAAGTGGGATAAAGTTTTAGCAGTTCTTACATGGGCAGTAAGCACTTAAAAGTACTGTTATTAAAGGTTAAGGGACTTGCCTAAGGTCACATAGGTAATAAGCAGCAGGCCTGGGAATTCAGCCTCTGTCTTCTGGTCTCTTGCACTTTTCTTTTACTCTCACCTATTTCATTTTTTACATTGTTTTCAGTTGCAAATTCTGACTTTGCTTTATTTCCTTGGATGCCCCCACATATTTCTTAACTTCACAAATAATTACACTCATTGTACGTTAAGAGCACAGGACTACTGACAATGGAGGAGCCTATAGACAGGGACTGTACTTGTGCGGATAAAAGGTGAAAAGTAATGCTTCTCAGAGACCGGCGACCTCCCCCTTCCCCCAACTGAAACCTGGAGGACTGGAGTAGCCAAGACGACGAGAGGGAAGTGATAGAGAGGTCTAACTGAAGGCAGAGAGATCAGAGGGGAGACTTCAGCAATAACTCGTGCGAGGTTTGATGGTGGCCTGGACTAGTACGGGGTACTGGGGGAAGCCTCCCAATCAAAAAGAGGGCCTCTAATCTAGAAAGAACGGGAAAGCGCACAAAGAGCTGTAAATTAGCATAAGCGAAGGGACATTAATTATCCTTCACTCCCTACGCGAGAGCCTACCTACTCTCCAGACACAGGCACATTCGCCCAAGGACCCAGTCCCCAAGTCTAAGTACGCAGCCACGTGACCCTGGCCCCAAACCGTCCCACTGCAGACAAGGCTCTTAAATTCGCCGGCCTTGCTGGACTAGCGCCGCAGTCTCCAATCCTTCCTGGCCCGGAGCCTTCCGCGAACCCTGGGCGGGATGCGTCCCGTTCCCGTCCCGCCTCGTCCACTCCCGGTTGCTAGAGGGCAGCGCTGGACACTGCGGCAACCGGCAACTGGGATAACCGAGACAGCGAGGGAGAATAGGCTCAAACTCACCCCAGGCCGGCAGCGTGAACCGTAAAAACCGAAAGGCGGAAACGCAGCCAGAAAGCGGAAGTAACTCTACTACGCGCCTCAATCGAGCGCCGAGAAGTCGAAAAGCCGAGCCAGATTAGATCGATGCCCAGCGACTGCACCTGGGACCCTCTCTACGCATGCGTACACCTGGTCGCCAAAGAGAAGGGGCGGGAAGAGGGAATGGGGGATGGCGAGGAGGCAGGGGTTTGGGAGAACCCTGTCGGCGGAAACAAATCTTGGGGCGGTGGAATGAGGGGATGGGGACGGCAGTGATTCATTTCCCCACCACGGCTTTGCGCGGCTTTACCCCACACAAGATGTTTTCCAGCTTTCCAAATACTACATAGTTTTACAGGTGCACCCACCACGCCTCTCCACCCCCGGCCCCCACGCTCGCTATCAGGGCAGAGGTCTCTGGTTTGGCCCTTCCCTGGGTTCTGGCTGCCCACAGTTCAACATCACATTCACGGCAGCCAGTACCCCCGCAAGTCTCCGAATCCTGGGACTCCTAGGCAACTCTCTAACACTCTGCAGATGAGCTTGAACCAGAGGCAGATCAGTTTGAGGGCCCAAAGGTAGTGAGTTAATTTCTTTGGCCTTCTCACCTGATAAGGTAACAACACTTGACTAATGACCAAACAACTGTAAGATCATTGGCCTAAACTAACTCAAAAAAAAAAAAAAAAAAGCCCATTATTTTCCTATCATCCTTCCCACCCTCACATCACCCCACAAATGCCTAGATTATTCTAGGGTAATACAGTTGTTGGTGTTTAGGCAAACTGAATGGGAATTCTAAAAAGTACTTGCATCCATTCATCAAATGTATGTGAAGCATCATCTGCAATAGTTGTTACGAGCCAGGGAGAATCCAATCTTGTATCTTCCTCTTAATTAATCTCTCTGAACTTCAATTTCCTCTTCTGTAAACTAGGGATCATAATAACACCTCCTTCTAGAGTTGTTGTAAGTGAGCTAAATGTAAGGTGATTAGACACAAAATAAATGGTTCATACATGTTATTTCTAAATGCTAGCTATGATTTGGACATATGGATGAAGGAGTCAAATAGATTGTCGGTCTTAAAAGATGGAGATTTTTATTTTAAGTTGCAACGTCTTGAAGAAAATGTAAGCTTCTTGATGGTGAAGAATTCTGTTTTGTTCATTCAAGTACCCTTAGTAACTAGAAAAGTGGCTGAAAATATGTATCTATTGAATGAATGAAGCTTCATGGAAAAAATGAGACAACACTACCAAATGTGATGTCTTATGAAGATGTACATAAGCATAGGGGGAAATGTTAATCACAGAAAAGCATTATTTTACTATATGGATATAAAAATTAGAATAAATGTAAATAGTTATGTCTCAGGGAATTATGAGAGAATATAAATAGAATATTCTTAATATGTTAAAAGAAATATAAATTAAATAAAAACAATTTATGAATAACAAAGGGCAAGCCATCCTGCATGTTAATATGGGTGTCTGACCAATTGATTCTGTTTGATGATAATGAGGATGGCTAAACTATTTTTCTGAAAATAAGCTATAACCTGGCTGTATTATGCAAGTCATTCTGGCTGAAAGCATAGCATAAGTATTAGGAGAGGATAAGGTGGAACTTTGTGAAGAAACTCTACCTGGAAAGAAAAAAACAGAGGAAACACAGAGACTTAAAGACAGACTACACATTGTATTGCATTAACTACTAAAAAATGGCTACTATACATTACACTGTGAGAAGGAAATTGTGTAATGCCTACTCTGTGGCCGTGATATGCATGTTATCCCCCTAGGTTCTTCTAAAGAGAACCGGTGCATTTTCTGTCCTTGGGAAGTTGTTCTGGGCTTTCCAATGGCCTGTTAATGGTCCTCAATTACTTCCTGAATAATTTTGAGAAACTAGTAATTGACAACATGACTGGGAAAGGAATGAAAGGGAGAAAGGAGCCCTTCTGGCCTTGTGAGAAACCTTGAGTGCCTTGGTTATATAAGAGCTTTAAAACATCTAAACTTTAGTCAGATGCCTGGTAAATAGCCATCATTCCTTTATAATCAAATTCACCTCTTGAGGGTTATATCAGGAATCAGATGTTTCCAAAACTCACACGTTTTTAAAAAGAAGAGAAACACAAAGGGATTTACTTGGAGTTCTGCTCAGTCTCTCATATTTCAGTTAGGCAACATGATTTACTTTTCTATAAAATAGGTTTGTTTTTTAGATTTTTTTATCAAACTAAGCCCAGAGGCAGCACTATAACACTCTAGCCAAGCTTTATGTATCTACTGTTGATGAAACGTGCTTATTTTAGGGATAGTAGAAAAATTACTACAAACAGGTGGGAATAAAACTATATTGAAACATCTAAATTAGGATGATAATCAAGGTGGCTCTTATTGACTCTGAACACACATATATTTTCCTACCTTATCTACATGTGTTTTATGTTTCTCATTAAATGTTTTTGGTATCTTGCTACAGTAGTTTTGAGACTGGGCCAAATTTAAGGGAAAATGCATCAGAAAACTGCAATGAATAACTTTTGGCTTATTTATGTTACATAGAACCACAGAATGTACAACAGTTTGTATCTTCTTTCTCTCTCCAGGTAGTGATTTCGTTAAGAAATTTATGTGGAGTGAAATTTTGACAACAAGCATTGCACAATTCTGGACATTATTGTTGAGTACCAAATCAGGTTTACCTTTTCCTAGTTGGTTTGATTAATGTTGGCTGAAACTTCCTAAAAAGCTCTCCAACCCCTGCAACTCAGAGAGGAAATAATTTTGTGCAATTATTTCCTTTCATTTCACTTCAGTTCTTTTTTATTCTTGTTTTGGAAATATTCTTATTTTTAGAGGAAAGAAAAGTGACTACAACTTCTGATATGTACTACTTTAATGTCAATGGGGTGTCTTTCACATAAACAAAAATACTATCCTCTCCAGAAAATAGATGGAATTTGAGATAGGCTATGATAAAGTAACCACTGGGGTGATGTGAAATCAGGTGTCGCCCCAGAGGTGTAGGGGAGGAGGAGGTGGAGGACGGTAGTGTTGGTGACATTGTGTGTTGTCCCTTGGATCTTCCCCACCAATGCAGCAAAGAATTACAGGTCGGCAAGATTTAGAAAAAAGTATGTTTTGAAAGTATGTTTTAGAAGGAGATGGGCCGTGCTAAAGAAGGCTGCAGCCTTGTGACTCCTCCCCAAAGGGAGGAGCAAATTGCCAGCCAGAAATTATGTTACAATGCAGAAATGGGTAGGTCTGTTTATATTTGGGCCATGAAGGGAGGTCCTAGATGATCCGTAGGTGAGGTCACCTTGAGTGACAGTTGGCTGCTATATAATCCTTTGCCTACTGCTCATGTGCTTACCCAGAATTCAGTCTGTTATAATTAGATTCATGAACTTCTAGGCATAAACATAGTATTATAATGATGGTATAATGAAGCTGAAGTTATAGGCAATACTTTCTGTGTATGCATTTGTACCCGGTTTAGCCAGCAGCTTTTATGGCCTTTATGCTCTAGTCTTTGGGATAATTTATAACCCTAAAAGGGAGGTATTTCTGAGAGGTCCTTAAGGAAGGTTCAAGGGACATTTCTATGGTTACAGAGCTGGGCCTTCGCTCCTGTTGCTCATGCCTGACTAACTACCTAACAATAATGTATACATTCTGTAAAGTTTGAAAACAATAGTTTGCCTTTGAAGACCTGATAATTAATCCAAACAAGTGTAGGGAAAACCTGAACATTTTACTGTTCTATATTATAAATTGCACTCAGCAAAATGTTGTCCGACCTCCGTCGAAGC
The DNA here is from genome assembly GCF_014176215.1 of Rousettus aegyptiacus. Taxonomy (NCBI): domain Eukaryota; kingdom Metazoa; phylum Chordata; class Mammalia; order Chiroptera; family Pteropodidae; genus Rousettus; species Rousettus aegyptiacus. The sequence goes on along the minus strand of NW_023416287.1, from coordinate 33,599,581 downwards.
CCATTAAGTAACATCACATGACTGCCGTTTCCTTCAAGACTGGAAAAATAAGATGCCAGTCTCATGAGGCTTACCTAACAAACAAAATATTATGAAGAGAAAATTCTTAAGTACAGCAGGTTTTGCCTCTATGATTCAATGCTATAAATTGTTTTTGACTCTTAAGCCCCATGACAATTTGAAATCCAAATTTTAACAAGGAAACTTTTTCCCCAATATTAGGCCTTAATTATCTACTTTCAAATGTGATATATCATTGATTTCATGGTCATGCCTCAGATATCCTACTCTAGTGCTTTTCAAACACTGATTTACACATGGATCACCTGGGGATTTTACTAAAATCAAATTTTGATTTGATAGTGTTGGGATAGGACCTGAGAATCTGCATTTATAGCAAGCTCCTAGGTGATGCTGGATAGCAAGACCCTAACAGTGCCTGGTAGATCGTCCAGCATCACGTAATAAATAGTTAGCTCCTACCACATACCACTATCTTCTTATGCAAATGTAAATTAACCCTTTCAGAGATGGTACTAGTTATTTGAAACCCTTCTTTATTTTTACTGTTTTCCACTGGGCATTTGGAAATCAATTTTAAGTGAGAGTAAGAAAGTCTGGAATTTTTGTTTCCTCTTTACCAGAGATTGCTTAATTTTTTGTGAGGCCCTGGGTCACCTTTTAATTAGTGGTAGTCATCACAGCTGTGCACAACCAACCATTCTGTTTCCTGTCTCCTGTTGGGCTCATGGAGGGCTTGCACTTGTCCACACACTCTGCAAAATTGACATGGTCATGTAATGTGCTTTGGTTAATGAAGTGTGAGTTCATGAGATAAGCATCACTTCCACAAAGAAGCATTAAGAGCTAGTGCACAATTTGACAAACACCCTTTTCCTGTATTTGTGATCTGGGGAATATATCTCTAGATGGAACCTTTGTCAAGCTTAGGTCCTTGAGAGACTATATTGATTAGAGGATTCCTACTCAATGCACGCATACACTAGTCTAAATTTGTCTTGTAACATAAGCAAGAAATAATTAACTTAGATTTAGAGGGTATTTGTTAATGCAGTGTGGCCATCTTGACTTTATACACTCATTGAAACCATATTTGAAAAATAATTCTTAGAAATTTCAAAAGAGTTGTACACAAGCAGTTTCCCAGTTACAGATGATTTTTGAATGCATAAGAAGTAATGTATCTAAGGTGACTCGTATTTTGAAGGGATAATCGAAGTAATCAATTTATAACTGTGTGATCCATCTTCTGAGTGACCTTTATTGAATAAATTAATTGCAGATTTATTGAGCACCTTTGTAAGAAAATACCTTGAGACCTAGCTGAGAGAATTGGTGGTTGGTGGCATTTTCACATAACATTCAGAGAAGCGTTCTGAAGAAATAAAGAGATGTCATGTTCACACTCTAATTTTAGGGTGTTCAGAATCACCTTGCAATAGAAGACCAGGATATGTATAAAACATTTCAGGTAAGATTTAACATCATGAGACAGTTTGGATTCTTATCACAAATAAGTTAAAAGAAAAAAAATGAAGCCTCTAGTTTGAATTGTAGATTTGTTCGAACCAGACAACCCTGAAAATTATTTCTGTCTAGGGAATCCAAAACGATTATGTAAATGAGTCTGGTAGTTCCTATTCTATTTTGTTTAAGGTGAATGTGGGTCAGTTCAACTATTGCAAATTTCTCTAATATCCACTGGCAGAAACACCATCCCATAGGTTAATGAGTTTATTAAAAAGGATGATGAAAAATAAGAAATAGTGCTTATCTCTTATTAATATTGGAGTCTTCCTTTAATCAGTCTTTTTTTCTGTTTTAATATGAAGCTACTTTCTGACATTCAATGCTACAAAATTACTTCAGCTCCAGAAAGATATTAATATTACTTATAATACATTTTGTCATTTCAGTAGAACATTCTGAATAAGACTGGTCAGTTTAGAAGCCAGAAAGAAATTAGTTCTGATTTATTTCCTTGTGACTGAAATTGCAAATGTCAGATTCCATTACAAGTGGCTAAAACGGGAAGAGCCCATCCTTTGTTCCTTCAAAATAGGGTATTCCAGCACACTTTGTACCGTGCTAAACTTTAAATAGCTTAAAACTAACCCTAAGACTTTGAGACACTCTTACTTTTATTGAACACCTACAACATAATGAATCTTGTGCTAGCTACTCAAGACACAATTGTGAGGAGCACAGACATGCCACCTGCTCTCATGGAGCTTCTAATATCTTGGAGGTATTAGACTGGTAAGTAAATGTTTGTGGATAATTACCATGGAGATGTTCCCATTACTACTGCTGCATAACAAACTATCCAAAATTGTAATGTTTTAAAATAACAACTGTTTGATTATGTCTAATGGACTTTGTGGATTAGGAATTTACTTAGAGCATAGCTGGGTAATTCTTCTCCTCCTGGAGTGACTAAAGTCACTTAGTAGGACTCAGCTCATTGATGGGTTGGTCTAGAGGATCCAAATAGTTGCACTCACATATTTGTGGTTAGGAGTGTCTTAAATATTGACCTCACATGGAACCAGCAACTAGAGCAACCATGCATGGTACTTCTAGCCTGATGGTCTCTGGTTAGTTGGATTTCTTACATAGGGATCAGGTATCCCCAGACCAAGTGTCCCAAGACCTGTGGAAGTTCCAAGACCTTTTTGGACTCAGCCTGGAAAGTCACATTACAAAACATTTAGCAATTTCTTGGTTACAAGTGAGTCATAAGGCCAGCCTAGATTTCAGAGGAGAGAAAATAGATTCCATTTCTTGATATAGAAATAGAAAATTCAGGCTGTAAAAAGCTTGTGGGAAGGGAGATACTATTATGGCCATCTTTTTCTTATGGTAAAAACGTTATATTTCAAATTAGCCAGCTGGAGCCAGTTGAATATATGCATTCTTCTCTCCATTAGGCCTGATCGGGATGTTGATCTTGGCCACATTTATGTCACAGAGCTTCCTCACAGCCTGTTTGATCTGATGCTTGTTAGCCTTGGCATCCACAGTACATGCAAGTATGCTGTTGTTTTCTATCTTCTTCTTGGTGGTCAGAGGGAACTTGATGATGGCATAGTGGTCAAGCTCATTTTTTCTGGGGATGGTCTTACCAGGAAATATTGGGCTGCCTTTGGAGCTGCAGCATCTTGGGTCATCAGAAGGTGGTGATATATGGACCTTCTTTATGACCATGCTTGAAAATACAATCTTCCAGAGAAAAGAAAGAAAGAAAGAAAGAAAGAAAGAAAGAAAGAAGAAAGAAAAAAGAAGAAAGAAAGAAGAAGGAAGAAAGAAAGAAAGAAGGAAAGGAGAAGGAAGAAAGAAAAGGAAGAAGGAATAAAGGAATAAGGAAGAACGGAAGAAGGCCTACCATCCTGAAGTCAAATCCCTCCAGTGCATACCTCCGTCCATTAAACTGAAAGGCTACGTCTAACAATTCCTTCGAAGGAAGGAGAACCGGACTTAGTAAGAAAAGATAAACCGGAGGCAGCTGGAAGCATGAAGGCATGAAGCATTACAGCAGGAAGGCAGGAAGGCAGGAAGGCAGGAAGGCAGGAAGGAAGGAAGGAAGGAAGGAAGGAAGGAAGGAAGAGAGGCGGAGGTATAAAAGCATTATAGACCCAAAGGTAAAAAGAACTGGTCAGTTAAAAAAGTAATAAGTAGTAGGATGGCAACAGTGAGTTCCCCTGACAGAGTAAATACTTTTGGCAAAGGTCCTGAGATGAAAAGAAATTTGCCAACTTCAAGAAACTAAAAAAAAAAAAAAAAAAAGAGAGAGAGAGAAACAAGGTAGCCGTAAGCATCTTGCAGGCCATGTTAAAACATTGGAATGCTATGCTAAGAACAATGGAAATCAGACATTTAAGCAGGGGAATAACATGATCTGAAGCTTTGCATGAATTTTTCTGAATGAATTGGAGAGGTCATGTCTAGGCCAGTTAGGAAATGGTTTCAGTGTTTAAGCTAATGATGAGGGTGGCCTGAATTAATGTGGCACCAGGGAAGTAAATAGAATTAAGTTCTATTTAGAGACATAGCTGACAGATCTTGCTAGCGAGTTGAACATGGAGAGGGTAGGGATTGTGTAATGTATTAGTATTTTAGGGATGCTGTAACAAACACCACAAACTAGGTGGCTTAAAACTGCGAAATTTATTCTTTCAGAATTTTGGAGGCTAGATGTTTAAATTCAATGTGTCAACAGGGCCATGCTTTCTCTGAAGCTCTAGAGTAGAATTTGACCCAGGCCTTTCTCTTGGCTTCTGGTGTTACCAGGAATCACTGGTGTTCCTTCACTTGGAGATGCATCGCACTGCCCCAGTTATCACAAGACATTCTCCCTCAGTGTCTGTCTTTGCGTCTCTCTCCTCTTCTTGTAAGTATACTAGTCATACTGGATTACGGGCCCACTCTACTCTAGTATGATCTCATCTTAATGTACATCTTGATTATAACTGCAAAGATTGTATTTCTAAAAAAGGTCATATTCATAGTTACCAATGGTTGGGACTTCAGTATGTCTGGGGAGGTGGGGGCAGGGCGCAATTCAGCCCACAATATGAGGAAAAAGAAAGGAATTATGAAAGAGGCCTCCCGGGTTTCCGACACAAATACTTGGAGGAATAATGGTGAATGGTGAGGAGGTAAGGGCAGAATGGAGAAGGCAATAAATCAATTGTTTTATTTTGAAAAGGTTAAACTTCAGTTGACTATGACTAGTCCATGTGGAAATATCAAACAGGCAGTTGAATAGGTAAGTGTGGAGATTTTGGAGAGCAAATCAGGATGGGAAGCCCTATGTTGTAGGAACTATATCCTGCTGAGTGCCAAACAAGGGAATTGGAATAACTGGCTAGTGAGAACAAAGAGAAAAGCCTAGAACCCAGGGGACCTCAATTCAATCTCTTAATACATAGGAGATAAAAATCAAGGCCAATAGTGTGCTTGTATGTGTTTAACAACTAACTCTTCACAGGCAGGGAAGAAGGGGAAAATTTGTAGAGGTTGCCAATTCCCATGGTGTAAATATGCCCACCATGGTTATAGGCTTGAAAAATTCATGAAAATTTAAAAACTAATTTCTCCAATCTAGTACAAGCTGGCTCCAGCACACCCCTGCAGTCAAGGCCCTGTTTCATGCTCCTAGTTGTAAGGGTAAGCTGAACAATTAACTTACCTTTTCTGGGCTACGGCGTCTTTATCTATAAAATGAATGGCTGCTCCTAATGCTCTCTTCAAGTTCCCTTTCTGCTCTTACATAGCATAAATCCCAAAAGCAAAACTTAGGTTCTGTTCTGATAATAATGGGGCTGTTTGACCAGAGTATATGGTATTTTAAAATTAAACAGTTGAATGAGTAAAGTAAAACCAGTGACATCCTATTCATTGGATGCCAGCTCCTGACTTATAGATCTATATACACACACACAAAGAAGGAAGACTGGAAAAGACTCTCATTCTCTGGACTCTCATCTCTGGGGTCTGTAATAGAAGGCATGACCTCACCCTTTTTCAAAGACACTACTGCTGGTATTCATGCTGTTCTTTAACCAAACATCTATAAGATAAGTTGGTCATTGTAAAAGTCAAGTTTGACTGATAGGTTTCTGAATTTCTGAATTTTATGCCACCATTAATTATTTTGTCTCTTGCCAGTCCTGGATTGAGACCAGCCAACTCTTGCCTTTGCCACTTGCTAGATATAAGAACTTATACAAGATACTTAACCTCTCTTAGACTCAGTTTCCTTTTCTGTAAAATGGGGTAATAAAAACCAAACTGAGGGCCACCCTTAAGATCTGCAGCCTCAGGGAAAAAGATTCCTCCCTGACCAACCTTGCTCTTATTTTTAGGCTCTATCCCAAATCCCTAGTAACTCCCCCCAAAAAGTACACAAATAACCCAGTTGGCAAGTCCAAGCTCATTCACTCCCCCAACAACTGCCCCCAGCCCCAGGAAGTCACCTACAGGCTACCTCTTGGACAGCATCTGCCTTTGGGAGTAAGTGGCTCTCAGAAACCCTGATAAAGGACTTTGGACCATTTAGACAGAGGATTCTGAGATTGTTGGATCCAGAACTTATCTATTAAGGGAGGAGACACAGGTCCTGGTGGTTGTAATCATTTTGCCCCACACACTCAGAGGTGCTTCTCTTGCGCCTCTTATCTACAGGCGATGCTGTCAACATTCATGGCTATTGTATGGATTCTATGAAATAAAGTAATGCAAAAGAAGCTACTCTATGTTTGACACATAGTAACTGCTAAAAATGATGGTTTACATTTCTTCCTGTGTTTGTATTTGACTTTAAAAGGTTCTTTCTATAGGAATTTATGTATAAATCATATACTATATTCTGTAGGAGACATAAAGCATATAATATACCATCCCTCTTCTCATAGACATTATAAGTTTATTGAGGAAAGAAGACACTGAAAAAGTATAACTGATCCAAAGGCCTGGCTCTGTGGAATGCAGAAAAGTGGGAGAATCTGAGCTCAGATACTCAAAGGAAACCACAAAGAAGAAGTTCTGAGAATGGACAGAGACAAATAGGCATTTATAGGTCATATAAAGTGACAATGAGTAGATTCGCTAGAATGTTAGATTGGGAAGAAATGCGTGACATTTCTAGTCCAGGGTAGAGGGCTGCTTACATGTGGCTCATAACTAGAAATATACATGGAAAGAGATAGAGACAGAGAAAGCAAGTGTGCCAGGCATAAGTTATATTGCCCTTTAGGATTCAGACTAAGAAGTCATACAGTATCTCTTTTGCTGTTGTCTATTGATTGAGACAGTCACAAAGACCTGTCTGAGTTCAAGAAAGAAGACATAGAGGTCAACCTCGGTGATAAGAGAGTAGGAAATTTTTGAAGTTCATGTGGGACCAAAGATATTCTTGTGTTCACTTTCGGAAAGTAGTAACTGACACATGGCTTTCTAGAGGAATGGTTTCTCACATTTCAAAGCAACCTAATCCTTCCTCTCTGCTGCCTCAAGACTTCTGGGCCATGGATGAATCTGATATAAAGGTTATAGAGAGGCTTGCTATCTTTTCGTGAGGAGAGATATTTCTTCTTTTCCCTATAGTCTTGAGATCTACCCAGAACTAAGGGAAGGAGGAATAAACAGAATTGACCTGATAGTCATATTCACGAATAGTTTAGGAAGCCAAACATGCAGCCAGATGCATATCCCTCTCCTTTAGGAATCCTATGGATAGGGAAACACTATTAGGATCAGCTGTCGGCCTTACTTTGTAGGTTAGAAAAGTATGGATCACACATTTCTATCCATCAGCGTTAGTGGCTAGTCATGTTCAACTGCTAATAACAAAAATTCATTGGCAGTGGCTTCGGCTCACAAAGGTTTGTTATACAAAGACAACAGAAAATCGACAGGCTAGGGCAGTTCCACAAAGTGTTCATGAATCAAGTTTCCCTCTATTTTTCTGCCCCTTTTTCTTGCTTTATTTTCTGCTTTCATTCAAAAGATCACCTCATGGTTTAAATTGGCTGCTGGAGTTTCAGCTATTATACCCACATTCCAGGCAGTAGGGAAGAAAAAGGAGGAAGGTTTATTCCACTGTCTTCTAGACAGGCTTCTTAGAAGTCTCAGGCTATGCTTCTATTTATAACAGTTTGGTCAGAACTTACAAGTCTGGGCAATGTAGTTTCTTAGCAGGAGATGTTGCCCAAGGTTTTTATTTGTAAAGACAAAAAGTGAAAGTTAATATTTGTTGGCAAGGAACTCTCTCTGTCAAATGTCCTATTTATGAGATAAAAAAAAAAAGATACCCACAAAGTTAAATGCATCGTAAAAACCTTACTAGTGATATATAATTGTAGTAACATTTCTTCTTTATAAGTTCCAACAAAAATTGTGAGATTTACTTCAATATTTTGAAATCTGAGGTGAGAAATAGATTTTGTAGAATCCATTTTCCCTCTCTAAATAGCTGGCAACAGCATACAAATCATCTTTTAAACCTCCCCCTAATTCCAAAGCATACTTTGCTCTAGGTCTAAATGACTTAAGTCAGAGGTAATGCAAGATATAAGAGGACAATTTGAAACTTAAAGGATGGCATCAACTCTGAAATATTCAGTGAGCTGATCCCTGTTCCTGTTTCTGACATAATTATGAATATCCTCAAGGCGTTGACAATTTAGGCAATTGCTGATAATAAGATATTTGCTCAGTGTTATATACACACATATGTGCACACCCACCCCCATAGAAAATGTCGTGAAATATTTTTCTAGTTTTCTTCACCTGCAAACGTCTTGCATTTAAAGACCCAGCTGAAGTCACATTTCATTCCTTTTCCCAGCACCAGCGCTCTGTCATCTGTTCCCTCTCTATACTCAGGGACTAATTCTACCATTTGCCTTTAACAATTTATACCCAACATTTAACAAACATTAAGAGAGCATTTAACAGTCTCAAATACTCGAGTACTTCGCTGTGGCCTGTTATCATCATATGTAAATTTATCATCTTCCCAAGTTTAGTGTGAGCCTTTTGAGTGCCTCACACTGTTTTTGTATCATTTCATTTTAGGTATTACATTTTTCCAAGTTGATAGAGTCCTGTGGATTGCTCTGGCACCAGGCAACAGAAACCAGAGGAGTGTATACCAACCAGCTCATTGAATGTTTCCATTATGGAAAAACAAAACAAAACAAAAAACAATATTCCAAATCTTTGAGTTTCAAAAGCGAACTGTAACACATATTCCAGAATAGCTACAATAACAAAGATAAAAAGTACTAAGTGTGGAATAATCGGACCACTCATGCATTGTTGGTGGGAGTTTTTGTACAACCATTTTGTAAAACTGACCATATCTACTTAAGCTGAACAAAGCATATTTTGTGACCCAGAAACTCCACTCTGAGTTATATACTCAACAGAAATGCATATGTACATGTAAAATCAACAACAGAACAATAAGCACATACTAGAATGTTCAGAGCACTATTCATAATAGCCCCCAACTGGAAGCCACCCATAAGTCCTTCTATAGTATATTGGATAAATAGATTGAATAAGGTATATCTTCACACAATTATATGACAGCAAAAAGGGACAAACTATTGCTACATGCAACAACATGGATAAATCTCATAAATATAATGTTAAATGGAAGAAGCCAAGCATAAAATAGACCTTACTGTTTGGTTTCGTTTATATAAATTTCAAAAGAAACATACTAATCTATCCTATTAGAAAACACGATAGAGGTTACCTGAGGTAGGAAGGGGTTATCCTTGGAAAGAGACATAATGAGGGCTTCTGAGATGTAAGGAATGTTGTATTTCTTAATTTGAGTACTAGTTATGAGTACGATATATTCATTCTGTGAAACAAACTAAGCTGCACACTTATGATTCATGCATTTTTATCTGAATATGTTACACTTCACTAAAAGGCTTACTGCAAAACAAACACAGAAGTGGCAAGCTCTGGTTGTCATATAGTATGTAATTGCCCATCACAATATCTCTGTGCTACAAGGTACTGCAAAATGAAGGGTTTATAAGAAATTCTCAAAATTTTCTTGTAGCTCTAATATCATATAGACCTATGAAAACCCATTGGAAAAAAAGACAGAGAAAAATTCTTTGACTTTAGGTCACAGTAGGAAATTCCAATAATCAGGGAGGAGGTCCTGTGGGGCCAGCCAGCCCTCTGTCCCCGAGCTGGCTGTCTGTGTGTCCCGACTTCTGGGCTGAGGGAACAATGAGTGTGGCAGGGCAGAGCATTCTTTCCTGAAGAGGTAAGAGGCCAGGAGGCTACACCGCAGCTGCAGTTTCGAGATTTCTTCTTCACCTACTCTTCCATCATCCTCTTTTCTCTCTTACTTTGTCATCAGCTTTCCCCCTGGCACCTTTGTTTTCAGGGCTGACAGTTGGCTGGGCTGGGAGAAGTGCCCTTTTTCCTCCTCCCTCATTGGCATCTGTCAAGTCTCCTTATTATGGCTGCTGCTGTGAGCTCACTCATCCTTGGTGCGGTGTGTCCCTACCCACCTAATAGCTGAATTTGCCCTGCTTAATTTTTCTGGCAGCTCACAAAATTTTAAAATTTAAAACTCTCCCTCTCAATGGCATACTTGTCAATTTCAATGTGCTCCACTACGCTGACTGTTCAGAAAAAGAAAAAGTGAGGGAGAAAATAAAGAATAGAGGGACTACAAATGGGCAGTAGGATAAAAGGTAGAAATGGACACGTGACCAGCACCTCCCATCCCATCACTTAGTTATTAAGCACTCTCTGCTCACGTGTGGGGACAGGTTATAGGAAATGTGAATTGTGCCAGGCACATGCTCTACAAACTCCTGACCCAAAGGGGCTACAGGATGTGGGCAAATATATTGAGAATCAACAATGAGAAATCACAAATTAATACTAATGCAGTGATGAAATGGAAATGACACAAGGACACAAAAAGGCCATGAACCCTCTGAGACAGTGTCAGCTGCATAAACAAAGCTTCATGGAAGGCAGACAGGTTGAAATTAGAAACGCTTTCAGTGCAGCCCAAGTCTGAGGCTGGTTTGAGAGATTAATGGGGCATGCAGCAGATGGGCTCCATAATCATGAAACAGAGACAAAGCACAAAAGTTTGCTCTGTTAGCTCTACTTGGAGGCTTTTACTGCAGGAGATTATTTAGGAGGGAGGGGAAATATCTAAGGGTAATCGCATGAAGCTAAAGAAGTTTGTGAGCAAAGAAAAGTAAAACCTAGTTGATGGTGGAAGAGTTAAGACAAAACTCATGCAAGTTCTATCACTCATTATACTTCAAGCATTTCAGTATGCACTTGGCTTCCCACCTACTTTGCAATGCAGAAGTCCTGCCTGTTTAGGGTCTAAGGCATTGCCCGGACCTGGGAGTGGAGAAAAGTAGAGAATATCAGTTTGTTCCTCCCATGCTCTATTCCTACCACTGATATAAAACACCAAACAGTCATAAAACAACCTAATCCAATTATTAAAGAATGAACCAGATGTGAAGAGACCTGGTTCATTCATTTCTAAATTCTATGATTATCTGGTTCACAAAGCAATAGAGTATAATAGAGAAAAACAGCTGAATTCTATTGGAAATGCATAAAGTAAAATTCTCATGGTGCTCAAGAATGTATCTCACTGCCTGCTTTAAGAATCATTGTTTATAAAGCCACCAAAAGAGGAAAACTACTACCCAGCTTAACAGTAAATGTCATAAGCACGAACACTTTTTGGGGGTTTACTGGGTGTTGGCCACAGTGTTCTAAGTATCTGGCAGGTACTTTCAACCACAACCCTATGGTGGAGTTACTATAACTACTTCTATTTTAGAGAAATAAGGAAACTAAGGGGAGGGATGTCCATTATTTTCATTCATTCATTTAGTCATTGGAAAAAATTTTCAAGCTGCTATTGTATGCCTAGGCATAGGTGGCCTGTTCAACTGCAGGTGAATGCCAAACAGCAGGCAGGGTCCAGTTGGAGCCTTAGTCTGCTTGGGCTGCCATACCAAAGCTCCACAGATGGGGTAGTCTAACCAGCAGAATTTTATTTTCTCACAATTATGGTGGCTGGAAGTCCTTGGAGATGTGGTTTCTCCCAACGTCTCTCCCCTTGACTTGTAGATGGTCATGTCCTCATCTGACCGTTGCTCTACATAGGCTCATCCTGATGTCTCTGTGTCCAAATCTCTTCTTATGAAGGCACCAGTCGGACTGGATTAGGGCCCAATCTAGGGGCCTCCTTTTAACTTGATTACCTCTTTAATGACCTTATTTCCAAATGTAGTCTCATCCTGAGGTACTGGGGGTTAGAACTTCAACATATGAATGGGGAGATATGTGGGCACAATTCAGCCATAACAGCTGAGAAGACAATTCAATTCTCTGATGAAGATCATGGGAGTTGAATTAACTTCATCACTCTTAAGCTGGTGCTAGAAGGTTCCTTTTCCAGGCAACATCAGGATTCACAAAAAAAGGTCTAATCCCTGAATGCCCTTGGAGTTCAGTGAAGGAACGATACTAAAACAGTCTCCCCATCTTGTTTGTTATCCAACAGCCCACCAATTGCAATACAATGACGGCTTGTGTGGACCAAGGGAAGCAACTGTGTCCAAAGGCCCAAAGTGTATGCTAAAAACACTGAAAAGGAAACATCTGCTTATACTGTATTTTTCTTTCTTTCTGGCTCTGAATGGTTCAAAATTAAATAAAGTGGATTTCAGTAACCTTGCCACACAAAGCTGGATTCATGTCTTCAGTAATTCCTTCTGTGCCTGTCACACTCATACTCTCTCTGTGATACTTCAGACACTGGTGATTTATTCTACCATGAGTTTGAATGAAGGTAACACTGTGGAGCCAAGTTGTTTCTGCTCCTCAGATGGGATTTCATGGTGTATCTGCCAATTTATTAAGAGCACCTACTTCCAGTTTTCCAGATTTATTCTGGTTATAATTTCTCTTTGTCGTCTTAATCTTGAAATAAAGAGCTTTTGGACCTAGGAGTGTATTATATCCCCCCAAACATTCATTTACTTCAATCCTTCGAGATGATTTAGGAGAACCATTTCAAAATATTTTAAAAGAATGTGAATATGACTGAGCAATCACAATGCATTGCTTGCACAAAGCATTGAAAATGTGTTTCCAACTTTGAATTTCTAGATCCCTTTCAAAGGCAGGAAAATAAATAGTTCAGATGCAGCCAGTTATAAGAAGATAAAGAACATTGTATGTTTCTATATAATAATTTTTCTCTCTTCTTTTTAAACTCTTTATAAATATTCAAATCCAGGTGCTGTACTACACAGCATTGTAGCTGCTTGTCTTGAAAGGCTGCCGATTATTTGGTGCAGAGTCTAACTCCTTCCTGCTTTAAGTTTAAAAGGCTATCTTTGGTAGAGAATGAAGAGAAACCATCTGTGCATTCAGAAGAAGCCCCTCTTTGCACACAAGCTGGGAGGACATGTATTCTATACTGAGTTCTAACATGGATTCTTTCTGTGACTTAAGAGATAATTTTACATCCCATTACCTCGTGTTTCATCTCATTAAAATGGCAGTACTTCACCAGGTTCCTCACTCGCAAGAGTATTTTGTGGAACAATTAAGGGTTAATTAATTAATTGTAGAACAAGCATGCAAGAGAGATAATGAGGATTTCTATTGCATTTCCCTGGCTTTGGGTAAGGCTACCCCTAAATCGATTTTAATCAGAAGCTTACGGTCTCAAATTTTTATTACTAGTCACACTTTGAGGTTTAAAATGAACAAGAATATCTTGACTATAACTTTTCCCAAATTAGATATTTTCTCCCCTGCAAGACTAATTTCTACTACCTGCGGCATTGGGTTATTCAATAAGCTACCTTGCATTAAATTTAGTAGTTCTATTGTGAGTCAATAAAAATAACAAGGATTTTCTTCTTTGCTATTTTTTGTTATTGTTGTTGTTGCTTAAGTTAAAGGGCAGAAACCCCAAAGTCCAATGTGAGTTTGCTTATTCCATCTTTTATCTTCAGAGATAATCTTGGCCAAAACCGAAGACAGAATAATGACAGAGTTTGGATGGAAAGTTAATGACTTTTAAAAAAATCTCTAATCACCTGCTGATTATCCAAATGTTGTTTTTTTTAGGTGAACATGATGGGGCCGTTCTCTGCCCCCCGTTTCCCTCCTGGTGCTCACTCTTTTGATAAGAGATGGGCTGGAGCATACATATGTAGACCAGTAGGGTTGCACGAATAAATTGGTCCCAGTTCTAAGCTCGGCCTTAAAAAATTGTAGTTTAAGTGACTTTAATGTTCAAGATCACAGATGCCCTGGTGGTAGCTGAACTTTCATTTCCTCACTGCCTTCTTTATTGCAAACAGATTGGGATCTCTAATTTGTGTCCTGGAGAATGATGCAAGGTTTTATCCACCTTACAGAGCAACTTGCTTTGCCCCTATCATGGCCCCAGCAAATCTCATCACTTTCATGTTGAAGGTGGAAAACTTCTCATTTGGGCTAGAGGCTGCAGTCTCCACTCTTTTTCAGTTTTCCCCAAAAAACATGCTGTTACACTCCTCAGAGAAACATATTATTCTTCTACTCAGTGTGGACGACCAACTCAATTTTATTTTATTCATTCAACCAATGTTTATTGATGATCAACATGTGACACTATACTAACTACTAGCAACAAAAAGAATGAATAAGATACAGTCAGCCTCAATATGGTCATAGTTAATTTAAGGTGGGAGAGTAGTAGAGCAAGGCAAGAAGGTAAAACCCAAATCCAATGGTTTGACTTCTTCATAGTAAATATGGTCAAACACTGAGTGGACAGTTTGGAGCAAGTTTGAGAAAAGATGAAAGTTTTTCTTTGGGGATTAAGTATCCAAAGTTCAAATCTGGAAATACTTACGGCCTCATATTCTTGGAATAGAAATTCCAGTACTGCTGCTGGATGCACAAGAATTTGTGTGTGTGTGTGTGTGTGTGTGTGTGTTTTTGTAAATTCTTCCACATAAAGCTGTTTGTTTTTCTCTACCTAATATTGAATTTTTTTTTTACTAATTAATGAATGATAAGAGGGGGCTCAGAGGTAATTCAATCCAATCCTTTTATTTTAAGTATTAAAAAATCTAACTCTGAAACTAAACAATTTGCCAAAAATCACATTGATAAAAAAAGTGGTGGGCTGGGTGTGGGCGCCAGGCCTGGCTGGCCCAAGGTCTGAGTGTGATCCAAGGTCTGGCTGTGATCCAAGGCCTGGCTGATCCAAAGCCTGACTGGCCCAAGGCCTGGCTGGTCCAAGGACTGGCTGTGATCCAGCCCACAGCTAGGAATATGTAAACATAATTCGGCTTATTGTATCACACATGCATGGCTGAAGGCCACTATTGTACTCTGCTACGTGAGAAGCCATGTGGTCACCTGGAGAGCAGAAGGGGAGCACAGAAAAGGGAGCAGGAGAAGTGTGCACAGTATTGCTCTTCTCTCAATAGAACTGCACTTCCAGAAACAGAATTGCGCATCACACAAAAAAGTTGATGCCTGCCATTTCATTCTCATGTCTGCCTCCTGTGCATTCTTCCAACTGGGCATCTCACCATCGAAACTTCCCTTCTCCATCAGCAATACCACTGACACTTGGCGTAGCCGACACGATTCGCTCGGCCCCGACACTGAGTCTAAAACTCAGTTTTCCTATTCAATTTTATGTTACTTCAGAATAAAAAATTCCAATGTAAATCTTGTAACTTCCCCATGACACCTTTTCTTAATACCTCCAAGTTTGTGGAGAAAACTTTAACCTACACAGATAAACTAGATTATTAGAATTAATTAAAATATGACTTGTAGGTTGCAAAATGGTCACAAATTCTTTCACTCATTAACCCTTGAATATATTCCTTACCTTATGATTAGCTTCGGCCAATAGGACATTAACAAGAGTGAGGCTAACGGAGGCTTCAAGGAGTCTTATACTTTGGGACTTGCCTTTTTGCTGCTGGTGGAAACTAGCCTCCATGTTAAAGATCAGAATATATCCTGGATGATGAGAGATATGTGGCCAGTCAGACCATTTGCTTCTGTTATCTCAGCTAGTAGTCCAGGGAGCCCTCAGCCAAATCACTAACTAATTACAAATGCATAAAAGAGCCGCACTAAGCTTAGACAAGCCCAGGCCAGACAGAACACCAGTTAACTCTTGAGCTAAATAAATGGCTGTTGTTTTAAGTTCCTAATAGTTGGGGTGGTTCACTGCAAAACAAGAATGAACTAATATAATGAATAATACATTAGAACGAATGATAAGCATAAAAGAAGTGAGTTCAAGATGGGAGAGTAAATTGTTGCTAGTTAGAATAAATTGTTGGAGGTTTCTTTTGAAATCTGAACTTTACATACAAGACAGCAGAACCTTAATATTGAATTTGTTATTTTATGAAGGAAATGACAGAAGATGTTTTATCTTTTCTTCCTAGGAGAATTTTTTTCATGGGATAGATGCAAGTTCTCATTACACGTATTTCCTAAATGAATTTCAAATCTTGAACAACAACTGGTCACAAATTATCATAAAATTGCAAGCTATTAAAAGCATACGCATTATTATACACGTACACACACACACACACACACAATGCTGGCAGATACAGAATTGTGCCTCCTCTTACAAGGTCATTCATCTGTGAGACTGCATATCGTGATCTCTTTGAGCCAGAGTTCTGTTTACTGTGGATTTCTGCCAAGATAATCCTTTGCATTTTTCAAAGTTTCTGTTTTAACAAGAGTATCTGTATAATGCAATATGCTTTCAAGGAGTTAAAATATAACTCTGATAGAATATAAAGATAACTCCCTGTAATAAATAAATGCAACACTATTTCCTGTGTTCTTTGAGAACAAACTCTTTAAAAAAAAACCATTTTTAAAGTCTATTCAGAAAGACATAGGTTCCTGACAATATTTGTAATGTCTCCTTCCCATTGCACAATCTTAGAAATTGTAGGAGAAATATATATTTTAAAATACATAATCGGTTGAAAAACATTAAGCTATGTTTTTGGTAGACCAGAATAAAAATGAGATTGCATATAAAAAAGTGAAAATCCATATAGGAGAGGATTTCTATAAAATGTGGGGTGCCTTCCTGGGTGCTTCTAGCCCAGAGCTGGCAAAATTTGGAGAAAGAGATATCCTGGATGGGGTAGCTTCTGGATCATTAGTTGAGATGTGGTCAAGAAACAAGCCAAACAGTTGACCTTATTTCCCCGTCCACATCTCTGCAGGGATACACAGTGCTCAGTGGTACTGGCTTTGTTGAAACAGAAGAACTGAATCCAGCATCTGTATGGAAAAGACAGGACAATACTGAGGAAGATTGTGACCAAAAAGAGTACTGGAAATTATCCATGTCCAGAAGATGGTGTGCCTTGTTTAACAACACAACCTATGTCTCCCTTCTGCTTCCAAACCTGGAGAGTTTCCGCAGTCCACCCCAACTAGAAGCAGATCCCCCTCATCCAGCATAATAATTAATAGGGGGCCATGGCAAACAGACAATATTCACAGAGTCAGTAAATAACCAGGACAAACATTCGAGTGGGTCAACAACATGGGCACCAAACTCAACAATTAAGAAACAGAGTTAATAGGGTAAACAGAAGATTTTAGAATGATTATAATCCCTATTCTCAGACAAATCTAAAAGGATATCGTAGCCACACACACACACACACACACAAACACAAACAGATCAATTAGAGATCTAGGAAACTGTTTAAATGTATTGTTGAAGTTAAAAACTAAGTAATAGGCTGAACAATAAAATAGACGATGTAACATAAATTAGTGGCCTGGGAGATAAAGGTAAGGAATTCTGCCAGAATCCAGGGCAAGAAGACAAAAATCTTATAAGAATTTTAGGAGAATAGAATATGAGTGGAGAGAATGAGAACACCCAAAATATAGCACAAAAAGAAATCACAGGACTAAAGAAAAACAGCATTCAAACTGAAGAAGCCCAATACTATGTTAGTAACAAGAGATATGTCTATAGTATAACCATGTCAAAATGTTGAAGATAAATAGCTATTAAGGCTGTATTAAATAAATGCTATCAAAAGAGAGTTTATGAGCAATATTTCTAGGCAAATTTGAATCAGAAAGCATTAAAGGGACAAGAAGTATTTCGTTTTGATAAAAGGAACAACTAACCGGCATAATAGTCACAAACTGTTATTTTGTGACATTTCCTTATTATTGTCACATTGATAACAATAAGGAAATGTTACATTGGTATTCTGAAAATACCACCGACTTAAGAAAATCTGTAGTTGACGCTACCAAGGTCCTCTTCCTTTGCTGACCAGGCTTCTACTCATATTGGCCACAATATTTTAAAGCTTTAGAATATTTAAAGAAAAATGAATAGAAGAATAAAAACTTTAACAACTGTATCCCTGCTGATAATAGCGATCACATCTAGGGAGAAAAGTGAGGTTTGGTTATGCAATAAAGGAAAAATCTGTATTACTTGAAATTACCTTTAGAAGTTAGAAGTATCCACATATTAATTTTGCATTTAATATATTTTTACAAAAAAAAAGATTATGTGTAATATACATAATTTTAAGTTGTTCCATACTTAAAATTTGACATATTTAAAACAGGAATAAGACTAATCTCAGCCCAAACTGACCATTCTTTTTCAACTATTAAAATCTTGTTTGTCTCTGCCCTACAGGTTTTATCGCTAAATTCCTTGCATTTCTGGACTGTTGTCCAGTTGTTAAATGAACTTCAAACATATAAGTTTAATTAGAGTATTCTGGATAGAAGGGATTTATCTTACATTCTAAATAATAGAATAGTAGAATATTATTAATAGTATTTTGAAATATTATTTTTAATGAATACTTATAGTATGGCACTATATGCATAATCTCATTTAATATTAATAATAACCTTTTAGAATAAGTACTTTTATGGTTCCCATTTTACAGATGAGTTGATTGAGGTTTTAGGCAGCTTAAATAACTTGTCCAAATTCCCAGAGCAAGTTAGAACAGAAAGAACCAATATTTGAAAGTAGACCTATGTGACTCAGGAGTCTGAATTTTAACCCCTGTGAACAGGTCTGGGCACATAGAACCTGTTCAAAATATGTTTCAATGAAAAATTTGAAGGATCATAATTAATTTTAGACCTGAGAGGATCTCAGCGATAATTTTACAGGTGAGGAAAAGGAAGCCCAGAAAGGTCAAGGGAGTAGTCCAAGGTCACAGAGCTTGATCCTGAACAGCTAAGTTTGAAACCCAACCTTCCTGGATCTCAACGTGGTGCTGTGGAAAGTATTGTCAAAGCTAAACTTCTGCAGCTTCTAGGCAGCCTTCCCTTGACGCTCTCCCCTATATCATTTCCAAGAGCACCATCTTTTTGGAGTACCATTCTATGTCTCAATCATCACGTAATATTTATTGACGTAGACCCCAGTCAGCTTTTCCAAACAAGGTGCTAAAATCAAAGAGGAGTCCGGAGGCAGAAAGCAGGACTTCACACATTAAAAGAGGTACTGAGGGAAGAAAACCAGAGAGCAGTTATAGAAGGAAAACAGGAAAAATTCAGAAGGCAGAACAAGGGCTGTACGTGTGAGAAGAGGTTTAGATATCACTACGCAGAAGCTCTAGATGTGATTCCGGAACACTCTGCTGTGATTTCAGGGCATTCATTTCTCCTTGTAGCGTTAAGGTTTCCTCATGTGTGAGTAATCACAATTAGAATTACCTAATTTTGGCCTTTGCCCAAAGTAAAAGCTACAGTCTATGAGGTAACCTATATAGCAAAATGGAATCTTTTTAAACCTTTAAAACATTTTATTTGAACTGTGTATTTCAAACTCACAGAAGTTTCAAAAATTAAACAACGAAATCCTGTATATTCTTTGTCTGGATTTACCAAATGTTTTTTTCCATGTTTCTATATATTTTTTCCTGTTTTTTCTTGCTGAACCACTTCAGAATTTCAGACATCACAGCCTATTATACCTAAATACTTCAACCACATATCCAAGAACGTGGACATTCTTTAATGAAATTACAACACAATTATCAAATCCTGGATTGTTTACATTGGTACAATATTATTATCTAACATAGAGCCTATATTCAAATTACACAAGTTCTTTCAATGTTATTTTTTTGATAATTTTTTTATTTTTCAATTATAGTTATCATACAATATTATATTAGTTTCGGATGTACAAAAAGTAATTAGACATTTATATAACTTATGAAGTTATATAACTCTAATACCCCTCAGACACCATACATAGTTATTATAATATTATTGACTATATTCCTCATGCTATGTTTTACAAGTCTTGACTATTTAGTAACTACCAACTTGTACTTAATCCATTCCCTTCTTTCACCCATTCGCCCAAACCTCCCTCCCATTTGGCAATTGTCAAAATGTTCTCTGTATCTATGAGTTTGTTTCTGTTTTGTTTGTTTTATTCTTTAGATTCCAGATGTAAGTGAAATTATATGGCACTTGTCTTTCTCTGTCTGACTGGTTTCACTCACCCTCTAGGTCCATCCATGACATTGCTGGTGGCAAGATTTCATTTTTTTTATGGCTGATAATATTCCATTGTATATATGTACCACTTCTTTATCCATTCATTCACTAATGGACACCCAGATTACTTTTATATCTTGGCTACTGTAAATAATGCTGCAATGAACATATGGATTTACATGTCCCTTTGAAGTAGTGTTTTCAGTTTATTAAGATAAATACCTAGAACTAAGATTACTGGACCCTTTTTTGTTTCCTGTTATTGTCTTTACTTTAAAGTCTATTTTCTCTAGTTTAAGTATTGCTACCATAGCTTTTTTTGTTGTTGCTTCCATTTTTATAAAATATCTTTTTCCATCTCTTTACTTTCAGTCTGTGTGTGTTTTTTGATCTGAAGTGAGTCTCTTATAGGCAGCATATGTAAGGGTCTTGTTTTCTTACCCATTCAGCCGCCTTATCTTTCGAGTGGAGCGTTTAATCCATTTATATTTAAAGTAATTGTTGATAGATATGTAGTTAATGCCATTTTATTATTCATATTTCTGGTCTTTTTTCTTTCTATCTTCTTCCTCCTAAAGGAGTCTCTCTAACGTTTCTTCTCATAGTGGTTTGTTGGTGATGAACTTTTTTAGCCTTTTCTTGTCTGGGAAGCACTTTCTGTCCTTTGATTCTAAATGATAGCTTGCTGGGTAGAGTAATCTTGGTTGTAGGTCCTTGCTTTTCATCACTTTGAATATTGCATACCAATCTCTTCTGGCCTGCAAAGTTTCTGTCAAGAAATTAGCTGACAGTCTTATGGGGGCACCCTTGTGGGTAACTTTTTGCTTTTCTCTTCTTGCTTTCAAGATTCTCTTTGTCTTTATCCTTTGACATTTTAGTTATGATGTGTGTGCGTGTGGGCCTGTTTGGACCATCTTGTTTGGGACTTTCTGCACTTCCTGAGCTTGTACGTCTATTTCCTTTGACAGGTTAGCGAAGTTTTCCATCATTATTTCTTAAAATTGGTTTTCAATTCCTCGCTCTCTCTCTCTTTTCCTTCTGATACCCCTATGATGTGAATGTTGGTAAGCTTGATGTTGTCCCTTAAACTATCATCAGTTTTTTGGATTCTTTTTTTCTGTTGTTGTTCTGATTGGGTGTTTTATGCTACCTTACTTTCTAAGTTGCCTATTCACTCCTCTGCTTCATCTAATCTACTGTTGATTACCTCCAAGATATTCTTCATTTTAGTTATTACATTCTTCATTTCTAATGAGTTTTTAAAAATATTTTCTAACTCCATTTTGATGTTTTCTACCTTTTAAAAAAAATCTCACTGAGTTTATCTACTCTTTCCCTAAGTTCATTGAGCATTCTTATAACAAGTGTTTTGAACTCTGCATCTGGTAGATTGCTTGTTTTCATTTTGTTTAGTTCTTTTTCTGGAGCTTTGTTCTGTTCTTTCATTTGAGACATGTTTCTTTGTCTTCCCATATTGACTGTCTATTTGTGTTTGTTTCTATGTATTAGGTAGAGTTGTTATGTCTCCCAGTCTTAGTAGGGTGGACTTATGTAGTATGTGTTCTGTGGGGCCCAGTAAGCAGTCTCCCTGGTCACCTGAGCTGGGTGCTCCAAGTGTGTCTCTTGTGTGAGTTTTGTGTGCCCTCCTGTTGTAGTTGAACCTTAATTGCTGTTTGCACATCAATGAGAGGAACTGACCCTCAGGCTGGTTCATTATGAAGACTGGCTAATGACTACAGTGGAGAAGCTGTTATGCAGGTGCAGACCCTACAGAGCAGGATTCGCTTTAGCAGGGCTCTGGTACCTGCCCAATCTTCACTTTGTGTGTTTCATTCTTAGATGTGGCCCTGGGTAGTGTTTTGGCTCAGTCTAAAGCTGGAAGAGGCCCCATCACAGGCCAAGTTTAGCTGCAGCGTGTGCCCTTCCCGGGGCCACCTAGTATGAGTCATTGAGAAATCCACAGGTGGATGCCACCCACACTGGGCTTGGAGGTACCTTGAGAGGCCAAACTGCAAACTGAGGCTGTACGTTGCTAGTCCTGGGTGTGGGGCTACTCGGCAAGGTACAGCAAGGCCAGATGCTGCTTGCTTGAGTTTTGTGAAACTTTTAGAGATTTTAGGAAAGTTCTAAACATGAGCCAAGATAGTATGTTTGAATAAAAAAGCCACTGGAAGCAGTTTGGATGGGCCCACAGGTTGGGTGGGAACTGGCCTCAAGAAATCACCAAGGTAGGGCACCAGTGTTAGCCAGATTGATGGAGACTCAGATATGGTGGCCACCTGCATCTCTACATTGTGTTGGGGGAGAGCACAAAAAGAGACAATGGATTAAGTCAGCACTTCTGTTTGGGAGAAAACTGCCACTCCAGCCCTCTCCCTGAAGCCAGACAATTTAGTTGCTTCCCATTTGTCCCTGGAACACTTTGAGCTGCTGCCCCTGTGCTGGAGCCCAGTTCAAGTGAGTTCATCAGTAAGTCCATGCACAGGTCCTCCAAGAGGAATACCTGAGACCCTCACAGCCCTCTGCCCCACTTAGCCATAATCTCCAATGATTTTCATGTCCAGATTTCATGGGGACTTCTCTTCTTGGCACTAGAACCCTGGGCTGGGGAGCTCACTCCTCCTGGGGTACTTCCACAGCCAAGATATCCTTCCTGATTTTCAACATGCCACACATGGGTGTGGGACCAGCTCGCTTCACATCTCTGCCCCTCCTACCAGTCTCAAGGTGGCCCCTTTTGTATGCCCTCAGTTATAGGACTTCTGGTCAGCTAGACTTCAGGTGATTTTCAATGATGGTTGTTCCGTAGTTTAGTTCTAATTTTGAGGTAGTTGCGAGAAGAGACAAACACAGTGTTTAGGTATCCACCATCTTGACCAGAATCAATATTGTTCTTTATAGCATTTTTTTTTTTCTGATCCATGAACCAATTCCAGATCAAACACTGCATATAGTTGACATTTCTCTTTAGCCTCCTTTGATCTGGAATAGTTCCTCAGCCTTTCTTTGTTCTTCAAGACATTGACAGTTTTGAAGAGTATAGGCTGGTTGTTCCTCAATTGGGATTGGCTGGTACTTTCACATGATAAGAGTCATTCAGTATTTATGGCAGGAATATCACAAAAGTGAGGTCATGTCCCAGTGAAATGACTTTAATCACAATATTTTTATATGTGATTAATCTTGTAGAGACACTGTTTCTGGAGGTCAAGTAGTATAATGCAAAATGACACCAAATTAGCCATAAAGCCCCGAAGAGAGAACTTACACTCAAAGGGCAGGTCACTCTATGGACAGTATTCTCAGGTGCCTGAACATTCAGTATAGAAAGTAACTCACTCTCGATCCAGATCATAGAACATTGACCTCTTTATTTGTTTTTACCATAAAAACATCAATGAGCAGCATTAATTTCTATAAAGAAGAAAAGGAAAAGTCTACTTGGAAAATTACTCTTCATTTTAGTTTGCTCATAAATAAAATTTTAAAACTTACACTATCAAACGTAATAATTTCTCTTCTGGAAAAACTCAAAAGATTTGAAGAGTTGGAATAATTAAACCAACTACCACTTAAACCATTTTTCACCACTTAAGTTTAAAAAATGATGTAAACATGTCACCATTAATGACATCTATTTCATTGTGTATTTATAGTATGTTTGTGTTAAGGGCATATTTCATTTAAGAAGCTCATAATATTGAGTTCTGAAAATTGAAAATGCCTCCTCTGTTTACTGGTTTCCATTTCCCAAACTTATACTCTTCACTCCATCATCTTCCCTAACACTATTATAACAGTTTCCTAACTGCACCCAGTGAACACTCTTGCTCCCATATAATCCAATTTCCTTGCAGTAGCAAAATGCTTTCCCAAAATGTAGATCATATCGTGGTACTTTTTTGCCTGATATTGTTCCATGACCTTTTCTTTATTGCACTTATTTAAAATCCAAATCACCTATCATAAGACTACTTTTCTAATTGCCTCTCCTTCTTCTCTCTCCTTCAATCAGCCTATTCTGGTCAAGCTAACTTTTCTGTCTCTTAGCAATCCTGTTTCCTCACCTCAGGGTCTTTGCACCAGTCAATCTTTTTGCTTAGAACCTTTGGTTTTTTTGTTTGTTTGTTTATTTTTGGCTCGTCCCATTATAGCTCCATTTTATCATTTGGGTCCCAGCTCAAATGTCACCTCATCAGAGAGGCCTTCTCTGACTATGTCACCTAAAATAACTTACACCCCAAATCGGTCATGTCCTCCTGTTTTACTTACTTTCTGAATCTATCCTGTCGATTTATCTGTTTATAATTTTATCATGTAGCTCCACTGTAACATAAGGTCCATGGAAATTAGAACCGTATCTACTTTGCTCCCTGCCAAATCTTGAGGGCCTGAAATGATCTCTGGCATAAAGTGGATACTCTTTAAATACTTGTTGGCTGGATGAAAGAATGATTACAGATTACAACTAACCAGCATTGAAAGAGGAAATTTCTCTGGTGTTGAAACAAATGCCATTGCCTTGATCAGTTATCCACTTTAGTCACTAGATTTACCTCCAAATGTTTTGAATATTTCCAAAGATAATTCCAGAAATTACAAGGAAATAAATGGAAATGGAAACTGACGTGAAAGGGAATAAGGCATAAAATAAGAGATCCTCGTACAGACTTATGTTCCATGAACTGAGAATACAGTTAATTTATCCACTGCACCTAAGGAGCAAAATAAATAAACCATACACAATGAACCTTAAGAAATAAGCAATCTACTGTCCATGATGTCACCCTGTCCTGGCCCTCATATCTTACTGTCTATCTCCTCTTAGTCTCTAACATTCTGTTTTGTTTTTCTTCTGTCCGTAATGTAGATATTCCCCCAATTTGAATGTGGTAGATAGTCTCTTTTCTTTATATGCTTTGTCTCTTGGAATTCTCATTCATTTGCATAGCTTTTCCCATCATTTCTCTTTTGGCGAATCTCAATTTAATCTCGCTAATACGTTTAGGTCATTATCAGCCATAATTTTTTTGTAGGGGGACAATTTAAATATTTCTTAGAACTCCTCAGCAAGTCTGAATTTGTTTGCACAGATGGAAAAAGAAACCCATGGTGCTCATTATTCAAAAACATCCTATTAATTTTTGAAGGGCAGGGATTATATCTCACTTTCTTTCTTTCTTATAGAGTAGACATCTACTCAGGAAATGTTTGAAGTCACATAAAAAATAGAAAATGAAGACTGTACTATATTACTGGATGTATAGATATCATATGTCTTTGCTACGTAATAAACCACCTCAAAATTAGTGGCTTAAAACAGTAACCACTTATTTGGCCTATTTTCTGCGGTAAGCTAGGGCTCAGCCAATTGGTTCTTCTGATCTTGGCTGGGCTTACTCATACATCTACAGTCAGCTGCTGATTTGGCTGGTCTAGAGGAGCTTTAACTGCTCACCTCTGCCTCCTGTAGTCTCATTCTTCAGGAGGCTAGCCTGGGCTTGTTTTCATGGTGATGGTGGAAAGAATTCTAAAAGAGCAAAAAGAAATATTTAAGGCCTTTGATGCACAGTCTTGGAACTAGCAATCTGCCAGTTCTGCCACCTTGTAATGGCCAAACAAGTCACAAGACCAGCCCAGACTCAAGATTTTCTTGGTGAAAGATGCTGCAAAATCACATTGCATAGGGGTATAGAGGATATAGCCAGGGAAATTGCTATTGTGGCTATTGTTTATCGCAGTAATAGTTTGGTATTGGAACACAATATTGGAAGTGTGGCTGCTTAAAGAGAAGATAACCAGAAAATGTTAGTTAGGTAACTAAGCCTAACTTTTTTTTCTGTTTTTGCACAAAATCTCATAAAACAGGACCTCATCGTCACTAAGTGAACTTCAGTCTATTGCTTCATGGGAAGGAAGCTGTAATTGCAACTGTTCCAGAAACACCTGTGACCCAATAGGAGCCCTCCTGGGCCCAATTGGTCCCCTGGAAGTTGGAGGTCATGACAGCCATAGCAGCAATGTCTGAGAAAGCAGTCTCCATGGATCTGCTCTGGAAGGGCTCAGTTAATCAATAACTTGCTTGAATGGATAAAAGAAAGGCTTGGCTCTCTGTAGAACAGCAGAGGGGAGTAAAGGCTTCTAGGGCAGTGCATTGGGTCATTCTTTTCCCATCTGCCTTGTTGCTATGACAACTATAGGCTGACTCTTCATCAGATATACAGGAGCCTATTTGAAGTTCAGGAGGATAGCACCGATGAAAATTTTTTCTTCTAACACAATAGGCATGTGATACTTTCTGACTCTTTAAATTGAAAGTCCTGAATGGAAATTTACATGCTAAGGCTTTCTCAGGTTGTTATAGGAAGGTGCTAATGCAGCATTTCTCAACCCTGGCTGCTTATTAGAATTCCTTGTGATGATTTTCAAACATATTAGAGCACTGCAAGCAAGAAATTTCATAGGTTTAGAGTGGGACCTTTTAATGATTTTGTTCTTAAAGCTGCCCAGGTGACTGTAATGTGCAACCATGGTATTGAATTACTGTGCTAGAGCAATGTACCCAAACTTGTAAAGAATGGCCAGTGGGATTGAAAAGGCACTTGTAAGAATCAATATATTTGTATCTTAATTATGGCTTCACCATCTTTAAGCTGTTTGGTCTTGAGAAATCACAGTGTCTACATCTGCAAAACAGGAGCAGTAATAATATCAATTGCATAGGCTTGTCAGGACAAGAAATAGCATTTTAAAAATGTAGATTAAAAGAAAATTAAAGAAAATATCAAATTGTAAAGAATAGGCAAGACTAAACGAAAGTGCTTAGAAATGTGCAGTTGGATGATAAAACTATTAAAGTTTTTACTGTAAAAGTCAGGATAAATTTTTGCACACCTATGTTCATCGCAGCTTTGTTTACAATAATCGAAAAGTGAAAGCAACCCGAGTGTCCATAGATAAACAGAATGTGGTATATACATAGAATGGAATATTATTCAGCCTATAAAGGCAAGAAATTCTGACATATGCTACAATGCTGAAGAATCTAAAAGCCATTGTGCTAAGTGAAATACTATATGATTCCACTTATATGAAGTACATAGAGCAGACAGAAAGTAGAATGGTGGTGGCCAGGGACTGGGGAGAGAGGGGAATGAGGTACAGAATTTAATGAGTTTGAATTATGAAAGATAAAAAGATTTCTGGAAACAGACAGTGGTGATAGTTGTACAACATATGAATATTTAATGCCATTGAACTGTAGACTTAAAAATTGATAAAATGGTAAATTTTATTGTTTTTACCATAATAAAAAATTGTTAAAATAATGGATATTTTTGTTGGGAAAGGAAGCAAGAGTTTCTGATTAAGATGGACATATGGGAGGTCCTAGGATCACCAGTGACATTCTGTTTCTTTATCTGGGTGGAATTTACAAGGATACTTCCCTTATTTGTTTCATTTTATTTTCTGTATCTATGTTTTATTTTACAATAAAAATTTTTTTAAAATAAATACATAATATATAAAACACTTAGAATCATGCTTAGCTTATAGATAGACCTCAATAGATGGGGGCTATTATTATGACTATTCCATGAATCATCCTTGTTCCTGCTCTCTCCACCCATCTCCACCACCACGACCACTACCTATCATGATAGTCTCTGCCCACAGGTGGCACCAGGACCTGCCTGCTGAATTAGCGATGACAGTACTTGACCTAGAGAGGCTGAAGGACTGAGCTTGAGGGCCTCTAGTCTGATGGAAGAGGCAAAACCACCAGTCCTGACCTAAGTGCTAAGAACAAAGTGTTATATGAGTGATGGGACAGAATCAATCAGGGTGCCTTCCTGGAGGGAGAGAGGAGAGTCCAGACCTATTCTGAACAGAGAGTAGCTGGGTTCATCTCCAGGATATGTTTAGTCTTGTTTTAAAGCTCTATGCTCAATTGGTTCTGGGTGCATGAAAATTGATAATCAATACGAGATGTGAAGCTAATAATAGGTGGTTCTGATTATAATTGTTGGAAGCATTCAGAGCAAAAGAAGTGGCCTTGAAAGATGAATAAGTTCTGAGAGGCAGAGGCAAGATTGAAAGTGAATGGTTTTCTAGTAGCCAGGACAGAGAAATTGGCCGGCCTCTTGTGACTAAGTGAAAAGATCAGCTTAAATCAGACACCTGGGGGAAATCAGGTTAGACTAGTTACCTGGAGCCAGATACAGGACAACCTTGGAGTCAGGCAGAGACGTTCACATTTAAATTGATGGGAAATAAAGTGCCATTGAAAATTTTTGAGTGGAGGTAATGGAAGAATTTATTTCATCAGTAGCCCTCAAGTAAGATGAAAGGGGCTGGGTGGAACAGCTTTGTGAAATGCAGAAAAGATTTATCTGAAAGAAAGACCAATAGGACTTGGTAACTGACTAGAAATGGAGAATGAGAAGGAAAACCACTTCTGTACTGAATTAAGGAAGACGGGTGGTGTCTTTCACTGGATCAGCCTGCAGCATTCTTTGTCTATGTTCTAGACAATCTCAACTTTGCCTGCACAATTGAATCATCTAGAGATCTTGTTAAAATCTTGGTTGATTCAATGTTTCTGGGGTGAAATTCTACTTTTCTAACAAGCTCCCTAGTGAGGCAGATGCTGCTGGTCCATGGATCTACCGCACTCAGAGAAGCAAGGTTCTAAGATAGTGATCTTCAACTTTACTGTGCATGAGAGTCTCCTGAAGAGATTTAAAAAATCCAAACTCCCAGACCAGACCACTTTAATCAGAATCTTTGATGTGGCAGGACACAGGCACCAGGATTTCTAAAGTTCTCTGGGTGGTTCACATGTGACATCCTAGGTTCAACTTTAGATCCTCTTGATTTTATAAGTGAAAAGAACACATTTAAGTCTTCAGAGTTTCCTGGGTATACTCTTTAGGGAAAATGACTTCCCCAAGATTTTTTGGAGGGATTGGTTTAATATTTAGCCTTTTAAAACTTGTATACACCCAATAATCAACACCAACCAAAGTAAAATTTTCCCTTAAGATGCAGGGTACCTGAGCAAAATAACTGGCAGTAGATCTTTAATGCTACTGCAGGGAGTACATTTTTTTTTAACTGCATAAAGTAGGAGACATCTTGCAATGCCTGCAAATTCTGGTGATTTATGAGCAGGAATGCACAGTGCAGAAGCTGCTGGATTGCCTTAGCTCATCAAAGAAGCTTCTCTAAGGATTTTGAAAACTTCTTGCTGTGTCTTCAGTCCATATTTCTGTAAATCTATCTCTGAATGTTTAGGGCTTCTGCTCCCAACTCCAGCAGGTGTCCAGACTTAGCCCTCTGCCCTTCATTAATCTTTGCCATGCTGGAAAAACACACAGGCAAGTCTTACAATGAATAGCAAGTAAAGTACTTTACAACAAACTACAAATTGTGGTTGTAAAAGGGTGCTCCTTCGGCTTTCTCCCAGCCCCTGGAGTTTAAAGCAAGAGGCCTTCATTTGACTGGGTATTAGAATTACACAATGCCAACGCTAGACAGAGAAGTTTAGAAGGCAGAGCATAGGCCCTCGCCAAATGCGCAAGCCCCTTTTAATGTGATTTCTGCTGATCAGCCTGGCCGGGATAGAAATAGAGCTATAGCATTTCTTCATGTGTACATGGAGAGGCAGTGTGGTACCATGCAAAGAACCCTAGTTTAGGAGCCAGGGGACCCAATTTTTGCATGAGTCTTGCCAGAGGACCCAGTTTTTGTTTGAGGTTTTGTTTGAATCTAATAACTGGAGTTTCCTAATTTGTAATCTGGAATTAGATTCCCTCTTGTGTAGGATTGTTGTGATCAGACATATGCTGGTAAATGTTTAACAACTAGCTTCCTGAAGGGGGAAAAATAACAAAAAACTTTGCTTTGTACTGATTGTCCATTTTCATGATATAAATACCTCCATCATGGCCTACTCCAAACTATGAATCTGACTTATTGAACCCATAGTTGTATACTCTTATGTAGTATTTTCACCATTCAGATACAGTAGATATAACTTCAAGGACATAGATAATAGTAAAATAATTAGGAAGTGATGGGTTTTTGCATATTTATCACTTTTCTTAAATACAGTTTACTCAATTTTAAATTTATTAATTTTTAATAATGGATGTTTCAAAAAACCAACTCACAAAATTCCTAAAAATTTTGAAATTGGCTCTCGCAAGCCAGGAGAAGGTGATTGCAGCATACTTCTGTTTGTAATGATTTAACAAAATAACAGCACATTCATTAGTCATTTATTTGTATTAGTTTGCTAGGGCTACCATCACAAAATACCACAGACTGATATGACTTAAACAATGGAAATTTATTTCCTCATAGTTCTGGTGCTTGAAAGTCCAAGTCGAAGGTACTGGCAAGGTCGGTCTTCCCTGAGGCTTTTCTCGTTGGCTTGCAGATGGCTGACTTTTTTGCTATATCCTCACATGGCCTTTGCTCTGTGCATGTGTATCCCTTATGCCTCTTCTTATTAAAGAGATTCCAGTCTTGTTGGATTAGGATCCTACCCTTCTGACTTGTTTTAACCTTAATAATCTCTTTAGAGGCTCTATCTCCAAATATAGTCACATTGAGAGTTAGAGCTTTAACATAAATTTAGGGGGGGGGGACACAATTCAGTCAGTAACAGGATTTAATAAATATTAAATATAAATCTAAATAGTAAAGCTTCGACAATGAGCTGAGAATGACCCATCTTCTTCTCTTATGG
The DNA here is from genome assembly GCF_014176215.1 of Rousettus aegyptiacus. Lineage (NCBI taxonomy): Eukaryota > Metazoa > Chordata > Mammalia > Chiroptera > Pteropodidae > Rousettus > Rousettus aegyptiacus. The sequence goes on along the minus strand of NW_023416287.1, from coordinate 33,568,695 downwards.
AAATGATCTTTTGTTAGGTCCTGTAGATAAAGAAAAGACTTAGACTATGCTCAAGAAAATCCTGATTGCAGGCTTGCCCTTGCTGTTCTGAGACTCAGATGCAGATGGCATCTGAGATATAAAGAGCTATAGAAATGGGAGATTATTGCTGTGGTTACTTATTTCCTTGTCTACCATGGTTGGTTGTTATGGGTGTTATTTTAGTACCAGCAAAAATTTTTCTCTAACTCATGTTTGACCTTGGGGTATTATATGTGTAACAGTCTATCACTGGCATGTGATTTATGTTTTGTGATTTTTAATTCTTTATGCCTAAAGGTTATGGAGTATAATCGTTAAGAGTTCAATCTCTAAAACCAGAATGCAATTTGAATATCAGTTCCACAGTTATTTTGTCATTGGTAGAAACCACATGTATTTTCATATCACATTAAGGTTATTGCATGAATTAAAGCCCTCCATTCATAGAACACCATGAATGTACCTATCATCCAAAAATTTAGGTTTATTTGGCTCCCTGAAGAAAAGGAGAGCATACCCCAGAGAAGCCATGGAAGTTAGAGTAAAACAAGATTAGGATGGGATTATTGCAGGATTGCAATTATTGTGTTTTTTTGGAAGTTTTGAGAAAGTGGTGGAGTACAGTTTGGGATTGAGTGCTGTCAATAAGAGGGTCATTCAGTATTGGGTAACGAGATCATTTTTAACTATAGGTAAGAGTATTAAATCAAAGCTAAAGTTGTAAATAGTAAAGAAACTGTAATCACTTGTTATTTCTAAGAGGGGAGTATTTAGTGATTTTTGTAGTTTTAAAATGTCCCTGTCTCTGCCTTATTAAAATACTATCATACAGTGAATTTGTCTAATGATCACTTATGTTTTATGAGCATCTTTTATTTCAATTAGGGTTATTATAGCCTAGTTGCTTCAGAGCTGTTTTCTCATTAATCTCTCAAAACAGTATTTATTCTTATTTATTATTATAAGTTATTAAACAGATAGCTATTTAAGACGTGAGTAAAGAAGCACATATATTACCACATCATAAATATTTTGTAAGGTATACACACATATATACTATCTTGGCAAATATATTTTGATGTAATTATGCATTTGTTTTGGTAATCCTGTGTATTTTATTTCATGCATTTAAAAACATTATTTGAGGAAGAATCTATAGTATTCCCCCAGCTGCTGAGGAGGTTCATAGAATCCAGAAGTTTAAGAACATTCAATAGTCAAACGCCTCATTTTATGGATCTGGAAACTGAGGCTTAAATAAGACAAACTACTTTCCTAAGATTATACTTAGTCAGTGGCAAGGCAAGTGGCAAGTTAGCGGCAAAGCAGGGGTCAAGACCCAGTTCTTCGCACTCCTAGGAGGTAGTAAAAAAAGAAAAGGAAAAAGACCGAAAGGGCTTGGACTTTGGAGACTGACAGGCCATCATTTGTTAGGGTAATAATACTCTCTTAACCTGGATGTCCTTGAAAATAAAACATGTGACCAAACTTCTTAACATTTTACTGAGGCAGTTCAATCCTAGAGCACCAAGAGTGAGGAGAAATGGAAAATGAAAAAAGAATGGAAGAAAAGCAAACACAGGTTGGTGGATTACTGAATTTACCACAAGAAAACAGCCAGCTCTTCGGTCTCAGGGAATGGATGCCCAATAGCAACAAAGAATCAGAGTCACAGCAAGTCCCAAGTTGATGGTTTGGGAAGTATGGTCTTTACACTCCCGAGTTAGGGGAACAGTGATGTGTTTGGCAAGACATATTCATAGATCAGCAAGATATAAGTTAATGATGATGGCAGCAGGATCCTCCATAGAGAAACATGTGAATCCGAGAAAATTTGGAAAGATGCATAAGTTAGACTTAATATTGTTATGCCCTGACTCATATCTCCACGAACCACCAAGAAGCCGACACCGATGCAAGAGCAAGAGGGAGTTTATTTCAGACTCGAGTCCGGACCGCAGTCCGCACACTGACGCAGCAGTGAGTAGGAGGTGGTCCCGAACATGGGGCTTCAGGGGTATTTGAAGGGAAAAATCATAAGCATGGGGAGCGATGTCTTGGCGTTACAGGATTGGTACAACAACCTGTCACTTAGCAGGATTGGCTGGGTGATGGCGCCAAGGAACAAGGCGGGAAATTGGGAGAGTTACTTTCCATAGTTGCTCTGATTGGCTGAGTCTAGGGTGGGGTGATGTCTTGCTATCTGCAGCTTTTCCGGGAACTGGCCTGTGCTTAAGATGGAGTCTTATACCTACGATGGAGTCACTTTGGTTCTTCAATATGAATACCTCATGTCATTGCTGTGAGGATTAGAAATAAAGCACTGAGCTCAGAAGCAAATTCTATAATTGGAATATGCAACATAACTGGCTATATACTCCACCTCTTGTGTTCTTTCCACCATACCATAGAAGCTTCCCTTAATAACTTCTTCTCAGGAAATTCAAATGTGAAGGACTCTTACTCAAACATGGTTCTAAGACTTAGCTGCACATTGGAATCAGCTAAAGAATTAAAAATAATAATGATGATGATGATATTTGGGTGTCATCCCAGTGATTCTGTCTAAGTTGGTTTGGGGTTCAGCCTGGATATCAACTGATCTCAAAGGAGGACTTAAATTGTGATTACAAATGCTTAAATGCCAAACTCTTCAGCATGACCTTTTCAGTGAGTCTTAATTTAATTCCTTAATTCAACTCTCTGCATTCCTTGGATTCATTTTACTTGAAAGTTCTACTCTGATCGCACCTTCTATGTGGCCTATGCCAAAGGTGCCCTGACCTTTTTCCCAGTCCCTTTTCCATCTCCATATTTATGTCCATACACTGGGGTTTGTTCAAGATGACCTAAGAAAGCAATTGCTAACTCTACTAACTTCACAGAAGGCAATCCAGACAACAATATTTTTTTCTCCGTCACAGTTGTCCATCTGTATATGTGAACAATGCACCTGCTAATTGTGATTCTATTTCAAACATTTCAGTGGGAATAAATATAAACTAAAGCTAAAGTATTAGGGGCCATCACTATCTGAAGATCACTCAAGAATAAAAGTGACAAATTTCTAAAATTACTTATTAGTAAAATAGAGAATTAAAGGAGACCTAGACTCACAAGATTCCAGATGTTGGTTGGAGTGAGGGGGTAAGTCACTTGGACCAATCCCTCTTCACTTTGCAGAAACTCTTCTTCACAACATCCTTGCAGAAATGTAGCCAAAGCATTTGATTTTTGTAAATTAGTTTAACCTCAAGTGTTTCAAAAAACCCAATTTTTCAAAAAAGTGCTGGCTATATGATGTCCTTATGAAGTTCGATAGATGGTAGTGATGTGGAATATAGTGAGGCAGCCTGTAATGAGAAACATTCAAGACATGCCTATTCAGCACACAAATGCAGAAGGAGATTGTTATTCAGGAAGTGTGCAAAGAGTTACCTTATTATTATTCAAAAGATATTTTTTTGTTTGAATAAATAGTGTAAGTCAATATGCTATAGTGACTGAGTTATTCAGAAGGTCAAGGCACAATAGAGAATGAACAACCCCATCCCAAAATAAATCCACAGATCAAAATGAAAACTCTGGTCCTGCTTATAAGAGTAGAGGCTTGGAAAACCTACAAGGCAAGAGCTTGGCTTGTTCCCCAGAGGGATCGGAGGTTGTGGTTATTTCAAGGAATAAGCAAAAGTATCAAAGTTGGAAAATAAACACTTGAACTTTAGAATACTATCTAAAGTCAATGGAAGTTTTTGCGAATGGCCCATTATTTGAATGTGTGTCTGTGTGTATGTGCATGTGCATGCCATTAACAATGCCTGCTATATCCGAGATCGGCAATATAGAATTTCCTTTTACTCTTGACTTTGAAATAACATTCAAACCAGATGTAGAACTATAAAAAGAGAGGTCTATTTACTTCAGAGAGTTTTAAAAGAAAATCATTTGCTAGTTTGCTACTTGGATAAAAGGAAGCACATGCAAAATTTATTACCCTTTATTTTTGTCATAAAACTGTTCGGTTGCTCATGGGCGCCATTACGCCAATGGGAAGGTGGCTCAATACCTAAGATGGCCAACGGCTCACGACCAAAGTTACAGCAGAGGCTTCCTGGGCGGCGAGGTCAGCCAAACAGAAAAGTCCCCGCCCTGTAACCCCACCGACATCTTGGGCCAGACCCTTTAAAAACCGCGCCTATAACCCAGGCACATGCGGCTTCTCTGGCCCCTTTCCTCGGGACCAGTGAACCTTGCCCGCAGACCCTAATAAAGCCTGTTTTATATTTCGCTTTGGCTCAATCTCACCCTCATTTTCGTCTCCTCTGGCCAATCAAAAATAAAAATAATAAATTATATGGAGTACCTACAATGCTCAGTGACTATGGTGAGGATAGTAGTTGAAACATATCTTTAACATTTTAATATTTAATTTAGCTCAACCTGTAAACTCAGCTTTCTTCAGGGCACCTAGGTGACCAGCTATCCCAATGTGGTTGGGAGTTGTCTTTGTTTGGGCATTAAAAGTCCTAAGTCATGAGAAATTCCTCACTCTCAGACAAACTGGGACAATGATCACTTTAGTGGGTACTGAGAAAGTTACCAAAAAAAGACAAGTTTTTAAACTTAAGGAGCTTGCAACTTAATTAGACAAAAAGAAAGAAAGAAAGAAAGAAAGAAAGAAAGAAAGAAAGAAAGAAAGAAAGAAAGAAACTGATAGATACCAATTCGACACATGAAACTGATAGATACCAATTCAAGAATTTGATTAATGCAGACTTAGTCTATGATTAATATGGTATAATTTTGAAAATAAGTGCTATGGAAATGCTTATGAAAACAAGTGCATCAAAGGAAGGAGAGATGGTTTTTCTTTGAAGTTCTTGGAAGTTTAAAGTGATGGGTCAATTATTTATTGAGAAAAAAGCATAATGCTGAGCAGGGTGTATAATGTCAAAAAAGATATACCCCCACCTGGAGATGTGGTTTTTAGTTTCAGTACCACTAATTATACCATTATCATGAACAAATCACTTAAATTCTCTGAATTTTGGTTTTCATATCTATAAAATAGATATTTAATATTACTTTCCTTATTTATCTCCTAGAGATATTAGTAGAACCATATGAGATTGCCATATCCAGTGAGTGGTAAATCCTGCCACATCCAGCACAGCCCTGGAAAATAATCCTGAGTGGGAACTGTGGGAGACTGAGAAAAGAAAGACAGAAAGCTGGGATCGAGAGGTCCACAGTCCACTGATGATGGAGTAGAGAATGATTTTATTTTTGCAAGTTGCTTTTAGACAAAAGCATACATTTGCTGGCTAAAATGAGATTATCCCCATCCAACCACCACATCCTACTATAATCATTTACATTTCTGTAGGGTAACCCCCACCCTACACAGCCTGCTAAAATCATTTGCATTTCAACACCCGCAGTGCTCTTGAATCAGTTCCTACTTCCTATTCTTAGGAGGATTTGTGGAGGTGAGGCAACCCTTGGTTGGCCTTACAGATTGCAAGGACCTTGTCAGTTTACAACCCACTCTCCACATGAGATGAGTGGTGTACCTAAAAGCATTGTGAAAACTACAGAATGCAATGCAAATATAGTGAGTAGGTAATGATATTCGGTATTGTTACTAATGAACAAAAAAATAAATCCACGATGAGTGGTCTAGAACTGTGCTAGCCAGTATGGTAGCCACCAGAAGTTATTTAAATTTAAACTTAAATTAATTAAAGTTAAATAAAAATTTTTAAAAATCAGTTCCTTAATCATCCTAGCCATATTTCAAGTGCTCTATAACTATACATTGCTAGTGGCTACTGTATTGGATAATGCATAAAATATTTCCATTACTGTAGAAAATTCTATTGGACAGAGCTGGTCTAGAAATAAATAATTAAAATTTTATATCTTGAATATGTCTCTTAGGTGAGGACATTTCTATATAAAATCAGGAAAGTAATAATGACCTTAAGTTGTCTGGCCAAAACTCAAGTCGTGGTGGTCATTACGGCTGTTCCGCCACGTATTCCAGGTCTCTTTCTCTTTCTAGAGCCCTTGTGGTTGATTTGGAACCATGACCAATTCTGCTTAATAAGCAGAATGATGTGTGTTACTCCCAGGTTGAACATTTAATTATTAATGGGAAACCACCCAGGGCTCTCTCTTCCTTCTTCCATTGTTACTGAAAACATTCCAGATAATAGCTGTTGATCAGCCTGGGTCATGGAAGGATAATAACCACAGACACAGAGGACCCTAGGAGCAGTTCCCAGATGACCCTGGATGGACACGTAGAAAGAGCAAAAAATCTCAATCTTTGTTCGTGTAAACCACTGAAATTTAGGGGCTGTTTGTTATTTTGGCATAGCCTATTCTATCATGATACATTAATCTTGGGATACGAATAAAAAGAGACATGATGGACTAGGTCTCTGATCCTAATTATTGTCTAGCTGTTGCCATTTACCAAACACACACAGACTCACACACACACATACGCACATGCACATACACTCAAACCCACATGTTCATGTGATAAAAACAGAACAAAAAAAAGATACAACACAGCCCACAAACACATGCAAGCTGCTCTGCCTTGCTTCCTTGCCAAGAGAAGATGCAATGACATGCGTAACTCCTTTACCATAGCCCAATTTTAGAAACAGAGTATAATGTTCTTATTTTTTTATGAAGCTCTGGATATTACAATTTCATGAGGACTAGAGTTGGTATAACTGAAACCTGAGTTTTCCAGGGTGGGTTCATATACCGTTTAACAGAACATACTTCTATAACTCTTGGTCTCCCCGACTATAAAATGGAGAAAGAAGAATAATAGGCATCACAAATGTTGATGAGGTGATTTCCCTCCCAAATGGAAAGGAAATGTAATGAGTCAATGACAGAAAGTATTTAGTTTTTGAAGAACGGAAGGAGATATAGGAGGACAAATTATTCATTGTGTGCTGCCGGATCCCAAAGCAAAATGCTAGGCAGAAATTTAGCTTTTAAAACACATACATATTACACTAAAGAAATGCCATTGGTAAAGCTTTGTGAAGAAACCACAAAATCTTATATTTCTATGAAAATAGATTAAAGCATCTCCATGGATGTGTAACAGTATTATACTTGATGCTTTTATTCCTATTTGTCAATATTACTGGGCCCAGTATCTACTGACTGCTCCCACCCTACCACCCAATTCTATAAAGCATAGAATATATTTGCCAGATTATATGCTGTCATAGCTATGAAGTGTCCACAAGAAGAAGGAAGGAAAAAATTATCCATTAGGTGCCTGCTTTGACTGGTATATGCTAGCATTTTTCCTTCACATTAGCTTTTTAACCTTCATAAGAACCCTGAGAAACAGCTAGGATTTATCTCCATTTTTCACATGAGGAAAATGAGGCTTCAAAATGTTGCATAACATGCTTGTAGCTGACTCACCTTCACGTACATCCATTTACCTACAGGCCAATGGCTTCTTAGAACAAGCACCTGTCACCTTTTTCCAAGTTTTCTCTGATTGCAGAAGCAAGTCTAGCCCACAGAGAAGAACATAAAGGCTACATAATAACGCCCTTAGGAATAGTCCTCAGTCATCTCATAGATAGGTGTCAGCTTCTTCTCCCCTTGTGTGGGATAACATAGAGTCATGCTGTACATAGCCCCCAGAGTTCTACAGTAGTAAATTGTTCATTAATGTACCCTGTAGAGGTTTACGTTCTTTCCCTGGCTCACTTTCCCACTCCTATATAAGTTCTGAGAATCCAAGAAGCCAAAAATTACCCCCCAAGTAAACTTTTTCTCAGAGTTTGCTTCAAAAAGAATCCAATATCAGACAATGTTCAAGTTTATAAAATCACCAAATGCTAGAACCAAGATTTAATCTGTTTGATCCTATACTTTCTACATCAAAGAGTAGAGAATTTTTCAAATGGTCTCTTGTCTCCACTCCAGGCCATTGTGATGGACATTGAACGGGCCACAGAGAAAAAAGATTAGAGCAGGAAGTCACTGTCTTCACTAATGACCCTTGTGCTCTTGAGGGCCTTGAACGGATCCTTCCAAAGGAAGCAGGCCACAGGAAATCTGCCTCAGAGAGACTTATTGGCCCTTGAGCATCTGGGGAAGTGGGTATGATACCCTTCCTGAGAATCTGAGAAGAATTTGGAGGGAAGGTTTCTGGAAACTCAAAACATGACTCATCTTTGATATCTCACCAGGGCTGCATTTATAAACAGCTAGAAGAGTTATGGAGAAGAACTTCTACTCTGCTATTACCACTTTAATCATAGTTATAAGATAGCCACCAATGCCACCAACAATGGCATCTCATTTGCCCACTCTGGTCATGGGCCATGAACCCAATTACCTATGTTTGCAGACTCCCTACAAGGATAAAGTTCCTTTATATATCAATCATAGCAAGTCATTTCAGGAAGAAATCATTACTCAAACTATTAAAGACTGATTGCCTTCATGGTAGTCTTCATTGTTGACACCTTGCCCAATTTAATCTGGCTTGTTAACTCATATTCAGATGAGAATTTGCCAAGTTGAGAATGTTATCGTCATGACTGCCTTTCAAAACTATGTAACACATCAAAAAATGGGAGTCAAAAGTTTGGCCATCGGAGAAGGAAGGATTGCCTGGCACATCCTGGGACTGTAGTGGGCACTAAATAAATACCCATAAAGGAAATTGAGTCATGGCTTTCCTTTAAGTCTAATGAGGTGCTTGAGCTAAGGTCAACCGATCTAGTTTTTGTTTTGTTTTGTTTTAAAAAAAGAGGGATGAAGAGAAGAGTTGATAGAAATAGCCATAAGAATTCCAGTTTACAGAAAAATAAGGTAACTCAGAATTCTCCTGCTTTGATATCCTTGAGTTTCTAGGTTTATAGTTACCTTTTTTCTTCATATGAAAAAATGGATTGTGTAATTTCAAAAGGTTTCCTTGGGCTAGAAATGGGACAATCTGAGCACTAATGAGATAATAATTGCAAATGATTGAAACTTAACAAATATGTTTAAATACATGGGTTCATAATCATTTTAAAATCAATTGGAAACCATTGGAGGATAGAAGTAACCAACACATTGTTTTGAAAACTGATAAATAAAGGGAATCTGTTAATAAATAAGTATTAAAAAGTCCTGTGCCCCATGCCATGCACTAGCAGAGGTTCAGGTCCTGGCTGGTTACCTCTGAGGGTGTTGGGGAGGCACTGTTTCTACTGAAGTGGTCCTCTCTGTCATATGCTTTTCCTTCTTCACAGTTGCTTACTACTCCCAGATCCTGGCTCCCACATCTGCCATCTTCCTTCCGCGTGTCTTCAGCCCATGCTGAATATAGCCTGCTTCTTTTCCCCAATACAACACTGTACAAGCCAGTTCCATTTGAAAGACTTTAATTGAATTTAGGGAAAATAGTGGCAAAAGGAAGCCCAGAAAACAAACTAATTAAAACTGAATAACAGACATCTCTGTTTCCAAGTTCTTTAATTACATTCACTTCTTGGCAGGGTTCCTCCTTCTTTTTGCAGATTCTTGCTGCCATCCATATAGGTCCGGTTTCCCCTTCTTTTACCTCCTTTCGAATGTCCCTGAAAACCCCCTTCCCAGCCATCATAAGCCTCTACCAGCCTCTTCAAACTTTCTAAAGCTTTTTTTTATTTTTTAAGGTAAACAAGTTAATCCTTCCTTGATTAAAAAAATCTCTCTATCCTTATTATGTCCTGGAGAACTTGACTTATATAATAGAACATGCCTATTTAAGTTACTTTCTCTGAAGCAAAAGAAATGTTTCTTAGTAATTCTGGCATCTTGTTGGTCCATCTGACTCAAACTGCAGTTAGATTTTTAAAAATCTTCTCATTATAATGAAAAGTCTCTAAAAGTTTTAAAGGTTTAATTTCAAGTGCTTGTTGATGCTATCTATTAATCAAAGATGCAGTAAGTGTATATTTAAAACAAACTCTATTAATCAGCTTGCCAATTATTTTTTTATTTGAGTGGTTATTTCCCCCACAGGCACCAGCCATCAGTTACTTTTCATCCCAAAACAGGCCTTTTGAGCCTTGTTCATTGTACTATTATTCTATGATCTTCAAAAATAGACCGTTGCTTTGTTTGGGAAAAAATCTAATTATAGTAGTTAAATAAACTGGAATTAATTAAGTTGTGGATACTTGACATTTATAGTTAATTAGCCATATCTACTATAAAAAGAAAATTGGGCCTTTTATCTCTGTGTTTTATCAATTGTGCTGAAAATCAATAGTATTTCTAATAAAGGGGAGAAGGTGTTCCAAAATTTGAAGCCTGTTTGATCAAGAGGAAAACACAGGACAGTGTTAAATTATGGCTAGACATTTCTCAGTCAGCTGGAAAGAGTCCTCTGGAAAAAAGTCATGGCTTCTAAATGTCCAGAGAGGGACTTTGGAGGTAGCCTAATGTGGCGTCTTTGTACAGAAAACTTGCTAAACCAAAGAAAGGAGGGCTTTCCTCAGAGGTTAACTGCCAAGTCCCCATTCCTCAATAGCCCCTCACTTTTCATTTTATTCCTCTGTGTCCAGCATGGACAACATCAGCCATAGACAGGAGATAAGTTTCCAAGAGCCTACATGAGGTTTGCTCCAGGTACACAAGGTCCACGATTCTTCAGACTTCCTATTCTACTCCCTGTGAGTGGAGAGGATAATCTATAAGGGAGTGCATGCATTCGGAGTTTCATTATGTATGTATTAGTTCACAGAAGTGGAAAAAATGTGAAAAGATGAGGAACTTCTGTTTTATTTTTGTGACTCTATAAATATACTTTAAACTGCCTTCCAGGAAGGTTGGGTGCACTTCATATTTCCACCAGCAAGGTATGAGATTATGCTTCTCCCTAAAGTTATATTGATGCTATAGCTCTTTTTTATGGTTTTCCAATATGAAGGGTATAATGTTTCTCTGTTAAGTTAATTTGCATTTCCCAGATAACTAGTGAATTTGCATCTTTTCATATGTCTGTTGACCATTTGGCAGCATCCATTAGAGTTTAAATTATATATTCTTGATGTACTGGTTCCACTCCTGGAAATACATCCCAAAGTAATAACACATACCATGTAAATACTTATATTTACAGCAGCATTATATATAGCTAAAAAATGAATACAAGGTCAATATCTATTAATAGAAAAATGGCTGGCTAAATTATGATACATCTACATGATGAAATATCATACAGGCATGGAAAAGTACGAATTAGAGCTATACCAGATGCCATGTAAGGATTTCCCTGTAGTGCTATTGAATGAGTAAAGTAAGAAGCAAAAAGTAAGTACAATATAATCTCAGTTTTAGAATGCAGTACCAGAACAAGATCCATTGTCCTAGGCCTTGTGATTTAAAAAGACTTTAGTCGGCCTCTTTCCAGGTGTACCCTCTCCACAGAGTGGGTATATACAAGGCTCGGGGGCATGCCTACCTAGAAATCCTATCCCTCCATTCAGACTTTGAGACCCTGTAATTTCTTGCCCAAACAGCCCTAAACCCAGTTTCAAGGTCTGTATGGAGAAGTTCCCTTGGTCTTTCCTCTCACATTATGTACTCCTAAGCATAAAAGGTGGATATGAATAGAGCTTAGACTTGTAGGTTGGGGTTTCCATGGATGTGGGCACAAGGTCCCCTTCTATGTAGTATTGGGTCAGGGGAAGGAGAAAAGAGGATAAACCATAGGCTGAAGGCCTCCATTTATATTGTTGCTACAGTCCTACAAATATGAAGAGCAGTCCACCTGCAGATACGGTGTATTGGACCAGTAACCAGGGCACCCTGAGCAAGTGTGGCTGCTCAAAAGTATGATTCTTTCTTGTTCAGTCTTCAGGCAGAAGAAATTATTCCCAGCAGAGGGTCTTTAGAACATTGCACACTGAGAACATATAACTCCAGAGGAGAATTGTTGTCCATCCAAAGATGAAGCAGACAGAGAGCTGTGTCAGCATCTATACAGTTAGTTTTTCCTAGAGCCACAGGCATAACCTCAACACAGGTGATAAGCAGCACAGAGTAGATGTTCCAGAGTAGATCTGTGAGACTGAGAAATGCACAAGAGAGTTCAACTCAGCCCCAGAGCATGACCCCTACCCCCTGATTAAAGACTGGAGATGCTTATCAGAATCCATTGTAAGATCTTTCTATTTAGTAACATGTATGTTTTCTCAACATAAGGCATGGATTTCTCATGCCAGACAATAATCCATGTGCCAGTGAACCATTGCATATGTGTTTCTACATGGATACCTGGATACAGTGATTCCTGTACAAAGATAAGAGTCAAAATTTGGGTGAAGAGTGAGAAAATCCAGATAAAGACTACCATTTCCAGATTCAATTTTAATAAGCTCTTCTTTCCTCTCTGGATTTTTATGTTTCACATAAAAACTTGTTAAAGTTTCATGGAAAAAGATGTCCCTCAAGATCTTGTGTCTTGTCCAAACGCTCCAGACATTTGTTTGTGCTTACAGATGATGAAAGTATTTAAAATTATCATGTAAACATAAAATGTTTTAGTTGGAATGAGCCTTTTAGTTGCATGATTTTTCAAAAATTAAAAAAAAAACCCTACCCAAAGCAAAACAAAACAGGTAAAATTTAGGTGATCTATTTCATTAGAGCTAGGGATTTCTATCTCCACTTACTGGCTCCTCCTGCCCCACCCCTCATAGAAACTTCTGGAGTGAAAATGGACATTGGTACTAAATCCTTGTACTCCTTTGAGCCAAGTTTAAGTACTATTGAATTCCTTCTTCTTATTTTAAATAAATTGAGTCCTTAGAGGTTAATGCTTGGAAAAAGGAAAGATTTATTATTGTTCAAAGTATACAAAATATTAGGATATAAAATAATGATAGCAAGAATGGCCAGTACTTTTGAGCACTATAGGGTAAGTACTGTGCTAAGCATCTTACCTCTGTTACCTCATATAACCTTCTTAACAACCCTGTGAGATATATGCTAATGTTATCCCCATTTTCAGATGAGGAAACTAAGGCTTCAAGATCCAGCAAGTGGAAAAGCCTGAGTTCCGATCTATGAACTGCAATGCCAGAATCTTAACCTCTACTGTCTACAGCAGGGTTTCTCAACTGTGACACCACTGACATTTGGAATCAGATGATTCTTTGGTTCACAGAGCTTTCCTGTGCATTGTAGGATGTTTAGCAGTATCCCTGGCCTCTCTCTACCCACTAGATGCCAATAGCATCCCCTCAGTCATAGTGATCAAAAATGTCTCCAGACTTTACTAAATGTCCCCTGGAAAGCAAAATTACTTTCAGTTGAGAAACACTAGGCAACATATAGACTAAGTATTCATAAGATTCTTTTAGAGAGTGCTATCTTCACATGGCTGCCCAAATGGATCTATAATACATACCAGCTAGTAGCTGATAGAGGGCGCTCCACACCATAGCCACTTTGGAGAATCATTGAAGAAAGAAGTTTGTCTTTAGTACTCAAAGCAACAGGAGCATTTACTGAATATTTCCCTTTACAGGGTCTCACTGTGGTGCCCCATAGGCATTGGTCCAGGTGTCTCACCCACAATAATTTATTTTGGCAAAATTATATTCAATATGGGACAGTTCCAGATTTGGGGAGCCTTGTGATGATTCGATTTGGGGGTTCATTTTAGAAGAAGGGATAGAAAACTTTAATGAATTCAAAAAATTGGTACAGAGTCTTGGAAGTAATCATGGAAGTGAGGGGCCCCTAAGCTTAAGTTTTATTTGCTTTACAATAGATCCACCTCTGTTCATGTAGGAAAAGTCTTGGAATTCTGCCTCTTTTATTCACACATAGGAAGACTGTGTTTAGTGTAACCATTTAGCATTCTTCCCCACTCAGGCAGCATAACTGTTTTTTATGATGGTCTTGTTATATTAGGTGATGAAAGTTCCCTCGTTGCATCAAGTTTATGTGATCTTGTCCAAAAATATGTTATCTAAATTATGAAAGGAATTTTTCTTGCTTAGTAGCAATTTTATACAGCTGGTGGAAAGTAAAATTAAGTAAATTCTTGAAAAGGTGAGTTTCGTTTCCTGATGAAAATCATACTGCAGGTTTAAAGGAGCCAACTTTCTGACTATTAAGAATTATGCTTCACTGTCTTGCAGAAGTTTGGTAATCAATAACCTTTCCTCTGCTTTATTAAGAACAGAAATTGAGTGGGTGGAAATATCAACTTGATAAACCTCAGCTGTAATTTAATTTGCCTTCTTTAAAATTTCTCACCCAGCAGGCAAGAGTAAAAAACGTGGTAAAAACATTAGGAGAAAGAGTGGATTATGGTAATGAGGAAAGGCAGTCTGTCCCATAACGCCCAACTCATGCCATTAATATGATTCATACTTTATTATTTTTATTTATTTATTCTTAAATTAAATTTATTGGGGTAACATTTGTTAATACAATTATATAACTTTCAGGTGTACATTATCATTTGACATCTGTTTATTCTTCTGTGTGTTTACCACCCAAAGTCCAGTTTCCTTCAGTTACCATATATTTGATCCCCTTTACCCACTTCACTCTTCCCCTATCCCCCGGTATTTGACCTCCTTTACCCCACTAGTAACCACTGTCTGTAGTCCTCTGGTAACCACTAGTCTATAGTCCATGTCCATGAGTCTCTGTTTGTTCTGCTCATTTGTTGCTTTTAGTTTTATATCCCACATATAAGTAATATCATGTGATTTTCAACATTTTCTGTCTGGCTTATTTCACTTAGCATGATTTTCTCAAAGTCCACCCATGTTGTTGCAAATGGCAGTATTTCATCTCTTCTTATGGCAGAGTAATATTCCATTGTAAAAATGTACCACGGCTTCCTTAGCCAATAATTTATCGTAGGACACTTTGGTTGCTTCCATGTCCTGGCCACTGTGAATAATGCTGCTATGTGCAAATATCTTTTTGGATATGAGTGTTCAAGTCTTTGGGGTAAATACCCAGTAGAGGGATTGTTGGATCATATGGTAGGCCAATCTCTCAGTTTTTTGAGGAACCTCCATACACTCTTCCATAGTGACTGTACCAGTTTCCCACCAGCAGTGTATGAGGGTTCTCATTTCTCCGCATCCCCTCCACCATTTGTTATTACTTGTCTTGTTGATTAGAGCTATTCTAACAGGTGTGACATGGTATCTCATTGTGGTTTTGATTTGCATTTCCCTAATAGCTAGCGATGTTGAGCATCTTTTCATATACTTGTTGGCCATTTGTATGTCCTCTAGGGAGGCGTGTCTGTTCAAGTCCTCTGCCCATTTTTTTGATTGGATCATTTGTATTTTTTGTTGTTGTTGTTGTATGAGTTTTTTGTATATTTTGAATATTAGGCCCTTATTGGAGGTGTTGTTTGCAAATATATTTTCCCATTTGGATGGTTCTCTCTTTACCATGTTGATGATTTCTTTTGCTGAGCAAAAGCTTTTTAGTTTGATGTAGTCACATTCATTTATTTTAGCTATTACTTCCCTTGCTTTTGAGGTCAAATTCATAAATTTCTCTTTAAGTCCAAGGTCCTTGAGCTTACTTCCTATGTTTTCTTCTATGCATTTTATTGTTTCGAGTCTTATTCTTTCAGGTCCTAAATCCACTTTGAGTTAATTTTGGTGTGTGGTGATAGACAACAGTCTAGTTTCACTCGTTTGCAAGTGGCTTTCCAGTTTTCCCAGCACCATTTATTGAAGAGGCTTTCCTTTCTCCACTGTATATTTTTGGCTTCTTTGTCAATAATTATTTGCCCATGTAAATATGGGTTTACTTCTGGACTCTCGATTCTGTTCCACTGGTCAGTGTGTCTCTTTTGCTGCCAATACCATGCTATTTGATTACTGTCGCTTTGTAGTATAATTTGAAGTTGGGTAGAGTGATATCTCCAGGCTCATTTTTTTTCCTCAGGATGTTTTTTGCAATTTAGGGTCTTTTGTGCTTCCATACAAATCTGATAATTTTTGTTCTATTTCTTAAAAAATGCTGATGAGATTTTTCTGGGGATTGCATTAAATCTGTATAGGTAACATGGTCATTTTAACTATGTTGATTCTTCTAATCCAAGAATACAAAATATCTTTCCATTTCCTTGTATCTTCTTTGATTTATTTTAATAGGGTCTCATAGTTTTCATTATATAGGTTCTTCACATGTTTTGTTAAATTTATTCTTAGGTATTTTATTCTTTTTGTTGCAATGGCAAAAGGAATTATTTTTTCCACTTCTTTTTCTGACACTTCATTATTAGAGTATATGAAAGCTATGGATATTTGAACACTGATTTCATATCCAGAAACTTTATTGTGTTTGCTTATTGTTTCTAGGAGTGTTCTTGTGCAGTCTTTAGGGTTTTCTGTATAGAGAATCATGTCATCTGTAAATAGTGACAGTTTGACTTCTTCATTTCCTATGTGGATGCCTTTTTATCTTTCTTTTGTCTGATTGCACTTGCTAGGACCTCCAATGTTATATTGAATAACAGTGGCGATATTAGACAGCCTTGCCTTGTTCCTGATCTTAGAGGGAAGGTTTTTAATTTTTCACCCTTCAGTATAATGTTGGCTGAGGGTTTGTCATGTATGGCCTTTATTATGTTAAGATACTTTCCTTCTATATCGATTTTGTAAAGTGTTTTGATCATAAATGGATGCTGTGTCATGTTGAAGGCTTTTTCTGCATCTATTGATATCATCATATAATTCTTATTTTTTAATTTGCTGACATAGTGTATCACATTAATCGATTTACGCACATTGAACCATCCCTGTGCCTCTGGGATGAAGCCCGCTTGATCATGGTGTATAATCTTTTTAATACGTTATTGCATTTTGTTTGCTAGTATCTTATTTAGGATTTTTACATCTGTGTTCATGAGAGATATTGGTCTGTAGTTTTCTCTTTTTGTGTTATCTTTACTAGGTTTTGGTATCAGAGTAATATTGGCCTCATAAAATGTGTTAGGAAGTATTGCCTCCTCTTTAATTTTTTGAAAGAGTTTGAGGAGAATAGGTATTAAACCTTCTTTGAATGTTTTGGTAGAATTCACTGGTGAAGCCATCTGGTCCTGAACTTTTACTTTTTGATAGGTTTTTGATGACTGTTTCAATTTCCATACTGTTGATTGGTCTATTTGGACTTTCCAGTTCTTCGTGATTCAGTCTAAGAAGGTTGTATTTTTCTTAAGTACTAGTCTATTTCTTCTAGGTTATTAAATTTTATATTTTATATTTTTCATAGTATTCTTGTGTGATCCTTTGTATTTTTGCGATATCAGTTGTAATTCCCCTTCTTTCATCCCTGATTTTGTTTATTTGTGTCCTTTGTCTTTTTTCTTTAGTGAGTCTAGCCAGGGGTTTGTTGATTTTATTAACCTTCTCAAAAAACCAGCTCTTTGTTGCCTTTATTTTTTCTGTCATTTTTTTTGTTTTCAATTTCATTTATTTCTGAAATTTTGATGATTTCTTTCCTTCTTCTGACTTTAGACTTAATTTCTTCTTCTTTTTCTAGTTTTTAAAGATGAAGCATTAAGTTGTTTATTTGGGCTCATTCTTGTTTTTGGAGATAGGCCTGCAATGATATAAACTTTCCTCTTATGACTGTTTTTGCCATGTCCCAAGAGTTTCGATATGTTGTGCTATCATTATCATTCATTTCTATGTATCTCTTGATCTCTGTTTATATTTCTTCTCTGACCCAGTTATTCTTCAGTAGCATGTTGTTTAATCTCCATCTATTTGTGGTTCTTCCTGATTTCTTTTTGCAGTTGATCTCTAGTTTCAAAGCATTATGATCAGAGGATATGGTTGGTATGATTTCAACTCTCTTATATTTGTTAAGGCTATCTCTGTGTTCCAGTATGTGGTCAATCCTTGATAATGTTCCGTGTGCACTAGAGGAGAATGTATAAGCAGCTGTTTTGGGATGGAAGGCTCTGTAAATGCCAATTATGTCCAGTTGGTATAATGTTCCATTTAAGGATGTTATTTCCTTATTGATTTTCTGTTTGGATGATCTGTCCATATCTGACAGTGGGGTATTTAGGTCCCCTACTATAATAGTGTTTTGGTCTGTTTCTCCCTTTAGTTCTGTTAGTAATTGCTTTACGTATTTCGGGGCTCCCTGACTGGGGGCATAGATATTAATAAGCGTTATGTCTTTTTGGTGCATGATTCCCTTTATCATTCTGAAGTGTCACTCAGTGTCCTTCTCTATCTTTTTTATTTTGAAGTCTATTTCATCTGATATTAGTACTGCTACTCCTGCTTTTCTCTGAATGCCATTTGCTTAAAATATCATTTTCCACCCTTTCACTTTGAGTCTATATTTGTCTTTGGAGCTGAGATGTGTCTCCCGGAGGCAGCATAGGGTTGGGTTTTGTTTTTTGATTCATTCTGCAACTCCGCCGTTTTATTGGTGAGTTCAGTCCTTTTACATGTAAGGTGATTATTGAAATCTGAGGTCTTCTTATACCTATTTTATCTTTTGCTTTCTAGTAGCTCGGTGTTTCCATTGCTTCTTTGTCCTTGTGCTTCTGTTTTCTTTGTTTTGGTTGTCTTTTATGAATTTTCCCTCTGGACCTTCTTGTTTTATATTATATACTTCAGTTCTGAATCTTTGGCACATGCTTACCATTATGAATATATAAAGGGTAGTTATGTATATACACAGATGTCCATTTTCTTCTGTGCATGCCTTATCTCCATTCCCCCTTGTGAATTTGAATCTGTTTTCAGTCATTGTTATCTCATTTTGTTCCTATTATGCTCAATGTTCATCACTATCTTGATATGACAATTCTCTTATTATTATTCTTTAAGCTTATAATGCCCTGTTCTTAGTGAGGGTTGTACTCCTCTGCTTCTATTTGCCTGATAGTCACTTTACTCCTAATTATGTTTTGTTTTGTTTTTGTTTTTGTTTTTTTTTTTGTCATTTTGTTTTAAGTGAGCTAACCTCTTTCAGTATTTCCTGTAGTGCAGGCCTCATAGTGGAGAATTCCCTCAATTTTTGTATGTCTGGAAAAGTCTTAATTTCTCCTTCATATCTAAAGCAGAGCTTAACTGGATACATTATTCTTCTCTGGTAGTTCCTTTCACTTAATAGCTTGAATATTGATTCCATTCCTTTCTGGCTTATAAGGTTTGTGCTGAGAAGTATGAGGATCATCTACTGGGTTTACCTTTATAAATTACCATTTTTTTAACTCCCTGGTTGCTTTGAGAATTCTGTCTTTGTTGTTGATTTTTGATAATTTTAATACAATGTGTCTTGGTAAAGGTCCTTTTAGGTTGAGATAATTTGGTATTCTGTTGACTTCTTGAATTCCAAGTTCCAGCTCATTCCCTAGCTTTGGGAAATTCTCATCAACTATTTGTCTGAAAATGGTTTCTAATCCCCGTTCCTTTTCTTTGCCTTCAATAATGCCCATTATTCTTATGTTTCCTTTTCTGATGGTATCAGCTAGTCCTTGAATTTCTCTTTCATTATTTTTCATTCTACAATATCTCTCTTCTTCCTTTTGATTTATTTCTAGGTTTCTGTCTTCGATATCACAGATCCTTTCCTCCATTAGGTCAACTCTATTTCCCAAGCTTGCTATTTCATTTTTCAACTCTCGCAGTGTGTTCTTCATGTCTAGAAGTTCTATTTGGTTCTTTTTGAGGGTTTCAATCTCCTTGCTCTGCTCATCTAGTTGTTTTTTTCAATTCCTGAAATTGGTGATATGACTTGCTTTTGAATTCACTGAGTTTTTTCAGAAGTACCTCCTGAATTCTCTGTCATTTAAGTTGCATATTTCTATGTCTATAAGCTTATTTTCTGGAGATTTTTCTCTTTCTTTCTGACATGTCTTGTCATCTCAGTTATTCATGGTGTTTAATGGACTATTTCTCTGCATGGGCATTAATGGAAATGCATTCTGCTTTTTTTTCCAGAAAGAAGATTTATTTTATAAGGGTCTATCTTTAGCCCGTTGCAAAGAAGGTGCTTTCCTTTTAGTTTCCAGTAGGTGGTGTCTAAGCCTCTTGGATCCCTACTTTATATAAAGCTTTAAAAATGCATTTTTATTTTCTGATAGATATTTAATCCTGCTTGCTACCCTCAGTTTCAGTCCCTGTCAGTGTTAGCAGCAGTTTTGGTAGCATTTTCTCAGATTCCCCTGGGGCTCTGTGTTATTTGGTCTTGGAGGGTAAGGAGGGAGGGGCCCTCTTGTATGGGGGTTGGAGGCTGTGGCTCAGTCTCGGTTTTGCAACCACAGTCAGTAAGAATTAATTGTTGTTTCTCTGCCAGCCTCTTCTCTGCTCTCTGCCCTGATAACTGGGCCCTGCAGTCAGCCACAACCCTGCTGGGATCCGCTGTTCAGGAAACTCACAGCACGAACTGGCTGCTCCTTCTCCCTTCCCCCTTCTCCTGCAGGGAGCTCCTGAGGCTGCAAGAGGTAGCTTTAGCCTTGGCAGCATTTGCTCAGATTCCCCTGGGGCTTCGCGGTGATTGATCTCGAAGGGAAGGTGGGAGAGGCCCTCTGGGTTCAGATGGGGACCTCGGCTTAGCCTTGGCTTTGCAACCAGGCCAGCAAAAATAAACTGTTATTTCTCTGTGATCCATTCCTCTTCTCTGCTCTCTGCTCCAATGACTGGGCCCTGCTGCTGGCTGTGTATAAGTCCTGGCACCACCAGGCAGGGTTGTTCAGGAAAGTTGCTGCGCCTCACCCCTCCCCCTCCTCCTGCAAGGAACTCAGGGGGCTGTGAGAGGCAGCTTATTTATTTCTCCAGTCTCCTGCCCAACACCTGGGGTTCTGACCTGTGGTAGCTCTTATGCACAGATCCCATGGTCAGATGTGCTAGTGTGCAGTTTGGGTGTTTTTTGTTGAGTTTTAGATATTCAGCATATTGTTGTTTCAAAGGGAGAGATCAGGGGAAGTCTCTCATTCTACCATGTTTTTCCTGAATCTTTATTCATGCTTTAATTTATGATCTGAAGAGAGGTAGAAGATTGTTCTAGAAGCCCCTCTCAACCCAGCAGGTTCTACTACTTCCTAATTAAGAAAAAAAAGCCGTACCTTTTTCCCCTCCTCTGTTTCATGTCAGGCTCCATCTTCTTTCCATTTCTGCTTTGGGAAAAAACTGAAAGCATCATTCTGCAAGATCATGGCAATCAAGTAATTCATCTCCCTCTCCCCTTTTCCCTTTATATCTTCTGAGAACAACTCGTAGTAGAAGCTAAATACTTGCCAATTTCTAAAAGCTTGCGAAAACCCTCTTACGAGACTCCTTGGCACTATTCCACAACTTTAGACAGTGGAACTCTTTGCCAACCTCTTTGCCAACCAGGGCAACCGCCCCCCAGCTGCTGGGAGTATTGTTGGATAATACCATGCACAGGTGCTTCCTTCTCCAGAGAACTGCCCTTTGTTAAATGTACATTTATTTTCCCAGACTGACATAACAACATACCACAGACCAGGTAGCTTAAACAACAGAAATTTATCTCCTTAAGTTCTGGAAGTTAGAAATCTGAGATCAAGGTGTTGGCAACATTGGTTTTATTTTGAGACCTCTCTCGTTGGCTTGTAAATAATCATCTTCTGGTGTCTTCTATAGTCTTCCCTCTATGTGTGTCTGTTTCCAAATTCTCTCTCTTTATAATGACATCGGTTAATTAAAACTCACCCTAATGACCTCTTTTTAACTTAGTTATCTCTTTAAGTACCCTCTCTGCAAATACAGTCACTGTCTGAGGTACCGAAGATTAAGACTTCAACATAAAAATTTAGGGGAGACATAATTTAGCCAATAACAAAAGGGAATCATGGCTGCCCAATCCCCAGCTTCCCACAGTGCATGGCTGACACAGGGTTCAAAAGGCCAACGTTCTTGCCTTAAGGTCAGACCAACTCTGTGGTGAATCTGTGCTTCAGCATTTCCCTTGGGATGAGGCTAAAGCTTATCGGCACCTGAAATGAAATCTTTGCTTAGTTTTTATTTTCTGTCCTGTCCTGCTTTCCTCGCTTCCTTTTTCCTGAGAGTTCTTCCCCAACAAATTACTTTCACAAGAATACACATTTTAGGATCCACTTCTAGGGAACCTGAGAAGCATGTTCTTTTAGTCCAGAATCTTAGAATCCAGGAGACCCACTTTCTAGCCATGCTCCAACTTGCTATTTAACCTTGGAAAATTTGAACATTGTTTTCCTCACCTGTAAAATGACAATGACCTCTAATCAGATGACCTCTAAAGTTCTTGCTAGTTCCTACAGCAATTTGCCTCCCACTAGCTAGGACAGTACCTCCATATTTCTGTTGTAACTAATATATATACTATAAAACTTATTGCTATAGAATGGGAATTCTTAACTGATACCAAGAATCTTTTTCTTATTTTTTCTTCTATTCTAAGTGGTTAAGCAAGAGAGATGATAAGCATCTACATAAAAGTTGCCACAAAGGTTGTCATCATAGAATCTCCCAGAACTTTCCCATCTCGAGCAGACTTTGGGTAGGAGAATTTTATATATTCAAATCAGTAACAAGAAAAAGGAATCCCTTAAAAACTATTAAAGTGCCAAGTAAGAATAGCAAAGAAACATTTGTCAATTAACCCATTAAACCAGTCTCTTTCTCCCATCTGGCTCTTGAACAAATCGTCTAGACAACTAGGAAAAGTTTTGTATTTCATCAAAACTAAAAAGTTATTAATAGCACACTATCATTTTATGTACTACTCAAGGGAAAAACCCCACCAATTCCAATTCAGACATGATGCATTCTATCAGTTAGAATTTTTTATTTTAAAGTGATTTTTTTTTAGCCCTATTGAAGTTTTTTTTTTATCCCTGTAATGAATTAGATTCATTTAAGCATATTTTTAAAATCATCTTTCACTCTCATGCAATATAAAAGGAAAGTATACAGGAAAAATACAGATAAGATTGTTTAAAGTATTCTTATGACTTCTTCACATTTGAAGTTTAATTCTTAATCACTTAGGTCTTCTTTTTTCCAGTGATGGTATTGATATTATCTTTTGTGCCAAGGGCATTGGCATTAAAGCACTTACTGAAAATGTGTGCACCATTATTGTCTACAGGATTTTCTTCCTAGATACTGACACTATATTATAAGGTTTTAAAGTTTTTTTGTGTGTTTGTTTTTGTTTTTTTACTTTTCGTTATAAAGATTTTTGAGGCAGAGGCCTACCGGAAGCCAAGATGACTTACAGATGTTCCCAGGCTGCAGTTGGCACCTTATCATTATCCGAGTGAGTGTTTTTCAAGGGGCTGTGGCTAGTGTCCTCCCCATTGCATGGCCTGGCATCAAAATGTTAGAGGCTATACCTACAGTGAAGATTTTGAAGATGATGATCTCTATGACCAGTCTGTAGAGGATGATTATTATATTTTACCATTAACAGCTACTTAGTTTATTTACTCACAACATGACAAACAGGTTGTTGAATCTGTAGAAGACTATGATTAGGAAGATCTGAAAGAATTCTCCAATTCTCTTTTGAACCATTAGCTAAGTGGAATTGGTCAAGCTCGTCTTTGTTCGTGCTTTGATCACATGAGAGATATACTTGGAGATTTTGTGCCAGATTACGTATTGACCGAAGAAATTCTGAAAACAAGTTTGATATGCAGAAGGCTTTGTCAGTGGTCCTGGAACAAGATAAAATGCAGAATTTGAATGTCAAGAGTGAGGGAGCAATATCTACAGAAAAGGTAGCAAAAATTAAAGAGTCTTATTACTCTGACATTTCAGCTAATAATGTTCCAAGGTTTTGTCCATAGTCTGCAAACCATTTGATTTTTCCAGTCCAGTAGTAAAACATGGATTATATCATAATTTCTCATTTGTATCAAGTCACTATTTACTCCATTAGAAAAGAAAAAAAAATCTTGACAGACCACAGGTAAAAAGAAATGAAAATCACGTAAGTTAACAAAAGGGCTGTCACTAGCTGACCTAGATTGATGATGTGCCAGGAGATCATTATAAAAGTCAGCCATCAAAGAGATTATCATCCACAGATAGTTTGGAAAGTCTGCTTTTAAAGAGTCTAGATACTGATTCATAAAGATCTTGTTTCTGAATGTTTCCAAAGATGATTCTGCATTCAAAGAATGCCAGATTTAAAATCATTAATGATAAAGAACACGACACCTAATAACTCTTTATTTATTCAAAATAATTAATTTACTCTATTCCAATACAAATACAATATAGTTTAGGAAATTTAAATAATTCTTTGCTCCTGACTAGTTCATTGGAAAATGTGGCCCTTGATAATTTAAATGCTTATAAAATGACTGAACTTGGTGGTGTTTCTTCAGTTAAAGCTCAAAGAATTACATTTCAAAAAATAACAATTTGCAGTTTTGCCAGTATTAAAGTCCATTCCTAGCTGAACTGTTTCAGGACCACAATCCAAACCAATGTTTTACTTTACCTGATCTTTGTAACCAGTCAGCTGCCAGTTTCATAGATCTAAGTTTGGGATCCTTTCCCCTGTTGCAACTAGCAAATCAATATCAGTCTTTGACTGGTATCAAAATTAACAGGATCTCTATGATCTTTGGCATTTCATAAAGCTTCTCCTACAAGAGAACTTGAGAATTTGTCACTTTTCTGATTTGATTGCAGAATGATCGATTCAGACAATTCTCAGATTAAGAAAGATTCCTTTGAGCTCAGTTTATCTGGAATAGTGTCCTTATAAAAACCCCAGATTTTGTTCTAAAACCTGTAGTAGACCAATCAGTTGTTCCAACATCAGAAATTAAAATTCTAAGTTCAAAGCTAGGAAAAATTTCATTTCTGCCAACGATAATAAGAAAAACAGTAAAGGCTCTTTGAGTAGGAAACCACCTTTTTCTCTGTCTTGGACCAAGGCCATTGCTGCTAAACCTTCAACTTATGCTTCGACATTGCATCTTTGTTACCCATTGAAAAGCTACAAGCGATGCACCCTTGACCTCTACAAGAACTTCATTTATAGTAGACAACTTCGAGACATAAAAAATAAAGAAATAAGTCCTCTTATAGCAATAACACTATTTGACTTCAAATCAGCATCTCCTGATGATCGTAAAAGCTAATCAAAACAAAGTTTTTATTAGAGAATAATAACAAAAGGAAAATTTGATACTGTTGTAAAGCTTTTTATTTTAAAGTTAAAGTTTTTATAGAATTACTTTATACAATGGGATTTAAGTTGTGTTTTTTATATTAAAGCTGTCAGTTGATAACTAGTTGGTATGCATTTTTTTGCACTGAACTTTTTTTACTCTCTCTCTTTTTTAGTGATAACTGGTTTTATTTAAGTTGATCATCTATAATGAGTGTATGTTTACAAAGTACATATGGAAACTTGATAGTGTGCAATTAAACCTGAGATACAGCATTTTCGTTTGAAGAATTCAACTTTTTCATAATGATATGTTTTCTTTTATAAAACATTTTGTGCTTTGTTCTTAATGAAATGCTACCACTTAGGATTATAATAGTTTAGTGATGAAGATTTTTCTTATATGGGTATAGCATAACTGAGACATACTTATATTTTTAAATATTAGGGATGTCATTTCTGGTTTCATTATTTTTCTGTAGGTGAATATTAAAATTTTTCTATTAGAAAATCTTAAATGCCCTGACTTTTAAGAATATCATAGAGGTTGTTGAAATACATTTTTGAGGAAATCCTTTAAGGGACCATGTAAATATTAAAGGTGGATTAATACATAAAATATTTTTATACATTTTCAAAACCATTTGTCCTAAATGCACATTTTAAAATAAATATATAGAAAGTGGTTTTTAAAAGAATTTCGAACCAATACAAAAGCAACACAATAGAACAATGAACCATACTCTTATGTATCCATCACTCAACCACCACCATTTCCACCCACACTGTCATTCAGTTTCTCCCCTTCTGTAAAATGTTCAAACACATGTCTGCTGTATCATTTCATATGACATGTCATTCTGACACATGGCTGACATAGCATTCATCTATATAACTTTCAGTGTGCCCCTTTAAAAGATAGGATTATTTTTAATATGACAATACCTTTTCAAACACAAAGAAAATTAATAATTTCTTAGCATCATTGAACATCCAGACAATGTTTGAATTTCCAATTATCTCATAAATGTCATAACCTTTTTAAAAACATTTTTAATGAGGAACTAAATAAGGTCCACACATGGTAGTTTATTGATGTCTTTGATTTTTTTTTTTAATCTACAGCCTCCCTTTTATTCTTCCTCTTTTTTCCCCTTGTGATTTATTCGTTGAAGAAATTGGGTTGTTTGCTCATGCAGAGTTTGTCACCATCTGAATTTTGTTGATTTCATCCCTGTGGTGTAATTTAAAATGTCCCTTTATCCTTTGTATTTCCTGTAAATTGTTGTTGTTGTTGTTGTTTTTAATCCAAAGGCTTGAACATAGATAGGTTTGATTTTTTTTGAGACAAACTTCATAGATAGTGTTGAATTCTTCTGTCAGTAGGTACATATGTCTGGTTGTCTATTCGTGTGATGTTAGCAGGCACTGATGTTCAATGCCAAGATCCATTAGTTCATTAGCAGTTGCAAAAAGGTGCTATTTGGTCTCTGTAATTCTTTGTCACTTAATGGCTGAAAGTTCCTATAGAACTTTCTCTCATCCGCCAATTCTGCAAGTTTTAATATATACACCAGACAGTGATGCCCATTTCACCACTACCACCTGGCCATGAGTGATTGAAATATAGTCACTGGTGTGCACTTAGGGGCTGTGTGGTATGAAAATTATTATTTCTTTAAGGATTGAAATTACACTTGTCACACAGAGAACTGAGTGGGAGTTGGGAACAGATGATGCACACCTTCTAACCTATGCTCCCTTCCAGGGCTCTCTGTGTGTGTATATTTGTCAAATGTGCATAATTAAACTCACATAAGTGAAATAAAATATGAGGTATAATATTATAAACTTTCTTATAATTGTTATTTCTATGTGCTATATATTTCTCTCCCCACAGATTATTAGCATCCTTACATAATCTGAGTCATCCTTGAAGTCTTCAGAGTCAATATTCTTGCAAAAGAAATTTACCTTGTATCCTCTTCATTCTTACCTCCTTTTCTGTCTGAGCAGCCTTTGGTAGTGTTGTCCCAACCATCCTCTATACAGAGATGGCTTGGCTCTAGCTGCTGAGAGTCTCTTTTATAATGTACTCCAAGCACTGCTTCCATGACCCCATCTTCTTCAATAAAATCCAAGCAAGGTAACTATTATTACCTCATTTTTATACATGATAAACCTGATGTTAAGAGAAATAAAGTACATTATACATGGTAAAAGAGTTAAAAGTGAGTTTAGGGTTAATTTTTCTCTTTATTTCCAAACATTCTGTCTACTATCACTTTTTTACATATCAAATTTTTAAATAAAGTATAACAAAAAGACAAGTGCAAAAGTCTTAAGAACACAGCCTAGTGGGTATTCACAAAATGAACACACCTATATGCTCAGAAACCAACTCAAGAAAAAGAACATGAGAACTCCAGAAACCCTCTCATGTCCCTTCCATTCACTATCCACCTAACAGTAACCACCATCCAAACTTCTAATGGAATAGAATTAGTTTTATCTATTTTTTAAATTTATATAAATGAAATCATACCAGATTTACTATTTTGTGCCTGGCTTCTTTCACACATTAGATTATGAGATTCATCCAGCCAGAAACTATATTTCCCAAGCTCTCTTGCAGCTAGGTGGGGCCATGAGACTCATTTTGGCCAATAGAATGTGAGGAAAAGTTATATGTCACAACCTAGCCTAGGTGGGTATCTGGTGTGCTTTCTCCATGCTTTCCCCCTACCCTTTCCATGATGTCCTAAGACTGTCAGTGCTCAAGCTAGAAGGATCCTGAATTCCTGAGACACTGCTCAGACAAGGAAGACAGTGTCTGACTGGAAACATCCACGTTTGACTTTTCATGAACAAGAAAAAAATTTCTGCTATAGTGAGCCACGATGAATTGGGGGATATTTGTTATAATAGCTAGTCTATCCTGATTGATAAAATTGGTTTCCTGGATTCTTCTCTTCTTCAGGACAAAGTTTCATCGGAAGAGACATAATTTTGTTAAAGAGTACTTTTTCCTCATTTCTTTTTCCCTCTTAAAGAAATGATTGCTTCAACATAAAAATGAAAACTGAACTTCCTGAATTACAATGTCAAAAGAATAGGGAGGAGAACACAGGAACTATAAAATAGAGGAGGTAAGAATAAATGAATATACAAAAGAACTGAGATACATAAAACTGTATTATGATGAAAGGAATTCACTTCGTGCTTCCTCTTCATTTAAAGAACAGAAATTCTTCTCTCCTAAATCTCTGTTTGTAGATTAATTGGGGATGATGGTGTGTTCATTTATTATTCCAGAATTCTCAGGGGTAGATTTCCTGTTTACTCCTAAAAAAATATGCCTGGAGAATTCTTGTTCTTTTAGTGACAAGGAAGACAGTTGAGAAAGACAGAGTTTTTAATCTACAACAGAGCTTACCAAATATTTTCAGTAAAGGGCTAGATAATAAATATTTTAGGCTTTGTGGATCACATATAGTCTCTATCATATATTCATCTTTGGTTTTTGTTAGTCATAGTCATTTATTTATTTATTTATTTATTTATTTATTTATTTATTTATTAGCTTTATAAATGGAAACTCAGTCTTCACTCATGGACCATTGGGGGGGAAAAAAAAAAAAAACAGACCACAAGCTGGTTTGAGCTCTGAGTCATAACCTGGACTCTGGTGATGATATTATTTACTTTGATCTGGGTTCTTGCTCCTCTAGAGTTGAAGACATTGTGGAAAAAAACAGCTTGCCTTCTAATACACAGCCTGGAGCAAAACTAAACAGGGCCATTTACTCAAGCATTCTTTGGAGGCTATTGGAACTTGAAAGCAGCTGTTTTCCAGCCTCTCCATCCAAGATTCTCAGTGAGGTTACCAGTGAAGAGACGTCAGTAGCTGGAGGCCCAGCTCTATGGCTTTGACCAGTTCCTCCCTCATGGAAGGTCTATATGGTCCACAGAACTCACAGGTATAATTCCTTAAATGCCCCTGCAGCAGATCATATCCTGGCTCATTTAAGATTATCATAAATTCTAGCCTAGTGCTAGATGATGGTGATATTTTTATTTCATTCTAAACCCAGAAGCCAGGAGGCCACTTCTCCATTCACTGCAACCTCTGAGTTGGTAAACACTGAGTTCCCTAGCTCCTCACCCTATGGCCAATGTGAGGCTTGCTCCTTCTTGTTCCTTCTCACTCTATGGCCAATGTGAGGCTTTCAGGCAGATACTAATACCTCAGTGGATACTTTACCCAGATAGTTCTGCTTCACTCTTTCATAGATGCTTTAACTCCCAGCTTCTCCATGTGTGGTCCTGGGACCAGCAGCATCAGCATCCCATGAAAACTAGATAGATAGACCTGAGATCCCACTTCAGAATTATTAAATCATAATTAACATTGTTAACAAGATCCCCTGGTGATTAATATACATACTAAAGTTCGATAAGCACTGCTCTGACTTTTTCTTGTAGATAATTTAGTTACAAAGTTTTCATCTTTGACTATACATTTGAGCCATCTGAGGAGGTTGAAAAATATATAGATGCCCAAGTCCCAACTTCACAGTTTCTAATGTAATTGTTCTGGGTGCAAGCAAATTAGGATCACCTGGCTGCTCATTAGGGTCATTTGAGCCCCACCACAAACTAAATCAGAATCCCTGGAAGTGCATTTCTGGTTTAGTAAATCTACCTCAGTGCCAGGCCCAGACATGCTGGCAGTTTCCACAAACTTTGGGTATATTTTAATGTGGGTTGAAAGGAGACTTTTTGATGGAGTGGCTTTCCAGTTATATAATGCTACATTATAAACTACCCCCAATGCTCAGTGGCTTAAAACAACAAATATTACTGAGCTCATCAATCTACAGTTTTAGCAGATCTCAGCAAGGACTGCTCACCTCTGCTCCACTCAGCATCAGCTGGGATAGTTCACCTGGGGACAGTAGGGTTCACTTCCAAGATGGCACACTCATGGGTCTGGCGAAATGGTTCTTTCTATTGACTGGGGGCTCAGCCAGGGTGGTGGGCTAAAAGCTTTGATTACTCTGCACATTGTCCTCTGCATGGGCTACTTGAGCTCATTCACAGTATAGTAGATGGGTTCTTGAAGTGAATGTTCCACAAAAGAACTAGGCAGAAGCTATACTGCCTTTTATTACCTAGCCTTGCTATTATGCATTAGTTCTGCCATAATTGCAAGATTCAAGGGAGAAAATAAGTGGTAAGAATACTAAACTTGCATTATAAAGAAGAGCATGTTATATGAAAGATAGTGTTGTACCATCTTTGAAAAATATAACTCGCCACAGATTACCTTAAACATGTTTGTATAGTGATAAAATGATCAGTGACAGAGCTGTCTCATCAGCATGATCACTAAGATAAATATCTTTAAACATCCAGAAGAAAGTAAATACTGGCTCCAATACCTAGAGGCTTGTTTTAAATTATAGTGTATTAATGGAAAATTTGGGACATAGAAATGACAACATATCAGTAGACAATTGTCATTGAAAAGATAGTTTACTACTCACAGTTCCTAAGAGGAGGTGACATGTCACATCATGGGGGACCAAAGAAGAAAAAATGAAGTTGGTCATAGGCAGAGGGGGAGAGAGAGAGAGAGAGAGAGAGAGAGAGAGAGAGAGAGAGAGAGAGAGAGAGAGAACTCTGGGAAAGAGCCTTTACTGTGGATTCCACAGGAAGAAATGGAGAGGCAAGGTAAGCAGGTTTAGGATTGGATGGTTTGAATAATTTCAGTGGGCTCTGGAACATAAGGGATGTCCTTGGTTGTCTATTATCTGGCTCTGGAATGGTTAAGCAGATGGATAGTGGTCCTGAGCACAAGAGCCTGATAAAGAGGTGGTGGGGCTGTGGGCTCTGGATTGGTTAGTTTGTAGTTGAAAAGCATGCTCATGTGTGACTTGTTTACTACCTCTAGGAACCAGGTTAGCACTGAAAGGGTAAGCAAGACCCCAGATATCAAAGGGTCGGAATACAGAAAATAAAAGACATGCCATGACTAGACTCCAATAGGATCCATGTCCTTCCTGTTTTATTTTTTTTAAAGATATTATTATGGTAACAACACTCGTGAAGTTATTCAGCTAATAACTCCTAACATTTCATAGTTTAATATTCCAATGGTCTCCTTTGTCTTAGACAAGCAGGAGCATCTCTTGCTGTTTGCCCCAAAACTACATTTCATAATACCCAGACAGAAGATCTTGGCAATGAAGAAGATTAAATGCTATCACAAGGGCTCCAGAGGAGTACACATATACACGCGCGCGTGCGCGCGCGCGCACACACACACACATACACCCTCCCCCACACACACGGTTTAATTCCATTATAAAGGATTTTCTAGGAAGAGGAGGCAATTCTCTGTGTATAGAGAATCTATTGGATACTTCCTTTAAGGAGTCCCACTTAGGTAATGAAGGAAGTAAAATTTGATAGGATTATTGAAGTCTATTTTAGAGATTTCTCTCCTAGTCTACTAAAGAGGATCCTGATTCTGGCCACTCGTTATCTTGCCTATAATCTAATCAATCTGTTGGATATACTCTTCAAACCAACAGGAAAGCTGACTAGTAGCCTCTCCAGGTGGCTTGGGCATCCTCACAAACTATTCCAAGTACAAGCCTTCTAAGCAGCAGGAAGCGAGTAGCTAGTCCTCTTACAAACAAAGCGTGGAACGGGCACAGCATCACTCTGTCACACTCTACTAAAGCAGCCACTGGGCCAGTCGGATTCTAGGGGAAGAAAGCAAATTCCATCTGTCAAAAGAGAATGACAAAGAATCTGCAGCCTTTTTTAATCCGCCACACAAAGTGAAGCCAAGTAGAAGAGAAATTTCCTTTTATTCTAGATTCTGGAAGTTCCAGAAATAGAGGGACTATGAGATCAGCCTATATCAGGACCGAAGCCACAGCTAGATGTTGATGTCACTCTGTTTCCTCTGTTTGGAAAAGTAACATTTTACTATTTATCTTTAATTCATAATTTTTTCCAGGATGTGCTGAAGTGTGTGTCTTTTTCATTAATCATGTCTGGAACTCTGTGAGCACTTTTATCTGCAAACCAAGTCTTCTGACAAACAAGCAAATTTTTCAATTACATGTGTGATTAACTCCCTTCCATCTGTTCTATCTACTCCATCTGGAATTCCTATTAGTCTCACTTAGGTCTTCTAGATCTGGCCTCCAAATCTTTTTTCTCCCTTCATGATTTCTATTTCTGTATTATTTTTTCTGCTTTATACTTCATCGTCCCAGCTACTAATTCACTTGTCAGCAGTGACCATTGTCTTCTTTCTGCTTGTCTATTCATTGCAACAGCGGTTGGGGATGGGGGGGGATGGGCACCACATTTAACATTTTTTAAATCTCCGAATTAAGATATGAAAAAGAAAATATTATTCAAACAGGGAGGCCCCCTGCCTACGATATATTGTGTGTGTATGTATAACATGCATACAGACTTCCACTTACATGTGGCATTTATGAAAGATTAGGTAAGTGGGCATTTTTCCATTTTTTTAATTTTAGAAAGATATACTCTTCAAAACTAATCATGGCCTTTCAAAATGCTTTTTAAAATCCTTAATATGACTGATTATTATTTTAATATAAAATAGAATCTCTTAAAGATGTATATATCTGATAAGAACAAAACAAGTACCTTCCCACATAAGTGATTTTATATGTACTCCTCGAAAGAGGGAAAGATTGTAATGTTTTAATAAAAATGTAAGGATACCAAACAGATAAAATGACCAAAATTATTATATGCATGCTCTTTGAAGATTAATCTTATGTGGGTTTTCTCACCTCTCAATCTCTGCTTGTAATTATTTGCCTGAACAAATGATCTATTTATTTATTGAGTTGTTGAGAATTAAAAGAGAAGGTGTATGTGATGTGAATGACTAAAATAGTCACAAACATTTCTTTAGGGCATTTGTTCTCAAAATGTGAACCTGGGCCAGAGGTAGCAACAATACCTAGGAACTTCTTAAAAATAGAAATTCTTTGCCGCCTCCCCTCCCCACAAGACCTAAATTAAAAACTCTGAAGGTGAGGCCCAGTAATTGGTGTGTTAACATGTTGCTCGGTAGACTACAATGCATACACAAGTTGGAAAACCACAGTTCTAACCTTTAGTGTAATCAAGTGAGGCTAGAATTGTCACTATTCTCACAGACCAGGAAGCTATACTAGTAACATGGTCAGGTTTCTTACACCCACTTCTTTTTCTATCTTCAATGAACCTTCATGGTCTAGCTCCTACATGGGCTTCAAAACTCTTCCAGCTCGTATTTCCACGCTTGGATAACCACTTAAATCATACTTGATATTATTTAAAAATCACTTTTTAAATTTAGACAAGTTTTCTACCTCTTGAGTCAATTTTTATAATTTGTTTTTCTAAACATTTATGCATAACCAAATGTATTATTTATCACTAATTATTATTTCCTCTATAGTATGTCCAAGGTCCTTTCTTTGCCACAATAATTACTCCACTTACATTTTTCTACCATTTTATTACAAAAATTTCGAACATACAAAAAAATACGTACAACGAGTACCAAGACACCCACCATCTATATTCTACAATTGTTGACACTTCTTTATTTCCTTTATCACAAACCTATATATCAGTCTACTTATTTCTTGATATATTTATTTGTAGGTTGCAGATATCAGTACAGTTAACTCCTAAACAAGTCAGTATGAGTATTATTAGCCAGAGATTAATATTTGTTTATGTTTTAAGGTAAAATTTCTATTATCACAAAATGCTTAAATTACAACTATTCAATTTGATGAGTTTTACCAATCAGTCACTTTGCAGTTATATATGCCTCTTCGCTCCCTGGTGTCTGCCACCACCATCACTGTGGATTGGGTCTTGTAAGGAAGGGCTCTTGTGTGAGTGAAGTCCAGGGTTTTGGCCAGCAACTTGACCACCCAGTGTTAGGCAAACACTCCTGTAGTGAGACAAGTGCCATTAAGCTATGAGTACCCATGGTTCTTATTCTCTATATTAGAAACCTCTCTGTGATTGGCTCCCCCAAGCGTCTTGCTGCCTAGACTCTTGTTATGATTGACTATATGCAAATTAGCCAACCCTAAATATAGTGATCTTAAATATGATTAGTGCATATGCTGGTTTTGCTATCCAACTTCCCACTGACCAGATGTTTTGTGGATTCGTAAGCCAGCAACCATAAAACAGGTTAGTGATGATAAATATGCAGTGGCCCTTCACTAGGAAGTAGGTAGCCCTCAGGTGTGGGTATTGACAGAGAGATGTGACTAGAACTGGGACTTTAAAGTTACAGTTCATATATTTATTACCCTCAATCTCCACAAGATGTCAAGTTCTTGGAGGATTCCCACAGTGACTTTCTCACTAGTCTGCAGATGAGAACAAGCAAAACCTTCACCTCCCTTCTCCAAAGTGTTGGTGAAAGATGGGGAGGAAAAAATGTCACACCCCTTTTATACCCAAGAGGTGTCTGTTGGATGAATCACCAAGCAGCGCTTTTGCATAGAACCTCACTATAAAATGTAGGAGAGTTTGGCATCTCTTGTTTTGTTTTAAGCCTGTGGAGATCTTGGTGGAAACTTGAGACAAAACTTTCTATTTTAATACCCTATTAAACATTGCTATTCTATTTAAGTAAAAAGACATTGAAGTTTTTAAAAAGAAAATAATTAATGAAGCATTTGCAAAATTAATTAATGTGATACACCAAATGTGAACAAGCGATACATGCATTTTAAAATTGTAAAAAATACTTATCTTAATGACTTAAAAACTCAACTGATACTGTTATTAATAAGCCCACTGACATTGTTTTAATAAACTATCATCTCTGTGAGTCATTTTGAAAGGGAAGAAAAAGAGAAAATTGACTTTTTCCCTGTGTATTTCTGCTAAGATTACCAAAATAATAAGAAAAAAATTAAGAGTTAATAGCTCGTTTTATTTTTTAGCAAAGTGAACTCATCTCCACAATTATTATCTTTTCATTTTAACTCTCTTGCGTTATATAGATTTGGATACCTAAGTGGTGCTTGATAAACAGCTTTAAGCATGATAGTCTTAAAATGGCCCTGGATATCTGACTTACCCTTAATTATTGATTAGAAATATGCCACCTATCTCTGTTGTACCTTTATTACCTGGAGCAGCACTGATTGGTAATCTCATCTAATGTTGTAATTGCATAAAGTTAGTTTTCCGTATTTCCTAATTTCGTAAAGGGTATTTGATTTGGTGATCAAATGTATTATGATCACCACATACTTTGAAATGTTGTACACCTGAAAGATAGCATATTTTACTTATTTTTAGCTTTATTATTAGTTAGCATTTAGCAAATTTATCAATTAAAAAGGGCAAAATTTAGAATGAAGTTTTAGTCTATCAACAAAACCATTTGATTAATAAGAAATAAAAAGATTTAAAACATCTAGTAAAAGTATGATGAAGCAGGCATCTAATAAAAGTCTGGTAAAATCATAAATTTCTATGAACTTGAGAGAAAGAGAAAATAATTTTAGAACATTTATTAAAATTTAAAATTCTTATATCCTTTGACTCAGTCTTGTAGAAATAAATGCCTCACGACATAAGCATGTTATCAGTCACTTAGTTATATCTTTCCTTTTTTTTTCTACTGGTACATTTAAAATATTTCTTGCAGGAGGAAACTGGGTAAGGGTGTGGGTGATAGGTGAGTCTTAGAAAGTTCATGAAACATCCTTTAGGGTCTATCAGTTCCAAGAGAAATAGCTTTCATCCTGGTGATGTTGATTTTATGTTGTCCAAACTGTGCCTTTTTCTGAAATACTATGAATAAAAATAGCATTTATTCAACAAATAGTCCTCATTAACCACCAATGAAGTTTTGTGAGGCAAATCTCTCTTCCTAGTCTCTAACCAGATAATTTCTATTTTCCTTGACATAACTTTCAATGATTCTGGGAAAACAAATGACATAGAATTTAAAGAAAGAGATGAAAATTCAAAAACTTGTTTGACAAATGAGAATTTTAAAAAATATCTTTAACTTCATAGGTAACACTTCTGTCAAAGCAATATCTATGGGTTATGTCTCTATTTTCTCCCATTTTTCTTGCAATTACATCAAACTGCCACCAGGGGGGAAGGTGTAGCTGGAGAAAATTAAAACAGAAATGTGTCTGGTTTTTAATGTTTTGTGTTGCTTCTTTTGTTTCATTCAAAATAGCCACTGACCTCCTCCTTATATCAGTACTATTTTTTAAAAAAATAGTTTTTAAGAGTATTTTCCATCTCTCAAAGACATTTATTCTGTAACACTCTGCTAGGTGTTTGAGTGGGAATGAAAAAACAAAAAAACAAACAAAACAGTTTTTGCTTTCATGGACAAGATGAACAAAGTCTGAAGGGAAAACATGCCTATATGGAAAGAAATGCTAAGCAGTTAAGGGTAAAGTACCACTTCATTTTACATCTGCTAAATTGATGTCACCAACAAAGATATGGTAATACCCATTGCTGTATGATGTGTGATAAGACAGACAGATACAGTCAGATAGTACACATAACAAAAACTGTTAATTGTTTTGGGGAGAACATGACAGATTGTACTATAAAAAAACTTAAATGTTCATAGCCTTTACTCCAATGATTCTACACAATAGGGAGATAACTAAGCAAATGCTGGAATATTGAAAATTATGGTCCAAAATACATGGCAGTTTTTCAGATTAGAGGAGGCTAAATAAACATGACAACTACATGTAGTATTATACTTTAGACTGGAAGGAAAAATTAATACTACAACAGAAATGTATGTTCACAGGTGGACAGTTCTACCATAGTTATGGAAGAGAATATACCTGTTCTTAGGAAATACATCCTGAAATATTAAGAAGTAGAGAACAATGATGTAGGTAATTTACCTCAAATGGTTTAGAGACTCTATCATCTACCTATCTTTCTGTCTATCTATCCATCTATCTATCTATATCTATCTATCTATCTATCTATCTATCTATCTATCTATCTATCTATCTATCTATCTGTCTATCTATCTATCTATCTATCAATCATCTAAGTAGAGTGTTCTTATGAAACCTTTTGTTAGCCAAAATGGCATAAAGCAAAGAAGCAATTACTTTAGAATATGTCTTGCTAATGATTCACAGAATAAATGGAGATGGAGCACAGATGCTCGTAGATACAGTTTGAAGCTATAGTGGCTTGATGTTGAGATGCTGAATGTCGTTCCCCGGGAAGGAGCTTGGTGGGACCACTCTCACTGCTCCGGGTGTGCACTGCTTATATGACTTCTCATACAAAACAAACAATAGACACTATTTCTGTTTATTGTTTTTTTTCATAAAAATGAAAATCCTCTTGGGATTTCCTTCGGTTAGTGAAAACAGGTACTAATGTAGGTCTTTCATAAAAGCTAAATGATGTAAAGCAAACTTTTGAAGATTGGGGGATACCTGTATTTATCTATTCATCTGCCTACATACCTCTTTATCTAGAGAGAGAGAGTAAAAGGTAAAGCTAATGAAGTAAAATGTTAACAACGGTTGAATCTAGGTAAAGGGTATGTGGGTGCCCCTTGTAATGTTTTTACTTTTCACCATTTTTGAGTTTGGTGTTATCTCCAAATTGTTTTTTAAAAGAATCCCCTTCAGGGAAAAAAATGATAGCCAAGAATAATATGTAAATGGTAGAGGTATATTTATATTTTTTATAATATTAAGAGAAAAATATGCAAAATATAAAAATTGTCCCAAGCTTCAGCTAGCCAAACAAATGGATTCCTGCTCAAATCTCCTTCCCTGCCTCACATTTCCCCCCTCTTTCTAGGTGCTAGCTTCTCAAGGTTCTCCCATGCACACCTCCCAACACCACCTCTCTTCCCAGCTCTAGTTCTCCAGTAGGAAATTCCTGATAGATCATCTCAAAAGACCAAGGCAGATCCAGCCAATCCCTTCACTTTCTGACTCATTTCTTGAGTTATTTCACTACGACCATGTTTCCATTTTATAAGGGCAACAAGTCCATGGCCCCTCCATTCTCTCCCATCAGCCTTCTCTTTCTTCACTTCCCTCCTTATCCAGTTTAGAGCTCATTATCTATCATGAAAAGAATGCTCTTGGCCATACTGGAAGCTCTCCTAACTCTTTGTCTTTTTCCATCTGGCAAAACTTCAGGTATTTATGATAAGAAGTCAAAGAAAGGCCCTCTATGATGTAGCCCACCCTCCTCTCTCTAATTACACCAACTTCTGCTTCATTTACTCTTGGAATAACTGGGCTTATCCCTCCACAGGGAAGGCTCTTCCTTCTACTTATTAATCTCTGTCCCTCACGTTCCCTCTTAACTCTTTCCTTCAGAGCTGAGCTCAATTTCCACTTTTGTAAAAAAGCATCCTCTGACCTCCCTGAACGGTCAAGTCCCTCTGTTTCAACCCCCCTTATCTCCATATACCAGCCTTCACAGGCTGTTTCAATAGATTTTGTATCTGACAGCTCTAAGAAGGCAGAAACATGTCTCAATTCAGTGTTATGTGACCAGTGCACTCCACATTTGGGTGCTGGGCTACCTCCAGCTACAAGTGTCCAGGACAACAAAACCAACCATGTGCTCCTAGTGGGACATGGATGCTCACAGCCTGTTCACCTTCAATCAGAACAGTCTCAGATACTAGGTGTGCTGCACTTGAAGATTCCAGACATCGGCATCCAACTGGCTGATGAGGCAAATGAGAAGAAGGTGAAGTCAATCCTCAGACATCATCTGTGGTGGAGGGGGAAATACTCTGATTTGGGAGAATATGGGTACTCAGAGCTTGGCTGGCAATGTATTTTTAGTGGGCTCTGTCCATATAGCATCTAAGTCATCAGAATGGTCTGGAATAGGGCTAGAGTATCAAGGCCCACCATCATTAATAGCAATTGGCAATAACTGAGATGCTGGAGGTGACCCTGAACCAGTCACTGTTTATAACATTATTAGTCATTGGCACTTTTGCATGCAAATGTGTATTAGATCATCATTGAGATTAGAAGGGATATGGGCAGATGAAGAAGGCTGAAGGTGTATAGGTAAAGGGGATGAACAGTGGTTTTGAATAAGTAAGCCCTTGAAAGCAAAAAAGTAAGAAAATGCGTTATAAGTAAGAGTATATAGACCAACTCTTGGTAGAGAAAAAAAGGATATATTTCTATCCATTTACTCAACCAGGCAGAGAAAGGAGTGTGAGAGAAGAATCCCAACAATTTGATTTGCTTTAGCCTTGTGTCTTATTCATTTTTTGTCCCATTTTCTTTTGGCTCGGCTGGTCCAGGAAGAACTGTGTTTATTTTACATTGAGGAGCTGGATCCCGTGGGCTCCTACTTGCTTTGAGCAGCAGTAGAACCAAAAAAGAATAAATTCTGAACACTCTGAGAAAACAGATTTATGAAGATACACTGGAGATGTGTTAAAGAAACATTTATTCAAGTAAAATCAGAGCCTTTATAACCCTGCCAAGGCCGATGAATCCTGTGGCGTTTCCCTACAGGTTGGCATCCATGCTCCTAGTCAAGAAGGGCCCATTCTCCCCTTTCAGTCTGCTCAGGAAGCCCCTGGCTCAGTCAGGTCTTGCTATTCAAAGGCTCATTATTCAGCACCCTGGCTTCTGCCTCCACTCTGCCACTTTTTGACCTTTCCACTGTTCACTAACATTGCTGCCAGAAGGTAGGCAGCAGGGGAAATTAAAGGAATTAAACCATGAACTTGCCATCACTGCCACTGCCGAGAAGACTGATGAATCACTGGACTGAAAAGGAGGTAGAAACACTTGCCCCAGATGAAGGTTCTGAATATTATGAGAATTTTAAGGGCTCAGCCTATCACTGATGCATGGAAATTGGGCAGTTGACTATATATAGGTCAGAAGTCAAGCAAAATTCAGATTAGACAGGCAAAAAGTAAATTTATATTAACTCGCATTGAGAATTTGACTTTGAGAACTAAAGGAGAAAGGTAGATAGAAAAGTAGTGGGTCTAAGTACTAGACAGAGCACTCTCTTCTAGAAAAAAGCGCCATACCCATAAGAGGTAAAGTAGCCAGGTGATTTCTGTCACGTGACCAGGACTCACCAGCACCCAGATGATGAGTCCAAGGGAAGCCACCTGATTCAAGGGGTGTCAGTTCACGGGCTTGTCATTGAACTACAAAAGTCGAGTTTGGAAATTCTTGGAGTTCAAAGAATTGAAGAAACACTTAATTTAGAAACTAAAACTAAGGACAAAGAAGCCTTAGCCATGTTCCAGCAGAAATTACAAAGGAGTAGAAA
Organism: Rousettus aegyptiacus; assembly: GCF_014176215.1. Lineage (NCBI taxonomy): Eukaryota > Metazoa > Chordata > Mammalia > Chiroptera > Pteropodidae > Rousettus > Rousettus aegyptiacus. The sequence continues at coordinate 33,528,102 of NW_023416287.1, read as the reverse complement.
ATTATGTGATAGAACGTAGACTTGTCAGAATGTAACTGAGTCATGTTAGTGGCAGTGTAAAGATCTAGGGACCCTGCTGCTGGTATCTCTGGAACTGTCTTATAAATCTGCATTTTGGTGTGTGCAGATTTCCGAAAGGTGATTACCGTTAAAACAATATAAGATCCAAACGCATATCTAGGATCACTTGTAAGAATAATATAGTGGTGAAATCCACTATAGTATCCAATATAGTGGGAAGCTAGAAGAATTCAACTATTGCCCCTTCGCATTCCGTGAACCGGCAACTGTTCAACTACTTAAGATCAGTCTCACATTCCCTGTTTGCATATTCTACAGAAAACATTGACAGAGGGAGATGGAGTTTGCCATTTGACAAAGTTAGGACATAAGTGAATTTGCTCTGTTCAACAGTTTTTCTTTTTCATATTATATCTATTGTTTTATTGAAGAATGATATACATGCAGAATAAATCTTAAGTGTATACAGCTCTATGAATTTTCACTAACTGAACTCACCAATGTAACAAAGTAACCACAACCTAGATCAAGAAATAGAACACCACCAGCTGTCCCTCAGTTCTCTCATGCCCACTTGCAGTCACTAATCAGCACTTCTGCCTGCATTTGTACTTAATATGAATAAAATAATAAAGTATGTAATTTTTGGTGCCTGGAATCCTTCACTCAATATTATGCTTGTGAGATTCATTATATTGTTGCCTATAATTACATATTTCTATTACTGTGTAGTGTCTATTATGTGAATATACCACAATTATCTATTCTACTGTCAATAAACGTTTGGGTTGTTTCATTTGGATCTATCACAGATAATGGTGCTATAATCATTCCTGTATATAGCTTTTGCTGAGCACATGTAACATTTCTGTTGGGCATATACAAAGGAGCAGAATTTCTAAATAATAGAATATGCAAGTGCTTAGTTTACATGGATACTATCAAAGAATTTTCCAAAGTGGTTAACCATTAGCTTTCTCTTTAATGTCCTCATGCTCTTGCTTTGGCTTCTATGGTTTTGCCCAGTCCTTCTCACACTCATCACTCACTTCCCATACCTCTGAACTTCAAGCTTGCCTACTGACTCTAACTGTTCAGGGTTTGGTTGGATACACACACATCTCAACCTTGTTCAACATCAAATATTCTGGACCTTTTCCTTTGAAAAATAAATCTTTCCTGAAAACCGGCCTCTATTCCTCCAGTCCCCAAGATGACAAGCTAATTGCCTCAGGATCAAGTCTGTCTTCAAAGAGGAGCACATAAAGTTTCAAGGGCACATCACATCTGTTCCAGCTGTGGTTTCCATGCCTGGAGTTCTGATCATTCTCATCTGTGGCTGACCTGATCCAGTGTTGACAGCTTCATCAGCTCTAGTGTGTCCTGTGTCCCCAGCCCTGTGCAACTGCTCCTACAAGAGCCAGGTTGCATTACCTCTGTCCAGACCGAGTGTGACAACACATGGTACTTTGGTATACCATCTGTTATTCCTATGCTCTTCGTGCCCATCCCCTGAAGATTCGGTGCCCATGCAGCAGAGTCAGTAGAACTAAGTTGCTTCTTTGGGAGAGGCAGCATTTTAAAATCTAGACAAAAGCAACTTTGAGGGGTGGGCCTTCTGGCCCATCCCAAGGGTTCTGACAATGTTATACACTTCCTTGACATAATCAGCTACCTACACAAAAAGGAGAGACACCAAGGGAAATATTTTGAGAAGGCAGATCTATTATTACCCCTCAACTTTCATCTCTTAGCTGCTGCCTCTGTGCTTCAAAAATACTCAGCAGGTCTCTGAGTTCTTGTATTTCATTAATTCACTAAGGATCTAACAAGTTTGGGCTAGTTCAGGGGTATTTTTTTGAGACGTAATTGCAATACTTTTTTGTTCATTGAATTTTAAAAATGAGAAATCTAATAGAGTGCCTAGTTTATTTTTTAGTAGTAGGTACTAAACAAAAGTATGATTTTTAATAATGCTTATATTATAAATATATCAGTTTTGCTTCATGTTCAAGTCAATTCAACAAATATTTATGGACCAATTATTATGTATGAAGTATTATAAATAACTTGCAGTTCTAGCCCTCAAGGGAGTCATAGAATTTAGTCTTTAGGGAAATGATTATCCTTGAGGAATTAGAAGCCATCAAGGATTTTACTAAAGTTAGTGTTTTAGGTTCAGCTGTCCAGAAACAAACCCTGAGACAAAGACCTATGCTGCTTGGAAGTTGTTGTAGATGTTAGTTGCCTTTCCCACAACCTTTGACCTTGCACTGATCTGGGTAAGCCACTGCTAACAACTGACTATTGGGGGTGGGGGTGGTGGCAAAAGGCCAGTCCCTTCGAACTCAAGGTAAAACAACCTTGTGATATCAATCATGCTCCAGAGCTCCCTACGGGATCTGGCTGAAAGTACACTTGTTACAAAATCACGTCCTTACTCAACTCCTTCCCCTGTCTTTCCTGCTTCCCTTGTATGTTTTCAGATTTCTCCTAAAAGTATGCTCTCAGTGTATCATTTGTGTAAGAATATCATCTCGACTACTTCTAGGGAACCTGACCTAAGGCGGCGGGAAATCTTAGGAAGCATTGGTAGGAGAGAGGTGAAATAATACAGGAAAAGAGACCAAAACAGCCTGCAATATCAGCAGATCACCATATGGGAAACTGGGATTTCACTCCTCAGGAATAGGGTTACCAAATTTAGCAAGAAAAAAAAATTATTTACCCTGCTCCAGAGTTTTTCCCACCCAGGCCATGTAGGAGGGAGAATGAGATGGCAAATGAGATCATCAAGGCTTAGGCCACCTGGGTGGGTAGTGACATGATTTTCCTTCAAAAAGATCGATCACAAGGAAATCTCAGCAAAAACAACTTTCGAGGATGACCAGGATCTTGATTTCCATGAAATTTTTCCTCAAGTACCAACACATTTTTTGGTGATACCAAGAAGCATATATCCAAGATTTCTACAGCAGAAGATGATGATGAAAGTCTTTTTGGACTTTTAATGATTGTTGGCAAGAAATGTGCTGCTGATATGGGCCCGAAAAAGGATTATTGAATGGTGGCGAATGAGGCTCAGATGGGGGACAGTCTGTCTATCATGTTCATCATGTTGTTGGAGGTCAGCAAATGAATTGGCCTCTTGGTTAAGCATGTTTTAGGGATAAATTTCTCTTCTCTAGGCAATGATCAGTTTTGCAAGTTCTAGTATGTTGAACAGTACACTTATTTTTGCCTGTGTATGGACAGATTGAGGAAATGATTAAAAAAAATAACATACATAATGAAAGACATTGTTTCATAGTCTGAAGAAAAAACACTGTATTAAGTTTGAATGTTTGACAAGCAACATATCATTTTTTTTAGTTTAGGACTATCCCACATAATATTTAGCAAACACTTAACTAAACAATCATTCATTGCATATCTGAAATTCAAATTTAACTGGACATTTTGTATTTTATCTAACAACCCTTCTCTGAAAGGTTCTAGAGAGAACATCGTCTAGAGCATGACTCAAAGTTCTTCCATTCAAGGGTTGAGGAAGCTGGGGTATTGGTCCTCCAACTTTCATTTATTTCTAAGTCATACATCTGATGGCATTAACTCTTTAGTACTTTTGTCCTGGACCATGCACAGGCTAAGGCAAAATTATCAGGTAGAGAACAGCAATCTTCCAGAAAAATTCTCTCAACAGGTATTAGAACAGTGAGTGCAACAGGATTTGGGCAAGGCACCAATGGTATCTGCTACATACAGCAGCTGAAAATGGAGCTTTTCTGAACTCTTAAGAGCAAAGTTAGATGAAAAGGCAGCTTTGTCTTTACTCATTTCTAGGCATAAATTCAGATTATGACCACAGAATGTGAAGGAGAGAATTAGACTTAAAGGAATTATTACATTAAATTATGACAGATTGAAGTGTATGTTCATGTGTTTGTGTGACAGGGAGAGAGTAAAGGCAGTGTTTACTACTCCAGGAATTGTATAAGAAAATGAAGATTTCCTGATCTGTCATTTTCACCAAAAGTAATGATGCAATTATAGAAAATGTCCAGGTATTTCTAAATTCTTTCAGAAACTATAGAACAAGTTCTCTTTTCATTTTCAGTTAGAATAATAAAGCCAAATGATTGTCTCTCCATCATCAAGGCCAATTAGATTTTCAAAATTCTCTTTACACCAATAAGTGTCAATAGTGTGGGTGTGTATTTTTATCATCAGTTCATTGAGTTTCCATAAGCCATCTGCTCTAACACATGGGAAATGTATATTTTCTCTGTTTTTTACCATTCTTTGGGAATTGTTTATTCTCTGATGAAAGCCAGGGAAAATGAACTGTACATGATTTCAGGGTTATTTCTTCATTCATTGGGTAAATGTGTGTATTCTTCTGGTCTTAAGGGTCATGTCCTCACTTGGGAACACTATAATTCATTTGGACAGTGGTCAGAAATCATTCCTTTCTTTCTGGGTTCTCTTGGCTCAAATTCCAGTTTTAAATTTTGGGAATAAATGTAATTTAGTCCTTTGATATGTGATATATTCAATTGCTCCAGGGACAAGGCATAAATATTAATGAAATGAAATGTATTTTCATGGTGTGGCAGAGGTCAAAAGTTGAGTTTCATTGTTTCTAAATAACATTAAAGACATTTGGAGTCTTTTTTCCCTGACTTTAAAAGGTGAGTGTTCTTCTTGATTAACTTTTAAAGTCAGTGTAATGGACCATACATAGCCCAATAATGAATCATAGTCTATCAAAACTGGCCTTTGAGCCAACTAGATTGCTGCCCCCTTGTTGTACCATTTTTGTCTTGGGAGGCAATGTGAATAGACAATAGTCAAGGCCACCACGTATGGTTGTACAGGTGTCTGCATGGACGTCCTATTAAGAAATTGAATTGGGACTGAAATCCAGCCACAGTCCACTCACCAAGCCATGTGCTCTGGGCAGGGCTGCTTCCCTCCAAGAGGAAGGGGCACTTTTCCTTAATAAACACAAATGTGGCCAAATGGACTAATGAAAATCTTCATCTGCCCTTGTAAAGGCATGGATTCTGCTGACTTTAAAACCAGGCTTTTTAGTCATTCTTGGCAGGTTTTCCACTTTTACCAATTCTACTATTGTGCTTCATGAAGATACGGCAGTTTATACAGAACACTACCCATCTCTCTGTGCATTGCTGCAGGGTCCTCTTTTCTCAGTGCGGCCAGAAAACTGTAAAGCAGTTCAGCAGTTTCACAGTGCAGGGAAAGTGGCTGCCTGATTTCTGAGGCAGTTAGAAGGTATTAATTCTCATGAACAAATTGGGGTGAGGAATCTTCCAGGCCATGTAAGAACTGTCCATCACCATAGATTTCTTGACCCTCAGAGTTGGCATAACAATCTTGGCAGCACAGCTTTTTGGGGGACAATTCTGTGGAGATGGCTAGTATGGATTGGGTAAAAGCTATTCTTATCGCCTTGACTGTGAGTAACATAAATATAAGGTTTCCAGAGGCTAATGCCAATTTAAGCAATAGACTTACAACAAATAGCATTCAAAAGGTTAATTAATAAAATTTAATATAGTAATATGTTCTTAATAAATTCAATATAACCATCAACATGTGTTATGTATCACTCTAGTCAATTTTTGAACATTGTAAACTGTCATCAGCAGCTGTTCAGTGATCTTCCAATAACTGGATTCATTATATACATGATAGTTTGACGTGACCCCCACATGACACAGCCTAATGGAGCTTTGTCAGGTGATAATATTGCCAAGCAAGAGGACCCCACTGCAGATCCAACGGCCTGAAAAAGTATCACCCAGAAACTGTTGAACATAAAAAAATTAAATTAAAATGTATTTTTAAATTTTGTGAAAGTAAATAATGGTAAATTAAACTTAAACTCTCAAACCTTCAAAGGATTTTTATAGGTTTATAGCATTGATACTTCTGATTGTATTTAATACATACAGTGCACCATGACTGTCTCAACTTTACAATGCAGTAATGCAGTAAGCTAGATCTCTAGTCCTATGCTGTCAACATGGTAGCCACTAGCCTCAAGGCTACTGAACACTAGAAGTGTGAGACAAAACCAAAATGTGCCATAAGTGTAAAACACACATAAGATTTTGAATGGTTGGTAAGAAAAATAATGTAAAATACCTCATTAAAATTTTTTAATATTTATAATATGGTGAAAGAGTTTGGAATAGGATTAAATAAAAATGATTAATTCCACCTGTTTCTTTATACTTTTTAATGTATTAGTAGAAAATTTTTAAATACGTCTGTGGCTCACTTCGTATTTCTATTGTACAGTGCTATTCTAGATCTGTGCATCAGCATTATTTTCCCATCGGTATAAATTTATCATATGTTCCATTTCACAGTGAGAAATTAACTGGATTGATGGGTTGTTATTTTGGAGATATTGAACTTTCTAGGAAACTTTAAAGACTACAAAGTTTAATGAAAAAGAATGTGTTTCTAATAATGAAAATATGAGCCATTTTGGGTGTGTAGTAACTTATTCCACTGAGAGATAAAATCAGCCCAGAATGAGGGGTGAGAAAACATCAGAAAAATTTTCCTGCATCTAAGCTGCTGTTTTGCATCTAAACTCTCAGGAACAGCAGTTGCCAGAAACTTACATTTCTCCATCAGCAAAGTGCATCTGCAAAGCCATCAATGGGGACCAACAATGTCAGATGAGAAACTGTTGCTAGTCTCCTTCGTTAAGGCAGGAGAAGAGACCTAGGTTTGTAAGTTCATATCTGCAGCTCAATTATGCTTTCTTAATTGTATGTTAGAAAAGCTAACGAATGCCAAGAGATTCAACATAAGATTCTACCTGAGTGAAAAGATTTCTTCTCATCTAAAAACAGTGTTTAAATATGCTTTGTCCCTTGCACTTCTTCTTCACCGACTATTTTAAGGATCTGAACAATCAAGGAGACCACTACCTGATGTCCTTGAACCTTCATTTCATTGTCGGTAAAGTGAAAAATAAGATCACTGACCTCATGAGATTATTGTGCAGTTTAAATAAGACAACAGTTATGAAAGTAACAGCCATTAGGTATACCAGTTAGCCTTTGCTGCATAACAAATGGCTCCAAAGCTTAGTGACTTAATTTAAAAAAAATTTTTTTTTTTTCCTCAAAATTTCTTAGTTAGCTTTGTGGTCTTCCTACCCTGAGCTGGTCTCTCTTGGACTCACTTATGCAGCTGCATATAGTTCAGGACTGGCTGGGCCTCTCTTTCCATGTGGTCCTTCATTCTCCAGGGAACTAGACTGAGCTTCCTCTATTAAAAAGGAGACAACAAGCCCAAATGGAGTCACTTGTATTAGGCCTCACGGCAGCAAACCAGAAGTTAGTACCAAACCCAATTACAGTTTTCACCTTCCAATTACAGTTGTGACCTGTAACCAGCAAACTTGGAATTTCCTGGAGGTAATCCAATGATAGACTCCTTCCTTTTAAGAGGGTGACTTTGCCTAAAACAAAGTATTCTTTGCTAATAATTTTCTTTTTTTCTGCTCCCTCTCTGCCTTTAAAATCTTTTCCTTTCTGCAACAATGTGGAGCTTCTTTTTGCTTGCTAGATGGGGTGCTGCCCGATTCATGAATTATTCAACAAAGCCAAATAGGTCTTTAAAATTTAGTTGGTTGAATTTTTCTTATTTAACTACTTATTTGGTGGTAGCAGCTTCCCAGAAGGGAAGCCCCAATGCATACACACGTATTAAGCCTCTAATTCAGTCACATTTGATGATATTCAATTGGTGAAAACAAGTCACATGGCCACATCTAGAATCACTGTGAGTGGTGTTGATTATCAGGAGACGTGTTTGACTGAGGGCCATTGATTAAACAACCTTTGATACCAGGCCACCATTTATTGAGTCCTTATTTTATACCAGACACTGGACTAAGTATTTCACATGCCTGATGTCATTTAACTTATTGACAGTTTAAGAAGGTCAGTGGCTTTAGCTAAAATTTTCAGATATGAAACTGAAGCTGGGCATGATAGAGCAACATGCCCAGGATTCCACAATTAGTTAATAACAGAGCCAGGAGCCATACAGTGTCCTGGCTCTCTCTAAAATTTGTGCTCTAAAACCACTAATTATGCCTCTCACTAAATATTAGATGAAGGGAAAGGCAAGGGAAGAAAAGAGTAAGATTCTATTTTTATATTGCCTTGAATTACTTTCAAGAACAACTTCTGGTCAATATTTGGTATAAAGGAAAAGGCGAAGAGAGTTATGCCTCTTAGCATAAGAAGCCAAAGGAAGTCAGACAGGCGAGCCTGGAGTGACTACTGCTGTTACACATATCACTCCAGCTCTGAACTTGTTGGAAACTGATAAGAACAATGAAACTCAGTGAAAGTTTAGTAATATGTGATTTCCCCCTTTGACCAATTCCACATTTATTTTTAAACCTTGCTCATGAAGAAGAAAGATATTAGACAAATTACACATTTCATTCAGCAGATAAAGTCAATGAAAACAATCATTGACAAGCCCCAGCAGAAAGGGAGTGCCGTTATCTTTCTTAGAAAATGAGGTATGTCTTAGAAAGTGTGTGTCTCCATAGAGAAGTAGAAATCCTCTTCTTAGATAAAAATCTCATTAATAATATTTTCTCAGACAGGAGGAGAAAAAGTAAAGATTTGTTGAGATGGAGACCATAGAACCAACCAAATAGCAGCAGTCTCTAGCTGCAGCCTGGAGGAGCTGGAGTAAGGCACTAAAGGTTATATGAATGAGGGTCATTAATATTCACGGCGGCATCTGGTGCTATGTTGCCAGGAGACAGTAATGAGAACAGAGCATCTTCCAGGTCTAATGGCACTGCAGCTGCCACATCAATCCTGCCATCCCCAGAAATGAGATTTCTATCATTTGCAAACAGGGAAGCACTGGTGGCTTGGCTGTCATTCCAGAAGGTCACTAAAAGATATGCAGATGAGCTGCCCATATTTCTTGAGCTGACACCTACCAGGTTCCCAGAACAGCTTTGCCTTTTCAGGGACACTGTCTGACAAGACAACTAACTCATACAGAGATAGAGGGAACTGGGTATCTGTTCTTGATCCTCTGAACACTTTGAAAAGTGTTGTCTTCTTAGACTGTATTTTCCTCTAAATATCTGTTACAGACACTTCTTTGGAGGCATTTAGCCTTGTCAGTCTTGTGCTTTCAAAACTTGTGTGAAGGTTTTAGCATCCCTAACTGTTAAGTTTCTAAAGATTAACAAGCAAAACATGTAACCATAACCCTTAGCCCTGTGTCTCATGTGGGTTGTCCCAGGAGCAGACCGAGATTTGACTTAAACAAAGTGTTCATTTTCTCCCACGGTTAATGGAATTCTAAATGAGCCAGATGTTTCAAAACTTTTCTATCTCTATTCCTCCCTAATAGGGCCAGAACATTTTCTTACACATGTTTAGAGACCAGGTAGGTGTGAAGCTCCTTTTACATTTGCATCACAATGTCCCTCTTTCTTAGCACTTTAAATACACTTGCTCATGTTATCCTCCCCACAGCTTGGTGAATTAAATCATTCAAATGCTACTTATTTTGTACTTGCTATGCGTGGATGAAGACAAAGTGGTGAACAAAACTAGACAAATTCCTTACTCACATGGAATTACATTTCAGAGAATATTGGGGGTGACAGACAATGAACAAGTACAAACATAAATTCATTTATTTTTATATTCAACCAGAAGTTATTGATCACTTATTCTGTTGCAGGCATCCTTCTAGACACTGAGGGTACAGCATGAAATAAGATAGAAATTCTGCCTTCTCGAAGATTTGACTCAGTAGGGGACAATGAAACCTTAAAAACAGAAATCCATCATAGGTAGAAATAAGCGCAGTGAACTGAATTAAGAGAAGAGAGAATAATTAAGAGATAGTTGTACTGTTTTATATGATGATCAGGGATGCTCTCTCTGAGGAAGTGACATTAAGCAGAGACATGAAGAAGCCACTCAAACATTGGTTTCTCCAAGCTGGCTCATGTCGTCTCCTGAGAACCAATGGGGCACATCTCTTTCCAACTTCACATTTAGTGATACCATATTTGATAGCTTAAAGTCAGAAGTATGGTGAGAAAATTTGCATGCCAGAAATCAGAAAATGCTGTGAAACGGGACATTATTTTTTTTCAAAGAATCAGTCTTTAAGTATTTATCGACACCCAATTACATGTAAATACCCAGGCAAAAAGTCTTCCTGGCAGGAAGAACATCCACTTTGAAGGCCCTAGATTGGAAGAGTGCTTTATTTATTGAGAAATATCAAGAAGACCAGTATGTCTAGAACAGTGGTTTTTATCACCTGGGCAATTTTTAGATTTACAAATTCTAGGGCTCTACCTCAAAATTATTGAATCATAAACTCTGGGGATGGGCCCAGATATCTATTTTTTTAAAGCCCTCCATGTGATTCTGTTGCACAGGAAAGTTTAAGAACCACTAGTCTAGATTGAGCACAATTATCTAATAGGAGGGTAGTGAGAAGGAAGGTTGGAGACTAGGGCCTAATCACAGGGGGCCCTACAGGTTTTGATAAAGACTTGTAATGGTTAACTTTATGTGTCAATTTGGCTGGTCCACAGTACTGAGATATTTAGTTAAACTTTATTCTGGATGTATGTGTGTGAGGGTGTTTTGGGATGAGATTTACATTCAAAGTCCTAAACTTTGAATAAAGCAGATAGCCCTCCATAATGTGGATGGGCTTTATTTGATCAATTGAAGGACTAAAAAGAACAAAAATTGACTTCCCTGAGAATGGGGAAATTCTGCCATTAAACAGCCTTTGGACTTGATCTGTACCATTAGCTCTTCCTTGGGTCTCCAGCTTGATGACCCATCCTGCAGATTTTGAACTTGTCAGCCTCCATTATTGTATTCTTAGGTTGGCCACAGTATCTTCAAGCTTACATCCTTTTTACAACTAGCAATACCATAGGAAAGAGGGTTTCTCTTTTCCAGGTGGTACAAGAAGAGTCTTAGAATTAAGTATGAGGCTCCTCTTGGGTCCTTTTCCCATTGCTGGATCAGTATTGAAAGAAATCAAACATGTCACCCAGAATATACCTTTTTGACCTAAAAATTATTTTGAGCTGATGGCAATTATAAAGTAGTAAATGTAGAAAAAGCTGCCTCTTCCTACCTAAAGGTAGGAAATAAATTCTCCTTTTACTACAGATCAACTCCTATTAGATCAGAGACCACACCAGAGGAAACTGCAGACAAAACTTGTTATGTTCACCTTTATCTTTCTAGTTACTTCTCTGCCATTTACCACTCCTAGTTCAAACCTCTGTGTCTTTTCAATTATTCACAAATTTATTATTTCTTTATCTACGAGGTATAAAAGCTTCCCGCTCTGGTCACTCTTTGGGCCTTCATTCTTTTGTAAAGGCTCCCGTGTACATGTAAAAACTTAATAAAATGTGTATACTTTTCTCTTATTAAACTATCTTTTGCCAGTTTAATTTTCAGACAAAGCAAGAGACCCTAAGAGGGTTGAAGGAAACTTTTTCCTCCCTTCCAACTTCTTGGAAGATCCACAAAATATACCGATGGCCAGTAGTGGACCCTCTGCTTACTGCTAAGGCCGAGGATAGAGGGAGTCTTCTTCACCTGAACCCAGGGACCAAGAGTTGGGGAACAGTGAGCTTCCTAAGAGAAAAGATGCTTTACTTGGAGGAGGACAAATAATGAGAAGATCAACTTAATTAAGGTCTCATACATGGTAATGTAGGTAGGGCAAATATTTTAGTATTTGTGAACAAATCAAGGTGACTTAGAATGATAATGGTGAGTTAATGTCTAAACAAGTGTTTTAACCACTAGCTCAGAAATCTTTTCTGTCCCTAAAGTCAGTCTTTGAGGTCCCTCCTTCGATGGATCTATGTTAATTCCCATAAAAAGCATTTTTAGAAACCAGAATTGAGAAATTATGATGTACTTGCCAAATAGTTCTCTCCAAACTGTTAAGAAGAGCAGACATCAAACTGACCTAAAATTTTAAAAATCTTGAAATCTTGAAATCTTAACCCTTCCTTTTTCCACAAAGCCTATCCCCACTTGCTGAAGGTGAAACTGCCATTCATTTTCCCCAGCTCTCCATCTGTTATTCTGATATTCAATTACACTAAAAGGAAATGGGGTAGTCAAATTGATGTCCTCCAGGGGGCCAGAGTTCTGCAGAGCTCCCTGCAGCTCAGCAAATTTATCAATCTTTAAGTCTGCACAGCCCACAGGCAAGGCTAGGGAACTGAGAATCTGAAGCTGGGGTAGCATGATAACACAGGGGAATGTGGCAGGAGGATTAGGAAACTTCCCCACCAGCAACAAACTCAGTTTTGAGCCGTATCAGCTCCCAGAGCCCTGTCTCAAGATAGTGATGATCAAGCACTAAGGGAAGGGAGGAAAGTAATAGGGGAAACCAAGCTCATGGGGTGGCAGGCCTATTGCCCTAGCAGGACCTCCCAAGGTTTCTTCCATTGGCATGGAGACATGGACTTGTGGTCTGGTCTTCATCTGTGAACATTCAGAATTTTACTTGTTCATTTTCTCTTCTGTTCACAACAAACTCAATCCATCAAAAAATAATATGTATGTCACAATGATTCCAGTTTATTAATTGGCAGTAGAAGAGATGTTTTTTCAGTATTCAAAATGCTCCAATTCTCTTTCCCAAGATTAAAGTAGTTGAAAAGCAATTATTAGAAGGTTGCTTGCAGGCATTGTGGGAGGCAGAGTATCAGAGCAAAGGGAGATGGGAGGTTTGTGCAATCATTTATCCTGTACATGGCAGAGACTAGCAGATTTAGTTTGCCACAGAAGGCTGTTTTTCAAAGACAAAACTGAAGCCAGTTGGGGGTAAGTACCCTTCTGTTCTTCATATGGGTAGAAACCAGAAGAATTTCTACTCTCTCACTTTCAATATAATATTATCAGCCACAAACAACATCCCCTAGTCATGGACTTGCCTCTGTCTCCAAAAGTGTAGTTTATTCTAGATTATCTAGGGGTTAAGCAATGCCTTCTTAATGAAAGTTGAGGTGACAGCCTTGAGTCCTTTCAGTAATTCAGAAAACATCTCAGCCTCATTATCCAAAAACATTGTCCTGAACGTCCAGTGAATTTATCCCCAAACTCCAGAGGACACAATGTTTGCATTCCAAAGCTTCCTGGGCAATGAATTCCAAACCAGGTGTTGGTTCTTTATATAACTCCTTCCTTCTCCTCCCTTTCTTTCTTAAAACAAGATCCTAAATCTATTCTCATATTTATCCTTCTCCACAAGACTATAAACACAGGGAAGGTGGCATTTAAGGGGCAGGAAGAGGGGGGATCTCCTTGTGAGTGATTTAAGCAATCCTGGCTAATAAAATGTGAGGGGTCTAAGAGGAGTCTTTTGGGAATATTTCCTACTAGCAACAGGAAAAAACCTTGGACTAAATGGCCTCATTTCTTTCCATTGAACAGTTACCTATTTACAAACAATGCATTGGGGACTCATTTAAGAAACATAATGAAGTTAACCTGAATGAACGCAGAGGCCTGGGTGGCAGAAGGAGGGTGGGATTTGATCCTTGATGATCTTTTAAATTAAACAACCCTGTTACCATTCTCCAGGCAACACTCCTTTTGAGAGATAACAATCCTTTCTCTACCTAAGCCATTTTTTTTAAGGTGAGGCAACCCTTGGTTGTCTGAGATCAGACAAGATCGAACTTGTTCAGGGTGGCTGGCCATAGACTTACTTAAGCCATTTTGAATTGAGCTTTTTCTTACAGCCGGAAGCTCCCTACCTGGTACATATAGATAATGGATTCTAGCTCTACAATCAGTTATTCTATTTATCTATCTAGGTCACTGTAAGCAGACCACTTAACTTCTCCAGACCTTCATTTCTTCATCTTTAAAGTTGACAAGTTGAAGGAAAGACTTTCTGCCTTCCCTTTTAACTTTGATATTCAGAGTTTCTGATTTCTCTTACATGGTATACAATGTGGGAACCCCTAACTCATCTGTTTTTTGTTTCCTGTATTCTCAGGTCAAGGTGGGTGAGTTTTCCCCTCTCGCCCTTCTTTCCGAGGTTTTAATGTTGGAGAGCTCAACAGAGACGTCCAAGAGAGGACTCAATCAGAGCTCAATGGATCAGGTACTAGTCTTATGTCATGAGAAAGAATTCATGGACAAGATGAATATAAAACAGGAAAACATAAGGTTTATTCAAGAGAAAGTACACACTTAGGAGGGAAGTACAGACAAACTTAGTGATAGATCGTGAGATGATGTCTGGATAATGGGCTTTTGTTCTTCTTGAAGGCAGAGACTGGAGACGTGGTACTGATATAGCTTTGTTGTCTCCTCCTGGCAGGCAGGGAGCTTGGTTTCCCACTCTTTCTTCCTTATTTGGTATTTCTGGGACTGTCAGGGTGTCAGGTGCATGATGGGTGGTACAGTAATTACAATATAGATGAGATTATAATGATATTATAATTAGCCAAAGGTCATATCTCCATCAAAAAAGGCAACCAGAATGGATGGAACTGGTTTTGGTTTGTCTCCCCTTGCATGGTCTGAAACAGGGAAGGAGCTAAAAAGAGCCTGAAGCCACATCCCGGAAGGGGAAGGTATGTCCCTAGGCTACCTGTCCTACCTCAGTTTGAACCAAATGTGTTGTGTCTCAGAATTACCATTATATAATTTATTCTTTATAGACACTCTCAGAACCTGAAAGGAATCAGAATATACTGCCCCAAAATATAGCACTTTGGCATAAAGATTATTTTGAGCTGAAGTCAACAGATGAAGGAAAAGTTCTCTGCCAGCACCTTATCTGCCAAAAAGTGAGGCATAAATTTTCTTTGAAGAATGTGCCCCTCTGTACCAGGAAGAGGAGAGTGACTTTTATCACCAGAAATGGTGGAGGGTGCGGGAGGGTAGGTTTTACACTGAGATGAATCTTCATAAACAGACCTTATTAAAATGATCTAATAATTTCCCTCATATATTTTCTAGCCATTTCTGCAATTTATCACCTCTAGAAACCCAAATCCTCTTTTGTTTGTCTAGTCACTTCACAATTTATCATCCTTTGTTGAAATGGTATATAAGACACCCCTCTGCACCAGTCTAACTACTTCATTGAGTTTTCACTTCTTTTCTGTGGATCTTCCATGCACATAAAATATCAACGTCAATAAAAATTGTACCTTTTTCTCCTTTCAATCTGTTTTTTTTGTCAGTTTAATTTGCAGGTCTCAGGTACAAACACAAGAGAATAGAGGAAGTTTTCTTTTTTTCTCTCCCTAACAAATCCCAAGAACTCCAAAGTTTTCTCATGAATGAAAACACGGCCTGATGAATCTAGGACACTTTCAGTCCAAACATCCCATAGATTTTTTTTTTAATTCTCAGTAATAACTTTTATTTAATGCTCTTATGAAAAAAATATATTTATATTTATGAACCTCCAACAAAAAACGAAGTTCTAACTCTTACTTTACAACCTCTCCCAGCTCAGGCAGACATGTGGCACTGGAGAACAAAAGGTCACCTCAGCCCTTAGCCTTTCACTCGGTTGTTCCAGCCACAGAAATGTACTTTCTTTAAGACATAGAAACCATCATAGAAGGTTCCAATTAGGTCACAGCAGAGGAGATGGAAACTGGAAGAAAATAAATTAAAATCTCCACCCATGGTAAACCAAAGAATAATTGAAGAGAGGGTGTTTTGGCAGAGTACTATAAGTCTCCAGCCCATAGCCATTTTCACAATTATCGGAGCAAAACCAACACCCCCAATACATACACGCACACAGACACCCAGCAGCTCTAATGAAGGGCATAGCCACTTCACCAGGAAAAAGCTAGTTGGGTGAACTATCATGCCAACTCACAGAGAAAAATAAACCATATTAAGACCTGTATCCTCACAGCCGAAAGGTTCTTATATGAGGACCTTATATTTGGTTCTCATATAAGAAAATAATTCTATTGATTTTTCTGAATTAGGAAGCTAACTGCTTGAGAATTAATAGTAACTCCAAAATTATAGATTTAAGATCAGATACTATTTTGATAAATACCATTTTTCTTATGAATTATAAAAAAAATTCCTTTTTTTTTTTTTTTTAGAAATTTATATACCATGCAAGATTTATGCTCCTGCTGACTATGTTTCAGTTTACTCAGAACATTTGGGATTTTGAGTATCAAACAAGTGTAGTAGGAGAGAAACACAAAAACAAATGATCAGGATATAACATAATGCATTAGACTAATAGCTTTTTTAGCTAGTTTATATAATGTCTGCAATTGAGCCAAGAGTCTATGAACTATGATAAAGGGGGAAATAATCATGAGTTTCTTGAGAGTCTATGTTCATAATCTTAATAGTTATGGGTCTAACCTGTATGAAATATTTTGGGCTTCTCTGCCCCATGTTGGTGAGTTTCAAGCAAGGCAAATATTGACAATGGATTTTTGCCATTCAAAATACTTAGAGCAACATGAAGAATAGTAATTTGCAAGTCAACTATTAAAAATGATTTTTGATACTCAATTCACACAAGAAGATGACAGCAGAGCCACAACTGATTTAATAGATTTGTGCTAACCCTGAAGCTAAGACCACAGGAAACACTGCAATAGTAAAATTCAAACTGCTACTAGTTTTATGTCTCATCAAGGCCATCAACATGTGGATTTTCCCAGTAGAAGCCTGGGCTGGACATATTAAGCATAAGAGATTGCATTGTTGGTTAGTCCAGTCTTGCCTCTTAACCACAATATGAGAAAGGCCCTCGAGGAATTCACATGATGTAGGTTGGGGTTCCACAGAAGGCAACTCCAAGATGTAAGTGGTTTATTTGGAAGGTGACACAGGAAGTATTAGAAGCAGAGAAGAGGAGTGAGACAAAGAAAGGAAGGAAGATAAGTTAGTTTGGATCTTCCAAGAAAGACAAGATTAGACATACAGAAATTTATTGGGGAAGCCACCTCCATGAGGTAAAGATGCAGGTGGAGCTGCAGGTTTCACTACTGTGGAGGAGAAAGAAGGAAGGCAGGTTCAATGGGAAAAATCCTGGACTGCAGTGCAGTTCTAAAAAAGTTTTAGCAAAGTCGATTCAAGACCCTGAACCACAATCAGCAGTCAGAAGAGCCTGGTATCTCCCAGCCTGGGCCTGCCTCAGTATCCCTGCTGTGCTGAGACATGGGTAGCATACAGCCCATGAGAAATGAAGATGCAACACCAACACAGTGATGGATTTAGGGGTGCATTAGCTAGAAGTGGGTCTTTCACATTCCATGTAGTCACAGATCTGAGAGGTATGTTTTCATGAATACCACAGAAATCAATTTGGAGTGGGAAGGATGGGGTTAATACTACTGGCAAACCCTGGGAAATTGTATAGAACACACAACAGAGGTGTCACACCCAAAGGGTGAGGAAGCTAGGGTATTTATTGGCTCTGAGTTATTCCTTGGAGATTAACTCCCAGCACTTCCCACTCTGCCCTGCATATAGGCTAAGCCTACTCCTAAAACTACAAAAAGTGCTAAGGAAGAAAGTCCAAATGCTTATAATAGGAAAAAGGAAGATGTCTGCTCGCACAGAATGGTGAACACTGAGGGGTACTGGTGGAGCATTGAAGTACCCTGTGTATCCATACTAAGAAAGGGAGAACAGACTGTGCAAGCATTATGTCATCTGCCATGGGCATATCACAGTGATGCAGCCCAGGACCCTGGAATGTGCATTCAAGTCACTCTACCAGGTGATTAAAGCCAACAGAGTTCAGAGCCATGACTTCAGTCACAGTGAAGCGACTGTCCGTGTCTGGTCCTACAGAAGAAGTAAAGTCAACGAGCAACTGGTCCCATAGAACAAAGTATGGGGGAAAAGCTTCCAAATTAATGCCTTTTATAAGGTCTATCCAGGACAGGGACATACCCAGACTTATATCTTCCTCAGTTTGAAGACTGTACAAAAACAGCCTGTGGCCAAATTTGGCCTGGGAACTATAGATTGTCAATCATCACTCTAAATTATAAAAGTTATTTTTTAGAGACTATTGGCAATGAAAACTAAATAAAGGTAATGGATGTCTAGTGCAGGACACAGAGATCAACTTAGGATATTTTGCGTTTTCCATGACTGGAAATGTTAAGACCTGAGGGTCTCCATGGAGAAGGACCTGATAGAGTGAACATTTAAAGCTCCACATAGAAAAAGTAAGGGTCTTTGGGGAGCACGAGGGGGTCATGGGTCGGCATGCTTCAATTCCAATTAGCACGTCAATGGAAAAGTTGGAAGTGATAGTCCAGAGACCATGGTGCCAAAAACTTAACCTTGTCAGTCATTTTGTCTTCCCTCGTTAGTTTCTCTTTTTGCGATATCAGCAGCAAAACCACTAAAAGCTCTATATTCTTGTCTTCAGGGACAGCAGAAAAGAGGAGAGTTGAGAAAACTGTCTCTCTTCCCTCAATCTCAGACAGGGGCTCCCAAGCAGAATGAGTAAGAGCAGAGCCAAAGCACAGAGTGAAGACTGAGCCTTGGGAATCAGCCAGGAAGGAAAGAAGAATGATAGAGATTGGGCTTCAGAAATGAGCCTGGAGGCTATGCAGTAAAAAGATGGATTTCTTCTCTCTAGTGCCAGAAATGGGTCTCGATCTGACTCAAAGACTGTGCAGAAAACAGAACACTAAAAAATTCTGTAGCTCAAAGCATAGCACCCCAGGGCCTGCATATCTCTATCTATCTATCTATCTATCTATCTATCTATCTATCTATCTATCATCTGTCTATCATATATCTGTATTTCCCTCTCTCTTGATCTCGCTCTTGCTCTTTCACTTTGAAAATGAGATTCACAATGAAATAAAATTCCATACGGTAGAATATTTACAGAGAGCAGTTTATTGATATACTCCATTAACTTTCTGAGGCTACTCTTTTGGAAAATTGTTTTTGCTTACACACTTTAAGACAAGGGAAAAACTTTTGGAAAGCTGCAAAAGCTTTAAGTGAATTCAAGAGGTTTTCAAAAGCACTTCAAGACATTCTAGATAGCACATGTGTTGACATAGGTACTAGAAAATGCACTTTATGATATCTTCAAGTTTGGCACATTCCAAGCAGCCAGGTATGAAAATGATTCCTTTTGAAAAAAGAAAAGAAATATAAAAGAACTGGCTAAAACACCTGGGATACTGGAATACTACGTTTGTTGGAAAACTACCTATCGTCTCACTGAGCCTAGACCCTAGTCTGAGGGATGGCTTCGGTCATGTTCATCCAGGGAGATGTTCAGTGAGGAGAAATGTTGAGAGACAGGCATGTCACACATTCCCAGTGTGGCTTCATTATTTCCCAGCAGCAACATGACCTTCCAGGGCATAAAACATTAGAAGTTCTAACATAATATTAAAAGTCAAATATAAATGTTTCAGGTCAACATCTTTTGGTTATTATTCATTTTGTTATTGATTAATGACTTGAAATGATTCATTTCCATTAATATATGTGAATAATTAAGATCTTGTCCCCAAGTAGAACTTGTCAGTCTTTGCCCTTCTCTGTCATTCCTTCCTTTTTCTGATTCAGTAGTAGTTTAATAGTGGTTGTCAGAAGCCACCCTATTTTAAATAGAAAGAGGTTTATTATAGGGAAGTAGGTGCTTCTAAAATCATTGGGAGGATGGCAGGAGAGATCTCAGCTGAGTTGCATGAATGAGCTCCCAGAACAGACCTCCCAAAGAAGCTGCTGCCTTGGCCATAGTCAGGAAGTTACAAAAGTTACCTCTTGGCTTCCAGACCACACAGGGTCTGTATTAATCAGGGTCTGTATTAGTCAGGAAGCCACCATCATACCATTAACTCCAGAAACATGTCACCTCAGCTCTGACTAATGATAATAAATGGGTTGCTCCTGCACCACCTTATGAGAGACTGGGATCTCTGCTGCCACAGCTGTAGGCAAAGTACAATCTGCCATGACCACAATTCCCTGTAGAAACATAAGAGGGAAAGAAGGAGCAGAACAGTCTGTCTCACTGCTGCCTTCCAAATTTCGCAGATGTCTCCTGGAAGTCGATTTATTCCCTAAGATGTAAGGGAATCTGGCGAATATAAGCTTTTTCTTGCCAACCTCTAGCAATAAGGCTATTGGGGATGGAATGGAGGGGAGTGGGCCAGACTGGAATGTCTGCTCCACATTCCTTTCTTGCTCAATGATATCTTCATTTAGAAACTTTTTTCACACTAAAGTAGAAATGACTGATGGAAGCCAAAAAGTTACTCTTTTCTGGTAGATCTGTATTAATTGAAAATAAAAAATGATAAAACCTTTTTATTAAATGAAAAAACAGCAAGCTTCAGTATGCTTATAAAATTATACCATATTAAAAAAAAGTGTGTATATATGTTTTTGTGCATTTTTATACATACACACATATACACATACAAAAACATATGCTTATACAAGAATTATGTGTAAGTATTCACATACATAAAGTATAACATAGAAAGGTCTAGAAGGATATACATCCCACCTACTAACAATGATCAACTCTGGATGCAGAAATAAGGAATAATGTGAGAGAGAAGTTTTCAATTTTTATAGTTTTTTAATGTTTGAAAGTTTTATAAAGACTCTATATGATTCTTTTTGTAATATTTTAATAATAAAAGGTCTTGAAACCATATCTTCTAGAAAGAGCCATGATGGGGTCTTCTAGGGTGCTAATCTGTGTGGTGGTTACATAAGTGTCCACATATAGAAAAATTCACGACACTGTACACATAAGATTTACATAGTTTACTATATGTAATTTATTCTTCAATAAAACAAAGTTGAAAACTAACAACCAACTTAAATTAAACAGATAAAAGATATAACAACCTCAAAGACTTGCCAGGTATGAGAGAACACATGGTAGCCATACTTAAGTAATTTCAAGTTACATGGCCTGAGGCAGGTTACTTAACTTCTCTGAAATTCAGTTTTACTCATCTGTAAAATGAGTATGATAATATTTGTTATCTCAGTATTATAGTGCAAACTAAATGAGTCAATTTATATAAAATACTATATGCCTGGTGCATAATAAGCACACAATGGTAATTATGGATAAATTATGGAGAAATCCATTTTTTTTTCAATTATAATTGACCAGTCTCAAAGTGACCTCTTCTGTGCATCCCCAGTTACAGCAATTGTAGGACTCCTGTTCAGCTAGACTTTGGATTTCTCCCAATGATGACCATTTTGCAGTTTAGTTGTAATTTCAATGTAGTTGTGAGAGGAGGCAGGCACAGCATTTACCTACTCTGCCATCTTGATGGGAAACAAAAGATCCTTTATTCTTATTATTGGAGTAATTGTCTTAGTTTTCTAGGGCTGTCATAATAAGCAACCACAAACTAGATGACTTAAAACAACAGAAAATAATATTCTCATAGTTCAACAGTCCAGAAATCCAAAGTCAAGATGTTTGCCAGGTTGATTCCTTCTAGAGACTCTGAGGGAGAATCTGTTCTTTGCCTCTCTCTTCTTCTAGTGGTTGTTGGCAACCCTTGGCATTCCTTGCCTTAATGACAGTTAAATTAATTAAAAGAGGAGGCCACTAGACAGAAGTGGCTGCAATCCTTTGGTGGCCTTGTAAGCAGACCAAAACCCCAGCCTGTAAATGCCTCAAGATTAAAAACTGGAAATGTAGAGACACCAATCACAAACAGCCAACTAAGTTTTAAGCTCTAGCCAATCAAATAGTTTTCTTACTTTGCTTCTGCACCTTCTCTATAATTCTTAACCCCTGACTCTTAAATACAGTGCTCTTAACCACATCTAGTTTGGCATTGTCAGATTAGAATCAATTTTTGCTCAAAGTCTTCAATATTTTAATATGCCTCAGTTTATCTTATAACAAGATGTATTACTCTAATCTCTTCTTCCAGCTTCACATGAATTTATTCTCTCTGTGCATGTCTGTGTGTTCTCTCCTCTTCTTTTTTAAAATTTATTTTAATTAGTTTCAAGTATACAGTACATTGTTTAGACATCTCTATAGTTCATAAAACGATCCCCCCAATTGTTTCCTCCTTCCCCTAACTCTCTACCTAGCCAATGTACTAATGCTAATTGCATTCCCTATGTTGTACTCCCCATCCCCGTGACCATCAGCTACCAATTTGTACTTCTTTAACCCTTCACCCCATTCTTCTAGTCCCCCTAACCCCTAGCTCTTCTGTCCATCACCAAATTGTCCATTATATTAGTGAGTCTGTTTTTGATTAGTTTATTCTTATTATTCCTTAGATTCTTCATGTAAGTGAAATCATATAGTGTTTATCTTTTTCTGTATGACTTAAATACCTTCTAGGTCCATCAAAGCAATATCTTTTTTCATCCCCTTCCTTTTAGCCTGTGTGTGTCTTTTAATCTGAAGTGAGTCTCTTGTAGGCAGCATGTAGGAGTTTTGTTTTCCTTTCCATTCATCCACTCTATCTTTTAGTTGGAGCACTTAGTTCTTTTCCATTTGAGTTGCTTACTGAAGGAATGTAGTTGTTACCAGTCTTTATTCCTGCTTTTGATACATGTTTTTTCTTCTGAAAGAAGTCCCTCCAATATTTCTTATAATTCTGGCTTAGTGGTGATAACTTCCTTTAGTTTATTTTTGCCTGGGAAGCTCTTTATCTGTTCTTCGACTCTAAATGATAGCTTTGCTGGATAAAGTATCCTTGGTTGTAGAGCCTAGGTCTTCATCCTGTCAAATATTTTTTGCCAAGCCCTTCTGTCCTGCATAGTTTCTTTTGAGAAATCAGCTGCCAGTCTTATGGGTGTCCCCTTGTAGGTAACTATCCACTTTTCTCTTGCCGCTTTTAAGATTCTCTCTTTGTATTTAACCTTTGGCATTTTAATTATGATGCATCTTGGTGTGGGCCTCTTTAGATGCCTGATTTTTAGATTTCTCTGAGCTTCCTGGGGTTTTAAGTCCATTTCCTTCACCAGGTTGGGGAAGTTTTCCATCATTATTTCTACAAACAGTTGTTCAACAGCTTGTTTTCTCTGAGGTACCCCGATGACATGAATATTTTTATATTTAATAGTGTCCCATAGGCTCCTTACATTATTATTATAGCCTTGGCTTCTTTTTTCTTGCCATTCTGATTGAGTGTCTTTGGCTTTCTCACCCTCTAGATAGGGCATTTGATCCTTTTCTTTATTCACTCTGTTTGTTCCTTTGTTTATTCCATTTAATATACTTCTCATCTCAGATAATGTGTTCTTCATTTCAGACTGGTTCCCTTTTATAATTTCCATTTCCATTTTTATGTTTTTTATCTCTTTGTTGAAGTTCTCACTGAATTTATCTACACTTTCCAAAAGTTCATTGAGCATCTTTATAACCAGTGTTTTGGACTCTGCATATTAGATTGCTTGACTCCATTATATCTGGATCTCTGTTCTGTTCTCTCATATGGTTTCTGTTTCTTTGTCTTCCCATTTTGGCTGCCTTTCCATGTCTGTTTCTACATACTAAGCAAAGCTCCTAAGTCTCCCGGTCTTATTATTGTGGATTTGTGAAGTAGGTGTTCAGTGGCACAGTCCTGACAGGGGTTCCGCTGCAGGCCAAATTTAGCCCAAGCCTCTATCCCTCCAGGGCCACCTATTAAGATTCAGCACACAATTCCTAGATGCTGTGCTTATAGTTGCCTCAAAAGGCCACACCAGAAACTGAGGCCAGCTGCCACCAATGTGAGTATAATCGCTGTTCAGTAACGGGCACCTGACTCACGAAGATACACCTGGATGTGGCTTGAGTGGGGCTGAGATTTAGGGGAGGCAGAGTTTCAGAGAATCCTCTGGGCAGAGCAACCTCTGTTATCCACTTTGATGACATCATGGCTATGGCAGAGCTATGTCCGTGCACTAGGATGGGGAAGGGCTCATCAGGGAACAGTGAATACTATTGGCATTTCTATGCAGAGCAAGTCTTGAATCTCACCTCGGCCCTCACTCTGACAGTGTCTCCCTGTAAGTCCCCAGTACCCCCTGCACACAGCTGAATTGGCACTGGTGCTCAGAGCAAGCAATTCTGTCACCACGAAAATCTTTTCATGGACAAGGCCCCTTTAAGAGGCGTCTGCTGCTGCACTCAGCCGCTGGACACTGGGCAGCCCTGCGTCCTCACCCCGTCCTACCTTCTGCCATTGTAGGATGATTTCTTGGATTTCTCCCTAGTTGTATGCCTTGTTCATCTAGATCCCAGGCAATTTTTCCTTGCTGCTTGCTCCTTGTTTCTGTCACAACTTTGACTTGGTCGCCAGAGGGTTGAACAGATCCTCTATCATCTATGTCATTTTTTTCTCCTCCTGTCCTCTCCTTATAAGGACACAGTTACTGGATTTAGGACCCACCCTAAGCCAGTACAACTTCATCTTGACTAATTACATCTGAAAAGACCCTATTTCCAAATAAGATCAAATCCATCTGCTGAGTGGATCTGATTCGGGGGATGACATTATTCGAGCCACTGCAGTAAGGCATTATTATTCAGTTCTAATTCTCACAAACATTAAAAGGGCAAGAAAGTATATCATTCTCCCCAGAGGCAGTCAGGAATCAGAATCCCTGACTACTCAATATTTGTAGACTTCTAGTTTATTGTTTTTAATAAAAAATAAAGTGCCAAGTGAGGATAAATCGCAAGACTCCTATGGCTATGAACCAGCCTGTTATCTTGACAGCAATACCATTTTGCATAAATAAAATGCAAACTTTCAACACAATCAATAATAAATATTATGAATCTCCCAAGTCTTGTGTAAACTCTCTATTTGTTTTCCTGTTTTAATAGGTAAGACTGGCTTCTGTGATACTTGAGGTTGTTTTTTAAATGTGCCACTAGAGGGAGGAAAAGTTGTATGTTTGTTTACGAAGTGCATATTACGGGATAATGAGTTTTTTTCTTTGTGCAGTTACCTCAAGTATGAGCTCTGTGTGTGATTGCAGAGTAATTTCATCTTAATGTTGATGATGCATGCCGCACTGCAGATCAAAGCGAAATAGTACAAATCACAAGCTGTATTTCTATTAAAATCACATTGTTTGGACAAAGATGGAGATCTTTAACAATTCAAATGCTTTCTTTAATCACTGAAGTTCAAATGCTGTCTTTAAAATTGGACTTTTATAAAGTAAGGATGGGCATTGAATTATACATGCAATGACTTCTGAAAAAAAAACTGGTGCAGCAGTGTGAGAAAATGAAAGATTCAATCAAAAGACTTCAAGATTTGCTGTTTAGAGTCCAAGGGAGGACCTCTCAGCTTTGTTTTTATGCAAATTTTGGTATCATGTAGTTAAGCGGAGTGATCCTGCTCTGAGAAAAATAATAGCAATAATACTCAACACTTAGGTAGTACTTATTCTGTACCAGTGCTATACATATATAAACTCTTTCAGAACAAATTTTTAAGGTAAATATCCTATTATTACCTTCATTTCACAGATAAAGAAACTGAGGCCCATGCTCATGAAGGTAGAAAGCTGGCTACAGGATTTAAATTCAACCACAGTGCTATTCAGGCTTTCCAGGTGAACTTACATGATCCAAAGTTTCCCAGGTGCTTTGATAATATGCCACACATCAGTATACACCTATTGGATTGACTGAAATTAAAAAGAAAAAGAAAAAAAAAAAACAGGAACAAACAATGCCAAGTGCTGATGAGAATGTGGAGCAGCTGGAACCTCATACACCCTTGGTGAGAATGATTCAGCCACTTGAAAAACAATTTGGCTATTTCTCTTATAAAGTTAACTATACAATTGCCTGCTTCTAGGTACTTACCCCTCAAAAATAAAAACTTATGTGCACACAAAAACCCATACATGAAGGTTTATAGCTGCTTTAGCCATATTCAGCCAAACCTAGAAACAATCCAAGTGTCCTTCAATTGCTGAATGGAAAAACTACTGTATATCCATGTAAAGGAATACTGCTCAGCCAGTAGAAGGAATGAACCTCATATGAATAATAGTACTAAATGAAACAAGCTACACTCAAGGGCTATGTTCTATATGAGTCTATTTATATGACAGTCTGGAAATGGAAAAGTTATAAAAATAGAAAATAATCAGGGATTGCCAAGAGCTGTAAATGGAGAAAGAATTGACTATAAAGAGACAGCATGAGGGAATTTTGAGGACATGATGGAACTTCTATATATCTCGATTGCTGTGGGGGTTACATAACTGTATGCATTTGTCCAAACTCATAGAATCATATGCTAGAAAGGGTTAATTTTGCTGTATAAAAAAATAATATAAATGATGAGAGCAGATTTCTAACTCAAGCTGTCTGACTACAATATATTGCTTTTTCCAACATCCCAGATGTGTAAACTTGGGAAAGCTACTTAACATTTTTTTATACTACTTTCTTCATCTACAAAATGAAGATAGTAATATCTATATCACAGCATTGCTAGAAGATCACGTCAGAGTCAATGTCCAGTCAGAAAACAAAAGCTATATAAGGTGTTTTAACAGAGAGAATGTAATTATACAAGTATTGGAGGAAAGCAGGAGGATATACTGAGGTAGTATCTGCAGAAAGCAGCTACCACTCTTAGGGCCAGGGGTCAAAGTAAAGAAATCCTAGTTCTGATAGGACCTAGAAACTATGAGAAGTCTCATGGAGCTTGAACCTAGATCAAGGGCATACCACCTAGCTGCAGCTCACTCTTCTAAGAGGATTTGAGACTAGTTCTTGGAAAGTAGAACGAAGCTGAAAACCGAGCCAACTGATGCCACTGGGGAAAGTGCTATGGTTTGGCCATGCTGACAGGGCTAGCAGCAGAACAGGATTGTTGAAGTACCCCCAACCCTGTCTTATGAAGCCCCACTCCAGCCTTCCAATCCCTCGTAGAGCCTCTTATTGGCAGAACCTATTCTGGCAGCCAGCTGACAAGGAGCCATGGTGTCTGCAGGGCTCAGCATCTGAAGGCAGAGTGTAGAAGGTGGGTTTGGACCAGAGAACCAAATAACTGTCAGAGACAAATACTCAGCACCGATTCGTGCATTCACCAAATATCTGTTGAAGAGCAGGTACTCAGCTACGCCAGGCTATCATTCTTAAGGAGTTGAAACTAAATAAGAAAAAAATGAAGCAAGCCAAGCAGGGGTCTTGGTGCACATGTTAGATTGGATATTGCAATCAGAAATAGGACTCTTTCCATGGGGGAAATTATCTCCTCCAAGTGTTAGATGCTTGGAGCAATAAAGCTAGCAGATCATCACTCTGTATGACATTGAAACTCTGGCTCTGTATGTTCTCCTGATATCCCTGGGTTACTCTAAGGGATGGGTAGGATTTGATAATTTGAGTTACTAAAAAGTAGTCCTTGTTGGCCAAATTTCTTTGGGATCCCAAGTGGTCAGGTCTTTCCTGGATCCTCCCCATTTCCTAAGAAAAATTCTAAAATGTTCAAATTCCTACTTTAAAACAAAGATAAAGTCCAGCTACCTTTTACCTATTAAACATATATTCATGTAGCAATCTTTATAAATGTATTGATTTGACTTTATTATCTAGCTTCAGGACAATTTTGATTGCTCCAGCTGGTTTATTACTAACTGTAGGCAAAATGTCTTTTCCCCCAGTAGCCTCTATTACATTCAAGCAAGACCTCATTCCCTATTCCAGTAAGCTGCCATCCAAATGAAGCCTGTCTCAGGCTCTGTTTCTAGAGAACCTGATCCAAGACATAAGTTATTCCTATGAGTTCTCAAAGTGAGTCCTTATACAGTTAGGTGCGATTACCACCTGCTGCTCACAAGTTCTCTTCCACAATGTGCACACCACTCTCCACACCAAGAATATCTCCAGATGTGTTCAGAGCTTAGAATCTAAAGGGAGCTGTGTTCTGTGCAGAAAGGTGGAAGCTGGGGGCAGGTGACAGAACATAGTACATAGGCGTCTTGAAGGGCTAAGCAGACACCCATTTTGTGTGAAGCACTTGGTCCCTGATGGCCTAGAAACTGATATCAACCCAACACATCGGGGCAAATAAAATTGATCACATCCCTGTGTCAAAGCCATGACTTAATGTCAAGGGATACTTGAGCTGATGTCTCAACCTTCCTTGAAATTCAATTTTTGCAAAACAGAGTCTTCTTAGTGGTTCTGAGTCACTAACACTCTGTAGGGAAATGCATGCGAATTTGGAGCTACAAATGGTGGCTTACAGAACACTTAATTTCTGTGTTCTTCAATGTTCTCATATGTGAAATAGGACAATAATACCCACCTCACCAATTCCTTGTGAAAATTACAGTTAATCTGTATGAAACAACTGACATAAGGTCTGGTTCTTTTTAAGTGGTAGCTTTATAGGTTCTTATTAAAGGGCAACAACTAATTTAACTGCAACCACTGTCTTCATTCCTCCTTTGTCAGCTTTGCCTATTTTATCATCATGTAAATGAGAGCAAATACTGAAAATACAACTGGCCTACAGTACAAAGACACTTGATAATACCATCTGCCACTATGGACTTCCTCCATCTTATGTTTCCTCTTCTTCTTCCCTTCACTTTTCTTTACCCTTTTCCATTCCTCTTCTGTCTCCTTCCTTCTTCCCTTTTTCACCCCTCTTTCCCTGAGCTGAATTCCACTGTTAATAGAAAGATGGGCTAATCTAATTTGGGGGATTGAGTAAAAGCATCACACATCTGTCTCTTATGCATTCAACCTGTGAAAGATGCTGTCTACACCTGAATCTCCTTGGTACTCATTTCTTCCGTGCATGCATTGCAGATACCTGGGGTACCCTACAGGCTTTCTCTGGTATGCTTAGTTCACCCATTAGACTGTCTGGAAGTGCTAGGGATATATACAAGAGAAGCTCTTGGCCAAAGAGAAATGAGAGTTGGAGGATAAGTATCTCAGTTTCCTTGCCTCTTGGATATATCAATTCTGAAACATGTTTCCCACAATCTCCTAGATGTCCCTAGCAGGACTGAGCCCTGGTCATACACTGGGGAAACAACTTGATTAGGCTCAGCTTCTTTTCCTACCATCTTCCTTCCCATTCCCCTGCTAATGCATTCAAATTTTTATCTCAGGTTCTACTGGGGGAGCTGGGAAACTCAACTTAATATACCATCCCAACCCACTCAACACCTTCAACCTCAGGGTGACCCTTTTCTGTCATGATCTATTAAAAGTCAGGAACCAGGCAGCCCATACTAGAAAGAGAAGAGGTTGTGAGGATTTACTACTGGACACCTAGTACTAGTTTTCTTTGTTTCAAATAGAAAGCATGATTATGGTCATAACCCACTGGATATTGTTGAATTTTTCTGGCTCTTACTTTCACAGGCATTTGTCACCCAGCTTCATCTCTTTATAACTTAACTATAACACTTTTCCCATTTCTCAAAAGACATAGCAACAGCTCTCCAAACAATGGAGACAAAAATTGGCTGATAGGGGAAATATATGGGGGGGTACCAAGAGCTCACCAACAAAGAGTTATTAAAATATCACTGTGGTACAGTTAAGAAAGAACACCAATAAATTGTTCCATTTCAGCTGATGTGAAGCAAGGAGGTCAAGGAAGAGGGAAGCGATTCTTCAGAGACCTTCTCATTTTTTCTACTCCATAGTTCTGTAGCAATTAGTTTGTCAATCACAAACACCTATCCTTCATTTATTCTTTTACATATTTTTCTCCAGTCAATATTCTTGCCTGAAATTGGGAGGCTCATGGTCAAATTTAAGTGACAAACTTTCTTCATACTAAATAAGGCCTGAAGCTCTAGCACTTGGTGCACATTGTTTTCAAGTATCTACATCCTTTATAGTAATAAACACTTCAGGGTACGGTGAGCAGAGACTTCCACTAGATGTATTCATCATGGTTTAAGATTTCTAATTTTAAGAATACAGAAAACCCACAAAAAACTAAGTAAAATTGTTCATAATTCTAATGTATGGAGGAGGCAAGAGAACTAAAATGTTAAATCAAGCTATATTCAGAGACTGCAACATGCTGATCAGCCCTATAGCCAGACCACAAGGAAACCTGCAATACAAAGGAAGGTTTCTGCTAGGATTGCAAACAAGTCATTTCCCTACACCAAGAAGGGAAAACAGAGTCTTTAAGTGGCACCCTACACAAAATACAATCATTTATTCCCTGTGGCTAAAATCATGGGGAACCTTTGTATCAACTGCTGGGAATGGCCAGCAGGCCTTTCATCCTAAATAATTTTACTTTTTTAGGCTACATACTCTTATTCTTTCTCACTTTATGCCCATATCAAAGGAAAATGGGTAAACAAAGTCTTAAAGCTGTAATTCACAGAAACTAATGTTATGCCCTGACTCGAATCTCTGCGAACCACCAAGAAGCTGACACCGATGCAAGAGCAAGAGGGAGATTATTTCAGACTCGAGTCCGTACCGCACTCCGCACACCGACAAAGCAGTGAGTAGGAGGCAGCCCTGAACATGGGGCTTCAGGGGTATTTGAAGGGGAAAATCGTAAGCACAGGTAGTAATGTCTTAGCGTTACAGGATTGGTACAAAGAGCTTGTTTCTTAGCAGGATTGTCTGGGTGATGGTGCCAAGGAACAAGGTGGGGAATTGGGAGAGTTACTTTCCATAGTTGCTCTGATTGGCTGAGTCTAGGGTGCGGTGATCATCTCACTACCTGAGGCTTCTCCGGGAACTGGCCTATGCTTAAGATAGAGTCTTATATCTAAGATGGAGTCACTTTGGTTGTTCACTAAGAATGATATATAAACTAGATTTCCCTACACTCTTGGTTTTTTTTCTTCTTGTTTTGGCTTTTTTGTCTTTTTCTCTTGCCCTCGCTTTTTCCCTTCTCTAATAAACTTTCCTTTTGACTCTAACTTTGGCATGTACTTGAATTATTTGTTACGCTCAGCAAAGAACTCTCTCTGTGTAGGGCCTGAGTTCCCCTCACACTGTGGGGAATATGCCCTGTCCTGCATCAACTCCCCCGCACTTAAAAATTTATGTAAAATGAGAAATAAAATTAACTCCTCCCTCCCACTTCTCTGGCTCCATCCTACTCTTGAGGAGATCAAATCCTTCCTTCAAAGAGTACTTGCTAATGCAATCAGTAAATATACTGGACCCATACTGGTACCAACCTACCTTTGGTAGAAGTCACACAATAGTTTTGTGTGGTTTCCCCAAAAGCTGACCTGGAAACAAAACTCTAGTGGAAGGAATAATTGGGTGGTTAGTTCCAGTAAATGCTCTTAAATTGAAAAATCAAGTAGGAAAGAGATATAAACCAACAAAAGATGAGTTGCCAAGTCCAATGTGTGTCTGTTTTCCACACCACCAAGCAACTAACTCAATTCTAACATTGTCTGTCTAGAGATAGCATCAGATTTCACAAGTTAAGGGCTCCTTCCCACAAGGCTGCCCTCACTCTTCAGATGTCATTCACAAATCCAGATTATAACCTTGGCTTCTGATTGACCAGCTATAGAACAGAAGTTCCTACAACCTATTATAACAAAAAGATGTAACTGGGGAATAGCCAGATGCAAAAGATGCATAGGCCAAGGTATGTGGGAAGACAAGCGAAGCTTTCATGCCCCCTCGGAACACCACTCTCCAGAATCTCCATTTCTATGTGTTCACCAATGCAGAAGCTCTCTGAACCCTGTCCTTTTTTTCTTTTTTTTTCATGGAGTCTTCATTACAAAGGCATAATTGATTAAATTGTTGACCACTGGTGATTAAACTCAATCTCCAGCTCCTCTCCCCTCCCTTGAGGTCAGGGGTAGGACTGAAAGTTCCAACCCTCTAATTACATGGTTGGTTTCCCTGGCAACCAGCCCCTGGGTCAGGTTACCTTGTGGGCTTTCCAAAGGTCACCTCCTTAACATAACAAAAGACACCTTTATTGCTCTCATCACTTAGGAGCCTAAAACCAGGACCTGAGATAAAGATCAAATATATATTTTGTATTATAAATCACAATATCACACCAAGTTTGTTACCATTTGGGTAGCTGGGACTCAGTCTTGCTGGGAACTCCCTCCAAGAGACAATGAAGAACTTGTCTCTGAGTCCTCTCACATAATGTCGGGAAAGAGCTAGGGATTTTATTCAACAGCAACTTTTAATCATTGATTGAAAGCTGCTGGGGCGGGGAGGGGAGTAATAATTTTTCAGCATTTCCAGCCTGCTGTACACATGGGCCCAGCAAATACTTAAGGCCAGGAAGCCTTCAAAAGAGTGATGCTGGTGCTGGCAGTTGGCGATTCTTAAGCTTCACCACGGCTTCAAGGTCTTCCAAGGGTTGGCCCCTGCCTGTAACCTCAGCCCAGCGTTAGCCCCTACCCCCAGCCCTGCTACATCGGAGGGTCTCACTTCACCACATATTTGCCATTTCTAAAAGGTATCACAGTATGTTACAACTCTCAGATTTTCATTATATTCCCTCTGCTTAAAATGCCTTTCTGTATATTTAACTAAGCCTTCGTCAAGACTCAGTTCAAAGGTCACCTCCTTAATGAGTATTTTCTGTTTCCTGTAGAAAAACCAACCATTCCACCCTTTGTTTCTTCTATAGATGCCCATCTTAGTTCCTGTTTGTTTCTCTCACTCATTTCACAAGATCGTCCACGTCTATTAAATGAAAGCTCCTTGAGCATGATGACCCTTATTTACCCCTGAGTACCTAGTGTTACCAAACGAAGGCAGTGGTTGTGCACAGAGAAGCCTAAGTCTGAGGCAACAGATTTTCACAGAGAAAGAAATTTATTCATCAGGCCAACCTAAAAAGGAGACCAGAGACAAGGTTCAGACCAGCCTTCCCCAAACAAAGGTTTGGGTAAATTTAAAGGATAAGATTAGGAAGGGGTTATACATATTTATTAATTCTAATTTAATGGCTCAGATTGAATTGTCTTGGAACTAAGTCATGTAAGGTAAGAAATGCTGAAGGAGAAAAAAAAAAACCAAAGAAATTCCAATCTGGAAGAGTTTGATTAATCTGTCCAATGTGTGCCTAAATTTGGTCTCTGCCCTGAATCTTCCTTATTGATAGACCCTTCTCTTCTTAATTAGCTCTGGGGGTAAAAGCAGCATTTTGCTACTCAAGTTCCATGAGTCTTGGTTCCACTGTGCTCTTGGGGTTGGCCTAGAGTCATTTGGCTATTAACTATGCCTGTTCAGGCCTTTGGGACCAGTCTGATCTGGCTTGGTCTGGTGATCTCTGGAGTGTGCGAGAAGGCCTGTTGTGATCTCCTAAAAGAAAAAAATAAAAAAAATAAAAATGAAAATTAAAATTAAAGCTATCAGTGTCTTGTTTCAGTTCCAGGACCCAATTTCACTAGTGGGTGCTAGGACATTTCTTAGCCTTCTTTGTACTTCGATGTAATTATGTGATTACATTCTAACCAACAGGATATAAGTAAAAATATTGCATGCAACTTCCAGGAAACATTCTTAAAAGATAGGAAGGGGCATGTTGATCTTTGTCCTTTCTCCTTCCTGTTGGTTTGAATGCAGATAGATGTGATGGATGGAGCTCAGACTTTTATTTAAGATCAGTGCTATCTGAGCTACACACACAATTTTAAAATTTCTAGTAGCCACATTTTTAAAAGTAGAAATAGGCAAATTAAGTTATAATTTGGACAGCACAGTATTAGATCATAAGAAATAAGCCATGCTTTAAAAATGGCTGAGCATAAAGTAGAAACCGCCTGTGTCCTGAATACTATGGAACTGACCTACCAGCACTGAGTAGGTTATCTCTACTTTTAGTTTTCTGCCACTTGTTGTGGAACCAAATTATAATTAATTACTATACCGTGTTTTACCCTGTGTTCCCACACCGCTCTTAGCCCTGATATGAAGCAGGCATGTTAAAGAAAGGAGCTTTGCTGTGCTGAGCTGGCAGGATGCACGGAGATGGTGCACTGGAGACTTACATCAAGGAGTTGTTTGGCCTTCCCAATGTTTGCTCAACATTTAAAATCAGCAATCTCACATGAAAAGACAGACTTTCAGTTTCTCTCAAAATATCAGACGACTGGGATGCCAAGCTAGCCATAACGGGCTGAGGTGGAGGTCCAGGTGGCCCCTTCCAATAGGGTCTGTACTCTCTATTTGCCATGGTTTCCTTTTCTCTTTTCTTAAAACAACAGGTATACCTCACTCAATGATGTTTAGTAGATGCTGGCTGTGACCCAGATCAGTGTCCCCATCTTCCACTCTCTATGAGTACTATAGTTCACAGCTGCCCGCTTCTCCAGATCATTGTTCTCAGATAAATGGGAGCTGCCTCCCTGGGAGGTTGTATGTCCTTTCCCATTAGGGTCAGCTCATAGCCAATGCTTGACTGACATAGGTGTACAAAAGGCTGGCTTCCTTGCCTCAAGGTGAGACCCATACTGGTATAATTTACGCTCTAGAGATCCCTGTGGTATTGGGCTGAAACTTCACTCCAGCTGAGGCCATATCCTAGCTCAACTTCTTCTCCTGCTCTATGCTGCTTCCTTCACTCTTTCTCGTAAGAGTGCTCTTACAGCAAAGCAAATGCACCAAAATTCCCATACCAGGCTCGGCTTCTAAGAAACAAGCCCTTTGTAAAAATGTGAGTTCTCAAAAGCAGGATTAGAGGGAGAACTGAAATGTGCTGAAATAGTTAAAGTAGAACTTCTTTAGCAAGCAGGGCTGTAGTAGCTGCCCAAAACAGGCATGCTTCAAGTAGTCACAGTCAATCTTCAGAGATCAATACAGATTGTCAGATTGATGGGTATCATAGGGACCCAGAATGCATTCCTGCAGTGGCCTGCAGGAGTTATTATTCTGAGCAAATATATGATTCCTTGTACCATACACTACAGTCTCCCTTATCTCCTAATTATTGCTTACCCTGACTTGGATGTCTGTCTTCTGTCATTAGCTAGGCAAACAGCTCATACATAGTCAACAGTATGATCTCCAACTTCTGCTGGGAAGGGCCAGCA
Organism: Rousettus aegyptiacus; assembly: GCF_014176215.1. Lineage (NCBI taxonomy): Eukaryota > Metazoa > Chordata > Mammalia > Chiroptera > Pteropodidae > Rousettus > Rousettus aegyptiacus. The sequence continues at coordinate 33,492,982 of NW_023416287.1, read as the reverse complement.
TGAGGGGGTGCCTTCCTCAACATTTGCTTCAGCAGAAGAGCTTGGTTTCTGCACACAGGATGGCTAGACCATTATATTAGACTAATTAGGTATTGCTCTATCTTCATATTCTGTTGGAAATGACTGCCTCTACAAAAGCATGCATATGGTACCCATGAAGTTTCTAAGAGAACCTACTCAGAGGAATGGCACTGGCTGAGAGCCTTTAGCTGCTGGAACTTTAGATCCATTGATTCACACAGAGGCCATGCTGCTGCCAGAAAGTGAGGAAACATGGTGGGAGTATTAGAGTTATGTCATTTCTGCCGGGGCTCTCCTAATGGTCAACCCTTACTCCGAGATTCCCCCTGACTGTGACCTTCTCAGAGCTGCACTGCAGCTAGAGGTTCATTCTACCCAATACCCCTCTCAACTCCTTTCTTCCTTTCACAGGACTCAGCCCTGTGTTTGCTCTAAAAACTGCCCCTGTTTATTTCTGTTCCCTCTCCCTTTTATCCTTTAAAGGCATTTCCCCAGGAAACGTCTTGCACTTCTCCTTCCAACCTGGCATCTGCTTCTCATAGTACCCGAGCTATTGGATTTCAGCCCTGAGGTCTAATTTTTGGAGCTGTAGGTGAAAAGCTAAGATTGAGTACAAATAAGAACCTAAGGTAGCAACACTTAAAATTATGGCAAACAATTTTTCACTGGCATGGAAAAATGTTTATAATAAAGTAAATGGAGGAATTACAAAATAAAATGTAGTATGTATGCCAAATTTGTTTTTTAAAAATGTATGTGTGGGTGTGTGTGTGTGTGTCTACATTAAAATGTTAAGATTGGTTTGCAGGAGTTTTGTTATTGTCTCTTTTGAACATTTTCTTTTTCGGATTTTCCCATAATAAAAATTTTTTTCAGCTAAGAGTAGTACATTAGAGCCTAGAACACTCTGAGAAGATCATGCCGTGAGATTTCACAGAACCCCAGGGCTGCCCATGAAGGGTTATTGTGCGAGCACCAAGGGCCTAGGGAAAAGGGGACTTGAAGACATTGGAGACAGAGAGCATAAAAACCTGAGGGAAGGTCCCAAAGAGAGTGTAAGAGGAATCTTTATCCCTTGTCAAAACATGGATTACTCAATTACTATCCTCCCTGCCCCAACCTCTCTGATTCCAATGTCTTTCTTCTATATCCCCATATGTGGCTATGTGTATATATGTAGCTCATTCATTCATTTAATCAATATTTATTGAGTTATATCCTTTGCTAGGCCTTGCAGCTGTTAAGTTCTGAGGATTATGAAATGTGGCAGATACTGACAATTGTCTCTCAATATCCATCCTCTCCTTTTTCCATGTTAAAAAATTCTGATTTTGTTCAGGTGACAGTGTGTCTGGTTACAAATCATATGTCCCAGCCCTCCTTGCAGTTTGGAGCAGAGTGGCTCAGTTAGTAGGATCCTTCCTTTACCCTTATCTATCTCTGGAAACTATATGAGATGCTGGAGAAACAGCCGCCTTGGGACCATGAAATAAACATGAAAAACAGAGACTTATATAATAAAGACATTGGAGCAAAATCTTGAAATATCAGTCGCTGGAGGCATTATCAAATCACTGGAATGGAACTCCTCCAAATTTCTTGTTATTGAGAAAAAAACAAACATCCTAATCTGTTTAAACTACCATTTGGATGGTTTCTGTAACTTATAGCTCAACAGAATGTTAAGTGTTATAAACAGAGACTGAATCATTAGCCTCACTCTGTGTTTGGGCAGAAAGCAAATAAGTAAAAGGCAATTATAAAACTGTGTAACTAGCTGTATATAGGGAGATAACCTGGTACTCTGGGAGCATATTTCAAGAATGATCCACAAGAGCCAAGAGATCAGAGAGGATTTTCTCCAGGAATTAACATTTAGGTAGAGTCACAGAAAGCAGGGATTAAGGAAGGGGAGTAGAGATTGTGAATGGCTCTGGTTGGAGGCAGTTTACAATGGCTGAAGCAATGGTTAGAATGACAGTAGTATAGAAAAGGGACAGGGATGACAAGAGATGGGGCATGGGGTGCAAATCTTAAAACTAAAACCAAAGTAAGGAGGCAGACTTTTATTCTTAGGACAATGGAGCAGGCCATTTGCATATCAGTATGAGTATTTGTACTACTCCAGTGGGTAATGGATGTGCAGGGGAGGAGTGGGTGAAGTGTTATCTATTACGTCATCTAGGAGAAAGAAGGTGGTGGCCAGACTTAGAGAATGGAAAGGGCTCCCAGGAAAGTGGAGGCGTCTGAAAGAGAGCAGGAGGCCACCTATGCATCTAAGCCCTGAGGTAAAACCTTGTATCAGAGGGAAAAGAAATAACATGGTTGCATTTGAGGAATGGCCAACCTGAGGTAGAGCCAGGGAGGGCTCAATCAGCCAAATAAGCCAGGGCTAGGATCAACTTCTGACCTAGCGTCCAATTGGACGGGACCACAGAGGCCAGATATAAGGAAAGAATTAAAATACCACACATCGATATATGGAGTACGCTTATGAAAGCCAAGGCAATAAGAAGGTAACAGTGCATTTTGACCAGTCCAGACAGACAGACACAATATGGGCAGACAAAATAGACTACAAGAAACACAAAACGCTAGCGTATCAGGCAGGTACTAGATCAGGATCTGACGTCTTAGACCTGACCGTACTAGGGAAGTTGTGCCGTGTCCAGCCTTCCACTAGTTCTTAGAGCCCACAGACAGGAACAGGTCTAAACCAAAACTTAGATGTACCCTAGAGCTCACAGACAGGTCTAAGCCGAGACTGAGACATACCCTAGGGCTCACAGACAGACAGATACTCAGAAACCTGGATACCTGTAGTACCAGAAGTCAAGTCTGAGATCTCAGACCTTGACCGAACTAGGGAAGTATTACTGCGTCCAGCCTTCCTTCCACTAGTTCCCCAACAGATACCCAGAAACCTGGATACCTGTAGTGCAGCCTGACTCACCGGTGAAGCTGCTCCAGATGGCTCGTGCCCAATTGTTACAGAATTGTACCTTTCGTCCGCTTGCCTTCCTGGGTGAGTCTGCCTGGCATCTGGGGCTGAGGAACGTCTCTCAGCAGCCGTCCCCTAGACGGGGCAGGTCCTCTCCCAAGGTGGCCGGGGTCGTGGGTCTTAGGAGATGCTCCCCTTTTCTTTTAGAGGAGAATCTCGCTGGGGCCTCCAAATGGAGTGGTGCGATCAAATTTAAGACCCACGGAGCCAATTGAGATTAATTATGAGCCTTTATTAGCCAGCCAGCCACTGACTCTCCCCACTTGAGAATCAGCCCTGACACTCCAGAAGGGCTAGCTTAAAAAGCCCCTAAACTCCCTCTAGCAAGCAAGCAGGTTTACAGAAGTAGAGATGGGCCATTAACATATCTTTACACAGGATAACTACATCCTTAACATAGCATATCTTTGCACAGAATATCTCCTAGAACTACACCCTGTTTAACATTAAATGGAAGCAGAAGTTGGCCATTTGAAAATTTTCCACCCTTAACACTATGTGCCTAGAAATGTGTGTTTTAACAAGCCCTCTTATGACTTTTAATGCCTATTAAAATTTGGGAACCACTGGTCTAGATCTGTGCTTCTCAGACTTAAATGTGTATCATATGAGGTTCCTGCCAAGTGCTGATTCTGATTTAGTAGATTTGGAATGAGGTCGGAAGGTCTACCTTTCTAAACTTCCAGAGGCTACTGCAGTTACTGGTCATGGGCCACATGAATAGCAAGGGTCTACACAAGAGAGCCTGTTTTTGAGACGATGGAGAAATAATTTCTATAAAGAGATCAAGGAATTGGCTGATTTGGGCTGAAGATGGCTGATAGAAAAAATAGTGAAATTCTTCAAAGCCCCCAAACTCCCTCTAGCAAGCAAGCAGGTTTACAGAAGTAGAGACGGGCCATTAACATATCTTTACACAGGATAACTACACCCTTAATTTTTTTTAAATTGAGATCAAGGCAATAGAGAAACAGGCCAGCTTTGAAGCAGCCATCATTTAGGATAGGCTGCTTTCCTCTTGGCCTAGGTCAGAAACTCATAAGAGAAAGCTCATCCCAAGGGTTCTGATGGTTTAGAATTTCCAGAGGGTTTCCTCTCTGTATTATTCTCTTAGCACCTATAGAGTCTCTGCTGCACTAAGTCTGAATGTGACATACTGGAAGGATGGCAAGACAAGGGTAAGGGTGAAGTGAGTTTATTGAAAATGTTAGAGAAGTGATGAACTTTTAAGTAACTGCTACTGAGGTGGCAGCCAAAGGAAGCCAGAGTCAATAGCTGTGGCTTCTTCCAGTTCCTCAGGGATCCGTGCTGGGGTGGGGAGGGGCTAGAGTTAATATCACAAATGCCATTTTTCCCACTTGATTTGGCAAAGGCAAAGCAGGAGCTGAGAGTTTCCAAATCCATTTAGCTTGTGACATGTAGATCAGCAGAACAAACAATTGTCTCCAGGACCCATCTCATAGCCTCAGGTCAGTTAAAGACAAATCTGGATAAAGACAAGCCCTTTCCAGCCTCCACATTCACCCAAATTTCTATATGCCATTGGGCAAAGCTTTCCCAACTAACAACTCTCCAAGAAGAGATTCACTGAGGAAAATGTCTCTAACAACCTCTTTCACAGTTCAAAGAGACATAACATGAGTAGTATTTATATTTGCTAGGCTCTGGAATCAGAATCTGGGTTTAAATACAAACTCCAGTTTTAACTAGCTGTGTGTCCTTGGGCAAGTTACTTTACTTCTCTGTGCTTCAGTTTCTTCATCGACCAGCTATTTTTCTTCTTTCCCATTTGCCAGGCGATGGGCTATAGATAGTGACTGCATTTTGCTCATTTTACCCTCTGCTGGCATATGTATGATTGAGAAATTTAAGGTGTCTAACTCTCCATTTTAAGATTTAAGTTAGGCACTCCAGGTAGTATGTGTCATTGGGATACTAGACAGGAAGAAAGAAATTCCTGTGTGCTAGTGGCAATTGTGCTGGGAAGACTTTGGAAAAGACAGGTCATTCAGGCTAGGATGGGATAATCATAGATTTCAAAGAAAGTGACAACTATAGGGGCTTAAATGATGCCATCAAGCTTCAGTGCCCTTCTCTTCACCTCTGAGCTCAGCTTGCCCCAGTGTTGGCTTGGTTTCTAGGTAAACTCAAAGTCTCCAAAGCTGAGCCCTTCCCAGGCTCTGATTTATTTGTGCACTAGTACCTCTGGCCAGAGTCTGGTCTTATTGGCCAGGCTGAATGGGGTAGGGCCAAGTCTACCTACATCGCATGGGCTGAGGTTGGGAAAAGGGTAGTTCCCCAGTGAAATGGAGGTGTTGGTACCAGAAACAGCAGGAATATACTTTGTAGGTGGAAACAGCAGCATTCTCCTTACTGTGGGAGCTGGCCAGGGGCTGACTCCATGTCTCTCCTATCTTTCCACTGCCCACTTTGATTGCTGAGCTCAATCCACAGGATTTAGCCAGGATCCAGGATGACCAGAAAGAGTAAGTGATTACACACATGGAGCAGCCCAGCCCCTGTTTGGCTTAACTTGAGGCTTTGTAGCCAGTATTTATTACATTGCTCAATGAGAAAATACATGTGAGTTTTACACAACTGCTCTACAAGTGAGATTTTGGAAGATAAGTATTCAGAAGCTAGGAATGCTCTGTTTCAATCTGGACAATAACCCTTTGTCCATCTTCCCACCTCTGGTAAGAAAAGAGCTTTCCAGATAAGCCCATGAGACTCAACCTTGGCTCCAATGGTAGTTAAAATGTTTTCATACTCAGACAGCTTTGTCTGATTTTGTGACTCTCTACACTCGCTTCACTTCATTCTGTCCCTATTTCCTACCCTAACACCACAGGCTTCCCTTTTCACTCACTCTTCCCAAATGAGGCAACACCCCTGCTAGGAAGAAGTAGTGAGGATTGCCTTTTAAGAGATAAGAGCCTCTGCTGTTCTAACAACTCCCCATTAAAATCACAGCCAGGTAGGTAGTGAAAGCAAGGATAACAAGATTTGAGAAGCAGGTATTCACAGGAAAAGGCAGCCAAAAGGTAAATTACCTGAGATGAGGCAGGACTTCTGGGAAAGCAGCAGTTAGGGCAGGACTAGGGTCAGAAAACAAGATTGTGATGGCTTGCATTGTTATACATATAAAAGTTCTTTAAGTGCAAACCAGAGAAACCAACTTCCTTGAGATAAAGGAAGAAATGCAATTTATTATAGGGATATGGGTGGCCACATAATAGAAATAAAATCTGATCAACCATATCTCAGATAGGACAGAAACCCAAATGATTTTGGGGCCATCGGGGGTGAAGAAGGAAACATTTTCTATTTCTGTAAGATTTATTCAAGCCTCAAACTTCCAGAAGACTGGTTAATTCACTCCTGAGAGCCCAGAAGTACTGTGTGCAATGAAAGGAAGCTGGTTCCCCAAAGGAAAGCTGAGGGGCTGCTAACAAGAGGCAGGAAAGAAAAAAAAAAAAAAAAAAACCACAGTGATTCTCTGTTGCAGAGTTCATAATACTGTATTTGTGATTTTCCCATTTAGACTTTAAGCTTACTTTTCTGTGCTGTTTCTTCCTTGGTGAGAACTATAGAGATAAAGTTACTGAGTAACTCATTCAATAACAACATTCCACAGGCATTTTACTAGATACCTATGTCAGATCCTCTGGTGGTCACTGCACACACAAAGGAACAACTAAAACATCATCATGTCCACTAAGGTTTAGAAGAGGAAGGTAGATGTGGGACTCATCAAGGTCAATGCAGTATTGTTGGTGCCCTGGAAGAGATATATACAGAGAAAATGAGAGTCAGAGGAGGCTTAGCCAGGTCTGCCAAGGGATAGAAATTTGAGAAAAACATCCCATAGGAGGTAGCCCTGAGTTGAGCCTGAGAAGGTAAGGTAGACAGGGGTTTAGCAGAGAGACACTCAGGTTGAATGGCTTGCAGGATGGCATCCTAGATAAGATGTGGAATGCTCAGAGCAGGAGCAAAGGCCTAGAGACACCAAAAATTCTGGGCTGTTGAAGTAGAGTAAGTTCTTGAATACTGATGATGAAGTGTGGCATGGTTATAGATAAGGCTAGGGAGGAGAATCACAGGCAGGCCAGGTCATGGAAAGCCTTTGTGGTTTATGTTAGGAAACTTGGAATGAATCTGCAGGCAAGGGGGAACTCTAGAGGGCTTGGAGCAGAGAAGTGATGTGATTTGGTTTGCATTTCAGGAAGATCCTGTTGACCTGAAATGAAGACTGGAAGTGGAAAAAGTAGAAGATTATCACACACAAAAAAAACATCTGGGCAGGGACCAGAACTAAAGCAATAAAAATGAGGGTGAAGAAGAGGGTGCAAAGAAGGAACTCTATATAGGTCTTAGAGTTGACTTATTAGGAAAGGTGAGAGAGACAAAGATATCTTGGATCACCCCCGGGCTTATGGTTTGGGTAAAGCACGGTGACACTATTTTCTAAAACTAGGGCCTTAATGAAAGAAGAAGAAGAAATTTTGGAGAGAAAAAGATAACTTCAGTGTCAGATATTAGATCTTGGAAATCTGTGGGCTCTTCAGGAAGAGATCTTTAGTAGGAGGACATTGGACTTAGCATCCAAGAGCTGAGAGACATTAGTGCATGGAGGATGGACATGTGGAGTGTGGGGAGTGAAAAGAAAATGCATGAAACCAACTGGTGTTTGAGATCAGAGAATGAGGAGCCAAGAGAGAAGCCTGAGAAGGAATTATCAGTTTTGTAGGAAGGGAACTTAGAGAGTATTGTCTAAGAAGCCAGCAGAGGATGATATTTTAAGATTAAATATTCAACAATATCAGTCTCAATGAGGCTTGAGAAAAAGTCCTTTGGATTTGACATTTATAAGGTCATCATTGAGTGAAGCTGAAGATTTTTCAGTGGTAGAGCCCGAGGCCAGATTTGGGTGAGTCCCAGGGTGAGTGGTGTATGAAGGATAAGGAGCCTGTAGGAAGCTGACTCCTAACACACCTCCCTATGCCCAAGACCCTATATGGTTGGTACCAAGATGACATGGAGCTCTGAGGAGGATTGACTATGAAGTCATTTATTAATTTATTCATTCATCCATTTGTTTATCAAACATTTATGAGGTGTCTACTATATCCTAGGTACTGTGCTAGGCACTTAGACTCAAAAGACACGACACAGTGGCTGCCCTAGAGTTACTCGTGATTTAATCGGGGACACACACACACACACACACACACACACACACACAAAGATCAAATGTTGCTATGTGGTGGAATTTGTGTTAAACTGAGTAATGAAGGACAAGAGAAATCAAAACAAACTTCAAGGAGAAGTGATTATTGAGCTGAGTATTTAGAATCTGTCATATAGAGAATGGCCAGCCAATAAAACCCTTGAGGAAGAGAAGTAATACGGTCACATTTTTGTTGGTTTCATGCATTAAAAGTGATGAATTGTCACGAAATCAATACTCTCATAGAACCAGCACCCAGTTCAAGAAACAGGACATGGCCAGCCTCCAAAAGTCTCTCGTGTTTCCTTTCAGCCGCTGGCCCATCATTATCATGACTTATCTGCCCCAAATCCTTTTGCTTTTTTCACATAAAAAAAGTATTCATTTGTGTCTTTTGTCTTTTGCTTGACATTATGTCTGTGAGATTCTTCCGTGTTGCTACATGCAGTAGTAGATGATCAATCTCCAAATCGTCTTTCAGAAATGTGTTTCAAAGATATGAACGAGTGGATTATGAAACTCAGTCCCTTCCTTTACTTTATGGTCCTGGTACACATAAGTAATCAATAACATTGGCTCCTTACCCATCGCCAAATTGAAATAGATGGGGCTGGCTCCTCTTACTTCCACACTTCTCTCCTTAAGAATCCTCATTCATTTCTCAGATTGCTTACAATATTCACCCAAGTGCAAGGTCTCTTGTACATCTATATGTGCACTTGTGTATACATTTGTGTGCTTATGTGTATGCATGTGTATTGGCAGGGGTGGAGAAGAGAGGAACTCTGTAGGGTTTGATCCAGTCTGAGCCCCATTTGGGGAAGGGTGGCAGGTAATGCTGACAAGCTGTCCCAGGAGCTAGCTTGGAGGGTGTACAACTGTGATGGACAGAGTGGAAAGTAAAGCAGTAGCAGAGTGGCAAAGGGTGAATGATGGAGCCAGAGCTCAGGCAGTCCCGATAATGAAGGGACCACCCTCAGAGGAGACCTAAGTCATTACCGTCATTCTAACTGTCACCCTCCCAAATGCTCAGGAAGCTTACAAATCCCAAAGCAATCTATTCTCCATTTCTACTGGAAGAAAAATGAGAAATCATACACTGGGAGGAATAAGTAATTCCTGCTTGTCTTCTTAAAAATACATCAAGACCCTACAGAGAATATGCTTTCAAACCAAGACTTTCAGATACCGAGCGGTCAGGTGGCTTCTGCTGCCAAGGTCCGCGCTGCCTGACAGCTCCCCATAAAATTCCTGAAGAAAGAGGTTATATTACTAATAAAACCTACCCTCAGAGTCTCTCTTGGCTGGGTTTGGCCTAAGGAGCTCTTTATTTTTTCCCTCACCTATTAAGAGTTTAATAAGCTCACATTTTCAAGGGCAGCTCGAGATGTAAAGAGAGTTGGCTCTTTTTCCTCTCCATCTAGATTAAAGATTTGTTCTTTCTTAAAAAGACAATAGAAATATTTTGAGTCCTGACCTGCTATTTGGACGGACCTTGGAACTGAGTGCCTTGTGAGCAGTGGCTAGCTGGGAGGTCTGGAAAGATGGTGACCACTTGCCTTGAAAATATACATTAATTTTCTCAGCAACCTCCTCATGAGAGTTCTCTGATAATCCCATGTTATCTTTCTGTGATCTAAGCCACTGTCTCCTTCCAGTCTCCATGAATATTTTCCTGATCACATCAAGACATTCTCAAGAAAAATATGCTTCTTACTGGCTGCTTTGCTGATGGGTGATGTGGAGTCCCAGTCTCAAGAGAATTTGCATTTCAGTGAGTAGAGGCATACACATACCTCAAATAGTCATTCCTGCAGTTTACCATGTTATGATTTCTTGCCTTCTCAGCCTATGATAGGTTGAACTTTCTCCATCCAGCTTAGACAGGTTTGGCTACATGACACTTTTAGCTAATGAAATGTAAGTGGAAGTGTTGTGTCACTTCTGACGAAAGCTTTAAGAGCCAGTGTGTGACATTTCACATTCTTATGTCCTGCCTCAGCAATTGAAAGTGTATGTCAGGGTGGGTCTACTGACTCATATTAGACTTGTGAGAGAGTGAGAAATAAAATTTTGTTGGATTAAATTTATGGGATGTTTGTTACTGCAGCATAACCTAGTATAATCATTCTGATAAATACACCATGGAACTTCGGGCACTGAAAATTGCCTGCCCAATAGCACTGGATGATTAGAGGACATGGGCTATGTCATTGTGCCAAATACTATTTCTATAACCACCATGTGTCAAGCCATAGTCTTGGGCATGTGGAGTATACTCAGCATCTCAGCTGTACTTATTGGAGCACTAATTGACTTGAAGGTGGAAGTGTCAGAAAGTGAGCCTGGGCCACCAAATACTTGCTTCATTTCTTTTCAGGGCCAGACACTTACAAGTGTGTGTGTGGCCAGGTAGAGACTGTTGTAAGGCCCAAGAGATGATTATAGTATGAGCAACAAGCCCAAGCTGTGTACATATTGGATTGTAATTGGCATTCCTTTGTCCTGATTCTTTTTTTCCTGTGAGCAACCTATATATTTCTTTCCACTGAAAATAAAACATAAATCATTGTGAACAGTGTTATGGGGGCAACCAAATCCATCCCTGTATATTCTCAAACAGAGCACTAAGTTATCCATTTTAAATTTAATTCCACAGAATTTTATTTATGTGCCCTTAGAGACGGTTCCTGCATTGGCATTTACAGTCTAGCAGAGAAGATAGCACATTAAAAAGCAACTAGAACAAATATAAGTACTGTATATGAGATATTCGTTCGATAAACATTTATTGAAAACCATCAGGTCCTAGGTAATAGAAGTTATAGAAAGTGTAGATATATGACTAGAATGTTTTAGAAACATTTAGGAGCAAGTGTCTGATTCTAGAAGAAGAGAGATATTCTAGATACAATTGCTTCATAACAAATCACTCCAACACCTAGTGGCTTAAAATAGCTATTGTATTAAATTCAAGGATTCTGTGAGCTTCTACGCAGGGTGTGGTGGGAATGGCTATCTCTTCCTTTTGACATCTTGAAAGACACTAAGACCATAGATGACCTCATGACTAGAGGCTGGAGTCATTGGAGGCTCCTTCACTCACATGTCTGACACCTGGGCTGGATGACTCAAACACTGTGCTTAGCTGGGACGGACAATCTACATGTGGCCTTTTAATGTGGCTTGAGCTTCAGGCAGTATAGAAATTGGGTCCCAAGAGGAAGTATTCCAGAAGGGGTGTCAAGAAAGTAAGTGTTCCAAGAGAAGGAGAAGCATGTGGTAAGGCCTTTTGTGACCCAGCCTCAGAAGTCTTACAGTGTCATTTCCTTTGCATTCTATTGGTTGTAAGTGAGCCACTAAGGCCAACCCAGATTCAAGGGGTGGGGCGTAGATGCCACCTCTCAATGAGAAGAGTGTTCAAGAATTTGTAGACATTTTAAAACCATCATGGTAAGGAAAATACAGAGCTTACTAGATGTCCAATTAGGTTCTATTTTTACCTTCTTGGTAACAGAACCCCTATGTTGTTAGACAGTTAACTCAGTCTTTTTAAAATTTATTTTTTTTAATTAGTTTCAAGTATACAGTACATTGGTTAGACATCTATATAGTTCAAAAAATGATCCCCCCAATTGCTCCCTCCCTCCCTTGACCTTCCACTTAACCAAAGTATTAACGCTAACTGTTTTCCCTATGTCATGCTCCCCATCCCTGTGACCATCTATCAGCTACTAATTTGTACTTCTTTAACCCTTCACCCCATTCTCCCAACCTCCCAAGCCCCCTCCCCTCTGTCCATCACCAAATAGTCCACTATATTTGTGAGTCTGTTTTTGATGAGTTTTTTCTTTTTATTACTTATATTCCACATATAAGTGAAATCATATAGTATTTATCTTTCTCTGTCTAACTTAAATAAATACCTTCTATGTTCATCAAGGCAATATCTTTTCCCATTCTCTTCCTTTTTAGATGTAGGGGTCGTGTTTTCTTATCCTTTCAGCCATTCTATCTTTTGGCTGAAGCACTTAATTCTTTTCCACTTAAGGTACTTACTGATAGAAATGTAGTTGTTACTATTCTTTATTCCTGCTTTTGATACATGTTTTTCTTCTTAAAGAAGTCCTTCCAACACATCCTGTAATTCTGGCTTAGTGGTGATAAACTACTTCAGTTTATTTTTGTCTGGAAAGCTCTTTATCTGTCTTTCAACTCTAAATGACAGCTTTGCTGTAAAAAGTATACTTGGTTGTAGAGCCTGGGTTTTCATCCTGTCAAATATTTTTTGCCAAGCCCTTCTGTCCTGCATAGTTTCTTTTGAGAAATCAGCTGCCAGTCTTATGGGTGTTCCCTTGTAGGTAACTATCCACTTTTCTCTTGCTGCTTTTAAGATTCTCTCTTAGTATTTAACCTTTGGCATTTTAATTATGATGCATCTTGGTGTGGGCCTCTTTAGATGCCTGATTTTTAGATTTCTCTGAGCTTCCTGGGGTTTTAAGTCCATTTCCTTCACCAGGTTGAGGAAGTTTTCCATCATTATTTCTACAAACAGCTGTTCAACAGCTTGTTTTCCCTGAGGTACCCCAATGACATGAATATTTTTATATTTAATAGTGTCTCATAGGCTCCTTACATTATTATTATAGCCTTGGCTTCTTTTTTCTTGCCATTCTGATTGAGTGTCTTTGGCTTTCTCATCCTCTAGATAGGGCATTTGATCCTTTTCTTTATTCACTCTGTTTGTTCCTTTGTTTATTCCATTTAGTATACTTCTCATCTCAGATAATGTGTTCCTCATTTCAGACTGGTTCCCTTTTATAATTTCCATTTCCATTTTTATGTTATTTATCTCATGTTTTTTTATCTCTTTGTTTTTATCTACACTTTCCAAAAGTTCATTGAGCATCTTTATAACCAGTATTTTGACCTCTGCATCTGTTAGATTACTTGACCCCATTATATCTGGATCTCTGTTCTGTTCTCTCATATGGTTTCTGTTTCTTTGTCTTCCCATTTTGGCTACCTTTCCGTGTCTGTTTCTAAGTAGTAAGCAAAGCTCCTAAATTTCTCAGTCTTATTAGTATGGATTTGTGAAGTAGGTGTTCAGTGGCACAGTCCGGAGAGGTGTTCAGCTGCAGGCCAAATTTGGCCCAGGCCTCTGCCCCTCCAGCTCTACCTGTTAAGATTCAGCACACAATTCCTAGATGCTGTGCTTATAGTTGCCGCAAAAGGCCACACCAGAAACTGAGGACAGATGCCTCCAGTGTGAGTCTAGGCATTGCTCAACAAGGAGCACCTGACTCGCTGAGAATATACCTGGATGTGGCTTGGGTGGGGCCACGAGTTGGGGGAGGTGGGGTTTCAGGGAATCCTCTGGGTGGAGCGACCTCTGTTATCCAGTTTAATGACATCATGGCTATGGCTACAGTGTTTCGGGTGCACTGTCAAGAGGGAGAGTTAACAGGAAACAACAGATACTGCCGGCACTTTTGTACAGAGTAAGTCGGCTTGGCCCTCGCTCCGACAATGTTTCTCTCTAAGTCTCTGGTGCACCCTGTGCGCAGCCAAATGGGCAGTAGTGCTTAGAGCGAAAATTCGCTTGCAGATGTGGCCTCTTTAAGAGGCCTCTGTTGCTGCCACTGCTGCAGCCTCTGTCTTACTCAGCCGCTTAAGACCCGGCAGCCTCCGTCCTCTCCCCGTCCTACCTTGTGCCATTGCAGGGTGATCTTGGATTTCTCCCTAGTTTTATGGCTTGTTCATCTAGATCCCAGGTGATTTTTTTCTTGCTGCTTGCTCCTTGTTTCCATCACAACTTTGATTTGTTTGCCAGAGGAATGGACAGAGCTCTATCATCTATGCCACTTTTTTCCTCAGTGTTCTTATTTTTTAATCTACATTTCCAGCCTCCCTTGAAGATGACAGTCCAATGAGAAGTAAATGTAAGTCATTGAATGAGATCTTTTGGAAAATTAAATGGTACACTCTTCTGAAAAGTATCCCTGTTTCTTCCTCCCTTTCTTTATTTTTCCTGCCTAGAATGATATAGTTGGAGTTCTAGTGGACATTTTGCGATCACAAGACAATCTTAGGATGAAAGAGCATGACCAAGTAGAAAAATTAGAGAAGACGGGGTCCGGAGGGTCATTTTGCTGCCAATATGCCAGCTCTGACTTCTCTTAAATTTCTTTTATGAGAGAGAAAACCAAACCTCGTATTTGGTAATCTCTTTCACGAAAATCAATCCTTAACTCACACAGAGGATTAGAAAGAGTTACGAAAAGGAGAAAATGTCATATATTTTCATAAAGTCATAATTTTATAAGCATTTGCTAAATTGAGTAGAAGTTGCCAGGTGAACAATGTGCAGAAGAGCATTTGAAGCAAAGGGAACAGTTTGGTTAAAATGTCAAAGAAGTAGAAAAGTTTGTGGTAAAGACATTTCATCACTTTCTTTTATGTAGATGTTGCTCGGTGGTGGCTAGTTGCATATTATATTTGATGATTCCAGAGATCAAAATAATGGAACTTCAACAAAGTTAAAAGAGGTAGCATAGATAGTACATTGATATTTCACAATAAATTGTGATTAAATTTCCTCTTATTTGGTACCCCAGTGAGTACAGAGGCACAGTGAAACTCCAGGTACCTATGTAAATGGTTAGGAACTACCTGGAGAGTTTCAAGCTGATGTTGAAAATGTCTATACCCCAGTCAATGATGAGGTATGTTAATTCCACGAAGATGTCCATGACATTATTCTTGACTTCATTTTAGAATAACACATTAAGATGTGGTCACTCCAAGTGCCAGGAAATGAAACCAATATACACATATGGGATAAACTTGCATCTGATAATAATTTCTGTAATCAGGAACAGTGAAAAAAAAAAATATTCCTGGGCCAGTGTTGCATTCTGCATTCAAACTATCTGAAACAAATTACTTTTAGAGGCTCCAAGAAGGCTGTGCAGTTTCTAAAAGCAAACAGATTTTTGTATTATTATTATTTCTTGAGTACACTGTCCTCAACTTAAAAAAAAGCTAAGCCAAACTCTTTACACTTAATTTCTGAACACACATCCCACCATCACCTTCAGCTCCTTTTATAGGAGAAAATAAAATGTGGTGGTAAACAGCACA
Organism: Rousettus aegyptiacus; assembly: GCF_014176215.1. Classification (NCBI taxonomy): domain Eukaryota; kingdom Metazoa; phylum Chordata; class Mammalia; order Chiroptera; family Pteropodidae; genus Rousettus; species Rousettus aegyptiacus. Next base: position 33,477,587 of record NW_023416287.1, on the reverse strand, counting down.
GGTTCCCAAGTGTAGGCTCTGAATATCTGTGACCTTGAGCTAGTAACTTTGACCTTCTGTGCCTCAATTTCTTCAATATAAAATGGTAATAATTTATGCCTACTTTGGAGAGTCATCACAGAGTTTGAAAGAAAACTGCCTTGAAGAGCGCTTAGAAGAGTGTTCAAAACAAGAGAATTCAATTAGTGTCAGTTATTGCAAATGCTAATTTTCAAAATATGTCTGTATCTTTTAGAACATTATAGCTCCTTTGTGGGCATGCATCTTGCCATTTTCACACAATGCTAGTGTAATGTACACATGATTACTGCTCAGTAAATACCTGCTGGTTAAGTTGGTTGAATTTAACACCCCCTTCAAGCAGTTGGCTTACACATAAAATTGGAAAAGATCAAGGCTGGGGAGAAATTTGTTTATTTTAGATTTACAGCACATATTCATGATTCAGAAATTCATTTTGATTCATTTTATTTTTTAAGTTTTTAAAAAACAAAACTCAATTTAAAAGTCTAATTAGGGAATTAGAGAAGTAAACAAATTTACTTTCCCTTAAGTTATTCAATGATGGAATAATGTTCATCTAGGAAAGCCTTTTATTGTGGCTAATGTTTGGATACCATTCTCTACTCATTACTAGCTTCTCCATTCACCCATCTATTTATCCACCAAATTGTCATTGAGCTCCTACTATATGCCATTGTCAGTGCTTGGCAATGGGTCTATGGTGTGCATAAGTACATGCATGTCCCATGCCCTCATGATGTTTACATCTAGTGGAGAGACAGACTTCTAAAACACAAAGAAGTGCAAAATTGTGATTGCAACAAGTGCTCTGAAGAAAAATGGGTACAGTAACATTTCCTGAAGAGCCAAGCCATATGTACACGTAAATCCTTACATACATATGTGGATATATACAAATATCTGACACATTTCTAATTTTGCAGTGTCATGAATTTTATTGGTCAACAGTTATAATCTAAACCAAACTGCTATTTTACTGTTATATTGGTATAAAAATAGATGACTCCTTTTTTTGTTTGTTTAAATTCTTCTTTTACTCCTTTCCAACTATCATTAATAGCTGACATTCATTGAATACTAACAGACACTGTGTTAAAAGCTAGACTATTCCCCAAAACACTGTGAGGTAAGAAATACTATTTCTCCATTTCTGGATGAGGGACTGCAGCAAATTGAGTTCAGTGCCTTGTCCTCAGTCAGCTATGGCGGCTGGTGTCTTCAGCCCTCTCCTTTTATCTCTCCTTATCAGACACAGTAGAGAAGGCAGAGGTGTGCAGAATCTATATGAAGGGAGGATGTGGTGACAGTTCAATCTGTACAGCAAGAGGTGGGCTTGGGAGAGCAGCAAGGTTGAAGTCTTATTGGCGCCAAGTGACTCTTAGCTCTCCCTTAGCAGATTTGACTGCTTTTATCTTTTCAATAGCCTCTTTTGTTCAGATGTCCTCTCATCTCAGCCTTTTGTCTAAGTTTCAGGCATAAATGGCTACCTGTCTTCTGGATACTTCTACATAATGTTGTCTAGCTTTTCAAGTTCAGTACTACCAAACTCCTCATCTTTCTTACCCCACCTTCTGTTTCTTCTCCTATCACCATTTATTATGAATTTCAGATTCATCTTCGACTTCCCCATCCACAGCATGAAGTGAGTTGATTGCATATCAGAAACATCTTATTTAACCCCAAGATACTTCAATTCTGTGGTTCTTGTCTAATGATGCTATGGCTCCCAGTGTCCCCTTGGAGACTTGTCTTTCTCCACTGACGTTCCTTGTTCTCTCATTCTTAGAAATATTGGTCCCTGAATTACAACCCATATGTTTGCCTCATACCTCTCAGCTTAGGTGCTAAGAACATTTTTGTGCCTGAAATGTGAATGGTTCTGGCCACACTGATGGTCCCAAGGGACTTCTGTGACAGGAAAGTATATCAAATTTCTCCTTTGGGAATAGATACTGGTGTCAGAAGTTGTGCCACTCTTTGAAAATTGAACTTGGCAATTTCTCGTAAGTGCCTGGATCCTCCCCAATGCCATGTTTGCAGGCCCTCCAAAGAAGCTGGCTTCCAACCGCCCTGAAGTAATTTGTAAGGGAAACCAGCTGGTCAGAGAATCCGAAGCCAATTTTTCAGGGGTCTGTGCCAAGTTATGCTTCTGTGCAGTGTATGTTTTAAGCTGTATAATGGGGGAGCTATATGTATGTGCCTGGGTGGGTGGGCAGGTGGTATCTAAAATTCCCACGGAAGTGGGGTAAAGGAAGGAAGTCCAGCCAAAGAGAAATATGAGACTACTAAAAAATGCTAGTGATTGGGGAACTTTTTGAAGGACTGAATTTAAAAGACAACTGTCTTCCATGTCCACCCCAAATTATTAAACACCATTAACATTTGTGAAAAACTTAATGGATTTAAAAGTATTTTACAATTGTTATCTCATTTAGTCCTTAAAAGAATTCTAGAGTAAGCTTTTATTATCCCACCATGTACCTCTCCTTCACAGTATTTTACAATGACATTATGCATTTCTTTTGAGTTTTTTTAGTGGCTGTCTTCCCTATTGAACTATAAGAATCATGAGGACAAATCTTATCTTCACTCAGCATTCTATACCCAGCACCTACAGCCATAGGATAAGTGTTCAATTAATATTCTGTGAATGAAGAAATGCAATAAGCAAATGAATAACCATATGATGAAGCAATATTATGATGGGTATATAAAAAATTATCTAAGTTAAAGCACAACCCTAACTAATATTTATCCAGAACTTATATTTTTAAATAAGAAATTCTATTATATTACTTTATACCTAAAGCAAAAATAGACTTTTTAAAACTTTTATTTTGAAATAATTATAGATTCAGAGAAAGTTACAAAGAAATGTACAGAGAAGTTCCATGATTCTTCACTTCTCTTTCCATCAGTGTTGAAATCTTGCATAACTATAGCTAACTCCAAAAGATTTTAAAAGAAGCTGTTTTAAAAAAGACCCTAAAGTAAACAAAATCACTATCTCAAAAAGACATCTGTGCCCCCATGATTGTTGTAGCATTGTTTACAATAGCCAAGATATTGAAACAACCTAAGTGTCCATTGTCCGTCAAAAATAAATGTTATATATATTCTTACACACACACACACACACACACACACACACACACACACACGAATATTATTCAACCATAAAAAGAAGGAAATCCTACCATTTGTGACAACATAAAATGGACCTTGAGGGCATTATGCTAAGTGAAATAAGTCAGGGAAATACAGATACTGTATGATTTCACTTATATGTGGAATTTAAAAAATAATAATATAACTCAACAAACTCATAGATACAGAGAACATATTGGTGGTTGCCAGAGGCACGTGTTCAGGGTAATGGGTGAAATAGGTAAAAGGGGTCAAAGGTATAAATTTCAAGTTATAAGATTAATAAGTCCTGGGGACATAATGTACAGCATGGGTGACTATAGTTAACAATACTATATCATATAATTAAAATTTGCCAGGAGAGAGTAGATCTTAAAAAAATTTATAACTATGCGTGGTGATGAATATTAATTAAACTTATTGTGGTAATCATTTCACAATATATAGTACATTAAATCATTATGCAGTATACCTAAAACTAATACAATGCTATATATTAATTACATCTCAATTTAAAAAAAGAATGCGAATAGAATGAATCATATACAGTAAAGCAGACCACCTCCCTTCACTGTGAGGCTGTGCGGCTCACTTTGAAAATGCCCCTTCTGTGGTCTATCTCGATGTTCCCCTCTGCACTTAGCTCAAGTAAATACAGAGAACCATTGATGTGTGCAGTTGACCTGGGCCCAGAAGCACACTTAGTTGCTTCCTACCTCCCTTGGAGCCTTCAGAGATCTTCTTGCTCTCCCCCAAGACTCGAGAGCTGTGCCTCAGAGTTGGTTTTACCATTTTCCTGCAATTCATTCTCAGTACCCATTAGCAATAGAATTTAGGGAAGAAACCTAAAATCATTTCACCTTCGTGAATAGTATTTACTGGAATGGAAAATTGAATATCTAGAGGCTGGCATATGGTGTATTGGACTTCCCACCCCTTGCAATGTATATTCTTGTTACTAAATTAACTCTGGAAAACAGTTGACAAATTAGAAACCTAATTCATGTTTTTTTCTTTTATGATGCACCTCAGCAAGGTAGACAGACCATCCATCCCATTTGCCCTTCCTTAACATGTTAGGAATTAAATGCTCTTCTTCCCTCTAGCCAAATAAAGTTCTCTTGGGGTAGGTGGCCATGAAGCTCACAGATAGGTTGGAAGTATCTGATTTCTGTAATATTCTGTTACTTTAGCACCTATCCCAAAGTGCGGACATTGTTTATTTGTTTCTCCCCAGTAAACATGTTGGAAGATGGAAGCAGAGATCATGACTCCAATAAGTATTTCAGTGTTTCTAGATTCAGTGAGGAATAGATTAAATCAATATTGAGTAACAATTTCTTGATTCATTTTGAATAAAATTTGAAATGATGAACTGCTCATCTTCACCAGCCAGTTAACTTGCCCAATTAAAACTTAGTCCTGATCTTCCCCTGTGTCTCATTATCTCTTGGCGTGATCTTGGCATTGCTTTGGGAGCAGAATAGACATGATTTGATTTCTAATGGGTTTTCTCTTCCTATATCTCTCCTATACATCTGCTTATGGGCCAGGATGCAAGGAGAAAACGGACTGCAGAGGCACGAAGAGAGACCTTTGTGTCATTGCAGTGCCAAAGCACATGGACCTTTCTGGGTAACTGCAATATCTAGAAAATGATATATAGAAAGAATTGACTATGTCATGCATCCAGAGTCCATTCAAGCTCAGTTGCTTCCCAGAAAAGACATTTTTTATTTTCTGTTCTGCTCTGCCTTAAATTATCTGACTTGGTTGTTTATATAATAATCAAATTAACCCAACAATTATATAGTATTTTAGTACTGGTTATATACACAGTGGGCCATCCTCGGATTATAAAAGTAAACGGGGAATTTTTCTGATTATTTGACAATTTCGAAATTATTTTTAAAATTTAGGCACTTTTCATTATTTTATCTTGTGTCTTCATCTAGGTAATCTACTTGGGTCACAGAAGCAAATTAGTAGATAGGCCGAGTAAAATTCAGTTTTGTTCAAATTTGTGATTTGCCTAGAAACTCCTCGGGTAGATAACAAGATGTCAAACGTTAAAATCAGAAATTCCCTGGGCTGATAAAAATAATTTTGACAATTGATTTTATAAACAATACTGAGTCATATCATTTGGGACTCCTGTATGCCACAAATAATGTCCCCTACTTACCATACCAAACTTCTATAAACAAATACTTGTCTTGTAAGCCAAGGTCCTTTGGGCTGCCGGGAATGCAGCATCCCAACAAGCATGGTTGATATGTGTCGTCTTCTATCATTCTGTTTCTATGGTTTTGGTAGTCTATTGTCTAGTCCATTCTGTGTCATTTTTTTTTCCAACTTATTAGGTACATATAGATTGATGGACCTCATTCTAGGTTCCATGGGATTAGGAAGATACAGAAGAATAAAATATACATAGTTATGTTTCCTGAAGTGCTTATTTTTAAAATTAAGATCAAGTCGAACAAACATATCACACTAGAAAGGGATTTCTATAAAGGCCAGGATGTTCACTCTAGAATATGTTGTACAGTTACTCTCAACATTAGCCTGATCAATATGATACTCCATGTAGATATTTTTGGACATTAACAGGTAAAAATGGCTCATGTAAATGAATGACACTGATAAAGATTTGTATTCATGTTATTTCATGTACAATATGAAGCACAACAATGAAAAGGAAGACATTTTATCTTGGTGAAGATGATCAAGTTTTGCTATGGATAATGGATCAATCTTTCTATGTTGCAGTGAAGTTGATAGTATAGTAGTCTGATAATGAGCTCCTGCTGCTGTGTATGTTCCACCAGGGGACAGTTTTTCCCCAAAGTCACATATAAAACAGCCCCCTTCTTATGTCCTTTGTGGTACACTAGGTGTTCACTCTTTTGAAGGTGAATAGTACTATTATCAAATCTAGACGGGTAATTTGAAGAGTCTTCCAGTATGTGTTCAGTTCTAATGCTCTGGTTTTTTCCCCTTGTACTCTTAAATATTACTGTATATTTTAGCTGAACGTTATTAGATTTTTTTTCTTTTTTCCATAGTGGTTGATGTGCTCATGCTGTGCAGCAGAAAAAGGAAAATTCTTATTTCTATATTTATTTTGTGTGTCACTTATCCCCCAAGCAAGGTATTTGGCATTCTTCTAGAAAAGCACAAAATTAGTTCTCTTTTCCTCCCCAATGCTGACTTTCAACATAGAGACACATACAGTGATGTTAAAAACAAAATAAAAACAAATAAAGCTTTTATTTTGGCTTTATTTAAAAGCAACTGTATTGAGATATTATTTATATACTAATAAAATTTAGCTGTTTAACATGTACAATTCCATAGTTTTTAGTATACTCATAGAATTGTTCAATCTTCACTAATTTTAGAATGTTTTAATCACCCCCAAAGAAACTCTTTACCCATTAGAAGTCACTGCCTGTTTTCCCCTTCCCCAAGCCTTTGGAAAACACTAATTTACTGTCTGTCTCTATAGAAAGTGAATTGGCTATTCGGCACATTTCATATAATTGGATTCATATAGTATATGATCATTTGTGACTGGCTTCTTTTTCTTAGCATAATATTTTCAAGTTTTATCCATGTTCTAGCATGTAATAATATCTCATTTCTTTTTTTTTTATTAGTGAATAGTATTCCATTGTTCGGATATATCACATTTTATTTTTATTTTCATCAGTTATAGACATTTGGATTATTCCCACTTTTTAGCTATTATGAATAATGCTGCTGTATGTATTTGCATATAAGTGTTTGCATGGATATATATATATATATATTTATAGCTCTTGGATTTATTCTTAGAAGTAGCATTGCTAGTAACTCATGCAATAACTATGTATAACATTTTGAGAAACTGCCAAAATGTTTTCCAAAGTAGCTAGACAATTTAAAATTCTCACAGCAAAGGCTTTCAATCTTTGTGAGTCCTATCCTAGTGGGTGTGTCATGGCCTCCATCATGGTTTTGATTCGCATTTTCCTGGTGACTAATAATGTTGAGCATCTTTCAAATACTTATTAGACATTTGTCTATACTCTTAAGAGAAATGACTATTCAGACCCTTTACCCATTTTTATACTGGATTGTCTTTTTGTATTTTTTTTTAATTGTTGAATTAATTGTCCGATTCCCTTAGTGGACATAAGATTTGCAAAATTTCTTCCTTGATAGGTTGTCTTTTCACTTTCTTGATGGCCTTCTTAGAAGCACAAAAGTTTTTAATTTTGATAAAATTTAACATCTACTTTTTCTTTTGTCTCTTGTGCTAACTCATTCTTTTGTATGTGTACATTCAGTTGTCCCAGCACCACATGTTGAAAAGACTATTCTTTTACCAACTATGTTCTCATGGCACTCTTATCAAAAATCAATTGACCATAAATATAAGTGTTTATTTTTGGATTTCCAGTTGCATTCCATTAATTTATATGTCAAGATTTATATTTCAAGGTTGTTTTGGTTATTCTGGGTCCTTGAATTTTCATATAAATTCTAGCATCAGCTTACAATTTCTGCAAGAAATTCAGCTGGGATATTGATAGGAATTGTGTTAAAACTGTAGGTAAATTTGGGGAGTATTACCATCTTAACAGTAATATGTCTTTCTATCCATGATTGGGATGGTTTTCTATTTATTTATATCTTCTTTAATTTCTTTTCAATAACTTTTTTTTTTTTTTTTTTGCTATTCAGAGTTTAAGTTTTGTGCTTAGCTACATTTGTTCCTAAGCATTTTATTTATTTATTTTTGATGCTAGTATACGTGGAATTGTCTTCTTAAATTCAATTTATTTTTGAATTGTTCTTTGCTAGTGTATAATAGCACAGTTGATTTTTGTCATTAATTTTTTATCTGCAATCTTGCCAAAGTAGACTTTCTATATATAAGGTTATGTTTCCTGCAAAGTGAGATAGTTTAATAATTCTTTCCAATCTGGCTGCCTGTATTTTTTTTTTTTTTTTTTTTTTTTTTGCTAATTACCCTCACTAGAATATCCAGTACAAGAGGAAAGATTTCATGTTTATTATGTAAAGCTGTTCACTATCTATTTGAATGTTCCTGGGTAGTGGGATATAGATGTATAAATACAGATATCATGGAGTAGGACAGAACAATCAGCTCATATGTTGATCATTAAACCTTCTTTTGCTTTTTTTCCTTTGTTTCATTTTGTTTGGCCCTCAGTGTTGTTTTGTATCTATGTGAGTTTCAGTGAACATAAATGCAATTAAAGGTAATGTGCTGTATATCTCAGTCTATTTCCTGATTACAGATTTTTTTCCTTCACATTTTGTTTTATTATATCTCCTCACTGACAAATGTACCTTTAATCTGGTGCTTCTAGCTGCTTCATCTTATTTCATGATGCATCCAGTAATTTTGTTTATCTTGTCCCATTGTGATGGACTCCAAATTGTTTCTCTCCACCCTCTGGTGCCACAAACAATGCTGTGATGAAGATCCTCATTAGTTATTTTAGCAAAGACCTGTCCAGGAATTGCTCTGGGATATTCCAGGAGGATATTTCTGCCTCTTTTGTCTTAAACATATTTAATGTCATGAAACAATGTCCATTTGTTTTCTAAAACAATTGAGTTTACACTTCTCACAGCAGTGCGTGAACGATCTTGTCATGGCCCGCCTACCAATACTTGTTTCTTTTCTTTTAAGCTTTTAAAGTTTCGCTATTTTGGGGGTACAATATAAATTCCTGGTTTTAATTGTTATTTCTATTTCTTTGATTCCTAGTGAAGTTGAGGATTCTATCACACATTTGGATTCTTTAAACTTCTCTGTCTGTAAACTGCTTATCTATATCCTTCATCTCCTCAATAGAGTGAGTTTCCTATCTGATTTCTTGATTTTCTTTATTGATTTGAAGGAGTTATTTATATATTTGAAATATTAATTCACCATTGATTTTAGATATTGCAAATATCTCCTCCCAAGTGGCATCAGTCTGTTTTTTTTTTAATTGACATCATTATTCATAAATATATTTAGTTCTGTGGAGCTAATAGATTAAAAGAATGACAGTGGTCTAAGCTTGTTGCCTGAGAATATATAAAATATTCTATAAGTATGAACGATCAGAGTATCCATCTTCCTGGATCCAAGCGGTCTACTCACCAGCAACAAGATTCCGATGATGGTGGCTGTTATCTTTTGAAATGTACACACAATACACACACACACGTGCACATACACACATTTCTTGGTTCAGTTCTCATTGACCTCTTCTCAATGGCCTTCTTTCCATATTCCTTCACTTCCTTTTATTTTGAAGCAACTTCATAAATGAACAGTGACTACTACATTAAAAAAAAGAAGAAGAAAAAATATTATGGTTCTTCAAAAAATTAAACATAGAATTACCATATAACCCAGCAATCCTACTTCTGAGTATATACCAAAAGAATTAAAAGCCAAGACTTGAACAGATATTTATAACTTATGTTTATACCAACATTATCCACAATGGCCAAAAGGTAGAAACAACCCAAAAGTTCACCAACAGAAGAATGAATAAGCAAAATGTGATATATACATAAAATGGAATATTATTCAGCTTTAAAAAGGAATAAAAATCTGAAATGCTACAGTATAGATGCACTTTAAAGACATCATGCTAAGTGAAATAAGCCAGTCACAAGAGGAAAATACTGTATAATCACACTTATTTAATTTAGCCAGAGTAGTCAAATTTATAATAAACAAATTCATTGAGACAAAAAACAAATGGTAGTTGCCAAGTCTAGGGGAGGGAAGAATGGGGAGTTAGTGTTTAATGGGTACAGAGTTTCAATTTGGGAAGATGGAAAAGTTCTGGAGATGGATGGTGGTGATGGTTGCACAATAATATGAATGTACTTAATGCCACTGAACTTACACATAAAAATGGTTAAAATGATAAATTTTATGTTATGCATATTTTACCACAATTAAAAGGAACCATCCACAGACAAGTTGGTGGCTGTATACATTTGCTGCTCCTACTTATAAAAGTGAATTAAAGAAATTTTGATTCTGGGAGAAGCAACAAGCAGTAGGACCTTCTACTCTTTGAGTAGAGGCATCCGGGGCTGGGTCGAAACCTGCTGCCTGGGATAAAACAAACAAGCAAGCAAGCAAGCAAGCAAACAAACAAACAAACAAACAAAACTCTTTGCAGTGTAGAGCTAGTAATCTGATACTTGAAAATGAGTTAGTAGGTGTGGTGACAGACTGGTGTTGAGTAAAGCAAGTCAGGGGTCAGGACTTTAATGACATGGCTTCCTATGTTAGTAGGGGGTAAAAGTGTAATATTGAGGACACTCAGAGCTCTCTTGATATTCTCCCTATGGCTTGGCCACACAAGCCCACCAACAGGGGCATGCCTTAGCGATGGATAAGAAATGCACCAGAGGACCGTATGTATGTCAATATTGAGTATATTCTTAAGTTAGTTAAGCAAAACACTTGCCCTTATCACATTCAGGAGACTAAGTGTCTCATTTCTGGGGACCCCTGAGCAAATAGGGAGCTCCAGGTCTCTCATAGATGGCTACCTGCACTTTCCCTAGGGTTCCTGGGTATGTGCTATCCAACAGCTCCCTGCACCTAATGGATAACTATAGCATTATCTTCTTCAAAAGGCAAAATATGCAGGGATAAGGTAGACCTAGAAAAAATAATTTCCTCTGGAAAAAGTTCAAGGAGATTAGAGGCTGACAGTAGTGATGAACTGATCTATAATTGTGACAGGCTAATATTGTTTCTTGGTGCTGCAACAGGCTTCAAGCATGAAAGAGTTTGGAAAACATCTCTTTAAAAAAGATGAAGCACAGATAATGGTTTTATTTTGTCTGAACAAAACAGGAAATCACATCCCAAAGGCTTTCAATCACTCTGCGATGTCATTACCTCACTCCATCAGGGCTGCTCATAAACTCTGATGGAGACAAGAAGATCTCCATGATAGTATTTATTTCAGGGAAATGGATGTATCGGATATTTGTGTGACCTTGGAGAGGAAACATTTGCAAACTGAGAATGGTCTACAGAAACATCCCTTTTGGTGGCTGTATGCGGAAGTGAAGTTCACACGTTGTTGCTGGAATTAGATCTCTTTTTGAAAATAGATAAATGGGAGAAAATGCCAGCTCCCTCCCCAATTGCCTTGCCCTCTCTTCATTGCTCCCTCCAAGTTCTGCCTGGCCCCATGGCAGTCAACGGGTCATGTCCTCCTCTGCACAGAGGGCAAGCAGGTGATCAAAGTCAGGTTGAGTAGACGCGCTCTCCTATGAATCGAAATCCCGAAAGGAATGGCGTAATGATAGTTGGGGTTTGATTCATCCCAGTGGTTGTAGAGAAACTGTCCTACTGTTCCTGCATTCCAAATCCCTCATGGCAACACTGGGCCACATCCATCCTGAGTGCTCCTTCTTCAGGGTGTCTCTCTATGCTGTGAGCTTCCCTTCTGTGTAGGTAGGTGTGGTGGATAAAATAGTGCATCACTCAGATACCCCTTCTAGGTCAGGACACTTGTTCTTCTGCTACTAGCAATTTTGAAACCCGATGGCTCACAGCTAAGTCCCTTTCAGCAATTGCCCTCAATCACGCAGCTTCTTTACCTATGTTTAGACCCTCTTTCCAGGGGATAGCCTGCAAGAGTACAAAGCCTCAGACCCCTTTCTCAACCTGGGCAACCCAGGCTCAGAGCTCTGCTTTGGATCAACTGAAGCCTCTGCTGCAACCACATCACAATTCGACTTCTCCAATTTCTTTTATTCCCTCATAGGTATGGCTCCTGTGAGCATTTCCATCACACCTGCTGTCTGCAGATTCAGATTCCCAAGGCAGAGTCTGCAGAGTCCGAGAATGTGACCTGAGATAGCATATCTGACTAAACCTCTCTAAGATTTACAATTAAAGACTTCTCATTGATTCAGACAGGTCTGTATACCACTGCATTAGTCTGCTCAGGCTGCAATGGCAAAGTACCACAAACTGGGTAGCTAAAACAACAGAAATTTATTTTCTTATAGTTCTGGAGGCTGGAAGTCTGAGATCAAGGTGTTTTCAGTGTTGGCTTCTTCTGAGGCCTCTCTTCTTGGCTTGTACGTGGCTATCTTCTCCCATCGTGTTCACATGGTTTTCTCTTTGTGAGCATCTGTGTCCTAATTTTCTTTTCTTATAAGAACACCTTTATGATCTCATTTTAACTGAATTGCCTTTTTAAGACTCCATCTCCAAATTCAGTAACATTCTGTAATACTGGGAGTTAGGACTTAAATATATGAACTTGAGGAGGATACAGATCAGCCCAAAAGCCTCTCCAAAGCCCTATGGTTTAGCATTATACGGTTCAACATCTAGGCTGTGAGCAGATGAGTCTGAATGCTTACATCCACTCATTGGCAAATGGATACAACTGCAGTATGTAACTAAAATGTAATGAATAATATCAATTACAGTAAAAGATATAAAATAGAAAGTGGAAATAAGATGTATTCATTTTAATTGATAAAGAACTGCTGCCTCCCTTTTTGATGCAGCCAAACTATCAAATCAATGGGGGAGGATAAATGAATCAGTGGGGCCAGGATAACCAGAAATTATGATAGAATGAATGTAGTTGAAGGTTCTTTGTAATTGTTATTAATATGAAAAAGAAAACCATGAGATAATTTATTTTGTAATTTTGGTGTGTGGGAAGCACCTTCCTAAGAACATCACAAAGCAAGAAGCAATTTCCTAAAAGGGATAAATTCTACTACATAAAAAAATAAGTCCTAAGTGATGTACAGCCAATTAAGACTAGAGACAAAACCACACTGCTGAACATGGTGAGCATCTCTTTCTTCCTCAGTTTGATCATTCATCAGGTGTTTGACAATGCAGAATCTACGACCTGGAAGTGCTTGACATCATGGAGGAAACTGTATTCTTACTTCCTGGAAGGTGTCTGTATGTTATAGCTTATGTCTGCAGATTAGTTACCTACCTGTTGCATTAGTACCCCATTCTGTCATCAATGGTATAGGGAGGGGGTCCTAGCTTTATCTGTGGAGACCGATTACACCTTTTCTTGATGTAAAGGTCAAGGCCTTTCTTGGCTGATGCATCTGTATTTGTGGCTATTGCCCCATGGGTGCTACCCCTACTGGTTTTGCTGTTGATGTAGCCCCAGTCAAGATTGGAGCAAAGGAAGAATCTGAGGGGCCAGAAGAGGATATGGAATTTGGTGCCCCTAGTAATCACCAAAAAGCAACCAATTCAGCCAGCTTTATTTGTGAAACAAAGAAATAGAGTCTTACTTCTCTTTAAAAGCTCTGCATAGAAACAAAAACAATAAACAGCCAAAATTGTTAAAAACTATTTGTAATAAATACCACTGAAAATGCTAATTTTCTCAATTTAGAATTTCTACAGATTAACAAAGAAATAATCCAATGAACAATGAGCAAATGGTGGGAATAGTTCGGAGATAAGGAAATATGAACCATTCCTAGATATTTGAAAAAGTGCTCAACTTCACTAAAAATAACAGAAAGTTCCATTAAGTCCAATTAAGACAATTTGGGATACTGTATTTTAGCTATTGTAATGGTAAACAAACAAACAAACAAACAAACAAACAAAATCAAAAAAGACGTGAACACACTCAGGACTGTTGAGGGTGTGGGGAAACAGGCATTCTCATATAATGTCAGTACAGATGTGGATTGTTACCTTATCAATGGATGGCAATTGGTAATATTCATGAAAATAAAGATGCACACAGCCTCTGATCCAGAAATTCCCACATAGTGTGAAGTGGAATGTTCACAGAGATCTTTATTTCAGCATTGTACCTAAGAGCAAAAGGACTGGCAACAATTCTGGGACAGAAGCTGATCGTTGTACCCCAATGTCCATTCTGCCCTCCTTCCTTCTTAACAGAACCCAAAATTTTTAACAGGCTCCCTGGGTTGTGACTATATTTCACATCTTCTCTTGCAGCTAAGTGTAGCTTTGTGACTAGGTTTTGGAAAGTGGGATATAACTGACAGAACTTTGTGAGCTGGGAAGTGTCTTTCTTGAGGGAGAACATGTTGATCTTTCTTTAGGCTGGACTGCAGAAGTAAAGGCTGGAACTTAAGCAGCCACCTTCAAACACAAGGAGAATTTCATATGCTAAGAACAGAAGAGCAAGAAGATGGAAGTATCCTCAGTCTCTCAGGCTGTAGTTACCAATACCAGCCCTGAGCCACTTACTTAAATCTGCTCATCTTTTTCATGATATAAACTCCTATGTTGTTTAGGCCACTAAGTCATTATTTTAGATACTTTAAAAAAGGCTTTGGTAAAATAAATCATAAAATATACACAACATTTAACATTAAACAACTCTTAAAAAGATTGAGGCAAATCTAGTGAAGTATACTCAATAGTACATGCAAGTAAACTGAGATGAAAAGCTTTATAAGATATATTACGTAGGAAAGAAGCTAGGTGAAAAGAGATGTTATAGCTTGTTACCATTTCTGCAAAGAATAAAAATAAATTGTGTATTTGCCAATGTATAGAATATCTGTTTTTGGAAGGGGACATACACCAGTGACAGTAGTTCCCTCTGAGCCAGGGAGTTAGGGAACTGGGTAAGAGAATAGAAGAGACTTATAGCTCTATCTCCTTTTGTAGCTTTTGCATTTATTCTTTGTTCACATTTATCTAGTTAAAATAAGAAACATGGAGATAAGGCAGAAAGAGAGAAATAGCTGGGGATGAGTAGGGAGTGAGGAAGGACGTAAGTAATGTATGGGAGGTGGCACATGCATCACAGTCTAATTACTGACAGCACACCATTAGAACCAGCAGATGGGGCAGACTGATGCAAATGAATAAGGCATTAGCATTGAGATCCAGACAGAATCTGATACCAGGCCAGAGAGGAATTCGTGTGACAAATCTGAGAGCACCAGTTTCTCTGGTCGAGTACCTTCTGCTCAAGTCAAAAAAAATAAGTGGTAGTTACTTCTAGAGAACAGCAACAGCCCTTTGCATATTGAGGGCAAAGCAAGAAAGTGAATTTTCCAGCAATTGCCTGAGTGTGACAATTTGTTTACTGCAATGAAGCATTTTATTTCCTTCCTCCAGCATAGGGTGTTTTTGATAGATATATACTTGAAAGTAGAAGCTGGAGGGATGTTTTATTTTCTGATTACAGAAAACACACCTAAACGTGATAATTAGGTGTAGGTTGTTGATTTAAAGATGCCAAAAGGAAGCGAGGAGCTATTACGCATAACCTGTAGGGCAACTGCAGGTAAGATCCAGGACTCTTGCCTTTAATAAAGGTGCTAAGGAAACTGACATCAGTGCTGCTCGAGATACAGATATCTAATCAAAATCAGACTGAATGAGAAGTAACTCCAGTGAGGATCATTAATATGAACTACCTAATTAGTATGCAGCCAAGTAGCTCTCATAAATATAGTTAGATGTGTAAGATTGATTTTAAGTCCTCTCCGAAGATAGCAATAAACTCCATGAATATGTTTGCTCAGCTTCAAAAATTTGTGCCACACACCTAGTGAGATGATTTTTAAAAAAATTGGCAATGCCAAGTACTGGTGAGAATATGGAACAACTGAAGGTCTCAAACACTGCTGACAGGAATGTAAAATGGTACAAGCACTCTGGGAAGTGGTTTGGCTTATTATTATTATTATTTTTTATAAAGTTTAACGTGCACTTAGCATAGACCAAGAAATCCATTTCCAGCATTTTTATGTACTCTCCTCACCCCACAAATGAAACTTAGATTCACACAAAATCTCACTTGTGAATATTTATAGTGGATTTATTCATAATTGTCAAAAACTGGAAACAATCCAATGTCCTTTGATGAATAGATACACAGACTGCCATATAATTAAGTGCTACTTAGGAATAAAAAGGAAGAAACTATTGATACATACAACCACATGGATGAATCTCAAACGTACAGTGCTTAGTGAAGAAATCAGACTCAAAAGACCACATACTGTATGATTCAGTTTATATGGCATTCTAGAAATGAAAATCTACATATCAGGACAGAAAACAGATTAGTTGCAGCCCGGGGATGTGGAGATGGATTAAGGGATCTATTACAAAGGAGCACGGAGGAGTTTGGGATGGGGGGTGATGGTACAGTTCTGTATCTTGATTGTATTGGTGACAGTATGCATTTGTCAAAATTCATAGAACTGTATAGGGTGAATATTATTGTATGAAAATGATACTTCAATAAACCTGACTTTCAAATAAAAAGTCTATAGCTCAAGGGAGTTTTCTGGGATGGCAGAAACATTCTGAATCTCATCTGGGTGATGATTATCACGGGAGTATATATATGAAACAATTCACTGAGCTGTACATTTAAGATTTGTACACTTTATGCACCACGCTGCATGTATTTTATCTATTATTTTAAAAAATAAAGAAGAAAAGATGTCTGGGCATCCCTCATACTGAGAGAGAGAGAGAGAGAGGGAGATGGGATACTGCAAGAGAGAGGATTAAATGACTTGCTGGGGTCGATATAAGACCCTAAGTATAATGTTAGATAATGGCAGGAAGGAAAGAAGGTTATGAACACCAAAGACAAATGTCACCAATGTCACAATCTTGCTTAAGGCTGACACTTTTTATCAATGGTATCAATGTGTGTTTGTAGTTGTCTTTATTTCTGTCTATTCAATTCTGCTTCTTGCAGCTGCTTTCCCATTTCTAGCACTTTGTCTAACAAATCTGCGGAGGAGAAGGGAGTGAAAAGATAAGGCCTAGCTCTGAGGACAGAGACATTTGGGTACAGACCCCGGGTCCAATACTCAGAAGCTATAGAACTAT
This sequence comes from Rousettus aegyptiacus, assembly GCF_014176215.1. NCBI lineage: Eukaryota > Metazoa > Chordata > Mammalia > Chiroptera > Pteropodidae > Rousettus > Rousettus aegyptiacus. Next base: position 33,460,519 of record NW_023416287.1, on the reverse strand, counting down.
CCTCATATTTCTCTGTATTTTCCCATCTGGCAGATTTTTTTCTTTATAACTCATGCATTTAGATAGAAGTCTTGGTATCTCAGGGATATTCATGAACATTAAAAATCTTTCAGCAACGACTTTGAAACACCTCATTTTCTAATAACGCTCTTTTTAGAGTGTTTGAACTATTTCCACAGCATACTTTCTGGAGCAGTAATAGAGAATCATGAAAACTTCAGTGACTCAGCATCTAGTCATCTGCACATGGCCAATTGATTTGGATGATATCAATTCTGTTAATCTTTCACCAGAGTGCAGTGGGGCAGAGTCCCACTCATTTATTTTATACAGAACAAAAACTGCTGCAGCTCCTACACATCCCAGTTTTGTTTCTAGAAATAAGCAGAAGTTCAAATGGGTGCCCATCCCCACTGGTGACTGACAACAGTCACTTGGGAACATGGTGAACTCTTAACCTGGATGTCAAGATCGTGTACCTGACCTCTGAGGTCAGAGAGAAAGGGAACTTAAACGTGATCTTGAATACATTAGAAAATAGTCTTTTTTTAAAAAAAATTCTTTTTAAAATTTTATATTTTGAGTAGCAGAATTTTTTTTTCAGATTGTCACTGTGAGCTTTTTGGATCCAATGCTCTTGGGCACTCATTGTTGTGAATCTTCAACTTGTTGCCATCACACCCTGGATTTATTCTAGAACTACAAAAGCAATCTTGGCCCCAGGATTGTCTGTTGTAAGCTTTGGGGGCTGCTTTGCTCTGACTGGACGCTCTACTGTCAGTTTTGAAATGCTTCTCTCTTAGTCTAGTGAGGCGATAAGACAAGTTACTTGGAGCTTTGCCTTCTGTAATCCTTCCTACCTGAGGTTTAACAGTTGCAGGGGATGTTAACAAGGTGAAGGTTTAATCGAGTGAATCTGATGAATAAAGTAGTTTGTTTCTAGGCTTAGTTTTGCCTGGGACCATTTATCTCTATGTAGAGAGAGTGCAAATTACTATTCTGTCATTTTCTATACTGTATTGAATTACCAATCTAATTGTAATCAGCACTTCTGGAAAGTGCTGATGGCCTATTTTGTACTTGTTTGTGTCAATCAATACTAATTACAAAGCAAGCACAGAGGTTAACAAATTATAATGGGCTTAATTAAGCTTGACAATAACAAATGGCATAACCTTTATAGATGACCTGGTTAGAGGGGGAAAAAAAGGGTAGAATAGGCTAAAGAATCATCACATAGAAATTCATATTTATATACTGGCTATCTACAAGACACTGAATAGTGTAATGAGTTTATTGGTTTTGATAACTGTCAACTTTAGCCTTTACCAATCTGGCACTATTGGGAGGCTAAACACAGTAGAACTCAAAGGAAGAGCAGGACTCAGAAGAGGAGAGGAGCTGGCATTCCTGCGGAATGCACAGCTGAAGCAAAGGTATGGCAGAGGGAATGCAGACAGTGTGTTCGGAAAACATTCATTTTTCTATGAATTTGCTTTATTGATTAGGTTCCACTGAAAGGGGTGGGTGGTGAGGAAAGTGGCGTCCACATACACGTTGCCTGTCTGAGCCTTGGTTTCCTCATGTGTGTGTGATATAAGAAACGATCACGAAGACTTACGACTCCAAACTACAACTTCAAAGGCCCTTGTTTAGGTCCCAATTTATAGGTCTTTTTTTAATGTCATATTTCTGTACAGTTAAGAAGGCTCCTGAATTACCATATCCATCTAAAACCTTTCTCATTATATAAAATAGGATGTATTTTAATGCTAGTAATAACACACACCTACCCAAAAGCAAATGGCTTAAACAAAAACTATTGGTTTATTGCTTATGATCTTGTTAGAGAGGAAAAGCTTTTCCTTTAACCTCTTAAGTTTACCCCTTGGTATGTGTAAACCGACAAAAGAAAGAATAACAGGAGAAAAGGTTTATTTCATATGAAATGCACACGAAGGGCATCACAGAAAAGAAATGAAAACCCTGAAAAGCAATTAGGCCAGGGAGCTTATATATCACTTTAACAAAGGGTAACAAATTGTAGAGAAGTGACTAGAGAAAGGAAAAGAGGTTTGGGCTGCTAGGGACAGTGAATTGTGATAAATATATGGGGGAAACTAATGGAAGATAAGGGTTTTTTAAGGCCTGCTGACTTTCTGTTTCTAGTCCTAGGAATTGTATAGGAGTGGGAGAGGAACACCTTCACAATGGAAAATTTATGTCCTGCTTTTAGGCAGATGGGGGAGGTAAAAAGCTCTTTCTGTGTTTGCTTCTTAATTGCCTTTAGCTTAAAATAATTCTTACCTCAAAGAGGCATATTTGGGGCAGCATATTCTGATCTCATTCAGTCTACAAGTCATATTGGTGGTTCTGCTGGTCTGAATGGGCTCTATCCTTTGGGCTGCTCTCATACATCTGTGATCAGCTAATGAGTTGCCTGGGGCTGGCTAGTGCAAGGTGGCCCTACTCACACCTCTGGTGTTTGGATGGCTATTGGTCCTAATGTTTGGTTTAACTGAGTCATACCATCATTCAGCAGGTTAGCCTGGGCTTGTTCAAATGACAGCAGCAGGGGCTCTGGAGCATGCAAGGCCTTTTGTGGCCGAGGTTTGGAAATAACGAAGTTAATTCTGCTGTATTCTGCAAGAGCAAGTTATAAGGCCAACCATATTAGAGAGGAAGAGACACAGACTCCCACACCTAATTGAGGGTTGCTGTAAAGTGACATTGCAAGGTATAAGTACAGGGAGGAGAAGAATTTATAACTATCTTTAAACCTCTCATACTCCAGGTAAAGGGGCATTTTCACTATTCCCAGAGTAGGACTCTTGCTTTCCCAACTCTGAACATTTAAGTTATTTCTACTGCTCAGAAATCAACTCCTCACCCATCTTGGGGTTCAAATTCCATCCCTCCTGCAAAGCCCATCTCCAAAACTAATTTATCCAGGAATCTTTTCCCCATTGCTTCAGTTAAGTGTGTTTTCTCACTCTAAAGAAGTTGAAATGCTGCTATAGACTCTACGAAGTCCACGAATTCTGAACTATTTGTGACCATAGGCATAGTTACATGCAATTGAAAACAAATCTTTTTTTCATCTTAGTATATAAAAATGATTATGATTTAGGGTGATAGCTTCTATTGAATCTGTTGTGATTTCTTTATTCACTTCTAATGCAAAAGAAAGCTGGCATTCGTAGATACCTGCCTATAGCTTTGTTGCAAAATTACTATGTATGACTTTTGTAATTATCTTTACTGTTACTTTGAAGCTTGGATTTCACTCTTAGGCCCCAAAGTCCATCTTTTCACATTATCTTTTCTTTTAATGTTTAGTATTTTAGAAAATTCTGAATTTACTTTTAAATTTTGACTTAGAAAATGAAAGTAGTTCTGGGTTTGGATTTGATATATGTGATTTCTGTCTCTGATACTATTATGCATTTGTTTGAAAACCAGGAGAATACTTAATTTGGTTTATTTACTTACTTCATAGCTCCTGAATTCAACATAAGTCCCAACAAGGAAGTGTTAAGTGTACTGTGTGATGTAATGCTTGAGGTCAGTACTTCTAGCACATGGGAAAACAGATGGGGTTCTGAGATGTCGGTTGTATCCTTTGTTCCAATTTAACTGTGCCAGTCTGCTGTTTATCAAGGTTTTTTAAAAGTCACGCTTTTGAGAAAGTAAATCAATTTTACTCCTTAGAGGCTAGGGAAAATTATGTAGCTATATATATATAGCTGATAGGGATATAGTCTTTTTTCCCCCAATAATTGTATTTCAGGATGATTCAAATAACTTCAGGTAGAGTGAACATTCTATTCCAGTGCTATCTCACTTTGAAATGAAGGAGCTAAGGCTCAGGGAGTTTAAATCACAACTATTTGGCAGTGACGAGATTGCTAAACATTAGAAAAAAAAGAATTCAACAATAAGTGAAGGCTCAAATAAACCACATCAAAACAGCTATTTGGCAATGAAGAGATTGCTAAACATTAGAAAAAAAAATTAAACAAGAAGCAAAGGCCAAAATAAACTTCATCAAAACAAGCAAACAAAATAAAAATAACACAAACACACACATTATTGATGACTGGATTAATAATACTCCAATCTCATTTAATACCATTTGAGTTTTGACCAGGCAGGTCTCAGAATCTTTTCTTCTCCTTTCCATCACCATTCAACCTTTTTTTTTTTTTTTTTTTTTTTTTTCCGAAAACAGGAAAGCCCTTCACTCATCCAAATAAATTTCTAAATTATGGATTCTTAAACTTTTTTGTTACACGGACACTTTTGGTTGTCTGGTGAAAGCAACATTTTCAGAATAACATTTTTAAATGCATAAATTAAAATAAATGGGATTAAAAAGAAAATCAGCTATAACGAAATACAACTATCAAGATACAAGAAAAATAAATTGTAGTCGAGTGACATGTGGTTATATTAAGTAACAAAACAAAACAAATAACAGTGTTAGTCTAATGATAAATATTAAATAACAATAATAATATTTAGTGTCAGTTTAATGACTACCATAATTTCAAAGTGATTATTTGAATTTGAGAAACCTGTAGCAATTCTAATTTAACGCAAAAATATCTGTGATTTCTAAAAGCATCAAACCCCCCGCCCCATCCAAGCTCACTGACCTTCTGGTAGATTTATAACTTCAGTGGCTCCCATGAGTACTCCCTCCCAGTGGATGACACCTCGCCCATGATGCTGGGCTTGCTGCCTTTGGCCAATGGGACATCAGCAAACTAGATTTCAGCAGAGTCTTTAGGCTTGCCCTCCCAGAAGACTACCTTGCCAAACAAAAAACCTGGTCTAACTTTTTGAGGATGAAAGAGAAAGAGGCACAGGCTTCTCAGACATCCCAACTGAGCCCAAACTCTAACCCTTAGTTTCATTAAGTTGTTAGCCCAGGTGATGCCACTAACCCACAGAATCGTGAGAAATAAATGGTTATTGTTTTAAGCCGCTAAATTTTGGACTTTTAGGCTAGGATACGAAACTGATATGGAGACCTGAATTTTATTCGCTGACTCTTTGGACTTTAGATCGAGACCCATGAATACTTTTCAATATCAGTATTTCAAAGCTCCCACACTGTTTGGAGATCACTAACCCCTCGCCCCTCTTAAGTGGGGGTCACAGACTGGCAGCATCTACAACCCTAGACGGATGTTGGAAAAACAGTATCTGACTTCATCCTAGATCTGCCGAATCAGAATCTCCGGATGACTCGTAAAAGCCTTAAAGTTTGCAAAGCACTTGAAAGTATGCACATTAAAATTAGAGATGAGCCAACCCTTTATCTTATAATTAACTTTCACTTTCAAAAACTTTCACTCTCTATTAGAAATATTCTCTATGTTCCATCCCAACAAGGGTGAGTTGAAGCCCTACTGGCTCCTCCTTATTCAAAAACTCCAGGTGCGCTGTTTGGGGCTTAACGTGTCTGTGGGTCTGTGATGGTATGTGTCAAATGACAATGCCACGGAAGGACAGGGGGGTTTATAGACACGTGTAGACTGCTGGAAATACATTAATAAACGCATAAATGAAACCTCAACCAACAACCCCTAAAACCCTGCACAGAGAATAACGCTTTAATGAATAAACTAGAACTCCTCCAACAAAATCTGATTTAAAAAAATTGGGGTGGCTCTTCCGGGTGTGGGGCCCTCTGGTATTCCTTGAGTTGAGGCTCCGACCCGTGTAGGTGACTTACGGGGGGCAGGGGCCGCCTTCGGTGACCCGCGCAATTTGTCCCCGCGCGGCTCCCATATAAGGCTAGCCCCGCCCCTGCCTGCAGCGTCCAGGGCGCTGAGCTGGCTCGCTCCCCAAGCCTCCAGCCAGCTCGCCGCTACTGCGCATGCCCAGCCCGCCTCCTAAGCCGGCGGTCGGGGTGTTCTTGTAGCCTGATTCTCCGCGCCAGCCAGGCGAGAAAACTCAGGGTTTTCAGGGCTCTGGAAGCCAAAAGAGTGCTGATTCCAGGCTACCCACTGGGCTTTAAGGAAGCTGATAATATAGTGATTCCTTATCTGAGTGCGTTACATATTTGCAGTTATCTCAATGCATTGACCAGCTCCATGGAGTTATTCATGATTTGCAGTAAGGCAAAAGCTTCAGGCGCCCAATAATTTAGATTGGATGACTCCCGAAGCTAGTGTTGGAGTTAGGGCTCAAATCCAGGAGTCCAGCCTCTACTCTTTGAGGCTTCCCGGAGAAGAAGCCCCTCTTACCTAGTCTGGCCCATTCATTTGAACCAGGACAGCTGCCAGCCAGGTCCTGGGTGCCCTGTGGGTGTGGTACACCAACGGTGAGGGGGAGGAGGTGAGGGCAGAGCATTCCTTTGTGGCCCCATTAAGGACGTGGGGGCCAAAGTGGATCTTGACAGCGGAGCGCTATTCAATGGGCTTTCAGCTGCGGAGGAGCTGTCAGCTCTGGAGTAGGAAGGGTGGGGTCTTGAAGCAGTGGTGGGATGGGCTGTTTGTGCTGAGCGGCCATGAATGGGGCAGCATGAGGCAGAGCTGCTGTTTTGGTTAAATATGGGCTGCAGATAATCCTGTGACTCACAGTGCTCTTGCGTGCGTGTGTGTCTGTATGTGTGTACACACATGCACGAATTGCATGAATGGCCGAATGATTGAATGAATTAATTTACATTCCCGGGAAGAGGGAAGGGGAGCTCACTAGAGGAGTCTAGGGTGGAACCTCATTTCTACCAAAGGCCCTAACCCTTAAAGAGAGGGTTATCCGCCCCCAAACCCTTTATGATTAAAACATAAGTGCAAAAACGTTCAATTAAGATCCGATTTCAGCCAATACAGCTATTTCCGCCTGCATTTAAAACACCTAGTACCCTTTCAATTTTCATTTCTCCGTATCTCTGAATTGAGGAGTCCAAAACGCTTGCTTTGACAGCCTTAGAGAAGGGGAGAGGAGTTCCCCACTAACAAGCTGTGATTATCTCTGTGCCTCAGTTTTTTGCTCTCTAAATTGGGTGAGCTAACTCTTGCACTGTGGGGCAAAGCCAGGTCTTAGTTAAGGGTTAAAACACTGTTTTTAGTAATTTGTTCCCCAGGACTGTGGTCCTTGCTCTGGCCCTAAATTACGGCGACCCCCTTCCTCATTCTCTTTCTTCTGTTTTTCAGGGGATAATGTTGGGTTCCAGCTTTCCTGAAATGACTCAGCCCTAGTGGCCCTCGACGACTTCCAGGCAGCGGTACGTCGCGGACTTCGCCCAGGCATCCCGGCCCCGCCCCTGGGCGCCTCTTGGCTGCCGCCAAGCCCGGCGCACGGATCACGCGCGCCAGAGCCGCACTGGGCATGCTCAGTGGCCTGGCAGGTGGGGCCGACGCGGGACGCCAGGTCGGGAGCCGAGCGGAGGGGCGGGGGCCGAGAGGGAAGTGGGCGGGAGCAGCGGGCCGAGTCAGGGGAGTTGCTGGCAGCCGCGGGGAGCTGAGCAGGTGGGATCCCCGCGCGGGCCAGGCCGGGATGAGCAATGGCATCGGTCAAGGTGGCCGTGAGGGTCCGGCCCATGAATCGCAGGTGAGTGGTGGGCGGTGCAGACGGCCCCGCGGCGCACCCCCACCGGGAGGAAGTTAGTGTCCAACTCTCCTCCCAGGTAAGCCTGAACTTAGGTGTCACGGGTGGTCTCTGGCCCACTGAACCCTGACTGTGGCCTCTAGGGGCCTGGAGCACTTTATGCTTTACTCTCCTTTTCACGCAGCCCTGGAAGGGATCTGATGGTAAAGAGTTCACGAAGCCATGGAGAAAATTCCTGCAAACTCACCCATTCTATAACTTAGGAGGTTCGCTTGCTGCCCTTTTAAAAAACACCGAAAGATCACCTTCATGAAGATGTAAAATCATTCAGGGTGCCGGAGAGTGGTCATGGGGACACCAGAACTGTTAGGCAACTCCCCTCAGCTATGCCAACTCAAAAGTTCTTTAAATAATAACAGTGTTACTCTTTAAAATCTCTGAATAGATGGTTTCAATTCCCTGAATTTGAACACTAACTTGTAATTAGTAATTTAACAGTTTTAAATTTCAAGTTAAAGAGTGGATGGGAATACTTTAATAAAGTGTTGACCCCTGGGCGGCCAGGAAACAAGGATACTTAACTACACATGTTTGAAATATGACGTTTACAGAGGTGGGGAGTTATAAACACATTTAGAATTTAATCTTCAATATTTCTACAAAGTAATGCTTTTCATAATTTTCAACATAATCTGGGCTTCCTTTCCAATTACCTCTTTATAATCAGTTTAGAAAGATGGTTTAGAAGAGTTACTTTTAAAATCGGGTTAACTTTAAAGAAGGAAGTAGACTTAAATGGATGTCTTTCGAGTTGGTATCACAGGTTACACAATGTCATTTGTTTTTATTGGCTCTCAGTCAAGTTGTTGATCACTTGACTTACCATGTGATCTTTCTCCTTTCGTCTTGTATATGTCATTGTTTGATAGTTCTGAGAGCTGGTTGGGATATCAGAAGATCTTAAAATTAAGAGCTTTTGTGTGCCAGAACCTTCTTCGATGCATCTAAATGTTTTTCTGTTGGCAAATTGGGAATCTTATTCTGGTTTGTAACTATTGGGAGTTAATACTTTTGTGATTTTCAAGTTATTTCTAAGCTTTTAGGGAAGGAGTTTGATCTTTCTGTAAGTTCTGAGAAAATATTATATATTTTTTCAGTCATACAAGACAAACACCTCAAAGTCATTTAGATGATTTAAAAAGGTTTTTCTTCTGGAGATTATACGTGTGTGTGTGTGTGTGTAGAGAGAGAGAGAGAAATATATATATATTTTCCTTCTTTGGAATAATATTAGCACATGCTAGAAGATTGTATTGGGTAACTTAGAAAGCATTTATTAAGTGCATACCAAATGCACAGCATTATGCTGTGTGCTCTCTGGGGAACAAGGTGAATGAGGCCTGATTAGTATCTTCTAGAAGCCTACTGTCTGGTGAGGGAGATACTACATGCAGCAGAACGCTTGTAAAATATCGGGGTAGCTGCAATATTTGAGAAAGGGGATGTAAGCACAGTGCCTTGCTAGTGTAGGCCTGGAGCCCAGGTTTATGGAGAGATGGCAGGAAACATGTCCAACAGCCACGTGCTTTGAGGAGATAGACTGAAGTGATGATATCTGTGCTCTTAGCAGAGAACTCTGGTGGTGGCATCCGGATTGGGATAAAAGGTAAGAAAGCAGTGGTCTGGGCCAGGGTTGGAAATGGAAAGGGTGTATTGACAGGATTTGGCAGCTTGTTGGATGGAAAGGAGGAGAAAAAAGCAGGAACATGGAGAGTCATTAACTGAAGTTTGGTAATCAAGGAGGTAGAAGAGTTTGGGAATGTGGGCAGTGAGGTTGGTGTGTTCTCCCTTGGATATGTAGAGTTACATGAGATGCAGTTAGGATCAAGTACAAGCACAGTGTCCAGCACAGGGTGAGTGCTGCTCACATGTTGACCCTGTTTGTTATCTGAAGTGTGGGAAGGATAACCATCTCTTTGCTGGTCTTCAGTAGACAGTTTAACACATGGGTTTAGGGCTCAGGTGATCCTGGATTGATATTTGGAACTCTTGCATGTAGATGACAGTTTAAAACTGTTAAAGTAAGGAGAAAAGGGAACCAGGGATTGGATGCTGAGATATGCTTCTTTTCAGAATTCCAGGGAGAAATTAGGCTTGAACTTCATGGAGAACCAGCCCAGCAAATGTCATGACAGGGAAAGGAGAAGTGTCTCCTGAAGGAGGTGGTTGTTAGTGTTAGTTGTTGCCAAGATGGTGCTCTTGATGATGATTCAAGTAAGACAAAGTCCTCGGTCTTTGACCGAGGATAGCGATAACCTTTCACAGCAATTTCAAGGAGAGATAGTGATCCAGAAGTTGACAATAAAATGGAAAGATATATATATATATATCACTCTCTATGTAGATATATATATACAACCAAAATACTAGACCTAACTCATACAATTAAAATAGCAATAAAACCATTTTTATCAGTGATATTGGTGACTGTAAACTGAAAGTGCTGGTGAAGGAGTGTTGATAGAAATGTAAATGGTGAAAACCTGAAATGTTCATACTGGGAAATTTGACCATAGTTGTCAAGATTAGAAATTTATAAACCCTTTGATTGGGTAGTTTCATTTCTAAGAATTTATTTTATGGCCTACATACAGTCCTACCTACCAAAATGTATGTGTAAGGATGTTTATTGCATCATTATTTGTAATAAGAAAAAATCATAAATGACCTAAATGTGTGAAGATGGGGGATCTGTTAAGTCATGGTTTATGCATTTAGTAGAATGCTGTGCTGTACTTATGACAGAATGTATTGATCTTAAAAGTTCCAAGATAGGGGATTAAGTGAGAAAAGGAAGAAGTCCACTCATACTAGAGTTCTATGAATGTATGTTAAAAAATACACACACACACACACACACACACACACACACACAGCTATATCTGTATAGCATGATCCATAAGAAGCCTAAGAGTGCTAACTCTATGGAGGAGGACTGATGAAGAATCTGTCAGGTGAAGATGGAAGGCTTTTCTTTTTCTCTTTACTGCTCAAATTTTTACTTTGCTCAGGGCATAGTTGTATGATTGATAGTTAAAAACTTGTTTGTGTAATTTTTAAATGTTACCTAAAAAGTCATTGACACTGGAGAAAGAATTTTTAGCTCGTTGTTAGGGAGCATTGAAAGAAGTTGTTAAAAAGTTTTTTCCCCCAGTTTTATTGAGCTGTAATGGATCTATGGCACTGTGTAAGTTTAAGGTGTGCAGCTTATGACTTGACTTACTTATATTGTAAAATGAGTACTACAGTAAGGTTAGTTAGCATCTATCATTTCATACAATACCAAAGAAGTAGAAAAAAAGTGGTTTTTTTTTTTTCCCCCATGTGATGAGGGTTCACTCTTATCAACTTCAGATATGCCATACGGCAGTGTTTACTGCAGACATGTGAACATTATATCCCCAGGATTTATGTCTTATAACTGGTGGTTTGTACCTTTTGACCACCTTCATCCAATTATTCCGCCCTCTGCCTCTGGTAACCACAAATCTGATCTCTTTTTCTATGAGTTTCATTTTTAAGATTCCACGTATAAGTGAGAACTATACAGTATTTATCTTGTGTCTGACTCATTTCACTTAGCATATGGTGCTAAAGGTCTATCTATATTATTGCAAATGGCAGGATTTTCTTTTTTTTGTACTTGAATAATATTCCTCTGTGTATGTGTGTGTGTGTGTGTGTGTATCAGTTGCAACTTCTTTAGCCATTCATCTGTAGGTGGACATTTAGGTTGTTTCCATATCTTGGTTATTATAAATAATGTTGCTATGAACATAGGGGTGCATAAATGAAAAAATATTTTTAATGTTAATTTTTAGAGTAGAGCTTAAGGCAAAGAAGAAGCAACCGACAGGAAGGAAAGGCCAGGAGTGATTGGAAAGTGAGGGCAGCTGTTGCAGCCAGGCTCCTAAAGGATGGGGGCAAGGTGGTAAGATTCTGAGTTCCTGAGCTTGGAGCCTTGGCAGTAAACTGTCCTCATTATGAGGAACACCTGATGCTTGATGCAGGCCAGGATATGATGAATTTGTTTTCACTAAGTTGTAGCTTTTGAAAATGTGGCATAGTAGTAGTTTCAAATTCAAAAGAGCCATCCTGTTGTATCACATAATAGCAGCCACTTTAATTGAGAATTTGCTCTGTGCCAGTGGTACAAAATCTAATTTGATATTTGATACAGGTTTAGCAGGTAGAGGCTATTATTGTCATGCTGTTTTACAGATTGGGAAACACATTTAATTGCCCAAAGTCAATTTCTTAGGACAGTCGCAGCTATGCTTTTTAAAATGAGTAAAATGTTAGCAGAGACACAGTCACTCATAACTTTGATAGGCAAAAGTTTAATATTTATGTGTTGTCTATACCTTTTTCTTTGTGATTTACTCCATTGTTCTTATGCCTAGTCTTTTTACTGGTTTCATTTTTTTACAATTTTATAAGATATTTTTTTCCCCCACTGAATATAAGACAAAATAACAATTTGGTAACTAATTTGTCCATTTGCTGTTGGTTTCACATGTCCTCATTTTTTCATGGAAACACGACAAGATTTTCAGGGTCATCTATCCTGTCCTACTGATAGGCCAATGTTTACGGGGTCAGGATCTAGGGGCAGCCTGCCTGGGTACCAGTTTTGGCTATCATTTACGAGCCAGGTAAATTTGAGCAAGAAACTTATTTGTTCTGAGCTTCAGTTTTTGCATCTCTAAAATGGTGATAATAATTGTACATACCTTAAAAGTTATGAGATGAGGTCTTTTTTCAGATATTTTTACTGTGATTCACAATAATAAACACTTTAAATTGAAATTAGATAATGTAACAGATTCATGGGGTGTTTCATGCAGTTCACTCTTACATATTTTTTTATTCTGTCCTGTTTTATTCTGTCTTATTTTTAAAAAATGCTGTTTCCAGATCCACTAAATTGACTTTAAGATCCACTAAGGAGTTGCAATCAGCAGTGTGAAAAACACTATTGTGAGGTTCAAATGAGATAATACATGCAGATAAAGCTCTCCACACACAGCCTGACATCTGGCAAGGGCTCCATAAAAATTGGTTATTGTTATTACTGTTATTTTTACAATTTAATCACTAACTTTTTTCAATGACAAGTATTTAAAAATGTTTTACAGAAAAAATTTTTTACCTAGTTCTGGCAAGCGGCCAGGTGATAGCTTTATAATGTGCTCTCTTATCTGATAAAGCAAGTCCATTCCATTCCTTCCATTTTCTGACTGTTCTTAGCCACTCTTTCTGATTAGCCTCTCACATGGAATTTAGTGTCATGCCTGTCAAGTTAAAAGAGAAGCAAAAAAATGCCCTCGATATTTTGACTGGGGTTGATATCCTTAGAGTGTGCTGAAATCTACCCATTTTAAGAGCACGGCAGTGACAGTGAACAAGGTTCATGGTTAGTTTCTTGGGTCTGTGATGCGGACGACAGAATTCTCTTGTGTTGAGGATGGGAGACAAGTGTTGAGATGCTGCCTGCACTTGGCACCATGCTCATTTCTTTTCTTTGGCAGCTTCATTTTCTCCTTCCACCAACTGACTGAGGACTTTTCATCTCCATTTTATGGAGAGAATCTGATACTTCTTGGGCAGTAATTGCTGGGCTGAGGTGGCTCTACTTCCCGCTAGAGACTTTCATATGGTGTCTTATTGCCTTGAAGCTCACTGATGACAGAAGCCCTTGGCCTCAAGGGACTGCTGGTCTAGTTGCAGAGAAGGAGCAGACACACACCACGCAAAAATGACAGTAGAATCTGTGTACAGTTGAGATGGAGCCTGGCTGGAAGGGGGAGGGGAGATCTCTTGGGCTTCCATTGGTCTCTTAGAGAAGATGGTGGAGTTTGAATTGAGCCTGGAAGATGTATTACTAGTGACCATTTGGAAAGTGTGGCAGATATTCTTTGGCAGATGCTCTTTGGAAGGTAGTCTTGTCACCCCATTCTGCAGATGAAGAGCAAGGGATCACAGACTAAACCAACCTTCTGGTGGTTATACAGCCAGGTCTCTGTGGAGCCCAGGTCTGAACCCAAGTCTCTTTTATTCTAACTTCTAAAGCCCTTCCATGTACAGAAGACTTGGATGAGAGGAGAGCAAAGGATGGCTGGAGATAGGAACAGGTACCTCCTAATAGGGCTTTTAGACTTGCTGCAGCTTTTTGTAAGAATTAGTTGAGTGGTAGGTAGGCAGTTGTGAGGTCTTCTGTTTATTAAGCTTGAGAGTTTGGGCTTTTATACTTTAGTCCTGTGCAGGCCACTGTGGTAGCTGTTGGCTGCATATACCTATTTAAATTAACATGAACTAAAGTAAATTTTAATTACTCATTTAATTAATTTAATTACAGTTACATTTTAAATGCCGCATACTGAACAACACAGGTATAGAACACGTCCATCATCGTGGAAAATTTTATTGGACAGTAAGACCGAACTGGGTTTGAATCTCAGATCTAGCATATCTTAGCTTCATGTCTTGGCACCTAACTGCTCTTTGCTTCAGTTTCTTTACCTGTGAAATGGAGATTTCACAGGACTCACGTCATGGGGCAGAGATGGTGATTCAATGAGGTAACACTTGCTAACAATGCCAGGCTCCAAATAAGGGCTCTATAAATATTGGCTAGTGTTATTAGGCACTGGGAACTACTGTTAGTTTTAAAATAGGGTTGTCATTTGCCAGTTAGTGTTTTCAGAAGTTTTGTCTACTAGCAGTGAACATTTTTTACTATTTGCCAAGCACTGAGATAAGCGCCTTCCTGCCATACCTTGTAATGCAAGACCCCAATCCCTAGGAGGCCAGTGTAGGAAGACTGAGGAGAACTGAAATTTGACCTGTGAGAATGTAATGCTGGAGTAAGTTGGAGCTGTAATATGCAAGGGCGTAGTCAAGGGATACTACTTAAAAATAAAACCCTGAAGAAGCTTTATCACTGTACAGTATTTTATGATTGTGAAAATAATGTATGCTTATAAAAATGTGTGCTATGTATTAAAATGTATTAAAACAGTTTGCAGATTCCACATAATTGCATTATCCAGAGATAACTCTTTGTAAAGTTTTGGTGTATTTGAATCCAGTCTTTTTTTCTGGTTTGTTTAGGAACATAATGTATACACCTTTTTTGTGTTTGCAAGAGACATTCTGAAGACAAATCATCAAGACTTAGGGAGGCACAGAGTCAAAGATGGCTGAGCTCTTCAGGGCCACATTAAATGGAAGAATGACCTTTCCCAAAGTCAGGATGCCAGGGTGAGCTGGTTGAGGTGGAGTGTGGTGGTAAGGTGGGATGGCTCAGGGTGCTGATGGGGAATCCAGGAGGTAAGAACTCAGGTAAATTATCAGCTTTGCGGATAACTTGGAAGTGGTCACTTGAAGGTGATAGTGCATGTGATGGGAGTGATTTTTGTTTCTGAGAAAGACCATAGTAAAGAAAGAGGAACAGGGTAGTGGGGACAATGGAGATGGAGGGCACAGGAGGCCTGCATGACCTGGGTTAAGACAGAGCTCTTCAGGAGGCTGGCCGAGTGACTCGGGCAAGTTGATTTGATTTTTAAAGGCTCAGTTTCTTTTTCCATGAAACAGTGATTCTCAAGTATAATCCAGAGATGGCTGGGAATCATTGAGACTCTTTTAGGGGGCTGGCAGTCAGAACTGCTTTCACCGTAATACTATTGAGATGTTTTTGTCTTTTCACCCTGTCCCTCATGAGGGTACAGTGGGGTTTTCCAGAAGCTACATGATGTGTGATGATGTTATGGCTCTGTGCTGTGTATTAAAAATTTCTTAGTTTTAATTTCTAATATGGTAACTATCAGTAGTTATATTTACATTGATAACGCTCTTTGCACTCCTCAGTAATTTTTAAGGGTGTAAGAGTCTTGAAGCTACCATGTTTGAGAATGCCACTGTGAAATAATACTGCATGAGTTGGGGAGGGAATTAGATGGGAGAGTATGTAGAGCATTCAGCACTTCCAGATGTGTAATAACCTTTCAGTAAATCATAGCTGTTATTGTTTTTTATAATCACTGTTGTTACTGACAGCCACACTTAAGGAAGCAGGAGTGAGAGAAGGAGGGAGAAAAGCAGAAAAGTGGGAGGTCATGACCACCAAGGGGAGGAGAAAGGCTTGCCAGCATTAGGAACCTGCACAGATTGAGGCCCAAATGGCTTCTGTCTCTGGAGGAAGATATTTTTAGTTGAGGGGTGGGAGGTAGGGCCTTGGGAGCAGGAAGCTGGTGGCTGAGAACATGTAGGGGGTACCTATTTTTTGCCCTTCCAGTAATGGAGTGACACATGGAGACCGTGGTCTGACTCTAACCCCAGCCCTCACCAGGCATCACAAACCTGGGCTCAGTAATGGAGAAGTGTGTGTTTTGTCTGTTTTTCTTTTAAAGAAGAGGACAAGAAATGGAGGAAGAAGGCAGCTGGGGCCAGGGAAGGAAGTAGCGATGGCTAGAAAGGGAGAGGCGGGTTTTTCACTATAGCTGTGGTGCTTCTGGTGGGATTCCCCAGGGAGGGTTGCATTGTAGCTAACTCTGGAGTTTGGAGCACATGGAGGTCTTTTTCCTTTCTTTTAGGTGGACTTGACAGTAATGTGAAGCAAGTGCCTAAGTGACTGATATGTTTTTCTACACATTTAAAAATATCTTAATGTCAGTAATGCACTTATGCTTAATGTGAGTACTGGTGAGTTGAAAAATGCTCCTCAATGACTTAGAGTATCTAGTCAACATAAGTTGATATTAAACTTCTGTTACTTTTATTTGTGGTGGCTGTGAGAGAGAGCGATTGAGAGTGTATTTCTGTCTGTCTCTCTGTCAAAGAGAGGTTATTTAGAAATGCTCAGTTGTGCCAGATACAGTGCTTTGGTCTGCAGTTGATTTATTTTACACGCCCTCATTTCACAATTACTTTTCTAAATTATTTCAATAGCTTTTACTATTTTTGTGAATTCTGGAATTGGGATGCAATCTTGGCTTCAGCTTGTTTTGTGAAAGAAAATATGTTATACCTTCAGCCTTGGGGAAATGTGATAGTGCCTTACAACCCCAGCTTCTTCCTCAGAACCGAGTCTCTGGTTTATTTCGGTGGCTGGACTGCTTTCTGTCCAGCTTCAGTTGCACAGACAGTCAGGGAAGAAATCGTCATTTTCTTAGCGTCAGCCCACCGATTCTCGTCAAGTGTAGAGGAGGAGGTTGCTGCTAGCAGAGCCTGGGAGCTTTCCCTCGCTCACGGGCCCTGGGCTGAGCGTTCATGTTTCCTGCTCTCTCCATTTCTGCCTACATTCATTATCTCTCGCTGCTGCCCAGTGGAGGGGTAATAGCTGTTTCTGTGATCAGCAATGTACTCTTAGACACTTTGAGCAAATTTCAGTGGGGTATCTAGAATTCAAAGTAAATTGAGAAAGTCTGTGCTTTCACTGTGATGTGTTAATAAGTAACTCATCATCAATCACTATTTCTAGTCACTCATTTACTTGTTAGAAACTCTGGTAAAATTGATGTCATCATTGTTTAATTTAATTCTTAATAACAATTCTGTAGGGGCAAATATTAGCTCTGTTTTATAGAGGAGGAAACTGAACATGAGAGCAGAAAGGAGCATGTCAAAGCTCAAATACCACTTCTTCAGGGAAGCCTTCATCACATTACTCTGGTTTTCTGGCATCATAACATTTACTATATTCAGAGTTTATGTGAGTGTGAATATGGTTGTATTTTTGTTTGTACACTTATTTATTGTCTCCTTCTTGCATGTAAACTCCCATGAGAGCCAGTTACCTTGTCAGTCTTGTTTGTGGCTCTTTTTCTCAGGGCCTAGAACCATTCCTGGAAGGGATGGGTACACAGAAAATATTTGTTGCATTAATAACTGCAACCCCCACCCCTAGTCTTTCAGTTTGTGTGTGAGTGTAATTAGTAATCCATAGCCCACTATTATAGGATGTCTCGCATTGTTCCCTGTGAGGAGGAAAGGAAGGGAGAGGTGAAAGAGGGCTGAGGAGGAGCCTGGGTAGAGTGCCAGCTTCACTGCTTTCCCTGGGACTAAGTTAATGATATGTAAATTACACGTCCAGTAGTCATTATGTTTATCTCTTAGGGTTAGAGAATTGGAGGTACACTTCTCTTACTGTGTTTAAATAATACCTAGTTTATGGTATTATATTCTTGTTTCTTTCATAAGAAAAAGTTTTTTTTTTTTTTTAAACATTTTATCTTGGAAAATATTTGAGACTTGGAGTAGAGTTCCCATATGTGCTTTACTCAACTTCCCCTAATATTAACATTTTACATAATAACCATGGTACAGTTATCAAAACCAATAAATTAATATTGGTACATCACTATTAATCAAAGTATAGTTTTTCTTCTCATGCCCTTTTCCTGTTCCACAATCCAGTCCAGGATCCCACGTTGCCTGTAGTTGCCAGGTCTCCTTAATCTCTTCTGCTCTGTGACAGTTTCTCAGTCTCAGAGGAGTATTAGTCATTTTATAGAATGACCCTCAATTTGGGTTTCTCTGATGTTGTATCATGATTCAATTGAAATTATGCAATTTTGGCAAGAATATCATGTAAGTACTATTGTGTTTGTTTCCACACATCATATCAAGGGGTACATGATGTTAATATGTCTTATTCCTTTTTTAAAAAAATTATTTTTAAAAGTTTTTAAATTTAGTTTATTGGGGTAACATTGGTTAATACAATTAGATAATTTTCAGGTGTACATTATAATTTGACATCTTTGTATTCTATTGTGTGTTTACCACCCAAAATCCAGTTTCCTTCAGCTACCATATATTTGATCCCCTTTACCCACTTCACCCTCTCCCTAAACCCTATATTTGACCTCCTTTACCCCATCTTTATCTCCCCTCCTCCCTCATCCTCAACCCTCTGGTAACTACTAGTTCATTGTTCATGTCCTGAGTCTCTGTTTGTCCTGTTTATTTGTTGGTTTTAGGTTTATATCCCACATTAAGTGATGTCATGTGGTTTTCTATTTTTTCAGTCTGGCTTATTTCGCTTAGCATGATTATCTCGAGGTCCATCTATGTTGTCGCAAATGGCAGTATTTCATCTCTTCTATGGCTGAGTAATATTCCATTGTATATATGTACCGCAGCTTCTTTACCCAATCATCTATTGTAGGACACTTTGGTTGCTTCCGTGTCCTGGCCACTGAAAATAATGCTGCTATGAACATCGGTGTGCAAATATCTTTTTGGATATGGGTTTTCAAGTCTTTGGGGTAAATACCCAGTAGTAGGGTTGCTGGATCATATGGTAGATCAATTCTTAGTATTTCGAGAAAACTCCATACTGTTTTCTATAGTGGCTGTACCAATCCGCAGTCCCACCAGCAGTGTATGAGGGTTCCGTTTCCTCTGCATCCTCTCCAGCATGTTATTACTTGTCCTGTCGATTATAGCTATTCTAACAGGTGTGAGATGATATCTCATTGTGGTTTTGATTTGCATTTCCCTAATAGCTAGGAATGTTGAGCATTTTTTCATGTTTGTAGGCCATTTGTATGTCCTCTAGGGAGAAGTGTCCAAGTCCTCTGCCCATTTTTTGATTGGATCATTTGTTTTTGTTGTTATTGAGTTGTATGAGTTCTTTGTATATTTTGGATATTAGGCCCTTATCAAAGGCATTGCTCGCAAATATACTTTCCCATTCAAAAGGTTCTTTCTTTGTTTTGTTGACAATTTCTTTTGCTGAGCAGAAGCTTTTTAGTTTGATGTAGTCCCATTCATTTATTTTAGCTTTAACTTCCCTTGCTTTTGAGGTCAAATTCATAAAATCCTCTTTAAGTCCAAGGTCCTTGAGCTTCGTTCCTATGTTTTCTTCTACGCATTTTATTGTTTCAAGTCTTATATTCAGGTCCTTAATCTATTTTGAGTTAATTTTGGTGTGTGGTGATAGATAGCAGTGTAATTTCATTCTTTTGCAGGTGGTCTTCCAATTTTCTTAGCACCATTTATTGAAGAGGCTTTCCTTTCTCCATTGTATGTTTTTGGCTTTTTTGTCTTAAAATTATTTTCCCATATAAATATGGGTTTACTTTTGGACTCTCAATTCTGTTCCACGGGTCGTATGCCTGCTTTGCTGCCAATACCATGCTGTTTTGATTACTTTCGCTTTGTAGTATAATTTAAAGTCAGGCAGAGTGATGCCTCCAGCCTCATTCATTTTTCTCAGGATGGCTTTGACAATTGGGGATCTTTGTGCTTCCATACAAATCTGATGATTTTTCATTCTTTTTCTTTAAAAAATGCTGATGAGATTTTGCTGGGGATTTCATTAAATCTATATAATACTTAAGGTAATATGGTAATATGTCTTATTCCTGGTGATGGTGACCCTGATCACATGGTTAAGGTGGTATCTGCTAGTTTTCTCTTCTATAATGTTATATTTTTTCTTGTAATTAATAAACTTCTTGGAGAAGACATGGTGCAGGAAGTTTTTGACTTTAGCTTATAAGAGAATTTCTCCTTATGGGAACACATTTCAGATTTTCTAATAAAAGTTATTGTGAATGTAAGATTAATTTAAAACTTTTTTCCCCTCTGACTTTTACTGAAAAAGGAGTTTCATATTATTGAAAATGAAAGACATTTGTGTTTTGAAAGGCTGATGATGATTGTACCTCAAACATGATCTACTGTAAGACATTTATCAGCTCAGTGCATGCTGAGATTTTCTACTCTTTACTAGTCATTAAAAAATAAAAGGTGGTTGCTACCCACAAAATTGATTTTATGCTCTGTAGTTTGAAAAACACTAGTGAATTTATTATCCAGAGCAGAAGTCAGTAAAATCTGATTTTGTTACATGAGAGAACATTGAAATTAGGATGCTATCAGAATGAAAGTCAGTTCTGTTTCCTCTTGGAAGCTTGTGGGGGAGGTAGGCAGTAGGCAAGACTGAAGATCTCATGAAGATAAATAAAGCTTTGAATGAGAATTTTAAAACTTTAGGAGTCTAGAATTCTGAACCCACCATGGGATGTCCACTCTCATGAGCTTTCTTTCTTGAGCCCCCATGGTCTCATGGTCTCTCACCTGGTTGCACCTGCCGATTCTTATTTTCAGGGATCTTTTAGTAGAGTCTAAGCCGTCACAGTGCTTCTGCTTGGAAATTCTGCTTGGGATACAGGTAAATCACTTTGTTTGCTCCCTTTGAATAGAACTTAGAGTTCCCTAGGAAGTTTTCAAGATGAAATGATTCAAGGTGATGGAGACTACTTCAAAGTGAAGTAAGTTGCAGAGATGGAGCTTTTAAAAAGATTTGGGTCTGTTCTCTTTCTTTTCCTAAAGTTAGTGTTTTCATGTGAGCTATCTCTGCTTGATCAGATAGAAAAGCAATTGTGAGAAAAATGTCAGTAGTCCTGAGCTGGTGCTCATATGTGAATCTAATTAAGACACTTTTTCTTTTTTAAAAAAATATTTAAAACCCTTTTCATTTAAAAATATTCACAAAAAGTTGCAAAAATAGTGCGCAGTTCTTATGTATCTTTCATCCAACTTCTCCAAATGTTATAATCTTATATAAGTATAGTATAATTAAAAACCAGGAAAGTAACATTGATACAGTACTATTTTTATTCATATTTCTCAAATGACTCTAATAACGCCTTTTCTTCTGGTCCAAGATCCAGTCCAAAATTACAGAGTGCATTGGGTTGTCTTGTAAAACATCTTCTTTATTAAGCTTTTCTTGCTTTTAGAGAAATTTTCCCATCCTGATATAATATTAAGGGAAAGTAAGAATAGATAATACTTCCTCCACAATAGCTCTGTTCATTCAAAAGATTGAGGAATTAGGCCTTCTGGCATCCTCTGTTGGACTACAGACAGGCACTGTGAGCTGTCAGCTCCTTGGTTGGATTAATTAGTTCCACGTGTCAAATGGAAGGGACATGGTGGGACCTTTAATCCTTGATGGGGAAGAAAGGATTGGAGTTTAGAGTGAGTTGAGGGAAGGCAGGTCTCAGTGTTGTGTCAGGGATTGGTTTTAGGCATAATTAGTTACATCTGTAATACAAAGGCCATAGACTTGGTGTCTGCAGGGACCAGGCAGGCCTGCAGTAATCTACCTTAGGAGCTCAGCGTGGAGAAGATGAATAGCCGCAATTCTCATCTTCGGAGTTGAGGAGGGAATTGTGTGTGGAGGGGCATTTGTGAGTTTTGTAACAAATTTGCCCCCACATTTTAATGGTTTAGCACTAAAGTCACCAAAGAAGTGTATTTTTTGTTCACATAAGCAGGTCACTGTTTGTGGTTTCCAGTTAGCAGGTGGTTTTTCTGTTTTCTGGAGCCTCCACTCTCTGAGGCCTCAGTGTCCTCTCTTTAGCCGGTGGAAGGATGCTGGAGGGTGGGGAAGGCACACTGCTTCTTGCTGCCTTGGTGCGGAAGAGACACATTATTAGTGCTTACCTTCCATTGATCACATGGGTACCAGTGGAGTGCAGGGAAGTCTGGGAACTGTGCCTACTGGCTGGGAAATCACTTTCCAGTAACAATTCTATAACTTAAAGGGAAAGTTATTTATTTCTACTGCACCTTATGTCTGGAGAGACAATGTTTCCCTGTTCCAGTGATGTCATTTAGGACCTTTGCACTTGCCACATCTGTTGGAGGCGTGGAAATCCAGATGTCCATGTATCCCACATCTTCTTTCCTTAGAATTTTTGCTCAAATGTCACCCCCTCAGTTATCCCATTGAACAAGTCATCTCCCAGCCCTGATGTGTCCTATCCCCCTTCTCTATTTTTCCTCTTTAAAGCACTTCTCACAACTCGTCCTACTATGTGTTTGCCTTATTTGTTGGTTTATCGTCTGAATCTCTCCATGAAGATAGAGGCCATTTCTGTTTTGTTCTTGGATATGTTCTTTGGGCTTGGTATGTAGCAAGTGTTAAATAAGAATGGGAACCTAGACTGTTAAAATCCCTAAAATGACAAATGTTGGCAAGAATTATGGCTAAAACATAAAAGCAAACAGATTACTGTTCAGGCAGTGCAGACCATGTCTATGGGTATGATGCCAGCTTCCAGCCTGGGCCTTAGGTGGAGGGCCAGGTGCCCAGAGCTAGGCAGGAAGACAGGGGTTTGCTTTCTAGGTCTGTCAGTTGCTCATTATGTGAGCTTGGGTGTGTCATTTCACTTCTCTAGACCTCAGCTCCTTCTTCTGTAACATGAACCTAATAGTCTCCCCTCATATTCCTCCTCCTACTTGTCTATGATCATTAAATGAGGTAGACGATACATAAAAAGGCTTAATGTACCATAGATGCTCAGTTAATGGTTGCTGAATTACTGGGCTTACTGAGTGTCTAACCATCCGGACCAAGTGCTAGGTACTGGAGGAACAAGTGCCCAGTGGGGCAATCTCAGAAAGATTCAGGAATGAGGGAAAGCTTGATCTGCACCTTATAAGATGGGAAAGATCCATAGTAGGGGAAAGTTCTTTAAACCATCAAATATTTGTCGAGTGCCTCTGTATCCAGGGTTCTGTTCAAAGTTTTGAGATTTCATTGGTGAACATGATAGATAACAGTGGCTGACCTCAGGGAGCTTATGTTCTAGTATACTGCTGTCTAATGGAAATGCAATTTGAGCCACATATGTAATTTAGAATTTTCTGGTAAAATGAACTTTAATAATATGTTTAATTTAACCCATTATATTCACAATGTTATGATTTCAGCATGCAATCAGTAGAATATTTTACTTTTTTTTTTTTTTTGTATTAAGGGATGTATTTTGCACTTACAGCACAACTCACATTTCAAGTGCTCAGTAGGCACTTGTGGATAGCGGGTGTTGTATTGAACAGCGAAGCTCTGGTGAGGAGACAATCGATCATGTGTAATGGTAGGTGGTTGAAAGTTGTGTAATAATGCAGAGTAAAGGGATAGATAACTATAGTGGTCAGGAAAGTACTCTCTGTGTGGCTGAAAGAAGATGGTGAACAGTGGGAGTATTTGGTAAGAATGTTCAAGGCAGAAGGAGCAGCAAGTATAAAGGCCCTAAAAAAAAGTAGGAGTGAGCCTAGAATGTGCACTGGATGCAGGAAGGAAGCAGAGGGACCTGAGTGCAGGGCTGGAGGGGTAGTATGGTGGACCATATAGGGCCCAGTAAGCTGTGGTATGTTCCTAGGCTTTATTCTAAGTGTGGTTAGGGCCATTGGAAGGGTGAGAAAATGGGAGTGACTGATCTGACTTATGTTATCAAAAGGTCACTTGGGCTGTTGGTGGAGAATGGACTCTAAGGTGGCAAGAATGGAAGTGGTGAAGTGGATGATTTGACAAGAGGCATGAATATATAAGATCATGATCGTTCATATGATTATTCACCCCACAAGCATTGATTGACCACCTACGAAGTGCCAACCATCATGTTAGGCACTGGGGACTCCAGTAGGCATGGTTTCTGTCCTCAGGAAGCTCAGGCTAGCGAATTAGTGACCAGCTGGTTCAAAACTGAAAGGTTGAGTAGAAGAGCAGTGGGAGAAGACAGAGAGCTGTACTGTTGAGGCAGATGTGCTGACACCTGGCTGTGCTGCTTTTTGTTGTTGTTGTTGTTTTCTCCTTCCCCTGGGGTTATCACCAGGCTAGAATGTCTGGTTAAAGAGCTTGCACTAAAGTGACCTGTAAATCCTTGTAGCATTAAGATCGACAGCCTTTATTCCCTTGGCAGTGGACAGCTACTGAAGGTGAGCTTGGGAGATGGGGCTGATATGCAGTGTGTTGTTGTCAGTGGACCAATGTTGGAAGGAGGAGGGTGGCGAGGAGGGAAGGTTAGAACTCTCCAGAGGCAGGCTTTTCTTCAAGGGAATCTTATTTTCAGTGGTAACAGTCTGCCCTTTCTACTAACAAATAGATTTCAGATTTCCTGTCCTTTCTCTTGGTTGCTACATGAATTAAAGAGTTGGTGGAAGGAATTCATTCCTCCTTTCCTGAAACCTAAATGTTCATAGAACTGATTTGATTGTCTCTAATTTGATCTTGGGTGGGATTCCTCTCTCTCTTAATTTTGAACAGTCAGGGGATTTTGTGGTTGTTTCTGCTTTAGCCATCTTTCCCCTTTTTCTTTTATTCTGTTCTGACTTTTGAGAGGTAGCTATTTCTATTTAGTCTTGCATAAATCTGATTTATTTTTTATACTATCTTCCTTAGTCTTTTGGGGCAGGTTTGTAGTTATTGATTTGTCATTTCTTATTCATTCATTCATCCATCCACCCAGCAGACATTAAGTGCTTTCTGCATATGAGGAATTGTCTTTTTTTTTTTTTTTTTTTTAAATAAGAGCTTTCTTTGGAAGGATGCCTTTGGACTGCAGTTTGATTAAATTATTGAGGTAGAAATTTTGCTGCCCCATAATCTCAAACATTCACACAGTGCTCAGTATAATAAGAGGTGTGATAAAGGCATGATGTGGAAGGGTAGGTAAATCACATGGTTCTATCATTGCCACTAGCTACTTGCATGGTTTTGTTAAGGACACGTTAGTCTTCTGTTCTCTTCTTTCCTCGTCTGTACATAGGGATAGTTATACCTTATTCATCAAGTTTTTATGATTTAAGAAATTAATAGCTGTGAAGTGCTTGCACAGAATGGGTACAGTAACTATTATAGATTTGTGTTGTACCTTTTAGGAATTTTCATGAATATTTTGATGATGGAGCAGAATTTTATATGACTCAGTAATGAGTGGACAAAGTCTATTAGTCACCAAGTATTAGGTTCTGTTGTGTAGATTA
Organism: Rousettus aegyptiacus; assembly: GCF_014176215.1. NCBI lineage: Eukaryota > Metazoa > Chordata > Mammalia > Chiroptera > Pteropodidae > Rousettus > Rousettus aegyptiacus. The sequence continues at coordinate 33,435,106 of NW_023416287.1, read as the reverse complement.
AATAAAGTACAGCAGGTGTTTGGAGAAAGAGAGATCAGTATGATCCAAGTCTATAGTCAAGGTGTGATGGCAGAAGTTAAGTTTTAAAGTCTGAGTAGACTGCTTGGTGAAGAGCAGTTTTGGTGACCTTGACACCTGTCCAGCTATCCAGCTTTTATCGAACCCTTTCTTTGGTCACAGACGAATGAGAATATGATCCCTATTCTCCAGTAGCTCATGATCTAGTAGGAGCAACAGATATAAAGAGACTTTCACAGGTTCTCTAGGTGTACTCTGGGCATGGCAGCGTGAGGTTGGGGACATGTTGAGAATGGCTCCTTCTGAGGACTGAAAGGAATATCCTAGATCAGCAGTCTCCAACATTTTTGGCACAGGGACCAATACTCCTAGGAGAATTTAATGCCTGATGCACAGGGACCAATACTTCTATGAGAATTTATTTGCAGCTGCTCCCCAATGCTAGCTAGCATCACCACTTGATGGTGATGAGGCAATGATGCTAGCATTGAGGAGCAGCTGCAAATACAGATGAAGCTTTGCTCACTCTCCTGCTGCTCACCTCCAGCTGTGCAGCCTGGTTCCTAACAGGCCACAGACTAGTACTGGTCCACGGCCCGGGGTTGGGGCCCCCCTATCTTAGAGTATATTGTGACTGAAGTCAGTGCTGTGCAGGATGAGTCAGCCAAGCAGATAAGGTGAGCAATAGCATTTTAAGCAGAAAGGATACAGAGGCCCTAAACTGTAGAGCATGATTAGGGAGCTGCAAAACATTATGGCATGGATGAAACTACAGATGGCTGGTGAGAGTGGGGTTTGGAGAAGTGGGAGGTTCAGATTATGGGGCTCTCTGATTTGTACTTTATTCTATCCATTATTCTAAAGAGGATTTAACTTTTAAGTTGATGTAGGTAATGGAAGCCATTTTACAAATGGATATAACTTGATGAGATTTTTGTATTAGAAAGCCAGAGAGTGAGACAGCTGCTCCCAGACCTATTTGAGAGGCCATCAGGTATGACTGATCATGAACTAGTTAGTGCATTGCAGTTGGAGTTGATCCACTCTCCCACTCACCTACTCGCCTACTCAGGAACCATTCACCTAGCGGGTCAGTGGCCTGTACCCCCACCAACCCATCCTCATTGCCCACTCACCCCTTTCCACCCACTCACTCATCCACTCATCCACCCAGCCAACCAACTGCCCATCGAATCACCCAAACCACAGCACATTCCAGCTCTTCTGTTGCTTATGATCTAGTTGGGGAGGCAGATATGAAAATCCCACGGATGGTGTTTGTTTAGAGGCTGAGGGAAGTACTGTGGGTGAAAAAGAAAAAACCTTCTACAAGAATATTTAATAGATTTGGCTAAGGGGCTCAGAGGAAGCATCAGTGTGCAGGAGAAGCTGAATTAAAAGCATGACTAGTCACAAAAGAAAGGACAGGTGACACTCGAGCTTTAAGGACTTGAGTGAAACAAAGTAGAACTGCTCATTTGATGTCATCTTGTTATCACAAGATGAGACCTCTGGCCTGAGACAGTGCCATTACATTGTGTGCTGGCTCCCACCCCGTCTCCTCTTCTCTTTTGAAATGACATCCAAGTTAGAGGTATAAGTATTATGCCAGGTGCAACTTGAGACTTCCTTCGCCCTCATAGGGCTGGCTTAGGAGGAGACCTGCGTTATTGTGCATAGACTATTTGGTCAGTTGAGCCACAGAAATGAGGCCAGACCTGTTTTGCTTTCTGTCCCCATTTTCTTGCAAAGAGAATGGCGATATCAGAGGATTTTCTTACCTCAGGCCCTTCTGGCTCAATGACAGGTTATTCTTTTTATTTCTGTCTGTAAATTGTGGTAGTGTATTCAATTTCAAGGAATCTGGGATGGATGAATTCTTGAGTGTTAAGAATCTGCTAATAGCACCCCTGTGTTAGAGCTCTGGGGAATGGAAGCTTCATTTCTCAAAGCTGCACACATAGAGGACACCAAGAGGTGAAAATATTGTCAAGGAGTCAGAGGGCTTGTAAATTAGAGAGGCATAGCTTCTGCTTGAAAAACAGGAGGTTATGAGAAAGTCCCTCACTGGTGGTTTCTTTAATAAATCTTAAATAAGAAATTAGAAAACCTGAAAAAATCAAACCTTATTTGCTCCTAGTTGGGTTAAATTGTATTTTAGTTTGTTAAAAGTCAGCTTGATTAGTTTCATCACCTCAGCCAGCTTTTTTCATTGCTCATTTTCCCTTAGAGGCATCATGAGTGGGAGAAGATAATAAAATCCAACAGAAAGTACATGAAGTCTGAGATTCTTTAATTTTGCTGCCAATTAGTCATTTAAAAAAGTTTTTCTGCATACTCCCTTTGCATACTTAAATGCATACTCTCTTTTCTGAAGTCTCTTAGTCTCCTGGGGGGTGGTCTCAACTCCTGTCTGATGAGCCAGAGGGCAGCAGCTCACCTAAGTGGGCTGGGCAGGACGGTGCCTCAAAGCCACCCGGTTGTCCTACAGAACGCAGACTCAGGAGTGCTTCATCCTCCCACATTTCATGAGAAGTCAGAAACCTAGATTTTTTATGTAAAATCATCTGATTTTTAAAATACTGATGACCAATTAAAGATGTTTTAGAACATAGAGTGTACCAGTCCTAGCCTCGGATGCCATTGTAGAACTTATGGATTAGAATGAACATTTAAAAATCTTTCTCCTTTATCTGCTTATTTACAACTCTTTATTTACTTTAGACCATGTCCTCTTACCACTTCACTGCAATTCGTGTTTT